>NC_090934.1:76921707-78121707 GCF_040938575.1 Ambystoma mexicanum
TGGCGAAGAAGGAGCGCGAGAGGGGAGGAGAGGGGGTAGAGATCGGGAGGGAGGATATAGAGAAGGGGGTTACAGAAGGAGAGAAAGAGGGTGTGACAGAGAGAGAGTGAGGGCGAGATCGAGGTAGGGGAGAGAGAGAGTCAGTGAGAGCGGGAGAGAGAGAATACTAAATGCAATGTGCTCGAAGATGAAAGAAGAGGGCGCACGAGAGACACAGTAGGAGAGACACTCAAACTATGCGGCGAACAGAGGAGAACAGGAGAAGGAAGTAAAACCTGAAACAGACACGTGCAGACTGGGAAGTCAAGAGACAGCATAACACAGCCACAGTGCTGGGGGCAGGGACGCATAAAGGGAAAACAGCAAAAACACAAATTCCAAAAAAACACAGAGAAAAAAGAAAGAAGGGGAAAGAGCAAGGCAGGTGGGATGAATAAAAGAGAGAAGTGATAGGAAAGAGGTGAGGCACTAAGGAGAGGAAAGAGGACGAAAGACAAAATGAAGAAATGGAGAACGAGAGAAGAGGCGAAAGAGGGTCGGAGAGCGCAATTTCATTACATCCGTGGTGCGACCCCTCTGAACCGCAACATTGCCCGTGACGTCCGATGCCTGGCAGGACCTTAGGACGTGTTGGGCAACCACAGGTTGCAGTGCCTCGCACTTCCTCCGCGCTCTGCCAGCCTGGGTTGGCATCAGCGGGCTCTTGCACAGCTAGCCCAAGGCCTGGCATTCAGCGGGCAATGCTGCAAGACTCAAGACTGCCAGCTCAGCAAATGCAACCACTTCAGCCCGCTGTCCCCACCTTTATGCCTTATCATTTAGGGGCAATAGGTCCCTATGACGTGGCACAGTTATTATTATTAAACCTAGTACATCTAGTGGCTTGGTCCATAGTACAGAGCAATCATGGGCATTGCATACTCTGCAGAGTGCTTGCAATCCCCATGTACATGGTATGGTATATAATTATTATTTATAAAGCGCCTATACACAGGCAAGTGTTTCAAGGCGCTACATACTAATTGCCCCAGTTGTTGTTTGTTCCCATACCATATTTTTTAAACTAAGTTATGGCGTGTTTACATGAAACCTTAGACAACACAAATACAAAAAAGTTGGAAAAGGTTCAAAAACACACATTTTAAACACATTAAAATGTCCTATAAATTGAGTTAATGACCTGTGTTATAAATATAAAAAATCCACACTCATGTGTACATGGCCTATGTTATAATGTATAAAACTGCAGAACCAAATCAACTTTGGGATTTCAACAGATCCACTTTCAGTGGATCCCAAAGATCATTGAGAGCAAGAGTCAATACGATTAGATTCCCCGCCACAACTGCTGGACCCATATGCAGGCAACCTTGCATTTGTTGTGTTGGGGTGTGGGTGTATGTCTGATAGACACCCTCCCCCACCATAATGATTGCACCACAACATTTGGTCAAGTGTTGGCAATAAAAAGGCCATAGGTTTTTATTGTTACAGATCTGGTTAAGGAAACAAACAATATTTGCATAACAGTAATCATGTATTACTTCTGGGCACCGGGTCCTGAGGTTACCCCCTCGGGCCCCTGCCGCCACACATAGGTGCGCTATCGTCTGCCTGTGTTGCCCCAAACGTTAGGTTATTTATAGCCTCTGGTAGCTAAAGTACTGTTGATTTGTCTATAAAATTGTTCCATGCCGTGCCCCGATAGATGGGTGCCATCTTTGTGAACCTAGTCACCTAGTGTTATGGCCGGGTGTTTTATAAAAGCCAATCATTTGGGTGTACAGAATTTTTCCAGCCCTCTGTTCAATTTTCTCCTCGAATTATCGACTAATTTGTAACAGGTGGCCCCCTGCCATATTTTTCTAGGTAGGATAGCCGAAAAATAGATTTCCGTGTCCCTCCAATTATGTGCAATGCCTGATAGCGAGGCACATATTTCTTTGTATAAGGTTTTTCTGCCCCTGTTTACCAGGTCATTACCTCCTAAATGTAATATCAAGAATTCCGGCGGATCTCTGTATGCATCTAGGTCGACTAGTTTGTCATGGATGTCCAGCCAGTGGAGGCCTCTGTAGCCCCACCATGATGTGATAGTGTTTCTGAAAGCTGGGTCATCTGTTGTTTCCTCAGCCCACCACCCGATCCTGAATGCAAACGAATGTCCGACTATCCAGGCTGATCTTAGGGTTGGGTTCCGTTGGAGTGGTGTTTCTGGCAAGAACATATTTTTGTGTGAGAATAGAATGTGCTGGGTTGGGAGGGCGTCGGTGGGGGGGGGAACAGTACTATATTAGTTCTGGTCTGATGTATCTCTTGTAACAATCGGACTTCCAACCCCCTATGTTCTTTACCTGTCGGGAGCCTAGCCCTCCTTGTCATGCTGAGGTTGCAGCCCTGATCCTAAAAGAGTGGGTGCCGAAATCCTTCGCATTCCATCCGGCTTTGGTGATTGCTTTCCTCAACACCCCTTTGAATTGATAGAGACTTAAAGCTGCTGTATCCCTGTGGATTAGGAATCCCCCCCCCACCTTGGGCTGTTGTGCATAATACAGGTTGGTGATACACACTGGACAATTTGGTGCGTCATCAATGCAGCAAATGTTTATGCTTCTTTTTGCTCCAGTTTTGGATTGTTGCAATTCTATGCTGACGTTGTACCGTCTAACCCTTGTTTCCATCATTCCTAGACCATTGTTGGCTTTTGTGCTAGAGGCGATGTGTCCCCCCCCCGGAATGCCCAAAATAGGCGAGAAAGAATGCTGTTTTAAATAGTAGTGTTTCATATGAGTGGGAGCATCTGCTGTCCAGTAGTGCAGCTATTTTTACTAGTTTAGCGAAATCTAATGGGCGCCTGCTATCTACCTGGGGTCCTTCTAGTTTACCCCAGCCTTTCATTGCATATATAATTAAAGTGCTTTGGGTGGGATCTGAGTCGTTCCGTAATTTTGAAAAATAAGATATTGCTACAAGGTGTCTTTTTGCCCAATCCTTTTTAAACCCCTGATCGTGCGCCCATTTTAAAGAGATTTCTCTATTTTTTATTGTAATCAATTCAACATGGTTTAAACCTGCTGTTCTAAAAATCGTTTGCAAGCACGGAGCTGTACGGAGCTGTAGTGCTGTTTGCCAAGGCTTTCTCTGCCATCTTTTCTAGGAACCCCGTTGCAGGATTCGTGTTGTCTGTGGGGAGTATGCTGCTGGCCCCCGTTTTTAAGGTGCCTGTTTGTTGTTGTGCATCTCGGCGTTGACCCTCGGGCGCTGGCGTTGATGCAGATTTTTCTAGCTTCCCATTATCACCCAGCATTCCGCTAGGATCGATGTAATCTATTCTTGAGCGTGAGGCGCTAGCTCTCGGAATCTTGTCCATACAGTGTCTGCAATGTTATTATCTGCTCCAGCGATGTGCTTTGCTTTGACAACAATATTTGTATGCACTGTGACTGTTCTAATTTATCGTAATACTTTGAGGACCAAGTGGCATTTTGTGGTTCTTCTATTCAAAATTCCTACCACTGCCATGTTGTTGCACCAAACCATGAGTTCCGTGTTAGCCAGCTGCCTGCTCCATATGTGTATTGTTAGCCGGATGGGGAATATTTCTAAAAGAGTGATGTTTTTTGTCCATCAATACTTCCAAGGCCCTATAAAAGTCTTCAGAGTTTGGAGAGCCCAATACCATGAAGCCATCTAAAAAATGAACTACTCTTGCCCGTGGTAATTGTTTTTGAAATGCCCATTGAAAAAATGAGCTGAATTGTTCGAATAGAGTGCAGGAGACTGCGCAACCCATGGGGAGGCATCTGTCCGCATTAAAATGTATTATCAAAAGTGAAACCTAGCCATTGCAGTGAGTTTGGGTGGACTGGTAGTAACCTGAAAGCGGATTCAATATCTAATTTAGCCATCAGGGCTTTTTTTCCCCACAGTGCTGTATAAGCCTTAAAGCCTCCTGGAACTGTGTGTAGGTGACTTCAGATTCGGTGGGGGGTATGCCGTCATTGAGAGAGTGTCCCTTGGGGTATGACAAATGATGTATTAGCCTCATCTTCCCGGGTTCTTTTTTGGGTTCCAGCCCTAAAGGTGACACTAGGTAGTCTGGGAATGGCATTCTTTCCCAGGGGCCTCCAATTCGGCCTAACCGCAGCTCTTTTTCTATTTTCTCTCTTACTATCTTGGTGTTGTCCCTAGCTGAGACCAGGTTCCTGGGGATTTTTTGGGACCCTTTTCCCTTGAATGGAATGGTGAAACCTTCCTTGAAGCCCCACTTGATTGCTGAGCTGATTATTTTGTCAGGATATTTTTCCAATGCTTCATTAAAATTCCCTGGGTTGATGGGGGTTCTGCCTGCCATCAAAATTGGGGGGTTTGTGTTTTCATTGCTCTTCTTTTTTGGTATTTTTTTACGGTAATCTGGTGCAGCTGCTTCCTGGGTGGTCCCTGTTGCAATTGGCGCAGCTATGTTTATACCAGCACTCCTTTCCCCATGAGCATTGATTTTTCCCATAATTCCTGCATGGGATATTGGATTTTGTGGCTTGGTGGGTTTTATTCTGCCTGCAGGTTTTTGTCCTGGCCCCCCATGGCTGGTTTTTCTGAAAGGGCTGTTCTTCTTTCCTATGTTTTTCGTTTTCATTACTTCTGTTTCCCCCTTGGGTGTTTTTGTTTGTCTTGCCGGTTGCTTGGGCAACTTCCTCCTCTGATGGAGGCTCGGCATTCAAAATATATAGGTCATTCTGAACCTCATCCCATTCTATTGCTGGTCTTTCCGACATGTTCCTTCTAAATCTTATGTCATATGCTAATCACCCCTTCCCTTTGTGGGTGGTTTTTACTTCCCTGATTTTATCTGCATATGCCCATAGCTTTATTACATCCCCCGGGAATGTTTCCTGAAAAATTGTTGCTAAAATGGCAAATGATTTTGACTAATTGTCCCAGTTCTGTTCTACTTGTGCATTCCCGGCTATGGCTTTATCCTCGATCTTTTTGGGATCCCTGAAAGCCTCCTTACCCTTGCGCTGGGCCTCTATAATATGCGAGAATATTGCAATCAATTCTTTAGCCCAACTAGCCTCTTTGATTGTTATATCAATGTTCCAGGCCAGGGTTTTTTGTACCTGTTAAGTATTTCTGTTTCAAAAGATTTCAGTGTTAACTCTAACTGTGCACTGCTAAAAATCATAATATCCGAAGTGGCAGTGTAGTTATTGCCTGTGTTGCTTGGGTGGGCATAATCCATGCTTTTAAAGGCCCTGTTGATCCTGTTTCTATTGGCGTGGTCACCACAACAGGTGGTTCCACGTGGGTTGTGTGCTCTATAATTACTGTGGGTTCCAGGGGTATTTTCTGACCTGGTGTCCCTTCAGGCTCTTTGGTGGCCCGTTGTTTGTCCCTGATTTCCAACATCATCTGTTGCATTTCTTTCATATTTTCAAACAATCTTGCAATTTTTCTGTTTCTGTTACCTTTATTTGGGGTCTCACTTGTCTTGCTTCTCTTTTCTGGGGAAGGGGGTGCTCTCTTCCACTCCGGCTGGGGTCAGACCTTCTTTTGGTAGTCCATATAAATTCACTCTGACCCATTCCCAACTAAAATGCTTGGCTGCCTCGATTGCTGCCTGTAGGTGTGGTGATCTTGGGTTCCTTGGCACTGCTTTGGGCTCCTGCGTCTTCCTTTTTGGTGCAATGTTTTTTCCTTCTGTTTGAAAAAACAAACTTCTATTAACTAATAATTGTACTCTTTGTGGGAGCCCTGTTCTTTTGGCTGTTTAAATAACCAAAAATGGGGGGTGGTCCGAGATTGCCTACATAAAGACCTAACCCAATGTGACAGTACTGACAAAAAAACATTTGAAGAAAAATGCCCCCTTTCTTATTACCCGTGGTAGGTAGCTGCTATGTGGAAACCTGTGGCTATTTGTTTCTGGCTGTGTGTGTGTCTTTTGAGGGGGGCTAAGTTAGAGGTACCTAATTCACCCTGTGGAATAATTTTTTGACAAAGCGCGTTCTGACCCCGCATTGTTTTTCTGTTTATGCCTTTAATCTGCCGATGTCTCTGGCATGTTTCCACTTGTTGCTAAATTATCTGTTTTCTGAAATAGAAGAAAACCCCATTAATTGCGCCGGGTTCCCATTTGGAAATTTTCTGTTAAAAAAATTCTAAATTGCTTCTATCCAGCTGTTTAGCGCCCGCAATTGTTAGCGCCCTGTTTTAAAATGCATCTTGCCCATGTGTTCCAGCTTTTTACGGTTTAAAGTTTTAGTTTCATAGACTGCGATCTGCTTTATCATGCTGTTAATGACTATGATTCTATGCGCACGTTAGTGATCATTCGCATTGCTCTGTGTTGGCTTGCTTCCAAGGTAAGCGTAAATTGTTACATTTGTACTCCTGACCGGCAGTACGCCTTGTTGCTCTGCAACCTGGTGTGCAGCGAGCATTTGACTTACTTGGAGAGGAAATGCACGGCCTGCGCACGCTGGTGCCCGTGCCTGGATCTCGTCCGCTTCTGAAACTCCCCTGCCGGCGAAGAAAAAGAGGGTCCGTCCCGTTCCTCGTAAGTTCTTCACTTTCGCTTGATGCTGTTTAACCGCCGCACGGAGCGATGTATTCTGAACAGGGCAATGTTCTATTAGGAGAAAATATCAAAGGCACTGCGTATGCGGCGACCTTTGATGAGGGGTAAATGAAAACACTGAGTGCACAGTGGATTTCAAGAAAAGTAGAGAGACGCTGAGTACACAGCGAACTCTCTAGTTGTTTTAGTCCCTGTGCAGGGTCCACAAACAAGCTGTATTTTTCTGAGCTGAACAGCTCCTTATATAGGACCCAGGGCTGCCCCTAGGTCATTGTGGTGTATTTGTGGGGGCTGTGAAGCCAGCCCCCAGGCTAGCCTGGTGCCGACTGTCTGAGCCCCTGGGGGAGAAATACGGGAGGGAAAGCCCCAAACAATAGCACAGGACAAAGGGCTATCAGTAGAAAGCAAACAAGAGGGGGAGTCCTGTCTATGGAGTCAAAGTTAATTGCAATTTAATTGTATGCAAAAGAAATAAGAGGTGTATCTGATCCTGAATTGTAGCCTAATTTATGCATATCCCAAGGATAGGTGTACAGACAAAGGAAGAGTAATACACATGCACACGTGTGCGTTAAATTAAATTAAACCTGAGAGTAGTTTTTATTTTCACTTCTCAATCATTAAACAAAAATTGGATTATCAATTCCAATATGCAAAACAGAAATTGCATTTAAACATTTATACAATTGTTCCGCATTATCAAAAACGTGCTGCATGAAGGCTATTGCGGCACGTATGTAACAGAACCTGGGTGAATGGATACATGAGTATGCCGTATGCTGACATTCTTTGAGAAAGACACATGTACAGGCAGATTTTTCTTATATTAAGTACATTACTTGTTCTTCTCATAATTCACCTAATAACAATAACAGGTGAGTTACACATTTATCTCAAACGAATAGAAACAACATGAACAATTATTGCTCTAGACACAGGACCTTGGTTAGGTCTGACAAAAGCCAGGCTAGAGGGTGACCAAAGTGGAGGGGCTCCCCTTTGTTGTTCTCCTGCCTGGCTGACCTTGCTTCCCCAAGGTGCTGAGCACCCACTTGTTATTGTGGAAGGGTGAGGTGTACTTTCACACCTCACCCTTCCTGCACTTAGCAGTGGGGAGACTGTGTGTCTCCTTTCTGTTGGGGGAGAGAGGGAAGCTGTGCCGGGGGGGGGGATGGTGCTGCCCCTCTCTTGTGGCCTGGTGCCATGGGGCAACAGTTACCTGGCCTTGCTTGGTGCGGCCCTGCTGCATTGCCCATAAGGTGATCCCCAGAAACCTTTAGTGAAGAGAGTTTGCAGGTTGGTCTCTAAAACTGGTATCTGCGGGAATTTGTAGCCCAATAATTTAATCAACCGATGTCTAATGAAAGTGGTCGAAGTGGACGGGAGCGGTGCTCCTCTACTTCTTTTAATTAGATTTTACTGTTCCTATACTTTTACTTTAAAAAAAAACCGTTCCGGAATGGTTTCGTTTTAAAATAAAAGTGTAGGAGGAAGTTGTAACTTGCACTTTCCGTGCACTGCACTCGACATTCCCGTAAACAGCAGGCACGTGTGTTTGAGGGTTTGTATTTCGCATGGGAGGCGAAATGGCGATGGGGTTTGTGGGGAGCGGTGCAGACCAGTAGGGAACATAGCTCCACTACTTCTTTTCGTACACTTCGACCACTGTCTAAAGCGCCCTGGCATTCTGAACAGCCTCCACACTCTTAATTCTCAAATTACCTTCTTTATTGATCCTACAACTTTCCGAGTGTACAACAAATTAAAAGTAAAGTACATAAAAAAACATTGTTTGTCACTTTGTGAAAATAGTCTGAATTGTAGCCTAGGAGTTTATTTTATGTAGGAAGATGGAAGGAAAAAATCTTTCCTGCAACCTAAAAGGGCACTAAACCTAGTGTGTTGGGTCTTCTCTATAACCCTTTCTATGACTAGGAAAAATGAAGGACTGCGGAAGGGGAAGTATAGCTTTTCAAAAAGTTAATCATGGATCTTTGCCCATACAATTGGATTATCTTTGGTCACCATGTTAGCCCACCCATCAGAGCCCAGATCCTGGGAAAATTTGAGATCTTTAATCTTCATAAATATTTCACCATATCTGAAAATATCCATTCCAAGGGGGAGAAAATTAAATGTGCCTTAGTCTATGGTGTAGCTATACTTGGTCAATAAAAAGTTGCTGTTCCCTAAATAACCCACACCTTAGCCGGAAACAGATTTATTTGAGCTGCTGCTGACAGAATCCATGCTATTCTAATCAAGGACAGAAAACAGTTACTATCCTTCCTATTCATAATACCCAGTAGCTGCTGCCACATGGAGTTAACTTCCTCACCCCCTGTGTAATTTACTCTAGTTGTGATAAGTTTGTTTCATCTGATATGACCCCCACACCCCCTTCCCCCTTTCTTTGGCTCTAACGATATTGAATTTTAGGCAACATTTGCCGCTTCCACACATTCCCACACCATCATACTTATTAAGTTCCCTATTCTGATGTAATTCTAAACCTTTACCAGTGAAAAAATCGATGTCACTCTTATAATTCTATTGGAGAACCAGAGGGGGTTCATAAGGTCACGAGGAATGCCTATATTTTGTTTCACAGCCCACATCAAACTATTAAGCATTCGATCTTTGACCACAATATTTCTTCCTGATCAGTTCATCCTATTTCCTACGGATTTGGAATCTAGAGTGCTTGTCCCATTACTAACAAAGCCGCCCCTTCAGCAAAGGACATTCGGCCAAGTTCAGCAGATCCTAAGGCTGCTTATAGCAACTTTGAGTTGTAGTGATTAGGAAATTCCACTATTATCAGATTGTCTCTAGTTAACACCTGCAGATTTGATATTTCCTGTAAGAAGTTTAAGAGAGGACTTCTATTAAGATTTTAAGTTATCTGATGAATCCAAGATAGCTCGTGTAAAGAGGACTTTCTCGCCCACTGAAAGGCAGATCTTAAGAAGGGCCAGCCTCATTCAGAGTTAAACGTTTCTTTTCTGCATCGCTTTGAATGAGGACTATTCATCACCCCCTCTATGTCCTCAAAATCTATGTGCAGTGATAGCACTTCCTCACTTGGCACCATTTGCTGGTTGGAAAACTATTTCTCTCTTCACCAAAGACTTGAATGACTTAGGATTTAACTTGAGAAACTTCCTTTTTCAATGTTTTATTTTTTTTTCACCCTGGGTGCCTTTGTATCACAAGGTGCTTTCTCATTTATTTATTTATTTACAACAAATGGTGTTACAAGGCGCCACAAGACAAAAAAGAGGGGAGGGGGTGGACAAGGGAGAAAGATAACAATGACGGTCCTGCTAGGTCTTGTGACATTCGGATTGTGCAAGCGCAGTAACAAGAAGTGCGAGGGAGAGAGGGGTTGTGTGCCGGTCTGCAGGAAATGCACAGTGCTAGGGTGGGAAGGGAGGTGCAGAGTAAAGAGGAGAGAGTGCTAGTGAAAAAGGGAGGGGGTATGAGGGGGGCACTGGTCTAGGTGAGTGCAAGGGGAGGTCAGGAGGGCAAATTCCAGGGATTGCATGGGGTGCAAGGGGTGAGGGTCAGCATGCTAAGTGAGGGGAGCTGGGTGAACTGGGTGAGGGATGGGGCCTGGTGCCCTGGAGAAATCAGAGGGAACCAGGCTGCCAGTCAGTACGGCAGACAGGGGTGTTCGCAGGGGAGGGGGAAAGGGAAGAGAGAGATCCACTGCCCACTCTCTGCTTAGAGAAGCGTCTGATCTGCAGAGAGTTGGAGCTAGAAGACCAAAGGGCACGAGCAGAGAGGTATTTAGGGAGAGAGAGTTGGATGTAGCGAGGTCCCAGGCCCCAGAAAACATTGTGGATGATGCAGTGGGTCTTGAACTGGGGCTGGAGAGATGCAGTCCCTGGGCTTGAGGCCAAGGATAAGTCTTGCAGTCCTGTTCTGGATTAGTTGAAGGGGGCAAAAGGTAGATAAAGAAAGATTGAGGAAGAGGCTAGTGCAGTAGTCCAGCCTAGAGAAGACCAGAGGTCTGGGGACATTGAGTTTCTGGGGGAAGGTGAGGAAAGGGAGAATGCCTCTGAGGAGGTGCAGCTGATAGGGTGCCTTTATGGCAAGGTCCACGATATGCCTCACAAGAGGGTGAGGGGAGGGGACCCATAGAGTGTGCCTAGCGGGTAAGTGGGAAGGAGGGAGCTGGGGTCCCAATAGGAAGGATCTCAGTCTTACTGGCATTAAGGCAGAGATCACTGGCAGCACACCATGCGTGAAAGCAGTCAGACAGTCAGGGATGAGAGAGGAGGAAGGGGAGGCAGTAGAGGGAAGCTTCAAGGAGAGCTGCGTGTCGTCTGCATGACACTGGTAGCAAGAAGAGAAAGAGAAGATCAGGTGGGTCAGAGGGGCAAGGTAGAGGTTTCAGCGCCACGGCGAAAGGATAGAGCCTTGTGGTATGCCACAGATGGAGAGTGTGATAGGGGAGAGAAACAGGCCCAGTTGACCCTGGGAAGGTCGGTCAGAGAGGAAACAGGTCAACCAGCACATTGCCAGGCCTGTGATGCCAAGGGTGTCACGGAACCGATTTGTTAGTGTGGCATGGTTGACCAGGTTGAAGGCAGAGGAAAGATCCAGAAGGATTAGAATGGATGGAGAGTTGGAATCAAGATTTGATAGCAAGTCTTCATAGGATCATTTTCTGTGCCTCTGGCTGCTCTGAAGCCAGACCAGTTGTCATGAAGACACCAACAGATTCAGTGTGTTGGATCAGTTGGGAGATGGCCAGTTTCTCCATGAGTTTGCCCGGGAAGGGGGTAATGGAGATAGGGCAGTAGTTAGCCTGTGGAAACAGAGAAATTGATATGAGGCCGGGAAGCCCAAAAGGAAACACACCAACACAGGTTACAAAGGACATACAAAGCGCTTTATTTCAAAGTTACAAAGTTACCAAAGTCAATTGACATACGGATAGCTATTCGGCCCTCTGACTAACACGCGAACCTTCAACGTAAGGTTCGCACTGAAAGTGGGAGAGAGCGATCATCGGGATACGTGGGTTTTTATACGTTTTCTCCTGCATTGGCCAGCCCTCTCACAAGTTAACCATTCTCGGAACCGTGGCTAGGGTTCGTAGCCAGGTCGAACACACAATTTACATAATTTGATCAGTTCCGCTGATACAGTTACATATTTACACACATGTTAAAGAGAGGACAAGGTCTTCGTTCGTGACCCTAACAAGTGGCCTGCGGACATATTATCCATTCACGTGTGCGGAGGTCACCACGGCCAGAGTCTTTATTCGAAATGTCATTCGGCCTCCATTTTGTGATTCAGGGTGACTTCCACACTGCAAGAGTACCTAAAATGGCGGCTAAATCCAAGATGGCGGTTTACACAATACATTAAGGTCAGGACCTTGCCGCGGAATCTATGTACACGATGTTTCTTTTAGACAGCTTGGCGTAGGCCAATATACATTCAAACAATGCAATTGGGGTCACAATATTATGTCGATTTCCACAGACCCTCCTTTTGGCCTATGCCAAGTGCTAATACATCATTTCCTAATACTTTCGAAAATAACTAAAGGCATTATCATCCATAGGTTCCGCATCATTGTCTGTAACATCGATAGCCATAAGGTCGTTCATAAGAACCTCTTGCAACATGAACTCTTTAGATGCTGTCTTCGGGGTATATATCTTATGCCCTATTGCGCTCACTACCTGAGCACAACACCCTCCCATCATTCCACATATACTCGGGAGGCATTGAAAACAACAGCAAAGAAATAACAGAATCCCTAAAATAACTAAAATGACAGAAAGCATCTTCCACCCCCACGATCGTAAAGAATCCCAAAACCCAGTACTAAGGTTCCAGTCTCCTACAGGGATATAGACTTCAGAACTGAGAGTGTGTAAGTTCTGAATTGCTTTAAAAATTGTTGGCGAAGAATCCGGTACGAAAACACAACAAGCGGACCCCACTAATTTACATACTCCCCTTCGTTCTGCCAAGATAACATCTAATGCCATCCGATTTTGAAGTGCTACCAATCTTATCGCCTTTTGCTCTAAGGTCATATTGTAAAGTATGTCCGTGGTCCGGTTGATCGTTTTCTCCAATACCCTCGCTAATCCCCTAATGTTTTCTGAATTTGCTATTTGTCCCCAAAAGGGCACTACTGATTTGGCTATATCCCCAAACACTTGCCCTGGGGTATCTCCATTACTGTCTCGTCGCGGGCGAGCCTTAGATACCTCTAAGGTACTGGCTATAAATACTCCTGGTAACAATATCCCTAAATAACAAGTCCCCTGCCAATCCTTGGGCAGCCAGGGAAAAGCTAAGCTACCACAAACAAAATAAACGGGTCCCCCTACATACAGAGGCCTATTTTCCCCAGTCAAGTTTACGATATTTACACAAGGCTCGAAGTCTCCCATTGGCCTAGTGCCATTTCTTTGTACACAGAAAGGAACAGAATCAGGACTATGATTCACAGAATAAGAAGGAGGCATGGCATCCTTATTGCCTATCGGAGCCATCTTAAAAGAAACCAGGTTTTGAAAAGGAAAAGATAGTTTATCAGACGGCCTAATAGAAGCAACGTTAGGTTTACTTCTATTTGCGAAAAGCGAGCATCCCAGGGGAGTCAATTCACGTTTTTCAAATTCATTCAAATTAGTCCCATCGAAGTTCCCTGAGATGCTATCATTCCATCGGCCAAAGAATAGTGCTCTAAGAGAGGCATAACAAGAAGTCGTTAGAGGTAAGGGATGTATATACCATCCCAGTCCCTTGTTCCCATGTTGCGGTAAGTGAGTGCAAATCCAACAGTTACTCTTATTGAAAATGGCATGCGTAGCATTCATCACTATCATCAAGGTGTTGTTATGATATTTCTGTCTATGCCGAGAGTCCCTAGGGGACAGAGTATGAAGGTGTACAGAGGGAGTCAAAACAGTTGATACGATTTTGGTCGGTAACAGAGGCTTCAAAGGATACATTTCTTCAAAATACCAAAGTCCCACGGCAGCAGTTGCAAAAATAACAATAATCAAAATGAGAACACAACAGTACGTTTTCGGGGCCCAGGCACATTGTTCATTGTTCGATTTGGTCACCCCCTTATCTAATAGTCCAATGCGGGGAGCAGCGGTGAAGGCGGCAGGCATCATGGTCATCCCGATCGACGGCCCCAATGTTCGTTGCTGGCGACACTTCGGCCGCGCGATTTCTTAGTCCTTCCCAACCCTAGCCAACAGAACCCTCCTTTTCTTTGTTCGATAAAGCAAAAACAGTACTTCAATCACTTTTTTCCTTCCAGATGCACGACACTCGTGCGGTAGTTCTATTTCCGTGGTCGAAGGTTGTACCTGATGGTACCCAAATTTGTTGAATCCAAAAGCAAAGTATCGTCGCTTCCTGAGGGGAGCGACGTATCGGTGGCGACGGAAGTCGCAGAGCTCGAAACAAGATTTTCCAGAAGTGATTGATCAAGAGAGTGCAGAGACAAAATGGACGGCTCCCCAAGCTCCTCGGGCTCAGAGAACTTCTCCGACGCACTCACAGCGCTGCCTGCTACTCCGAGATCAGAGATTGTAGCATCAGCGAGGGGTTCTGTTTCTTCTGTAGCGTGTGGCGTCGGGTGAGGAAGCTTCTTGACATGCGTTGCGTGTATCCAGTTCTTCTTTCCTGCCACCCGCACTGCCGTCCCGGTGACCAACAGTACCTGGTAGGGTCCGCGCCAGCGAGGCGCAAGACAGGAAGACCTCTCGTAGGCCTTTATCAAGACCCAGCTGCCAGGCTGTATATCGTGTTCTGGGCCCAAAAACCGTACAGGTAAGGCAGCATTCACCTGGTGGTAAATGAAATACAGATTTTTAGTCAATTGGTTACAGTAATCTATGAGCAATACATTATCCACCTCCCTCAGGGCTTTAGGTTTAGGGAGACCCCAGATATTAGCAGGCCTTCCCATTACCACCTCGAACGGAGAGAGCCCAGTTCTAGTCTGGGGTGTGGTGCGCATAGCTAACAACACAATAGGTAAAGCGTCGGGCCATTTTAGTTTAGTGTCGGCACATGTTTTTCAAAATACCGTTGTGTCTCTCTACCAACCCAGCGCTTTGAGGATGTCTAGCTGAATGGAAACGTTTCTCAATCCCTAAGGCAACACAAATTTGTAACATTACTGCTGCGATGAAATGGGGACCATTGTCCGACCAAATTATCCTCGGGAGCCCAAATCGAGGGAAGTATTCCTTTACCAGGATCTTTGCGGTGGTCATGGCGGTAGCATCTTTGACAGGGAAAGCCTCGACCCATTTGCTAAAAGCACAAATGATGACAAGAACATATTTCAAGTTATTACATCGCTCCATTTCAATAAAATCAAGGTGAATGGTTTCAAAGGGGACAGAGGGGGGCCCGAAACTTCCCCTTGGAGTCACTGTCCCTTTACCCACGTTGTGCTGTAGGCAAATCATGCAGTTCTGAACATGTCTCTTTGCAGTTTCCAAAATTTTATCATTCACCCAAACCTGCTGTAATATCTTCGTAATTTGCTGGGCACACACATGCGTTGGACCGTGTGCCATTGTAACCATTGCTAACACATAAGAATCAGGAAGCAACCATTTCCCTTCGGATGCGTCCACCCAACACCCTTCGTCATCCAATTTTCCCATGCCTTCAGCCCACTTCCTAGATTCTTCCACTGAGGCATCAGTCTGAATATCTCGCACAGACCCAATGCCTTCATCTATTATACAAACATCTCTCACTTCCCTTGAGGTATACATGTCTGTGCTAAGGTCTGTGGCCGTTTGTCTAGCTATCAAATCTGCAAACGCGTTTCCTCTGCCCACATTGTCTATGACCTTGCGATGTGCTGCACATTTCATGATCGCTAATCGTTTAGGGAGTGAGAGCGCTGAAAGTAGTTGTACTATTAAGGGACCATGCTGAATCTTGGTCCCATGTGAGGTCAGAAACCCTCTTTCCGACCACAGTTTTCCAAAGTTGTGAGCCACCCCAAAGGCATACTGGCTATCCGTATAAATATTGACTCTATACCCTTGGGAGAGCTCACAAGCGCGGGTCAATGCTATAATCTCTGCGGCCTGCGCAGAGTTATGCGGAATCCTTTTAGTTTCAACAATCCTATTCAAAGTAGTAACTGCATAAGCAGCTGTAGATATACCATTCGGAAGTTTAAAGCAGGAGCCATCACAAAACAGCTCCCCTTCCGCATTCTCCAAAGGAGAATCTGAGAGATCTATCCTGCCCTTTGTTTCTTGCTCGGTGGCATACAGGCAGTCATGTGATCCTTCATCACCGCAAACAATGTTTTGCGGGATAGGTAAGAGTTCAGCCGGATTGAGAACACAACACCTTTTAATTTGGATATGCGGAGCAAATAGAACTAATTCATACCTTGTCAACCGGGCAGAGGTAAGGTGTTGCGTTTGAGTTTTATTCAATAGAATATCAACAGAGTGAGGTACCATCAAAATCAAATCGTGGCCTAGGACCATCCCCTCACTCTGTTTTACAGACGCAGCGGCAGCAGCAACAGCGCGCAGACATCGCGGCAAAGCGCATGCAACAGGATCGAGGGCGGAGGAATAATAGCCGCACAGCCTATTCTTCCCTCCATGTTCCTGTGTTAACACAGACAAAGCACATCCATCACATTCATGCACAAACAACACAAAGGCCTTATCGTAATTTGGTGTACCCAGAACCGGTGCTGA
The DNA here is from genome assembly GCF_040938575.1 of Ambystoma mexicanum. Taxonomy (NCBI): domain Eukaryota; kingdom Metazoa; phylum Chordata; class Amphibia; order Caudata; family Ambystomatidae; genus Ambystoma; species Ambystoma mexicanum. Next base: position 76,938,031 of record NC_090934.1, read on the forward strand.
ACATAGCGCGGTTTTGAGAAGCTCAAATGATCGTTGATGTTCCGATTCCCATGGCAGTGGCAGAGAAATGCCCTTCTTCGTCAAAGCCAACATCGGTTTTACCACTAGTGCGAAGTTCGGGATCCACAGTCTACAGTAGGACGCCATCCCTAGCAGGGCTCTGACTTCCTTCTGTGTTTTTGGGACAGACATGCCAGAAATGTGTTTTATTCGTTCAGGTGTCAATCTTCTCCCCTCCTTTGACAGGAGGTAGCCTAAATAGGCAACCTCCTGACAACAATATTGAAATTTTTTTAGCGAAGCTTTGTGACCATTTTTAGCTAGATGAACAAGCAACAATATAGTGCCTTCTTTACAAGCTTTTTCAGAGTCTGCAGCTAGGAGCAAATCGTCTACATATTGAAGCAGCGTGCAAGTAGGTGGTAATTCAAGGGTGTCGAGCTGCTCCTTTAAGGCTCTACTGTAGATACTAGGACTTTCAGTATACCCTTGAGGTGCCCTTGTGAATGTAAATGAGCGTCCCCCCAAGGTGAACGCAAACAAATACCTGCTCTCTTTATGTATCGGAATACTAAAGAAGGCGTTTTTCAAATCCACGACACCAAAGTGCGTAGCCGTAGCAGGGATCATTGTTAGGATCGTTGTCACATCAGGCACGATTGGAAATTGTGGGGCTACCACTCGGTTAATAGCACGAAGATCTATTATAAACCGGTACGGAATTGCATTGTCGCCTTTCTTATATACTGGCAAGATCGGGCTATTACATAAGCTACCTGTAATCTCTTCGATCACCCCACGATGTACAAAATCGGAGACAATGCATTTCAGAGCACGCTCACCTTCAGTTGAGATTTTATATTGTGGAATGCGCGGTAAATTAACCCCATGTTTCAAGACTATCTTAACGGGCTCGATGTGCAATATTCCGACATCATTGTCGTCTATTGCCCACAAACATTCCGGGACAATGCCAAACTCGGGAGGTAGAGGTCGGGTCAAGTACTGGGAGTTAGAAGGTTGCTGTGGTGAAACCGTTAATCTTATTCTGTCAGAGGAACAATGAATTACTGCGTTCAATTTCTTTAACAGATTCAACCCTAGCAAATTTTCTCCACAATTGGAAGTAAGAAGAAAAGGGCACTGGTCTGTGAAAGGACCCAAAGAAACAGATACCGGCGCAGAAACCGGACAAACGGTTGGTATACCAGAAAACCCTACAGAAACATTTGTTTGCCCTGACAGTGGAATGTTTGGAACCCTAGAATGGTCGATGGAGCACTTTTGTGCTCCAGTATCGATCAAGAACTGATGTTTCCTATTCCCTACCAGTAATTCAACGTAGGGGCCCTTTTGAATAACGGGAATAGGTAAAGGTTCCAAACGCTGCTTCAGGCAATCCTAATAAGACAGAACTTCGTCAAAAGGAAGTTCCTCAGAAAGATAGGCAGCAGAAGGGTGATCAAATATATTTATCGAGTCCATACTCGGAGTCTGATTTTCCCGTGAAAAAGGTTGCTGGGGATCTTGTAGAACCTGACCCCTATCAGGGGCCCCTGCTCCGGGGCGGCCCCCTGGTCGCCTACCCATACCTCCAAATGTGCCACCTGACCTCTGACGAAGGGCGGGGCACTGTGCTCGCCAGTGACCTTCCTGGCGGCAATAAGCACACTGATTTATATTTATAGAATTTGGAGGAGTATTTCCTCTTGGAATGTACTGACCTCTAGTCTGTGTCGTACCTCCTCTGGGGTTCCTAACAATTTGCTGCAACAATACCTTGGTCTTTAAGTCACCCCTTCTCTTTTCAATTTTCTCTTTTTCATTGTTAACCCGATTCTCATAATATTGAGCCATATGCAAAACCTCTGACTGAGATTTTGCCTGCCAAGCGCTTTCTGAGGACATAATTTGTGACTGGATGTCGGGCAACAATCCACGTACAAATTTGTCCACGAACAACCTCTTCCCCGATTCTGTACCTAAATCCTGTCCACTGAAGTCAGAAAACACCTGTTCGAATCTATTGAAGAATTCAGTAGTACCTTCAGTTTTCCCTTGGACGCAGGCCGTAAGCTTGTCCCAAATAATCCTTTTTTCTGGGATTATAGTTTTTAATTTAGCAACAATTCTATCGGGTAAAGTAAGTATTACCTGGGGTGGTTTCTCACCAGCTGGTCGTTCCCCATCTATTCTAATCAGATTTACCCAAGTATCCCCCAACCCCGGCATATCATCTACTGTCCGTACCTGTTTCCATACATCAACTGGCAAAAGCACAGGAAACAATAAGTCAATGTCACTTAAGGTGAACACAGAAGACTGTAAGACGGATTCTATTTCTTTATAAAACCCTGTCGGGTTTTTCCTAATGTCAGGAACTGATTGTCTAATCGTGTTCACTTCCTGTCGAGAGAACGGGATGTGAACAAACTGCGATACGTAATGTGCAGGGATATCCACCGCGGGAGCACCAGTCGCCGCGTCGGCGGGGATTTCTACTTTTGGGACAAGGGTCGGAGGAACCGCCCTCATAGGAAACTGAGATATAGGGACCTCCGACCGCTTACTGAGCAATAAAGCCAAATCGAGCGCTAAAGCAGCTGTAGAAGTGTCAGGTGAAAAAGCTCTTTTACAAATACCCAATAATTCTATGGGGCAACCAACCTTCTTCCTTATACACTCCTCCTGCAAGCGCTGTACCATCACTTGAATTACCTTTCTTTGCATCTCTACCGTGTATTGACTATATGTGTCATACACCTCATCTGGCGGTATCGATGAATCTGAGATCCATCGAATCGCGTCTTTGGTACAAATTCGTACTTCCTCGGGTGCTGATCTTTGGAACGAAAGGAACCGTTTCTGTACATATATCCTATCGTCCTCATCATCCTCGTTTTGTAACCTTTCAAAATCTCTTCTAAACTCAAACAACCTATCAACATGTCCATATACTTTCTGCTCTGTATCCCTCGAGAGTGCCAAAGCATTCAGATCTCTCACCCCTTGTGGGAGATCCGAAGTTTGCAATCTACCCCACATTACACATAAGTGAATCCCCAACCCTTCAATAAAAACATTTTTCTCGGGAAAATCGTGCAAATTAGATAATGTTGAAAATACTTCAGTTTGATCACCCTCCTCCATGCAATGTTTAGCCCAAGCAAATAGTTCCTGTTTCCTGCCCGCAGGAACAGTACTACGTGTCACCATTTTCGACCCTGCACCGGGATCTGTTTTAGAAAATACGGAACTACTCGAAATCGAAAGTGTAGGTGAGCTTAACAAGGGTGCAGGGGAAAGAGGCAATGTAATAGACGGCGGAGCGACAACCAAAGAACTAGGAGCAGTAGGCTGCGCAGGGGGAGTAGGAATAGCAACGGGAACAATAGCAGGAACGGGCAAAGTGCCCACAACGGGAGCATACGGAGGTGGCGCTGAAGAACCAGGCCTCCGCTCATTCAATATTTTCTCGATAAACTCCTCGGAAACATGGAAATCTTTAGAGGGGTAAATTTTCTGGACCTCGAGCGAGAAAGCTCTATCCATTTTCTGAGCTTCTTCTAATCGTTTCTCCTTGTCATACAACAATGCCTTTTCGGCATTCGTTTTATGACAACGTGCATGTTTATCCCTACTTTTAAGCTGCTGCAATGCTTCTTTTTTCCAATTTTGTAACACATCAAAGGCTGCTGGCCTAGCCTTTTTCTTAAGCAAGATCGATTCTAGGTATTCAATACGGGGGATCTCAAAACTACCATTGATTGGCCACTGAAATTCGGAGGCATTTCTGGTCTGTCTGTGCCAAATGTCATTAAATACAATACTACCAATGCCATACTTACAGTACATAGTACACGCCGGCGACCCCTCCTGTGGTGCCGGACGGCTAAATTCCAAAGATTGTCGATCGCTGCGGAACAGAGCCCTGAAACAGCTAGACAATTTTGCAGGCATTTCTCAAAAAATTGGTGTTACCTGGTCCAATAATTGTGTCTGCAGATACAATACGCCAAATTCAAATTGTCAGGGTTAAATTAAGAGCCGGGTCACGACTGCACCTGACCAAACCTAAGGAGGACCGTACAGTTTACAAAGGACTTCAACTAACGAATTTTACCTGCGTTCGGTGGTTTCGGCAAATCTGCCCGCCTCGGAATTGGACCCTCGTCAAGATGCCGTGTCAGACCGCACGACTATCGCCCAAGGATCGGATCGTGCAGCGCTGCCGAGGTATCGCGTCTCGATCGGTCGGGCCCGCAGAATCACACCGTCCGATCCCGATTCGATAGTCTGCGTCAACCTTCAATGATCCGGCATCAATCTTGAGGGTCCCTATTCGGGCGCCAACTGTGGAAACAGAGAAATTGATATGAGGCCGGGAAGCCCAAAAGGAAACACACCAACACAGGTTACAAAGGACATACAAAGCGCTTTATTTCAAAGTTACAAAGTTACCAAAGTCAATTGACATACGGATAGCTATTCGGCCCTCTGACTAACACGCGAACCTTCAACGTAAGGTTCGCACTGAAAGTGGGAGAGAGCGATCATCGGGATACGTGGGTTTTTATACGTTTTCTCCTGCATTGGCCAGCCCTCTCACAAGTTAACCATTCTCGGAACCGTGGCTAGGGTTCGTAGCCAGGTCGAACACACAATTTACATAATTTGATCAGTTCCGCTGATACAGTTACATATTTACACACATGTTAAAGAGAGGACAAGGTCTTCGTTCGTGACCCTAACAAGTGGCCTGCGGACATATTATCCATTCACGTGTGCGGAGGTCACCACGGCCAGAGTCTTTATTCGAAATGTCATTCGGCCTCCATTTTGTGATTCAGGGTGACTTCCACACTGCAAGAGTACCTAAAATGGCGGCTAAATCCAAGATGGCGGTTTACACAATACATTAAGGTCAGGACCTTGCCGCGGAATCTATGTACACGATGTTTCTTTTAGACAGCTTGGCGTAGGCCAATATACATTCAAACAATGCAATTGGGGTCACAATATTATGTCGATTTCCACAGACCCTCCTTTTGGCCTATGCCAAGTGCTAATACATCATTTCCTAATACTTTCGAAAATAACTAAAGGCATTATCATCCATAGGTTCCGCATCATTGTCTGTAACATCGATAGCCATAAGGTCGTTCATAAGAACCTCTTGCAACATGAACTCTTTAGATGCTGTCTTCGGGGTATATATCTTATGCCCTATTGCGCTCACTACCTGAGCACAACACCCTCCCATCATTCCACATATACTCGGGAGGCATTGAAAACAACAGCAAAGAAATAACAGAATCCCTAAAATAACTAAAATGACAGAAAGCATCTTCCACCCCCACGATCGTAAAGAATCCCAAAACCCAGTACTAAGGTTCCAGTCTCCTACAGGGATATAGACTTCAGAACTGAGAGTGTGTAAGTTCTGAATTGCTTTAAAAATTGTTGGCGAAGAATCCGGTACGAAAACACAACAAGCGGACCCCACTAATTTACATACTCCCCTTCGTTCTGCCAAGATAACATCTAATGCCATCCGATTTTGAAGTGCTACCAATCTTATCGCCTTTTGCTCTAAGGTCATATTGTAAAGTATGTCCGTGGTCCGGTTGATCGTTTTCTCCAATACCCTCGCTAATCCCCTAATGTTTTCTGAATTTGCTATTTGTCCCCAAAAGGGCACTACTGATTTGGCTATATCCCCAAACACTTGCCCTGGGGTATCTCCATTACTGTCTCGTCGCGGGCGAGCCTTAGATACCTCTAAGGTACTGGCTATAAATACTCCTGGTAACAATATCCCTAAATAACAAGTCCCCTGCCAATCCTTGGGCAGCCAGGGAAAAGCTAAGCTACCACAAACAAAATAAACGGGTCCCCCTACATACAGAGGCCTATTTTCCCCAGTCAAGTTTACGATATTTACACAAGGCTCGAAGTCTCCCATTGGCCTAGTGCCATTTCTTTGTACACAGAAAGGAACAGAATCAGGACTATGATTCACAGAATAAGAAGGAGGCATGGCATCCTTATTGCCTATCGGAGCCATCTTAAAAGAAACCAGGTTTTGAAAAGGAAAAGATAGTTTATCAGACGGCCTAATAGAAGCAACGTTAGGTTTACTTCTATTTGCGAAAAGCGAGCATCCCAGGGGAGTCAATTCACGTTTTTCAAATTCATTCAAATTAGTCCCATCGAAGTTCCCTGAGATGCTATCATTCCATCGGCCAAAGAATAGTGCTCTAAGAGAGGCATAACAAGAAGTCGTTAGAGGTAAGGGATGTATATACCATCCCAGTCCCTTGTTCCCATGTTGCGGTAAGTGAGTGCAAATCCAACAGTTACTCTTATTGAAAATGGCATGCGTAGCATTCATCACTATCATCAAGGTGTTGTTATGATATTTCTGTCTATGCCGAGAGTCCCTAGGGGACAGAGTATGAAGGTGTACAGAGGGAGTCAAAACAGTTGATACGATTTTGGTCGGTAACAGAGGCTTCAAAGGATACATTTCTTCAAAATACCAAAGTCCCACGGCAGCAGTTGCAAAAATAACAATAATCAAAATGAGAACACAACAGTACGTTTTCGGGGCCCAGGCACATTGTTCATTGTTCGATTTGGTCACCCCCTTATCTAATAGTCCAATGCGGGGAGCAGCGGTGAAGGCGGCAGGCATCATGGTCATCCCGATCGACGGCCCCAATGTTCGTTGCTGGCGACACTTCGGCCGCGCGATTTCTTAGTCCTTCCCAACCCTAGCCAACAGAACCCTCCTTTTCTTTGTTCGATAAAGCAAAAACAGTACTTCAATCACTTTTTTCCTTCCAGATGCACGACACTCGTGCGGTAGTTCTATTTCCGTGGTCGAAGGTTGTACCTGATGGTACCCAAATTTGTTGAATCCAAAAGCAAAGTATCGTCGCTTCCTGAGGGGAGCGACGTATCGGTGGCGACGGAAGTCGCAGAGCTCGAAACAAGATTTTCCAGAAGTGATTGATCAAGAGAGTGCAGAGACAAAATGGACGGCTCCCCAAGCTCCTCGGGCTCAGAGAACTTCTCCGACGCACTCACAGCGCTGCCTGCTACTCCGAGATCAGAGATTGTAGCATCAGCGAGGGGTTCTGTTTCTTCTGTAGCGTGTGGCGTCGGGTGAGGAAGCTTCTTGACATGCGTTGCGTGTATCCAGTTCTTCTTTCCTGCCACCCGCACTGCCGTCCCGGTGACCAACAGTACCTGGTAGGGTCCGCGCCAGCGAGGCGCAAGACAGGAAGACCTCTCGTAGGCCTTTATCAAGACCCAGCTGCCAGGCTGTATATCGTGTTCTGGGCCCAAAAACCGTACAGGTAAGGCAGCATTCACCTGGTGGTAAATGAAATACAGATTTTTAGTCAATTGGTTACAGTAATCTATGAGCAATACATTATCCACCTCCCTCAGGGCTTTAGGTTTAGGGAGACCCCAGATATTAGCAGGCCTTCCCATTACCACCTCGAACGGAGAGAGCCCAGTTCTAGTCTGGGGTGTGGTGCGCATAGCTAACAACACAATAGGTAAAGCGTCGGGCCATTTTAGTTTAGTGTCGGCACATGTTTTTCAAAATACCGTTGTGTCTCTCTACCAACCCAGCGCTTTGAGGATGTCTAGCTGAATGGAAACGTTTCTCAATCCCTAAGGCAACACAAATTTGTAACATTACTGCTGCGATGAAATGGGGACCATTGTCCGACCAAATTATCCTCGGGAGCCCAAATCGAGGGAAGTATTCCTTTACCAGGATCTTTGCGGTGGTCATGGCGGTAGCATCTTTGACAGGGAAAGCCTCGACCCATTTGCTAAAAGCACAAATGATGACAAGAACATATTTCAAGTTATTACATCGCTCCATTTCAATAAAATCAAGGTGAATGGTTTCAAAGGGGACAGAGGGGGGCCCGAAACTTCCCCTTGGAGTCACTGTCCCTTTACCCACGTTGTGCTGTAGGCAAATCATGCAGTTCTGAACATGTCTCTTTGCAGTTTCCAAAATTTTATCATTCACCCAAACCTGCTGTAATATCTTCGTAATTTGCTGGGCACACACATGCGTTGGACCGTGTGCCATTGTAACCATTGCTAACACATAAGAATCAGGAAGCAACCATTTCCCTTCGGATGCGTCCACCCAACACCCTTCGTCATCCAATTTTCCCATGCCTTCAGCCCACTTCCTAGATTCTTCCACTGAGGCATCAGTCTGAATATCTCGCACAGACCCAATGCCTTCATCTATTATACAAACATCTCTCACTTCCCTTGAGGTATACATGTCTGTGCTAAGGTCTGTGGCCGTTTGTCTAGCTATCAAATCTGCAAACGCGTTTCCTCTGCCCACATTGTCTATGACCTTGCGATGTGCTGCACATTTCATGATCGCTAATCGTTTAGGGAGTGAGAGCGCTGAAAGTAGTTGTACTATTAAGGGACCATGCTGAATCTTGGTCCCATGTGAGGTCAGAAACCCTCTTTCCGACCACAGTTTTCCAAAGTTGTGAGCCACCCCAAAGGCATACTGGCTATCCGTATAAATATTGACTCTATACCCTTGGGAGAGCTCACAAGCGCGGGTCAATGCTATAATCTCTGCGGCCTGCGCAGAGTTATGCGGAATCCTTTTAGTTTCAACAATCCTATTCAAAGTAGTAACTGCATAAGCAGCTGTAGATATACCATTCGGAAGTTTAAAGCAGGAGCCATCACAAAACAGCTCCCCTTCCGCATTCTCCAAAGGAGAATCTGAGAGATCTATCCTGCCCTTTGTTTCTTGCTCGGTGGCATACAGGCAGTCATGTGATCCTTCATCACCGCAAACAATGTTTTGCGGGATAGGTAAGAGTTCAGCCGGATTGAGAACACAACACCTTTTAATTTGGATATGCGGAGCAAATAGAACTAATTCATACCTTGTCAACCGGGCAGAGGTAAGGTGTTGCGTTTGAGTTTTATTCAATAGAATATCAACAGAGTGAGGTACCATCAAAATCAAATCGTGGCCTAGGACCATCCCCTCACTCTGTTTTACAGACGCAGCGGCAGCAGCAACAGCGCGCAGACATCGCGGCAAAGCGCATGCAACAGGATCGAGGGCGGAGGAATAATAGCCGCACAGCCTATTCTTCCCTCCATGTTCCTGTGTTAACACAGACAAAGCACATCCATCACATTCATGCACAAACAACACAAAGGCCTTATCGTAATTTGGTGTACCCAGAACCGGTGCTGAACATAGCGCGGTTTTGAGAAGCTCAAATGATCGTTGATGTTCCGATTCCCATGGCAGTGGCAGAGAAATGCCCTTCTTCGTCAAAGCCAACATCGGTTTTACCACTAGTGCGAAGTTCGGGATCCACAGTCTACAGTAGGACGCCATCCCTAGCAGGGCTCTGACTTCCTTCTGTGTTTTTGGGACAGACATGCCAGAAATGTGTTTTATTCGTTCAGGTGTCAATCTTCTCCCCTCCTTTGACAGGAGGTAGCCTAAATAGGCAACCTCCTGACAACAATATTGAAATTTTTTTAGCGAAGCTTTGTGACCATTTTTAGCTAGATGAACAAGCAACAATATAGTGCCTTCTTTACAAGCTTTTTCAGAGTCTGCAGCTAGGAGCAAATCGTCTACATATTGAAGCAGCGTGCAAGTAGGTGGTAATTCAAGGGTGTCGAGCTGCTCCTTTAAGGCTCTACTGTAGATACTAGGACTTTCAGTATACCCTTGAGGTGCCCTTGTGAATGTAAATGAGCGTCCCCCCAAGGTGAACGCAAACAAATACCTGCTCTCTTTATGTATCGGAATACTAAAGAAGGCGTTTTTCAAATCCACGACACCAAAGTGCGTAGCCGTAGCAGGGATCATTGTTAGGATCGTTGTCACATCAGGCACGATTGGAAATTGTGGGGCTACCACTCGGTTAATAGCACGAAGATCTATTATAAACCGGTACGGAATTGCATTGTCGCCTTTCTTATATACTGGCAAGATCGGGCTATTACATAAGCTACCTGTAATCTCTTCGATCACCCCACGATGTACAAAATCGGAGACAATGCATTTCAGAGCACGCTCACCTTCAGTTGAGATTTTATATTGTGGAATGCGCGGTAAATTAACCCCATGTTTCAAGACTATCTTAACGGGCTCGATGTGCAATATTCCGACATCATTGTCGTCTATTGCCCACAAACATTCCGGGACAATGCCAAACTCGGGAGGTAGAGGTCGGGTCAAGTACTGGGAGTTAGAAGGTTGCTGTGGTGAAACCGTTAATCTTATTCTGTCAGAGGAACAATGAATTACTGCGTTCAATTTCTTTAACAGATTCAACCCTAGCAAATTTTCTCCACAATTGGAAGTAAGAAGAAAAGGGCACTGGTCTGTGAAAGGACCCAAAGAAACAGATACCGGCGCAGAAACCGGACAAACGGTTGGTATACCAGAAAACCCTACAGAAACATTTGTTTGCCCTGACAGTGGAATGTTTGGAACCCTAGAATGGTCGATGGAGCACTTTTGTGCTCCAGTATCGATCAAGAACTGATGTTTCCTATTCCCTACCAGTAATTCAACGTAGGGGCCCTTTTGAATAACGGGAATAGGTAAAGGTTCCAAACGCTGCTTCAGGCAATCCTAATAAGACAGAACTTCGTCAAAAGGAAGTTCCTCAGAAAGATAGGCAGCAGAAGGGTGATCAAATATATTTATCGAGTCCATACTCGGAGTCTGATTTTCCCGTGAAAAAGGTTGCTGGGGATCTTGTAGAACCTGACCCCTATCAGGGGCCCCTGCTCCGGGGCGGCCCCCTGGTCGCCTACCCATACCTCCAAATGTGCCACCTGACCTCTGACGAAGGGCGGGGCGCTGTGCTCGCCAGTGACCTTCCTGGCGGCAATAAGCACACTGATTTATATTTATAGAATTTGGAGGAGTATTTCCTCTTGGAATGTACTGACCTCTAGTCTGTGTCGTACCTCCTCTGGGGTTCCTAACAATTTGCTGCAACAATACCTTGGTCTTTAAGTCACCCCTTCTCTTTTCAATTTTCTCTTTTTCATTGTTAACCCGATTCTCATAATATTGAGCCATATGCAAAACCTCTGACTGAGATTTTGCCTGCCAAGCGCTTTCTGAGGACATAATTTGTGACTGGATGTCGGGCAACAATCCACGTACAAATTTGTCCACGAACAACCTCTTCCCCGATTCTGTACCTAAATCCTGTCCACTGAAGTCAGAAAACACCTGTTCGAATCTATTGAAGAATTCAGTAGTACCTTCAGTTTTCCCTTGGACGCAGGCCGTAAGCTTGTCCCAAATAATCCTTTTTTCTGGGATTATAGTTTTTAATTTAGCAACAATTCTATCGGGTAAAGTAAGTATTACCTGGGGTGGTTTCTCACCAGCTGGTCGTTCCCCATCTATTCTAATCAGATTTACCCAAGTATCCCCCAACCCCGGCATATCATCTACTGTCCGTACCTGTTTCCATACATCAACTGGCAAAAGCACAGGAAACAATAAGTCAATGTCACTTAAGGTGAACACAGAAGACTGTAAGACGGATTCTATTTCTTTATAAAACCCTGTCGGGTTTTTCCTAATGTCAGGAACTGATTGTCTAATCGTGTTCACTTCCTGTCGAGAGAACGGGATGTGAACAAACTGCGATACGTAATGTGCAGGGATATCCACCGCGGGAGCACCAGTCGCCGCGTCGGCGGGGATTTCTACTTTTGGGACAAGGGTCGGAGGAACCGCCCTCATAGGAAACTGAGATATAGGGACCTCCGACCGCTTACTGAGCAATAAAGCCAAATCGAGCGCTAAAGCAGCTGTAGAAGTGTCAGGTGAAAAAGCTCTTTTACAAATACCCAATAATTCTATGGGGCAACCAACCTTCTTCCTTATACACTCCTCCTGCAAGCGCTGTACCATCACTTGAATTACCTTTCTTTGCATCTCTACCGTGTATTGACTATATGTGTCATACACCTCATCTGGCGGTATCGATGAATCTGAGATCCATCGAATCGCGTCTTTGGTACAAATTCGTACTTCCTCGGGTGCTGATCTTTGGAACGAAAGGAACCGTTTCTGTACATATATCCTATCGTCCTCATCATCCTCGTTTTGTAACCTTTCAAAATCTCTTCTAAACTCAAACAACCTATCAACATGTCCATATACTTTCTGCTCTGTATCCCTCGAGAGTGCCAAAGCATTCAGATCTCTCACCCCTTGTGGGAGATCCGAAGTTTGCAATCTACCCCACATTACACATAAGTGAATCCCCAACCCTTCAATAAAAACATTTTTCTCGGGAAAATCGTGCAAATTAGATAATGTTGAAAATACTTCAGTTTGATCACCCTCCTCCATGCAATGTTTAGCCCAAGCAAATAGTTCCTGTTTCCTGCCCGCAGGAACAGTACTACGTGTCACCATTTTCGACCCTGCACCGGGATCTGTTTTAGAAAATACGGAACTACTCGAAATCGAAAGTGTAGGTGAGCTTAACAAGGGTGCAGGGGAAAGAGGCAATGTAATAGACGGCGGAGCGACAACCAAAGAACTAGGAGCAGTAGGCTGCGCAGGGGGAGTAGGAATAGCAACGGGAACAATAGCAGGAACGGGCAAAGTGCCCACAACGGGAGCATACGGAGGTGGCGCTGAAGAACCAGGCCTCCGCTCATTCAATATTTTCTCGATAAACTCCTCGGAAACATGGAAATCTTTAGAGGGGTAAATTTTCTGGACCTCGAGCGAGAAAGCTCTATCCATTTTCTGAGCTTCTTCTAATCGTTTCTCCTTGTCATACAACAATGCCTTTTCGGCATTCGTTTTATGACAACGTGCATGTTTATCCCTACTTTTAAGCTGCTGCAATGCTTCTTTTTTCCAATTTTGTAACACATCAAAGGCTGCTGGCCTAGCCTTTTTCTTAAGCAAGATCGATTCTAGGTATTCAATACGGGGGATCTCAAAACTACCATTGATTGGCCACTGAAATTCGGAGGCATTTCTGGTCTGTCTGTGCCAAATGTCATTAAATACAATACTACCAATGCCATACTTACAGTACATAGTACACGCCGGCGACCCCTCCTGTGGTGCCGGACGGCTAAATTCCAAAGATTGTCGATCGCTGCGGAACAGAGCCCTGAAACAGCTAGACAATTTTGCAGGCATTTCTCAAAAAATTGGTGTTACCTGGTCCAATAATTGTGTCTGCAGATACAATACGCCAAATTCAAATTGTCAGGGTTAAATTAAGAGCCGGGTCACGACTGCACCTGACCAAACCTAAGGAGGACCGTACAGTTTACAAAGGACTTCAACTAACGAATTTTACCTGCGTTCGGTGGTTTCGGCAAATCTGCCCGCCTCGGAATTGGACCCTCGTCAAGATGCCGTGTCAGACCGCACGACTATCGCCCAAGGATCGGATCGTGCAGCGCTGCCGAGGTATCGCGTCTCGATCGGTCGGGCCCGCAGAATCACACCGTCCGATCCCGATTCGATAGTCTGCGTCAACCTTCAATGATCCGGCATCAATCTTGAGGGTCCCTATTCGGGCGCCAACTGTGGAAACAGAGAAATTGATATGAGGCCGGGAAGCCCAAAAGGAAACACACCAACACAGGTTACAAAGGACATACAAAGCGCTTTATTTCAAAGTTACAAAGTTACCAAAGTCAATTGACATACGGATAGCTATTCGGCCCTCTGACTAACACGCGAACCTTCAACGTAAGGTTCGCACTGAAAGTGGGAGAGAGCGATCATCGGGATACGTGGGTTTTTATACGTTTTCTCCTGCATTGGCCAGCCCTCTCACAAGTTAACCATTCTCGGAACCGTGGCTAGGGTTCGTAGCCAGGTCGAACACACAATTTACATAATTTGATCAGTTCCGCTGATACAGTTACATATTTACAAACAGGTTAAAGAGAGGACAAGGTCTTAGTTCGTGACCCTAACAAGTGGCCTGCGGACATATTATCCATTCACGTGTGCGGAGGTCACCACGGCCAGAGTCTTTATTCGAAATGTCATTCGGCCTCCATTTTGTGATTCAGGGTGACTTCCACACTGCAAGAGTACCTAAAATGGCGGCTAAATCCAAGATGGCGGTTTACACAATACATTAAGGTCAGGACCTTGCCGCGGAATCTATGTACACGATGTTTCTTTTAGATAGCTTGGCATAAGCCAATATACATTCAAACAATGCAATTGGGGTCACAATATTATGTCGATTTCCTCAAGCCGGCCAGGAGGGATCGGCAGAGGGCTTTTTGAGGAGGGGGTGCACAAGGGAGTGCTTGAGCGGTAGCGGGAAGGAGCCAGTGGCAAAGGAGTGATTACAGAAGTCAGGCAGGGCTGATGCAAGGGAGGCAATGCTGTCCTTGATAGTTCTGGAGGAGCAGGGGAGCACCTGTTTGGAGCAACTTTCAAAGAGAGGACTTGCCTAGAGATCTCATCTGGTGCTATGGGCGAAAAAGAGGAGAGTAGGAGGGAAGAGGAGAGAGTAATATGTATTGAGGCATTTATGTGCAGTAGCATGATCTAGAATCTGCCCTGCAAGGCCGCGAGACAGCAACAGGCGCCTTGGTGTACGTGTTATCACAAAAAGGCCAAAGCAGGCATCCGACCTCACCCAGCCAACCATGGGTTATAGCCCCTACAACTGTCCCAGTCCTTTCTCCCCTGGCTTCCATGATACTAGTTGACCCCAGACCACCAACCATAAACCAATCCACCCCAAAAAATATCTAAGAATATGGTTGTCCCACCTTTATTCTCGCAATGGCATGATTTGTAATGCGAGATACAGGGAGGGATACAGTATAGTTCAAAGCGAGGGTGGAAGCCTTGGAAGCCAAAATACATGATCGGGATGAGTGAAATATATGCATGTGTGCGTTAGAGTGACCTCGAGACCCCCCACCCCCTCTGTGCTAGTCATTGAGCATACCAGGTGCACAACATAATGATAGAATAGCACGCTTTGCAAATGGTGCTAATTGCTCCTTTGGCCTTGGTACTCTGGAGACGATGAGCCCAGCAGACCCCACATATTGGAAGACGGACGGACTGGGCTGGGACCAATGGCCTGGCATCCCCTATTGAGCGGACGGGCCATGTATCAGGTCGCACCAACCAGCCACGTGGGTTTTTACCGTATACAAATGACGTTGTGTCCCCTTTTAAGCTTCTGCCTACACCCCTTTTTCTCAGAACATTCCCTGGCAGCAGAGTTCTTTGCTGATGCACCTATTTTGTAGAAATAAAACTTCCTATCCTTGCAAGAGTTTCTCAGGCCTTTGTTCCCTAGAGGGTTGTATTTTTCTGGTGTGAGCATTTAGGGGCATGCCTTCAGTATGTCTTACTTCATTGAAGTCTATCTTACAACAGGCCCATCAGGCTCTTTTCTACGAAAAATGCTGGCATGGCCCCCAGCTGGGTAACCTCTCCCAGTAATGACAGCCCCTGCCACCGTAGATCTTAATTATTCTCTTTAAGGGTATACTGCCTGTTGTACTTGTTTCTTTGAAGTTATTTATTTGTATATTGAAGTTCATTCTGTCTTCTTGGACTTGCTTCACATTCCCCACTGTATCAGCTGCATGATCTGATTCATCAGCTTGACTCAAATGCATACATATGTCCTTAATGTCAGCAAAAGGTCTTTTATGAATGTTCATTGCTTATGCTACGGTGTCTTAAATTATAACCAGTGCCTGTAAAATAAGGTGCCAAGCTCACAGATAGGAGGGAGGAGACCAGACTATCTTTTAATAAATTTTTAAATTGTCATCCTCTGAGATATTCTCCTCCATCATTTCAGTTACCAGTGGCCCTCTTGCCCACTGCGTTGGAGGGAATCTAAGAAGGGCTGCTATAAGAAGTACAGGACTCAGTTGCTTTTTACCAATATTATATTAGGCATGTTTATTTTGCTCTTTTCGCCCTGCACACATATCCCCTCGGTAGACTTTCGAAAAATAATTGTCTGTCGTTTAAAGAGAGCAGATGGCAGGAAAATCTTGAAAAATCTTGGAAAACTTAGAAAATCCCCATTGTCTTTAATTCAGTATGTAACCCTTGTCACTTTTTATAAATCACACTGTTTTTATATAACAAATTGTAAAATAATCAAAATAATGATTCCGAAAATAATAGTGTTGTTTTTAGGATTTCTGAAGAATGTTATAACATCCACCTTTCGTCTTACAAAAGTTCTATAAGGCTGCAGTATGTAAGTGAAAACAACATACAAGAATGTGTGCATTATTGTTATGGAAACATGAAGTGTCACGTGCTCTTCTCTTTGTACTTGATCACCAACACATTGTTCCTTATGCCTAGAATAGTTCTGGAACTGATGCAAAAGTTATTTGTTCTTCTCCCTTAACTTGGGATTCTTGAAAGATTCAAAGGGCGTAAATCATGGAATAAATGTGCACCGAAATTTGTGGTGCAAGCGTCAAAAACCATGGAAGGCCCTGTGCGTGTTTTTACCAGGATGTGCGCCAAATCCACGCTTACCTTACACGTCACTGTGACTTTCCAAACGCGTGTGCGACAGGAACGGGGAAAGCACACAGCTTCTCGCGCACACACCTAAAATGACGCGGAACAACGCGTGAAAATATAGGCGTAACGTGGGAAGTACCGCTGGGAAACACACGCAACGTCCACAAAAAAAAATAGTCCAATTTTAAATGAAAAACATGCACGTGACCCGGGTAGCCCACGTGCGTGGATTTTACCTCCAGCAGTACGGTATGGCACCCAGGGACACAAAAAACACGTACGCGTGGATCACGCGGGCTACTATGACCTCGAAACTGGTACGCGATGCACAGGGGGAACTACAGTGGGAAAAATAGCGTGCGCGACTCACCGCCTGCCTTGCGTGGAAAAGAAAAAGAAAAACACATGTGCTTGTGCACATAGGCAACACCCCGCCAAAAGAAGAGGTATGAACTTCAAACGCTGTAAAGTGATCGCGTGTGAATCCAGAAGAGTAAAAAGATGCGTCGGTCTCCATGAACAGCGAACTGCTTCCCTGCTGGACCTTTAACCCATGCTGAAGGCTATGCCCGTGCATGTAACGTCACTGGCACGCTTATGCTAAGGCCCTTTCCTCAAATTACACGCATTCACACACGGACGTGCTGTTTTTTGCACGTGCGGATTCACTATGCACCCATATGAGGGAAACGCTTGCGCGCATCACGTCAATTACGTGCGTACGCGCTAAGGCCCTTTCCTCGAATTACACACTGACGTGCTGTTTTTTCACGTGCCAAATCACTCTGCATCAAGCTGGCCACACGACAACACATGGAAGTCCACGCTCCTGCCCAGAAGGCCATTTCCTGCACCCCAGAGCACCAGGCAGCCTCCTACAAGCCATCTGCTGCTGCATGCCTGCCTGCCTGCTGCCAACAGTGCCCTGCCATTTGGTGACTGCACATCAGCCATCTGCAGGGGTCCAGTTGCTGTGACCACCCCTGCTGGAACAGAAGACTCCCGACTGGTGTTCCATTGCTCCACAGCCCAGCCCCAGGACCCAGTTGCCCACCCACACCTGCCTCAGGGGTTGCCATGTCCGAAGCAACACCATCTGGCACCAGTGGCAACCCCTCAGCAGAGAGGCAAAGGGCTGCTAGCTTCAGTGCAAATGAAGTTGGCATCCTGGTGGAGCAAGTCCTGGGGCATTATGATGCTGCTTCATACCATTGCACGACAAGGAAGGATGGAAGAGGATATGGAAGGACATAGTGGGTGCCATCAACGCGGAGGGGGTGGCACCCTGCGACATCAAACACGTCCAGAAGCGCTGGGAGGTCTACAAGTCCAGGACCCTCAAGAAGCCCCGGCGCCTCTTGGCGCAGCGGATGCAGTGGGGCGCTGGGTCCACCTTACCACCCAGCAGATGAGGGTCCTGGAGCACATTCGCCCAGTGCTTCACCACCAGATCCTCAGGATGCAGGCCCGTCTGGAGTCGAGCGGTAAGTGCCCATGCATTCACGTTGAAAAAAGGGCATGTTGCAGTGTGGTGGTAGTTAGCTACTTGGCTGCATGTGTGACATGGGTCATGTATGGACGTGTGTGTGCAGGGACATGATGGTGCTGCATGTGAGACCAGTCATGCGTGAACCACATGGATGGTGTATGTGTTACAATGCAACATGCGGAGCAGCATGCAGAATGCACACATGTATGAATGTTGTGTCCGTACTTGGACATGTTTGGGGTGTGAGAGATGGGTGCTGCTGTCATGGACCTGCATGGTGTACATGTCCGTGTGTCTGAGTAGTGTGTGAGTGACTGGTAAACGCCATGGATGCATGACACATGTCCGTGACGATGTGTTGATGCACTGATACAGCCTAGTCATCCTTGTATCCACTGTGTCTGGGGGTATACGAGGCCAGATGCATGACCCTCCGGTGATGTGTGTGCATGTGATCAGCATGTCCCATGATGCATGTGAGTTTCAGCCCACCATTGGATGTTTCTACGGTGCCTTGTACATGGATGCAAATGTTGGTTGCATGTGCCAGGCCTGTTCCTGCATGTCTGTTGCCTGCACTGACCCATGTGGGTTCCATGTAATAATGTCACCACAAAAATCACGCCATGCAAAAATATTGCCGAAAAATGGCTGTTTTTTGTGGCAACATTATTGCATGGAACATGCGGGGGACACCCCCGCAACCCCCAAACTTTTGTTTTTTTCTTTTTAAAAAAATGTTTTTTTTGCCCCTCTCCCCATATATATGGTCACGCAAATAATATCGCCATGACATTTTCCCGGCGATATTATTTACGGCGACCATATATATGGCGATATTATTACCTGATACCCCTGACCTGATGTGTTGTGGAGGGACATGATGGAAGTGACGTTTGACAGTGCCACTCATGTGCTATTGCTTTGTGTCTAAGGGACTATTGTACAGTACCCTGATGCTTGTGTTCAATGTCTCCCTTTACACAGCGTGAGTGAAGAAGAGGGCGGAGACGGCTCTGTGGAGGAAAGCGTCAGGGATGCCTCCACCAGCCAGCGACGCAAGACCCAGTCACCCTCCCAGGAAATTCTATAATCCGGGAGCGAGGGGACTGGTGCCGTGTCCGCCACTACGGCTGCAGTGGAAGGGGCGGGTGAACCCCCACAGGGACTGGCGACAGCTGAAGACTGTGCGGAACCATCCAGGTTGGTGGTGTGTACTGAGGAGGAGGAGGCCACTTCAGAGCCGCACATGGGGCCTGGTAGGGGTGGTACCACTGGTGCAAGTGGTGCAGTCCAGGGACAGGGGCAGGAGGCAGCACAGGTCACCGTGGAGCGGCCTGTCCATGTCACCGTCCCTGACACTGTGACTGCATCACCATGCACCAGCAGGGATGCCCCGTCCCAGGCTCGTCCACAGGCAGGGGGGAGGTCCACGTCATCTGGCACTCCTCCACCTGCAGACGTGGTGACCCGTGACAGGATTGAGTCTGTCCTGATTGGTGTCACGTTGCGCACATGTGACATTTGTGATGACGTGTGTGCTTCCTGGGCTGTCCATGCACGTCATCACGAACAGATGTGTGCCAACGTGGCCCAGCTGGGAGAGCTCATGGTCGGGGGTTTCCTCCATGTGTCGCTCTGTCTTGCGGCCCTCTCCTCCTCTGTGCACACTATACGCCAGTCGTTCTCCATGCCGACTTCCAGCCCAGATGCCACCAGGGCACCTTGTGGACCAGCCCCAACCAACGCAGCCAGGCTGGTGGAGATCCCATCCCTGCCACAGTTGGGAGTTTCGGAGCACAGGTGGTCACCCGAGCAACTGGACCCCTGGCAACGGACGATGTGCAGGCACATACAAGCAGGGCACCTGCATGACGGCCCTGGGTGTTGCCATCTACCCGGAGGCAGTCGTGGTGGTGGCGGCAAGCAGCAGAAAGGCGGCGACAGGCTTGGCATAGGAGGCATGTGGCCTCAGAGCCTTCTACATCATTGGGGCAGGCATCGGCCGGCGGTCAGGGGGACCCAGGAGTGGGAGTGTCTTCCATGTGGTAGCGGTTGGGCCAGCGAATAGGTGCGAAGCGGCAGCGGGCGGAGATGGCACGGCTCACAATGGTCAGGGTGGAGAACTTCTTGCACCGAGCTTTGAGGCGGGCTGAGTGCCTCGAGGCAACTCACAGGGAGTTGTAGGAGGCCATGGCTGCATCCCTGCAAGAACTCGAGACCAGGGAACAGGCCTGCCTCCAGAACATTAACATGGAGTTCAATGACCCTGGCCCGGGACAACAATAAGTGAGCCTTCGGACTAGCTGTTACGCTCACCTGATATCCCTGGGGGCGTCTGGAAGGTTCTGAGATCTTGCACCCTGGATGCGTAGTTGCCCAGTGCTGAATAATGAATCTTAGTTATTTGTAGGGTGAGCTATCCGTCCTGCGTTTCTTGTGCAGGGGCGCTTGACGTTTGTTGGCGATCTGCCCGAGTTGCTTCTCTGGTGCAGTTGCCTTCCTTGGGCCCAGGCCTGCTGTGACCCCAAATCTGCTGGTAGGCAGGCAGGTTTGTCAATTTTAAGTCTTTGTTCTGTTTATGGTGGGAATTTGTTAATGTCTTTATCTCCTTCTTTTCAGGTGCGAAGGTCTTGATGCTGGCGTGCCGGATGGAGAGGCACGTTTTCTAGGTAAGAGAAAGCGCAAAGCACAGCGCCTTTATTGTCTTTTAAAGCTAACCTGTGTTTTCTTCTTCTTCTCCTCAAAGGCTGCTGTGGTGCTGCGAGTGGCTGAGAGCGTGTTGAAAAACAGGCCCCCGGAATCCGTTAAAGTAAGTACAGTGCTGTGCGGTTGTTTAATATTGAAAGCGAACCGGAATATGTCTCTTTTCTTTTGCAGATGTTGCTGTGGTGCTCCTGATGGAAGCATGGTGTAGCACAATGGAATTCAGGTAAAACTGCGTAATTCGATGTTTTTGAAGCGCGCGTTCTAATATTGTTTTTCCCTTTCTCGTTATTGCAGGTCACAATGTTCGAACAGCAGCTGTGGTAGCGGTTCGCCGGTAGTCCTACAGCTAGTACTCACAGGTGAGTGATTTTTCCTCTTCTCTCGGTTTCCACAGATTGCAGCCCAGTTGAGATGCTGAGTGCTGGATGGTGTTTTCTCAGGTAAGAAAGAATAATCTTGTTCTTGTTCTTGTTCTTGCAGGATTACAGGAAGATGCTGAAGATCAGGAGCTGGACACGGTGAGCGTCGCGCTGTCGGTTGCAGAATAACTCGAAGCATGTTCTGCAGTCAGGTTGTGGGTTATATAGCCCAGGTAAAGTAGTACCAGGGAAAGTAGTTCCAGGCCTGCCACACCCAAAACACTAGACCGCATGGCTTATTTCTTAGAACTGACTGTGTGGGTGCTTCCATGTAGGATTTAAAGGCCCATGTACATAAATGGGACCTAGTTTGAACAGCCCTTCCTTCCTACATATGAGCCTGGTGCCAAAGGCGCCACAACTGGCTCTAGGAGCACTTTTGCACTGGTTTTAAGGCCTTCAGGGTTCTGGTGGGAGCCTTCTTGTGGCACAACTTGTGCCCCCTCACAGTGGTCATGACAGCACTCCCCCCCCAAGGCCCCTCTCATGGTATCCTTCCTGTCCGGTCCGGGTTTGGTGGGGTTATCCAGGTGAAACCTCTTAATCAGACGTGGTGCGTGAATTTGTTCACTTGGCTCCCAAGTTCTGTCTTGAGGCCCATACCCTTTCCAGTCCACTAAATAGTATAGCTTAGATGTGGTACGTTTCGAATCCAGGATGTTTTTAACTTGAAATTAAGGCTCTACATCAACTAGCACAGGTTTTGGTGGTGTTAAGACTCGGGTTCCTGGTTGTACAGGTTTTACAAGTGACACATGGAACACCGGATGAATTTGCATGCTTGGTGGTAACGCTAACTTGACGGCCACTGGATTTATCACTGATTCAATGGTATAAGGTCCTAGATATCTTGGAAAAAAGGTCTGGGTACCTTTTATGGGCACATGTTTTGATGCCAACCAGACTTTGTCTCCAACTTGATAATCAGGAGCTTTCTTTTGATGCTGGTCCGAGATTTCTTTTTGTCTGTCTTTGGCTTGCAGTAAATGTTCATTTGCCCTTTTGAAGGCTTTGGTTATGCTTGTGTGTAGTCTTTACCGCTGGCATTTCCAAGGTCGTGGGGGAGTCTAGTTCAGAGGTACGTGGATGTCTTCCATATATTATATAGAACGGGCTTTGTCCCGTGCTGGTGTGTATGGAGTTATTGTATGCGTATTCCGCTATCCATAACAAGCGTTTCCAATTCTCTTCCACTTGATGCAGCATGCAACATAGATACTGTTCTAATGTCTGGTTTGGTCTTTCTGTTTGTCCATCCATTTGGGGGTGATGGCTATTGGATAAACTAACATCGATTTGTGCCATGGTACAACATTTCCTCCAGAAGTTGGATACAAATTGGCTTCCTTGATCTGAGATTAAGACTGAGGGGAAACCATGCAGTTTTATAATCTGTTCAAGAAATGCTTTTTCCAGACCGGTAGCGTTGGGAAGTCCTTTGAATGGAATGAAATGTGCCATTTTAAAGAACAGGTCTACAACCACCATGATGGTATTAAAACCTTTACAGGGAGGTAAGTCCGTAATAAAATCAAGAGAAAGAGTATGCCAGGGAGCCGGTGGAATATCCAGTGGTTGTAGGAGGCCAGCTGGTTTCTGTTTTTGTGATTTATTCTGTGAACATATCCAACAGGATAGAACAAATCGAGCAATGTCCTTACGCCAGGTTGGCCACCAATAATTCCATTTAACCTTGGCTAGAGTCTTAGCAATTCCAGGATGGCCTTCGATCAGGGAATCGTGATAAGCAGACATGACCAATTCTTGCAGATCTTTACTTGGTAGATATAGTCGTTCCCTGAAGTAGGTTAATCCATCCAGAACCATGTGATGTTCATTTTGGGAATTCCATTTCTGCCCGATCTCAGGGTTCATTAAGGTTTGAATCTTATCTTGATGTTCACTCAGTCAATGTGGTGGTGAGTCCCAGTAGTTTATCACTTGGGATGATGGCAACAGTGTCCAGGGTACTGTTCGTTTTCTCTTCAACACCCATACGAGACAAGGCATCGGCCTTCCCATTCCGAACTCCCGGTCGGTATGTTATTAAGTAATCGTATTCTGAAAAGAACAGAGCCCACCGCAAGTGTCATGACGATTGGGATTTTGCTGACTTTAGGTATTGAAGGTTTCGGTGATCTGTGATAACTGTGATAGTATGTCTGACACCTAATAAATACTGCCACCAGGCTTTGAAGGCTGATTTTATTGCCAACAATTCTTTGTCTGGAATTGCATAGTTAAGTTCTGGTGGTGAGAATTACGTGACCAAAAGGCCACAGGGTGTAATTGGCCTGTCTCTGGATCTCTTTGAGAGCGAACTGCTCCCATAGCTACGCTAGAAGCATCAGTTTCCACTACATAGGGGAGATCAGGGCGAGGATGTCGTAAAATTGATGCAGAGGTGAATCTTTTCTTGAGTTCTTGAAAGGCCTGTTCCGTCTCTTCAGTCCATTGGAATTTTATGTTGTTTTTTCTAAGTAACGATGTGATTGGGTGGACTATCCGTGAGAAATCTGGAATAAATCGGTGGTAAAAATTCAGAAAGCCGAGCATGCTTTGCATTCCTTTAAGTGAAGAAGGTGATGGCCAATTAAGGATGGCATCTACTTTGTGTAAATCCATCTTCACTCCCTTTGGCGAGAGAACAAAACCGAGGACCTCAACTTCGGGCACAAGGAAGGAGCATTTCTCGAGTTTAGCGTACAGTTTGTGCTGGTGAAGTTTTGCAAGGACTGAGCGAACTTGTTCCACATGATCTCTTTCAGAGGGGGAATAAACCAGGATGTCGTCAATATAGACCAGGGCACAGACATCGATTAATTCCCGTAATACATCATTCATGAAGTATTGGAACGCTGCGAGAGCGTTGCACAGCCGAAAGGCATTACCTGATATTCGTACAGGCCAAACTTGGTGCAAAACATGGTTTCCCATTCATCCTCTTTCTTAACACGTACAAGGTGGTATGCTCCTCTGAGGTCTTGTTTGGTGTAGATTCGGGCATCCTTGACTTGGTCCAACAGTTCCAGGATAAGGGGTAAAGGGTAGCGTTTTATTTACTGTGATTTGATTAAATGCGCGGTAATCGATGCAAGTCCTCAAATCTCCTTCCTTCTTGGGTACGAATAATAAGGGGAGAGGCTGCCGGTGACTTTGACGGGCGGATAAACCCATTAGCCAGGTATTGATCCAGATAGGACATCAAGTGGAGATTTTCGGTTTCCGTAAGTGCATACATTCGACCACAAGGAACCTGTGCGCCAGGTATCAGGTCGATCTGACAGTCATAGGACCTATGTGGCGGTAATGTGTTAGCCTGTTCCTTCGGAAAAACATCTTGATAATCCTAATATTCTTTTGGTAAGGTGTCCATTGCTTCCGCGATCCCCGATGCTATTCCTTGAACAGATTTCAGGTTTGGCTGTGGTATAGATTTCGGGTAGCAAGCGTGGGCGCATTCGTCGGAAAAGTTCAGTCTCTTTGCACACCAGTCTATGTGGGGATTGTGAGTTACTAACCATGGCATCCCTAAGTTCAACCGGAACTGAGGAGCTTTGATGAGGTCAAACGTGATTGCTTCTTGATATCCATCCTATCACAGAAGCGTTAATTCTGTTGTGCATTGGGTTACTGGTCCCGAAGCAATTTCTGTTCCATCAACAGTAGTTACCTTTTCAGTTGTTGGTTTTGTGCATAAGGGAAGTCCCATTTCTGTTGCCAGATCTCGATCTATGTAATTACCAACTGCTCCGCTGTCTATATATGCCTCTATGGCATGCATCCTTGACGGTCGTTGGTGATTGATCAAAGTTACTGGTAGGGCAAAATGTGGGGTCTGTGTCTCATCCTTTTTGCTCGACAAGCGGACCTCTACGCTTGCCTGGTCGTTTTCTGATTCCTTTCCATCATCTTCTTTCTCTGTAGCACCTACCACCTTCCTTGGAGGTTTCACTTGGCATTCTTTCAGGTAGTGACCTGATTTACCGCAGTATAAGCATAACTGTAGCTGTCTCCTCTTGTCTCTTTCACCCTTGGTTAAAGGGGGTCGTTCTCCTCCAATCTCCATGGGTTCTGTGGTATTTTCTGATGGACATTGAACATTATCTTTTGAACATACGTACATGGCACGATTTTCGAGTCTACTTCGTCTGTTCTTCGATCCTGTAATCTGTGGTCCAACTGAACTACCAGGTTGATAAACTCTGCACAGTCTTTAGGTCGGTCTACCACTTGAGCAAGGACATCCTTCAGGTCTCCTCGTAGGCCCCAATGAAAAAACTTGATTCCCTTGGCAGAGGGACAGGAGTTCGTTATCAAGAGCTTGGCAATGCAAGTGTCGAGCAAATAACTTTTCTATCACCTGTTGAAAACCCTTGAAGTTCTGCAGTAATGGGTCATCCCGGCTCACTAAAGGTACCGATCAGCCTGTGGCACTTCCACTCAAATATGATAACGCAAAGGCCACCCTCGTCTGGTCATTTGGGAAAGCCCTAGGCCTACAAAGAAAATGGAGGCGGCACTGGTTCATGAATGTTGCGTACCATCTGGGGTCTCCATTAAACCGTCTGGTGGTGCCAGGGGTACTGTTCCCGGCAACGTTATCTGTACTGGATTGACTGATGATGGTGTAGCGACGGATGGGGCGAATCCGGTCAATGGAGCCTGCCCCACCTGTGTTTGTAGTAGCTGTTTGCCTAGTTCATCAGTATGGTCTTTTGTGACTATTATCTCTCGTCTTAAGGCATTGGTTTCCTGCCTGGCTGCGTGTACCTCAGCGCGTAATTGTCCCAAAAGCTGGGCTAACTGATCAGTTTCAGATGTCTCCATGGCACCCAGGTGGATAAGGTTTAAAGGCTTTGAGTTCTGTTATACTCACCTGATATCCCCGGGGGCGTCTGGAAGGCTCTGAGATCTGGAACCCTGGATGCGTAGTTGCCTAGTGCTGAATAATGAACTTTAGTTATTTGTAGGGTGAGCTATCCGTCCTGCGTTTCTTGTGCAGGGGCGCTTGACGTTTGTTGGCGAGCTGCCCGAGTTGCTTCACTGGTGCAATTCACCTTCCTTGGGCCCAGGCCTGCTGTGACCCCGAATCCCCTGGTAGGCAGGTAGGTTTGTTAATTGTACGTCTTTGTTCTGTTTATGGTGGGAATTCGTTAATGTCTTTATCTCCTTCTTTTCAGGTGCGGAGGTCTTGATGCTGGCGTGCCGGATGCAGAGGCACGTTTTCTAGGTAAGAGAAAGCGCGAAGCGCAGCGCTTTTATTGTCTTTTAAAGCTAACCTGTGTTTTCTTCTTCTTCTCCTCACAGGCCGCTGTGGTGCTGCGAGTGGATAAGAGCGCAATGAAAAACAGGCCCCCGGAATCCATCAAGGTAAGTACAGTGTTGTGCGGTTGTTTAATATTGAAAGTGAACCTGAATATGTCTCTTTTCCTTTGCAGATGTTGCTTTGATGCTCTGGATGGAAGCGTGGCATAGCGTGATGGAATTTAGGTAAGACTGATGGAATTCGATGTTTTGGAAGCGCGCGTTCTAATATTGTTTTTCCCTTTCTTGTTATTGCAGGTCGCAATGTTCGAACAGCAGCTGTGGTAGGGGTTCGCCAGGAGTCCTACAGCTAGTACTCACCGGTGAGTGATGTTTCTTCTTCTCTCGGTTTCCACATATTGCACCCCAGTTGAGATGCTGAGTGCTGGATGGTGTTTTCTCAAGTGAAACAGAATAATCTTGTTCTTGTTCTTGCAGGATTACAGGAAGATGCTGAATATCAGGAACTGGACACGGTGAGCGTCACGCTGTCGGTTGCAGAATAACTCGAAGCATGTTCTGCAGTCAGGGTATGGGTTATATAGCCCAGGTAAAGTAGTACAAGGGAAAGTAGTTCCAGGCCTGCCACACCCAAAACACTAGACCGCATGGCTTGGTCTTAGAACTGACTTTGTGGGTGCTTCCATGTTGGATTTAAAGGCCCATGTACATAAATGGGACCTAGTTTGAACAGCCGTTCCTTCCTACATATGAGCCTGGTGCCAAAGGCGCCAGGACTGGCTCCAGGAGCCCTTTTGCAGTGGTTTTAAGGCCCTCAGGGTTCTGGTGGGAGCCTTCTTGTGGCACAACGTGTGCCCCCTCACAGTGGTCATGACACTAGCCCGCCGCCTTTGGATATAGTTATTTAGGATTAGGTTTCATTTGGTTTTTATTATGATTTGGATTTCACAGACTTTGCTCCACTTTGTGTATATAGTTGTATTTTAAATAGGGTTTTAGATAGGTTTCCTTTTGTTTTAGGATAATGGACCCTTCAGACTTTCGTTTACAATTTTTCCGGACATGTGCATACTTTCTGTTTTAGATGTTGACATGCATTAATGTTTTTTTAATGATTTTCAACTTATGAAATGTTTTCTATGGACTTTGGGTAAGGACCACTTATATTTGTTCATGTTTTGGATTTGTTTTTTTCCTTGGATTAAACTTTCTTTTTCTTATTGCACTTCATTTGCATGTGTGGTTTTCATTTTGTCATTTGTTTTACTTTTTAATACATTTCATGATTCAACATTATTGGTGTGGTGTACTATGATTTATTTTGTGCATGTCTCCATGAGCATTGGCTAAGTCATGTGTTGCTACTGTGTGGCTCTGTAGGACATTTTTCGATGGGCATGCTGGTTCTTTTCAGAGTGTCAAGAAATGGGTAATATACTAGGGAGTGGGTGCAATGGATCGTTGGGCGTTTGTACTGGGGGGTGGGTGTGTGGGATTTGGGTTGCCATTAGGGCCATGGGTCTGTATAGTTATGACGTGGTGTTTGGTGGGACATGAGTCGGGGTCTGCTGGCAAGTGCTTGTCAATTGGGGGATGGGGGGAAATAAGTCAGGGCCTGCTGGCAGGTGCCTGTCAATGGGGGGGTGGGTGGAGGGGACATGAGTCGGGCCTGCTGGCAGGGGCCTGTCAATGGCATGTGGGTGGGGGGACAAGAGTCGGGGCCTGCTGGCAAGTGCTTGTCAATTGGGGGATGGGGGGGAAATAAGTCAGGGCCTGCTGGCAGGTGCCTGTCAATGGGGGGGTGGGTGGAGGGGACATGAGTCGGGCCTGCTGGCAGGGGCCTGTCAATGGCATGTGGGTGGGGGGACAAGAGTCGGGGCCTGCTGGCAGGTGCCTGTCAATGGGGTGTAGGTGGGGGGGACATGAGTCAGGGCCTGCTGGCAGGTGCCTGTCAATTGAGGGGGGGAGGGGTGGCATGAGTCAGGGCTCTCAAGTGCATGGTGCCATGTGTCCTGCCTGCAGGGCATGGGGAGGGTGGATGGGCTGCCGGCGGGGCATGGTTAGGGTGGATAGGGTGCCTACGGGGCATGGTCAGGGTGGATGGGCTGCCTGCAGGGCATGGGGAGGGTGGATGGGGTGCTTGCAGGGCATGGTCAGGGTGGATGGGCTGCCTGCGGGGCATGGGGAGGGGTGATGGGCGGCCTGCGGGGCATGGTCAGGGTGGATGGGCTGCCTGCAGGGCATGGGGAGGGTGGATGGGCTGCCTGCGGGGATGGGGAGGGCGGATGGGCTGCCTGCGGGGCATGGTCAGGGTGGATGGGCTGCCTGCGGGGCATGGGGAGGGGTGATGGGCTGCCTGCAGGGCATGGTCAGGGTGGTTTGGCTGCCAGCGGGGCATGGGGAGGTGTGATGGGCTGCCTGCGAGGCATGGGGAGGGGTGTAGGGTGGACCCCTTTGGCATGGTCTGGCTGCAGGGGGTGCATCTGGCTCCTCACCACACTGCTGCGTGAATCTGGGGGTAAAGGAATGAGAATTACACGCGATTTCACTGGCGCAAGCGGGGTACGTGCAATCCGAGGGGTGCGCAAGGAGTTTTACACGCGATTGGGTTGTCGCGTGAGGGTTGAGTGGCGTTTTTAGTGTGGTTTCATGGTTTGGGGCTGTATTCTGGTCCACTGGCCTTTGCGCCATGTAGGGGATTTGTGTGATGTTTTTGGTGCACGGGCGGGGTTGGGGGCGTAACTGTCACTGCTGCAGGGTCGCTGCACCACGCTGCACTAGGGCTGGTTTTGGATGTAAGTATCCATGAATACGCTAGACCTGAAAATGGGTTTTGGCACACGCCGGCGCAGCTCCCTCACTGCGCTGCCCACGTGCCCTGTTTCTGCGCTAAATTCTATGAATTACCCCAAAAGTGTCTTTATTTTGACAAGTCTTTGATTCGGCTCTTGTTAGGCGATCTCGTCCATGGGATTTCTTCTCTTGCTTCACTGTTAATGGGTGCCGGAGCAGTAGGGATCTCTCCTTTATACAACTTTATATCATTCAGATGCAACCAGGCCCTTTTCTCTATAAATTTAACTGCAGTGAGAGCGTCCTCCTCTACTAGGTATGGTCCTTCAAAGCGGGGCTTGTTCCAAGTATGCACAACACGTCTTACTAGTGCTTGGTCACCTGGGTACACACTAGGCTGTTTCAAGTCAGTGGCATCAACTTTTTGGCTGTCTTCTTCAATCTTTTGTGACCCTTCCCTCCGATTGTTGATCTGTGTGGAAATAAAAGAAACATTCGTGGTCATATTTGTTAAATAATTATGCATTTCATCATCTAATGTTTGTGCTACACTGTGGGCATCAGTTTCTATTTGAGTGGAAGCAGCAAGAAGCACTCTCATACGGTGTCTAGTCCGCAACTCATGAGGGGTCAAGTGGTGATCTGAGCCAGGCTGATTTCTCAAATCAAATAGTGCAAGGCGTAAGCAATGAAGCCATCCCTTCTTCAAAGTTATTTTCATTTTTGCTATCCTTTCTTTAAGAAGTCCATTTAATCTCTCACAGATACCATTGGCCTGTGGATTATGTGAGAAACCATAAAGTGTCTCACGGACTAGACCCCAAGGATCTCTCATCCAGGTGGCCAGGACACGGCCATCGCTTTTGAATCCAGTTCCCGGGAGTGGACCAGTGTGGGAGGATCACCTGGGTGAGGGGTCTTCAGAGAGTGGGAGTGGGATGCCAGAGGGTGCGATGCAGTATCCCTCCCCTGTAACACCCTTTCCCCATCCTACCAGGTAGGATACTTAGGAACTTTACCCCTGTCCCTTTGCCTACACAAACACTTTCTCACAGACAGCCTGCTCTGGGAGAAAACTGACTCACCCCCGAGCATTACACACATGCCCCAGTACTGTGGTCAAGCAGAGTCAGGCAATTATGGTTAACGAATCACACCTGACTTCCCCACACGGATAAAAGGTGGAGCACGAGAGCACACTCTGAGCGAGGCAAAGCACATGAAGGAATAGCATTTTGCAAATGGCAGCTGAACAAGGGGAGAAATGCAGCAAACCAAGAGGGGAAAGCAAGGAGGGAGATACCCTTGACCTTTCCACTGAGAAACCATTACTTGCCTGAAACCTTCAGATTGGAAAACGTAACACCAGGAAACCAGACTAAAGTGTCCTACCTTGTGTTTCAAAGATACCTGGGGTCTTCCTGCATTACTGAGCAAGTCAGGGAGGAGCTGCAGTTGCTGTGGTACCGTCCTTAGCTCATGGACCAAAGCAGCGCCAGAGAAATCAGTACAGCTGGTGAGCTGGGGAATCCCATGCAAGAATGGTCTGCGTTGAAGTCAAGGTTGCAAGCATCAACATTGTATGAGGAACGCAAGAGCAAAGAATTAACGTGTGTGATGAAAGACATGAGTAAAACTCAATTGCTAATGGATGTTTGAAATTTTAAGCGAAACCGCAAAGGTGTGAAAAAAAGTAACAGAGTGGGCCGGCACCACGGGTGTGCTCAATCGAAGGTCTCTGTAAGGTATCCAGTCAAGAAGTGGCAGAAACAAAAGTGGAAGATTCGTATGAAAATTGTGTGAAATGAATCGAAGTGGTCCTGCGACGGTTTAAGCAAAACCCACTGCACATTCGAAAATCTTCGATTTGTGATGTAACGGAGAAAGTGCAGAAAGTGAGAATACATGGTCCGAGCCCAATCGAGGGAGACCAATTGTGAACACTGTGCTAAACGGGTCCCAGCCCAAACGAGTGAGACCCATGGTCCCAGCCCGACTGAGGGAAACCAATTCTGAACATTGTGGTAAAAAGGCAACCGAGCCCGAAGGAGGAAGACCCATGATGAACACTGGAAGCGAGAATTTGTGAATGTGAAAATCCTGATAAGAAAGGAACTTGGGTGCTTGTTTGTTACGACAGGCCCTCTACAGTAAGAGACTGTTATTGGGGGAAAAGGCTTTGGTGGAAGGCCCTATTACCTTTGCTTTGAACTATATCCTTGTGGCAGAGCAGACAGAGTGTGTGTGAAGCACGAATGTGCCGCCTTACCCCATGCTGAAAACGTGGGGAAGGGAAGCCAACTGCTCAACTATCCTGACATATTATTTCTTGAACACTTTTCTTTTTTACACACCATTGCCCCGCACCATTTTTATTTAGAAGTAAGGATTGGCAATAGGTTGATTATTATAGGCCCTTTTATTTTGACAAAGACTCAACGAGGACTGTGTTCTTATTATTTGATGGTCGTAGTTTGCTAAAATCCTAAGATTTAGGCTTAGATAGGCATTCAACCAACCGACTGAAGTTCAATAAACGCCCCTGAATTGTGATCACTTGTGTCTGTCTTCACTGTTTGATACCATGCCTTCCTTACAATTATAAGTAGACGAGAATGTGTGCTTTATACCTAACAGAAGGGTGATTTGTTCAAATAGCTCATTTACAAAATGTGGCCCATTATCAGACCGCAGGACTTCGCACACACCCAATCTAGGAAACACCTCATGTTCACGAAACTTGGCAGCACATGTGGCATCGGGGTGCGTACATGGGCCTGCCTCAATTCATCTGGAAAATGGGAATACTACCGCTAACATATAACTGTAACCATTGCATGTTTGTAACATATCCACATAATCTATGTGTAGTTGCAGAAAGGGGCCATTCGGTCTGGGGATTGCTCCTCGCACAGATCTCAATGTGTGTCCTGCTGTGGACATCTGGTATACTATGCAGTTCATAATAAAATGTGCCACATGTTCTAATAAATTTAGTGAGGACCAATCTTCTGCAATCGTGATAGTAAGATTCTGACAAGTCATGTGCCGGGGTGGTGCAGCTGCTCCAGCACCACCTTCAGTAATGCGAGAGGCATAACTGGCTTTGCAGTACTGTCCTGTCTCCATAAAGCCTCAGTGGTGGATAAGGACACCCCCATTTCATCCATAAATCCTGCTCTTCTTGTGGTGCTCGACCTTGTAATTCATTTGTACAATGGATAACCTATTAAAAGCTTCCTGCATCAACATACATCGTCCTATTATTTGGAACACTTTCTATTGCAAAACCAGAAATGTCTGGGAAATATGTGCCCTTTTGGCTTCAAAATCTGTGGCTTTGTTTCCGTGAGAAACCCTGTCTGCCTCTTAGTATGGGCTGCACATTTTACCACAGCGATAGCCAATGGAAGCTTTAGTGCCTTAATGAGTTTACCCAATAGAGGCGCATGTTGCACTGGTGTGCTGCCTACGCGGAGGAAGCCCCTCGTTTTCCAACGTGAACATTCACCACTTCTGTTTAACTTTACTACTGCCATTCCTGTATGTCTTCTCCAGTTGTTTGACCAATTTTCAAAGAACCATCAGCAAATAGGATTCCCCCCAAAAGCATTTTCTCCAACATGTGGAACGTCATCATAGAATTAAGTATACGTTGTGCAATCATGTACATAGTCCTCCTTCCCTACTGGTTCTACTATAAATATTGCTGGATTCACTACTCTACAATTTTGATTGCTGAGTTTGAA
Source organism: Ambystoma mexicanum (assembly GCF_040938575.1). Lineage (NCBI taxonomy): Eukaryota > Metazoa > Chordata > Amphibia > Caudata > Ambystomatidae > Ambystoma > Ambystoma mexicanum. Next base: position 76,971,049 of record NC_090934.1, read on the forward strand.
ATAATTACCTCAGATCCTGATGCTCCTTGTGGGGTCAATGCACCTTTAGGTTTATCTAAAATGGGAAATAATATCATGAGCACCCCATGGTAATACTTGCATCCTTTTCAAATGTGAAAGCGGCAGCAGCTAACGCTTGTTCGCAAGTATACAGTCCTTTCATTACTGGGTCTAAAATTCCACTATAGTAGGCTAAGGGTTATTGTCCAAATCCTAATGTCTTATTCTGTGTGAGGATCATTGTCATTTGAGTGTGAAAATAGATAAAACTCATTATAATCTGGAATTCCTAACACATGGGTTGTACAAATTGCCCTTTTCAATTCTTCAAATCCTTCAGTCATCTCGTCTGTCCATGTTATCTTATTTTTGCCTACCTGTGCTTCTTTAAGTCCTTTAAAATGTATTCAAACATATATACTGTAATCAAAAACCCAAGCCCTGACATAATTACATAAGCCTACAAATTGATGTATTTCCCTCACTGTATCTGGCATTTAAGTCTTCACAATTTCTTCTGTTCTCTCAGGTGTCACTTTCTCCCTTCTTGAGATATTAACTGTCCTATCTAAAGGACCTCTTCCTGACAACATTGCAATTTCCCTTTGTCTACTTTGTATCCTTTCTCTGCTAGTATAGTCTTTAGTTGAACTGAATCTGTTCTGCATTTTTCCTCTGTCTCACTGCACACTAATATATCATCTATGTACTGAATCATTGTGCTCTCAAGTTGTATGTTACCCAGATCCATCTGAAGGACTCTATTAAAGATTGAAGGGAACCCACAGTACCCTTGAGGTAATCTTGTATGTTTCTAGCTCTGGTTTCTATACGAAAATGAAGTCATATCTTGAAGGAGAATTGAGAAAAAGGAATTTATAACGACTGTTACTGTGAAATATTTGGCTGTGACTGGAATATTACATAATATTGTAGCTGGATTCGGAACCAGAGGAAACTCTGCTTTGACTATATTTTTTAGGGGACGGAGATCCTGGATACATCCCCACCAGCCCCCTGTTGATTTCTTCATGGGATACACAGGCTTGTTACATGGGGTTCCTGATGGTACCAATATTCCCAGCTGTACTAAAACAGAAATGGTTTCAAATACATCTTCATCTGTTTCTCTAGACATGGGGTACTGTTTTGTGCGTGGCAAAATTTCTCCTGGTTTAATCTTGATTTTAAATGCTCCTGCTTCAGTAGGCCCACTTCATATGGACTACTAGTCCATAAGATGCTTAGCACGTTATCTAAATCTTTCTGGAAAAATGACGGTTTCTTTTTTACCAATGCCATTCTCTGAGGTAATGTTGGGGGGTTCTCAAACCTCCCACCCCACTCCCAGCATACCCCCAAGATGATGGATGCCACCCACTAAAGCAGCCCCACAGACCATACCCGAATGACATCACCAAAGTAATCATGAAAAGGTTACATGGCTGAATACAACCCCAGAGACATTAGCCAGGTGCAAAACAATACACATGAACTTGCTTGCTGACACCAAAAAAGCAATTACCATGAACAGCCACAAAAGCAAAATGGAAGCCACAGCTGCATTGAAATAATTGGGAAAGCTCAAAACTTAAACGCAAAGCAGTTCTCCCAGAGCAGCAGCATGTCCAGCTCTGCCAAGGTCCCTGGAAGAGAGTCAGAGTCAGTGGAAAAGATACAGCAGCTACAAGGACATAAGACCGAAATCCCTCATAAATGCAGGCAGAGAAAATCACTTTTACATCCCTGAACACGTGACCTGGAGCTGGGGAACAAGGCCCATTCAGACAGATAAGGTTGCCCCCATCAAACTGAAGACAGAACATGGAGAAAGTGTCCTTGCTCTGGCCTTGAGAAGTTTGAAGTGGCAACATTAGGGGGAAGACAGGCCGTACTCTGAAATCACCATCCCCACCCATCATTTCTTGCTCACATGCTGGTGAATTTCCTGACCTCTTGGCAGTGGTGCCAGACGGAGCTACCAGATCTGGCCAGACCAATCTTATTAGTTGTCCCCTATATACTGTAATTATGCCTAAACTGTTCACCCAATCTAAATCTTGCTTAGAGCCCAGGAAGTTAACATTTGATTGTGTTTTCAGACCTGTTTAAAATCTCACTGCCCACCTGTAAGGAGCTGAGAGTGCATTTGGAGCTGTAGAATCTGTGTGTGTATCCCTACTTGGATTAATAAAGCAGCAATGTGTCACATTTCTGGACTCCTCTGTTTTTTGGTCATGAGGAGATTTCCCTCGAGCCAAACTTGTTTCATGGATGAGGGTTACCTGTGAGTAGGGTTGGCAAAAATAGCCAGCTCGTATCATGAAAGGTGGGTTCTTTGTTTTTTTTCCTCACGGCGGTATACCTCTACTGGCGACGCAGTAGATAAAAGAGAACCAAAAGAATTATTGGAGAATTATTGAAGTTCCCTGTTAGGTAGACAGGAAGATGGTCATGGATTGTTATTTATGTATTGTTAAGTGTGTTAGGGAAGTGTTTATGAAGACTTGTAGTGAAGGGGAAGCTGTAAACTATTTTGTTTTGCCTTTCTGTAGGGTTTGTGATGTCACAAATGAGGTTATTGAATAGGAGCACATGACAGAATTGTATGTTGCGCCTTAGGGGCAGAGAACACAAAGAGAGCGGTGGATACCTAGGAGGGCTGTTGTTATTCTGGGAGAAGTGGGTGAACATTTATGCTAAGTGACAAATGCATCGTGATCCATGGAGGAGCACCGATTTGGTGGACAACACATTGAGGTGTTCATGCTTTGCAAAATATGGCATTATTGGGGTCAATTTGAGAAGCATGTGAAGAGATGATGGACTGGCCTAGGATGGAGGTTAAAGCGAAAGTGGTTTGTGGGTTGTGCGTGTTGAGTACATTTGAACAAGTGGTGGGTGTGTTTATTGTATTTTTCGTGTGTCAGTGCAGTTGAATATGTAGTGTGTGGGGAGGAATGCATAACATTGTGTGTGATATGTGTTCAGAAATATTGTAACGGTGGGTGCTGTTTTTTTTCTTTCTTTTATCACGTTCCCTCTCTTTTTGCAGAAGTGGCCTAAGATATGTCGTTTTCTGTCTTAAAATGGACGGCTCAGCTTGCGCTGTCTATGGAAAGATAGAAAACTCCCCCATTAGAATAGTTTATTTTTTCAGAGTTTTGAAGATTATACTCCTGCCAAAAGGCATTGGCAAATGACCAGCAATGAAGGAAGGGGGAGGATCCGAAGTAGGCAAAGCTGGCTTTAGTTAGAACGGAAGGCGATGGGTCATTCAGCAGATTTTTATTTTAACCCATGTCTTGGACAAAATTAAATAATATGAAGTAAGGAAATTGTATTAAGCATTGCGGTATGCAATTGAAGTGTGATATATGGAGCAAGCACCCAAAGAATCAATGTTTTTTTAAAGACTGACAGGAGTTTGTGAGAAGCAAAACATGTAGGAATTGTGAATGTAAATTTTCAGTACATGACGAAAAAGGGCAATGTGACTTTGTGCATTGGGGAAAAAGTGCATGGAATTTAGGCATTCTAAAGTGCAAAGGTACAGAGTCACGGTTTGTTTGCAGGGATTGGGAGGTAACTAGAGATATGACAGAGAGGCGCAGAGAGAGGAAGCTTTGGTAAACGCGGGATTTTTGGATGACTGGGACAGAGTGTGGGGGGGGCTAATGAGATGTGATGGGAGGCGCAGAAGAGACGTGGGGTGTGGAGTGAGTTAAGTAAAGAAACATATAGCGATTGTGATTTCAGGCGCATAAAACAAGAGATTGCACATTTATATTGGGATAAAGAATAACACATACTTTAACACAAGCATATGTTTGTGTATTTGATTTTCTTATTTTTTTTTTTTAATTTATTAGTGAAACAGTTGTTGAATTTGTAAAGCTCTGCCGTATAAACTGGATGGACAAAGCATTCGTTTGTGTTGGAGGTTTAAACATTTACTTATTCTAGTGCTTTTTGGCCCTCATAATTCTGAGCATTATTTTTGTTTCCATGTAGGACTGCATAAGAGAATGGGGGGAGGGGGATAAATGACATATACATATAAGGGTATGTAGGTATGTGAACAGTGTATGCTGGCTGGGTATTTTTATTAAAACATTTACAAAATATATGGGTAGGAATGTAGTTTTGTCAATGGGAGTGGTTTCTTGGGAGCGAGCAGAGTGAAAATTTAATTAGAAGGCATTTAACATTGAGGCGTTAATGAGGGAGGGGCATACAAGAGGATGTGTGTTATGGGGACAATGTAAATAGATGTGTATGGATAGAGAGACCTTTTTTGGTTCAACAATTTATTTGGGGTACCTGAGCAGCTCTGCTGCTTTAAAGATGATACTGTGCCAGAGGTTAGTAAAGCATTTTTTCAGGCACTTCATATATTTTGTGCATAGATTATTTGGTTCTTGCAAGTGCTTTTAATTAGCAATAAGTGGACTACTTTAAGCAGTGGTCGAAGTGTACGAAAAAAAGTAGTGGAACTATGTTCCCTGCTGGCCAGCACCCACTCCCCACAAACCCCATCACCATGCCGTCTCCCACACAAAATCCAAACCCCCAAACAATCACACCTGCTATTTAAGGTAATGTTCAGTGCAGTGCAGCACTGAAGTGCAAACTTCAACTTCCTTCTACAATTATTTTTAAACTGCACCATTCCAGAACGGTTTCTTTTTTTTTTTTTAAATAAAAGTATAGGAACAGTGAAACTTAAAAATAAAAAGTATAGGAGCTTATGGGGAGGAATAACACTAAGTTTCAAATGTATTTCGCGACCATGGGCTGGCAAAGGAATGTTTCCACACATACACAAAGTGAGACAGGAATTTTCAAGGTGCAAGATAAGGCTGTGATGACACGGACAGGCACAATTTTGGGAATTAGAAAGCCACAGATATAAAATGGACATAGTTTATCCGCGCACAGGAGAGAAATATAGGAGGAAGATTATGACAAATTTTTTCAAGCATACAAGGAGAAAAAGACCACAAAAGACAAGGGGAAGTTGGCAAGACTTGGGAGGTGGGGACACACACTTCACAGTACAGTGCATAACCACATGAACCTCAGGCGCCAGAACACGGTGATGGTGCATGCACCGCAAATATAACACACATCGCAGACAAAAACGGCCACTGCAAGCACCAAAGCAATGTAGATACACACACATGGAAAAGAGGGGCATATCACATTGAGCGGGAACCCATTTTAGGGGCGCATAGTGAATTTTTATTCACATGATTAAACGTTAGCATTTTATAGCCAGAATAGACACAACAGTACGCCATTACAACGGGAAGTGGTTCGACATGAAAAGGACACACAACAAATATGATTGGAAGAAATGAAGGGCACTTAATCACAATACTAACATCAGTTATATTGAAAGAAAGGGCACATACAGAGAGGGAGAAATTGACAATAGCTACAAGGGAGCTACAGAGGTGCGATGGTGAGGGGGGAGAGTGACTTCACTCACGCAAGATAAAGATGAGGGGGTGAAGTTGAGAAGAGAGACATCTCTTGGCGAAGGGGCCAATGGACCCAGTAGATAGCTGCGCGTGTGTTTATACCAGGGGAATGCGTATTTTACATAAAAACTAAACTAGAGATGGGGAGGATTTGTCATTAAAATGATTATGCTGCGAGCTGACAGCAGACACGATAGTTACACATTAAAGGGAACCAGTTTGGAGGCAGAGTGCACTGATAAAAGGGACAAGAGCAGTGTTTCATGGGGTTTTATATTCCTGTCAAGTTTTCTTTTTGGCTGAGAGGAAAGGGGGCAACTATGCCAGAGAATATTATTGCAACAAGAGCATAATAACAGATCAAGTAAAGGAAATCAGGTGTTTAACTGGGCACAAGATAAAGGCCAGGAGGGAAGGGCTACAGAGGGAAGCACAATGTGCAAAATAGGAGTTCCCAGCAAGTAAGGAATCAGCGTATTAAGGTAAGTAACACATTTTGTATGTCATTAATGAATTTGTAATGCTTTACTGGGTTTAGGGATGACATCATTGGGGTAAAGTAGCAATGTAAAGCGAAGGAGCAACGCTTGAGGTAGGTACTTGTGAAAGGGAAAAGTAAGTGGATAGAGATGGCAGGTAGGTACTGGAGGAGGTGAAAGGAATGTGGGAGGTCTCATATTGATCTCTAGGGGAGGAGAAGGAGGCACAGTTAAGTAACTGTCCCCATTTGGTTTCTACAGGACAATTTAATTCAACTCACGGATGTGCCCAGGAGAAGAACAGCAGAAATGGTAATGGGTGGAGAAGGACTATGTTATCGTTTTTGTTGTGTTCTTTGCCTCTCTCTCATGTGGTCAAGAAAGAACAAATGGGATAGTTAATTCTCTAGAGAAATTAGGAGAGCACCAACATAATGAATGACATCTGGAAAAGAAATGGAGTGGGTGGTAGGCATGGGAGATGTGAAGTAGATGAATGGAATAGTTAAATGAAAGGAAGTAGTTGTAAGCATTTAGGCAATGACAGAACGTGATAAAAAATGTATATACATTCTGAGAAACGCACCCGGTTTCCTCTATGTTTTAGGTGCAAAGGGACTTCCAACTGCATACCAGAGTGATGCCAAGAAGGTGACCCCCTCAATCAAGCCCATGAGCAAAGAAAGAAGGCTTATCAGCAGGAGGGCCGTGGGACCCAGCCTAATGCCCGGATGTCACAAGCTCGGGCATAAGACAAGATCTCCGATTGTGTGCCCCCCAACCACTGTGTTCCCTCCCATCGTTGGCATTCTCCCCATACAGTGACTGTCTTTCTACCTAGTATTTGGACTTATGGTTCTTAGACATGGAGCAGTTTGTAGAATACATGGTGCCCAAACAAAGGCCAAAGGGGACAGATACACACGAAAGAACTGTGGGGGAGAAAAGAAAGAATGTGGGGGTGGCAATGGTTAAAATGAAAACAAGAGAAAGATGTTTTTATTACAAGTGGAATGATGGGTCCCACTAGAAATGCTGGAGCATCACTTAAGTGGCCTCCCCTGCTTGTGGTGGCAAGGGTTACCCGTTGTGCATGGAATAAATACACCTTTGGGTAGCTAGGAGATGACACATTTGCAACCTGTGGAATTGCACCGCTGGAAAAGATTGTGGCTCTGATTGTTTTGTACTTATTTTCTGTATTTGAGTGAAAAGTAGTGACTTTACCCCTTATTGGTGACATGAAGAAATTAAGTAGCTTTAAGAGAACATTATTGTTGATTTAAAAGAGAAAAGAATATATATATCCCGGGAAGATCCCGGGAGGATAGCTCAGCGGCAAAGTGCACGCTTTGGAAGCAAGCCGACACGAAGCAACACAGGTTCGATCCCTGGGTCTGCACTCAGGAACCTCTGGGTTTTTAAGCGCGTTATAAATACGCAACTAAGACAAAAACAATTACGCAACTAAAAAAACAAAACAATTCCTGTAACAGCGCCTCGATGCCCGCGGGCTGTGTGAGTGCTTTAAAAATGTAAAATAAATAAATAAATATATGCTTGTATGACCAATTTGGCTCACATCACTAAGAACATATAGTAGGGAAAGAGCTGCCACGCAAACTCTCCCACTTCCCAGGCCATGTGCAACTACAAGATTTCTATGGCGATTCCTGAGGAAGCAGGCTACACTACAATGAAAGATATAGGAGAAATTGCCCCATGAGAACAGTTACATGAAAGCATGGACAATGATAGAGGATTACTTGAATGCAGATGACTTGACAACACATACTGAAAGGCCCAAAGGAATTGCAATACAAGGGGAGCTGCAGTGCCTCAAGAGCACAAGAACAGAAGTGCAGAAGTGGGAGGCTTGAATGTGCAAGAAACACCAGCTACCCATATATGGACAAGAGTTGCAAGAGAAGAATGAGTTGAAGGTTTCAGAGATGCAAAGTACAAGTGCTCCTGGCAGTTCCACTGGAGATGGTGCAGAGAGAAAAGGATGAATACATGAAAGAGTGGCAAGAGGTTCAAGCTGCTTACACAGGTAGAAAACAAGGCAGGCCTATGTCCAGAATGCGAACAAGAATAACACCCTCATGTTGCCAGAATGAAGATTCAGTAAAGAGTTGGGAATTAAGAGGCCGCAGATGCATTTCAAGGGAACATGGCACAAGAAGAGACAACAATATATGCAGACCAACACTGGGCCTGAAGCTCACATGCAGGTATCACCCAAATGAAAAAGAAACGGTACCATAATGCCATTGCGCACACAAGCCTTAATGGTGCCCCAGAAAGACACAGAAGTGAATGGATGCCCCGTACTGGGCACACAGCAGAGGAAGAAGAGGGAGCTGAAGCTGAGCAGGGTGAAGAAGAGGAGATGACCTGGAACACAAACCAACCCAGAAGGAGCTGAGGCAACCTGAGGGGGGGGTGAATAAGGTGTGAGAAAACAAGACACCCATCTGTGGGGAGAGGCTTTGAGGTTGTGGTCCAGGCTGGTTGGCTGCACCAGAGGGGGGACTGTTGAGGGGGACTCATCCCCCCAGCATACCCCCAAGATGACGGATGCCACCCACTGAAGCAGCTCCACAGACCATACCCGCATGACATCACCAAAGTAATCATGAAAAGGCGACATGGCTGAACACACCCACAGAGACATTAGCCAGGTGCAAAATAGCACATATGAACTGCTTGCTGACACCGAAAAAACAATGTCCATGAACAACCATGAAAGCAAAATGGAAGCCACAGCTGCATTGAAATGAATTGGAAAAGCTTAAAACTGAAAGGCGAAGCAGATCTGGCAGAGCAGGCAGCATGTCCAGCTCTGCCAAGTACCCTGAGGGAAAGTCAGAGGGAGCAGAAAAGATACAGCAGCTACAAGGACAGACCGAAATCCCTCATAAATGCAGGCAGAGAAAAACACTTTTACGGTGCCTGAGCACGTGCCCTGTAGCTGGGGAACAAGGCCCATTTAGACAGACAAGGTAGTCCCCATCAAACTGAAGACAGAAGATGGAGAAAATGTCCTTGCTCTGGGCTTGAGATGTTCGAAGTGGCAACATTAAGGGGAGACAGGCGGTACTCTGAGATCACCTTCCCCACCCATCATTTTCTGTTCTATGTAGTCAGTAACAGAGGAGACCAGACTGTATGAGGGAGCTTGGATCCCAGAGTTCTGTGCATGTCGGACTGTATCTACTGAGATGCGTAGCCATGGTGAAAGCCAATGAGATTTCGGGAGCCTGAGAACCCCAACGGAAGACATATCACTACAAGGTACAAACAGTGCAAATAATAGCTGGGGAAAATATCCAGGTTATGAGCACCTGAGAAAGCCAAGTGTGCAAATACCCTAAAAAAGGGGGAGTGAGAGTAACACGAGCGTTGTGAAAATCGCTGGAAAACCTATTCAGGTTACGGAGTCTGAGAAACCAGAGAGTAAAAAAACCCTACGAAAGGGGGACTGAGAAAAGTACTAACACTGTGAATAACGGCTGGAAAAAGCTCTTCAGGTTACGGGAGCCTGAGAAAACTGAGTATGCAACTAAGACATGAAAGGGGAGAAAGGAGGAGATATGAATAATTGAATTAATGGCTAAAAAAAACAGAAAGATTGCAAACTTTGAACATCCAGGGCAGACCACTATCCTATGCAAAATAACGTTTGCGAAGCAAAAGAAGCCGTCTGAGGATTACAGGGCTTTGGGGAGTCTCAGCACCTCAAAGGAAGAAAGGGCAGAGGCTTGATCTGTGTGTGTTCTCAAGTAATAGAGAAATGGAATTGTTTGCATCAAGAAATGAGTTTTCTTTATGAAAAGGTGAGACTGCAAAACATTATTTGGTATCATGGCTGGAGAGAATATCCTGGCAGAGAAAAGGAACTTTGGAAGACTGAAACCAAAAGAAGTATCCACAGGGCCAGGCAGAAGCCTTACTGAGGCTAGCGTACAAAGCCTCCCCTGTTCCTTCTTTTAGTTAGGTGTTTTCTACAGTGGTAGAGCCAGTTAGCTGGATAGGATTCGGACTAAAGAGCTTTCATTGGACTTTGGCCTCCACCCTTTGTTTTGTTAGGTAGGGAACTCCTCTCATAGAAATACAGCGAGTTAAACACTGGATTCCTTTTCTTTTAATAAAACCCTTGAAACATGACTCACAATCGTCCGAGTCCTTCTGGTACGCCACACACATCATCTTGCAAAAGTTAAACCAGTGGAAGTAACGTCTAATTAAGGAAATGGGAGAACCTGGTAATGGGAGTATCGCAGACTACACCACACCTTTCTCACTCTGCATTAGTGGAAGCCTAAAAGCCAGGACTGGCTGTTCATTGCACCTGATCTGGGGCTATACAGGAGCTCTGTCAACTCTCCTCTGGTTAAAATGTAAAGCCATAAAGGCGTGCTCCCCCTGGGCCCTTCTGATAAAGCGAATTGCTTTCTTCATGCAGGACATGTTGGTGAAGTGAAAAGAACTGTCCCATAAAAAAATGAACCAAGCATCATTTAAATGGACTTTAAAGGTTTAGAGTGTTTTAAGAAAAAGGGATTAGTGAGTTAATCATTGTAATTGCTGCAGCTTGACAGTAACCGGGGGCTCGGTGGGTATATGACATGTCACCTCTTTTCCAAAACATGCCCCAATCACTGCTGTTCCTGCCCCTGCCCAATTAGTAAGTGTCCATAATGAAGTCTCGGTGTGAGGCTGCCAGCCCAGCCCCCTGCTGTGCATGTAGCAATGCCCCCCCTAACCCCCACCCTCGGTGACCGCTTCTAAGCTGCCCTGCTTTGCTCTACGGCCACTCCCAATGTTCCAGTGGTCAAGTCTGGGGGCAGAAGGTTAGCTTTGCAGCCATCGGTATGACCGATGGCCTTGACCGAGGGACCTGCAGGCGGCCTAAACCCACCCCTGGGGCCCCCTGCCTGCTTTGCCACCAGACTATCACGTTAGCTGTAGTCTGGTCGTAGGCCAGACTCGTCACAAGGTGTCTCTAGTGGCTCATGGGCTCCCCTGAAAGCAGTAGGAGAGTCCCCGTCAAGAATCAGCAGGCCATCAGGTGACCTCCATCTGCAACACGCGGGATGGTCACTGTGGCAATGTAGGCATTGCTGGGGGGCTGAGCAGATAAGGAGGGGCCCACCCTCGTGAGTCATCACCTTTCTTGGCATCCACCAAGGTATGCATGGAAAGATATGCAGCGTGGGATATGGTTTTCCTTGGGGGGCTTTAATATACTTACATGTGTCACTACTGTGGCAATCCCCTCCAGCTCCCAAGGGTGGGATTCATGAATGAACGAATGCATAAATAAAAAAATAACTGATGACCAAAACAAAAGGAAGAACACGTGGGGTAAATGGACTGGATAAACCCTTAGATATTTAAAACTGTAATTGACATTGCAGAATATGGACATGTTTCTCCTCTACACAAGAGGTCTTGTAAAAATTGTAAATCAATAAAACAAGTAATACAACTTATTTTGAAAATAACTTTTCCTATGGACTTGGCAGCTCTGGGAGGTCCCCTTCTGCTGAGTACCAGCTAAACACCCCCCCTCCCCCGCCCCAAGTCTTTCCTGCTTATTGTTACATTCTTGCCATTGTTTGGAACTATTACAGAAGATTAACATACAGTTATATTTGCTCTGCATTAAATGAGGTTATTCCTGAAAGTAACGTGAAAACCATTTGCAGAATATATCGTTTGCGAACCCAAAGAGGGGACATTGTGGCGGGAACACAGTTACAAGCATCATGCTGGGATAGAGAAAAAGAGAAGGAGAGACCCAGAAAGAAAGAAAATATGATATGGAGAGAAAGAAAAAGAAGTCAGTAGAGTGGAAGCGGGTTCAAGGGTTTCCTTAGCAGACACCCGAGGGTAGCCTGCAGGTTACGGGTTACAAACCCCACAGAGTGAGTTCACTTACCTTTATGCCTTTCCATGGCCAGTAAAAACTCTGAGTGAGAAACAGAGAGCGAGAGAAAGAGAAACCGAGAGAGATAAAGGGAAAGAGAAAAGAGAGAAAGGGAAGGAGAGAGAATTCGAGAAAAGAGAAAAGGAGAGATCAGGATAAAGAGAAAAAGAGAACCATGGGAAAGAGAAAGAAAAAGAGACACGGAAAAAGAGAGAAGGGGAAGAAAAAGAGAGAGAGAGAAAAAGGGTAAAGCGAAAAAGAAAGGGAAAGAAAAAGAGCAAAGGAGAGAAAGGGAGAGAAAAGAGAGAGAGGGAAAGAGTGAGAAAGAAAGAGAAAGCAAAGGAGAGATAAAGAGAGAGAAAGAGTGAAAAAGAGAGGAGAGAGAAAGTAAAAGAAGTCAGCAGAATGGATGATGTTTCAGGGGGGTTGAGGCTTCCTCGACAGACACCTGACTGTAACCTGCAGGTTACGGGTTACAGGCCCCTCACAGTCCATTCATCCTTACGCCTGTCCAAGAATAACATTCAGATAGAAAAAGGGAGAAAAAGAGGAAGGGAGGGGAGAAAGAAAGAAAGAAAAGAAAAGAAAAGAAAGAAAGAAAGAATAACGTTTTTAGGAACAGTGCAATTTGTTAAATTAGGACATTGCATGGGTCCTGTTAGCAGAAATATGCAAACAGGGAAAGACAAAATTAGAGCTTTAGAGAAAGTGAGAACTGCTGCCCAAAGGAAAATATAAACATGAAAAAGTGAAAACGAACATAAAGACAGCATGATGAAAATGTACAAAAAAAGATCTAATCCTGTGCATCATTGCTAGCACTGAGCTGCAGACGAGCTAAACAGGTCTCGCTGTCTGTGGAAGCCTCTCCGGCCCACACTGTGAAAACGTCCAGGTTTAAAATAGAACATTTCCTGCTCAGTCCCGGGGACGCCTGAACTGGACTTTCTCAGACTCTCACTGGGTCTGAGAGGAAGGGATCAGTCTGTCCCTCGCATTAACAGGTCATTCACAGGACAGGCTGTGGGGAGGCCATTCCTGTATGGTGCCAGCAGTGAGCCAGTCTGTCCCTTTCATTAACAGGCCACTCACAGGACAGGCTGTGGGGAGGCCATTCCTTTACGGTGCCATCAGGGAGCCAGTCGGTCCCTCTCAACCGGTCACTGACATGACAGACTGTGGGGAAGCCATTCATTTACAGTGCCAGCAGGGAGCCAGTCTGTCCCTCTCATTAACAGGCCACTCACAGGACAGGCTGTGGGGAGGCCATTCCTTTACGGTGCCATCAGGGAGCCAGTCGGTCCCCCTCACAAGGCAGACTGTGGGGAGGCCATCCCTTTACAGTGCCAGCAGTGCGCCAGTCTGTCCCTCTCATAAACAGATCACTCACAGGACAGGCTGTGGGGAAGCCATACCTGTATGGAGCCAGCAGGGAGCCAGTCTGTCCCTCTCAACCGGTCACTCACAGGACAGGCTGTGGGGAGGCCATACCTGTATGGTACCAGCAGGGAGCCAGTCTGTCCCTCTCAACCAGTCACTGACAGGACAGATTGTGGGGAGGATGGTTGCTGTATTTGGGTCTCCTGGGGGGTGGCAGTGCTTACAGGTATTTCAAGGGAGCGCCAGCAAGAAGGCCTGGGCAGCGACGGTGATGGGCGCAGACCAGAGCGCCTCTAAACCCTTGAGGGGTTTTATCCGTTGTGAACACGGCACTCTGCTACGTCAGTAACTTTTCTTTCACTTTTTAGAGTAAAGGAATCCTTGCGTAAGCGCAAGGGTCCTTTACTCTGTTTTTTTGTTTGGGGATCCCGGCGGGGCTTTGTGCGCTGGAGATCCTTTCTTTTTTTGTATCCCATGCACAGGGGTTACACACCTCTACTAAACCACTCCTTTATCTTCCTGATCAATTCTGTAAAACCCCATTCTGTGCAAGACACAAGTCTGTTCTTTGTGTTCAGTATTTGGATGCCATTGGGCTGCTTCAATCATTGCACAATGAAAATGTGGAACATACATAACTTTATCCTATATATGTCTGTGCACTGGGAACTTTGCATGCTCACGCTGAGACCCAGCCCCTCATCTACTAAAACGCACTAGAAATAAGAAGCAAGGCAGCCTAGGACGCCAAAGGACTGGCAGATGTTTCAGCCATGTTATCCCCTCAAATTCATAGGCTGTCCGGATGATTATATATGGCAAACATTTTAATGGAAGGGTGAGTGTTGTGATAAAAGAAATGAGTAGCAGGTCCAGTGTGCATTATGTACGTAGTGGTTCCAGCAAACAACTCCTTTCAACACAGACATATTTGTCAAATACAAAAATCTGTGGATATTCTTATGTTCCCACAATGCAAAGCATCCAGGAACCCCAATGGTGCTATTTGTCCCCATCCACTTTCTCAAAGGAATATCTTTGAAAGAGTGCACTAAATGTTTACCAGACTGTCCACTTTGAATGACAGCCTTTTATCATAAAGTAGTTTATATTGTAATTGAGGATTTCAAATATGTGATTTCCTCAATAGAACAATTACAAATCTTCTGATGATTATGATATTTACTGGAAGTTGTCATTAGAACTCAACATTGTATAACATTTATAATAATTACCTCTTTAAATGTCAGCACTTAATAAATTTAAAAAAGCAAATTGTTTATCTTTATTGAACATTTTCTTTAAGGCACTTTTACGCGTGCATCATAGACATATACGTAACTACTCCACAATTTCCTTTTTTAATATCTTCCATTTAAAAAAAGAGACCAGCCCCCACGGCTTCAAAATATCGGTATATTGTCCCCAGTGTACTGCTCTCAGATATGGCAGGGATGGCGGCAGCAAATACGCACCTCACAACGCAACTCTTATCCACCGAGAAAGAAAAAAAGAGGTGGCGATAGAATGAAAGCAAGAGGCAAAAAAAGAAAACTGCAACCAAGAGAGAGAGAGAGAGAGAGAAAAAGAAAAGAATTGCAGTAGAGAGAGTCAGAAAGCAAGAGGCAAACAGAAGACTGCAACAGAGAGAGAGAGACAGAAAACAAAGGGGAAAAAGGGAACTGCAACCAAGAGAGAGAGAGAGAGAGAGAAAAAGAAAATAATTGCAGTAGAGGGAGTCCTAAAGCAAGAGGCAAACAGAAGACTGCAACCAAGAGAGAGAGAGAGAGAGAGAGAGAGAGAGAGAGACAAAAAGAAAAGAATTGCAGTAGAGCGAGTCCTAAAGCAAGAGGCAAACAGAAGACTGCAACAGAGAGAGAGAGACAGAAAACAAAGGGGAAAAAGGGAACTGCAACCAAGAGAGAGAGAGAGAGAGAAAAAAAGAAAATAATTGCAGTAGAGCGAGTCCTAAAGCAAGAGGCAAACAGAAGACTGCAACCAAGAGAGAGAGAGAGAGAGAGAGAGAGACAAAAAGAAAAGAATTGCAGTAGAGTGAGTCCTAAAGCAAGAGGCAAACAGAAGACTGCAACAGAGAGAAAGACAGAAAACAAAGGGAAAAAGGGAGAGAGGGAGGGATCGCATGTGCTAAGCTTGGTACAGCTAATATGATATCTTAATTGTGAGCATGAGTTGGAAATGTCCTTGGCCCAGCACTGGTTCAAGGATGGAGGAGGAGTAATTATCTGTATTTATTTGAAGAGCAGGGAGGTAATTTTCGATCAGCAATGACTAACAATAAACATGTTATGGAAGGGGGCCTGTACATCAGCACAAAGGGGAGAACAAGTGGTGAACCCGTTTATAAGGCTGTGAACAAAGTGGGACACATACCAGGGACAAAACAAAACAAATATTATATACATAAAACACAGCCCCTCTACGGCAGGGCAATTCATTAGAAGACTCCTATGGTAAATAGAAGGTGGATTTCGGTGGATTGAGTACATGGAAATGCTCTTGGACACCTTAAAACAGAGGAGGAATTGGGCCGGAACAAGACAGATGTGCGCTCAGGCAAAAATGGTCATTTTTGGAGAGCCTTTCTATGCCCATTACAATATGCAATGAGAAGTTGCACACCAGTACAACCCATGCCAGAATGCAAAAGTTGTCCAAAGGAGTATATATGGCTCAAAGCTAGCAGAGCACGCTCAGGAGGGTTTCATCCATCAAGTAAATCAAAGACATGTTTGTCAAATCTGTGGCCATTCTTTTTTTCCCAAAATGCAATTTGATTTTATGCAAAGCAGCCAGCATATTTTGTTGCCCATTTCCAGCACCACTTTAAAAGAAAACGCTGACATACATGTGTAACTTTGCCTACTTATTACAGGATATATCACGCTACTCTGTAACCAACTGATGCATTCTGAAAAGTTTCACCTGCCTTCCTCAGACACTTAGACTTATGTGCACACGAGTGGCGTAGCACAAAATCTGGGGGCACCCCTGCGAGCCATGTTGACGCCCCCAGCTCAGCAAAATAAAACCACAGATCGCGCCACACTCTGGGCCGGCCTAGATTACCATGTTTGCGCTATATGCACAAACGTGCTGCTGCAGGGGTATGCTGCACACTGTACTAGAAAGATATATATATGTTTTTAATGCATTATACTGCACACTTTCTGAGAAAAATAGGCTAAAAAGCCAGAGTGTTTGCAATTGTTTTGTAAGGTAAAACCAGTCAAAAAATCCAATACATGCAAGTCACCAACAGTGCACAGGAACATTAACACTTTCATTAATGTAATGATTTGCTATTAAAAATGTCATGCCACAATACGAAAACATGTCCAACTAGCTTCACCTTATAGACCAGTCTAGACGTGATAACATATTACAGTAAAGTATGCAAGGCCACATTTAGACATACCTAGACTGGTTACACCAAAATGCCAGTCAAAGCAAATAACACTTATCATGGTGGTTTTATCACAGATGGCCAGAAAAATATACATCACAGTAAAAAAACGGCTAGACTGGCAGCACCCAAATGCCAGCCTAGCCAGGTAATTACACTTAGCAAGACTGTTTTTATCAGAGATGCCCAGTTAAAGCAAAAAGTCAAGCCAAACTAAGACATTACTAGTCCGGCTGCACCAAATTGCCTCTCTAGCCACTAATACCACATTTCGTGCCTGCTTATTCTGGAAATGGATTACCATTATGATTTATTGCACAATCCCTTCCCCCCCCCGCACAGCCCCTTTCCCTCCAACCCCCTTCCCTAACCCCCAAATTCAGCCCCTCGGATCAGAATTACCTCCACATCCTTAATCCTTGTCGCAGTGCTTACGTATGAGTCACCTTGCCTCTTTGGTTAATTCTAGGACAAGGAAGAGTCGGGCTAGGAGTAATCAAGATTACAGGTAACTAAACCAGGCATTGGTTCCATGTCCTGCACCTCTTTCCAGTACTTTTGTATGAGGCAAAGTGCCACATACACAAGTACTGGGATGAAGAAGAATGGGGTCACGAGTAATGAAGATTACCAATAAGCAATCATGGCATTAAAAACAAGCAGTGCCACAACACCATTGATCTGACTTGGCATCAGTCCTCTCCCCCAACCCTTGAAATGTTGGGCTATGTTGACTCGACCTACAGAACTGGACACAGATGTTAAACTACGCCTGGGTTTCACTGTTAACAAAGGCCCAGCAATTACTAACGTAAAGTATTTCACAGTTAGTTATTAGGCAGTTGAAATTGTTATGTGAGTTTAGTATTTGCATGCCAGGGGAACGATTGGAAGGGTAGAGAGGGGACAGGAGACCGCCCATTCTCACAGCAGTCCGTAAGTGGTGCTTTCAGACTTAAAGGAGAGAGTTAACTGCTCGTAACATTGAATCTGCACTAGAATAGTCTCACTAAAATGCTTAAAGAAGTTAAATACCCCCACACAAATATGTTTGCCCCTCCCCACCGCCTGTGAAGTTAGCATCTCTCCCAACATTTGAAGGGCTAGCCCCCCTCCGAAATGTAGGTTTCGTTGGGCTCTTGAACAAAATCACACCCACCATTCACCATACACATACATACATACATATACACACACACACACACACACACACCCACCCAGCCACCCATACATTTACGTCTGCACCCTTTCACCATAAACTCACACAGGCATACACAGGCCGCATCATGCACTCACTCATTACATTATATACATATATATATAAAATGTACAAACATTTAAATAAAATATATGTTTTTACCTTTGATGCATTGGTCCAGGGTACAATGCCTTCAGCTACCTGTAGCAGCCAGGAACGCTTGTTCCCGTCCTCTGCAGAGGATCTGGAGGCCTCCGTGTCATGGAGTGGAAGGGAGCCCCATTACTTCAAAAAGAAATGGTTCCCGTTGAAGTCACTCTGCCTTCATAAAGAAATTATTTCTGTTCCAGTTCAATCCTTTAACGGAAATAAGCCTGTAGGCTTCCGTGTCATGGGGTGCGGGAGCCCTCAGACTTCATAAAGAAATAGTATATTTTTCTAGTCGCTCTGCCTTCTTAAAGAAATGATTTTGTTCATCTGTAACAGAAATCATTCCTTTATGAAGGCAGAGTGATTCCAAAAAGAAACTATTTCCATTTTGATGTTCTTTTATATATGTATTTATTCTGAGGGGCCCCCTCCCAGGACATGTGGGGGGCACCCCATAAGCAGGGTTGGGGTTCTGCCCGTTTGCCCACAGTGGTTGGATCCCCGTACTCATCCTTCCTGAAGGTACGAGTGATGCCCATGGCTATTCTGCGCCCTAGGTCCTGTCCTGGTGTCAAGGGATCAGATGCTGTGTGCTCCGGCCAGTTCTTACCCAGGTGACGAGTCCTGCAGGACCGGAACTCTCACGTTTCCCATGACAATGCGTGAGAAGGCCAGCCCATTTTTTTTTAATTGGAATTCTGGGTCTTGTATTCTTCCTAAATTTTAAATGGAAGAGAAAAAACGGCAAGTTCCAGAATCCAAAGAGAAAAAAACAGGATTGCATGGCCTTCTCACGCATGGGCATGGGGAACTCAAGAGTGCATGGGTACGCCTTGGCAAGAATTTGGGCCCATGAGATTTTGGGCTTTGGGTCTGATATTGGGGTTATGGTTATTTAACAATATTCATGCTTTTATTAAGTGAACATTGTGTGAATTGGTGTAAATGTTTCCTCTACCAGTTATACTCAAAATACACATGAAGGCAAAATTCACCAAAACACTATCACAAATTCAACCAGATCACAATAGGATACAAACGGATCTGTTACAACAGGTGCTTTGACTCACTGAGCTATCTCAATATGCCGTAATGGTACTGCTACATGTATGTGAGGATAAGGCAAGTCTTTCACCGTGTCCCTTCTCACCCATTTCCTCCAACGCTCCGGGCCTTCAAAGAAGGCAGCAGCTTCCCCTGGAGCGTTCTCGAATCTTCTAATCAATGAGTGCAGAACGCTCTGCCCTCTTCAACAAGGAAGCGCCTTTCAAGTGGAGATCACAACAAGGAAACACTAGGATGCATGCCCTGAAGCGTGACAAAGAGAAGGGAAACCAGTCCCTCTGTCTGTCACGAATTAGACCAAATTGGCACCCACGCCTTTCACTTTCATCACTTCAAGAAGGCCATGTCATCGAAAATGTGCGCTTTGAGATACAAAGAAACACCCTAAATAAAATAAAATAAATACAGATCTTAAAAATAAAATTCCATTGTAAGAAATAATTATCAGTTTGTTGCATAAGGAACAAAAGAGACACAATAAGGATTACAAAAGACCCAGAGACTGGGGACTTGCATAAAAGTCACGGCCACCCAGTCCAATTTTGTACTTTTTTTTTTCTTTCCCATTTGAAGTTTTAGAAAACTACAAATCCCAGAATTTCAAGCGAGAACAGAAGTGGGTGCACTTCTCACACGTGGCCACGAGAGACTTCGGAGTACGGAAAACGATAAATAAGTGTGATGTGAAAGGGTGGGAGGTAGCGATAGGATAAAACAAGAGCTAACAGGTGGTACCCCCAGTGTGGCGGTCTGCTCGCGCACACCGGAGCAGGTCCCACCAGACACCTGGGTCACCTGGTGGAACCCTACAACTGCAGGCACTCCGCACACCGGTGGCAGGGATCACCCTGCAAGGTACTGCTGCTGGGGGCACCCAGCATGTAGCAGCCTCGACACCGGGGCGCCCAGTGGAGGCAGAGACACAAGGCCGCGATCACGCAGCAAACAGTTACAAAATCACACACAGACACACACGAGTTGCCACTACCTGGGCCTCTGCTGCCTCGCCCCTCACGTGACAAAGTCATGACACTTTTTCTTAAAGGGGCAACGAGCCCACCCCAGGTTTACATTATAGAACGGATGAATATATACAAGCAAAACATAAAAAGAACCAACGCGACAACGCAGCAATAAATGCACACCTGTGATGGCCTCCCCCAAAATGCCAGCATGTATCCCTATAAGAGCACACAGGTTATGGGTTTGCCCCAAAATGCCAGCATTTGCCCCTTTAAGGTCACATCTGTGAATGCTGTGGAGGAGTATGCCAACATTTGTCTTTGTAAAGACACACCTGTGGTGGCATTGCCCTAACATCCAAGCATTTACCATTTCCCAGTGCAAGAACACACCTGTGATGGCTTTACCCCAACATGCCAGTAACTCCGTCATAAGAACATGCCTGTGATGGTTTTGCCCACAATATGCCAGCATTTCCTGTGCACGACTATGTAATAGTTTACGTTAAGCATATGATAGGATATGATGGGTTATTTATAACGCGCTTAATACCCATAGAATGGACCCAGGGATCGAACCTGTGGTGCTGCGTGTAGTCTTGCTTCCAGGGCAAGCACGTTGCCGCTGAGCTATCCTCCTGAGAATCCATAGACATAGTAGAAACACTTCTGTTCTCCGTGATAAACCCAAGACTTCTCTGATTAATGTAATACTGTACAGAACCTAAATTGCACACAATGTTAAATTCTAGAGCAAATTAACTGGATACATGTGCTTTATTTAAGTACTCTAGGTTGAATTATAGCATGTTCTGAGTTGGTGATATCACCATCCTAAAACATCATGTAATTTGACAAAGTGATCTTAGATGATGCTCATGTTTCAGTGCCCAAAATCATGGTTAAGTTAGGATTTGCAAAGTATTACATTAAGCATAAACATTAAAAAGACCTCCATTCAATGCGACGAGCGGAAGACTTTTTTACTATGTCTGCTTAAGGTAATATTGTGCAAACACTAACCTTTGAAACTCCCCACCGCTCTCCCTCTAACTCCTCACACCCCTTATCTACCTCTACATGCATATGGTGACCAGATTTAAAAAAAAAAAAAAAAAGTGACAGGCCATAGACATAACTGTAGCACTAAAGTAAAAAAAATAACAATGTAGTCCTACTTCTATGTCGCTGGCCTGTTGCGGGGGCAGGGAGGTGTTGTGCTCACAGGCACACTCCTATCATTGGAGGGGAGGAAATGGAGGTGTGAATAAAGCATTCACGCCCCCGATTCGCGCAGAAAGAGTCGTGCCAGGCCCGATTTTGGGATTTCAAAATCGGATCCAGCAAAAACCGGGATCATAGCCACCCACCCTTGTAAACCCGGGACGGGGTTTATAAAATAAAAAAACTCCCCGCACCCTGGGACAGAGGGCGATTTCCCCGGACTGTCCCGGGGAAACCGGGACGTCTGGTCACCCTATATATGCATGCTCAGGACACACAGAAGATTCACCATCCAACTTTCCATCAAGTACACTACCACCTCACAAATCGGCCCCTCCCCCCACACTCTTTGGATTTACTGGGAGTTGTGATTTTCCCATTGAATTCAACGGCTGGGGGGATTTCCACATCCGCGCGAACAAAAGAGAACGGATCACAACATACGCCTCAACGGCTTAGCTGTTGGTGCCTAAAACGTATCTCAAAATTCCGTGAGCTGGCCTGAGGTGAGATGGGCAAAAGGAACATTTCACTGAGAAGGCTGTATTGAGTTGGGCTAGCTGCCAAATGGCTACGAGAGGTCATTGATCTGATGAAATGTGATATTTCGTCCACATATTATGAAACACAGGGAGTTGCACAAATGTTTGTAGATTTGACAGATTGGTGGTGGTGTCTTCACAGTAATGACTTCTCGGGCACTAGATTTGGTGGAAGGCGATTGAGGTCGATGAGGGGAATGATAGGGTCACCTCCATTGCTGCTAGGATGGTCAGAGGGTTCTACGTTATTTCGCCGCTGTATTTTTCATCGCATGTTTTTTCATCGCTGTTTTTTTTCTTTGAAAAACTCGGGTTGTTTTTTTTTTTTTTTTTTGTGGGGTGTTACCCCCCCCAGACCCCCCTTTTTTTCTTTTTTTTATTCCCTTATACCCACAACCATATATTAAATGTTTTAACCCCCCAAAAAAAAACGATGAGTTTTTTTTCGAAAAAAAAAAAAACGGCGATGAAAAAACCTGCGATGAAAAATACTGCGGTGAAATGCGTGTATACGGGTCAGAGACCAGCACAAGGTGGTATCGGGCAGCAGAACGCTGGCTTCTTGGCGATAGACATATTATCACACAGGACAAAGCTTATGAACGACTGTCTGGGCTGGAGCAGAGGCAGGGCATGTCAGCCGTAGTCTTGGGGTTGAGTAAAATGGGACAGAAGTAGTCACTGCCGTGATTCAGGCTCCCAGGAGAACTTATACCTGTGCTCCCAAGTACCAGCCAGAGAGTGTTAACAGGAAATCTCCCTAAGCAGCCATTGGGACCATAGGTGGAACAGGAAACTGCAGTGCTGGGGCCTGGGTAGATGAGAAGAAAATAACAGGATTCAGGACCCACTTTACAATGCAGAACCCTTGTAAACGTGACTATTGTACAACTACTGTAAAACGCCACCTGCCTAGTTCAGAAGAAATCCAGCAAACCAAGAAGGCTACCTAGTAGCAGAGAGGAGCAAGAAAAGGGGCCTGTCCCCAACGGCGCGAGGGCGCATCTAATGGGATGCAATGCAGTTCAAGGGCTGTTGCTGTTTTCCACCAGGAGCTACAAAAGTCACAGTCAATGTTCTAGGAATCCAGTTACCAAAACAAAGCCAAACAGTTACAAGTGAATACATCCTGGAAACACAAGTCCAGAGTGACAAAAATCCTGCAAAATGAGCCAGTTCACCAAAACACAAGGATCAATCCAAAGGGGAAAAGCCAAAAGTTCAATCCAGGCATGCAATAATCAAAATAAAAGAAATTCCACTAGCAGGAACACTGAGAAGCACTGGTGTTTCCTTGCTGAGTCCTTAAACAGGAGCTGCTTCCTGGTTGGCGGTTCATCTTCTCCTTCTTCTTCTTCTTGGCATGGCTCCTCAAGGGCAGGAGCCGGCGATGTCCATCTGGAGAGATGATGTTCAACGTTAGTCACCCTTGTCAGTCACGCAACTCTGCTTAAGCTCCTCCCACTTCCCAGTGTGCCCAACACATTGAAGGAGGAACGTGCATTGCTTGTCCTCGGACCACGTCTTGAGGTGAAGCAAGTCAACTATACTCTTCACTGCCACCCCGATGCTACTCATCCTGGCTATTAGTAGCTCCCTCTGCAATTTGAACTTTTCGCATCCTATCATATAGTGATCCACCACGTGCTATGCCTGTCAGGTGTTAAGTCAGCTGATGAGCGGAGCGTTTTCCTGCAGAACGCAGCATCCCTGAGGCGCCATGATAACCTCCAGACAGCGAGCCCCAGAATGAGGCACAGGACATCTTGGCGGCGGTAAGCGTATGACAGTCACACGTCGGGCAGAGCCTGACACGGACCTTTTTCATACCTCTGTGGCATTTCAGGGGCTCCAATCTGTTAGGAAACGTCTGAATTCACCCTTCGTTTACTCTGGTCCCAATGGCCTTGGTAAAGGATTGCGGTGACCTTCAAGGAAAACCATAGTCCAGATATTTGATCAGAGCTTACTGATCATTTCTGTCGCTAAATACCAAATTTGACCAAATCCCTGCACACCATTGATAGCAAGAAAGGGTTGGAGGCAATGGGTCATTGGACCCTCCGGTCGGAACTGATGGCAGGGGAGCACTGCCCATTTCATTGGAATCTGAAAACTGTTGTGAACTATCAAAACATTCGATAGAAATAATGTTTGATGTTCGTTGGAACGGCTGACCATTTCATATTGCAAACTGTTCATACATAAGATCTGGGCCCAAGAACAGAAACCAACTTACTCCGCTCTTGTAGAGTGGAGCCAGGCTCTGGGTGGCCCCGAGTGTCCCTTTGTTTTACATCAGGCACAGGCTTGAGAGGTCAGGCTAAGCAGAGTTGTTCAATTGCTCGGGTTGATTAAATGTGCAAGGCATTATGGTCTATGGTGAGGGGAGGCCTCCCCGTTTTCTGCTGGTCTCATGGACATGCATCCTCCAGGAGCTCTTCACCCGCCACTTCCCAATTACCCATGATCAGACATCCCTTTTCACCTGATCTACCAACTGCCAGTTAGCCAAGTCAGCTGGAAAACTGGCATTGACTCTTAGCTCTAAGTGCTTAGCACCATGTACATCAAGTAACCCACCCCAGATCCAAACCACAACAAATGCAACCCACTCAACCTGGTATTTACCATCTCTCCAGCCATCAACTGCCTGCAACCCCAGCCTTTGCACTGGACAGGCTAGACAGCCACACCACACACCTCTCTTCCACGAAGCAAAATACCCCACTGCTCCTTCAGGAACTTCACCATGGACATGTTTGAAGAACCCTCATCACCTGGGCCTCAATGTGCAATCTCTCAGACAGCGCCAATGCCAATGTAAGCTCATTCACACATGAATTCATTGACAGCAAATGTGCTATCAGCAGACCAAAACATTTCTGGAGAAAATCACATTAACAAAAATGCCTCATCATCCTGAGAACCCCCTCTTCAGCACGCAGGACACATACCACCAGCGCCTAAGAAAACTATTGCTCAACTACCATCATGGAAGCGCCCGACAAGAGCAGAGCGATCTTTCATGCCATGAAGTATTCCATCAGGGTGCTGCCAGCCACTGCAATATTGTAATACACTGAAGAACGCAGTGCCAGCTACAACTTCTTAACAAACAAGCCGAGGCAACACAATGACAGCACAGAACGCACTACAGACGTTCCGCGGATATCCAGATGAATCAAGTCCAGGACAATTACTCCTGAAGACCTGCCCAACACTCTTGTATCCCTCAAAACCACCACCCTCAAAGACGAAATCTTTTCCACCCTCCATTGAGAGTCATCTCATGAGAAGCACTCACAGCTCTAGTAAACGTCATCTACACACCCTCGTGTAAGGCGCCTTCCGAGACACACTGAGAACGGGACAGATCCTCCCCCTCCTGAAGAAACCCACAATCCACTCGGAAAACCTGGCCAACGATTGCCCCGTCACACATCTCCCCTTCCTTGGCAGATCGATGGATAACACTGTTCCCATTGGGTAGCACAAAAGCATCTCCCACAGCACTACCAACCTGGATTCTGACCATGATGCAGCACAAAGACTCCCCCCAGGTTTTCCACAAGGCTCCCCACATCCAGGGTAATGTGGTCCCATGTCTACTCAACCACTCTGTCTCCTTCATTACCATTTTCCATCAACATACTTGACATGGCCCACGCACATGGGCTTTGGCAGAGCAGTCATGGAGTCGTTCATACCTTGCCTTCTAACAGGCAGCAACTGTTAAAGATGGTCCCCAACAGACTCAGCGCTGCCCAGTAACCCGCAGTTACACAACACCCCATTCTGTCATCTTCGGTCTCCACATTAAACCTCTGGGGAACGTCCTCGCCAAAACTGACATCAAGATACACCAATATGCAAACGACACAAAGCATCACCTAAATATCAATTGCATCAATAACATCCATCGACACAAACACTATCTGACCCTCCTCTAAACCTAGATGTCAAACAGCTATCTGAAGCTCAACACCACAAAGGCCAAATTCACTCTGCCTAGAAACCCCACCAAGCACGGCCAAGTCCAGAAATGGCTGACGGACATGAAGGTCCCATCTTATAGAATCCCACCTCAACTATCACCCAGTGCACAATCTCTTGTCTTTACCATTGAACATGACCTCTAATTCAAAATCCACAATGCCAAGAAGACCCAAGAAGCACAGATCAGATTGTGCTCCTTCGTAAAGTCGAGACTTTCATTCCAGCCCCTAGTTTCAGAACAATTGTCCAAGACCTGGCCATCTGCCGCCTGGAGAGTGTCAATGCCCTACTCAAAGAAGTCCCTGGTGCCACCTCAGCCCCTTTGAAAGTACTCCAGTATGCAGCACACAGTATCATCCCCATCCTCAAGGACCACCACTGGCTACCCCTTCAAGTAGGCATCATGTTCAAGACAGCCTGCATCACTGAAAAAACAGTCACAACCAAAACACCACTCTACCTGGTTGAGAAGCTCACCATCTGCAACACCCTACCAAAGGCAGGCTGGACATGGATCTGTGTGATTTCATCCAGATGTTTACATTGAAGGAGAATTCATATAATTCGTTTTTTTGGGTACATTTAGCTGCAAAGATATGTGGGGGGAGACCACCCGCATTCCACCCAACATATCATATCCCCCTCATTAATTATTACCGCAACCGCCCCCCACATATATTGGCAGCAGAATTTGTTGTAAAAAATGTGATTCAATCTTCCTCGATGTAATCTTCTGCGATGTGATCTTCTGCGATGTGATCTTCCTCGATGTGATCTTCTGCGATGTGATCTTCCTGTGTGCTGGAAACAAAGAACTCCAAAATGAAAAAAAAACAACGAAGCCTGCGTTATCATGCTCTACACCGAGCCTCCGTAATAAGTTACCAATGCAGATAAGGCTGACCTCCTCCATCCCACACTTCTGGAAGGATGTGAAGTCTCCACTCTTCAAGGAATACCTTGCTAGTCTCTGACCACTCTACTCAACCCTACTGCCCCCTCTCCGGAGCTCCCCTCCTGCTCGTCCCAGCTACTTCTGCTACTCCGTCTTTCAACCTCTATCCTCTGGGTGTGTATCCTATGTATGGGGCTCTGTTGCTTCCCAGCGAGGCATGCACTTTATAAATCACATATGCACTTACCTACAAGTCACTCATGCCCATGCAAGTAATCTAGAGCCACCTCTGATATGTAGGATGGTTTCAATGGCCCCTTTGCTCGCACATTAACCATTTCAGAACTACTGCAATGGCATCATGTATCCCTTTGATTTGAATGTAACCCTTCAGTCGTATCATCTACCATATATGATGTTGTATGTTTGTACAAACAATGAAGATCTGGTACATTTAAGAATGGCAACTTTTTAAAAGGCATGCTTTAGTGGAATATGAAGTCTATAGAGTTAAGGTAAAGAAACAGAGATCGATTAACACATAGGCAATACATTTGAACACATTGCTATATGGTAAATTACTCAAAATGTCCCCTGCCCTAGAGGCCGGTTTGTGGGAGACGGTGGGGGTTGTATAGATCGAATATAAGGATGAAACGCAACACTGCCCCACTAGTTGAGCATTACCTACAACTGAAACACACTGAGAATGAGGTGAGTTGGGCTGTACTGAAAAGGTATTGAACCCCAAAAGAGGTGGAAATCAGGGAGCAATGTTGTTGAAACATGAACAATTATGGATATTCAGACTTAAGAGCCACTTGGTTGGGCTGAACGAAGGGATATGTTGGCAAACCTTAGCGGTACTGTAAATAAAGATACCCATCATTCAACATCCAAAACAAATGCGTTAGCAGGGACACTGAATATGAGCAGCTGCCCCGTTCGCCGCTTGCTGTGACTATAAATCACGACGCTTGCTGTGACTATAAATCATGCATAACAAGACATGTATATCCTACAAATTTAAATAAGTATCAGCAATAAGACGGCTAAGAGATAAATGACGGCATCTATATCCAGCCTATTCAAAACACGAGGCATGATGCATAGCGCTAAACTATTGAGATAACTATAAAGTATTACAGAATGAACAGTAAAAAAGGACTAGAACCGGCACAGGCTCAGAAAAGAAATTCACTACCAAGATCTAAAATATTGAGAAAAAATACTGAATTTTCGTAGTGAATGGACTGCCAGAAAAGAAGTGTGGTACAACAATACAGTGGTTTTGTAAATGCGAGTGTATTATGTAGCACCACATTATCGATACAAATACGAGCTGTTACAACATGGAGACTAAAAAAGGACTAAGGACTATGGTATAAAAGTAATACTCTCCCAAGATGGTGGCCGTAAAACAACTCTGGATCAGAAAAGAGACAGGTATATCGGGACGCTAGCCACATAGAAGATAAATTAAGCAATGGAGATCCTTACTCCGTAAACTTCTTATCTTAGAATGTAATATGTAGAAATTATGTAATTGCAGAGATATTCGTGTGCGGAACCCACATAGCGATACAAACACTTGATGTTCCTGGGAACCTCCCTCCTCTACGCAGCCATAGAAACATTTAGAAGCAAGAGCTAGCGACATACGCGAGGGGAATAGCCCGCTTGCCATAACTTTGAGAGCGCTCGCCATAACTCTGAGAGTGAATCCCACACAGCAGCGAGTAATGAACAGTCGCACAGCTCTAATCTATAACAATAAGAGCGCGGCTTGTGAATAACCAATTATTATGTAGTGCAGAAATAATGTGAGAACTATAATTCAATAACAGAATACTAGGCTAAAACTTTTAGCCTATGCTACTGGTCTATTTTATACTTTGCCAAGCAGATCGCATGGGATTGCTAATATATTCAGGAACGGCACCCGTGCATTGACATAAACATCTGATGTCCAAAAACAGTTACGTGGGAATCACAAATCCTTATGCAGTCATATAAGAACTGGAGGGCAGGTTAGGCACATATGAGGGGTGATAGCCCACGTGCCTCAGCTGTAAGAGTGGTCTCAACACAGTAGTAAGCACTGATTAATTGCACAGCCCTAATTTATAATTCAAAGTGGGCAGTATGGGAATGACCAAAGACCATGATCAATGAAAAACTGTAAAAAACGTAACCTAACGGCATAACATCAGGCAAAAACTTCTAGTCTTTATTACCTGGCAAATACAATCCAACTCAAAATACCTCATTGTTGCAGGTACAGTCCTGTGACTGCGCAAGAAGGATTGCCAACCATAGAAGGATACTAAAACTCCATCACACATCGAGACAACTGAAGCTGAACAAGTAGGGTAAGTGTCTTGGCAATATCCCACATAATCAGATGACTACAATTAGATCGCCAGAATGATCTAGGATCTAGATACAAATTAACCTTTGGTCATTTAACCAATAGGTATTCAAGATCCTTACCAACAAGCAAAAAGCAACGGGATTCACGCTTAAACTTCAAAGGCCACGTATTCCGGTAAGAAATTTTGATGACATTTATTCACAGAGAACAGTAGTCATGGACATTCCAGGTTCCTGACTTGTGTATTTTCCCTTATAGGGAGTGGATGTACTGACGAGATGTCCCAGCAATGTGGAAGATGCCCGCGCCAGACAAAGAAATTGGAAGATAGCCACAACATATGACTGTCTTTTTATGTTAAAAGTTGAGTGTCCGCATTGGGCACGATCTATAGTCCTGAAGAAAGCAGCAAATTATTTTCCTCGCTGAAACCGGTCGACATTCGTTGGAACAGGGTGTTAATCCGACCTACTTGTCTCACGAAAATTTGAAAGTGAGCTTGAATATAGGACACACACACATTTTTTTACAAATTCAGTGGGAACAGGTTCACTGAATGGTGGACTGCCTACGAAATTTTAAGATAAGCCACACTGAGGGACAGCAACGCTATTAAATATGATTGTTGACTGCCCAACAGTGTGCATTTTTTAGAACTAGGAAAGTAGTGAGCCAGGCTAGGGCGAGCTTTCTCTACTGTCCCCTCACTTAGATAAGCGATGCACCAGCGCCATACTAGGGGCAAGCACCTCAAGGGACAGAGAGTCTTCTCTTTATAGGGACATGTACTTAATTGTAGGGACTGAAGCAAAAGGTTTAAATATCTTATAATTGACATAATTGATTCTGCTCATGATGTGTTAACAAATGTAGGGGGGGGAGATAGAATCTGAAAACCCTGGTGACTTCAATTGTATTGAACGAGTTATGAAGAGTGTCAAAATGCTTTCTTTAGACTAGACTCACATTTCTGTGTGAGGACCCACCCCCACCTGGCAACCTGTAAGCGAAATTAGGGAGTAACTTATCTTGTCTTTTACAGCCAAGTCCAATAATGTTCAATAACTTTATACTTTCTTTTTAAAAGGTTCTCCCACCCCCAAAGTACCTGAGAGGCCACAGGAGAACAGGATCCGAGATTAATCTGGGACCCCTGGACGACTCCTGAGGCTAGAAGATGCTCTTCCTTGTCACAGTGCATTTGGTGCCTTGGCAGATGAAGTGGCAGTGTCTTGGCTTTACTGGACGATTCCCTCTGAAGATGGACCCCCCCCCCTTTGAAAGAAGGAGCCACTGGGATGCAGAGTCCAAGAAGACAAATGGAACCAAAAGTCTTTCTAAAGTGCAGCAGCTTTGCTCTTTTTGGTGCTCTCCTTGGGTCAATGATTTCTCCGACTGTAGAAGTCCTTGGAAGATGAAACTTGCTTTGGGCTCCTTAAAGACTTGGCAGATGAGAGAAAGACCCCTAGGACCCATCAATGACTTCTGGCAGCAGCGGGTGCATAGTTCACTTTTGGTGTCAGGTTTCTGATTTATGCAGTTGTCTGACTTTCAGTTCTTTGGTGCTGCAGCCACAGCACCGACCTCTGGACGGCTTCTGGCGACCTGGAATCGACCACAGGAGTGGACCTCAGACCCTCATGACGTCTAGACCATCGGGACATCTTTGTTAGCTTCTGATGGAGGGAAACCCACCGGCAGACCTTCATCTGCACTCAGTGGCTCTGGACTTTCTCCAGCGGGAAAAAGTGGTCAGTGTATGTATTTATTTGACATTTGTATGGCACCTATACACAGGTGTTTCCAGGTACCACAAGGGGAGGGGAGGGGGCATGGGAATCATAAGAATACAACAACAAAGAACAAAGAAACGGTTATTTTGGCCTTGTGACAATCCTACCTTGCAAGTGCATGACGAAGGTGATAAGTGCAAGGGAGGGGTTAGAAGGAGAAGTGCAGGAGAGGGGTGCCCCCATGGGTGGGGGTGGGTAAGTGCTGGTCAGGCCAAGGGGGCAAGTGACAGGGGAAAGTGATGGGGAGGGGAGGAGAGTGCAGTGGACAGGAGGACTGGGTTGGGATAGTCCAGGAAAGGGAGCCTGAGGGCAAGTGCTGGCAAAGGATGCTGGAAGGGACTGGTGGGGGGTGGTCTGCTCCCTGTAAGACTCTGAAGGGACCAGGCCCCAGTCGCAGCAGCAGGTGGAGGATTTAGCATGCAGAGGGAGAGGGAAGGAAGAGGAGAAAAGGAACGATTTCAGAAGTTTCTAGAACTTACGGAGATCTGGATCATATCTGAGAAGGGGAGGGAGGCTGTTCCAGTGGGAGGCACCAGCTGAAGAGAGGGATCTACCTCCCACTCTCTGCTTGGAGAAACATTTGACCTCGAGAGAGAGTTGGAGCCAGAAGACTGAAGGATTATGGCCGGGAAGTATTTCGAAAGAGAAAGCTGGATGTTGAGAGGTCCCGGGCCCCAGACAGCCTTGTGGATGATGCAAAGGCTTGTGAATTTGATCCTTGCAGTCGCCGGGAGCGAGTGGTGAGATTTTAGGGCTGGAGAGAGGCGGTCCCTGGGCTCGAGGCCAAGAATAATGTGGATTGGGGTAAGTGCCCAGCATGTCAGCACACTACATTCATGTCAGTTTCAGTCAGGGCTGTCCCAGTCAATGTGTCACACACAGAAACATGACACCTATCACATAGTGTGAGTTCACTTCAGACTCTATTCATCCAGGTCCCACTCCAAGGTTGTACCCACAACTGGGAAGGCTCCAGTCAGTCTGACAGGAGGCAGCCCCAGAGCCACATATGGTATTTCCACCCAACAGCCAGCCAGGAGGAAGGGACAGAGTCAGGGCTTCCCAAGAGGCCACCGAGCCATCTTGCTTTCCGCAGGAATGCATTTATTCCTATGGCAGTGCCTGGGTGTCCCAAAATGGAGGACACTCAGAACCACTGCCAAGTCAGCATGTAGCTGCCACCAGCCCATACCCTAGTCTGTGGGCAACATACCCATGCCCAAAATCACCCACCCATGGGAGCAACAAGGGTATCCCATGGGTGCTGTTCACCAAAAGGAAAACATGAAGAGCTGTACTGCCAGAGTTCCAGGATGGAAAACATAGAGAAAAGACATACAGAGAAGTGGTAGGACAAGGACCAGGAGACCCAGTCCCCCCATAAGGCATTTCCAGCATCACATAGTTAGCTTTTAATACTGCATAGGCCCCTTGCTCTGGATGTTACTGAAAAGCGGAACCCTATCACCTGTTTAAGATCACTTTCTTTGGTTAAGTGTACTGAGCTGAGTAAAGTGTGTACAGCCACAAATGCTCTACAATGTTTTATTTTACTAGCCAAATGCAATCCCTAATTTCAAAGGTTAACATAGCCCCAAAGTTCTGTCACTTTTAGCGTCGTGGGGCCATCTTTGCATTCTGCTCATCAACACTAATGAAGCCCCTCGGGGTGCATTAATGACAATTGGGCCTCATTATAAGCATGCTGGTCCGAAACAAATGTTTGTAATTCCACTCCATCATTTCTTCTGGACCGGCACACTTCACGTTTGCCGTGGGGGCCACGGATCTCCCAGCAGGACTGATCGGCCAGGAGTTCAGGCTCCTACTGGAAAATGATTGCCGAAATGACGGGCAGCAGTAGTACCAGTGCCAGTGATTGCGGCATCCCCATCCCATGGAGTCCTAAGGGACTCCATGGAAATGGAAACTTGAGACGATAAGGTAGGTTTGCTGGTATCCCACCAGAATTACCAGCGAGATACCGGCAAACCGGTGTCCAGTCAAAATGTCGAAAACATTTGGTCGAATGACAAAAATGTGAAAAAAATTATGTCTACAATTTTTTTTTCAAATGCTTTCTTTTTTTTCACATGTTATATTTTTGGTTCCGCAAGTAAAACAAGGGTTAACACAGAAAGAAAAATTAAAAAAGGGGAGTGTGTGGGGGGGGGGGCTCATTTCGCACAAAAAACAAACAAAAAAAGACATTCAACATTATTTTTTCGACATTATTTTTTCGACATTTTGACTTTCGACCAAATGTTATTTGAAATAGTGACTATAAACCCGGCAAACCTATAATGAAGGCCATGTCTCTCTTTAAGTACCATTTCAGCGCATTTTGCACATACTGAGGAATGGTTTGTTGGAATAGACAGTCCATTCCGGTTATACTGTGTCCCTATTGACAGTAGAAAGACACATTTGGGAACAATGAAGGGCAAGTTGCTGATGTCCTCTGCTCCAGTAAAGCCATAAAAGTCCATTGTGCTTCATATGTTTCAACTGCAAGTTCCACCCTAATCTGTGTATTAGTGGGGGACTTAGAGCAAGTCCCACTATTCACCTATTGGCAGACATAGAGCAGGTCTTTCAATTTCCCTAAGGACCTTCAATGGGGCTTAGTGCTGCTCTCACTATGTCCTATTGTATTTTAATCGGGACTTAGGGCAGGTGTCCCTTTTCACCTACTGATATCACTCAGGACTTAGAGCAGGTCTTGCTATGCCCCTAATGGTATCAATGGGGACTCAGAGAAAGGTCTCACTGTCTCGCTAATGTGTTTTAATGGGGATTTAGAGAAGGTCTCACTATTCACCTTCTGCTACCAATGTGGGCTTAGAGCAGGTCGGTCTTGCTATGTTCCTGATGGTATCAATAAGGACTTAGACCATGTCTTTTGATTTGCC
Organism: Ambystoma mexicanum; assembly: GCF_040938575.1. NCBI lineage: Eukaryota > Metazoa > Chordata > Amphibia > Caudata > Ambystomatidae > Ambystoma > Ambystoma mexicanum. Next base: position 77,004,867 of record NC_090934.1, read on the forward strand.
TAATGTGTATCAATGGGGACTTGGAGCCATTGTGGACTTAGAGTAGGTTTTGAAATTTCCCTAAAGTGCTTTAATGGAGATTTAGGACAGCTCTCGCTTTGTCCCAATGGCTTAACAGGGACTTAGAGCAAGTCTCACTATTCACCAAATTGTATCAATGGGGGCTTTGAGCATGCCTTCCTATTTCTCTACTCATATCAATGCGAACTTAGAGTAGATCTTGCAATTTCCCTAAGGGCTTTCAAAAAGTGCTTCTTTGCAGGTCCTTCAATGCCCCTAATGGGTTTTAATGGGGTCTTAGAGAAGGTATCACTAATCAACTATTCACCTACTGATATCAATGGGGGCATGGAACAGGTCTTGCTATTTCCCTAAAATGCTAAATTGGGGACTTAAAGCAGCTCTCACTATCCCCCAATGTGTTTTAGAGATGGGTTTACAACAGGTCTCACTATTCACCTACTGCTGTCAATGGAGACATACATAGAACAGGTCTTGCTATGTTTCTTATAGTATCAATGTGGATTTGGAATACGTCTTGCAATTTCCCATAAGTGCTTTAATGGGTGCTTAGGGCAGTTCTCACTATGCCCCTTATGTTTTTTGGAACGGGACTTATGGCAGGTCTCACTGTTCACTTTTTGGTATCAATGGAGACTCAGAGCAGCTCGTGCTGTGCTCCCAATGGTATCAATAGAGACTTAGATTCAGTATTGCAAATTTCCTAATGAGCGGGTCCCGCATGCAGCTAATGTGTTTCAATTGGGACTCAGAGCGGGTCTCGCAATGCAGCTACTGCGTTTCAATTGGGACTCAGAGCGGGTCTGGCAGTGCAGCTAATGTGCTTCAATGTGGACTCAGAGTGGGTCCTGCAATGCAGCAGTTGTGTTTCAATGGGGAATCCGAGCGGATCCCACAATGAAGCTGATGTGTTTCATTGGGGACTCAGAGCGGGTCTCGCAATGCAGCTACTGCGTTTCAATGTGTACTCAGAGCGGGTCTGGCAATGCAGCTAATGTGCTTCAATGTGGACTCAGAGTGGGTCCTGCAATACAGCTAATGTTTTTCAATGTGGGCTCAGAGCAGGTCATGCAGTGCAGCTAATGTGTTTCAATGTGGACTCAGAGTCGGTCCTGCAATGCAGCTGTGCTTCAATTGGGACTCAGAGTGGGCTCTGCAATGCAGCTAATGTGTTTCAAGTGGGCTCAGAGCTGATCCCGCAATGCAGCTAATGTGCTTCAAATGTGGACTCAGAGCAGATTCCACAATGCAGCTAATGTGCTTCAAATGTGGACTCAGAGCAGGTTCCACAATGCAGCTAATGTGTTTCAATGGGGACCTTGCGCAGGTCTCGCAATGCAAGTAATGTATTTCAATGAGGTTTCAGAGCCGGTCCCGCAGTGCAGCTAATGTGCTTCAATGTGGGATGAGAGCAGGTCTCTCAGTGCAGCTAATGAGTTTTAATGAGGACCTTCAGCAGGTCTCGCAATGCAGCTAATGTGTTTCAATGAGGTTTCAGAGCGGGTCCGACAATGCAGCTAATGTGTTTCAATGGGGATCTTGAGCAGGTCTCAGAATGCTGCTAATGTGCTAAAGTGTGGCCTCATAGCGGGTCTCGCAATGCAGCTAATGTGTTTCAATGGGGATCTTGAGCAGGTCTCGCAATGCAGCTAATGTGCTTCAATGTGGCCTCAGAGCGGGTCTCGCAATGCAGCTAATGTGTTTCAATGAGGATCTTGAGCAGGTCTCGGAATGCGGCTAATGTGCTTCAATGTGGCCTTAGAGCGGGTCTCGCAATGCAGCTAATGTGTTTCAATGGGGATCTTGAGCAAGTCTCGCAATGCAGCTAATGTGCTTCAATGTGGCCTCAGAGCGGGTCTCGCAATGCAGCTAATGTGTTTCAATGGGGATCTCGAGCCGGTCTCGGAATGTGGCTAATGTGCTTCAATGTGGCCTCAGAGCGGGTCTCGCAATGCAGCTAATGTGTTTCAATGGGGATCTTGAGCAGGTCTCGCAATGCAGCTAATGTGCTTCAATGTGGCCTCAGAGCGGGTCTCGCAATGCAGCTAATGTGTTTCAATGGGGATCTTGAGCAGGTCTCGGAATGCTGCTAATTTGCTAAAGTGTGGCCTCACAGCGGGTCTCGAAATGCAGCTAATGTGTTTCAATGGGGATCTTGAGCAGGTCTCGCAATGCAGCTAATGTGCTTCAATGTGGCCTCAGAGCGGGTCTCGCAATGCAGCTATTGCGTTTCAATGTGTACTCAGAACGTGTCTGGCAATGCAGCTAATGTGCTTCAATGTGGACTCAGAGTGGGTCCTGCAATACAGCTAATGTTTTTCAATGTGGGCTCAGAGCAGGTCATGCAGTGCAGCTAATGTGTTTCAATGTGGACTCAGAGTCGGTCCTGCAATGCAGCTGTGCTTCAATTGGGACTCAGAGTGGGCTCTGCAATGCAGCTAATGTGTTTCAAGTGGGCTCAGAGCTGATCCCGCAATGCAGCTAATGTGCTTCAAATGTGGACTCAGAGCAGGTTCCACAATGCAGCTAATGTGCTTCAAATGTGGACTCAGAGCAGGTTCCACAATGCAGCTAATGTGTTTCAATGGGGACCTTAAGCAGGTCTCGCAATGCAGGTAATGTATTTCAATGAGGTTTCAGAGCCGGTCCCGCAGTGCAGCTAATGTGCTTCGATGTGGGATGAGAGCAGGTCGCTCAGTGCAGCTAATGAGTTTTAATGAGGACCTTCAGCAGGTCTCGCAATGCAGCTAATGTGTTTCAATGAGGTTTCAGAGCGGGTCCGACAATGCAGCTAATGTGTTTCAATGGGGATCTTGAGCAGGTCTCAGAATGCTGCTAATGTGCTAAAGTGTGGCCTCATAGCGGGTCTCGCAATGCAGCTAATGTGTTTCAATGGGGATCTTGAGCAGGTCTCGCAATGCAGCTAATGTGCTTCAATGTGGCCTCAGAGCGGGTCTCGCAATGCAGCTAATGTGTTTCAATGGGGATCTTGAGCAGGTCTCGGAATGCGGCTAATGTGCTTCAATGTGGCCTCAGAGCGGGTCTCGCAATGCAGCTAATGTGTTTCAATGGGGATCTTGAGCAGATCTCACAATGCGGCTAATGTGCTAAAGTGTGGCCTCACAGCGGGTCTCGCAATGCAGCTAATGTGCTTCAATGTGGACTGAGAGCAGTTTGTACAATGCAGCTAATGTGTTTCAATGGGGATCTTGAGCAGGTCTCGGAATGCTGCTAATGTACTAAAGTGTGGCCTCACAGCGGGTCTCGCAATGCAGCTAATGTGTTTCAATGGGGATCTTGAGCAGGTCTCGCAATGCAGCTAATGTGCTTCAATGTGGCCTCAGAGCGGGTCTCGCAATGCAGCTAATGTGTTTCAATGGGGATCTTGAGCAGGTCTCGGAATGCGGCTAATGTGCTAAAGTGTGGCCTCACAGCGGGTCTCGCAATGCAGCTAATGTGTTTCAATGGGGATCTTGAGCAAGTCTCGCAATGCAGCTAATGTACTTCAATGTGGCCTCAGAGCGGGTCTCGCAATGCAGCTAATGTGTTTCAATGGGGATCTTGAGCAGGTCTCAGAATGCTGCTAATGTGCTAAAGTGTGGCCTCACAGCGGGTCTCGCAATGCAGCTAATGTGTTTCAATGGGGATCTTGAGCAGGTCTCGCAATGCAGCTAATGTGCTTCAATGTGGCCTCACAGCGGGTCTCGCAATGCAGCTAATGTGCTTCAATGTGGACTGAGAGCAGTTTGTACAATGCAGCTAATGTGTTTCAATGGGGATCTTGAGCAGGTCTCGCAATGCAGCTAATGTGCTTCAATGTGGCCTCACAGCGGGTCTCGCAATGCAGCTAATGTGCTTCAATGTGGACTGAGAGCAGTTTGTACAATGCAGCTAATGTGTTTCAATGGGGATCTTGAGCAGGTCTCGGAATGCTGCTAATGTACTAAAGTGTGGCCTCACAGCGGGTCTCGCAATGCAGCTAATGTGTTTCAATGGGGATCTTGAGCAGGTCTCGCAATGGAGCTAATGTGCTTCAATGTGGCCTCAGAGCGGGTCTCGCAATGCAGCTAATGTGTTTCAATGGGGATCTTGAGCAGGTCTCGGAATGTGGCTAATGTGCTTCAATGTGGCCTCAGAGCGGGTCTCGCAATGCAGCTAATGTGTTTCAATGGGGATCTTGAGCAGGTCTCGCAATGCAGCTAATGTGCTTCAATGTGGCCTCAGAGCGGGTCTCGCAATGCAGCTAATGTGTTTCAATGGGGATCTTGAGCAGGTCTCGGAATGCTGCTAATGTGCTAAAGTGTGGCCTCACAGCGGGTCTCGAAATGCAGCTAATGTGTTTCAATGGGGATCTTGAGCAGGTCTCGCAATGCAGCTAATGTGCTTCAATGTGGCCTCAGAGCGGGTCTCGTAATGCAGCTAATGTGTTTCAATGGGGATCTTGAGCAGGTCTCGGAATGCGGCTAATGTGCTTCAATGTGGCCTCAGAGCGGGTCTCGCAATGCAGCTAATGTGTTTCAATGGGGATCTTGAGCAGGTCTCGGAATGCGGCTAATGTGCTAAAGTGTGGCCTCACAGCGGGTCTCGCAATGCAACTAATGTGTTTCAATGGGGATCTTGAGCAAGTCTCGCAATGCAACTAATGTATTTCAATGTGGCCTCAGAGCGGGTCTCGCAATGCAGCTAATGTGTTTCAATGGGGATCTTGAGCCGGTCTCGCAATGCAGCTAATGTGCTTCAATGTGGCATCACAGCGGGTCTCGCAATGCAGCTAATGTGTTTCAATGGGGATCTTGAGCCGGTCTCACTATGATCCCAGATTGTTTTAAAAGGGAGTTGTGCAAGGCCCGCCCCCCTGAGCTTGATGGCAGTGAGTCACCAGGCTTGCCTGGACAGTAGCAGTGTCATAGTTTGGACGGAGTCGGTCTCACTCTGCGCTGCTTTGAAGAGTGATGTGTGAGGCTGAGCGCATGCTAAGGATCCCGTCCCCTCTGGTCCCATTCAGGAAACAATGGGAAACCTTGGGACGGCTTCCTCGCGCCCCCGAGTCCTACATTGTCTGCGGCGCTGGTCTCACGAGTTGGACCCATACCAGCAGCTCGCTTGGGCTATTGTCATAGCGCTCAGAGCCACACAATAGCGTATTCTTTCTGCTTCAGCCGTAAATAATCAAATGTGTGCTCGTAAACGACGGACGGGCCCTGCTGGGCTGGTTGCCTCAGCCCCCTCTCTGCAGCCCTTGGCTTGGCACCCATGGCCCACGTCCACACTCGGTCCAGCCTGCCCCAGGTCTTGTTCTGGACCCGTGAGAACCACCCCAGTAGAGGAAACGGCTCTCAATGGGCTTAGTGGCTTCCTGTATCCTGACATTGTCAGCCACCTCGCCATGGGCTTCCTGGTGGGCTTGATTCGCAGAAAGGGGACCAGGACCGATGACCGACTCGCAACCAGAAAGGGGTACCAGTGGGGGCGGGTTAAGGGTTGCAGTGGCAGAGCAAATCGATGGCACACGCTCTATCTAGCGCAGTGGTGTTCAAACTGTGGGGCTGGTACCTTCGGGTGAGCCAGGGGATGTCCACGCAGGGTGGGGGTCAGCGGGGTCATTCTGCTAGCTAGGAAGACGGCAATTCTGTCTAATAGAAAATAAATCTGCTGTTCTGGCCTTTGGGGGTGTCCAACGGCCATATGTTTGCTCATAGGGTGGGGGGAGGAGGCAAAGCATAAAAACGTTTGGAAAACACTGGCCTGAGGGGGAAATGGGCCAAGATGGATAGCGGTATGCAAGATGGGGGGTGGGGGGGTTTGCAGGAGTCGGTACCTAAATCACCTGTCAGATAGTGCCCAGTTTACCACATGTGACTGGCTCTGCCCCAGCCTTCCTGACACCCCGATCCACAGATCTCTCACTTTCCCTGGACGTGAACGAGCAATCAGAGTGTGGCCATTTTTCTAGGGCAGTCGGTATGCCCATCACCCAGAGGTCGAAGTCTTAAAAAAAAGTAGTGTTCCCTACTGGCCTGCCCCCCCACAAAACCCCATCGCCATACCCCCTCCCAGTCGCAATGCAAACCCCCAAACACACCTGCTTTAAGGGAACGTTCAGTGCAGTTCACTGAAAGTACAAGTTTAAACACTTATTCTGGAACGGTTTATTTTTAAAATAAAAGTATAGGAATAGTAAAACTTAATACAAAAAAGTAGAGGAGCACCGCTCCCAACCGATCCGGAGGCCTGCCTACTTCGATCACTGCCACCACCACACCCGAAATATCCCTCCGTCCTCAGTCTCTGCTGAGAGCATCTCACACAAAAAGATGCTTGTTCTGGCTACCAGAAAAAATGGAAAACCTGCCAGGGGCGGTTAAGGTTGGAGGTTGCGTGATATCATTCCTGGCTAGAACCACGCTCCCATGTCTTTTGTAACAAGGTTGAGCATTAACTTAGTGCTCACCAAGAATTAAATACCGTCTGGCCCGCTCCATAATTAAGGCTGATGTTCACAAAGTGAATGGAGGTGATTTTATCAGCAAAAAGGATGAATGGCTGAGTCAGCATTATTGAAAACTAGCAAAAAGTACCCGTACTCCGCACGGGTTCTGTAGAGAGACATGATAACACTCTCATCAATTGCTGAAAATCAGTGATACTGTAGCTCGCTGCTCCGAGTCGCTTATCGCTTGATGTGCTTTATGATATGATAAGGCATTTGTAACGCGCCTATACACAAGTGTTTCAAGGCGCGACGAGGCAGGGGGGGGAACAAGGGGAGACAGACAACGATCTTACTAGGCCAGGTGTCATTCAGATCGCGCAAGTGCAAGGGTAGAGGGGAAGGGAAAAGTGCATGGGGGAAAGGGAGAGGGGAAAGTGCACTACAGGGTTATTAGCATACAGCATACAGGATAAATAACAAGGGCCAGCTGGTGGCAAGTGCGAGGTAAGTGCAGACAAGTGCTGGGAAGAGGGGCTGTATGGATACAGACACAGTCCCGTAGTGCAGGGGTTGCCGTGGAGGCAGTGCAGGGGAGAGTGGCTGGGCCGAGAACGGTGAATGGCCCAGTTGCAGATTCAGTGCAGTTTCAGTAGTATTAGCAGGGGAGAGGGGGAGAGAAAGCGGAGGCAAAGAGGAAGGTTTTGAGGTGCTTCCGGAACCGGAGGTGGTTCTCCTCAAGTTTCAGGGAGTTAGGAAGGCTGTTCCAGAGGGAGGCCCCAGCTGAAAAAAGAGCTCTGCCCCCAACACGTTGTTTGGAGAAGCGGCTGACCCTGAGGGAGTTGGAGGCGGATGAGCGAAGAGCTCGAGAAGGAAGATATTTAGGAAGAGAGAGTTGAAGGTATTTTGGCCCAAGGCCCCAGACGGCCTTGTGGACAATACAGAGGGTTTTGAACTTGATCCTCACAGTCACTGGGAGCCAGTGTAGTGATTTCAGTCCTGGAGAGATACGGTCCCTGGGCTTGAGGCCAAGGACAAGTCTTGCAGTCCTGTTCTGGATGAGTTGCAGAGGGCGGAGGGTAGAGGCCTCTAAAGTAAACTGCCCTGAGAATGAGTGTGTGTGGCTGGCTGACATACCCGGAGCAGCCGTGGTGGGGACGGCGAGAGTTGGCATATGCAGCATACTGGGGCCGTCAGTGTGCTCTGCCCACCTGTAGCCTCACTCTGGCGCAGTGCGTGCTGCAGCACTCGGGGACCTTCTGTGCACTCTCCCCACCTGTCGCCTCACCCTGCCATGGTGCAGTGCGTTGTGGTGGAAATATCTCATAAACGGTGTGCCCTATGGCCTTGAAGTGGGGTTTCCTTTAAGTTGTTTTCCTTGCCTGGAGACACTTAAAACTTGCTTTGTCCAAATCCTTCGACGACCACATAGAGGTTTTGCCAATTTCATGCAACCTTCTCATGTGTGATGGGGCGATTATATGCAGGGGAAACTGTGGGGTGTCCAAATGTCATGTAGCCAGTAATGTCCAGAGGGTCCTAACAGATAACTAGGTAAAGCGTGGTGCAGATTGGCGGAATGGTGTGGAATTTTATAAGGAACAAACTAACTGATTTTCTGCTTTTTATATATACATACTAGCAAAAAGTACCCGTACCCTGCACGAGTTCTGTAGACAGACATGATGGCCATCTGGCTCACTTGATGCTTTACTGGCAACGCATAGTACAGTAATATGTGTATAGTAATTTTAGGTACTGTAGGGAGAGTATACAGTATTTGTAATATGGTGGAATAATATAATTAAAGTGTATATGGTATTTATGATTGTAGTACAATTGAGGATAGTACTTCTTGATGTCCCGTCTGCCTTTCACACAGTGAACCATTGTATCTTTATGAAATGGTTACATGATACCTTTAGCATCATGGGCTGGGCACTGGATTGGCTGATCTGTTTTCCTCACTAACCGCCCTTCCCAGCTGCAACTGGGCTGTTTGTAATCCACCACTTACTGCACAGTACCCCAGGGTTTAATCCTATCATTGTGGCAAGTATGTGTCAATTTCGTCCCTCTGGCTCACCTGATGGTTTTCTTCTTTTCTTATTTCCAGTGTTATGTTACTGACACACAAATTTCCTTACACTTCCGGAAACTAATTTGTTCTCCTCTTTTTGTATCCCTGATTGTCTGACCACCATTGAGGCATTGTGAGTGGCTAACAATCTTGTCTCTATGCCAGTAAAACGGAGATCTTAATTATAATGACACCTGTACCCTGTTTTCTCCGACCCTGTGGCCGCTGTCTTTGGGCCCTCTACTGTCACCATTCTGTGAGACCAAAAACCTTGGGGTTATCGTTAAGTGTTTTTTCTCCTCTACTCCTTACATTTTGGAGCTTGTAAAGAAAGCCCATGGACTATCTTAACAGCCTCTTCCGTAACCTCCCCCTTTGTTGTCTATAAACCTGTTGGTAAAGCTAGAATAGGGCTGCAAGACTTATCCTTGTCCTGAAGCCCAGGGATGGTATTGCTGCAGCCTGAAAATGTATACATTGGCTCCAGCTAATTGCAAGAACTATAATATGTCCAACTTTGTTTCCCTAAATACTGCCCTTCTAGAGCCCTCCACTGCTGCAAATGCAATACACTGCTTGTCAAATGCTTTTTGAAACAGACAGCGGGAGGCATGTCTCTTTCTTTGGCCGGTGCCTCTCTTTGTAACTGCCTTCCTGCTCTTTTCATACTTGAACTGGACTTCCGTAAGTTCCATAAACTTCTGAAAACTCTGCTTTTGCGTTCCTATTTGACTTAATCCCTCCCTGCTAAGTCATACCACTGCCACTGCCACTGGTGGCCTGGCCCCTCATAAACCTCACAGGTTCCAGGCCCTATATCTTGTCGACACCCCTCCACCCTTCAGCACAGCTCTTGCGGATGTAGCGTCTGACAGCTGTGTGCCACACACTTGGGACTCAGTGGCCCCAGTAGGTAGTTAGTGGCCTCCCACTTTGGAATTTCTTGGCACTTCTGTGAGCACTTGGTCATCCCTACTCCTCTTTCCATTTATGCACATAGTTTACTTCACAATGCATAGGTGCATTTATAGCAGCAGTGTGTGCAATTAGTTTGGATAAGCCAGGCAAATACATATGGATAAGATTTGCACAACATTCGTAAGTGGCAGTCGGTATGTGGAAGTTTAATATGCTGATAGTTTTATCTGTAGAGTTTTTGTAATTGATTGGTCCATATATGTGTGACGTTTTGTAAGCAGGCAATGAGGGAGTGCTACAAACATAGCAGTAAAAAGGGTATGCTAGAGAAAAGTATTTGGGACAGAAGATTGTTTCTGTGCGTTTTACTTTTTCTCTAGTATACAATTGTCCATTATTTCCATTAGCTTAGTAAAACATGCTAATGGGAATGTCAGGGAATCTTATTGAGTCTATCTACTTTACTGAGAAATGTAAAGTAGATGGAGTTTATAAGCTTATATTAGTTATTTCTATTTTCTTTACTGTGAAAGGTGGTTCCTAAAAGAAAGTTTTATATTTTTTATTTTAATGATTGTATTTTTGCAGGAGAGGCCTAGAAGTAAGGTGGGGTGGGACATAAGGGATGGGGCAGCAAGCACAGATATGGAGGGGCAGGTAAACAGGGGAAGATGTTGGGCCATGCATTAAATCTAAGGTATGGGGCAGTGTTTCTCATGCTCCTTGATTGCAGCCTTGAAAGCACTTCCAAACTGCTGCCCCAGGCAGAGTGGTGTGTTGCAGTATATACAGAGTACAGCTGCCTTCGAAAGTCATAGCTCAACGGCCTCTTTTATAGCTTGCAAGGTAGCTGGTGGGTACTTGTGCCCCACAGGAGTTGCCTGGATGGTGGCAGTATTGGTTGAGGAAGATGAGGTAGAGGAAGGCAGCTGACTACTTTCTGAGAAAGGAACAGCCTTTCTCAGGGCAATGCAGTGGTTGGATTTGGTGTGGCGGTGCATGGAGGCGGTCCCGTAGGAGTATTGCCCAGGTTGTCCGTGACTGAGTACTGAAGTGCACTCAGTGCATTTTACCTTGGAAGGTTTAGCCTTTGGTACACCCACAACAGTGGTAAAGAACTGCCACACCCATGAATCCCTCTGGGTGCCAGAGGTAGGCATTTCCTCTACCTCATCTTCCTGGCCCTCTTGGTTGTTTTCTGAAATATTGTGCTTCTTCTGTTGTCTAGGCCCTCCAGCTGGTGGTAGTGGTGATTGTGGCTTCTGGGGAGGAGGGATGGTAATAGCCGATGCCATTTTTGAAGATAAATAGCAGTCCTGCAAATTTTCTTTCAAGCATGTTCTGTGTAGTAGATTGCAAATGGATAATCAGTCAGAATCGGTTTAGAAGCTGTGCTAGGTTAAATCTTGAGTTTAAAACTTTCTAGATCAGATGGAAATGCAGTTTCAAACTGTTGGTGAAGCAAAGACCCGTTCGTGAAGTGTGAATGCGTTCGCGAATACGTGATCATGCCATGTGCCGAGATGTCCCATGACACTGTCTGGAAAGTCTGCGATGATGTCACACGTTCGCGAACATCGGCGAACACAAAAACAGCAGAAATATTTGCAAAAAGTGTGTAGAAGTGTTAAAAATGTTGCTAGGTGGTGGGGAATGCCACAGTTTTAAGTTAAAGCTTTGCACATCGTCCGAAAATACAGCTATATTGGGGGCAAGTATGATATATGATATGGCATTTATAAACGCACCTGTACACTAGTGTTTCTAGGCACAACAAGACAAGGAGGGGGAAACAGAGGGAGGACAAAACAACTTTCTTACTAGTCCTGGTGTCGTTCAGATCACGCAAGTGCAGGGAAGAGGATAGGGATGAAGTACCAGGGGGAGGAGAAGGGGGAAGTGCAGGTAACTCACAAGTGAGTGGCTCATAGGTGCAGAAAGAAGAGACTGTAAGGTTGCAGATACGGAGCCTTAAGTGCTGGGGAGCTCGAAGGCAGTGCGAGGGAAATGGACATGCAGGAGCCTGGACTCGAGTTCAGAGGGTGACCAGGTGACTAGTGCACAGAGCAGTCAGGTGCATCAGCAGGGTAGAGGAAGAGAGAAAGCAGAAGCGAAAAGGAAGCTCTTGAATTGCTTCTGTAACCGGAAGTGGTTCTGCTCAAGTTTGAGAGAAGCAGGGAGGCTGTTCCAGAGGGAGGCCCCAGCCGAGGAGATAGATCTGGCCCAAACTCTCTGCTTGGAGAAGTGTCTGACCCTCAGAGAGTTGGAGGTGGATGAACAGGGAGCTTGAGAAGGAAGATGTTTTGTAAGAGAAAGTTGGAGGTAGAGCGGTCCCAGGCCCTGGAAAGCCTTGTGAACGATGCAGAGAGTCTTGAACTTGATCCTTGCAGCCACGGGGAGTCAGTAAAGAGATTTCAGAGTTGTAGCGATACGATCCCTGGGCTTGAGGCCAAGACAAATCTCACAGTCGTGTTCTGGATAAGTTGTAAAGATCAAAGAGTAGAGGCAGGAGGATTTAGAAAGAGGCTGTTGCAAAAGTCCAGCCGAGTGGATAAGAGCTCTGGAGACAGTGAGCTTCTGGGGGAAGTGAGAAAAGGAGGAATACCTTTGAGGAGGAGCAGCAGATAGCTTGACTTCTTAGAGACTTTAGAGATATGAGGAGAGAAGGAGAGGGTGGAGTCGAAGATGACACCAAGGTTCTTAGCCTCAAAGGAAGGAGCAGGAAGAGGGCCCAGAGTGGTCAGCCAGAGAGAGAGAGGAAAGGAGGGAGCGGGTGTCCCAATGAGGAGGATCTCAGTTTTACTGGCATTAAGGCAGAGATCATTGGCGGCACACCACTCCTGAATTCCGGCCAGACAGTCTGGTATGAGAGAATAAGCAGGTGTGGCTGGAGGAAGCCTAAAAGAGAGCGGAGTGTCATCTGCATAGCATTGAAAATTGGAGCAGAAATTTGATAGGAAGTGGGCAAGAAGTGCCAGGTAGTGGTTGAAGAGCCAGGGGATGTCATGATGCCTACCCCCAGGGACCCAGACCAAGTCCAGCAACCCCGGAAGCAGGCATCAAGTTATCCCAAGCAAGCCCAACAACCCCTGCTAGGGGCTATTTGGGTGCAGTCCTGGCGTCTATGGCGCCAGGCTCATATGGAGAGTCAGTCCTGGCACCATAGGCGCCAGGCTCATAGATTAAAACTTACCTGATGCAGACCATGCTGCAAACTTACCTGATGCAGACCATGCTGCAAGAGCTCCAAGCCAAAAGAGGCTTGGAGGAGACTACTTTACCTAGGGACTATTTTTTACTCGGGTGGGGCTGGGGAGGAATACTTACCTGGGACTACTTTGGAGACTATTTAAACCACACCCGAAGAGCAGCACACGCTTCCCGTTATTCTGCATCCAGCAGCGTAACGCTCGCCGTGCCTGCAAGTCTGCATCCAGTCTTCTGCCACGCCTGCCTCGAGTCTGGAGCTCCTAGAAACAGGGAGAAAGAAGGAGAAAAGGTTAGAACAAGAGCAATACCTTTGATCCTTACCTGAATTCCCGATCCATCGCGCCTTCGAGCTGGAAGAAATACGTTATTTTATGCGCGTCGCCTCGCCTGCTGCAGCGCCGCGCTGAACTCACCGGCCTTCGCAGCATCTTCACATTCCACTGCATCCTTCTGCATGTTCCCGCTGCACTCCGGCACCTAAGGGGAAGACAAGAACAGGAAGGTGAGCCAAGGGAATACACAGAGGCAATATTAGTTACTCCCCATAGACTTACCTGATTTTACCACCGGGGGTACTATTCCTCTTCACGGGTCGGCGCAGCTTCCACTGCATCTTCGACGAACCCCGGCCCCTAAGGGGAAACAAAAGGACAGCAAGGTGAAACAAAGGGACAAACAAGGGGAAACCTCCTCACCACAATAGACTTACCTGATTTTACCGCCGGAGGCATTATTTCCCGAGACTTCATACTTTCTCTCAGCGCCTGAATAAGGGAGAAAGCAACAGGTTACATATTGACATTATTTTATCGAACTGTGTTGGATAATACAAATCCTTACCTGAATATTACCGGTTGCCACGAGGAACTCTTCGCTAGGGTCAAGCTGCAACCTGCAAGGAATCGGACGAGAGTGAAAGTCAGACATTTGAACTCTTATGAACTACATACTTAGGGCGTCTTGCCGGGAATCTCAGAGTCAATATTGTTCGGGAACTCACCAATTCCTTCGAGCCAGTGAAGCAACTGGTTATCTACGCGCCCCTGCGCTCAATGCAGGATGGAGAGCTCATCTTTCTAAACCATCAGGTGAGACTATTAGAGGGGACATCAAAGGTGATCAGTGGGGAGAACAGCGGGAGTGGGGGGGGTTAACGCTCAACTACACGGGTGGTTAATTCCCTTTCTCCATTTGCAGAAGAATATTCCTACGGGCCAAGCAAACAAAGCTAGGTGGGCCAGTCCAGTCCATCATCTCGGCACTACACATCACATTGGTGGAGACCGCAGCTGTCCAGTTCAGATCGACGCCTTTGTGGGAGCCACGTGAGCGTAACAGGGGGAGAGGTTAGACCCCTGGGGAACACCACAAGTAGAGAGAGAGATAGAAGTGAGGAAAGACCCCAGTTGGACCTGAGAGGGTCGGTGGGTGAGAAAGGAATCAACCAGGCCAGGGCCTGATCAGTAATACCAAGGTTGTCGCAGAGACAATTGAGCAGGATGGCATGCTTGACTGTGTCAAAAGCAGAGGATAGATGGAGGAGAGTGAGGACAGAAGGGAGATTAGAGTAAATATTGGAGAGCAAGTCTTCACAGGTGTTTGGGAGAGCAGTTTCCGTGCTTATGGAAGCTCTGGAGCCAGACTGGTGGTCATGAAGGCAACCAACAGATTCAGTATGTAGATTAAGCTGGGAGATGGCCACCTTTTCCAAGCGTTTGTCCAGGAAAGGAGTGATGGAGATCGGGCGATAGTTACCCGGAGAGGAAGGATCGGCTGACGGCTTCTTTAAAAGGGTGTGCACAAGAGAGTGCTTAAGGGGGAAGGGAAAGGTCCAGTGGCCAAGGAGTGATTGCAGAAATCAGCCAAGGGCGGAGCAAGGGTGTCTATGTGGTCTTTGATGGTTTTGGATAAGCAGGGAAAAACCTGCTTTGACGAGACTTTCATAGATTGCACATGTCTATAAACATCATCAAGGGTGACCCGGGGAAAGGAGGAGAAAGGAGGAGGAGAGATGACCTCAGATGGGCCAGGAGTGGTAGAGGAAGAGGAAGAGGAGGTAAAGGAAGAGAGGGGGAACAGGATGTCCTGAGGTTTAGTAGTGAAATGAGAGGCCAAGGCCACGCAGACGGCCTGGGAGGGAATAGGAGAGGTAGAGACTGCTGCAGGATTGGCCAGCTCCTTGCAGATTCTGAAATGTTCATGAGAGTTGTTAGATGCAGCAAAGATGCAGGCTTGGATATAGGCTCTTTATGAAGGTGAAATGAGTACCTTATCTCTGGAACGTTCCTCTGTGGCCTCTGTGCTGTGTCAGTCAAACCTTACAGTTTCTGGAGGGGCCCTACACGGATATGTGACTTATTGGCGGTGAGGACCACTTTCAATCTTGGGGAGAACCCCTTAGGTGGGTCCTGTTGATCCCACTCTAACACCAAGAGATTACTTGTACACTATAGTTGCTGTACCAAAAGGGAGTTTGTTGTATACAACATTGGGGTGGGATTATGGTAGGTAAACTAAGTTTTCAAGCATAGTGTAGATGTTCTAGGTATCCATACACATGTACATATATATATATATATATATATATATATATATATATATATATATATATATATATATATATATTCAGTGAAAAAACATTGTTAAAGGGATGTTATGGTTACAAGTAAAACCGATAAAAAACAAGAAATGGTAATCTAAGCAACCATAACTCACGCCACCACTGTGCACTGCTAAGACAAACACCCAGGACACCAAAGATGACATCACAAATGTCATTGATGACATCGCTGATGACATGACATATCTAGCCCATTTATTATTGTTCAGTGACATATATAGGCGTGGTGGTTTTGTTCATTGACAGTCAGAATTTGAACGTTCCAGAGATAAGGTACTCATTTCGCCTAAGGAAGAAAAGCTCTGCAGTTTGGGTTGGCTAGGAATCATAGAAATAACATAGGGGTGGGTAGATTAATAGGGAATAAATGGGGTCGTTGATGGCATTGCTCATTAACAAGTTTACCCCATTTCTGGTCCAACAGGAGGAAGCAATCTATCAACTCATCTGTGAACTTGTGCACATCCCCAACCTATTAAAACTGAAAGAATGATCTCAACATGAAGAGGAGCACACCATCGGCGTAATTTTGGGTGGGAGGACAGGGGTGTTTGTCCCCCCCAACTTTCATGGTACACCATTTTGTCCCCATTCATTTGGCTGGGGCACTTTTTCTTCAGATGTCATGCCCCCCCCCCCCAACATTTTCAGCAAAGCTACTCCACTGGAGGAGAGGGAGGGTTTGGATTGGTAGGTCTGCAGTTAGAGGTCCCATCCCAGCCAACTCCTGCAGGGGACCTCAAGAATTTTGCCTTTCCAAACAGTGTTCCCCAAAATATGGAACTGATGAATAGGGTTTGCTTTGGAAGAAAAGTGAGATCTTTTATATCAAGAAGAAAAGAATGCAAAAGAGTATGGGACATGCAAGTGGCTACTTCCCTGTATCTTCCATACAATAGTCCTCATGATGACCTATTCCCATCACCCCACAGGACATCAAGGCATCACTAAGACACCGGATCAGGTTTTGATTAGATTTTATTGACCATGGATTTAAAGGAACCTCCACCGCTACTGCGAGACATGGTTCATGTGCAAGGAGACCTCTAAGGCAAGTGTGGGAAGCCCCATCCCCCCTCCAATCTCAACCTATAATCAAGGTAACGTTCCATATGTCGTCCTTAAAGTCTAAGTTTTCAAGAGTAGCTGAAATGTCTCTTTCACAAAGAAGTCTCTTAAGAATGGCAAAAAGTGTCTTTTTCCAAGCAATGATTCCACAGAAATAATAGAAATGTCTTTTCTCACAACACTGTTTGTA
The DNA here is from genome assembly GCF_040938575.1 of Ambystoma mexicanum. Classification (NCBI taxonomy): domain Eukaryota; kingdom Metazoa; phylum Chordata; class Amphibia; order Caudata; family Ambystomatidae; genus Ambystoma; species Ambystoma mexicanum. The sequence continues at coordinate 77,021,404 of NC_090934.1, forward strand.
AGGTAGCAAAATAAGTCACTTCAGCTTTAAATGATGAAAACGTTTCTGTTTTTCACAACTACTTCACAAATGACAGGATGGCAAAATGTCTCTTTCACACTGCTGTTCCAAGAATGGTTTCATGGCATACTGGCATACTCCCCAGGCAGGAATCCTTCAATTGACTCTTTAAATCTCCTGGTATATTCTCCTGCCAGTTATCTTTCACTGTGTCTCTTTCTATCATAGACTCTATGGATTACGTAGCGCACTCCCCTGCCAGGAATCCTCCCTTCTGGATTTTGCAGATCCCCCAGTGTACTCTTTTGCCAGGTATCTTTCTCCAAAAAGGGTTTTCTGTTCACCAAGTCTTTCTACAATGTTCACTATCTTTCTAATTATAGCACAGTTGCACTCCTTCACTGTTTATACCTCTTGACTTCAAACACTTCTTTTTCCAACATCCCCCATATTGGCATCTCATATATGGTGGTTTTGGTCAAGATTTGTCTGTCAACTTCTTCACTGCTATCTCTTGATTGTGACAATCCTTGTTCCAATTTTCCCCAAATTGACATTTCACATAAGGAGATTTGTACAACTTTTGCCTTTCAACTTCTTCATCAATATCCCTTGGCTTGTGGCAATGCTTGTTCCAACATTCCCCAAATCGACACTTCATATAAGAAGATCCGTACAATCTTTGAATTTCAACTTCTTAATTCAAATATTTGGACTGGTGGAAATGCTTGTCCCAGTTTTCTACAAATTAACATTTCATATAAGGAGACCTGTACAATCTTTACTTTTCCATTCTATCTGGTCAGTATTCAGAATGACTATTCAATTGTTTGTATGCTTGCTGACATTTGCCGGGACCCCCAACTCCTCTGGGCAGACTCACCGGTGCAACGTGTAGCTGCAGCAAAGTTTCGTCTCAGGGAAGGCTTCCCATGTCATGTAGACCGTAGTTCGCTTCCCGCATAGGCTTCCCAGTTCCTTGCTGATGGATCCGAGGCAGTTCCACAAGACCGTATCCTCTACAGCCTCATGACGGCTGTCTGCCTCTCAGTGGTTCTCCCGCTGTGCTCCCACTGATCTTCTATTCCTGCAAGCGCCTTGCTCTCGCAACACGGCTCTTCAGCTCTCCTCTCATCCATTGACAATGTTCATCAGATTTCATATGCCCTGTGAAGCTGATAGCTAGCATGACAACTCATCTGCACGTTGAGTTTAAACGTTCCTTTCATTCAGTATTGACTCCTTCCTCCTCTTCCTCATCTAAGTACTTGAGGCTTTATGGGAGTTGGAGTACATAGAAGTTTCAAACCTTTTTATGTCACATTGTTTTACATTTGTGTTTAAATCAGAAACATCAGAGATAGAAGATGTTATGTTGGTGTTAGGGGTTTTAAGGTTTCACAAATGGAGGGATTTGAATAATGACAACATCCTATCAGGAACTCTGGAATTATAGGATCTTCTTCACATGAAAGTGATCTCCTCCCATGTGATCCTCCCTCATAATACCACTCCCAGGGTCAGGATCAGGTAGCGGCTGCCGTCCCCTGGCCACATAGGAGGATGGTCTAGGCTGGGGCTCAGTGATGAATCTGTACGATTCATCACAACTGCAAGGGGAGTTAGGACCAGCAGTGCTCGGCAAACAAGCAAGAGTAGCGATGGAATGGGGGGTCTGGGAAATCCACCATTGCATGCTCTGGGGTCTTCCACACAGAACAGGTGGTGGTCCCCGCTGGCAGGGTCACCCCAGTCCCATCCTCTAACCTCAAGCATCCCATACCTCCCACCTATCAAGAGTGTCTACTTGTTCTGCCCACAGGATGGCAACTTAAGAAGTCAATATTAACCTGCAATGTTTGAAGGTGAACATAAATGGTTGAAGTGCCACAGCCACCTCCAATTGGGCGTGTGGGTCTCCTTATTTCAGGTGAGCCAAGTGAGAAGGTTGTAGTCAGTGAGTAATTGGAAATGTCTCCCGGTCAGACAGTATCCAAGCACTTCCAGAACGCACATAATGGCAAGACATTCCAAACAGATGTTTGCATTGTTGTTTTCCGGAGGGTATAGCTTGCTACTTGTGTACAAAATGGGGCATTAACTATCATCATATTCTTGGGAGTACAGTACCTAGCTCCACCCGTGAGGCGTCCATTTGTAAAATGATCTGCTGAGTAAAATCAAGGATAATGAGGAGTGGCAGGTGGCACTCCTCTATGACCTCCTGTCTCTAAATGGTTGTGCTACCCACAGTTGGTTCCATTAGAGGACCTGCAATGCTTGGCAATTGGGGAATAAACTGTTTATAGTATCTGGCAAGACAACAAAAGGATCACAGTTAATTTTTTGCATTCAAAAGAGCAGTCTTCAGGCCCACACCCACCTTCCCTTCTTATGGTTGAATAAGGCCCTTTCTAACATGGTAGCCCAAATACTTGATGCTGGGTTCGGCCAGATGACATTTTGGTAGTTTAGCTCCCAATTCCACCTTTTGCAACATCTGGCTCACCAAGTAAAGATTCCTCAATTTTCACTCAAGATCACAATGTCCTCCAGTTAGGCTCTGTTACAGGCCTGGCGAGTTCACAAGACCAGGTCTATTAAGCTTTGGAAAATAGCCAACGCTCCATGGATTCTAAGTATGGGAAATCTTAACTTGGAAAAGACCCTCTGGATGTGAGAAGGTGGGCTAGGACAATTTGCCAGTAGCCCCTTACAAGGAAAAAGGTCAATATTTAGGTGTAAACCCCGATAATTTCATTCATCTCAGGAATATATGGCATGGGCGGGAAAGAGAGAAAATGGGATATAGCACATGGTGGCTTGGGAACGACTAGGAGAAAGAGAGATCGAGAACAGAGGGCACGAAGGAGACAAGTAGGAAGATATTAACAATGAAAGATAAGATGGAGAGAAACAATGGAGACACTTAAAGACAGAACCTGGAAAACCCGTATGAGGCACCCCAAACCGTCAGGAAGGCCCACCTAACTGCTTACCTGATAAAGAGTCAACAGTTAAACACTTAGGCATGAAAATTGGCAGATGACTGGTGCAGCCACAAGCAGAGGAATTATAGGCTTTTCAGTGGATTCCATTAACTACCACCAAAAATGAATTGAGGGAATTTTGTATTAATCCGCACACTTTCATGAACCTGGAAACGGAGCATTGTCAGAAATTTCACGGAGCCTTTTCCACGGACTCGAGTTTGCTTGACTTTCAGTGCCGGCAGCACAGTGCTATCACCTGGGGGACGTCTTAAAGTGCAACACCAGCTTGCCTGGACCTGTGAAACAAATGAAGGTGACTGCTTTTGTGCACGTTGTGTCCAGTGACTTTTGTGCACGTTGTGTCCAGTGACTAGCAAACGCAGTGCTTACATGTACTACAGTCCTCTCCCTTAATATTATATTAATTATTTGTATTTCTTTCCCTGTTTTTTTTTTTTTTTTCAAGGAATTCCTTGTAGTTTGGCTCCACCTCTCAACAAGCACGTCTTGTTGCAATCTATAATACCCCACGTCACTGCACACCCGCGCGCGCACCCGGCAAGTACTACAAGTACTGTTTGCTGTTCGCGGGTCGCCGGGTCTTGGTCTTAGGTACTAATATCTTATTTATTTATTTTATTCTAATTTTCTCTTAAATCTATGTTTTTGCTTTGAACTTAAACTGAAATCTTATTTAATTATTTATATTTAATTGTGAAACTTGGTGTTTATTTGAATGTTTGCATATACTTTGACTACTAGCATGCCGCCCACTTTAGCGATTAGAGAAAAATTGGGTGATTCGGCCCGGGAGATTGCCATGAGAAAAGCTTTGCTTCAACCCCGACTTACGAGTCTGTTACCAAGGGTTGGGCGCATTACTACTCAGCGCTCACACTCAGTCTCAGATAATGCTCGATTGTGTACAAGGGAGGGAATAACAACTGAGGATGAGGCAAAAATTGGTAATCCATCCGCCACGGCCCAATCGAATCCTATAGGCTCGTGCGCTGCAGCTCAGCCATCTGACCCCATAATTTTGGATCCCATACACACAGCACCTATTGATATCTCATCTCGAGAAACTAGTTTGCATGGTGCCCCCACTGATAACACACTAATAGCGGCTTGCTCTGCCGGAGACCTACGATCTGTTGTAGCCCTCTTCCCTGGGGATATTATGCCACAACCTGTTTCATGTTCCGTTCTGGCCCAACAAAAATTAAGACAAGCGTACACCCACCTGACCATGATTGGCGAAATAGAGGAAGAAGACATTGAATTCATGAACCTTTCCAATCGCACTGACAAGTGCTCCGAAGAAGTCTTATACGTTTGTTCAAATACTGGTGATTTAATTCAATTAGAACAAGATATTAATAGCCATTTTAGTACAAATGGCGAAATCTTGTCACCTGTGCTATCCCATAATGACACACCAGCAATAGAACCAATGGTCTCCCCTATTATGGCTATGACTCCCTCACCCGAATCAGTTGAAGAAGTAGTCTCCTTTATGGCTCCCACCCCGAGACAGCCACGGTTTGAACAGGGGGCTCGAGTCTCTGACTTCTTTTTGAACCCCGCGCATAGGGAGAGATATTCATTTCCAGAGGCCCCAGCCCTGAATAACACATTAACAGCCATGAACACTGCTCTGTTAGCTATGGCAAAGTTATATGAAGGGATGGACATAAAAATCTCTAATCAGGCAGTCTGTTTAGAACAATTGTTTCTATTACATTCTAAATCCGTAACTCAAACTAATACATCTTCTCAAACTCATGAATCATTGACCCCTAAACATACATATTCAGCCTACACGCAAACGCATGACAATGATCACTCTGGCCCTGCCGGCCTTGTGCTAAAACCGGCGTCAGAACAATCGGATATCACAGCGGCAAAATCTAATCACACTGCCACTAACCTTAAGACTTCTGAGGTCCTAGTGACCATCGCTGTGCCAGACCCAGCCCTTTCTGTGGCTGCATCTGTGCCTGTGGCTGTCTCTAACACAAAGGAAACACAGATCTCTGATATTCCAGCCTCAAAAAATATGTTTGAGGTCTTCAGCACATCCTCTGTTAAATCTAGCATGTCACGGCCAAGCAAAAAGAGGAAAGTGCACCTCGCTAAAACCAAACCATCGGTCCTAAAACCAATAGTGGGGCAAAAAAGGAAAAATTGTGTAGATTCGTCAACGGATTCGATGCATATATCTACACCTGAACCTCGTTTTCAGATTCCAGAAGCAGTCCCAATGGTTGTGGCGACAGTGCCACATAAACCATTGGATGATTTAGTGCAAATGGTCGAATGCAGCAATGAACAGCGAGTTCCTCAGTCAAAAAGCCCCGAACCACCTTCCTTAACGTCCTCAGTGGTCACGGCAGCCGCTTTGGCCGAGTCCTTGAACCAAACCTCTATTGCCCAGACTGCCCCCATCTTGGAAGCAATCCAGACCCAGCTACAGAAATCTATTGATTCATATATGAAACTATTACCAAATAATTTCTCACAGATAGGTAGGCAGGCACAGCCTGGATCCTTACAAGTAACGACAATAGCTAACCAGGCTAAAGTTCAAGATTTACAATCGGCTATCTTACAAGTGCCACAATCACATGATCACTCAATACAGAACACGGTGGCCACTGAGGTTCCTATAAAAGATGATTGTTTGATAAAGAACTTACAGGGCGAAATTAAAGCTTCAGTTGAGGCATATCTGACGCGAAATTCCCACACTAACGTACAGCCGAAGTCTGCTTATCCACCTCAAGTCCCTGCCTTTGCCCTTCCCCCTAATCAAGCCCTACTTTCACGACACGAGATACGGGAAGAGATTAAAGCTTCCGTTGAAGCCTTTATGCACCAGTCAAAAGAACCTAACTTATATAAAGCACCAGAACAAGGGTTCCCCTTACTCATGCCTCTACTTCAGGGGCCCCAAGCAACGATTATCACTCATCAAGACAGAAGGGCACGGTCTCTGGCAAGGTTACCAATGCAGGCAAAAGAAAGACCTGCTCAGACCAAGGCAAAACAAAATATACTGCCCCATCGCTTCATAATCAAATGTCGTGAGGCACCATATAAGACTTATGATCTAAATCGGTCCAGTATTCTTAACATATGTACAGAGATTCCAGCTTTATCAGCCATTTCATCATTGGATATTGAGCAAATTGAGTTTATAAACCATATGGATTTGTCTGTTGCACGCTTGTACATTCAATCATCATTGGTTGCTGAGACTTTGTGGCAGGCCAGAATGGTGTTATTCGATTTAGGTTTCAGTCTCACCCAAGAATTATTGCCTGGTCCGGCCACATTGCAGGGACATAGCTCACGTATATTCACCTCAGCTTGTAATATTACCTCTCATCAAAACCCACCGGACCAGACAAGGTCTACATAACTATGCTCTAGTGTCAAAGTCCTGAATTTGATTTCCTGGAATACACGAGGGCACAATCACCTCAATTTTACAACAGTTGGGGGATTGATTGATATGGATGTAGTTGCCCTCCAGGAAACTTGCCTCGTCCTACCACCGATTTGGGACTCACACTACATTCTGTTTACACCAGCAGAAAAAGGCGTCCTTGGCAGACCCAAAGGTGGGCTCATCATAGCAGTTAAAAAGAGTTGTGGCCTGAATTCGATCATTCGTAAGTCTCTCTCTCTATCATTTCAAGTGGCGATACTATTTAATTTTTATAAAAAAATAGCAATTGTTAATATCTACTGGTGCAGTAACACACTGAATTCAGACGATTTTTTTAAGCAATTTGTGGAAATATTGGATGCTCTGGCCCTAGAGAGTGATTTATCGTGTATTTTGATATTGGGCGATCTCAACTTGCACCTCATCTCAGAGGGGAATTCCGCCCCAACAGGAGATGAATTGAAATGGTCTTCTATTATGGCTGAGCGCAATTTTCTGATGTTAAATGGCAATGTGACGGGCGATTGCCCTGCCCAGACCACTTGGCAAAGAGGAGATCAGCATGCCATAATTGACTACATCTATATTAATGCGAAAGCCTTTAATTCTGTCCAAAAGTTGGAGGTTATTCATACAAGTGTAAGTGATCACCATAAATTAAAATTGTCACTGCAAATTGATTATATCCAACCGACACAATGGCTGAACCCAAATGTTACTGATGTTGTCGTGAATAATGGGAGAAATAGACTGTCTTGGAATATAGAGAAGTTGAGAATCTTAGATTCTAATCTAGAGACTATGTACCAGAGAGAAGATCTTCTGGTCTATGACTATACAAATGCCATGCAGATGTTTACTCGAGTAGTCACTGGTAGTGGGCTAATTGAGCAACGGCATACCCATGCCTATGACTCGGAAATAGTCCATCGTAAATCTGATTTAAGACAAGAAATTCGGCAATTGCGGAAATCAGAGAAAATTGACATGGCCGAAAAAATTAGATCAGTCAAGCAAAACTATAAAAAATGGCTCAGATTAAGAAGAGCCAAGCTTTACGAACTGAATGGGAAATCTATGCTTAAACAGCTTATCTTGAAATCTACAGCTGGCATATGGGCCCTTCTCAATCAAACATCTGAGACTCCTCAATTTGTAGCCCAGGTAAACTCGATTTCCACTGAGGCATGGCAGATGTATTTTCATAAACTCTATCTTTCTCCCTTTCCTGACATACGATTAAACCTTCATTCGTTCACAGCCTCCGGAGCATTTACATTTGATATTGACGACATAAAACTTTGTATCAAAAAATTGAGCTCTTCTCGGGCAACAGGTCCAGATGGGTTGCACAATATGATGTTAAAAATGCACGTAGATGAATGGGTGAGGATTCTTTACCGTATCTTTAATCAGGTGCTGAAGGGTGGCGTTATCCCTGAGACCTGGAAAAAATCCATTATTCTCCCGATATATAAAAAAGGCAATCGTGAGAACCCCAGGTCCTACAGGCCAATAGCGCTCTTGGACTGTCCGGGTAAATTATTTGCCCGGCTGATCTTAAAAAAATGTAATACCTGGTTACAGGATAGTAAATTGAGAGATCCATTTCAAACAGGCTTTTTGCAAGGGGTAGGTACTGGTATAAATATTATTACTTTATCAAGCCTCGTTCAGAAAGCCTATCAACAGAAACAGCCCTTGTATCTCGCCTTTGTTGATTTTCAAATGGCATTTGATGCCGTTCCAAGAGAACAGCTTTATAAGAAATTGGCTGATGCTAACTGTCCATGGCATATTTTGAAATGGATAATCCAATTACACACCAATACCTCAATCCAGATTAGACTTACTAATGGCGGTTTATTAACCTCCCCAATATCAACCGCCAGAGGCCTAAAACAAGGCTGTTTATTAGCTTCAGCCTTGTTCAACTTCTTTCTTTCAGATATCTATCGAAGTTTTACAACACTGATCTCTGACTCTCCAAAAATCATGGGTGTACAGATACAATGGTTATTGTATGCCGATGACATGGTACTATTGTCACATACCGCAAAAGGGTTGCGACTCCTATTAGGTGCTCTGGATGGTTACACAAAAATAAATGGCATAACAATCAACATTGCGAAGACAAAGGTCATTCAATTTGGTACCAAGAAACAAAGTCGTGCCCGTTTACATTGGCCTCTTCAAAATTGTAAGATCACCAGCACTAATATTTATGTGTATCTGGGTATAACTGTTTCTAACTTGTGTGCCTCTGATCAATATAATCAACAAGGACTCCATAAACTTCAAACGTGCATTTCACAAGCCCGGATCATCAAGGCAAGATACTGTAAATTTTCTTTACTACCAATTCTCACATATTTCAAATTGAAAGTAGTGCCTGTCATCCTCTACGGTGCAGAGACTCGGTTTATCATGTCATACTCTTACTGGGCCATTAGGGAAGGTCGGTTTTGGAGGCAAGTTTTGAACTTGCCAACCTCACAACCACTTCCACTTTTAAGATATGAGCTGGGCTTAATTTCTCTTTACGCAGCCTACAAATGGCGCCTGTGTGCCTTGTACCGCAAGTGTCTCATGAACAAAGCCACAACAGGGATAACTAATATCATTTCCATATATCTATTGAGCTCTATGGACGTCTTTCCAAAAACATGGCGCCAAAAAATCCACTCAATTCTAGCAAAAGCTCAGATTGATCCAATCTTGCTTATGGAAAATCCAAACAAAGCAAGAACAAAGATCTGAGAAGGTGACTGGATTTATACACGTCTTGCATGTTCCAACTATAAACATTTCGAGGCTTTTCCATTTGAAGTAAAGCGTTATAACAAAGTGGCTGACTATATGGTGAGGTCCCCCAGTTCCAACCATAGAAATGGCTTTATGAGATTTAGACTAAATCTGTGGCTGACTAATGATGTGATGAATATACGGAATAATGCTGCTATCCCTCTGCTTTGCCGGTTTTGTAAACAACAAGCAGAAACCCTGATGCACCTGTGTGCAGAATGTGATAAATTAGCATCAGTACGGGGTGTTCATTTCAAGCCTTTATTTAGGGACCAACACATTTTGACTCCAAAAGAGCTATGGGTCTTAATCTTCCATACTAATAGAAAGGCTGTAAGATATGCAGTTGTCAATTACTTGCATCAGTTGAAAATACCAATGTATGCAGTGCCAAAAAAATGATGACCATTTTACATGCTTTATAACTTGTGTTGCAAATCACTGTTGAACTTTTTCCTTTTTTTTTTTTTAAATGAGAGATATTTTTTCTTCTTTTATCACTATTGCATACAATGTTTTACTTATTTTTAAATTGATTTGTAAATGTGATTTTCTGTAATTTTGTACAAGTTGAAAGGTTGTGAATTTGTTTTCACGACCAAAACAACTATAAATAAAAACAATATATAAAAAAAATTAATCCGCACGGAGATGACCTTGATTGTGACCGCTGCAGGCCTTCAAACTCAAGAGAAGCTGTTAACATCTACAAAGAGCAGTCCAGCGAAGACTAAGCAGACACACGCTGAATGCGGGGAAATAGGGCGGAATCAGGCAGTTGTCATGAAAAAGCGGCCTGATTCCAGTATGGATGGCCTGCAGTTTAGAGCCTCCGCCTGTGGAGCTGTGGGGCACATACCAGTAATCTGAACATTACCAAACACAAATAGGTTGGGGCATGGCCTCGGACAAAGGCTCAATGCAGAGATAGGGCCAAAACACCTGTGTAGGAAGCCCCTCTGAACTCCTAATTGTCTCAACCCTTGAGGGAAATTTGGAGACAGAGCAGCAAAGATTGGAGAAAGCAAGCAGGAGAGGGGAGGAAGGAGGGCATAGAAGGGAAATTAAGCTGTTGGAAGAGGAAAAGAGCAGTAGAGTGGATGAAGGAGGAAAGATTACAAGGGAAAGGCAAAGATGAGGAAGAGAAATGAGGACTTGCGAGGGAGATTTTGGCTTTTAGGAGGGACAGTGGAAGTGTGAGAAGGAAAGCTGACACTGGAGGAGGTTGTGGAAGAGGGGTGGAGAGGAACATCAGATTTAGGGAGAGACTGGAGATGAATAAGGGATCCAGAGGTTCCAAACGGTAAACAAGCATTGGCCATGCAAACAGGACCAAATGGTAAAGAGAGAGGTTGCTGATGGACAGGTGACAAAACCAGAATGGTCTACATTGGAGTGGTGCCAAGTTCCAGCAGTAGACCATTGGAGAGCAGTATTGACTGGGTCCCAGATACGGATAGAGTCAATAGATTAGAGAGAGTAAGAGAAGAGGTAAGCAAATAGTTATTGGAAAGCTGGGAGCCGTATCTGGATCCGGGTGGGATCCGTCTCACCACAGAGGAACCTGACACAGATTTATATAGGCCTTTAGGAGTCTTCTACTGACACCAAGCCCAGGCGGCTCACTGGCCCCAGCTGTTGCATCTCCTTTGGCACGGGGCTATAATGTGGAAACATAAAAATTAACGTGAGGCCAGGAAGCCCAAATGGAAAACACACCAACACAGGTTGCAAAGGATCATATAAAACGTTTTATTTCAAAGTTCAAAGTTTATCAAAGTATCAAAGTCAATCGACATGCGAATAGCTATTCGGCTCTCTGACTCACATACGAACCTTCAACGATAAGGTTCGTACCGCAAGTGGGAGAGACCGAATATCTGGATGCTCTGTCTTTTATACGTTTCGTACTGCATTGGCCAGCCCTCTTGTAGATTAATCATTCCTGGAACTGTGGCTAGGGTTCGTAGCCAGGTCGAACATACGTTTTAGATCAGTTCCGCTGATACAGTTACAGATTTACAAGAGGTTGAACAGGGGACAGGGTCTTAGTTCATGACCCTAATAAATAGCTTGCGGACATATTGTTTATACATGTGTGCGGAGGTCACCATGGCCGAAGTCTTTACTCGCAATGTCATTCGGCCTCCATTTTGCGGTTCGGGGTGACTTCCACACTGCAAGAATACCTAAAATGGCGGCTAAATCCAAGATGGCGGCTTACACAATACATTGAGGTCAAGACCTTGCCGCGGAACCTATGTTCGCAGTGTACTTTTAGACAGCTTGGCGTAGGCCAACATACATTCAAACAATGCGATTGGGGTCACAATATTATACCGATTTCCACAGACCCTCCTTTTGGCCTATGCCAAGTGCTAAAACACAATTTCTCTAATACTTTTGAAAATACTTAAAGGCATTATCTTTTATAGGTTCCGCATCATTGTCCGAAACATCAATAGCCATAAGGTCGTTCACAAAAACTTCCTGCAACATGAACTCTTTAGATGCTGTCTTCGGGGTGTATATTTTTCGCCCTATTGCACTCATTGCCTGAGCACAACATCCTCCCATCATTCCGCATATACTTGGGAGGCATTGAAAACAACAACAAAGGAATAACAGAGTCCCTAAAATACCTAAAATAACGGAAAGCACCTTCCACCCCCAAGATCGCAGAGAATCCCAGAACCAAGTACTGAGGCTCCAGTCTCCTACAGGGATATGGACTTCAGAACTGAGAGTGTGTAAATTCTGAATTGCTTTGAATATAGTTGGTGAAGAATCTGGTACGAAAACACAGCAAGCGGACCCCACTAATTTGCATACTCCACCCCGTTCAGCTAAAATGACATCTAATGCCATTCGATTTTGTAACGCTACCAATCTTATCGCCTTTTGCTCTAAGGTCATATTGTAGAGTATGTCTGTGGTCCGGTTGATCGTTTTCTCCAATACCCTCGCTAATCCCCTAATGTTTTCCGAATTTGCTATTTGTCCCCAGAAAGGGACTACTGATTTAGCTATATCCCCGAACACTTGTCCGGGGGTATCTCCATCGCTATCTCGCCGCGGGCGAGCCTTAGATACCTCTGAGGTACTAGCTATAAACACACCTGGTAATAATATCCCTAAGTAACAAGTTCCCTGCCAATCTTTAGGCAACCAGGGAAAAGCTAAACTACCACAAACAAAATAAACGGGTCCCCCTACATACAAAGGCCTATTTTCCCCAGTCAAGTTTACAATATTTACACAAAGCTCAAAATCTCCCATTGGCCTAGTGCCATTTCGCTGTACACAGAAAGGGACAGAATCAGGATTGTGATTTATAGAATAAGAAGGAGGCATGGCATCCTTATTGCCTATCGGAGCCATCTTGAAAGATATTAGATTTTGAAAAGGAGAAGAAAGTTTATCAGACGGCCTAATAGAAGCGATGTTAGGTCTACTCCTATTTGCGAAAAGCGAGCATCCCAGGGGAGTCAATTCACGTCTCTCAAATTCGTTCAAATTAGTGCCATCGAAGTTCCCTGAGATGCTATCATTCCATCGGCCAAAGAAAAGTGCTCTAAGAGAAGCATAGCAGGAGGTTGTCAGAGGTAAGGGATGTATATACCATCCCAGTCCCTTGTTCCCATGTTGTGGCAAGTGCGTGCATACCCAACAATTGCTCTTATTAAATATTGCATGCGTAGCATTCATCACTATCATCAAAGTGTTATTATGATATTTCTGTCTATGCCGAGAGTCCCTGGGGGACAGAGTATGAAGGTGTACAGAGGGAGTCAAAACAGTTGGTACAATTTCGGTCGGTAATAAAGGCTTCAAGGGATAAATGTCTTCAAAGTACCATAGTCCCACGGCAGCAGTTGCAAAACTAACAATTATAAAAACAAAGACACAACAGTACGTTTTCAGGGCCCAGGAGCATTGTCCATTGTTCGAATTGGTCACCTCTTTGTTAGAAAGTTCGATATGAGGAGCAGTGGCGAAAGCGGCAGGCATCGTGCTTGTCCTGATTGTCGGCCCCAAATGTTCGTTTGCTGGCGGCACTTCGGCCGAGCGACTTCTTAGTCCTTCCCAACCCTAGCCAACAGAACCCTCCTTTTCTCCTTTGTTCACAAAAGAAAAAGATATCAGTATTTCAATCACTTCTTCCCTTCCGATGCACGACGGTCGTGCAACAACTTTTCCCGTGATCGGAGATTGTACCTGATGGTACCCAAGTTTGCTGAATCCAAAAGCAGAGTATCGTCGCTCCCTGAGGGGAGCGTCGCGTCAGTGGCGACGGAAGTCGCAGAACTCAAAACAGGATTTTCCGGAAGTGATTGATCAAAAGAGTGTGGAGACAAGATGGACGATTCCCCGAGCTCCTCGGGCTCAGAGGACTTCTCCGATGCACTCACAGCGCTGATTGCTACTCCGAGATCAGAGATCGTAGCATCAGCGAGGGGTTCTGTTTCTTCTGTAACGTGTGGCGTCGGGTGAGGAATCTTCTTCAGATGCGTTGCATGTATCCAATGTTTCTTGCCCGCCACTCGGACTGCCGTTCGGGTGACCAATAGGACCTGGTAGGGTCCACGCCAGCGAGGCGCGAGACAGGAAGACCTTTCGTAGGCCTTGACCAAGACCCAGCTGCCCGGCAATATATCGTGTCCTGGGCCCGTAAACCGTACAGGTAAGGCAGCATTCACCTGGTGGTAAATGAAATACAGATTTTTAGTCAATTGGTTACAGTAGTCTACGAATAATACATTTTCCACATCCCTCAGGGCTTTAGGTTTAGGGAGACCCCAAATATTGGCGGGTCTTCCCATCACTATTTCAAATGGAGAGAGCCCAGTTCTAGTCTGGGGTGTGGTGCGCATTGCTAACAAAACAATAGGTAAGGCATCTGGCCATTTCAATTTAGTATCAGCACATGTTTTTGCAAGTTTGTTCTTTAGAATACCATTGTGTCTTTCTACCAACCCCGCACTTTGAGGGTGCCTAGCTGAATGAAAACGTTTCTCTATTCCCAAGGCAACACATATTTGCAACATTACGGCTGCGATGAAGTGGGGCCCATTGTCCGACCAGATTATCCTCGGGAGCCCAAAACGAGGAAAATATTCTTTGACCAAGATCTTTGCGGTCGTCATGGCGGTGGCATCTTTGACGGGGAAAGCCTCGACCCATTTGCTAAAAGCACAAATAATAATGAGAACATATTTCAAGTTGTTACAACGCTCCATTTCAATAAAATCAAGGTGAATGGTTTCGAAGGGAACAGAGGGAGGTCCGAAACTTCCCCTTGGAGCCACTGTCCCTTTACCCACATTATGCTGCAAGCAGATTATACAATTCTGGACGTATCTTTTTGCTATTTCCAAAATCTTATCATTCACCCAAACCTGCTGCAGTATTTTCACAATCTGTTGAGCACACACGTGTGTTGGGCCGTGTGCCATCGTAACCATTGCAATCACATAAGAATCTGGAAGCAACCATTTCCCGTTAGATGCGTCCACCCAACACCCTTCGTCATCCAATTTCCCCATGCCTTCAGCCCACTTCCTAGATTCATCAACAGTGGCATCAGTCTGAATATCCCGTACAGACCCAATACCTTCATCTATTACACAACCATCTCTCACTTCCCTCGTGATATACATGTCTGTGCTAAGGTCTGTGGCTGTTTGTCTAGCTATTGAATCTGCAAAAGCATTTCCTTTGCCCACATCGTCTATGACCTTTCGATGAGCTGCACATTTCATAATCGCTAGCTGTTTGGGGAGTGAGAGTGCCGAGAGTAACTGTACTATTAGGGGACCATGCTGAATCTTGGTCCCATGTGAAGTCAGGAACCCTCTTTCCGACCACAATTTTCCGAAGTTGTGAGCCACCCCAAAGGCGTACTGACTATCCGTATAAATATTAACTCTAAGCCCTTGGGAGAGATCACAAGCACGGGTCAATGCTATAATCTCTGCGGCCTGCGCAGAGTTATGCGGAAT
This sequence comes from Ambystoma mexicanum, assembly GCF_040938575.1. Classification (NCBI taxonomy): domain Eukaryota; kingdom Metazoa; phylum Chordata; class Amphibia; order Caudata; family Ambystomatidae; genus Ambystoma; species Ambystoma mexicanum. The sequence goes on from NC_090934.1 coordinate 77,036,658, forward strand.
CCTTTTAGTCTCTATGACCTTATTCAAGGTCGTAACCGCATAGGCAGCTGTGGATGTGCCGTTCGGAAGTTTAAAGCAGGAGCCATCACAAAACAGCTCCCCTTCCGCATTTTCCAAAGAAATATCTGAGAGATCTATTCTGCCCTTCGTTTCTTGTTCGGTGGCATATAGGCAGTCATGTGATCCATCATCACCGCAAGCAATAGTTTGCGGGAGAGGCAAGAGTTCAGCCGGATTAAGAACACAACACCTTTTAATTTGGATATGAGGAGCAAATAGAACTAATTCATACCTGGTCAACCGGGCAGAAGTAAGGTGTTGCGTTTGAGTTTTGTTCAGTAGAATATCGACAGAGTGAGGTACCATCAAAATCAAATCGTGGCCTAGAACCATCCCCTCACTCTGTTTAACAGACGCAGCAGCAGCAGCAACAGCGCGCAGACATCGCGGCAAAGCGCATGCAACAGGATCGAGGGCGGAGGAATAATAGCCGCACGGCCTATTCTTCCCTCCATGTTCCTGTGTTAACACAGACAAAGCACATCCATTACACTCATGCACAAACAAAACAAAGGCCTTATCGTAATTTGGTGTACCCAGAACCGGTGCTGAACACAGCGCGGCTTTGAGAAGCTCAAATGATCGTTGTTGTTCCGATTCCCATGGCAGTGGCAGAGAAATGCCCTTCTTCGTCAAAGCCAACATCGGTTTTACCACTAGGGCAAAGTTAGGGATCCACATTCTGCAGTAGGACGCCATCCCTATCAGGGCTCTGACTTCCTTCTGCGTTTTTGGGACAGACATGCCAGAAATGTGTTTGATTCGTTCAGGTGTCAATCTTCTCCCCTCCTTTGACAGGAGGTAGCCTAAATAGGCAACCTCCTGGCAACAATATTGAAATTTTTTAAGAGAGGCTTTGTGACCATTTTCAGCTAAATGAACAAGCAACAATATAGTGCCTTCTTTACAAGCTTCCTCAGAGTCTGCGGCCAGGAGCAAATCATCTACATATTGAAGCAGCGTACAAGTAGGTGGCAATTCAAGGGTGTCGAGCTGCTCTTTTAAAGCCCTACTATAGATACTAGGACTTTCAGTATACCCTTGAGGCGCCCTAGTGAATGTAAACGAGCGTCCCCCCAAGGTGAACGCAAACAAATACCTGCTCTCTTCATGTATCGGGATACTAAAGAAGGCGTTTTTCAAATCTACGACACTAAAGTGCGTAGCCGTAGCAGGGATCATTGTTAAAATCGTCGTTACATCAGGCACGATTGGAAATTGTGGGGCCACTACCCGGTTAATAGCACGAAGATCTATTATAAACCGGTAAGGAATTGCATTGTCGCCTTTCTTATATACCGGTAAGATCGGGCTGTTACATAAACTACCTGTAATCTCTTCGATCACTCCACGATGCACAAAATCGGAGACAATGCATTTCAAAGCGCGCTCGCCTTCGATCGAAATTTTTATATTGCGGAATGCGCGGTAGCTTGACCCCATGTTTTAATACTATTCTTACAGGGTCAATGTGTAAAATCCCGACATCATTGTCGTCTATTGCCCACAAACATTCTGGGACAATGTCAAATTCAGGAGGTAGAGGTCGGGTCAAATATTGGGAGTTAAAGGGTTGCTGAGGTGAAACTGTCAATCTTATTCCATCAGGGGAACAATGAATCACTGCATTCAGTTTCTTCAACAAATTCAACCCCAGCAAATTTTCTCCACAGTTTGAAGTAAGAAGAAAAGGGCACTGGTCAGTAAAAGGACCCAAAGAGACAGACACCGGCACAGAGACCGGACAAACAGTTGGTATGCCAGAAAACCCTATAGAAACATTTGATTGCCCTGACAGGGGAATGTTTGGAACCCGAGAATGGTCAATGGAGCACTTCTGTGCTCCAGTGTCGATCAAGAATTGGTGTTTCCTATTCCCTACCAACAGTTCAACATAGGGGCCCTTCTGAATAACAGGAATAGGTCGTGGTTCCAAACGCTGCTTCGGGCAATCCTAGTAAGGCAGAACTTCGTCAAAGGGAAGTTCCTCAGAAAGATAGACGGCAGAAGGGTGATCAAATATATTTCTCGAGTCCATACTCGGAGTCTGATTTTCCTGTGAGAAAGGTTGCTGGGGATTTCGTAGAAGCTGACCCCTATCAGGGCCCCCTGTTCCAGGGCGGCCCCGTGGTCGCCTACCCATACCTCCAAATGTGCCTCCTGACCTCTGACTGAGGGCAGGGCATTGTGCTCGCCAGTGACCTTCCTGGCGGCAATAAGCACACTGATTAAAGTTTGGAGGAGTATTTCCTCTTGGAATGTACTGACCTCTAGTTTGCGTCGTACCTCCTCTGGGGTTTCTAACTATTTGTTGCAATAATACCTTAGTTTTCAGGTCACCCCTTCTTTTTTCGATTTTCTCTTTTTCGTTATTAACCCGATTCTCATAATACTGAGCCATGTGCAAAACCTCTGACTGAGATTTTGCCTGCCAAGCGCTCTCCGAGGACATAATCTGTGACTGGATGTCAGGCAACAATCCACGCACGAATTTGTCCACAAACAACCTCTTCCCCGACTCGGTACCCAAATCCTGTCCACTAAAGTCGGAGAATACTTGTTCAAACCTATTAAAGAACTCGGTGGTACCTTCGGTTTTCCCTTGGACACAGGCAGTAAGCTTGTCCCAAATAATCCTTTTTTCTGGAATCATAGTTTTTAATTTGGCAACTATTCTATCGGGTAAAGTGAGTATTACCTGGGGTGGTTTCTCACCAGCTGGTCGTTCCCCATCTAGTCTGGTTAGATTTACCCATGTATCCCCTAATCCCGGCACATCATCTACTGTCCGTATCTGTTTCCATACATCGACAGGCAAAAGTACTGGAAACAATAAATCCATGTCACTTAAGGTGAACACAGAAGACTGCAAAACGGATTCGATTTCCTTATAAAACCCTGTCGGGTTCTTCCTAATATCTGGTACCGATTGTCTGATCGTGTTCACTTCCTGTCGAGAGAACGGGACGTGAACAAACTGTGATACATAGTGTGCTGGGATATCCACCGCGGGAGTACCAGCCGCCGCGTTGGCGGGGATTTCTACTTTCGGGACAAAGGTCGGAGGGACCTCTCTCATAGGCAACTGAGATACCGGGACCTCCGACCGCTTACTGAGTAATAAGGCCAAATCGAGCGCTAAGGCAGCTGTAGAGGTGTCGGGCGAAAAAGCTCTTTTACAAATACCAATTAATTCTATGGGGCAACCAACCTTCTTTCTTATACATTCTTCCTGCAAGTGCTGTACCATCACTTGAATTACTTTCCTTTGCATTTCTACCGTATATTGACTGTAGGTATCGTATACCTCATCTGGCGGTATCGATGAATCCGAGATCCATCTGACCGCATCTCTAGTGCAAATTCGTACTTCCTCGGGTGCTGATCTTCGGCACGAAAGGAACCGTTTCTGCATATATATTCTATCGTCCTCATCATCCTCATTTCGCAATCTTTCAAAATCCTGTCTAAATTCGAATAGTCTATCGACATGCCCATGTACCTTCTGTTCGGTATCCCTCGAGAGTGCTAGATCGTTCAGATCTCTCACTCCTTGTGGGAGATCCGAAGTCTGCAATCTACCCCACATTACACCTAAGTGAATCCCCAGCCCTTCAATGAAAACGTTTTTCTCAGGAAAATCGTGCAAATTAGACAATGTTAAAAATGCATCGTTTTGATCACCCTTTTCCATGCAATGTTTAGCCCAAGCAAATAGTTCCTGTTTCCTGCCCGCAGGAACAGTACTACGAGTCACAATTTTCGACCTTGCACCAAGGTCTAATTCAGTAGATACGGGACTCCCCGAAATCGGAAGGATAAGGGGGCCTAACTGAGGTACAGAGGAAAGAGGTAGTGTAGCAGACGGAATAGACAAAGAAGCGACGGCCAAAGAACTGGGAACAGCAGGCTGCGCAGGAGGAGGCTGCGCAGGAGGAGTGAGAGTAGCAACGGGGACAACAACAGGAACGGGCAAAGCGCCCGCACCAGGAGCATATGGAGGTGGCGCTGAAGAGTCAGGCCTCCGTTCATTTAATATCTTTTCAATAAACTCCTCAGAAACATGAAAATCTTTAGAAGGGTAAATTTTCTGGACTCCGAGCGAGAAAGCTCTATCCATTCTCTGGGTTTCATCTAATCGTTTTTCTTTGTCATATAACAATGCCTTTTCGGCATTCGTTTTATGACGTCGTGCATGCTTATCCCTACTCTTAAGCTGCTGTAATGCTTCCTTTTTCCAATTTTGTAACACATCGAAGGCCGCTGGCCTAGCCTTCTTTTTAAGCAGAATCGACTCTAAGTATTCAATACAGGGGATCTCAAAACTACCATTGATTGGCCACTGAAATTCGGAGGCATTTCTGGTCTGTCTGTGCCAAATATCATTAAATACAATACTTCCAATGCCATACTTACAGTACATAGTACACGCCGGCGACCCCTCCTGTGGTGCCGGACGGCTAAATTCAAAGGATTGTCGATCGCTGCGGAATAAAGCCCTAAAGCAGCTAGACAATTTCCCAGGCATTTCTCAAAGACTTGGTGTTACCTGGTTCAATAATTGTGTCTGCAGATACAATACTTCAAATTCAAATGTCAGGGTTAAATTAAGAGCCGGGTCACGACTACACCTGACCAAATTCAAATGTCAGGGTTAAATTAAGAGCCTTACGACTGCACCTGACCAAACCTAAGGAGGACCGTACGGTTTTCAAAGGACTTCAAAGGACTTCAACTAACGAAGTTTACCTGCGTTTAGTGGTTTTCGGCAAATCTGCCCACCTCGGATTTGGACCCTCGTCAAGATGCCGTGTCAGACCGCACGACTATCGCCCAAGGATCGGATCGTGCAGCGCTGCCGAGGTATCGCGTCTCGATCGGTCGGGCCCGCAGAATCACACCGTCCGATCCCGATTCGATAGTCTGCGTCAACCTTCAATGATCCGGCATCAATCTTGAGGGTCCCTATTCGGGCGCCAACTGTGGAAACATAAAAATTAACGTGAGGCCAGGAAGCCCAAATGGAAAACACACCAACACAGGTTGCAAAGGATCATATAAAACGTTTTATTTCAAAGTTCAAAGTTTATCAAAGTATCAAAGTCAATCGACATGCGAATAGCTATTCGGCTCTCTGACTCACATACGAACCTTCAACGATAAGGTTCGTACCGCAAGTGGGAGAGACCGAATATCTGGATGCTCTGTCTTTTATACGTTTCGTACTGCATTGGCCAGCCCTCTTGTAGATTAATCATTCCTGGAACTGTGGCTAGGGTTCGTAGCCAGGTCGAACATACGTTTTAGATCAGTTCCGCTGATACAGTTACAGATTTACAAGAGGTTGAACAGGGGACAGGGTCTTAGTTCATGACCCTAATAAATAGCTTGCGGACATATTGTTTATACATGTGTGCGGAGGTCACCATGGCCGAAGTCTTTACTCGCAATGTCATTCGGCCTCCATTTTGCGGTTCGGGGTGACTTCCACACTGCAAGAATACCTAAAATGGCGGCTAAATCCAAGATGGCGGCTTACACAATACATTGAGGTCAAGACCTTGCCGCGGAACCTATGTTCGCAGTGTACTTTTAGACAGCTTGGCGTAGGCCAACATACATTCAAACAATGCGATTGGGGTCACAATATTATACCGATTTCCACAGATGGCTTGCAAATTGCCCTGGACAGATGCAGAAGAAACCAAGAACCACTGCCTGTGAATGTCACTGTGGACCAGTAGGAGTAGTGCTGGATAGCCCACAACCTTGTGAACTGGGACTTCTATATATCAGTCAGGAGGGCCACACTGACCTCAAATCACCTACTTCACTTGTTATGTTTGCCTTGGATCTTGCACACTGTTCTGGTCTTGAAGACGTGGTCTATCTTGCTTACTCCCACCCTGATGTTGTGTACAATAAACCCCCTTTTGTTACGGCAATTGTAGTGTGTAAGTCATTTCAGGATCCCTTATTCCTTGACATTACCCAAATCCAGTCCCAAAGTTAAATGATATAGGTTTATCCTTGAACACCATCTGGCTCCAATGGAACATCCGAATCCTTTCTCGGATGACTGTGTGTTTCAATGAAATCTTATGTGAAAGGGCGCCCTTTTCCTTGCCCAGGAGACTACACTGCTAGAACCTCAGACATTGTTGCATCAGCATTGGATGAGGAAAACATAGTGTATATTAGCATGACAGAGGGCCCTTTTGATGCCTCATCACATACAAAATGTGGACAAAATGATGTGTGTTAGGAGCCAAGCCTCAAACACATGTTGCTTCATATCTTGACCAGCCCCGATAACTGCTGTTGCAAGCCACAGACATCCATAGTGGCAACGCACTCGTGGCAGCTGTCTCAACCAATTGAGAGGCTACAGGTGCATAAAAGGAGAGAAAGGCAGGAGTAAAAGAAAAACTCGCCTGGGAAGAAGGACGCTGCAACCCAACATGGAGCAGGCTGGAGAGGGGCTGGTGAAAAGGATGCTAAGCGTTGCAAGGGGGTGCGAGAGGCGCCAGGAACCAAGCGGTCCACGAGAGAGTCGAGACCCCTGCAGTTCCCTGTGCCGTGTATACACAGCCAGAGCTGTGAGACGCAGAAGACTCCAGTGTGCTGCAAACCAGTGCAGCAAGGTTCGAAAGAGGCCAGCACTGCTCAACGGAGTTCCTGACAACCAGAAGGGGAGCCAGGGAAAGCTGGAGAAGAGAACAAAGACGCCCTGAGGAGCAGCTGGACACCGGTGAGTGAAAGAAAGGGAACACTCATACCAGGGCGCTCCAGGAGCTGGAATTGGGCAGATGGAAATGCTGATCGAACGGAAACCTATGATGTATGGGTTTGAAGACTGAATGTAAGAATATTGAATACTGAACAAGCTGAAAAGTACTTTTGAAATGCAACAAGTGTTATTAAAAACCAAACTAGAGAAAAGATATGTAAAGTATATGAAAATAACACACGAGTGAAAAGAATGTGATGTGCATTTATGAACGCAGTGAAAACAAGTAAGAAGCATTGATGGGCAATGTGAAAGTATGAACAAAGTGAAAGCTAGCAATGAACACGTATGAACTAAGTGAGAAGCAAGTGATAAGTACTGATGGATAATATGAAAGCAAGGCAGTGAAAAGGAATAAATACCATGGGATGAATTATGTGAAAGTCACGCTGTGGCACAGCAAAGAGACTGTCAAAGAAAAACAGAATTGTAAGTGAATCGAGAACACCGGTTTAAAGAAAGAAAACCTGTGTAGGCAAGAAGGCCTGAAGAATTGTATGAGATATAAGTTGCGGCAAGAAGAATCTGAAATAAGTGTGAGTCCAGAGATACCTAAAGTAGGGAAAGCATGTTATGGCAAAGCCAAGAGACTGTGAGAGAAAATCAGAATTAAATTCTGACTAATGATACAGGTTCATTAGAGAGAAAACATAAGTGGGTAACCAAATGCCCAAGGTTATCGGTTGCGGGACCTGTAGGCGGTGGGCCTGACAACTGCACCTAGAGTGCGTGAACTCCCCCTTTTTTAAAAGGACCTAGGAAAGCCAAGAACTTAAAAAAGTGCCAAGGGTTATCGTTTCCGTGACCTGTAATGGGTGGACCATGTGGTCCGAAAACTACACCTAGACCAGGTAAGCCCTACTTGGGAAGAACCAAGGAAAGTCAAGATACAGAAGTTGTTTTTTCTAATAAGTGTTGAAGTGATTGAAGAAAGGAGCAATGCATGTGAACTATTGGAAAACCTGACGTTTTACAAAGTTGAGCTGGAATCATTATGGAAAGCTGAGAGATTTAAATTGACTGTGGTTTTGAAGCTGGAAGAGGTGCCTTCATGGGGAAGGGAACCCCACGACTTTGTGAACTGTGTTGACCTTGGGGTTGGAAACTCGAGTCCTTCTGAATTTGTTTTGAACTTGGGGAAGGGAACCCCAAAGGCCTGTCTGGAAAGGTTTGACCTTGGGGAAGGGAACCCGAGGCCTTCTGGAGTTGTTTTCAACCTGGGCAAGGGAACCCTGAGGCTTTTTTGGAACTGTTTGAACTTGGTGAAGGGGAAGCTGAAAAGTAAGCCAGGAGCTGGAAGTAGCTCGGAACTTTATGTTGAGCACTGTTTCTTTTGTTTCTAACATCCCTACAAATTGTATATCTTTAGTTGTGTCAACGCAAGTATAGGTTTTGGACAAAGAGGAACATTTTAGTTCAACTTAATGACAGAGACTATCCTTAGTTTCTTTAGCTAAATCCCACCTTAGCATAGGGCAGGTTAGGCCTTACTCCATCCTGACATATAAGAAAGATAAACCATTTTTCTTTATGTCCCAGTGACCCAACATCCCTGTTCGGGATCACCCGACTCATGTACCAGGCACTTGCCGTAACTTGTTGGAGCTGCCGAAGAGCTCTGGTGACCCACCTTTCCTTAGCCTTGCTCACTGTCTTTCTCTGGCATCCTTTGGGTTTCTCGTGGCAAAGAGTAGGAAGCGCCCGCCTCCACTTCACAGGTTTAGCAGCTTCTTCTGGCAGCTTGCAAGTCCTTTGAGGCTGTCTTTTCATTCCTGAACCCTTCTCTGTGTTTGGGCAGTGCAGGCACTGTGTCTCAGTTCCCGCAGTCACCAGGAAGGATCCTCTGCTCTTCCTGTACGCTGAACCAGAGCATGCAGTCCTTCTTCTCTTGCTGCCTCCCCACTTGTCGGTAGTTGTCTCAGGTCGGCTTTCCTGGTAGTAACTAGCTGGCTGAAACTTTCTGTGCCTTTCAGCTTTTCCCGCTTTAAACTCCCCCTTCCAGGAAGGGAGTTGCTTGAAGCCAATTGGCTTCCTCCAAATACTAGACTGCTCCTTTGGATTCTGCTGAGTATTCAGCATTACTCAGCCCCTCTTCCTCGTCTCAGTCTTGTAAGAGGATTCAATTCAACACTACAGCTAAGTCAATGCCTAGTCTGGGATACTGAATGGAAACCCTTATGGATATATCTTTATGTCCAGTTCATGCGTTCTGGATGACTACCTCTATATAACACCCCTCTCTTGGAATCCCCCTGACCCCACTGAGCCAAGAAGTAGTTCTGTTTTGCAAGTTCAAAGGTTTATTTGAGAATTTAAACAATATAGATATATATCACACTTTATAATAAATTAATAATTGGATATCACACTTAATCTGATCAGTAATCAATAATGGATAGTCTGGCACTAGCACACTTGTGAATAGGAACAGAAGAATAAGGTGGTAGAGAATGCTTTATATAAGTTCAGATGGATGCAATGTTGAATGAAATGCAATACAGAAAATACTCAATATGATTTCAACAAAACAATGTAATCACTTTTCTCTGGCAATGCACTCCCCCCCTTGATGCAATGCAAGGAAATGGAAGGAAAGCACACAGTTCTCAGAAATGCAATCAAATGTAATTCAGTTCACCCCAGCAGCTTAGACTACAGAAGTTTAAAACACAGGCCCAAAATGCTTTTATATGTGCTGGCAATGAAGTGAAAATGTGCTAAACTGATTTTAATTCCCTCTGGAGGTTCAGGTTGAGGATTAGTTGGTTTAAATTAGTTCAGGCTTACTTTAGCAATGTTCTAGGAATGATTGGCAGGTTAAACGAATTTTTAGCAAGGAAGCTGCTGTTTTCACACGTGGAGAAATTTTCGCGATTGCGGCGAAAGTATCGGGAGTAGGAAACGGTTACGGAGTTATGAACGATTAAATAAAGGTAGTTTTTCGGATTTGAAATGTTAAAAGTTCAAAGTGACAAGTGACAGTTTTGCAAAATGACACGGTACAACTTCTAGGAGACAGTTCTGGTTAGATTAAAATAGATTGAATTATATTATTTTAACTAGGAGATTGGTTCTGCACAGTTCTGCTAGGTACTCACAATATATTTTAAAATAGAATGGGCCTCGCCACGGATCTGGTCAGGTTTTGGACTGGACTCCGGTTCAGCTCTCTGGTTCTGCTAACAGCGGTCTGGGTCAGCTCTACTCTGCTGGTCTGGTCTGGGTCTCTGAAGGTGGATAGATTGAAGTCTCTATGTTGGCTCTCTGGAGGTTGATGGAGGTAAAGTATGGATTTTCCGGCAGAGCGTCCCGCAGCAGATGGAAATGAATGTCCCTATCTGTCCTGATTGTCTGCTTTTATCTGTTTTTAAAATGGGTGGAGAGGCTAGCTTACTAGACCCTACCCCTCTCCACTTGTCATTGGCCACTTCCTCTTCTTCCCCTTGATTGGGGGATTGAAATGAAGTGTCATCATGATGAGGTCTGTTTATGATACAGAGAACCCACCCTTGTCAACTTTACACACAATCTATATTTGACCTGAAAACATATTTGCACAGGTACACATTTGTTTAAAATTACATGCACCCATCACATTTCACAGGAGGTATGCCCTGTCCAAATCTGCTCTTCCTGGGGGCTCGCATTCAGAAATGGCAACATTTGCACTTTTTAACTGATTTTGCAATTTCGGACATTAACCCAAATTTACACACATGTGCGCAAGGAGTATGGACATTAATTGATGAAGTGTCAGATTTTTAACATGCATACATTTTAAGTAATACCCTCTTAACTGCTAGCTTGCCCCCAGATCATACCACCGGTTCTAAAAACCTCTTAAAATGTGGGCAGAAAAATCACAAGAATTATGGTATCATTTATAAAATGTTCACATGTCCGCTCTATGAATGATCCATCTTTTTAGAGTTATGTTCTGGCCCCAAAGGGGTGTGGTTTCCCCCCAGCACAAGGTTACATTTCTGTTTTTTCCAGTTCTGCCAAGCCAGCTTGCTCTCACAGGCAGTGCCCCTCCCCTTTCCTTCCAGGAGGAAGCTACATTTACGACTCCCACCAATAAAACATTTGCCTGAGTCAGGACAGGGCTTTGTTCAATTTCCTGCAGAGCCCAAGTAATTCAATCAGAGAAGTGTCATATCCCTTTTGGTGGGAACAGCAAAAGGCAGCTAGGCCTGGGAACTGCTGTGGATCCAGTTTCACTCCAATTGGGGGGAAGTTGTCAAGCAGAATCCAGTTCCTTAAGCCAGGCCCCAGCTAATGTCACTTTTAGTTACCCAGTTTTCTGCATTCAAATAAAATTAACAATTTTTACATATGCAGCTAGAATGCTGATTCTAAGTTTAAAACTATGACATTTAAACAATTGCAACCTATGTGACACTCAAAGTAGGTCACTCATTTCTTTTAAACATTTAGATTTTTAGTGTCTTTCAGTCCAAATTTACTTAAACTGCTGAAATCCACAGCTCAGCCAGTCTTGTTATAACCTTCAAGTCACTTCAGAATATAACTTTACATTGTATCCACCTCTCAGTAAGTCTTTCTTTGGCCTGCTTTGGGTTCATTTATTCAGTTTTACAAAAAAAAAGTAAAATCTGGTGTTGTTTTAAAACGCCGGCTTTCTGATAGTGGTGAGTACTGGTAATGCACCCATTTTTGGGATTTAAGAAAATTAATTCCCCACAATTCTAGGTTGCTTTTGGCAATCAGCATTGCCATTCCCAATGGTTTCAGGCTACTGTGTGGGTAGTCCAATGGGGTTTTAGGCAGTGCCCTGCTGTGCCCATAACATCGGCAAAAATGGGAGGCAGCCTATTCTTCATGCACTTCCCTGGGCATTTTCTGGGAAGCTCTGGCCATCATGATGTTTTCAATGCCAGTACTGCACAGTTTTTGAGGTAGGGCTCGGATGCATGGGTAAAAACATCCCACAGTCTTTATTATTCAGTTGTTGCAGAATAGTGAGGGATACTATCAGCAGGCCTTAAGGGTTGTTAAAGGGGTGATCACAATATGCCATTGTGTCATTAAGGCATGAGGAATAGAATGGGTATCCCTGAAAGGGAAAGTGGATACCATGTATCATCTGATGATGTCAGGCTCCCCCCTGAGGGTCGCCTCCCCTCATGTGATCCTCCCTCAAAGAGCAGCCCCAGGGTCAGGATCAGGTATCTCCTGCTGCCCCGTGGCCACATGAGGAGAGGCTACTTCTGGGAACAGAGTGACGACATCATCAGATTCATCACAGCAACTTCTCATATTGCTGCGGATGTCGAATCTCATCATTGTTGGAAGCATTTTCGTATTCGTATTTTTATTGAATTTCTATAGCGCTTAATACCTAAGCGCTGTGCAAAAGAACGAACAGTTCAAATCACACGAGCAGACAATTACAAACCATCAGATTACAGAATAAGACGATTATTATTATTATTATTATTATTATTATTGTATTTATTGAGGGCGGAACAAGCTTTGAGAAGCAACGGAGCACTTTACAGAGGTATACAAAAATACAGATACACAACAGAGTGCTTTACAGAAGTATGCAACAGTATAGAAGCATAACAGAGCACCTTTCAGATTTAACAGAACAGATATACAGCCGGGGTAGGATACGAAGGGTCACAGAGGAGCGGTACAGCTGTACAGGGTGACGGGGCGGAGAGGGTCGGATGGCATCAGGTGGCACAGAGTGACGTGATAGCCTAGGTGTTGAGGAGGAGAGACTCCTTGAAGTGGTGGGTCTTGAGTTCTTTTCTGAATTGTAGGAGCGTGGGGGCGAGTCTGATGCTGATGGGGAGGAGGTTCCACAGTCTTGAAGCATAGGCAGAGAAGGCTTGTTTTCTGGTCCTTTCCTTTTTGCAGTGGTGGATTTCAAGTCTGCACGTTTCCTGGCTTCTTGTGGTGCACTGTCTGCCGGAAATGCTGAGTTTCTCCACAAGATACCTGGGTGACCTGAGGGTGACTGCCTTATAGATGATGCAGCAAGGCTTGAAAGTGATTTGTGTGTGCAGTGGGAGCCTGTGAAGGTCGATCAGGGCCGGAGTGATGTGGTTGTGTCTGCGTACACCCTTCATGAGGCATGCAGCTCCGTGTAGGACACTTCTCAGGTGCACAAGTGAGGACAGCTGGAGGCCTTCGAGAAGGGCATTGCCCCATCCAGGTGGGATAGCACCAGTGCTTGAACAGTGGATCTAAAGCTGTCCGGAGGGAGGAAGGGCTTGACTTTCCGCAGAAGGGAGACCTGATAACATGCTGTCTGAGTTTTCTTAGCTATGTGTGTCTTGAAGCAGATGTGTTTGTTGATGTGGATCCTGAGGGACATGGCGCAGGATGGGAGCTGGGGTGTGAAGCCCCCAGGTTCATGGTTGATAGCGAGGTCTGTATGTCTGGGTGCTCGGTGTTGTTGGTGAAGAGTAGGAATTTGGTTTTAAAGGGGTTGAGCTTCAAGTATTCACTGAATATCTGAGACTTGATCAGCAAGAGGCAGGTTTTGAGCTTGTGGATGTCCTTGATGGAATCGATCTTCAGGTATAGCTGTGTGTCTTCAGCAAATTGGTGGATGTGAATGTTGTGTGTGGCTAGGAGGGCTCCCAGTGGCTCCATGTATAGATTGAACAGCACTGGGTAGAGGATGGAACCCTGCACAACTCTACAGGTGATGGTTAGCATTGGAGATCTAGATGAGTCCATCTGAGCAAACTGTGGCAGTTGGCGAGGTAGGACTTGAAGCAGCATAGCACAAGGTCACAGTTCCCCATGCACCGATGTAGGGTGTCCATGAACGCCTGGTGGTCTACTGTGTCGAAAGTGGCCGAGAGGTCAAGTAGAACCAGGAGACAGGGGTGGTCATCATCAAGGATGTTGAGTGCATCGTCGGCCACATGTATGTTTGCAATCTCCGTGCTGCATCTGGGACTGAAACCGGATTGGTAGGTTTGAAAGTGATTGTTGGTGTCAATGTGTTGCTGCAGTTGCGCGGCTACCGCTTTCTAAATGATCTTACCTAGGAAGGGAAGATGGGTGATGATGCAGTAGTTACCTATGTTGTTGGGATATAGGGTGGGTTTCATTGGTAGAGGGAGGATTTGTCCTGTCTTTGGGGTCAATGGAAAGGTGCCATGAGTTAAGGAGTTGTTGATGATCTGCAGGTAGGGAAGGCGAGCTTCTGCAGCAAGTGTCTTGAGGATGGATGCTGGGAGGATGTCGTCTGTATACGATGTGGCTTTGAGGGTGGGCAGGGTTTCTACCAGGTCCTCTGTAGAGAGTGTCTTGAATGTTGTCCAGGGTGTGGAGATTGCATGAGGAGGGACATAAGGTGGATCTGTGAATGCAGAGCTGGTGTCTATGCGCTAGCAAATCTTTCTAATTTTGTCGATGAAGAAGGTGTAGATCGCAGTGGATTTTTCAATGGAGTGTGGCATGGCAGTGTCGGGTAGTGGGTTGGCAGAGTGCTTGACCACTTTGAAGAGGGCTCTGCTTTTTTTGTTGGTTAGTTGTTGGTGGGTTGCTCGGAGTTCCTTGAGGAGCGGTCCTGGAGCGGCACCATGTTTTCTCTTGATTCCTGATGACTCTTTTGCTGAGGTTCAGTTCTTTCGTATACCAGGGTGCTGAAATGACAGATTTTTAAGTGTGCTAACAGGGCTAAAGACCTTTTCAAAGACACTCCCCTTTTTCCATACAAATGGGGTCCTAACCTTAGGGACCACCTTGTTAAGACTGATACTGTGAGGTCAAAGAAAATGGCCCACAAATGAACAGGAACGTACCCCTGTTTACATTGTTCAAATTGTAATTGTGTTAGCAGAGGTAACATGATACACCATTCCCCCACTGGAGCCAAGATAACATTGCATGATTATGCCACTTGCGATACTGCTAATGTGATTTACACCATCAGATGCCCCTGTCAAATTTATTATGCTTGACAATTGAGCAGACCAGACAAAAAAATCGATAGAACGAACACAGATCCAACATTCGCACGAACCACAGGATTTCAGCAGTAGCATGCCAGTTCCATGAAATTCAATATCAGATCATGCAGATTGGATTTTAGATAATGGAAGTGTTGCTCACAAGACCACATGACAATTTACAGAATCAACTGGACTGCAGAGAGGTTTTCTGGATCGATAAACTGAATTCACGAACTCCAGTGGGAATGAATGAGGACTGTAACTCTGCTTGCTTTTTATGAGGAAGTGATATCAATATGAGATTTTACCATAGTTGAGTGTCCACGGCACCCAGAACCTGATCGGCACCTCTTGATCGTCCAATACTGTCACAGGCTTTCTTGGCATTCAGATCACACCAAAACAGGCAATTGGATGATCTTGTTTCCTTATTTTAGTTATTTTTCAATTTTGTATTCTTCCTTTATCATTGAGTGGCCTGCCATTTAACTGGGACCACATTAACAGGCTGACTACATTTTGGTACATTCCCTCAGAACAGTTTTTCTTTTCAGAATGTGCGCATTTGAAGTAAAACCTTGGCATGAGCATTCAACCCCTACACAGGACTCTATCTCCTGGCCATAGGAATATGATTGACAGATGATTCATTCCAACAGTGAGAGTTTACACAGGTATGTTTTGAGACTTTATTAAAGTGTCAATATCCGGTTAACAGAGTATATTTGGTTATATTTGGTTTGGCTTATCTTTGGTTTTGTTTATATACTAATGGATTTGGGAATGATTTTTCATCAATTCCTTTCTGTTTATTCCTTTGTGTTTTTCTCTCGTTTGTGTTGATACAGCCCCGATGATGGGCTCTCTCTGGAATGCTTTGGCTACGCACATCTGTTCTCCTTGCTGTTCTCCTTGCTTGTTATGTTTTTCAGTATTAAATATTTGCATCATTTCTGTGAATGTGTTAGTACTATCCAGGCTTTAACGATTGCATGGTTTGTGTTGCCTATGCACAAACAGGCAAATGTCCTATAGACCTTTAGGGGTGAGCATGCAGTGCCTGGAGAGGGTATGCAGTGATAAAATCGCGGCAAAAATGTCGCCTTTCCAAAAACCGTGGAAAAAATGCAGTGGTCTGCCGCGTTAAAGGTGTACCCCATTACACCATTTAAGGGGATGCACAAGTAAATGGTATAATGGGTTCAGAGGTTGCGGGGTTTGACCCACATTCTTAACATGGATTGCGGCGGCAAAACCACAGCCTTTTTGCCGCAATATTTTAGGTTCACGGCCATTTTTGCTGCGATTTTAACACATGGAACCCTGGAGAGAGCCTCTGGGTAAAATAATACATGAATCTTGGTGCCCGTGGGCCAGCGACACTTTTCTCTGCGGTGCTCCATATTTAATTTCTACATATCTGTGTAAAAAGCGTTTCCAGACAACTTTGAGCTGAACAAGTATGGTGGTGCCGGCCCTATCATCTTAGTTAAGGGAAAGGGAGCCCAGCATTGGATGCTCTGTTGCCGCAGACAACATTTATTTTAAGGCAACAAGACTCCCCCATGAAGAGGGGAAGGTCGTGGATTTAGAGAATAGTCTACACTCTTGGGATGTCCATGCTTTAAGCAAAACAAATCCATATTGTCAGCCCATGCGTTTGTTGTGACAAAAGTTCTGTAATGGTAAACAACTAAACCCACGTCCATCACTCACGTGCACAAGTAAGTGCCCCACAATGCTGACTTTGAATTGGGCAATGGAGAGGTCTAGGGGTGTTACTGTGTTCTATTGGGGTTATCACTCCACAGACTGCTGTACTGCCACTACTGACAATGCCAGTCTGCTACACACACCGATGGAGCAGTCAATGGGCCTGCTGGCCTTTGTCTACTGTCCCGCACTATGCAACTGTGTCTCTAGCATGTGACCCAGCATGGCTGCCTTCTCGGAGAGCAGGCTGTGGCAAGCTGGAACCACTCCTGACACCGTGGCTGCGTGCTCTGGATCAGCCGACACAGGAAAGTAACCATGAAGCAGGAAAATTAGAAGTAGCCCTTTAATTAGCGTCCGTTCCTCTGAAGTGTGCGACGTGTGTCAACGACAAGCTGGGCCCCTTCCGCAGAACCGGCACTCTAGCCCAAACTATTGACTTAAGAGGCAATCCAAGCAGGCCATTAGCGGCAACTTCAGAGCGCTTCCTCCACCAGAGGGTCCATTTCCCCTTAACTCATTAGTTGCTCAATGTTTCAAGGTGATAACGTGCTTGCCATATATTGCTTGGGCCTTCCCACGCACACACACACCGACCTTTGATGTCCTGACTCCTCAGGACCTGACCCCTTGGCGGGGCACTCCTAGGAACTTCCCTTCCTGGTGTCCCAGATTCCCTTACCTTCTGCCCTGGGTCACGCATGCAGAGAAACGATAGCGTCCACGCCCACCTACAATCTTCCAGCGATGAAGTAAGGGCTTCTTAAACTTTCAACAGTGGTCAAGTGCACTATTAACATCTTTGAGGTGGATAGCTCAGGGGCAACGTGCTTGCCTGGAAGCAAGAGTACATGGAGCCCCACAGGTTCGATCCCCGGGTCCGTGCTGAGAAACCTCTGGGTATTAAGCCATTATAAATGACCTATCACATCATATACTCAGCCAATAAATAATATGTGGACTCCAAATAAAAACTCGGGTTCAGCCAAAAAACAGACCGACTTGGGGATTCTCAAAATGTCTGCAGGATGGAGCTTGTGGAGGCCGAAATACCTTTCACGTAGCAAGTCCTTGCTATTATGTGTTGCCAGAACTGGTAGCCAAAGCCTCATCCACTAAATTCAGAAAAAATACAAATTCTTGATCCTGCTGGCTCCACATGCTTAGTGCTACCCCTGCTACTGCTTGCCTATCCTAATCTTGTTATCCTATCCTTATCCATCCTGCAGACATTTTGGAGCTTCTCTTTCACCTTGCACTTTTTTGACCTTTGAACCTTGTAAGGCACTCTGAGACCCTCAGGTTAGGGCCAGCACTGAACATATATTCTAATCTATAAAGCCATCAAATCCATGGTTGTGGGGGTTTGGGGGTGGAGAGGCTGCCACAATGCAATGAAGCAAAGCTCAAGTGGCCATGCTCTCACCTGGATGCCTGCAGCCAGTACCTCAGCCATGGGAGGGTTCCTCCGGTGACTGTTCTCCGGTATCCAGGCGTTAATGGCCAATAGTCTTAGAAGCCCAGGGATCAACTCCTCCCATCTGAGGTCAAATTAAAAATCCATTGTCTACCACGTGGCTGTTTACGGCAACACTAAAACATTCCATGAGCTTCAGGAGAGAGCAGAGTCAACATCATTTAGGGTTCTTTCTTTGCAGGAAATCGGGGTGTGTACATTCTGTAAACACCCAGAAATGTTTTGTTTAATTTGCATTATTCCCTCAAGCCAGTTTTATCAGTTCTTGCAGCATGCAGGTGTATTAATACCAGCACATTTGCATAATCCTGGCAGACCAGGGTGGCCCGTTCACTGGGAATCCAAGCAATGGCATATTAAAACCAGCACTTTTAAAGAGAAAACAGGCAGACATTGGAGCCTTTGAACGCATTAGAAACCCTCGTTGCACCTGCATTAGACCAATGTTGACACAGTAGCGTCATGACTCTCTTATCGAGAATGGGTGGGCGCCATTAGCCGATGGTGGGAAACATTTGGGGAAAAGGTGAGACCTCGAGGACGGTGAAAGGTGAGGATTGTGGTTTGGGCTTCCGTGTGGATTCTCTTGGCAGATGACATGTAATATAATGTAATGTCATTTGTATAGCGCCTTTATTGCATTGGAATGGCCTCAAAGCGCTTTGGGTGCACGCCCTCAGAGGACCAAAGTCCAAGGTGTGGAAAAATTGATCAGAGGAGTTTAGAATGCCTGTGTGAAGTTTAGCCACTACGAAGGTAGGCAGGGGTGGCCAATTGCCTACTAGCATTCCATATTGAGCTGGCATGTGTCTGGGTGCTGTAGGGTAGGCAACTAGTGTTGGTTGAATTAATACAATGAGAACAAGTGAGATTTGTAGTCTTTGTCGAATCAGGAGCGCCATGACAGGTGAAATTTGGTGTTTTGGTTGGATTCGGATATTGATGACTCGTGAGATTTGTAGTCTGTGCTGAATAAGAAGTGTGGAGACAGGTGAGAGTTCTTGTGCGGGTTGAATCAGGAGTGTGGAGGCAGGTGAGAGTTCTTGTGCGGGTTGAATCAGGAGTGTGGAGACAGGTGAGAGTTCTTGTGCGGGTTGAATCAGGAGAGTGGAGACAGGTGAGAGTTCTTGTGTGGGTTGAATCAGGAGGGTGGAGACAGGTGAGAGTTCTTGTGCGGGTTGAATCAGGAGTGTGGAGACAGGTGAGAGTTCTTGTGCGGGTTGAATCAGGAGTGTGGAGACAGGTGAGAGTTCTTGTGCGGGTTGAATCAGGAGTATGAGACAGATGAAAGTTCTTGTGCGGGTTGAATCAAGAGTGCGGAGACAAGTGAGAGTTCTTGTGCGGGTTGAATCAGGAGTGTGGAGACAGGTGAGAGTTCTTGTGCGGGTTGAATCAAGAGTGTGGAGACAGGTGAGAGTTCTTGTGCGGGTTGAATCAGGAGTGTGGAGACAAGTGAGAGTTCTTGTGCGGGTTGAATCAGGAGTGTGGAGACAGGTGAGAGTTCTTGTGCGGGTTGAATCAGGAGTGTGGAGACAGGTGAGAGTTCTTGTGTGGGTTGAATCAGCAGTGTCGAGACAGGTGAGAGTTCTTTTGTGGGTTGAATCAAGAGTGTGGAGACAGGTGAGAGTTTTTGTGTGGAGACAGGTGAGAGTTCTTGTGTACGTTGAATCAGGAGTGTGGAGACAGGTGAGAGTTCTTGTGCGGGTTGAATCAGGAGTGTGGAGACAGGTGAGAGTACTTGTGCGGGTTGAATCAGGAGTGTGGAGACAGGTGAGAGTTCTTTTGCGGGTTGGATCAGGAGTGTGGAGACAGGTGAGAGTTCTTTTTCGGGTTGAATCAGGAGTGTGGAGATAGGTAAGAGTTCTTGTGTGGGTTGAATCAGGAGTGTGGAGACAGGTGAGAGTTCTTGTGCAGGTTGAATCAGGAGGGTGGAGACAGGTGAGAGTTCTTGTGCGGGTTGAATCAGGAGTGTGGAGACAGGTGAGAGTTCTTGTGCGGGTTGAATCAGGAGTGTGGAGACAGGTGAGAGTTCTTTTGCGGGTTGGATCAGGAGTGTGGAGACAGGTGAGAGTTCTTTTTCGGGTTGGATCAGGAGTGTGGAGACAGGTGAGAGTTCTTGTGCGGGTTGAATCAGGAGTGTGGAGATAGGTGAGAGTTCTTGTGTGGGTTGAATCAGGAGTGTGGAGACAGGTGAGAGTTCTTGTGCAGGTTGAATCAGGAGTGTGGAGACAGGTGAGAGTTCTTGTGTGGGTTGAATCAGAAGTGTGTAGACAGGTGAGAGTTCTTGTGCAGGTTGAATCAGGAGGGTGGAGACAGGTGAGAGTTCTTGTGTGGGTTGAATCAGGAGTGTGGAGACAGGTGAGAGTTCTTGTGCAGGTTGAATCAGGAGTGTGGAGACAGGTGAGAGTTCTTTTTCGGGTTGAATCATGAGTGTGGAGACAGGTGAGAGTTTTGTGTGATTTTAGGTGATATCTTTAGACTGAGAATTAGTAAAGAGATGGCATGTAAGATTTGTAGTCTGGGTTGAATCTAGAGTGTCATGACAGGTGAGGGTTGACTGGATTCGGATGGAAATAACTCATGCGATTAGTAGTCAGTGTTGAAGGAGGACTGCAGTGACAAAGGAGGTGTGTTGTGCTGATGGAATCAGAAGTGTGATAAAACGTGAGGTTTGTAGTCTGGGCTAAATAAGGCGTGTGGTGACAGGAGAGCTGTGCAGTATGAGTTGTACTAGTGGGGTAATGACTAAAGGGATTTGCTGTGTTTGAATCAGGAGTGTCATGATAGATGAGATTTGTAGTGTGATTTAGATTGGAGTACTATTCACTTGTGAGATGTATAGTGTGGCGAAATGGGACATTTGTTGTATGGTTTAAATCAAGAGTGTCCTAACAGGTGATATTTGTAGTGTGAGTTGTTTTAGTAGGGTGATGACAAGTGAGATTTAAAGTCTGGATTGGATAAAGAGGGAGATGACCCGTGAAGTGTGTAGTCTGAGTTGAATCGGGACTGTCTTGATAGGTACAATTGGTTGTGTGTGTTCATTCAGTAGTTTTTTAATAGGTGGGATTTGTAGTCTGGGTTAAATCAGGAGTCTGGTGATAGGGGAGATTTGCTGTGTGAGTTGAATTAGGAGTGTAATAACAGACGGGGTCTGTCGTCTGGGATGAATCGAGATTCTGGTGATGGGAGATTTGCTGTGTGGGCTGAATTGGGAGTGTGATGACAGACGGCGACTGTAGTCTGGGTTAAATCAGGAGTCTGGTGACAGGGGAGATTTGCTGTGTGGGTTGATTTAGGGGTGTGATGACAGACGGCTCTGTACTCTGGGTTAAATCAGGAGTCTGGTGACAGGGGAGATTTGCTGTGTGGGTTGAATTAGGCATGTGCTGACAGAGGGTGACTGGGTTCTGGGTTAAATCAGGAGTGTGGTGACAGGGGAGATTTGTTGTGTGAGTTGAATTAGGAGTGTGATGACAGGCATCAACTGTAGTTAGGAGTCTGGTGACAGGGGAGATTTGCTGTGTGGGTTGAATTAGGGGTGTGATGACAGATGGCGACTGTAGTATGGGTTCAATCAGGAGTCTGGTGACAGGGGAGATTTGCTGTGTGGGTTGAATTAGGGGTGTGATGACAGACAGCAACTGTAGTCTGGGTTGAATCAGGAGTCTGGTGACAGGGGAGATTTGCTGTGTGGGTTGAATTAGGGTGTGATGACAGACGGAGACTGTAGTTTGGGTTGAATCAAGAGTCTGGTGACA
This sequence comes from Ambystoma mexicanum, assembly GCF_040938575.1. Lineage (NCBI taxonomy): Eukaryota > Metazoa > Chordata > Amphibia > Caudata > Ambystomatidae > Ambystoma > Ambystoma mexicanum. Next base: position 77,058,402 of record NC_090934.1, read on the forward strand.
GGGGAGATTTGCTGTGTGGGTTGAATTAGGGGAGTGATGACAGTCAGCAAATGTAGTCTGGGTTAAATCAGGAGTCTGGTGACAAGGGAGATTTTCTGTGTGGGTTGAATTAGGAGTGTGATGACAGACTGCAACTGTAGTCTGGTTTAAATCAGGAGTCTGGTGACAGGGGAGATGTGTTGAGTGGGTTGAATTAAGAGTGCGATGACAGACTGCAACTGTAGTCTGGGTTAAATCAATAGTCTGGTGACAGGGGAGATTTGCTGTGTGGGTTGAATTAGGGTGTGATGACAGACGGAGACTGTAGTTTGGGTTGAATCAGGAGTCTGGTGACAGGGGAGATTTGCTGTGTGGGTTGAATTAGGGGAGTGATGACAGTCAGCAAATGTAGTCTGGGTTAAATCAGGAGTCTGGTGACAAGGGAGATTTTCTGTTTGGGTTGAAGTAGGAGTGTGATGACAGACAGCAACTGTAGTCTGGGTTAAATCAGGAGTCTGGTGACAGGGGAGATGTGTTGAGTGGGTTGAATTAGGAGTGTGATGACAGACTGCAACTGTAGTCTGGGTTAAATCAATAGTCTGGTGACAGGGGAGATTTGCTGTGTGGGTTGAATTAGAAGTGTCATGACAGACTGTGGGGGTAATTCATAGAATACAGCACACAAGTGGCGCACGCGGCTGGCACACAGTGTGTGCGTGATCTGTGCCAGCCGCGTGCGCCAAAATCCATTTTCGCGCACAGCGTATTCATGGATTTTAACATCCATTACCAGCAGTGGCGCAGAGTGGCACAGCGACCCTGCAGCAGTGCCAGTTACGCCCCCAACCCCTCCCTGTGCGCCATGTACAGCGCACAAATCCCGTATATGGCGCACAGGCCAGTGGACCAGCATACAGGCCCCCAACCATGAAAACGCCTGTAAAACTCCCCACGCACCCCTCCGAATACACGTACCCCGCTGCGCAGGGAGAATCACATGCGATTGGCCCTGTGCGAGCGGGGTACGTGTATTACTGGGGTTCGCAGAGAGTTTCGCACGCAATTGGCCCTGTGCGAGCGGGGTACATGTATTACTGGGGTGCGCGGGAAGTTTCACACGTGATTGGCCCTGTGCGAGCGGGGTACGTGAATTACTGGGGTTCGCAGGGAGTTTCACACGCGATTGGCCCTGTGCGAGCGGGGTACGTGTATTACTGGGGTGTGCGGGTTGAATCAGGAGAGTGGAGACAGGTGAGAATTCTTGTGTGGGTTGAATCAGGAGGGTGGAGACAGGTGAGAGTTCTTGTGTGGGTTGAATCAGGAGTGTGGAGACAGGTGATAGTTCTTGTGCGGGTTGAATCAGGAGGGTGTAGACAGGTGAGAATTCTTGTGCGGGTTGAATCAGGAGGGTGGAAACAGGTGAGAGTTCTTGTGCGGGTTGAATCAGGAGTGTGGAGACAGGTGAAAGTTGTTGTGTGGGTTGAATCAAGAGTGCGGATACAAGTGAGAGTTCTTGTGCGGGTTGAATCAGGAGTGCGGAGACAGGTGAGAGTTCTTGTGCGGGTTGAATCAAGAGTGTGGAGACAGGTGAGAGTTCTTGTGCGGGTTGAATCAGGAGTGTGGGGACAGGTGAGAGTTCTTGTGCGGGTTGAATCAGGAGTGTGGAGACAGGTGAGAGTTCTTGTGCGGGTTGAATCAGGAGTGTCGAGACAGGTGAGAGTTCTTTTGTGGGTTGAATCAAGAGTGTGGAGACAGGTGAGAGTTTTTGTGTGGAGACGGGTGAGAGTTCTTGTGTACGTTGAATCAGGAGTGTGGAGACAGCTGAGAGTTCTTGTGCGGGTTGAATCAGAAGTGTGGAGGCAGGTGAGAGTTCTTGTGCGGGTTGAATCAGGAGTGTGGAGACAGGTGAGAGTTCTTGTGCGGGTTGAATCAGGAGTCTAGAGACAGGTGAGAGTTCTTGTGCGGGTTGAATCAGGAGTCTGGAGACAGGTGAGAGTTCTTGTGTGGGTTGAATCAGGAGTGTGGAGACAGGTGAGAGTTCTTGTGCGGGTTGAATCAGGAGTCTGGAGGCAGGTGAGAGTTCTTGTGCGGGTTGAATCAGGAGTGTGGAGACAGGTGAGAGTTCTTGTGCGGGTTGAATCAGGAGTGTGGAGGCAGGTGAGAGTTCTTGTGCGGGTTGACTCAGGAGTGTGGAGACAGGTGAGAGTTCTTGTGCGGGTTGAATCCGGAGTGTGGAGACAGGTGAGAGTTCTTGTGCGGGTTGAATCAGGAGTGTGGAGACAGGTGAGAGTTCTTGTGCGGGTTGAATCAGGAGTCTAGAGACAGGTGAGAGTTCTTGTGCGGGTTGAATCAGGAGTCTGGAGACAGGTGAGAGTTCTTGTGCGGGTTGAATCAGGAGTGTGGAGACAGGTGAGAGTTCTTGTGCGGGTTGAATCAGGAGTGTGGAGACAGATGAGAGTTCTTGTGCGGGTTGAATCAGGAGTGTGGAGACAGGTGAGAGTTCTTTTGCGGGTTGAATCAGGAGTGTGGAGACAGGTTAGAGTTCTTTTTCGGGTTGGATCAGGAGTGTGGAGACAGGTGAGAGTTCTTGTGTGGGTTGAATCAGGAGTGTGGAGACAGGTGAGAGTTCTTGTGTGGGTTGAATCAGGAGTGTGGAGACAGGTGAGAGTTCTTGTCCGGGTTGAATCATGAGTGTGGAGAAAGGTGAGAGTTCTTGTGCGGGTCAGGAGTGTGGAGACAGGTGAGAGTTCTTTTTCGGGTTGAATCAGGAGTGTGGAGACAGGTGAAAGTTCTTGTGTGGGTTGAATCAGGAGTGTGGAGACAGGTGAGAGTTCTTGTGCGGGTTGAATCAGGAGTGTGTAGACAGGTGAGAGTTCTTTTTCGGGTTGAATCAGGAGTGTGGAGACAGGGGAGAGTTTTGTGTGATTTTAGGTGATATCTTTAGACTGAGAATTAGTAAAGCGATGGCATGTAAGATTTGTAGTCTGGGTTGAATCTAGAGTGTCATGACAGGTGAGGGTTGACTGGATTCGGATGGAAATAACTCATGCGATTAGTAGTCAGTGTTGAAGGACGACTGCAGTGACAAAGGAGGTGTGTTGTGCTGATGGAATCAGAAGTGTGATAAAACGTGAGGTTTGTAGTCTGGGCTAAATAAGGCGTGTGGTGACAGGAGAGCTGTGCAGTATGAGTTGTACTCGTGGGGTAATGACTAAAGGGATTTGCTGTGTTTGAATCAGGAGTGTCATGATAGATGAGATTTGTAGTGTGATTTAGATTGGAGTACTATTCACTTGTGAGATGTATAGTGTGGCGAAATGGGACATTTGTTGTATGGTTTAAATCAAGAGTGTCCTAACAGGTGATATTTGTAGTGTGAGTTGTTTTAGTAGGGTGATGACAAGTGAGATTTAAAGTCTGGATTGGATAAAGAGGGAGATGACCCGTGAAGTGTGTAGTCTGAGTTGAATCGGGACTGTCTTGATAGGTACAATTGGTTGTGTGTGTTCATTCAGTAGTTTTTTAATAGGTGGGATTTGTAGTCTGGGTTAAATCAAAACAGGCAGCAACTGTAGTTAGGAGTCTGGTGACAGGGGAGATTTGCTGTGTGGGTTGAATTAGGGTTGTGATGACAGATGGTGACTGTAGTCTGGGTTGAATCAGGAGTCTGGTGACAGGGGAGATTTGCTGTGTGGGTTGAATTAGGGTGTGATGACAGACGGAGACTGTAGTTTGGGTTGAATCAGGAGTCTGGTGACGGGAGATTTGCTGTGTGGGTTGAATTAGGGGAGTGATGACAGTCAGCAAATGTAGTCTGGGTTAAATCAGGAGTCTGGTGACAAGGGAGATTTTCTGTGTGGGTTGAATTAGGAGTGTGATGACAGACGGCAACTTTAGTCTGGGTTAAATCAGGAGTCTGGTGACAGGGGAGATGTGTTGTGTGTGTTGAATTAGGAGTGTGATGACAGACGGCGACTGTAGTCTGGGTTAAATCAGGAGTCTGGTGACAGGGGAGATTTGCTGTGTGGGTTGAATTAGGAGTGTGATGACAGACAGCAACTGTAGTCTGGGTTAAATCAGGAGTCTGGTGACAGGGGAGATGTGTTGAGTGGGTTGAATTAGGAGTGTGATGACAGACTGCAACTCCAGTCTGGGTTAAATCAATAGTCTGGTGACAGGGGAGATTTGCTGTGTGGGTTTAATTAGAAGTGTCATGACAGACTGTGGGGGTAATTCATAGAATACAGCGCACAAGTGGCGCACGCGGCTGGCACACAATGTGCACGTGATCTGTGCCAGCCGCGTGCGCCAAAATCCATTTCCGCGCACAGCGTATTCATGGATTTTAACATCCATTACCAGCAGTGGCGCAGAGTGGCACAGCGACCCTGCAGCAGTGCCAGTTACGCCCCCAACCCCTACCTGTGCGCCATGTACAGCGCACAAATCCCGTACATGGCGCACAGGCCAGTGGACCAGCATACAGGCCCCCAACCAGGAAAACGCCTGTAAAACTCCCCACGCACCCCTCCGAATACACGTACCCCGATGCGCAGGGAGAATCACATGCGATTGGCCCTGTGCGAGCGGGGTATGTGTATTACGGGGGTTCGCAGGGAGTTTCACACGCGATTGGCCCTGTGCGAGCGGGGTACGTGTATTACTGGGGTACGCGGGAAGTTTCACACACGATTGGCCCTGTGCGAGCAGGGTACGTGTATTACTGGGGTTCGCAGGGAGTTTCACACGCGATTGGCCCTGTGCGAGCAGGGTACATGTATTACTGGGGTTCGCAGGAGGTTTCACATGTGATTGGCCCCGTGCGAGCAGGGTACGTGTATTACTGGGGGTCGCGGGGAGTTTCACACACGATTGGCCCTGTGCGAGTGGGGTACATGTATTACTGGGGTTCGTGGGGAGTTTCACACGCGATTGGCCCTGTGCGAGCGGGGTACATGTATCCAGTGGGGTGCGCGGGGAGTCCCACACGTGAATTGGCAGTGTGGGTCCTCCCATGTGTGCCCTCTACCCCCTCCACGGCCCCTGCAGGCAGCCCACACCACAGGGGACTACCCAGCACCCCTGGTCATGTCCCGCATCCAGCCCATCCACCATGGGCATGCCCCCAGCCATCCCACATGTCACCTTGCACTAGTGATCACCAACTCATGTCCCCCAGCACCCCCACCCCCCAGCAGTGAGGGACACCTGCCAGCAGGCCCGACTCATGTGCCCCAGAACCCCCACCCCCCAGCAGTGAGGGGCACCTGCCAGTAGGCCCCGACTCAGGTCCTCCAGCACCCCCACCCCCCAGCAGTGAGGGGCACCTGCCAGCGGGCCCCGACTCATGTCCCCCAGAACCCTCACCCACCCAGCAGTGAGGCTCAGGCCCGGACTCATGTCCCCCAGCACCCCCACCCACCCAGCATTGACGGGCATCCGCAAGCAGGCCCCGACTCATGTCCCCCAGCACCCCCACCCCCCAACAGTGAGGGGCACCTGCCAGCAGGCCCCGACTCATGTCCCCCAGAACCCCCACCCACCCAGCAGTGAGGGGAACCTGCCAGTAGTCCCCGACCCATGTCCCCCAGCCCCCCCACCCACCCAGCAGTGAGGGGCACCTGCCAGCAGGCCCCGACTCATGTCCCCCAGAACCCCCACCCCCCCAGCAGTGAGGGGCACCTGCCAGCAGGCCCCGACTCATGTCCCCCAGAACCCCCACCCACCCAGCAGTGAGGGGCACCTGCCAGTAGGCCCCGACTCATGTCCCCCAGCCCCCCCACCCACCCAGCAGTGAGGGGCACCTGCCAGCAGGCCCCGACTCATGTCCCCCAGAACCCCCACCCACCCAGCATTGACGGGCACCTGCAAGCAGGCCCCGACTCATGTCCCCCCAGCACGTCATCATGATCCACAATCATGGGCCTCATGGCCTCCCAAATCCCACCGCATGCCACCCCTGTGCAAAGACCCAACCAAGTATCCCTACCCACCCACATTGAAATGCCCATTACATGATACAACCCAAATGGCAAGAATGTACATCAACACATGTATGTCACACACACACAATGGGTGCTGGTGATTGTGAAAACCTACACCGTGACATGCATGAAACCAATGAGAGAATACCACACATCAAAGTAATAAACCAAAATGTATTGAACACAAAAAGAATGTAATCAAATGAAAACATGAAAAAAAAATTGAAAAAAAGATTAAATGCAGCATGTCCAAAACACAAAAAGAAAAACATGAAGTCTGAATCCAAATAAATCGAAATGAAAATGTGTCCAAAGTCTCCGGCCACCAAATCAAATCCAAAGGAAACGGAAACAGGAAAATCCATTGTTCCATGGTGAGAAAAATAATAATAGATAAATCCACAACTATGTACAAAGAAGTAATCCAGGGTCCATGAGCCCAACGAATGAAATGAAACCTAGCATAAAAACTACCTAATAAACAACTATATACAAAAAGGCGGGGCATAGTCCAAGCGCCCCAAATGAATGAAAAAGATAAAGGAAACCTAAAACTACAAACTATATACAATGGCGGCGGGCTAGTCCGACGGCTCACTTCCCAATTTCCCAGGCTAGGGCATCATCGAACTCCTGCTCGATGTCCTGGAGGCGGTCCTCTTCCATGGCCCCGAGGGTTCGAAGGGACGATGCCATGTTGGACTCCAACTCCCTGCGAATGGCCTCGAGGCACTCGGCCCGCCTCAGTGCCCTCCGCATGGAGTTCCCCGCCCTGACCATCGTGAGCCGTGCCTCTTCTGCCCGCCGCCGCTCCGCATCTATACGCCGGCCCAACCGTAGCCGCACGGAAGACACACCCATTCCAGGGTTCTCCTGCCCTCTGGCCGATGCCTGCCCCTCTGATGTCGATGGCCCGAGCCATCAGTGCTCCCACCTAGAGCCTGCTGCTGCTGCTGCTGTCCATGTGCCCAGTCCGATGATGCCTGCACATCCTCCATCAGCTGGTCTCCAGTTGTTGTGGTGTCCACCCCTTCTGGACCGCCGACTCCCGACTGTGGCAGGGATGGGATCTCCACCAAGCTGGCTGTGTTGGTCAGGCTAGGTCCACAGGGGGCCCTGATGGAACCTGGGCCGGAAGACGGCAGGGAGAACGACTGGCACATAGTCTCCACAGAGGAGGAGAGGTCCGCCAGAGTGCGCGACACATGTAGGAACCCACCGATCAGGGCCCCTCCCAACAGTGCCACGTCGCAACGCTGCTATTCGTGATGCCGTGCGTGCTCCGAATGTCATCACGAATGTCACGCGTGCGCAACGAGACACCAACCAGGACGGAGCCCATACGGTTGTGGGACCCCTCGTCTGCAGGTAGTGGAGAGGCAGATGACGTGGCACTCCCCCTACCTGCGGACGGGCCTGGGACGGGTCATCCCTGCTGGTGCATGGTGGTGCAGTCACAGGGTGACTTGTGCTGCCTCCTGACCCTGGCCTGCACCACTTGCACCAGTGGTACTACCCCCACCAGGCCCCATGTGCGGATCAGTAGCGGGCTCCTCCTCCTCTGTGGAGACCACCAACCTGGATGTCTCCACACCGTCTTCCGCCATTGCAAGCCCCTGTGGGGTCTCACCTGGCCTTTCCGCTACAGCCGTAGTGGCAGACGCGGCACCAGTCCCCTCGCTCCCGGATGATGGCAATTCCTGGGAGGGTGGCTGGGCCTTGCGTCGCCGCCCAGTGGAGGCATCCCCGCCGCTTGACTCCACAGCGCCGTCTACGCCCTCTTCTTCACTTGATGCTGCATAGAGGGAGACATAGAACACAAGCATCAGGGTAAGTACAATATTCCCCTAGACAGGAAGCAATAACACGTGAGTGGCTCTGTCAAATGTCACTTCCATCCTGTCCCTCCACAACACATGGGTGAATGCACGCAACACACATGCAGAAACAGGCACGGCGCCTGCAATCAACATCAGCATCCATGTACAAGGGACTCTTTTAACCAAAATGTTGCCTTCAAACTCACATGCATTATGGCTCACACTGATCCCATGCACACACATCACCGGAGGGACATGCATCATGGCTTGTACACCACAGACACAGTGGATAGACACAGTTGATACAACGGTGACCGCACTGCATGAGTGAATCTACACATCATCACGGACATGTGTCATGCATCCATGGCGTTTCAAAGTCACACACACACTTCTCAGACACACACACATGTGCACCATACATGTACATGACAGCAGCACCCATCCCTCACCCCCCTCCATGTACAAGAACAGAGACTGGCATGCATTCATGTGTGCATTCCGCATACAGCTTCCCATGTTGCATTGGAACACATGCAGCATCCATGTGGTTCACACGTTACTGGTCTCACATGCATGACCATGATGTCCCTGCACACACACATCCATACATGGCCTATGTCACACATACAGGGAAGTATCAGATTACCAGCACACTGCAACATGCCCTGTCTCACACAGCAATGCTTGGCCACTTACCGCTCAACTCCAGACGGGTCTGCCTCCGAAGGATCTGGGCGTAGAGCGCTGGGCCTACGCGTTCCAGGACCCTCATCTGGATGTTGCTCATGCTGACCCAGCCCCCCTCCGCGAGGCGCCGGGCCTTGTAGAGGGTACTGGACCTGAAGTCCTCCCAGCTCTTCCAGACGTGCTTGATGTCACGGGTTGCCACCCCCTCCGCGTTGATGGCAACCACTGCGTCCTCCCAGATCCTCTCCTGTCCTTCCTTGTTGGCGCGTGATGTTCCGAAGAAGGCATCATAATGCCCCAGGACATGCTCCACCAGGACACCAACTTCCTTCTCACTGAAGCTGGTGGCCCTCTGCCTCTCTGGCTGGGGGCCACCAGTGGTCTCAGATGGTGTTTGCCCCAACATGGCGACCCCTGAGGCAGGCGTGGGTGGGCAACTGGGTCCTGGGGCTTGGCTGTGGAGCGATGGTATCCCAGTCGGGAGTCTTCTGTTCCAGCAGGGGTGGACACAGCAACTGGACCCCTGCAGATGGCTGACGTGCAGGCACCAAATCACGCTATTTTCTTGTACGTGCTTTTTGTGGAGAGCGAGCAGGTGTTTCTTGTACTTCTTGTTGGTTCACACGCGATTACTTCACAACGTTTCCAGTTCGTACTCCCTGTTTCCTCAGACTGCGTTCTATTCTTCTTTTGGTGGGGGTGTTGCCAACGTGCACACGTGTGTCTTTTTCACGTTCTTTTTCAAGGCAGACGGTGAGTCGCGCACGTATTTTCCAACTGCGGTTGCCCCCGTGTGTCACGTACCCCAGGCTGTGTGTAACACGCGTACGCTTATTTTTGTGTTTCTGGGTGCCACAGCGTAGTGCGGGTTCATTTTTCCACGCACGTGGTCTACCAGGGGTTGCGTGCATGTCTACTTTTGTTTTTGGGGTGCCTGTGCGTTGCGTGACCCGTCATCTTCCCCCAGGGGTCACATCCAGCCTTGCTAGAGCACTAGGGTACGAATTCCATCTAGTACCCTACCCCTTTCACACCAATTGCCCAGGACAATTGTTTACTGCAACTCCCATACGCACAACAACATCAGTGCCATGGTTGGGAGGCGACCAAGCAGTAAGGGAGGCAAAGGTGGCCGACCTTCAAGAGGTGGGTTTGGTGGACGCGTTAGGGGACGTGGCCAGGTTTTGCAGGGTGCCCCTAGAGCCCCGTGTGTGGAGGACCAATCGGGGACACCTATGCCTCCCCCAATGTTTGTGGGAAACTTAGCTGACACCATCCCAGCTCAGCCCTTGTTGGACCAGCCCATTTTGTCACCTGAACCAGCACAGGATGACTCCCAGGCTGACTTCCAGGTCAGCAAGTCTAATCCCCGTGTGGCGGTGAAAGTTGCTGTCCGAGGCCACGTGGATCTGGGGCAGCAATGTCATCTGCTGCACCAAGTAGCCAGGGTGGGGAGGCTGCAGGGGCAGCTGCAGCTCAATCCACCCCAGCTCCGAGTCTCCCAACCGAGACAGTGTCGGTCCAGGTCCATCACACCGACGTTGGCCCTGCCGACATCACCCTGCAGCCAATGCCTGCACCAAGACCTATGGTCATTGTGCCTTTACAGGCTTCTAGTACCCAGTCCACCTGCGCTTCTGTCCCTACTGACCAGAGCGGCTTAAGCCACTCAGGATCCACACCACCTTACAAGAAGAAGAAGAAGGGTGCTCTTGCACTACAGGCTGAGACCCCAGACACGGCTACACACTCCGGCACGTCAAGGAAGCCTAGCTTCAATGACGCCGAACTTGATGCACTTGTAGCCTATGTGTCGGCACATTGCCGCGAAATGTTGGTGACTGCAGGCTGTAAGACTACGCCTGCTCAACGTAGGGCCCACTGGCAGACCATCGCGGATCACATTAGTGCCCTTGGATTTGTGAGGCGCACAGCTGATGATTGCTACAAGCGGTGGAATGACCTGAAACGCAGAGCAAAGAACAAGCTGGCTTCCAATCATGCCTCTACTCTGGTGACTGGCGGTGGGTCTCCACCAGAGGACGACCAACTCACTGAACATGAGTCTGTTGCTGGACCTTTCGTCACAGAGGAACAGATCCAAAGCGTGGGAGACCTACCAGATTATGAGGCATTGTCCGGTGAGTGCCCATGCAAGTGTGTGTAATCCATGTGTATGTTTCTTGGGTGATGTGTAATGATTGAGTGCCAGGTGAGGGTGTGTACTCCTGAGTGGTATGGGTAACCCATGTGCTTCCGCTAAACCATTCACCAGCCTTGGGTTTGGGTATGACAGTATCCCTTCTGACCACAGTAGCCAATTAGCGTCACATTACTGCAGTTGCCCTTGAACTGTCAACCTGCAACAATTTTTTCTGATTTTTCAATGTTCATTAAACCTGATTGTTTCAATCCTCCCATTTTTGCAACGCATTTTTCTGCCCTAATGCCACATATGTGACATGCTTCTGTCATAGATTACAACCCACATTGGCCCACATTTATTACCTTGTTATGGGAATGATTTGACCATTCAGGCTGATTGAGTAAGGGCCTGCTCACATTAATTTTTGGGCCCTGTTTGAATGTTGAACATGACTGTTGTGTTCTGTCATGTTGAAGTGACCAACCATTGATGTATCCATCTGCCTGCCATCACTGTATTATTGCACACTGGATGTGTTGCAGTGTGTGGCACATGCATATTTTGTCACACTATTTTGCATTTTTCATCTCATCATGTCCATCTCACATGGATGGGTGACAGTACTCATTCACTGACATATGGCTGTACTTGTCAAATGTACCATGGCCATGCTACGTGCCATCTGTGTGCTGGCATGTGCCATGTATGTGGATTGCCCATGCCACTCACAGGCTAATATGTGATGACGGTGCTATCCAGCATGCAGCACATGTGTTGATTTTCCATCTTGGAGTCCTCAGTGTCTGCTTTTTGCCTCCCCTTCCAAATCATTGACAGTGCATGCATGCCAAGGTTATGGTCATGTGGGACATGTGTTATTCATGTACTGGATCTCTGGCTTGTCAGGCCTATGTGTGTGCTATGGTGCTCATGCCTGTTTCCATTTGTTGTCTTTCATGCTTTTGCAGGTGATGATGCACTTGATGCTGTAGTGGTGGAGGAGATGGTGCAGACCCAGGAGGAATCTCAGCCACGACCGGGCACCAGTGGAGGATGTGGTGTGGGGGTGGGTGAAAACCCAATCCTCCTGCAGACCATACTGTCCAGGGGTGTCTCTGGGTGCACCTCCCCAGGCCTCTATGATTCAGGTGCTGAATCGGATGATGAGGCTTATGTGCTGTCGCAGGTGAGTGTTTCTGGCAGGGATGCTGTTCTGTCCAACCCACCTGCACCAGGGGTAGACCCCTCTATGGGGATGTCAGTATTGGTAACTCCGCCTTTGGCGGTTACGGATGCAGGGTCACACTCCACAACATCTGATCCTGTTCCTGGGCCAGCAGATCAGAGGGGGAATGCAGTACTGCAGCCTCAGGCAGTGCCAGCACAGCAAGGTGCAAATGGCCTTGCCCCAAACAAGTGGGGTGCACGCCGACGCGGTGGCCGTGCGCCACCAGGCAATACTGTATGGGAAAACTCCATGTACGGTATAGCAGCACAAGCGGGAGCATCGGTTGAAATGATGGCTCAGGCAATGGAGAGGGTGGCCACTTCCATTCTCCCCCCTGAAAGGCAGATGGAGCTCCAACAGCAGGCAACAGAGTCCATTTGCCAATCACACAGGGAGGACATTTTGGCGTCCAACAGGGACCAACGGGCGGCACGGGAGACTCTGCGCTAAGCCATATCTGTAGAGTCCCAGGGACACAGGGAAGCCCTGAGGTTAGAACTCCATTTCCTCAGGGAGAATCTGGTTGAACTTGAGGCGACCCAAAATTTTAGGGCAGAACAGCAGCTGGAGCAGCTCACACATTCGCTCTCAGCTGAGCTGCAGGCAACTCGTGAGGAGATCCGGGCATCACGCGAGGCCATGCGTGCAGAAATGCAGGCAACCCGTGAGGTGCTGCATGGGGATCTCCGTACTATCTTCCTCCAGAACCAGACATTCCACACCCGCATGCTTGCTGCCATGGAGGACCATACCAGGGCTTTGCGTGGGCTGCCTCCCATAGCACCAGCACCTCCTGATGTAGCAGCAGAGGGTGAAGAGAGCGACAGCAGTTCTCCCCCATTGGCATAGCCGTGCAGGCCATGTGCCCATGGAGGTATTTTTTTTTCTGCAACATCCACGCAGGTGGGTGTTGGTGTGTACCCTGTCCTCGAACCTCCTGGGTGGCCTCTCCCCCCCTCCGGCCCACACATGGCCATTTCTGATTTTTTTTTTTTACAGTGTGTTGCCTTGTGTGGCTCCCGTGGGCATCCACTGTGTATTTCAGCTGGGTACATGCAGGCTTGTCCTGTGTTTGGGTTAGATGCTTGGGTTCCTGACACACACACCCCTCCTGCTTCCCCTTTCCATGGGCTTGCAAAGGGTGTGACCAAGTCACAGTGACTTACACAGTGACATTGGGCTCCCATGAGCTGTGTGGGCAGTCTGTGGTCAACACTGTGTGGACATCCCTAGTGGGGATTGTTGTTGTATTGAACACTGCATGGTGTATTCATATGTGCTTGTGCATCCATGTCTTCCTCCTTATTCACAGGTACCTTCTTCATGTCTTCACAAGGCCGTCTCCTTTGCAGATGCAGTTCATGTTGTATGCAGTACACTGATACATTTGCCTGACAGCAACCCTCTGCAGTTGGAAGGGGTCGATGTGCTGGCTTATTCAGGTTGTAAGACTTGCACTACTTTGATTTTGTACTGTCATATTCTGCCACTGTTTCATCCTGTGTTTCTGTATTGTGTTGCTGGTAAGTATTTGTTCATGTGTGCTGTTTGTTATTGATTACTGGGAGCATATTGTCTGTGGCCTATTTCCATTTGGGACAGTGCACTTTGTGACACTTGTGTCATGTGTTGTGCATTCATTTGTTTGGTTTCACATTGCATGACATGCCATGGTGTGTTGGGTAGCTGAGATGGGGAGGGGTTGGGTGACATGGCACTATTTTCATGTTGTATTTTGCAAGGGGGTAGTCATTCATGCAGCATAAATGTGTGCCTTTTTGTGACACAGCATTGGTTGTCTTTCAGTAGCTAGGGATGCACACAATGTAACACTTCCAGGTGACCAATCTCAGGCTGGTATGGTTGTGACAGTTGACTGTCCCTTATGTCATCATCATTGATTGTCAGCTGGTATGTGCCAGGGCTGTGTGCACGCCACAGGGGTGTGATTTTAGGTGAAATAATTAGCCACCAGCTGCGTACGGGCTGCCTCACCATGTGCCCTTTACCCTCCCATGCGCAGCGGCCGTGCCTGTGGTTTGGGATGTGGGGGCACCACCATGTCCACCCGCAGGCCCCGGCTTGTTGCAACGTTGTGCAGGACACCTGCTGCCACTATGATCCTGCACACTACTGGGGGCGCATATAGCAGCTGCCCACCAGAGCGGTCAAGGGAGCGAAAGCGTGACTTGAGCACTCCGAATGTGCGCTCCACTATGCCCCGGGTTGCAATATGGGCTGTGTTGTATCTTACCTCGGGTGGTGTGGTGGGGTTCCGAATTGGCATCATCATGTAGGTGCTCAGAGGGTAGGCACTGTCCCCTGGGGAGGTGATGATGGGTATCATTAGTGGGGTTGTGACATTACTCAGTATCTGACATGCATGCACGTGCAGAGGCATTTATACTCACTGTCAGAGTAGGCAATGGATTCCCTCCCGTCCTCCTCACCTGACACGTCTGAAGAACTGATCCGGTGTTCTGACTTCTTTCCTTGTCGCTCCCCGGTGCGTCTTTGATAGGTCTTTGGGGTCTTCTTCTTTTCGTGTAAGTAGGGGCGGGCTCCCTGGGATGCCACCCTGTCGGATAGTTGGGAAACCGAACAGTGGGGACTCCCAGGAGCCGGCTCCAGAGCAGGGAAATAGCGTTTGCGGCGGAAAAAACCCTGCTGGGTGCGCATCCGAGGTGGACCCAGATTAGTGGTGGTCTGGTATGCAGATGCAGATCCTCCGGTATCCAAAGGACTCAGCAGTTGGCAGAGGTAAGTGAGCGCCGGGCAGACTGGGATAAGAAACCAGACTAAAGGCGGGCTGGTATGCAGATCCTCCGGATTCCAAGAGCAGGAGCAAAAGGCAGACAAAAGTCAGGAAGGGAGGCCAAAGGAAAAAACAGAACACGGGATATGACAAGGGAAAAAAAACTAAGAAAAAGGGGGAAACAAGAACGAGAGGGAAAAGGAGGGACGAGAGCTGGACTGGCTAGGAGGGTCGAAAAACAAACTAGCAGGAGATCGCCGAAGCAAAGAAAAAGAAGAAGCACAAAGAACAGAATGAGCTAGGAGAGCTGGCTGGGAAAAACAGGCGAAAGACCGAGAGCAAAACGGTCATACAGCGTAACCTTCGGAGGAGAAGTGAAGGTGCAACGCGAAGAACGCTGCACTGAGCCGGCACTAAAGGTGGCGGTGGCCATCTTGGAAAACACTAGAGCGGTGATTCCGGAACGGCCGCTGACGTGTTGGGACATCTTAATGGCGCCTCCAAGAGTCCCAAAAACGCTGCCCAACAGTTGGCATGACAGTATGGCCTCTTCTACTTGGGGGGCCTCCCGGTTTGCCCGGGTGTAATCTGTCAAATCTTCTGATAAGTAGGGGGGCGTGAATGTGGCTCTTGGGCTCCCAGGTGCGTTCCTCAATGGGATAACCCTTCCAATGAACCAAGTATTGTAGAACTCCATGATGGTACCGGGAATCGACTAGATAAGATACTTCATATTCGGCTGGATCTGCCGGAAGGGTATCAATTAATCCTTTGGTTCTTCTCTTATAAGGATCAGGCAGGTAGGGCTTGAGCAGAGATGAATGAAACACAGGATGAACATTCTTTAGTGAGGAAGGCAACTGAAGGCGAAATGCTACAGGGTTCACCTTCTTAAAGATCTGAAAGGGTCCAATATACCTTGGAGCGAACTTCCCCATGTGTGTCCACCGGGGTAAGAACTTTGTGGCTAACCAAACCTTGCTTCCTTTAGTCCACGGAGGAGTTGCCTTCCTCTTCTTGTCGGCCCATGCCTTATACGTCTGACGACTGGCATTCAAGGTCTCGCTGGCCAGTTTATGGGTGTCTCTAAGTTCTTCGACTACTTGTTCGAAGGCAGGTAGACTTGAAGGACGTAGTTCTGTCAGAGGCAAATGTTTATGATGGTAGCCAAAGGTACATAGGAAAGGCGACATATTGATGGCCGTATGTCGGGTGTTATTATAAGCAAACTCCGCCATTGGGAGGTAAGCACACCAGTCTTCTTGTTTTCTGCTACAGAAGCAGCGGAGATATTGTTCGAGTGTGTGATTAAGTCTTTCAGTCTGCCCATTGCTTTGAGGGTGGAATCCAGAGGAAAGGGCTCGTTGAATTCCTAACTGATTGCAAAGAGACCCCCAAAATTTGGACGTAAATTGAGATCCTCGATCAGAAACTACAGTGTCAGGAAGACCATGAAGTCGCACAATTTCTCTCAAAAATACCTTAGCCATCTCCGGGGCTGTGGGTAACCCCTTCAAGGGCGTGAAGTGGGCTAATTTGCTTAAGGAGTCCACTGTCACCATGATGGCTGTATTTCCGTCGGACCTTGGTAAATCTACAATAAAGTCCGTAGAGATGTGTGTCCAAGGCTGTTTGGGCGCTGGTTCCTGCTGTAGTAAGCCGACAGGCTTAGAGGTGAGATACTTGTTGGCTGCACAAATAGGGCAGGCTGATACATAAGACTGTACATCTTGGCTCATCTTTGGCCACCAGAACAGCCTGGACAGAAGGTCCTGGGTGGCACGTGTTCCCTTATGCCCAGCCATTGGTGAATCATGACACCACGAGAGAGCCAAGTCTTGGTGCCTCTTCTCGGGTAGGTATAAAGCTCGGCCCTTAAAAAGGTATTCCTCTCTTTCTTCTAGTTCAGTACCTACATCTGTTCCCATAGGGATATTGTGTTGTCTGAAGTGAACCTCACGTAGGAATGTATTGGCCACTGTCCGGATCTCCTTGCCCGCTAGCAGTAATTCATGGTTGCCTTCTACCTCAGAGTCTGAAACCTGACTGCGGGAAAGGGCATCGGCTAGGACGGTCTGCTTGCCCGGTAGGTATGTAATTTCAAAATTAAACTGGGAAAAAAAATGCGCCCAACGGGCGTGTCTGGCATTTCGGCATTCCATCTGTTGGAGAATGCAGAGATTACTGTGGTCCGTACGTACTGTGAATTTGTGCATAGCTCCTTGAAGGAGATGTAGCCACTCCTCACAAGCATGTTTTATGGCCAACAATTCCCTTTCGATGGTGGAATAATTCTTTTCACTTGGGGATAAGGTTCTAGAAATATATGCCACTGGATGTTCGAGTTCATCGTTACGCTTCTGTAGGAGAGCTGCGCCAATAGCTCCTCCCGAAGCATCAGTTTTGACTATGAAAGGTAAGGTTTGATCCGGTTGGACAAGAATCGGCGCTGAGGTGAAGGCCTTCTTAAGGGCTTGAAAGGCAGAATCCACCTCTGGTGTCCAAAGAAATAACACCCCCTTCTTTAATAAAGAAGTGATAGGGAGGACCAAATTCGAGAATCCAGGGATGAATTGGTGATAAAAGTTCGCCAATCCTAGGAAGCGTTGTACTTCCTTAACACTTCCAGGAGCAGGCCAGTGGAGCACTGCTTGGATCTTACTGGGGTCCATACGGATACCTTCTTGTGAGAGGATGAACCCCAAGTAGGATACCGAAGATGCCTCAAAGACACATTTTTCAGGCTTGACTAGGAGCTTGTTCTCAAGAAGACGTCTCAGTACCTGGCAAACATGTCTTCGGTGTTCAGAAAGTGATGAGGAGTAAATTAAAATGTCGTCTAAATATATCACCACTGAAGAAAAGAGGAGGTCGGCAAATAGCTTGTCCATAAAGCATTGGAAAACCGCGGGTGCGTTCACTAGGCCGAAGGGCATTACCCGATATTCAAAATGGCCTAGAGGTGTCCTAAATGCAGTTTTCCATTAATCCCCCTGTCTGATACGGAGCAAGTGATATGCTCCTCTAAGGTCCAGCTTGGTAAAGATGGTGGCACCTTGTACAGCTGCAAGAATCTCCTTGATAAGGGGCATGGGATATCGGTCCTTAATGGTAAGACGATTTAAGCCTCGGTAGTCAATACAAGGGCGGAGTTCGGATGACCATTTCTTGGGTATGAAGCATAACGATGCCCCTGCAGGAGACTTGGATTCTTGGATGAGTCCATTTTGGAGATTACAGTCCAAATATTCCTTGAGGGCTCTACACTCGGGTAGAAATAACGGAAACATCCTTCCAAAAGGGATAGGTTCATGAGGTTGGATCACTATGGCGCAGTCTGCCCTTCAGTGAGGAGGAAGGGCATGTGGCAGCTTGTCCGTAAAGACCTCTAGAAATTCGTGATAGTGTCTTGGGACCAAATGGAGAGAAGCTGCCAAGACGGGTTCGCTCTGTTTCGAGGGACCAGATGGAAGACCCTGGTGCAGGCATTCATCACGACAAAGGGGGGATTGAAACTGTATGACATTGTTAGACCAGTCAATGAGTGGGCTGTGTCTGCGCAGCCACAGTATCCCTAAAATCACTGGGAAATGTGCTGCCTTAATGATGTCAAACACCATTTCTTCCCAATGATGAAACAAAGTAACCTGAAGGGGTAGAGTCTCCTGAGTGATTGGTCCAGAGGACAGGGGTTGACCATCCACTCCTTCCACAGGTATGGGCTGGTTCTTAAGAATGATAGGGACGCCATTTTCTTGAGCCCACGAAACATCAATGAAGTTCCCTGCTGCACCGCAGTCCAACATAGCTAATGCCTTCCAAGCGACGGAGGATCCTCTGACTAAACTGATTTGGAACACCATCAAACGGTTGTCTTCTTTGGGTAGAAGAGATAAAGTATGATTACAGGGACTACTTCCAACTTCCCCGGACCTGACCCTGATTAGGTTCGGGGGGATTCGTTTCCCTGGCGACGAGGAGGAACCTCTGGGCAGTTACAGAGTAGGTGTTTACTGGAACCACAGTACATACAGAGTCCCAGCTCCTTTCTTCTCTTCTTCTCATCAGCAGTTAAGGGTCCTCTTGCAGTACCAATCTGCATGGGTTCCTCTCCAGAAGTGGGCGCAGATGGTTCCTTGGAGAAATGTGAAGGTGAGGTGAATGGTAAGGGAGAAGATCAAGGTCGTCTCTTCTCCTGTCTTCTTTCTCCTAACCTGAATTCAATCTGTAGTGCAAGTGAAACAAGTTCCTGAAAAGTCTGGGGTCTTGCAACACGTGCCAATTCATCCTTTATGTCTTTGTGCAAGCCACGTTGAAACAATGTCTGTTGGGCAGAGTCTGGCCATCCGGCTTCCGTGGCTAATTGCATAAAAGACGTTACATACGATTGTACATTATGAGGACCCTGTCTTATGTCCAGGATGGCTTCGTATGAGGCGTACTGAACTTCAGGGCGTTCAAATCGAGACTTCAAAAGATGTACAAACTGGTCATAATCATTGGTAGA
This sequence comes from Ambystoma mexicanum, assembly GCF_040938575.1. Classification (NCBI taxonomy): domain Eukaryota; kingdom Metazoa; phylum Chordata; class Amphibia; order Caudata; family Ambystomatidae; genus Ambystoma; species Ambystoma mexicanum. The sequence goes on from NC_090934.1 coordinate 77,077,511, forward strand.
TGATCCGACTGTAAGACCAGGAGAGAGGCCCAAGCCAATGCGTTCCCTGCTAGATTGGAAACTAGGAATCCCACCTTGGCCTTAGTTGACTCATAAGTGCGAGGTCGGAAAGTAAAATATAACTTGCAGGCGTCCAGAAACTCTTTCAGTGTCTTGGGATCTCCATCGTACTTCCCACATGGCAAAGGAAGAGGAGGTAGGTCCCCACGGGCTTAATCACGGGCTGCCACCTGCTGTCGCAAGGACTCGTTCTCGGAACGAAGGGATTGCACTTCTACTGTTAGACCCTGGATAGCTGCCACCAATTCTTGGTATTGTTCAAGCGAAGCCATTGGGGTCTTTGGCGTTGCACACTGTCAGAGTAGGCAATGGATTCCCTCCCCTCCTCCTCACCTGACACGTCTGAAGAACTGATCCGGTGTTCTGACTTCTTTCCTTGTCGCTCCCCGGTGCGTCTTTGAGAGGTCTTCGGGGTCTTCTTCTTTTCGTGTAAGTAGGGGCGGGCTCCCTGGGATGCCACCCTGTCGGATAGTTGGGAAACCGAACAGTGGGGACTCCCGGGAGCCGGCTCCAGAGCAGGGAAAAAGCCTTTGCGGCGGAAAAAACCCTGCTGGGTGCGCATCCGAGGTGGACCCAGATTAGTGGTGGTCTGGTATGCAGATGCAGATCCTCCGGTATCCAAAGGACTCAGCAGTTGGCAAAGGTAAGTGAGCACCAAGCAGACTGGGATAAGAAACCAGACTAAAGGCGGGCTGGTATGCAGATCCTCCGGATTCCAAGAGCAGGAGAAAAAAGGCAGACAAAAGTCAGGAAGGGAGGCGAAAAGGAAAAAACAGAACACGGGATATGACAAGGGAAAAAAAACTAAGAAAAAGGGGGAAACAAGAACAAGAGTGAAAAGGAGGGACGAGAGCTGGACTGGCTAGGAGGGCGAAAAACAAAATAGCAGGAGATCGCCGAAGCAAAGAAAAAGAAGACGCACAAAGAACAGAATGAGCTGGGAGAGCTGGCTTGGAAAAACAGGCGAAAGACCGAGAGCAAAACGGTCATACAGCGTAACCTTCGGAGGAGAAGTGAAGGTGCATCGCGAAGAACGCTGCACTGAGCTGGCACTAAAGGTGGCTGCGGCCATCTTGGAAAACACTAGAGCAGTGATTCCGGAACAGCCGTCGACGAGTTGGGACATCTTAATGGCGCCTCCAAGCGTCCCAAAAACGCCGCCCAATAGTTGGCATGACACTCACCAAGCAGCCATGTATCGCCATGCCGCCCAGCTTCTAGGTCCCGGTTTAGGGGTGACATTCTGAAAATGAAACTGTCATGGGTGGACCCTGGATAGTTGGCATATACTGAGGTGATGATTCCCTTGGCATCACATACTACCTGCACGTTGATGGAATTCCAGTGCTTGCGGTTTCTATAGATGTGCTCAGTTGCCCTGGGAGGACGTAGAGCCACATGGGTGCAATCAATGGCACCTAGCACTTTGGGGAAGTGTGCCACCACGTAAAAGTCCTGGATGGCAGCCTGCCTTTCTGCAGGTGTTCTGGGCATGTATATGTGCCTGCGGACTGAAGAGCGTGCAGTCATGATGGCCAACACCTGGTGTAGGCAGCGTGACTGCGTGGTCTGTGACACCCCCCCACTATGGCACTTGTCCGCTGAAATGAACCAGTGGCCAAGAAGTGCAGTACATTGAGCACCTTTTCCAGGGGGCTCAGTGCTTGGGAGCACAGGGTGGGTGATGTGAGGTCATCCTCCCACTCACTCACCAGGTCGAGTATTATGTGTGGTGGGAACCTGTGCTTCCCATACACCTGGTCATCAGGCATCCCAAAAAGGCTGGTCCTGGGTGTAAAAATTCTGGGCCTGGCTATCCTCCTCCTCCTGCGGTGTCCAACGACCACTGCTGCGAGGAATGGTATATTCATCGTAGCGTCTGAGCTTGTTTGTTGTTTGCGTGCACTTTTATGCTGCGCGGGGCCGTGTACGCCTTCTTCCTGCTGGCATACGTGTTTCCGGATTAGCACGTCTTTTTTGGCGCACGCGTTTCCCCTGTTCGATTCCATGAATATGTGTTGTAGGCGCACGTGTGGGCGTTCCGTGCATTTGCCTCCTGTACTTCCACCGTAACGCCCACATTTTCACACGTTGTTCCCCATTCCGCGTGTTACGCCCCGTGTTCCACCTACTTTTGTTGTGTGCGCCGCGCTATGTGCGCTTTCGCGGTGCGCGTAGCGCACGCCGTTTGATGACGTGTGAGCCCGCGTGCGCCACGCAGGATTTTAGCGCACATCCCAGGATTTACACGCGCACATTAATTCCATGAAGTGGCCTCTGTGACTGTAGTATGGGTTAAATCAGGAGTCTGGTGACAGGGGAGATTTGCTGTGTGGGTTGAATTAAAAGTGTGATGACAGACTGCAACTGTAGTCTGGGTTAAATCAGGAGTCTGGTGACGGGAGATTTGCTGTGCGGGTTGAATTAGGAGTGTGATGACAGACTGCGACTGTAGTCTGGGTTAAATCAGGACTCTGGTGACAGGGGAGATTTGCTGTGTGAGTTGAATAAGGAGTGTGATGACAGACTGCGGCTGTAGTATGGGTTAAATCAGGAGTCTGGTAATAGGGCAGATTTGCTATGTGGGATGAATTAGGAGTGTAATGATAGACGGGGTCTGTAGTCTAGCTTGAATCCAGATTCTTGTGACGGGAGATTTGCTGTGTGGGTTGAGTTAGGGGTGTGATGACAGAGGGGTTCTATAGTTTGGGTTGAATCAGGAGTCTGGTGCCAGGTGAGATTTGCACTATGGATTGAATTAGGAGTGTGATGACAGAGGGGTTCTATAGTTTGGGTTGAATCAGGAGTCTGGTGCCAGGGGAGACTTGCTCTGTGGATTGAATTAGGAGTGTGATATGACAGAGGGGTTCTATAGTTTGGGTTGAATCAGGAGTCTGGTGTCAGGGGTGATTTGTAGTCTGGATTGCATAAGAACTGTTCTGATAGGTGAGATTTTTAGTGTGGGTTAGGTTATAGAAGTGACGACAGGTAGAATTTGTACTGTGGGTTTAATCAGGATAGTGATGAAGTGCATTGTGTAATCTCCATTATATTACAAAAGCCGGTCCGACAGCACAGCCAGTAGAACGCTCACTTTGACATCCTGCCAATGCAGGTTCGAATCCCAGCAGGGCTATTCTTTCGTCCTAACGATGTCGATAACTGAGCACCGCACACCAGTGGGTAATAATAAGCAGCGCTCAGATCTCTGAGGGTTCTTAGCGCTATATAAATGCAAATTCTTATTAAAATAGTGATGACAGGTTACCTTTGAAATGTTTGCTAAATTAGCAGGGTGATGACAACAGATAGGTTTTGTAGCCTGCATTGAAATAGGAGTGAGATAACAGATGGGCATTGCTGTGTGGATTGAATCAGTCAGGCGAGGACGGGTGAGGTTTGTCGTGAAGGTAATGACGTGAGATTTGTAGTCTGGGTTCAATCAAGAGTGTGATGAAAGGTGAGATGTGTTGTGTGGGTTGGATCAGGAGTGTGATGACAGGTGACATTTGTACTGTAGGTTGAACCAGAAGGGTGATGACATAAGATATATAGGGCCTCATTACGACCCTGGCAGAGAGGGTATTACGCCAGCGTAGTGCATGGCGTACCTCTCCGCCATACTACGAGTTCCCGTAGCGCCATGGTGATTTTTACGGCTGCTTTAAGCAGCCGTAGAAATCCATGGCGCTACGGGACCTTCGTGTTAATTACGCCACCGTAATTTACGGTGGCGTAATTAACGCCTTCCCCACTCCCATTATGCCCTATGGGGCAAAAATGGGAATGGGGAAGGGTAAAATGGGGATTGGGGACTTACCGCCCCACCAAGGTCGGAATGGGGCGGTAAGTCCGCCAACCCCCATGGCGGTATTTTCGGATTTCCGCCAGGTCCATGGTGCTAATTGCACCATGGACCTCCGCCTGGGTCGTAATGAGGCCCATAGTCTGGATTGAATCAGGAGTGTGATGATGGGTGCGATTTTTAGGGTTGGTTAGATTAGGAGGGATATAACTCGTGAAATTAGTAGTCTGGGTTGATCAAGGAGTGTGATGACGGGTGAGATTGGTACTGTGGGTTGAACCAGAAGGGTGATGACATAAGATATGCAGTCTGGATTGAATCAGGAGTGTGATGATGGGTGTGATCTGTAGGGGTGGTTGAGCCAGAGAGGTGAGGACTTGATATATGCAGTCTGGGGTGAATTAGAAGTGTGATGGCAAGTGAGATTTGGACTGTGTGTAAATCATGCTTCTTGTAATCCACAAACATGCCTATTTTCTCAAGTAACTAAGACATTTGCTTGCAACAGCGCTTCGATGCCCGTGGGCTGTAGTGCGCTTTACAAATACAAAAAATAAAAATAAATAGAATGGTATGTGGGATATGTAGTCCTGGGTGAGATTTGCACTCTGTGTTGATCGAGAAGGGTGAGGACTTGATATATGTAGTCTGGGTGCATTAGGAGTGTGATGGCAGGTGGGATTTGCACTGAGGGTTGAATCAGGTGGGTGATGAAGGATGAGGTAGAAGTTTGTCTTGAGGTTTGATCAAGGAGGGCGATGAAGTTAGATTTGCAGTCTGGGTTGAACCAGTAAAATGAAGGTAAGAGGATATGATCATTGTGGTGCTGGTTAAAATCAGCAATGGGAGGAGAGATTTGCAGGAGTGTGGGACATCTTATAACTGATGCAAGAGAGGTATCTAAAGTGCATTATGGTTGGGATACCAGATTGGTGCAGTAGTTCGACCTTTGGGAGGGAAGATTTGCATTTGTGCGATTTAGTGATGGGTGTGAGATTTGTATTTGAAGGCGTGAGATATGTAGTCTGGGTTGAATCAGGAGGGTGATGACAGGTGTAGGTGATGACATGTTACATTAGTAGTCTGGGTCAGAATAGGGCTCTGATGGCAGGTGGGATTTGCACTGAGGGTTGAATCAGGTGGGTGATGAAGGATGAGGTAGAAGTTTGTCTTGAGGGTTGATCAAGGCGATAAAGTTAGATTTGCAGTCTGGGTTGAACCAGTAAAATGAAGGTAAGAGCATATGATCATTGTGGTGCTGGTTAAAATCAGCAATGGGGGGAGAGATTTGCAAGAGTGTGGGACATCTCATAACTGGTGCAAGAGCAGTGTCTAAAGTGCATTATGGTTGGGATACCAGATCGGTGCTGTGGTTCGAACTTTGGGAGGGAAGATTTGCATTTGTGGGATTAGTGATGGGTGTGAGATTTGTATTTTGGTCCCTAAAACCTCTCGCCTGGCTCCGCCTCTGCGGGTTTGGAGCCAAGCACAGGCATCATGTGTTTGTGTGAGGGACGCGAGGAAGAGAATGGCCTGTCCATCAATCTACGGTGGGTCTCATCAGGACTCTGGCGGTATCCCAGCGAGTTATAGTGCCAGGATACCGCCAATGCAAATAGCGTTACTGCTACTCGGTCCGCCACTATTAGTGCCAGATCATGAGTAGCGGTACAGCAGTACGTTCCAATGGGTGGAGGGGGCACTATTACTACACCGGCGGTAATAGCGCCAAAAGCGGCCAGAAATTAGCGGTAAGGGGCCTGGTAAAAAGCTGGAGGTAAAACTCCCACTTACTGCCCAACTCATTGGGCATAATAGCGCTACCAGTGCATTTAAGGGCTAAGGCCCAACTCATGATGAGGCCCAGTGGGTCTGTATTGGAGCCCAACGTGGGCCACTCTGATGAGTTTGTGCATTAAGCGGCAGGCAGTTTTTGTCAATTTTACAGCCCTATTGCGTTCTCTTTGGGCGATGCCAAGGCAGTCGGTGGGCGAGCAGGACAGTGGTGTATAAAACCCTCTGTGTTTACTGACAAGTCCCTGCGGTTTGGTGGAGTCATGGGGCCTCATCACGAGTCGGGCGTTATCCCTACTGGAATACCAGCCAAGTTTATTTGCGTTACCGCCCACCCATCCAGTGGTATTACTGCGGATCACAGGTTGGTCGATAACCGTTATTCCCCATTCCCCATTGGGTCCAATGGGGAATTTCCATCGCAATTACTGCCAGCAGTATTACTGCACAGTAATTGCGCCAAAAATCCCAATTTTTCCTGCGTGTTTACCCCCATATATGAGCTGGGGGTGAACATGCCATACTCATGTTTGGGCAGACCCTTAAATGTGGCGGTAGCACCGTTACCACCACATTTAAGGGCTATCGCCCAACCCGTGATGGAGCCCATGGTGTTGGAAAAGTGGAGAAATAAAGGTGTTCTCTGCAGTACCTTGAATCAGCCCTTCACTTGCTTCTCATAAAAGTTTTGAATAATTTGAACTTGCACAAATATTGGCAACTAAATCAGGAAATTATTGATCCACTTCATTATCAACCAGAGGTTGCAGTACAGCTGTGATAAGCACATTGGCACGGAGGTGTGAAGGGGGGCTGTGTCACAGCAGGTTATTGCAGGAGTGAATAGACACCAAAAAGTTCTAACTGGAAAGCTTTAAATGAATCATAAACACTGGCATTGCTCTGGGTAGCTTGAATTAATTCATTACAGAAGTAAACCAGACCTCTGAAAACCAGTCTTGGTTTCACCACCAATAAGAGAATTCCAGTCAAAACTTTTATGTGGCATCCCCTCAACACTGGAATACATGTAACCCTAGGCCACGCCCTCTCTGCACCAGAATACCACTGGCATGTTTCAGTCTGCTACCACATCGTCAGTGACATTCAGCTTGATTCCCTTGGCATCATGAGCAAAAGACCTGCGGCTGGGCATGTCACCTCTCACTTAGGGAGATTCATACAAGACAACCAAAGAGTGATGAATGTAAAGCATTAAAATAATCGTAAACTGTGATAGAATACCCGCTGTGAGAGTGGACTAACCTGTTTGTTTTTATTTGTGTAACCCAAAATAACGCTGGTAATATGGCCCGTGAAAGTGAGTTCTGATAATCAGACTCACTTTCATAAATAATCTTTGCTGAAAAGAATGGTGCAAACATGTAACTCTGATGTGCCTGTCTACTGACATCCCTCAACAGCTGCCTTGTAGTTTTTCAAAATTGCCGTTACAGAGTAAAATGTTCATTCATGCAAACAGACAGATGAAACACAACATTCCAAAAGCCAGGGACTACCTCCAACTGTGGACAGCCTTTGTCCAATTTTGTTCGGCTCACCTGGTATCCACGGGGGCGCCACACGATACTGGATGGAGGTCTAAGCGCTATCCCGGACCCCTCTCTGCTTGGTTATGTGCCAGACGTTGGGTAGCGCCTATAACAGGAGAATGGAGGATTACGATACTGGTTCTGTGATGGGTGGACTCCCTCCTCCCTCTGGTCCAAATCCCCTCCCTTGGGGTTACTGATCACCTTAGGTTTTTGTGCGTTGAACTCTCCGTTTTGCGTCTCTGTGCAGGGGCGCGTGGTTGGTGCAGGCATTCCATGGACCTAGTTGCTTCACTGGTCCTTGTGCCCTTATGTCGGGTCTAGACCGGCTGTGACTCCGAATCTGCTTGCAGTCTTCCAGGTGAGTTATAATGTCTTTTCCGTCTTTATTCTGTCTCGTTCTTTCCCTCCATTTTCTCTGTCTTCTCTGCGTCTTGCTCCACTATGCTGTTCCCTAACAATGTCTCTTTTTGTTTTCACAGGGATGGTTGCGATCTCGGAGTTGCCGCACCGATGACGAAGACCATAGTGAGTTATTGATGCGCTGTTTATTGGTCTTAATTGCTAACCTGTGTTCTCTTCTCTTCTTTGTACAGGTTGAAGTGATGTTCCGGAGTGATGAGCGATCGAAGCACTGCTTGCCCAGGTAAGTGCTTTGTTAATACTGTCCTTGTTCCTTCTCCCTTGCAGGTTGCGGTGAAACCCAGAGATGGGCGAGGTAAGAGAAGCGCAGGGTGCTGCCAGGACTTGCTGCTTGACAGGTAAGAATTGTTATTAATGCTGTCCTTGTTTCTTTACCTTTGCAGGTTGCGGCGAACTCCGGAGATGGGCGAGGTAAGCGAAGCACAGGATGGATTCAAGACCAGTTACTTCACAGGTAAGTGTTCTTGCTCGCTAATGCTGTTCTTGTTCTTCCAGGTTATTAATGGAATCCGGATCTAGGACTTCAGGATCGAGCCACCGGAGAAGCGGATGAGCAGGATCTGGACACGGTGAGCATTACGCTGCAGGAGTGCAGAATAACGCAAAGCGTGTTCTGCTGTTTGGGTGTGGTTTAAATAGCCTAGGAAAAGTAGTTCCAGTCCAAGTAGTTCCAGGCCCAGCCCCACCCAAAACACTAAACTGCGTGGCTTGGTTCTAAAGAACTGAGCTGTGTAATAGGCCTCCATGTTGGATTAAGGTCCAAAACTGGTATTGCTTTATTCCTGATAATGAGCCTGCACCAAAGGCACCAGGACTGACTCCATGTATGTTTCTGATGGAGTTTTAAGGCCCTTGGGGCCGGCGTGCACTGCTGCCAGGGGGCTGTTATACCTGAGGGGGTCAGGGGCATGGATCGTGACAGCACTCCCCCCTAAGACCCCTCTCAAGGTATTTCCTCTGTCTGGCCCCGGTTTAGTTGGATGGTTCCGATGAAATCGTCTTACCAGGCGTGGCGCATGGACGTGCTCGCTAGACTCCCATATCCTGAGGGCCATATCCCTTCCAGGCCACTAAGTAATATAACTTGGACGTGGGTTATAGGTTAAAAGGTCGAAATACAAAGGATCGAATGCCATTTTTTTTTGTCAAAAGGCCCAGAAAAAAAATGGTTGAATGCACATTTTTTTTATGGGGGAGGTAACCCCCCACCCCCCTGTTTTCTTTCAAAAAACATTTTTTAACTATATTAAATTAAAAAAACAAAACATTAAAAAAAGGAATTCGAAAAAATTGTTTTTCGATCCTTTTGACTCAAACTTTTTGTCATTCGATCCTTTGATTTCGATCAAATGACTGGACACCTTGGACGTGGTGAGTTTAGAATCTAGGATGTCCTTGACTTCAAATTTGGGTTCTCCGTTAACCAGTACCGGATTTGGTGGTGTTTTGACCCGAGTTCCAGGCTGAACAGGTTTTAAGAATGACACGTGGAATACGGGATGGATCTGCATATTTGGTGGTAAAGCTAGTTTTACTGGCACAGAATTTATAATAGCTTTGATGGTGTAGCGCCCTAGATATCTGGGACGAAATGTTCGAGTTCTTCTTATGGGCACGTGCCGAGACGCCAAACAGACTTCATCTCCGACTTGGTAGTCTGGGGCTTTTCTTCAGTGTTGATCAGAGAATCTTTTCTGTCTTTCTTTGTCTTGGATCAAGTGTTGTGCTGCCTTTTTGAAGGCTTGAGTGATGGTCGTATGTAAAGTTTTCACCGCGGGCATTTCCAAAACCATGGGGGTATCTAATTCGGAAGTACGTGGGTGCCTTCCATATACGGTATAGAATGGACTCTCTCCGGTACTGGTGTGTAGCGAGTTGTTGTAGGCATATTCGGCTATCCACAGCACATCCTTCCAGCTTTCTTCCACTTGATGTAACATCCACCGTAGGTATTGCTCTAGTGTCTGATTTGTCCGCTCCAGAAGTTAGACACAAACTGACTCCCTCGGTCAGAAATAAGGACGGAGGGGAAACCATGTAATCGTACGATTTGCTCTAAAACAGCTTTGCCAGACTGGATGCGGTTGGTAGACCCTTAAGCGGAATGAAATGGCCTATTTTAGAGAATAGGTCAATAACCACTAGGATAGTGTCGAACCCTTGACAGGGAGGCAGAGCTGTGATGAAATCGAGGTAGAGAGTGTGCAGGTGGAATTTCCAGGGGTTGAAGAAGGCCCACAGGTCTTTGTTTCTGGGATTTATTCTGTCCACAAATGCCACATGACAGAATAAACTGCATAATGTCCTTTCGCCAGGTCGGCCAACAATAATTTATTTTCACCTTGGCTAGGGTCTTGGCAATTCCCGGATGTCCTTCTATCAGGGGGTCATGATGACCAGAAATTACTTGTTGTTGTAGTGCCTTATTCGGTAGATATAAACACCCTCTGAAATACGGGAGTTGGTTCTTTGTTGTGTAATGTTCACCTTGAGTGGTCCAGTCTTGTAGAGCATCGGTGTTCATTAGGAGCCGAGTTTCCTTTTGGAGTTCGTCCAGAGATAACGCTGTTGTAAGTCCTAGTAGTTTGTCACCGGGAATAATGGCCACCGGGTCTGGGGTTGAATATGCGTTCTTATCAATACCCATGTGGGATAGGGCGTTGGCTTTTCCGTTCTGGACTCCAGGTCGGTACGTGATTATGTAATCATATTCTGCGAAGAATAAAGCCCATCGGAGTTGACGGGATTATTGATCCTTTGCCGTCTTGAGGTATTGTATGTTGTGATTGTCGGTGATTACTGGGATTGTATGTCTGGCGCCTAGGAGGTAATGCCGCCAAGCCTTAAAGGCTGCCTTGATTGCTAGGAGTTCCTTGTCTGTTATTACATAGTTAAATTCAGGTGTAGTACATTTTCACGACCTAAAGGCCATGGGATGTAACTGGCCTGTTTCGGGATCCCTTTGGGAAAGAACAGCCCCCATTGCCATGCTGGAGGCATCTGTTTCCACTACATATGGGAGATCTGGGCGGGGATGTTGTAGCACCGGGGCTGAGGTAAATCTTTTCTTGAGTTCCTGGAAGGCCTTCTCCGCCTCTTCTGTCCATTGGAACAGTTTGTTATTTTTTCTTAATCAAGAAGTGATCAGGTGCACAATCTAGGAGAAAACCGGGATGAATCGGCGATAAAGGTTCACAAAGCCGAGCATACTTTGGACACCTTTGACTGAAGACGGTGATGGCCAGCTAAGGATGGTGTCTACTTTGTGCATATCCATCCGGGCGCCTCAGGGAGTGAGTACAAAACCAAGAAACTCGACTTCGGTGACATGGAAGGAGCATTTTTCAGGTTTGGGGTATAGCTGGTGCTGTCAGAGTTTTGCAAAGACGGAGCAAACGTGCCTGACATGGTCCTGTTTAGAAGAGGAGTACAGCAAGATGTTGTTGATGTAAACTAGGGCACATACATCGATCAATTCCCGTAGTACATCGTTCACGAAGTACTGGAACATGGCAGGAGCGTTGCAAATCCCAAAGGGCATCACCTGATATTCGTACAGCCCATACTTAGTACGAAAGGCAGTCTTCCATTCGTCTCCTTTCTTTACACGCACGAGATGGTATGCCCCCCTGAGGTCCAATTTGGTGTAAATTTGTGCATCCTTGACTTGGTCCAGCAGTTCTGGGATAAGGGGCAGAGGATAACACTTTTTAACTGTTACCTGGTTTAGTGTGTGGTAGTCGATGCACATTCTCAAGTCCCCCTCCTTCTTGGGTACGAAGAATAGGGGGAAGGCTGCCAGGGATTTGGACGGGCGTATAAAACCGTTTGCCAGGTGTTGGTCCAGATATGATTTCAAGTGGAGATTTTCAGGTTCGATGAGTGCATAAATTTGACTACACAGGATTTGTGCACCAGGTACGAGGTTGATCTGACAGTAATATGGCCTGTGAGGGGGTATGATATTAACCTGTTCTTTTTGGAAAACGTCTTGGAAATCGTGGCATTCGCTTGGTAGTGTACTTGTTACACCTAGTACCTAAGCCTCTTTATCTTGGACAGGTGTCTCTGGGTCAGACAATGGCATTTCTGCTTGGTAGCACGCATGAGCACACTCATTGGAGAAGGCTAATTTCTGGGTTCGCCCGTCGAAGTTAGGATTGTGAGCCACCAACCACGACATCCCTAGAATCACCCAGAAATTAGGGGCCTTGATAAGGTCGAAGGCAATGGCTTCCCGATGTCCGTCTTGGCACAGAAGGGTCAATTCTGCTGTGCATTGAGTTACAGGACCAGAAGCTATTTCAATGCCGTTGACAGTGGTGACCTTCTCAGTTGTCGTTTTCTGACAGAGGGGAAGCCCCATCCTTGTTGCCAGGCCTTGGTCTATGTAGTTACCAACGGCTACGCTGTCTATGTATGCCTCCACAGCATGCATCCGAGACGGTTGTTGGTGACCTATCAAAATCACTGGCAGGGCAAGGTGTGAGGTCTGTGGCTCTTTTCCTTCGCTCGACAAACGGATCTCTATGCTTGCTGGGCCTGGAAGTTTTCCAACTCTTGTTCTCCTCCTTCTTTCTCTGTAGCTCCATTTGTTCTGCTAGGGGGTTTTACGGGACATTCTCTGAGGTAGTGACCTGATTTCCCGCAGTAAAGGCATAATTGCTGTTGTCTCCTTTTGTCTCTTTCGCCCTTGGTTAATGGGCTCCGTACCCCCCCCAATTTGCATGGGTTCCGAAGTGTTTTCTGATGAACGTGGACTGTTCTCCTTTGAGCGTACATACACAGTCCGATTCTCCGTTCTGGCTTGATCTGTCTTTCGATCTTGCAGCCTGTGGTCTAGCTGCACCACTCGGTTGATGAACTCTGCACAGTCTTTTGGCAGGTTTACCACCTGAGCTAGGACGTCTTACAATTCCCCCTGTAATCCTCGATGGAATAACATTGTTCGTTTCTCCTCAGGCCACCCAGTTTCCACAAGTCTGTTAAAAGTGGTGAAATATGTTAACAAATCTTGGCTGCCGTGGCGGAGGGACAGAAGTTTGTTATCCAGAGCTTGGCCCTGGGTATGTCGGGCCATCAGCTTCTCCATCTCCTGTTGAAAGCCCCTGAAATCCTACAGGAGTGGCGGTCATCCTGGCTTACTAACGGTATGTACCAATCCGCGGCACTGCCACTCAGATATGACAGAATGAAGGCAACCCGCGACTGATCGTTAGGAAAGGCTCCGGGTCTACAAAGAAAATGGAGGCGGCACTGGTTCATGAATACTGAATATTTTCTTGGGTCCCCCGTAAAACATTCCGGTGGGGCCAAAGGAACTGCCCCAGGGAGGACCACCTGCACTGGATTCATGGATGTGTGTTGAACCGATGGAATACTTCCTGGCAACGGAGCCTACCCAGCCTGTGTTTGGAGCAATTGTCTGGCTAATTCATCGGTGCGGTCCTTGGTGACAATCAACTCCCTCCTAGGGGCGTTGGTTTCTTGCTGGGCTGAGTGCACCTCGGCCCGTAATTCTCCCAGTAACTGGGTTAGTTGGTCAGTCTCTGATGTTTCCATGACGCCCAGGTGGATGTTTTAATTCAGGCTTTGCATTCTGTTACGCTCACCTGGTATACACAGGGGCGCCACACGATACTGGATGGAGGTCTAAGCGCTATCCCGGACCCCTCTCTGCTTGGTTATGTGCCAGACGTTGGGTAGCGCCTATAACAGGAGAATGGAGGGTTACGATACTGGTTCTGTGATGGGTGGACTCCCACCTCCCACTGGTCCAAATCCCCTCCCTTGGGGTTATTGCTCACCTTAGGTTTTTTTGCGTTGAACTCTCCGTCCTGCATCTCTGTGCAGGGGCGCGTGGTTAATGCGGGCGTTCCGTGGACCTAGTTGCTTCACTGGTCCGTGTGCCCATATGTCGGGTCCAGACCAGCTGTGACTCCGAGTCTGCTTGCTGTCATCCAGGTGAGTTATAATATCATTTCCATCTTTATTCTCTCTTTCTTTCCCTCCGTTTTCTCTGTCTTCTCAGCATCTTGCTCCACTACGCTGTTCCCTAACAATGTCTCTTTTTGTTTTCACAGGGATGGTTGTGATGTTGGAGTTGCCGCGCCGATGGCGAAGACCACAGTGACTTCTTGATGCGCGGAGCGCTGCGCTATTTAATGGTGTTAATTGCTAACCTGTGTTCTCTTCTCTTCTTTGTACAGGTTGCGGTGATGTTCCGGAGTGATGAGCGATCGAAGCACTGCTTGCCCAGGTAAGTACTTTGTTAATGCTGACCTTGTTCCTTCTCCCTTGCAGGTTGCAGTGAAACCCAGAGATGGGCGAGGTAAGAGAAGCGCAGGGTGCTGCCAGGACTCGCTGCTTGCCCAGGTAAGAATTGTTATTAATGCTGTCCTTGTTTCTTTACCTTTGCAGGTTGCAGCGAACTCCGGAGATGGGCGAGGTAAGCGAAGCGCAGGATGGATTCAAGACCGGTTACTTCACAGGTAAGTGTTCTTGCCCGCTAATGCTGTTCTTGTTCTTCCAGGTTATTAATGGAATCCGGATCTAGGGCTTCAGGATCGGGCCACTGGAGAAGCAGATGAGCAGGAGCTGGACACAGTGAACGTTACGCTGCAGGAGTGCAGAATAACACGAAGCGTATTCTGCTGTTTGGGTGTGGTTTAAATAGCCTAAGTAAAGTAGTTCCAGGCCAAGTAGTTCCAGGCCAAGCCACACTCAAAACACTAGACCGCATGGCTTGGTTCTAAAGAACTGAGCTGTGTAATAGGCCTCCATGTTGGATTAAGGTCCAAAACTGGTATTGCTTTATTCCTGACAATGAGCCTGGCGCGACTGACTCCATGTATGTTTTTGATGGAGTTTTAAGGCCCTTTGGGCCGGTGAGAAGGGCCTTAGCCCCACTGCTGCCATGGGACTGTTATACCTGAGGGGGTCAGGGTCATGTATCGTAACAAATGTATACAACTCTGTGCTCTCTGGCGTTGGTGGCACATTAATATCTAAATATAAGCCATGTTGGATTTTCACACGGTGGGCTCTGGTTATGTGCAATTGTGCTGACCAAAATCATTTGGTGTCATCTTATTGCCAGCTTGGTTTCTAGGGACCCTGCTGTCAAGGCCTTCTGGGTATTCACAGTCTGGGACTGAGTTTCCCCCAAACAGACAATCTGGGCTCAGTCCAAACAAAAACTTTTGTTCTTTCTGAGAAAGTCTTGTCAACTTCCAGGAGGACACAATCTGCCCCAAGGGGGCAGAGAGAGGCCCAATGTTTCAAAGGTCTGGTTCTGCTAGCCAGAGGAAAATTAAACCAGGGTGGTAATTACCATAGACTATTTTATGCAAGGCAGACAGGAGAGGGGTCAGAGTTAGAGTATTCAGGAGAGGAGTGCAAGACCAGAGAAGGGCCCCACCAACTTGGAATCCCCCTGGGCTCCTACACTTCCTGTGCCTCGTCCTTACTTCCTGCAGGCAAAGTACTCTGGAGCTGAAATCAGCAGGAAAAGATGCCCATGACAGCAACCAGGATAACGAATCCATGGTGACGGGTTGAAAATATAAAGGGGCGAGGGCTCCCGTTTATCTGAATCATCTTTGGACATTTCTTGCGGAAAAGTCTGCTATTTTGGTGATGATAACGGCTGCAGGAAGGAGGAAATACCAGTCCCTCACCTAGACCAGGGGAACATTTGGGGTGGACAAGGGCTACTTGCTGGCTGACCACTAGAACCAGAGTCCAGCCCACTGGAGGTGACAACCCCTGGAAGTGCTCTCTGGCAACCTTCCTTGCTGGGAGGGGACGAAAAACGACTCCTCTTATCCCTGGAGAGGCTGGATGGGTGCTGCCAGCAGCCAAGGAGTCAAGGAACAGCTTTGGTGCCAAGCTAGATCAACTTTCGAGCCAACTCGACCACTTAAGAGCCGTTTTTGAGCCAATGCAAGACCGCATTTGTTGAGTCACTAGTATATGATATGATAGGTTATTTATAACGCGCTTAATACCCAGAGGTTTCTATGCGCGGACCCTGGGATCGAACCTGTGCTGCTCCATGTCGTCTTGCTTCCAAGGCGAGCACGTTGCCATTGAGCTATCCTCCCGAGACTAGTATAGAGCAATCTTGGCCGATTGTGAGCTTCTCAAGGGGCACAAGGCCAGGTGCTGATCACCCTAACCCAGAACTGGCAATTGCCAGACATCTATTGTTTGTGTGACACTTAAGCATTTGAATGCACTTGACCTTATTCCAGAAGGCTAAGGAAAAGGCCACACAGAGGAGATAAATCTGAGCAAGCCTGTAAGTATGCTTGATGTAATGCTCAAAACACCAGCTGTTCATCAGTAACCGTTCCTTCTCCAAGATGTCCTTTTTAGTTTGGGGGTTGCCTAAACTCTTGCATTAGAACACAGACAGTGAGACATAGCATATGCGGAGGGACACAAAGCTTGTAGGTGTTGTTTGATTATTTGCCCACCCATTGACTGCCCATGGCCATGCTAATCCCTATAGCCTTCCCATCGAGTTCCTGCCTCTCCCCGCCCAAAACGCTGCCTCAGCTTTGAGTCACTTTAATCAAGCCTTACCGTCAAACGTTGCCCTCAGAATGCCTACCAGTGTTTTTCAAAGAAGTCTTCTGAGAGTTAATTACTTAATTGGAGTTGTAAACCAGCTACTAGTATAATAATCTTGCCTTCAGCCACTCGATTTATAAGCACTCTGCGTGTCCTTCACTGAAGTCCTGTTAAAACAAGCATTGGCAAAGCCAACAGTTTTGGCTTGTGAATAAGTATTGGGCATTTGCTCAGAATTTCTTTTTGATGCCCAGGCCCTCGCAACATCATTTTGCTCCTGCTGCCATAAATGGGCATTTAATATCACTATGGCAGTGCCTGGCAAGTGCCTTTACCATGCCTACACAAAAGCCCAAATTGTTGGCATTGCCAATGCTTGTTTAATCCTTGTCTGCAACCTGGGGATCCCACGACTCCCAGTACTCCAGCTGCTCTCTGACACGTTCTGTTCGACTATTGGCATCAGGGTGTTACTGGCCAAGCCCCTTCAAGGGTCACTCAACATGTCACACTAAAGATGTGGAAATATCACAAATAAGCGCATTGCCACACTTACACAAACTGAACACTTGTCAGGTGTGAGTGTGTGCGTGCGTGTGCGTGCTGCAGCATATTGGCGTGGAGGCGGCGGGGTGACTCAGCAGCCCCTCCCCTGCAGATTCTGCTGGCCCAGCACAGTCGCAAGGCCCTGTTTTTCCAGCAGTGTTTTGTTTCACCGTTCAGTGTAATGTTTATTGTTTCAGTCGCTCTCTGGGAGGAAGTGAGCAGAACTGTTGATAAGATTAAACTCTGCCTGTGTGCTCATGGCATGGACACCGGGCACGAACAGTTGGCCAAACGCTGAAAAGTGAGGTCAACCTGCCTGGGGAACAAGCCACACTGAAAAATAAGGAAAGGGGCACGAGGAACAGGTCACACACTGAAAAGTGGATAAGGTGCACGAAGACCAAGCCACACACTGAATAGTGGGGACATAAGGCACGAGGAACAAGTCACACACTGGAGTGGGGACAAGGTGAGGAAAGAACAAGCCACACACTAAAGTGGGGACAAGGCGCACGAAGAACAGGCCACACACTGAATAGTGGAGACATAAGGCACGAGGAACAGGTCACACACTGAAAAGTGGACAAGGTGCACGAACAACAAGCCACACACTGAGTGGCAAGGGACATAAGGCACGAGGAACAGGTCACACACTGAAAGTGACGACAAGATGAACAAAGAACAGGTCACACACTGAAAACAGACAAGGTGCACAAAGAACAGTCAGGATTGGATGCTGACGAAGAGCGCTATGACAATGGCCATTAATTGTCTTTCAATTGCTTTGCCAAATGATGTTGTTTTGCACACTGTGATTGTGCTGTTCCGGTTTGATACTGCGCTCTGTCACAGCCGGCACGTGTTTCGACCTGGGGTCATCCTCAAGGCTGTTCCGTAGCATATTTAAGTTGGTGTGATGATATGTATCCACAGTGTCATATTGGAAGAACATAAACATATTCATTCAAAATGGAAATAAAAATGGTGTTACATACCCATCATGCATTGTAGTGTCAGTTGAGGGGGCATTAAAAGGAAAAGACAAAGCAGAAACAAATCTATCATTTAGACACAAATTACATATATCATCAAGTTTGGGAATGAATGAAAAGTGACGACAAGGAGTACAAAGAACAGGTATCACACTGCAAAGTTACCACAAGGTGTACAAAGAACAGGTCACACACTGAAAAGTAATGACAAGGAGTACAACGAACAGGTATCACACTGAAAAATAATGATAAGAAGTACAAAGAACAGGTATCACACTGAAAAGTGACCTCAATGTGCAGAAAGAACAGGTCACACACAATGAAAAGTAATGACAAGGAGTACAAAGAACAGGTATCACACTGAAAAGTGACCACACGGTGCACAAAGAACAGGTCACACACTGAAAAGTAATGAAAAGGAGTACAAAGAACAGGTATCACACTGCAAAGTGACCACAAGGTGCACAAAGAACAGGTCACACACTGAAAAGTAATGACAAGGAGTACAACGAACAGGAATCACACTGAAAAGTAATGACAAGGAGTACAAAGAACAGGTATCACACTAAAAAATGACCACAAGATGCAGAAAAAACAGGTCACACACTGAAAAGTAATGACAAAGAGTACAAAGAACAGGTATCACACTGAAAAGGGACCACACGGTGCACAAAGAACAGGTCACACACTGAAAAGTAATGACAAGGAGTACAAAGAACAGGTATCACACTGAAAAGTGACCACAAGGTGCACAAAGAACAGGTCACACACTGAAAAGTGAGGATAAGGTGCACAAAGAACATGCCGCACACTGAAACGTAATGACAAGGAGTACAAAGAACAGGTCACACACTGAAAAGTGACCACAAGGTGCACAAGGAACAGGTATCACACTGAAAAGTGACCTCAATGTGCAGAAAGAACAGGTCACACACACTGAAAAGTAATAACAAGGAGTACAAAGAACAGGTATCACACTGAAAAGTGACTACACGGTGCACAAAGAACAGGTCACACACTGAAAAGTAATGAAAAGGAGTACAAAGAACAGGTATCACACTGCAAAGTGACCACAAGGTGCACGAAGAACAGGTATCACACTGAAAAGTAATGACAAGGAGTACAACGAACAAGAATCACACTGAAAAGTAATGACAAGGAGTACAAAGAACAGGTATCACACTGAAAAATGACCACAAGATGCAGAAAAAACAGGTCACACACTGAAAAGTAATGACAAAGAGTACAAAGAACAGGTATCACACTGAAAAGGGACCACACAGTGCACAAAGAACAGGTCACACACTGAAAAGTAATGACAAGGAGTACAAAGAACAGGTATCACACTGAAAAGTGACCACAAGGTGCACAAAGAACAGGTCACACACTGAAAAGTGAGGATAAGGTGCACAAAGAACAGGCCGCACACTGAAAGGTAATGACAAGGAGTACAAAGAACAGGTCACACACTGAAAAGTGACCACAAGGAGCACAAAGAACAGGTATCACACTCAAAAGTGATTACAAGAAGTGCAAAGAACAGGCATCACAATGAAAAGTGACCACAAGTTGCACAAAGAACATGACACACACTGAATAGTGGGGACACGGCACGAGGAACAGTTCACACACTGAATAGTGGGGACAAGGTGCATGAAGAACAAGCCACACACTGAATAGTGGGGACATATGGCACGAGGAACACGTCACACACTGAAAGGTGATGACATGGTCCACAAAGAACAGGCCACACACTGAATAGTGGGGACATAAGGCACGAGGAACAGGTCATACACTGAAAAGTGAGGACAATGTGCTCGAAGAATAGGTCACAATCTGAAAAGTGAGGACAATATACACGAAGAACAGGTCACACACAGAATAGTGGGGACAAGGTGCACAAAGAACAGGTCACACACTGAAACGTAATGACAAGGAGTACAAAAAACAGGTATCACGCTGAAAAGTGACCACAAGGTGGACACAGAACAGGTCACAACCTGAATCGTGGGTTACACGGCACGAAAAACAGGCCACACACTGAATAGTGCGAACAAAAGGCACGAAGAACAGGTCACACACTGAAAAGTGAGGACAAGGTGCACAAAGAACAGGTCACACACTGAAAAGTGATGACAAGGTGCACAAAGAACAGGTCACATACTGAAAAGTGAAGACAATGTGCTCTAAGAACGGGTCACACACTGAAAAGTGGGGACACGGCACAAAGAATAGGCCACACACAGAATAGTGGGAACAAAAGGCACGAAGAACAGGTCACGCACTGAAAAGTTATGATAAAGTGCACAAAGAGCAGGACACACACTAAAAAGTGACGGCAATGTGCATGAAGAGCAGGTCACACACGGAAATGCTGCCAACGTGCACCTAGAATAGGTCACACACTAAATAATATGGACAAAAGGCACAAAGAACATGATCCCCACTAGCAGATGATAATAATAGTACTGAAATCCAAAGGCATGAACATATGTTGACAATTATTTAATAGTTAGAAAGTAAAAAAATGCAAGCTGCAAGTCAGTCCAATTCATGAGAAGAAATGGAGAGATGACGTAAACAATAGTCGAGGTATTTCCTCTGAAGACGGAGGTCCAAGTGTGGCCTGCGTGATCCCAGCCGACTCGCAGCGCGGAGGCAGAGAAATGATGGATGCACACCACTCCTTGACCCTTCATCACTCCCATCCATGCATCGCGATGGGAGAAACATCACTCGCTTAGACAGCCATTCAAGCCAGACCTGAGTGACGACATGGAGGAGATATAGAGTTGTCATCGATCAAACAAGTTGACGAACTAGAACCACAAAAAGCTGATGACATCATCACTGACATCACGCATAAGGAACTCTGAACTCTAGCTTGCGCCGCATCTAGTTAGAAATGTGAATGTTAGCGTGTGCCACACGCATAAGGAACTCTGAACTCTAGCTTGCGCCGCATCTAGTTAGAAATGTGAATGTTAGCGTGTGCCACACGCATAAGGAACTCTGAACTCTAGCTTGCGCCGCATCTAGTTAGAAATGTGAATGTTAGCATGTGCCACACGCATAAGGAACTCTGAACTCTAGCTTGCGCCGCATCTAGTTAGAAATGTGAATGTTAGCATGTGCCACACGCATAAGGAACTCTGAACTCTAGCTTGCGCCGCATCTAGTTAGAAATGTGAATGTTAGCATGTGCCACACGCATAAGGAACTCTGAACTCTAGCTTGCGCCGCATCTAGATAGAAATGGGACTGTTAGCATGTGCCACACTTGTAAGGACAATGACATAAAGTGCCATAGTATTAGCATGTGCACACTTGGATAGAATTGTGAATATTAGCCTGCGTCGCATCTAGATAGGCTTTGATTGAAGGATAGCATGCCCGCGCCCAGATGAAACTTGAAGATTAGCATGTGCCACACTTAGAACTGTGAACACCAGGCTGCGCCGCTCCTAGACAAGATTGTGAATGTTAGCATGCCCACACCTAGATAGAACTCTGAACATTGGCCTGCCCGCTCCTAGATAAGACTGTGAAGGCCAACAAGTGCCACACTCAGAGAAAACTGTGAATGCTAGCATGCTAAAAGTCAGGTAACCCACTAACCAATATAACCTCAAACTCTGCATACTTATCTCACTGATAAACTCACACAACCATCTCTCGCACCGCAAGCCGCACGCACTTCACAACACTGCAACAACACATAAGCCGGAGCAACAGCACACGCGGACTGACACCGATCCAATACCTGCACCAAAGCTCAGTATCTGGTGTATACCGAGCTGAAGCTGCCAACAGAACACCACTCCTCTCACTATCCTACTCCCTCTTCACCTTCCTAACCCATCCCACCTTTATCGTTTACAGATCCGCCAGAGCGCCTGGGGACCAATTCCGTTGGTGACGGTGCGCGGTACAAATACCTTTAACATTTAACATTTAGCATTTAACATCACACCATAGGTGCACGTAGACATGAACATAGGCATCCATGCACAAAGCTGCATGAACACTCATTTGTTTATTGCAGATAGACACGAAGCAAATGCAATATGACTCACGCAGAAATAGGACTGACACACACCTATTTATATATCATTGCGACTAACACGGAAAGTCATAAGAACAAAGATGGAAGCCATAGGTGCACTGAAGTGAATGGGGAAGGTCAGACAGATTTCGAATACATGGAGAAGCTGCCAGCCTGATTGAGCTAAAGACAGACAGACAGAGCTTTCAGTGCAGACACGGTGCAAATCCCAGCCAAGGACGAGCAGAGACAGAAAGGGTTCAGTCTACCAAGGCGATGAAACACCTGCAAGGAATATAGCTGAATATCCTTATAATTGCAAGCAGGAGAGCTCCATTTCGTAGTCTCTACACACGTGACTTGGAAGACTAGGACCATGCCTATTCACGCAAGGTAGATGGAGGAAAGCTCTTTCCATCGCAGCAGAAGTGGAAAGACACAATTGCTACACAGGTTCAAAACTGGATGTACTCTCTCAGGGCTCAGGCGATAAGGGATTGCAACATGATGGGAACATACAGCACCTTTGTGATCGCTCCCATTGCCTTGAAAAGGTTCACTCCGCCTGGTAGCTTTCCAAGGTCCCAAGGCTGGGAAGACACATTCTGCCAATCCTTAGCTACCTTTTGCAATAAGGCACACTATCTTGCAGGGGCCAATAGTATCCCTGCCAACCTGAAACTTTGGATTTATTACATTTAGAAGTTATCCTAGGAGAAGCCACCAGATATGGTGATACAATAACAAACAAAACGTATTACATATATAACCTTTCTAAATTGACCAAACCCCATCCCTGGCCTTGTGACATGATATACGGTTAAAACAGTGGGACACACGTTTGGAGGACGAGAGCTCTGGAAACAACATGCTGTTCTAGTGTGGTCCCTGTAATTTTGTTTGATAATAAAGACAGTACATTTTGCCCTATGGTTGAGTCTTCTGTTCTTGCGGCAGGGATTTTGTTGGGGCCAATGTACCCTCTTGCTGATAATCGGGGTAGCTACTAAGAGTGCTCCTGCCGCTCCTTTACACCTCAACAAATACTTATGTTCAATTTAAAAACAACACATGAACTTCAATATTTTAATAGAGGAAGAGGAAATGTATCATATAATTAATACAGTGAAAATGAAATAAGGAAAACAACACGGGATGATTATATCTCTTCTCTATCTATGGCCCTTATCGATTTTGTGGCAGCATTTGACAGGTCTGTGATGAAACAACTTCCGGGACACCAGTGGTCCAGGGATGAATATTGGTTTCTAAACCATCAATCAGCCCCACACCTCTAGTACACCAGAAGAGATCTGAACAGATTGGAAACACAAGCAATTTATAAAGCTCCTTATCCAATTTTGGTAATGTGGACAGAATGGCAGGCTTATCTCTGCAAGGTCGTGGATCGTTGGTTAGTTTCAACACAGCGAAAACACAATTATTACCAAAATGATAAAAGGGGCTGTCCAGTCAAGGTTATATAAATATATTGACTTTATTATTATTACAACAAATAGTTCTAGCCCACACCAAAATGCAACCCACCCTGTAAAGGAATGCAGAGGACAGACAGTTTCAAAGAAGGAAAAGGGTGGTACTCTGGATACTGACAGGAGGGTTATCAGTAAAATAATCAATCACAATAGTTTAAGGATACTTGGTTTCACCACAAACAGAGTACTGGTTCATGAAAGGCCTCTAGGGGCCTTCGGAGAAGGACAGGGGGACAGAGCCACAATGTACCTTGTGCTTGTAGATGTTATTGGTGCTCGACAGGTTCGAGTCGGTTTTAGGGCGCCTTGCAGCTCCTGCGACAGAGTTCAAGATGGGAGACAGCAGCGGATATCAGACAGCTGGACGGATGGCTGCAGGCTGGCCTACACAGTGGCTCAGGGTCAAGAATTATTGTCTCAGTGCTGGTCGGCAGGTCTGAGGCACTGGTTGAGGCATCTAGGATGATTTTAGTGAATGTGGCATGACAACAGTCAGCGGTGCAGACGGTTGCAGCTCAAGGAGCCCGACTGGCTCGAAAATGTCCTTTAAGGCGGACGCTGGTTGATGCTTGTCGATTCGCTCTTCCTAGCTTCTTCACTGGGCTTGTTCCAAAGCTGAGGAGATTGTTGCAAGCAACGGTCTTGTCTTGGGCTTGGTTCAGAGACTCTCTGGCACTTCCCACCTAGGAAGCTTGCTTGCTGAGCCTAGCAGGGCATGCTGTGTGCTGGCTACTTACCAGTTCTGGAGCTGCTGGGTTCAGTATCTCCCTCTGTTTCCTGGGAGATGTCTAGGGGAGGGATCTTGCTTCCCTCTTTGGAAATCCTGGCCTTCCTTCACTAGTGGAGGCTGTAAGGCAGACTGTACCTTCAGCCAGGGTCCAAATTAGTTCTTCTTGTTACTCCTTGCAAAGTCTTCAGATCATCTGCCCAAAAGAGGGTCTCAGCCCTCTTTTAAAGTCAAATGGGCCCTAGTGATTGGTGTAGGATAAGCCTACCTTAATGAACCAATCCTGGGTTCCCACCAACAATCTCCTATATGCGTGACATCATAACCAGAGTGCTTTGCAACAGAAAAGGTAAAGGGGTGAAAACATGTAATACTAAGTCCTGTAATGGTTTATTGAGAAGCCACCCTCAATACAGGGAGTTCCTTCCCTCCCCAGTCAAGGTGTCATACAATAAACCATTTAACAGATTATTTTCTTTAGCCCTATCTCAGACACATATCATGCCCCTTGAATCCCTCTCCCTGAGCTAACAATGAGCCAAGAACCAAGCCGGTGTATGGGAAATATATTGGTATTTATTTAAATTAAAAGTAATAGAAATTAGTAAGGACATGTCAAACACCCCTTTATCTGTGGCACAACACAATCAACTTCTCTCAGCATAAATAAATCACAAAACGTGAATTGAAAAGAACAATTACAATTCTTCACTTGCTACAAATTTCACTTCACAAAATAATTACACTGATCAATAACGAAGGCAATTATCATGTAGTGTGTGTGATTTTGATTTTCCTGCAGGTATAAAAGGCTAGCAGCAGGATTTCAAGATTGCTACAAATACATATGGCAATTATAATTTTGCCCACACTTTTGGTTTAAAATAAACACAGGAAGATTTAGCCATTTGTTTTTCATACCACCCTTTCGCTTTGGTCTATGTTGAGTAGTCAGACAGAACAATTGGAATGATTTGGGGATTTCAGTCCCCACCCACTTAAAGGCTTGTGTTGGGGAAGCTGGATAAAAAGGTTGGACTGATTTAAGAACAAAGACACCCCTCTTCCTTAAAGAATTCGGGGTCTGCTGGACAAAAAGGATTACCCAATTAATAATAATAATAATAATGATAATTTTATTGTGAATAGTCCAAAATCTGAACCTTACACAAATAATACATCCAATAACTTAATACATACAATCGCTACTTCAAAATAGAATCATGAGAGTAAGACAAAAATGAGAAGAATACACAGTGACAAAAAAACATAAGAACATAGAGCATAAAAGCATAAAAGTGTGCCACATATGATACAATCAAATAATAATAATAGTACGACGAGAAGCTGAACCAACTAATCGTCCAACCGTCAAGATGGCAACAATTACAGGTAGTGACATTCCGAGTCTTGTTCCACTCCAGGTTCTCTGACATATGGCTGTTTCAATAGCAAACATTTAGCGTTAGTCCATACCCTGAATAGTGCCATCTGACTCCCAATAGAATCTGAGTTTAAGCAGTAATCCCAGAAGGGCTCTCCCATGATAGAATCATAATTGCATATCAGTCTACCCAGCAGACACATGTACAGTGGGCCCAGTCGGGAGCACTGTGTTAAAACGTGCCTAGCAGTCTCCAGGGTATCCCCTATCCCACAGATGCGGCAGCACCTATCTTTAAGCAGAATGCCCAGCTGCGGGCCGACAACAGTTAATACCTCTAGATGATAAGTGCGCAACCTTAACATAAATTGTCGCACATCAGGGTCAGGAAAGAGCATCAGATAGCGTTGGGTCTTCCTGTATCTGTGGATAACGTGTGTAACAGCCTCATACCCCTTCAGGGTAGACAAGTGGGTGTAATCCTGGGTTCAGTCCCATCTGTTCATTTTGTGCATAAAAGATTTTTCAAGTGCACAAATGGCATCATTCTCTTCTTGTCGTGAGACCAGTCTATGTCCGCGAAAAGGGACTCATTTAACTGTTTGTAACTGAGTCCATGGGGGGCCTTTTCAGCTTTAAAATTATTGCCTGCCAAACTAAGCAATTTACAGGTTGGAGTGGTGAGAGCTTTCAAATAAAACTCACCACGTGCCCTCAAAGCCATACTTTCGAGTGATGTTAAACCCAACTCCAGCCTTAAAAATTGAATGGAGCAAGCAGGGCCCATACCCAATACTACTCGCCAATACTGACCCTCCAGAATATTAAGCCAGTTCAGGTCTTGCATTGCTAATTCCTCCAGGCTATACAGGATGGCCGTGACAAAACACTGCTAGTAATGATTTATAATCCCAGTGATGCTGTACCCTGCCGTCCCCTTAGCAAATTTACAGGCCTGAAGTGTAAGGAGTTTGGCTTGTCTCTTTTTTTGGGCAATAATCAGACTATAGTTAGGGTGAGCATCGAATTCCAAACCCAGGTATGGATAAGATTGATCAATACTAATCCTGCCCAGGCTTGTCTCAACCCCAGAGCGGGTAGGTCAATTTCTGGCAATCGCCACTATCTTTGTTTTTCCCAGATTAATAGTTAGGCCCAGTTGGGCGGCATACAGGGCCAACTCCTCTAGCATGCTTTTGACACCTGATAGCGTTCAATCAAACAGTATCAGGTCGTCAGCATACAGCATGCCTACATACGATGGGTGTCTAACCTAGTTTAGGAGGGCAATTTGCTTTGGTGGCCATCCTAGATAGTGGGTCAGCTATATACAAGTTGTATAGCATAGGTGCCCCCACGCATCCCTGTTTAACTCCCATGTTGACACAGATAGGATCAGTAGCCACTCCCTCGTTATCAAGTCTAACTCTGGCACTGTTATCACTATGTAAGGTCATTAATACATGTAATATTCAGCCAGGGCAGTGTAGCCCACTTAGCTTGGTCCACAGTGTCTCCCATTTAACTTGGTCGAAGGCACTACTGAAATCGACGAAAACTATATACAGGGTGGCATCTCTGTTACTCAGTGTGGTGTTAATTAATTGATCCAGGACCCTAATGTTATGTGTTGACCCGGAACCAGGTCTGAAACCGGTCTGTGCATAGCTCAGGATTTTATTTGCTACCACCCAGGTCTCTAACTCTCTTAAAACGAGTGCCATGAATATTTTACTAGTGACATCGAGCATGGAGAGAAGTCGCTAGTTACCAGCATTACACCGATCTCCCTTCTTGTACACCGGTATAAGTACCACCCTTCATGTCGACGGAATCAAAGCGGATCTACAGACACGTGAAAAGAGAGTCAGGAGCACCTGCGCCCAGTTATCCGGATCCTTTTTGAACACTGAGTTTGCCAGCCCATTTGGGCCTGGCGCATTTGAGGGCTTAAGGTCAAAGTTAGCCTGCTTTACCATTTTGTGGCTTAGCGGGAGAGGCCAAGAGTCCATTTGTATCACAGTAGAGGGGGCAGGCACACTGACCTTAAAGAACCTGTTCTTAATATGTTCTACCCACTGCTCCCCACTAATGGGATTCAAAATTCTCAGCCTCTGCTCCCCTCCTGCCTCTGCTAGAGTTTGCCATATCTTTCGCACATTTCTCTCGCAAAGGGTCTGTACGAAGTTTTCCCATTTCACTGTTTGTTGGGACTTACGATAGTGGCGTAGCCATATATGATATTGATGCTTGATGTACTTAATCCGAGACGCCCTCTCAAACGGATTCAGCATACTAGAGTCAATCGATCTACAGGCTCAAATTTTTCGTCGCATCAATCGTTTGCGGTCCCGGATCTTGATATCAAACTGGTTTCTATCCACTGATTTCCATCTAGTCTTTGCTACCTGCGGCCCCGTAGCCAAGGCCCGTGTAAGGGACTGAATCCACACCTCAATCTCCTCGGGTTTTTACCTCGGAGTACACTACTCATCCTACACCCCACAGGGAATGTCAAAAGATACATTATTTCGATATTGATCTGGGTCTAGCGGATATGGTTACCAGAATGGTTCGGGATCACATGACTACAGACATTTTCAGGTCCCTTTCCCTCTCCCCCACTAAGGGTCAGGGTAACTGGGGCATGGTCACTAAAGGAGTTGAAGGTGACCTGTAGATCAATGATGTTGTGCAATAAGCAATCTGACACCACCATATAATCCAAGATCGCCCTCTTAGTTCCCACTGCCCAGGTCATTTAGCCGGGACTATCCCCCGTTGTAGGACCATCCAGGAATGTGCACTTCCACTCCCTTAGATAGTTCATCCAGACCTTCCCCTTAGGGTTAGATGTACCTTGTGGCATGCTACAGTAGTCGGATACATTAGGAAGGTTTCCACAGCCCCCCAGATCCACACATCTCGCATTCAGATCTCCACATAAAATGACTGGGTTACTTTCCTTGTCTGTATTCCAGTCCATTAATATGGTGTCTAATTGGTCACATATAGGCTCAGTGAGTAAAGAATAATAGCAAAGAAGTGGGCACCACTCTAGGGTAAACAACCCTTACTCAAATATTGATTCATGGAAAGTTAGTTTCTTATGTAATTTCTTGTCCAAAAATTGTGAAAGGGAGCCAGCTGAGATGAATGAGGAGACACCCAAATTCAAAATCAAAAAAAGGCAAAAGACCAAGTGCGATACAAGGTCACTCAGCCGCTCTCCAGAAACCCAATCTGGGTAAATTGATAATACAAATTTTTCAAAGTTTAATGTATGTCCGAAATAATCTGTTCACATATAATAACCACGATGGTCCATTGATTTTTCAAAAAAGGAGTTTTTTTATATATCAACAAGTAGTTACGAAAAAACATAATAATTCGCCTCGTGGTGTGAGGCGTTGCTAATGTTAATTTAGCGAGGAAGGAAAAGCCACTTAGTGTCTCATGTCAGACTAAAACATTTGCCAATGCATTTCGGATTACAATATCCTTCTTCAGGGCAAGTCTGCAATTGTACATATGCCATTCCATAATTGTCAACAATAATCATATAAAATAAAGTAAATAACATACCGATCGTTGTAGGGGTGGAAAAAGTCAAGATTGATAGATGCGGATAACAGGAAACAGAAGAAAAGAAAACAGCAGTAAGAAGGCTGATGCATATAAGGTTGACAGGAATAAGTGGTTCGGATGGTATTTACCTGACTAAGTGGTAAGATGATTGCATACGTAGTAGCTTGCTGTGTGAAAACATGTAGACGGCAGTAAACTGTCCAGGACAATGTAAGCGCCGTAGCGCAGCCTTCGAAATAGGCTGAAATATAATGAAAGTACTGTAAGCTATTGAAGCAGACAGGTGTAATCAGTGTAGAAAAATCTATGGGTGAGCTTACCGTAAGACCAGCGAGCGGTAGAACTGTCCCTCTCGCTAGTTTGCTTGAAACTGCGGTGTACGCATCGGCGCGTTGTCAAGACAACGCCTCTTAAATATTCCACGTGACCGCGCTCCCTGAGTAAACGCGGCTAGGGATACCAGACTGTATGTGAATCTCCGGAAGGGAGTACAAAGTAACAAATTAATTATCAGTCTACAACAAAGTAATCACGGAATAATGGTGACTCAAAATTATGTGATGTGATAAAATAGAAAACATAGAAACAGAAGAAATACTGTCAGAAGCGAAAAAAGTATGAAAAAAAGAAGAGTAACTAAACAGATGCCCAATCCAGAAACGGGCTGCTAAATATGTTAAGCACAGTATTCATGATATTAGTAACGCATAGTTGAATTACAATCTAGAATTATAATCAGCATATAATGTACAGTGTCGAAAAGTGACGACACCAAAGATAGTAACACTGATGGTATAAACCTCCCCACTGCTATGGTGGCGCAAAATAACGCCACCTTGGGTCCCAGACAAGTGTCCAGGAGACGTAGCGGGGGGGACACAGATAGATCAAACACATGGAAATTCACAGTCTATAACAGCTCGAGACATGTCCATAAAAACAATTCAATCAAAGAAAATGCAAAATTATAGGAAACAGTGATAATTAATCTCCTCGTTCAGTCCATGAGGAACCAAACTCCCAAGTTTGTCGATCCAAAATGTCTCTCTTCGGTTCAACCGCTGGTTCAAATCTTCGTGAGGATTATTCTTAGTCAGTACTTCCAAGATCACAAATCTAATTTGGGTCAAATTATGACCGTTCTCCATCCAGTGGCGGGCTACAGCAGAGTTGGTGTTAGCGGTCCGGATGCATGAGCGATGCTCGTTCCACCTCGTTTTGGCCATTCTTGTGGATTGTCCTACATAGAATTTTCCACACGGGCATTTGATGCCGTAAATTATATTGGTGCTATCACAAGTACCATAGTTCTTGAGCGGGATCTTTTTCCCTGTTCTGGGATGATTGATAAAGTCTCCTTTAATTACTGAATTACAGTTGGTGCAGTGGAGACAAGGGTATGTCCCAGTGCGTTGGGTTACAGATTCTTTCAAGGGGGGTCTGGTATATACCAGTTCGTCTCTCAAGTTCCTGCTACGTTGATAGGCAAATATCGGTAATTCAGTGAATAAACTTTGTACTCGGACATCATTCTTCAAAATCCCCCAGTGTTTACTAATGGTTTTCTTAATCCTGTTGCTCTGAGTCGAAAATTTAGAAACAAATACCGGTGTTTTAAGTTCTCTCTTATTTTTGGGATTATGGGTAGATAACAAAGTTTCTCGTGTTAGGGTACTGACCCTATTTGATGCTATGTCGAGTTCTGTTTGTTTATAGCCCCGGGCTAGAAATTTTTCTTTCATAACCTGTTGTTGAACTGCACAATCCTCAGGGTCGCTAACAATCTTCTTGACCCTTAGTAGTTGACTGTATGGAAGGTTCTTGAGTAAACTGGGCTGGTGAAAACTCAAGCGGTGTAACAGGTTGTTACGGTCTGTCGGTTTCCGGAAGATTGAGGTACCGTAAGATGTAATCTCTTTTTTGATGCAGACATCCAAAAAGGTAATCGTATCCTGTGAGATTTCTCTAGTGAATTGGATACGTTGGTCAATACTGTTGAGATATTCAAAGAAGGTGTCGAAGGCCGTCTTGGTGCCCTTCCACACTCCGAAAATATCATCGATGTAACGAGTCCATAGGCGGATGTCATTTTTCCAAAGTTGATTACTCAGCACATTATCAGTCTCAAATTTATACATGAAGCTGTTGGCGTATGAGGGTGCCATTGTTGCCCCCATAGATGTTCCAGAGGTTTGTAAGTAAAACTGATTACGGTATTGAAAGTAGGAATTTTCTGATATGAATTGTAAGAGAGCTAATAGAAACTCCTTTTGTGCTCGTATATCAGGTGTTTGTAGCAGTAGCCATTCCACAGCTTCTAATCCTAGATCATGTGGTATAGATGTATAGAGGCTTCTAACATCTATAGTAAACAACCGATCGCCTTGTTCAGGAGTAATGGAGCTGAGTTTCTGTAAGAAATGGGTGGTGTCACGAGTATATGTGGATGTTTTCTGAATTAAAGGTTGTAGAAAAAAATCGACGTAGATGCCCAGTGATTGATTAATACTTTCCATGCCAGCCACAATTGGTCTTCCTGGAGGGTTGGTGGGGTGTTTATGAATTTTAGGTAAAGTATAAAAGTTTGGTATCCTTGGATGATCTTTAAGCAAAAATTTCTGGGTGTGTTCGTTAATCCACTCTAGTTCGAAAGCCTTGTCTAATAGAATCTTGAGATTTTGTTTAATCGTAACAGTGGGATCCCGGTCTAGGGTGGCATAAATCGTCCTGTCCTGGAGTTGCCTGTTGCACTCTGCGTCATAGTCCACAGTGTTTTGGATAACTAACGCTCCACCTTTGTCCGCTGGACGAATGGTTATTTTCTTATCGCCATAGAGGTCTCTAATGAGTCTCATTTCATGAGGTTTCAGATTCTTATAGGGAGGATTCTTGTAGCTAATTCTCTCCAAGTCACGGGTAACTAGTTTCTGAAAAATATCAATGGAAGGAACAGTAATGGGTGGCACGAAGCCACTTTTTACTCTGAATTCTTGAAAATCTGGACCCACGGGTGGTTTTTCTTGAATTTCTAGTTCTTCGAAGAAGACCTTCAGTTTCAATTTTCTAACGAATTTGTAAAGCTCAATTTTCGTATTGAACAGAGTGGTGCTATAAGTAGGTACAAAACTCAAACCTTTTTGTAACGTGTCTTCCTCTGCTCTTGTCAGTGGTCGACTAGATATGTTGATCACTAAGTTTTCCTTAGTTGGAATCTGGTTTGTGGTCTGTTCTTTTGGTTTCCTCCTCCCCCTGCGCGTTCTTTTGGGCGGGCGCCTAAAAAAGGCAAAGAGGAAGGTGCTTGTGTAGTGGAGCTGGTAGCCGTATTGAGCTCCTCCGTGGATCGTTCTGTGGGCGTTTCAGATTCCCTCTGAGCTTCCGAATCGGAGCTGCTGGTATTATCTGACGTGTATTTAAATGGTTTCTTAGGTGTTACAGGACCATACCGTTCCATCCATGTATATACTTCGTCATTAATGTAATCGTAGGTATCGCGTTTAAATTTTTTGACTTTTTTCTGTTCTAGTTCTGCTTTGTAATCTTCAAGCTTAGTGTTGACATCTAGCAAGATAGTGTCATATTCCTCTTTGCCTAATGAAGCGGTTAGTTCTTTCTCAATATCTTCAATCTCTGTCTTTAATGTCGTTAAATTCTTAGAGAGTTCTTGGATAGTTAACAGAATCAGGTCCAATGAACATTTATTTAAAATAGCCTCCCATTTGCGGACAAACTCTTTGCTTTCCTTGCATAAGGTGGGTCGAAGCTGTATACGTAGACCTCTAGGAATGCGTAGGTTCTTAAAGTATCGTCCTAATGTAATTGCATGTAATTTCCTGTTGATTTCTTTACGTATCAAGTATTCTAGCTGTCTAATCTGTTTTGCAGGATCTTTAGGTGCAGTCCCATGTGTGCCAATTGATGTATCACTGATTAATTTCAAAATGGCGTTCGCTTCCTCAGATGAAAACCCTAGGGTTTCTGCGCATTTATTCGATAATCCTTCTATATCTTCATATGACATAGTAATGTAGTTTAAATCTTGGAGATGTTTCAAAAAACGTGTGCCTCCACTGTGATGTGTCTCGCCAAAAATGGGGAACAAAAAAGCGAATAATAGCAAAGAAGTGGGCACCACTCTAGGGTAAACAACCCTTACTCAAATATTGATTCATGGAAAGTTAGTTTCTTATGTAATTTCTTGTCCAAAAATTGTGAAAGGGAGCCAGCTGAGATGAATGAGGAGACACCCAAATTCAAAATCAAAAAAAGGCAAAAGACCAAGTGCGATACAAGGTCACTCAGCCGCTCTCCAGAAACCCAATCTGGGTAAATTGATAATACAAATTTTTCAAAGTTTAATGTATGTCCGAAATAATCTGTTCACATATAATAACCACGATGGTCCATTGATTTTTCAAAAAAGGAGTTTTTTTATATATCAACAAGTAGTTACGAAAAAACATAATAATTCGCCTCGTGGTGTGAGGCGTTGCTAATGTTAATTTAGCGAGGAAGGAAAAGCCACTTAGTGTCTCATGTCAGACTAAAACATTTGCCAATGCATTTCGGATTACAATATCCTTCTTCAGGGCAAGTCTGCAATTGTACATATGCCATTCCATAATTGTCAACAATAATCATATAAAATAAAGTAAATAACATACCGATCGTTGTAGGGGTGGAAAAAGTCAAGATTGATAGATGCGGATAACAGGAAACAGAAGAAAAGAAAACAGCAGTAAGAAGGCTGATGCATATAAGGTTGACAGGAATAAGTGGTTCGGATGGTATTTACCTGACTAAGTGGTAAGATGATTGCATACGTAGTAGCTTGCTGTGTGAAAACATGTAGACGGCAGTAAACTGTCCAGGACAATGTAAGCGCCGTAGCGCAGCCTTCGAAATAGGCTGAAATATAATGAAAGTACTGTAAGCTATTGAAGCAGACAGGTGTAATCAGTGTAGAAAAATCTATGGGTGAGCTTACCGTAAGACCTGCGAGCGGTAGAACTGTCCCTCTCGCTAGCTTGCTTGAAACTGCGGTGTACGCATCGGCGCGTTGTCAAGACAACGCCTCTTAAATATTCCACGTGACCGCGCTCCCTGAGTAAACGCGGCTAGGGATACCAGACTGTATGTGAATCTCCGGAAGGGAGTACAAAGTAACAAATTAATTATCAGTCTACAACAAAGTAATCACGGAATAATGGTGACTCAAAATTATGTGATGTGATAAAATAGAAAACATAGAAACAGAAGAAATACTGTCAGAAGCGAAAAAAGTATGAAAAAAAGTATGAAAAAAAGAAGAGTAACTAAACAGATGCCCAATCCAGAAACGGGCTGCTAAATATGTTAAGCACAGTATTCATGATATTAGTAACGCATAGTTGAATTACAATCTAGAATTATAATCAGCATATAATGTACAGTGTCGAAAAGTGACGACACCAAAGATAGTAACACTGATGGTATAAACCTCCCCACTGCTATGGTGGCGCAAAATAACGCCACCTTGGGTCCCAGACAAGTGTCCAGGAGACGTAGCGGGGGGGACACAGATAGATCAAACACATGGAAATTCACAGTCTATAACAGCTCGAGACATGTCCATAAAAACAATTCAATCAAAGAAAATGCAAAATTATAGGAAACAGTGATAATTAATCTCCTCGTTCAGTCCATGAGGAACCAAACTCCCAAGTTTGTCGATCCAAAATGTCTCTCTTCGGTTCAACCGCTGGTTCAAATCTTCGTGAGGATTATTCTTAGTCAGTACTTCCAAGATCACAAATCTAATTTGGGTCAAATTATGACCGTTCTCCATCCAGTGGCGGGCTACAGCAGAGTTGGTGTTAGCGGTCCGGATGCATGAGCGATGCTCGTTCCACCTCGTTTTGGCCATTCTTGTGGATTGTCCTACATAGAATTTTCCACACGGGCATTTGATGCCGTAAATTATATTGGTGCTATCACAAGTACCATAGTTCTTGAGCGGGATCTTTTTCCCTGTTCTGGGATGATTGATAAAGTCTCCTTTAATTACTGAATCCTGAATCCTGAATACTGAATTAGCTACAAGAATCCTCCCTATAAGAATCTGAAACCTCATGAAATGAGACTCATTAGAGACCTCTATGGCGATAAGAAAATAACCATTCGTCCAGCGGACAAAGGTGGAGCGTTAGTTATCCAAAACACTGTGGACTATGACGCAGAGTGCAACAGGCAACTCCAGGACAGGACGATTTATGCCACCCTAGACCGGGATCCCACTGTTACGATTAAACAAAATCTCAAGATTCTATTAGACAAGGCTTTCGAACTAGAGTGGATTAACGAACACACCCAGAAATTTTTGCTTAAAGATCATCCAAGGATACCAAACTTTTATACTTTACCTAAAATTCATAAACACCCCACCAACCCTCCAGGAAGACCAATTGTGGCTGGCATGGAAAGTATTAATCAATCACTGGGCATCTACGTCGATTTTTTTCTACAACCTTTAATTCAGAAAACATCCACATATACTCGTGACACCACCCATTTCTTACAGAAACTCAGCTCCATTACTCCTGAACAAGGCGATTGGTTGTTTACTATAGATGTTAGAAGCCTCTATACATCTATACCACATGATCTAGGATTAGAAGCTGTGGAATGGCTACTGCTACAAACACCTGATATACGAGCACAAAAGGAGTTTCTATTAGCTCTCTTACAATTCATATCAGAAAATTCCTACTTTCAATACCGTAATCAGTTTTACTTACAAACCTCTGGAACATCTATGGGGGCAACAATGGCACCCTCATACGCCAACAGCTTCATGTATAAATTTGAGACTGATAATGTGCTGAGTAATCAACTTTGGAAAAATGACATCCGCCTATGGACTCGTTACATCGATGATATTTTCGGAGTGTGGAAGGGCACCAAGACGGCCTTCGACACCTTCTTTGAATATCTCAACAGTATTGACCAACGTATCCAATTCACTAGAGAAATCTCACAGGATACGATTACCTTTTTGGATGTCTGCATCAAAAAAGAGATTACATCTTACGGTACCTCAATCTTCCGGAAACCGACAGACCGTAACAACCTGTTACACCGCTTGAGTTTTCACCAGCCCAGTTTACTCAAGAACCTTCCATACAGTCAACTACTAAGGGTCAAGAAGATTGTTAGCGACCCTGAGGATTGTGCAGTTCAACAACAGGTTATGAAAGAAAAATGTCTAGCCCGGGGCTATAAACAAACAGAACTCGACATAGCATCAAATAGGGTCAGTACCCTAACACGAGAAACTTTGTTATCTACCCATAATCCCAAAAATAAGAGAGAACTTAAAACACTGGTATTTGTTTCTAAATTTTCGACTCAGAGCAACAGGATTAAGAAAACCATTAGTAAACACTGGGGGATTTTGAAGAATGATGTCCGAGTACAAAGTTTATTCACTGAATTACCGATATTTGCCTATCAACGTAGCAGGAACTTGAGAGACGAACTGGTATATACCAGACCCCCCTTGAAAGAATCTGTAACCCAACGCACTGGGACATACCCTTGTCTCCACTGCACCAACTGTAATTCAGTAATTAAAGGAGACTTTATCAATCATCCCAGAACAGGGAAAAAGATCCCGCTCAAGAACTATGGTACTTGTGATAGCACCAATATAATTTACGGCATCAAATGCCCGTGTGGAAAATTCTATGTAGGACAATCCACAAGAATGGCCAAAACGAGGTGGAACGAGCATCGCTCATGCATCCGGACCGCTAACACCAACTCTGCTGTAGCCCGCCACTGGATGGAGAACGGTCATAATTTGACCCAAATTAGATTTGTGATCTTGGAAGTACTGACTAAGAATAATCCTCACGAAGATTTGAACCAGCGGTTGAACCGAAGAGAGACATTTTGGATCGACAAACTTGGGAGTTTGGTTCCTCATGGACTGAACGAGGAGATTAATTATCACTGTTTCCTATAATTTTGCATTTTCTTTGATTGAATTGTTTTTATGGACATGTCTCGAGCTGTTATAGACTGTGAATTTCCATGTGTTTGATCTATCTGTGTCCCCCCCGCTACGTCTCCTGGACACTTGTCTGGGACCCAAGGTGGCGTTATTTTGCGCCACCATAGCAGTGGGGAGGTTTATACCATCAGTGTTACTATCTTTGGTGTCGTCACTTTTCGACACTGTACATTATATGCTGATTATAATTCTAGATTGTAATTCAACTATGCGTTACTAATATCATGAATACTGTGCTTAACATATTTAGCAGCCCGTTTCTGGATTGGGCATCTGTTTAGTTACTCTTCTTTTTTTCATACTTTTTTTCATACTTTTTTCGCTTCTGACAGTATTTCTTCTGTTTCTATGTTTTCTATTTTATCACATCACATAATTTTGAGTCACCATTATTCCGTGATTACTTTGTTGTAGACTGATAATTAATTTGTTACTTTGTACTCCCTTCCGGAGATTCACATACAGTCTGGTATCCCTAGCCGCGTTTACTCAGGGAGCGCGGTCACGTGGAATATTTAAGAGGCGTTGTCTTGACAACGCGCCGATGCGTACACCGCAGTTTCAAGCAAGCTAGCGAGAGGGACAGTTCTACCGCTCGCAGGTCTTACGGTAAGCTCACCCATAGATTTTTCTACACTGATTACACCTGTCTGCTTCAATAGCTTACAGTACTTTCATTATATTTCAGCCTATTTCGAAGGCTGCGCTACGGCGCTTACATTGTCCTGGACAGTTTACTGCCGTCTACATGTTTTCACACAGCAAGCTACTACGTATGCAATCATCTTACCACTTAGTCAGGTAAATACCATCCGAACCACTTATTCCTGTCAACCTTATATGCATCAGCCTTCTTACTGCTGTTTTCTTTTCTTCTGTTTCCTGTTATCCGCATCTATCAATCTTGACTTTTTCCACCCCTACAACGATCGGTATGTTATTTACTTTATTTTATATGATTATTGTTGACAATTATGGAATGGCATATGTACAATTGCAGACTTGCCCTGAAGAAGGATATTGTAATCCGAAATGCATTGGCAAATGTTTTAGTCTGACATGAGACACTAAGTGGCTTTTCCTTCCTCGCTAAATTAACATTAGCAACGCCTCACACCACGAGGCGAATTATTATGTTTTTTCGTAACTACTTGTTGATATATAAAAAAACTCCTTTTTTGAAAAATCAATGGACCATCGTGGTTATTATATGTGAACAGATTATTTCGGACATACATTAAACTTTGAAAAATTTGTATTATCAATTTACCCAGATTGGGTTTCTGGAGAGCGGCTGAGTGACCTTGTATCGCACTTGGTCTTTTGCCTTTTTTTTTTTTTTTCAGTGAGTAAAGAACCCAGTGGGTCATATACACCAATGATTAGCATCTCCTGTTGAGTTCCCCCTCTCTTAGGAGGTATCACCACCACAGCTAATACAGTAGCACCAGGTAAGGGCTCATTGATCAGCCTTGGGTTATAGGTAGACTTAATTCCCATCAACAGGCCACCCTTAGGGCGCCCAAGCTCCCCCTTAGTAGCCAATGCCTGGAAAGTCACATAACCATCTAATTTCACCTCTAAGGTAATCCAGGCTTCTTGTAATATGAAGATCTCATGCGAGAACAAGATCTCCTGGGCACCACCCTCACATAACCAATGGCTGAAACCCCTAGTGTTCCAGCTCACTACTGACCAACTTCAATCCAAAGAGGTTTTTGTGGCAATCATATTCTTTAACCATTCTCAACCTTGATTATCACTGTATTTAGCTAAGGTTTGGGATCATTTTTAGGGGCAACTGGTTTGGACCCAGCAGATTTACATTTAGTACATCCTTCCGGATTATCCTCCCTGGCAGCCGGGGTATCCAAGACATAGCCCAGGTAGCCCAGCAAAGCAGCTTATAGCCTAATCAGA
This sequence comes from Ambystoma mexicanum, assembly GCF_040938575.1. Lineage (NCBI taxonomy): Eukaryota > Metazoa > Chordata > Amphibia > Caudata > Ambystomatidae > Ambystoma > Ambystoma mexicanum. The sequence continues at coordinate 77,116,471 of NC_090934.1, forward strand.
GCAATAGTCTTTTGATATTGAAAAGTTGATATAAAGTCAGCTAAATCAATAAAAAAAATAAAAAAATTGTCTTGGGTAAGCTGCAATGAACTTTGGTAGTCTTGGTGCTCAATGTGCGTAGTGGTGCCACAAAGTCAAAATCGGCCATCTTAAGTATCCTAAGAGAGGGTACCTTGTTAAACAAGGATAAGAGTGAGGCACGATTTAACTGCCGCCCATTTTTTAGCGGCTACCTTTGGTGCAATAGACAAGGTTTTCTGAGGCAATAGGGGAGGCGGGGAATAGGTAGAGAGACTATCACCTCAGTTTCAGGATTCAGAGGTAACGGCCACCAGTGGTTGGTGGTGTGCCTGACTTGGAAAACTGGGCCCTGGTGCAGTGCATGCTTACAGGTTGCAGGTGCTCGATTAGCAACTTTGTCTTCCTCCAGGGGTAATGCCGGGTTAGTAGTAACCTCCTCTATTAACCAGCTTGTGAGTGTGCCCACGGTCTGTGCCGACCGGCTTTTGCACTGCGCAGCATGTTTCCGCTGTTTTTTTTTACATATTAGAGCTGCTTGGGCGCAACGTTGAGTTCAATGGTGGACAATTCACCTTCTCCTTGTCCCCTAAAGGAGGTAAGACCATGGCAGTTTGCAATTGTGTCTTTAAAGATTTCTGTTTTACCAGTCTCACCTGTCGTTTCGTTAAACATGAGGCAACAGTCACAGGATCAGTCAAACCATTAATCAGGGCAGCAAGCGAAGGTGGTGGAGCCAATTTATAGTTCACCCCCAGTGATTCCACAATGGTACAGTCAGGGGATTCCACTATCAGTGGGTGGGGGGTGCCGGTATTTGAGTAGCTTCCCCCGTAGGTCAATGGCTGGATATTCTGAGGGCTGTTTGAGAGCTATCAAATGTTTATGTAAGATTGCAATGGTCGCCCCCTAAAGTTTCAAATCTTCATGTATTGTGCCACAAAGTTTTAATAAAAGTTTTACAGCAAATTTTAAGATGCCATTATTATGGCTTGTAGAGGTCTCATGCGTACTGTAATCATCTTCAGTGAGACCACTTGTTGGTAATACAGTGTCGTATAAAGGTTTTGGGCTAGCAGACAACCTTGTGGCCTCCCCTGTGCTTGGCAGTGGAGTATCCCCAATTTCAAAAGCCAAAGGGGTATCCCCCACCCCCCTGCAGGAGGTACAGTTCCCAGAATTACATCACTCTTGGGCTCAGTTAATGCTTGTTCCTCCGCTCCTAATAAGGGGTCCGGGTCAGGGAGCTGTGGACCCAATTGCTCTTTATATGCTTCCCCTCCTTTTGCCCCATCCACATTAGGGGAGGAGCGTTCCTGGAGGGCATAGCATAATTGTAGCAATGAGTCGTTGTCAAGAGCCAAGGGTAAATAGCTATTTTCAGCCTCTGCTACTAGAGGAATGATGTCCTGAGCAGATTCTGCTAAAGAGTGGGCTGGAGATTTAGCCGGAAAGAAAACATCCAGTGGGCCTTTTTTTGTACCAACTCCTCCTGTGGCTTAGGCTCTTTCTTCCCTCCATTACCAGCCTTCACTGGATCTTCACAAATGTATTTGGGCTGTTAGCAGACTGCAGCCCATAGGGTTTCTTACCCCACGGTCCTACCGCTTTGCAACGACTTGCCGCCTTTCCTGGCATTGTGAGCTTGGTAGCAGTTAGGCAAAGTGCTAATGCGGCGGGCTATGACGGTTATGATCTGTCACACTCCCCCCCCACACAATGCACTCCCACTATGATACCGCTCACCTATTCCTTTTGCTTAAGGGCTTAACTGCTATCCACCCCAGGCCAAGAAGAACCCACAAGCGTACCCGTGGCCAGCAGTCAGAGAAAATAAAAAGTCCTGCAAATACATTGATGTTTGAGCAGCCAGTATCAGGTGTGTGATTTTACCAAAAGTACCTAGTTTAGCTCACAGCGGGGCTCTGCAGGCTCCACAGGGGACACTGGTGACACACCGCGCACTCTGAGTGAGAGGGGGTTTTTAAGTCCAACCCCTCTCCCAGAGTTGATGAAGGAAATAGTAAAAACACTGCTCCACTCACTCCACAAGGCTTGTAACGTCTCGAGACACTGGAGACACACTGTGCACACCCAATTAATGTATAGGCTATAGTTTTCAGCACACATTGGAAAGTGAGCTTTGTTAATTTCAAATTTTAACAAAATTCACACATAGTTTTCTGCAAATGGGGAATTAATTGAATTAATATTTTTGGTTAAATAGGCTAAGGACCTACACAGTTTTGCGCCCCCCCCCGACTACCCCTGCCCTCTATGAAAGAAAGGAATTCCAGGCAAGCAGACTCCCCCACCTTTTGGTTTCCCAGGGCTCAGTTATACTTACATAGAAAGCCTCTGTTTAAAGTTCAGAAAGGCCAGCTACATCTCAGGACACTCTGGAAAGATAGGGCAGGGGTCTGGTCACTCCACTCTCAAAGATGGCCTCCCACTCTCCACCATAGGACCAGGTCAGCTTTGAGGCCTTCCTAGAACTAGACAGCTCCACCCAGATGCACTCTAAGCAGTCTCCTCTGGTGTCTCCTTACAGCTGTCAGATGGTAAGTTTCGGCAGCCTTCCTGATGGTCTGTCCCTTGTCTGTCTTTCCCCCTTTTGTTCCTTTTTTGTTTCTGCCCTTTCGCCTATCCTAGTGCAGTCCCCCTTGTATAGCAGCAATGACATCACCAATTTTACAATCTTGGGGAAGTACCCTGCAAAAATTCCTGCCAATAGGCTTGGACAGTTACCCTTCTCTCTCCTCCCAAACCCAGCCTCCAAGTCAGGATTGGTTTAGGGGTCTGGACCAACATATGGCAATTCCCATTTGTAATCACCCTTTGTTCTGCTTTCAACATTTTGGCAAAAACTAGTTATGCATCACAACTTCATAATTTAACTAGCAACTGCCATAATAAATATATTTTCTGAATCAGCTAATCATGGAGTATTAGATAAGCCAACCACCAAGTCCGTACCATGTGGCACCTTTATGCCATTTCCATAAAATGCACAACAGTTATGAATATGTACGTTATTAAGCATATCCCTAATTTCATTTTCCACCCGCTAACCAACTCTCACATTTTGAAGTGGGTACCCCCATTTTCACACATATTAGTCATGCTCCAGCCAAGGGGAACTTGTAAATATGTAGTTATGAACACCCTACTATTGGTGTTCAATCGCTGGGAAGTCTGAGCAAATGCCCGCTTTAACTTCTGCACAAACTCCCTAGGTGCCTGACCTTGCCCACACTGCAAGTTATATGCAGCCTTACAGGCCTCTTGTGGGTTCCTATGGGTGGATAAATGTCTCAATATGGCCGCATTATAGGTGGACCATATATAATGATCCTGGTCCTCCAGTCCCACAAAGAAACTGGAGTACTCAGGGGAGAAAAATCAATTTTGCAAATGCTATACAATTCACATCATTCCTGATCTGGAATGATGCCAGTATCTGCTCATAAAATTCCAGGTGCCCCTATACTGAATACTTGCAATTCTTGTGGTATGGGATCAGGAAACTCTTTATGGCCTTGATTTGTATTGTATTGGGTCTTTCACAAAACCCTTGCTCTGCATCGCTGTTTTTCTCTTCTACTGCACCCGAGTCTATTCACCTTCTGACTCAGAACTTCTACCGGTACTCCCTTCCCTGTCTTCTAGGCGCTCCCTATTTACGAGATTAGGAATATCTCCCAGCACCACAGGGTATGTACTCCTCTCGCCTAGACTAGAGTGAACCCTCAGGGTCACTCTCCCTGGAGTTCCTTTTAGGCTCATGATAGAACCCAGTTTCCTCATCCCTCCTACCAGGGAGTCTGGGCAGTTCCCGCCATTCCTCTGAATATACAGAGATTTTTAGAATGCCCTTCCTAAACTGAGGGTCTGGCTTTTCTCCTTCAGCAAAGCAGGCAAGGTGGTCTCTTTGTAGTCACATCTTCAGCCAATCTAACTCCCTGACTTTCTCCTCATAAGAGTTTTCATGGTCTGAAGTACTTACAGTATTATTCCTTACTTCCCCGGACATGCATTCCCTTTTGTGTGGTAGCAATGAATACTCATCAATATCAGACAGGGACTGGCCTTCTTGATCAGTCGGGCTAGGCCTTGGTACGTCTAACTGCCTCATGTCACCCTGTTCTGGATAAGTGGCATGCCTGAGGTCGGTTCACATTTGTTCACGAGAGGTTGTAAATGACTGGCATGGACCCCTGCTGGGAAAGGTGCCACACCTTGATCAGTGGACCTTGTCCCATATCCTGATTGGTTAGGGCACCTGACGTCCTGTTTATAATTTTGATTTCCTTGGTGAGGCTCTCACATCTGGGTCTCTCTTTATTTATTTGCTATTGGTAGTCAGAGAGCTGTCTTTTAAATTCTGAAACTAAGGCTTGATTAATCTTATGCAGCCTGCTCTGAGCTACCAACCTATATTTTATTTGCTGTACCTCCTGCTGAAGTGATTCATTCTCCCTCTCTGAGCCTTGTAAACTGCGTGCATATTCAAGGTGCTTTTCTTTCACAAGACTAATCTCTTTCTCTTGTTCATCCCTACATTTTGCCTCCTCTAATAGTTCAGCTTCTATTTGCCTCACTCGCTCTGCAAGCTCATTCCTTTCTTCTCTAATTCTGGTCAGTTCCCGAGAACCTGACTGTCTCTTTCCCACCTCCATCTGATTTTTCCTCTTTAATAGGACGCTGTTATCCTGATTCAAGAGGTATTTTTCCTGAATCAGCAGTGTTCACTGTTCTTTCAGAGTACTTACTTGCTGATGTATCTGATCAAAGTCATTTTGGTAATCAACCCCTTTGATAATTAACTGACTGTTTTCATTTTTCAACTGCTTTATTTACAATTGAAAGGCCATAATGTCATCCAAAATGATTCTGTTATGAGCAGCCTGGTCATTTACCTTGTGTTGCAGTGCGCTCAGATTTTCAACACACCCCTTATATGCATTTTTCAGTGCGCAGAACTGTGTTTCACGCTCTGCACTCTGTTGCTGCAGTGTTTTCAGCTCATCTTTGAGTTGTTGAACAAGATCCTGGGCCCGTGACAGGTCTCCAGCCTGATTCATCCTAGTAGCCTCACTATTTTGCTAACCCTCTTCCACTAAAAGCAAATGCAAATATAACTGAGCAGTTAACTGAGCCATTTGCATCTGTTCTTCACGAGAATTGCGGGTCATGTAAAATGCCTCTAGTGCGTTGTGCAATATTCCACCGTCAAACCAAATATCATTGCTTACTGAGGTAACCACCCACACAATTCTGGTTTGCCAACTTCCTGCATCGTCCTCAACCAATTCTCCTTTAAGAAATAATTTAGCTAAGAGATGCTCCTTGGCTTCACCAATTTGTACAGTAGTCATTTTCACAATTGGTGTTTTTGCACCTTAGTAAAACTTTCTTTATGCAGGGGCAAAATCACCCTGTTACTGCTTGATTTTCTCACTCAAATAAATTCTTACACACTCTTAATTATTTACCCATACACCTCCCTGGAACTCAGGGGTCAAGTCCTCACAGCACTTTAACAAAACAAAGATGACTATCCCGACACCTTAATGCAATTGCATCAAAATGAAAACACGGTCACAATGGGACTCATTACAAGGAAGGCGGTAGAGGGATAATGGCGCTGGTAGAGCTGCCAGCCCGTTATCCATCTACCGCCTCATTACAAGGTCTGCTTGAGGGTCCCACAAAGGACGTCTGGTAAAACCAGGCATCCTTAGCGGGACCCGCTAGCAGACCAGGATGCTAACAACGGGCCCATCATTAACAGGCCCGTTGTTAGCATCCTCCCCATTCCCAGAGGGGAATGGGGATGTACCGGGTCCAGTTTCCAGGAAAGGGAATTACTGGGTCCAGTTTCCAAGAAAGGGAATTACCGGGCCCTCCAAGGTCGGAATGGCCCAGTAATTCCCTATTTCTGGAACGCGGACCCGGTATCCGGTATGGAGTAGCCATGCCGCTAAAAGCGGCATGGCTACCTAAGTAGCATGGCTACCTCCATACTCGTAATGAGGCCCAATGTATTTGTCAGGGGTCAGGAATAGGCAGCTAAATCCTGGCGCAAGCCCCCAATTTGGAACAGTTTATTGAGAAGCCACCCTCAACATGGGGAGTTCCTTTCCTCCCCACTCAAGGTGTCACGCAACAAACTATTTAACTGACTCTTTCTTTTAGCCCTATCTCAGACACATAGCTTGCCCCTTGGTTTCCTCCCCCTGAGCTAACAATGAGCTAAGAACCAGTAATAGAAATTAGCACGAAAATGCCAAACACCTCTTTGTCCGTGGCACAACACAATCAACTTCTCCCAGCATAAATAAATCACAAAAGTGGATTAAAAAGAACACAATCACAATTCTTCACTTGCTACAAATTTCACATCGCGAAATAATTCCACTGATCAATAACAAAGGCAATTATCAAGTAATGTTTGCGATTTTGATTTTCCTGCAGGCATAAAAGGCTAGCAGCAGGATTTCAAGATTGGTACAAATAAATATGGCAATTATATTTTCGCCCACACTTTTGCTTTAAAATAAACACAGGGTTATTCAGTGGTTTGTTTTTCAGACCTCTATTTTGCTGTGGTCTGTGTTGGAAAGTCTGATTTGAGAACCCCTCTTCCTTAAAGAAGTCGGGGTCAGCTGGACAACAAGGATTACCCAATTAATTTATAGGCTATAGTTTTCAGCACATATTGAGAAGTGAGCTTTGTTTATTTCGAATTTTAACAAAATTAACCCTGTAGTGTTCTGCCAATTGGGGAATTAATTAAATTAATATTTATGGTTAAATAGGCTAAGGATCTACACAGTTTTACCCCCTGACCCGCCCACTATAAAGGGAAAGGATTCAAGCCAAGCAGACTTCCTCACTTTTTGGATTCCCAGGGCTCAGTTCAACTTACATAGCAAGCCTCCTTTTAAAGTTCAGGAAAGCCACTGCATCTCAGGACACTCTGGAAAGATAGGGCAGAGGTCTGGTCACTCCACTCTCAAAGATGGCATACCGCTCTCCACCATAGGACTCAGTCAGCTTTGAGGCCTTCCTAGAAATAGACAGCTCCACCCAGATGCACTCTCAGCAATCTCCTCTGGTGTCTCCTTGCAGATGTCAGATGGTAAGTTTCAGCAGCCCTCTCGATGGTCTGTCTCTTGTCTGTCTGTCCTTGTCTCTCAGTGCAGTCCCCCTTATATAGCAGTGATGACACCACCAATTTTACAATCATGGGGAAGTACCCTGCAATAATTCCTGCCACTAGAATTGGACAGTTACCCTTCTCTATCCTCCCAAACCCGGCCTCCAAGTCAGGATTGATTTAGGGGTCTGGAGCAACACATGGCAATTCCCATTTGTAATCACCCTTTGTTCTCCTTCCAACATTTTGGCGAAAACTAGTTATGTATCACAATTTCAGAATTTTACTAAAGCAACTGCCATAATAAACATATTTTCTGATTCGGCAAATAATGAAGAATTAGATAAACCGACCAGCAAGTCTGTACCATGTAACACAGTCATGTGGCACCTTTCTGCCGTTTCCATAAAAAGCACAACAGTTATGAATATGAACGTCATTGAGCATATCCCTAATTACATTTTCCATCCGCTCACCAACTCTCACATTTGGAACATGTTCAGATAATTAACATACTAATAGAGTATTGCCACTGTAATTCCTCTTTGCATTTACTCTGTCATTCTACCACCAAAACCGATGGTCCTATTGTGAACTACCCCTTTCCCAAAGCTTACCTGTCATTTTCAGCCTCAGTAAAAAGGAATTCCCATTTGCATGTTCTTTTTCCTTGAATTTGTGCTTAACATCCCAAAAACCGATTTACCCCTTCTGTTCCTCTTTCCCTATTGTGTGGTCAAAACGATGTTCCCCTTCTTTTCTGTTGCATTCCCTTTCCATTGCCCATGTGTTGTATATTCTAAAAATGTTCTCCTTGTGTGCTGATTAGTGTTCCCTAAAATCCCTGCCTGTCTTTATAAACATAAGCAAGCAAATTCCCTGTTTTCTATCTCTTTCCCCTAGCAATTGTGAGAAATAATAAAAACTCCATTCTTCCATTTTGCTCAAATATTGTTTCTGTGGGCACCCCACAAAAAACAACCCCCCCCCCCTGTATTCCTACTCCCTGCCACTGCCTTCCATTCAAAGGAATCAAGTCCAATTGATATTTGGGGGGGTTGAGTATTGCAGGGGGAGTGCTTAACACTAGTGCTATCATTGTGTGGTAAATTGTCCTTTTCCTGTTCTGCCATTTAAAAAAAAAAGGGAAGTAACTGTGACAGAGTGTCTTAACCTGGTTGTTTTGTAGAGATTATTGCATTTTGTGTTGCCAAAACATTGGTGGCTGTTGTAATTTGTTGATTTTCTTTCGGCATTAACAATACATTAATAAATATTTTATTGATACATGCCGGCCTGGTTCCTAGTCCATTGTGACACGGGGTGTAGGTGGAGTTTGGGTGCAAAACGGGTTGGAGGCCTATTCAAAACAAATCCGTAGTATACTAAAAAAATAAAAAGCGTTTTATTGTGGGCCACATTCATTGTAGGGGAAAGAGTACACTGGCTTGCATAAGCCGTGTAATAACCGTGTCAGCTGTACAGTGTAACCTGTACTCCTTCTATGCAGGTTGTAGGCAATCATTGTTGCCTGTGTCCTTGCTGTACAGTGTGTGACCTGTACTTGCTCTATGCAAGTTACAAGCAAGCATTAGTGCCTGTGGCCTTGCTGTACAGTGTGTGACCTGTACTCGTTCTATGCAGGTTATTGGCACACATTGGTGCATGTGTCCTTGGTGTACAGTGTGTCACTGGAGTTTTGTGGGTGAAAGCTAATGTACATTGCTTTGGTCAACCCACACATCGTGTTTTGCTTTCCTGACATTTTTCTGTGAGCATTTTTTTCCATTGTGGCTTTTAAAGCCGTTTTAATTTGCAAACACATGTGCAGGCCGTTTTTGCTTTCCATGTTTACAAATCCTGTTTTCCATTTCACAGGATTCTTTGATTCCTCCTTCTTGGGTGAATTAAACTGCTGCTTGTCCATTGACAGCAGAGAAAGTTGAGGCAAAGGTGGTCACTGACACTCGCTTCATGAGCCGAATAACCGAGATGGAGGGTGGCAGTGCATGGGTGGGTCTTTGCTTGGGGGACAAGAGGTTTCAGGTGGGAGGCGAGCTGAAAATGGTCAATCCAAAACAGAGTAGTAGTGAGAGTGTTTGATAGGGGATGTCTGAGGAGATGAGAACATCCAAGGTGTGTCCAGCAGAGTGTGTCAGACCAGAGGGTAGAATGGAAGGGAAAGAGAGTCACAGAGGTTGCAGAAGAGCCTAGAGGAGGGGTTGGAAGCATCAAGTTGAGAGGTAGAGGAAAGGAGAGCAGAGGAGAGATCAGTCCACTGAGAGGAAGACCCGGCCATGTGGCCTGTAGATGGTGGACACAGTCAGAGAGAGGCCAGGAGAGATAGTGTGCCTGCAGACTCGGCATTCAAAGGAGGAATCGGCCTACATAGGAATGAGAGAAGTAGGGACCCATTCAGGAAAGATCAGGGCCAGTCCACCTCAGGCCGGTAGGTTCTGGGCTCGGAGAGGATTCTTGTAGCCCACAGCGAGGAGGGTGTCAAAACCTTCAAGACCTTCAAGCTCTTGAGGTTGAACCTGTACCACAAACCTTTGGGGTTGGCTTTCCCCTGGCCCTCCAACCACTGAGGGGTGTCATTTATTTGGGTGGGATCATCTGTCCTTTGTAGTTTAGAGGCACTGAGCAAACTTGATAGTGGTGGACGCTCCCGTGGCCATCAGTGCATTTTGTGTCACCTCACTTGTAGTGGGGTGGGTTCTCTTCACCTTCTCATGCTTCTGAGAAGTTGTCATTTGTTGGGACTGAGGAAACTTGATTGTGGTGGATGCTCCCGTGGCCATCAGTGCATTTTGTGTTACCTCACTTGTTGTGGGGTGGGTTCTCTCCACCTTCTCATGCTTCTGAGAAGTTGTCGTTTGTTGGGACTGGGGAAACTTGATTGTGGTGGACGCTCCCGTGGCCATCAGTGCATTTTGTGTCACCTCACTTGTAGTGGGGTGGGTTCTCTCCACCTTCTCATGCTTCTGAGGAGTTGTCATCTGTTGGGACTGGGGAGACTTGATTGTGGTGGACGCTCCCGTGGCCATCAGTGCATTTTGTGTCACCTCACTTGTAGTGGGGTGGGTTCTCTCCACCTTCTCATGCTTCTGAGGAGTTGTCATCTGTTGGGACTGGGGAGACTTGATTGTGGTGGACGCTCCCGTGGCCATCAGTGCATTTTGTGTCACCTCACTTGTAGTGGGGTGGGTTCTCTCCACCTTCTCATGCTTCTGAGGAGTTGTCATCTGTTGGGACTGGGGAGACTTGATTGTGGTGGACGCTCCCGTGGCCATCAGTGCATTTTGTGTCACCTCACTTGTAGTGGGGTGGGTTCTCTCCACCTTCTCATGCTTCTGAGGAGTTGTCATCTGTTGGGACTGGGGAGACTTGATAGTGATGGACGCTCCCGTGGCCATCAGTGCATTTTGTGTCACCTCACTTGTAGTGGGGTGGGTTCTCTTCACCTTCTCATGCTTCTGAGAAGTTGTCGTTTGTTGGGACTGGGGAAACTTGATTGTGGTGGACGCTACCGTGGCCATCAGTGCATTTTGTGTCACCTCACTTGTAGTAGGGTGGGTTCTCTCCACCTTCTCATGCTACTGAGAAGTTGTTGTTTGTTGGGACTGGGGAGACTTGATTGTGGTGGACGTTCCCCTAGCCATCAGACTCTACATGTTGTTTACTTGGCACTGAGGTGGATGGACCCATGTTCTCATGCAGTGGAGGGGTTATCCCTTTTGGAGTGAGGTGGACTCCCTGATACCACTCCATTTATAGGATTTAGGTGCAGTGAGGGTTGACTAGCCATATGAATAATGGTGAAAACTCTCCTCTGGCCCTCGCCGCTTGGACGGCTGACAACCTTGAGTGGTGTGGACGCTCCCCTGGCCCTCTCCACCTGCAGGCTTTCTCATCTCCCTGGTCCTCCCAAGACACAGTTCTGCAGCATTGACAGAGTAGGCTCCACACCTTGATTCGTGCTGTTGTCCAGAACGGTTTGTGTAGTCGTGATGGTGATGGTTGGGGAAGTTGTGTGTTGGTTGAGGGGCGGTGTGTGTCCCTGGCACGGTTGCACGTGTGGGTCCTTTGTCAACTCATCACTGCATGTAGAGCGCTGGGCAAGGGACAAAAGACTCAGGAGACGCAGGGTCCTGTAGTGGTTACTTTATTCCAGGTCATGTCACAGGTCACATATATTAGGATCAGGGTGATACGTGGTAGGACGGGTTCTTGAAGGAGTGATTAGGAAGGGGGACAAGCGCCGAGATCACCACCCCCTGTGGCTCCCAGGAACCATCTGCCTCTCAGGGAAGATTCTCCCATTCAGCCACTCGCCTCAATGCAGCTTCTCATACACCCCAGCAGCATTCAGTCCCAGGATGCAACACTCTCCTGGTCCCCTGCCACTGGAACTCACCACCCCCTGAAATTATTCTTAATTTCCCAAGCACCATTCAGGGGTTTAGGAGTGCACCTCCTAGCTGTGGAAGGCTGATTTGCAATATACTGTAACACCACCCACCCTGTGACCCTCTTCCCTGATCCCACTGTACATAGCTGCATATTGATGTGTGTAAATGTCTGTATTGTTCCCTTGATATGTCCCCAATTGCCCCTCCCCCTCTGGTTGGGTCTGATCCACAGTCCACAGCACCAGGAAACGGGAGGCTCCCTCCAGCGGAGAAGAGTGTTTCTGTTCAAAGCCAATTGTGTACTATATCCATATGAATACATTAAAGAACTGGCCTTATTCAGCCTGTTGGGAAATGGGAGAAAAAGAACATGCACGGCTGTGCATTGTGAGGACATGGACGTATTGGGCGAAGAACAGACAAGGTCGCAGAATCGAAGAATAGGCCTCCCACTGCAAAGGGCATGGCAATGAAGAAAAGGCCACAATGTGCACATAAAGGACAGATGATCTCTGCATAGCAACGGCAGAGGAGGGGGGAGGAGGTGCACTCAAGGGTGGCTCGCCCATAATGTACCACCTGCCCCCTTGCCCATCATGAAGGAGCCGTGCCAGCCCAGGACCCTCCCTCCTCTGCTTGTTGCATCTGAAGGAGCTCTCCTGGGCTGTCTTGCACTGTCAAAGAGAAAATCGGGTTCTCTTTGTCAGTTCTGTTCCCCAGTGCGCATGGTCATGCAAGGCATGGGATGGAGGGGGGTAGGGGTAGGGGGAGGGGGGGGGGCGGTGCTTCCCCAGCCTTGCGTGGCACATTGGGGATACAGGCTGGGGAGCTGCACATTTGTATGAGTGGGGGGGGGCACTTCTGCACCACCCCCCTCGCACATGCAAACGGATTGGGGTGCCGGGTCAAAATTACTTCAGCTCATGTGTACAAGGGCAGGAATCAGGAAGCGTTCTGTGCTTCTGTTTCCCGTTGGTACTGTGCAGGAGCTGGAGGCTTTCGTGATGACAGCAGAGTAGAGCAGAGTCTGTACTGGGATGCATGCAGGTAACCATTTTTTTACATTTTTTTAATGAATGACGTTTATTACTGTGTGTCGGTGTATGAGTGAGTGTATGATGTATGGTGGGTGTGTGTGTGTGTGTGTGTGTGCATGCTGTGTGTGTGCATGCTGTGTGTGTGTGTGCGTGCGTGCTAGGCAAGGGAGCAGAGTTTTGTCAGAAGGGATGTGGGGGTGATGGGTGGGAGGCGGGGATTAAGGAAACAACATCATTTTTTACTGGGCATCTATCACAGATGCCCAGTAAAAATCGCTGCTGATTTTGTTTTTTAAATGATATGTAGTTGCGTGGTTAGACTGGCCATTTGGGGGCAGCCAGTCATTCCATTTCATGCTGTGGCATGACATTATCTGCACTGGGCATCTATGATAAAGCAAGCATGTTAAGTGGTATAACGTGGCTAGACTGGCATTTTGATATGATATGGCCTTTATAACGCGCCTATACACAAGTGTTTCAAGGCTTGGGGTAGCCAGTCAAGCCATTTCTGACTGTGGCATAAAATCTTGTTTCCTGGGCATCTATAATAAAGCATTCATGTAAAGAGTTATTACGTGGCTACACTGGCATTGTGGTGGAGTCAGTTTCTACATGTTTTCAGATTCTGGCATGGCATTTTTAATGGCAAACCCAAAAGGAGTAGTTTGCTGCATGTGGATAATGGCCTGTATTGATAGAACCACTTTCTGGGATTCCGTGTCCGTGCCAACCATCAGATTTGTCTCTGCATCACCTCTCCTGTCATGGCGGAAGTTTGGGCATCATCAATTGCCATGGTTGCAGTGCGCTGTCCATGGATCATTTCTGTCTGCAGCTCATGCGGTAAAAAAGTGCCGCCAGCTTCGACATGGACCTGTCCCCTCCTTCATGAAAAATGCAACTTTGCTGGATGGTGTTGGACCAAAGGAAGGAACATGGTTGGAGAATGAGCAGGATGCCTGGATTATAGGTAAATGCGAAGTTCACAGGCAGGTTTATTGAATGGTAGAAGAAACCGGTTTGCTGGATAGTAGTTTCTGCGCCTATATTCATAGCCGGAAGGACGTAGAATCTCATGGGAGTTATGGATGGATGGATGGAGATGTGATAGATGTGATGGATGGGATGGATGAATGTAGGCGATTGTTAGGGAGAATTCTCATTCTATGGCTAATTTCCCTCACCTAGTGAGTCCCGCAGCAGCTTTGCTGGATTTCTGGAGTTTATCTTTTCCACTTGGTAACAGTGTGAGCCTTTTTTCCACTTTGACTTGTGTTTTGCCATGTGTATTTCTACTGTTTGTGTGATCTTGGGCTCTGGAGCACACCACTCCATGAGCCCCAGTTTTCTGTGTGTTACACAGCACCTTCAGTGCAGTAACACAGAGTTGTCTTTGAGACTTCCCTCTGACTCCATTTTCTGGGGCTGACTACCGTCCCCCAGAAATAGATAAAGTCGCCATTAACTTTACATAGTCACTTTAAAACTACAGACCCAGTGCACACCCTCTTACACGGAGTACTGGAAAGGGTTAATTACTATCCCTTTTTGTTTATGCCTCTCTGAGCTTTGTTTTGCTCTTTTAACATTTAGACTTGGCTGGTGGCAGTGGTATCTACCCTAACTTTTCTACGTGATTATATTACATAAACATGGTATTGTTCGAGGCTATTATAGTAGCCTCGAACATAAACCCGCTTGACCAAATGTGCTTTCTTTTGGCTCCGGTCGGGTTTATTTGCCATTTCTTTTTGTTAAAGTCCTTTTTGGGTTTTACTTTGCGCGGCAAACCAGGTTTGCCTTCTTTGTTCACCGTTTTTTGGCGGGCTTCTGCAAAGAATCCCTCCTCTTGGCGTCTGGGTGTCTAGGTGGGCTGAATGTGAGGGAGGGGTGTAGTCACCCCCTGCACAGGGTATCCTAGCAAACTCAAGTCGCACTTTGCCATGATTGACTGAGGTGGTTGTCCGGGCCCGACAACCCCCCTGCTGTGTGATTGACAGCCAGTCTGTGTGAATGGGGGATTTTCGCATAAAATGCAGGACTCTTGGGCTGGAAGTCAGAGTCGCCACTGGAACTACAAGGAACCGAAGAGAAACGGAGAAGAAGACGGCTGCTGCAACTATCCCGTCCCGGTGAAGCCCTGCTGCAGTCCTGAGCTATCTACCCTTCGACGACCAGAGAAGATCCAGTTCGGAGTCTTCTTCCCTTGAGCCTGGTGGGGTCAAACAGCTCATCTCCCACAGCCAGAGGATACTCTTCGTGGTCGAAATCACTGCGCACTGCTGTAGTGGTCCAGACAGCCATTTGAAGAGCCTCTCCTGTTTTAAAGGAGCGTACCTTTTATTCACCGTCGCTGCTGCTGGCCTCGTCCCTGGGTAGTACAACTCACTCCAGACGTCCTTCTTCTTGTCCCCACGACTGAAGCTCCAGGAACTGTGAGTTTGCGGGAAACTACCAGGAACAACTGTCATGGCACCAGTTTCTTCAAAGAATAAGGTACTGTATCCGACTTTGAGGAACTAGGGTGAACCCTGTTCTCCTCATTCAAGGCTTGTCCTTGTCTTCTCTCCTTCTTATAACTTTTGCTTCCTCTTTTCACAATATCCAAGTACTCCTGGCATCATTAAATTGAACTATCTGACTGTGTGATCCTCGACAACAGGAACCCTGTTCCACCTAACACTGGCGCAGGCCTATTGACTTTTATCTCTGGGTTAGAAAGTGTTCTCTGATTTTGTCGGCCTTGACAAAAGTATTGCTGATGATTTTTGTCCCCAACTCTCTTTTGGTAACTCAGGTGCTAAGTGTGTTCCAGGGTCGCAACTCTGGCCCCTGAGGTCTCCCTTGTAAAAAAAAAGAAAAATGTTTTATTTTTTGTATTTTTTTTGTAATGTAAGCTCCTGGGCTGTGGCCAGCGACATTTGGCTCTTTGTTTCTGGGGTGGCTGGCATTCGTGTTCAGGCCTCTTAAAAAAACATGGCATTCCACAAGTCTAACACTTTCAGCAGTGACCCTAAATAAGAAAGAATAGGAATAACAAATAATTTGTCTTTCTGGAATTCTATACAATAATTGCTAGACTCATTAAAGGTTTATTTCAGGCACAATTCAGGGGGCGAGTAACTGATTTTGTCTGTTCTTAAACACCTCAAATTCATAATGCAAACAAAACCTTCCAAAAAGCATTCAGATTAGAATAAGCATCCATTTCGGATTATGTATTTTGCTTTTTCGCAAGTTGCAGTTATAGAATGTTTTTTCTGCCATTGTCTCTGTTACGTTCATCACAAAACATATCATCTCGGTGTCCTCTTTCACTTGACAAAATCCTTGTGCCTAAAAGCATGTGTACAGTGTAGAAATGTTTGACCATAGCACATCAAGTGGCCCTTGATTTCATTGTGCCACAATGAATGCATTGTTGTAATATGTCTATCTTTCCTATCTCCCTGGCATGCTGTTCAGGATGTTTGTTTGCATGTATGAGGTAACGAGTGCCCAGACTATGGGATGTCATGTGAGTGCACTGCTTTCCCTATTTTGCCAACCTCTGAAGCCTGAAAAGTAGATCCATGCAGGCTTGACATGTGGCCAGCTTTGCACCAGACCTGCAGATGAACTGGTCTGCTGTTGAATCTCAGTTACCAGTTTAATGGTATCCACTACAGAGTGTAATTTGCTTTCTGACTTTGAGAACATTCAGACATGTAATTGCTCATTTTACTATAGCCAGTAAAATAGCTCAGTGGGTTGAGCGCTTCAATGTGTGTGTGTGTGATTTGCAGGTTGCAGGTTTGAATCCCGGCAAGGCTAACTCAGCCTTTCATACTTCTGAGGTCGATACATTTGTACTAACACAGGTTAGGTGATATTGTAAGCATATGTGTTCTATATAAACCACTTATATAATAACACATCATTATCATTTGGCATTGGACGTCTGCTTGCATTCACATCTGTTAATATGGGCCTATACGCTGATATTAACGATACATATGGTGATCCATTCTTGTACGAAATGCATATCACATTAGTTATATGGTAACCATATGTTTCGTAGTGTTCTTAGGAACAATGCTATGTGATGCCACTTCCTGTTTTGTCAAGTGGTGAAAAGTCATGTTTCATTGCTTCCCGTGATGTGACTTTGGGGTGGGGTCAAATGACCTCATTTCCTGTTCTGTCATCAGAGGTCAAGGGTCGTGTGATGTCACTTCTGCTACCTCAGGCATTTTGGTGAAAGGACGTCCCTGGTATTATAGCCCGGTCTGTGACTCAGTGGACTAAAGCATAAACTACAGGGGCTTGACTTTGACCTCATGGTTCACAGGTACGAATCCCAGCTGGTCCACTCAGCCTTCATCCTTCTGAGGTTGATTAAATGAGTACCATTAAGTGGGGTAACAATAAAACGTAGGTTGTCTGTCAATAGCGCCAAGATGCCCCTCTGAGGGAGAACGTGCGCTCTACAAATACACCTGTCATGATAACACCTCCAGCATGCTGTTCTCTCCTGTTTATATTTTGGAAACAGTTTCCAGGTGCAAAATGTATAATACACATCCAGAATGGCTGCCAGAGGAAAAGGAAAGGTACCTCTTAAGAAAGTAAGGTGCGACTCAGGGGCACAGCGAGGAGTAGTTGGGGAAAACTGTACCTGTGACAAAACTGGGCCAAAAGAGCGACCATGACAACACCATGACAACACCGGACAAAGGGTGGAAAGATGACGGACGTCACGGAGGGCAAACCAGGAAAATACTTGCAGCTTGACCGTCTAGGTGGTTGGGAAGATTGGAATGCGGGATTACTTTGCCAGATATGTTAAGATGTCTAATTGGCTAAGAAGCTGTTGCAGCGTGCTATTGAAAACTGCTCCCTGAAACCTCTGATGGCGCTTTTTTTAATTTAATAAAGAAAGGGTCACAGTCACCTTGTACTTCTTGGCACCCAGAAATGACACCCAAGCTTTTTTGAGGAACATGTTTGGGAAACGGAAGTCCGCTGTGTGCACGCGGTGTCCAGGAAAGGGCTGGCGAGCACCAGGGGAGCAGAACAAGCCGTTCCCGCTGAGATCCCATCTGCTGCAGGAACAATGGGTGTTCCCGGGACAGCATTGTGAGCGCCCAAAGCAGTGGGACACACAATGCGCACAGTGAATGCCTTTCGGGCGCGGTGGGTGGGGGCTTGGGGGCGTAGATATTGCCCTGACTGGTAACCTGTGACCTAACCAACACACACACCCTTCAATCACACACACCCGAGACAGTCAGAATGCCCATCTTAGCACTGAGCTGCTAAAATGGATGGGTACTGGAGTGATGGGTCCGCGGACCTGGGAGACGAAAACGTCCGATTGCACTCCTTGGCATCATGGCCCACTCAGACTCCAACCACTAGTGCACAGGCCCTCTAGCATCCAAGCCTCTGCTACTGGGGTCTCAGCTCCCTCCAACTGGTGTCTCGGACGGTGGTCAGTCAAAATGTCGAAAAAAAAGTCTAATGACAATAATGTCGAAAAATAAATGTCGAAAAAAAAAAGTCGAATACCCTCTTTTTTAATTATATATTTATTTTGGGGTCCGGGAATAAAAAAAAATGGGTATAAAAAAAGGGGGTTTGGGGGGGCTAACCCCCCATTTATAATAAAAAACGTCATTAAAAAAAATTCGACTGTTTTTTTCTCGACATTTTGACATTCGACTTTTTTGTTTTCAATTTTATCACTATAAACCGTCTCGGACCCCCGCCACAGGGGTCGGCGATCACCACTACTGTCTTCCTCGTTATAGATCGCCACACCTTCTTCCACTGCAGCCTGGGATCCACCACTCCACACACATCAAATCAATATGATTGCCATGTGACCATATTACAACTGTTCTATGCAGCATGGTCCATGCACCCACCGGTATCCGAGGACACTGGGGCTGGACACTGTGGCTACCTAAACCCTAAACACCACGTTTTTTATTTTGGCTATATGTCCCCGTTTTTAGAGTTGGCTATTAGACGGCACTCTAGCACCACCTATAAGCCAAAACTATTGCATTAGAGCACAGTTATGGAGAAATGGCACATGAGGAGGGCACACAGTTTGTTGGTGTTGTTTCGTTATTTACCCACCCATTGTCTGCCCATGGCCATGTTAACCTCTATGGTGATTTCCACCGACTACCTGCCCCTCCCCCACCCAGAACAAATCCTCCCGGGATCTCTTTCAGCGAGCTTTATGAAAGTGTATGATCACACTCTAAGGTTGAAGAGCCTGCCACTGCTTTTTTAAAGCAGTCTTCTGAAAGTTAATGACTTCATTGGAGCCACTCATTTATAAGCACTGAAATCCTGTTAAAAAACAAGCATTGGCAAAGCCAACAGTTTAGGCGTGTGTATCAGTATTATGCATTTGCCAGGCACTGCTATTATATGCCCAGGTACTTGCACCATTTTACACCTGCTACCATCAATGGGAAGTTAATACCGCCACGGCAGCTCCTGGTAAATGTCTTTCCCATGCCTACACAAAAGCCCAAAACTGTTGGCATTGCCAATGCTTGTTCACCATGATTTAGGGCTTCGGTACCTGTGTTCCATTCCTAAATACTCATGAGTTCAGTTGCATGATAATGTTGCATTGAGAACCATCCCTAGCTGAATCTAGAAATGAACAGTTCTTACTGTGAAGACCTCAGGGGGTTTCGCTCTGTCTGGTTGCCATGGTCCCCAGGCTACATGTTGAAGACACAGTCATTTAGTGCAACCACACTTGGGAGGCCACATCACAACTCAATCCACACACTAGGACTCACTGCAATCCCTTTCACCTGGCTAAATTCAGAACAACAAAACTGGGGGCAGGGAATAAGTCCCGAGCTGGGGGGTGGAGGGGTGACATTGCCACTTCAGGTAATGCCAGGGGCCCAAAGTTACAGGCCCGAGTGAAGAGAGGGTGTTAACGCAGGCCCTGGGGCGTTACCTGAAGCGGTAATGCCCCCTAATCGGGGTTTATTGTTATTAGTACCCCGACCCATTGGACCAGGGTCATAATACTTAAAAGAGAAAAGTAGATCGGATGAAAAGGGACTAAGTAGTCCCTTCTCACTTTCCATGGTGGTGACTCGCACAGCGGGATGTGGCGTGAACACTAGTTGTTCTGGCACAGGATAATGAAAAAGAAGTTAAGTGGGAGGGGGTGGGAGAGAGTGCAAGCTATGGAAAAGGTGGCAGGGATGGGAGGGATCTCAGGCCAAGGGGGAGCACTTACCTGGTAAACCAGCAGGGAGGTAGGCGGCCTCCCGCATTGTGGAGGCTCGGAAGCAGCAGGACTACCGAATGGTAATAGCCCAGCCCCAAGACCACAGACCCCAAGAACACAGTCCCCAAGAGCATTGCCCCCAAGGGCACAGTCTCCAAGAGCACTGCCTCCTAAAAGCACTGCCCCAAGAGCACAGTCCCCAAGATCACTGCCACCAAGAGCATAGCCCCCAAGACCCCTGGCCCCGAGAGCTCAGCCCCAAGACCATAGACCCCAAGACCACAGTCCCCAAGATCACAGACCCCAAGATCACTGCCCCCAAAGGCACAGTACCCAAGAGCACAGTCTCCAAGTGCACTGCCCCCTAAAAGCACTCCCCCAAGAGCACAGTCCACAAGAGCACTGCCCCCAAGATCACAGCCCCCAAGACCACTGCCCCAAGGTCACTGCCACCAAGAGCATAGCCCCCAAAAGCACTGCCCCAAGAGTCCAGTCCCCAAGACCACTGCCACCAAGACCACTGCCCCCAAGAGCACTGCCCCCAAGGTCACTGCCACCAAGAGCATAGCCCCCAAAGCACTGTCCCAAGAGCCCAGCCCCCAAGACCACTTCCCCCAAAAGCACTGCCCCCAAGAGCAAAGTCCCGAAGAGCACTGCCCCAACATGACATCCTCCAAGAGCACAGTCCCCAAAAGGACATCCCACAAGAGCACTGCCACCATGAGCGCCGTCCCCAAGAGCACAGACCCAAACAACACAGCCCCAAGAACACAGTCCCAAAAACACAGCGCCCAAGAGCACAGCCCCGAAGAGCACCGTTTCCAACAACACAGTTCCCAAGAGAACTGCCACCAAGAGCACAGCCCCCAAGAGCACAGCCCCCAAGAGCCCATCTCCCAAAAGCACATCCTCCAAGAGCACTGCCCCCAAGATGACCGCCACCAAGAGCATATCCCTCAAGACCACTGCCCCAAGAGCCCAACCCCCAAGAGCCCAACCCACAAGAGCCCAACCCGAAGAGCCCACCCAGCCTCCAAGAGCCCAGCCCCAAGAACACAGAGCCCAAGAACACAGACCCCAAGATCACAGACCCCAAGAGCACTGCCCCAAAGAGAAAATTTCCCACGAGCAATGCCCCTAAAAGCACTGCCCCAAGAGCACAGTCCCCAAGATCACGGCCCCCAAGAGCACTGCCCCCAAGAGCACTGCCACCAAGAGCACTGCCACCAAGAGCATAGCCCCAGACCACTGCCCCCAAGAGCACAGACCCCAAGAGCCCAGACCCCAAGTACCCAGACCCCAAGACCACAGACCCCAAGAGCACTGCCCCAAAAGCACTGCCCCAAGAGCACTGCCCTCTAGAGCTCATCCCCCAAGAGCACAGACCCCAAGAGCCCAGATCCCAAGAGCACAGACCCCAAGAGCACAGACCCCAAGAGCACTGCCCCCGAGAGCTCATCCCCGAAGGGCACATTCCCCAAGAGCACAATCCCCAAGAGCACTTCCCCCAAAAGCACTATCCCCAAGAGCACAGTCCCCACGAGCACTACCCCCAAGATGACATCCCCAAGAGCATAGTCGTCAAAAGAACTTCCCCCAAGAGCACTGCCACCGTGAGCACTGTCCCCAAGAGCACAGCCCCCAGGAGCACAGACCCAAACAACACAGCCCCCGCGAACAAAGTCCCCAAAAACACAGCCCCCAAGAACACAGCCCCCAAGATCACCGCCACCAAGAGGATATCCCTCAAGACCACTGCCCCCAAGAGCCCAACCCCCAAGAGCCCAACGCACAAGAGCCCAACCCCAAGAGCCCAGCCTCCAAGAGCCCAGCCCCTAGAATACAGACCCCAAGATCACAGACCCCAAAAGCACTGCCCCCAAGAGCACTGCCCCCAAGAGCCCATCTCCCAAGAGCACATCCTCCAAGAGCACTGCCACCAAGAGCAAAGCCCCAGACCACTGCCCCCAAGAGAACAGACCCCAAGAGCCCAGACCCCAAGAGCCCAGACCCCAAGAGCCCAGACCCCAAGAGCACTGCCCCAAAAGCACTGCCCCAAGAGCACTGCCCCCTAGAGCTCATCCCCCAAGAGCACAGACCCCAAGATCCCAGATCCCAAGAGCACAGACCCCAAGAGCACAGACCCCAAGAGCACTGCCCCCGAGAGCTCATCCCCGAAGGGCACATTCCCCAAGAGCACAATCCCCAAGATCACTTCCCCCAAAAGCACTACCCCCAAGAGCACAGTCCCCACAAGCACTACCCCCAAGATGACATCCCTAAGAGCATAGTCGTCAAAAGAACTTCCCCCAAGAGCACTGCCACCGTGAGCACTGTCCCCAAGAGCACAGCCCCCAGGAGCACAGACCCAAACAACACAGCCCCAGTGAACAAAGTCCCAAAAAACACAGCCCCCAAGAACACAGCCCCCAAGATCACTGCCACCAAGAGCATATCCCTCAAGACCACTGCCCCCAAGAGCCCAACCCCCAAGAGCCCAACCCACAAGAGCCCAACCCCAAGAGCCCAGCCTCCAAGAGCCCAGCCCCTAGAACACAGACCCCAAGATCACAGACCCCAAGAGCGCTTCCCCCAAGAGCACTGCCCCCAAGACCCCATCTCCCAAGAGCACATCCTCCAAGAGCACTGTCCCCAAGATCACAGCCACCAGGAGCATATCCCCCAAACCATTGCCCCCAAGAGCCCAACCCCCAAGAGCCCAACCAACAAGAGCCCAACACCAAGAGCCCAGCCTCCAAGAGCCCAGCCCCAAGAACACAGAGCCCAAGAACACAGACCCCAAGATCACAGACCCCAAGATCACAGACCCCAAGAGCACGGCCCCCAAGAGCACTGCCCCCAAGAGCACTGCCACCAAGAGCACATTCCCCAAGAGCACAATCCCCAAGATCACTTCCCCCAAAAGCACTACCCCCAAGAGCACAGTCCCCACAAGCACTACCCCCAAGATGACATCCCTAAGAGCATAGTCGTCAAAAGAACTTCCCCCAAGAGCACTGCCACCGTGAGCACTGTCCCCAAGAGCACAGCCCCCAGGAGCACAGACCCAAACAACACAGCCCCCGCGAACAAAGTCCCCAAAAACACAGCCCCCAAGAACACAGCCCCCAAGATCACTGCCACCAAGAGGATATCCCTCAAGACCACTGCCCCCAAGAGCCCAACCCCCAAGAGCCCAACCCACAAGAGCCCAACCCCAAGAGCCCAGCCTCCAAGAGCCCAGCCCCTAGAATACAGACCCCAAGATCACAGACCCCAAAAGCACTGCCCCCAAGAGCACTGCCCCCAAGAGCCCATCTCCCAAGAGCACATCCTCCAAGAGCACTGCCACCAAGAGCAAAGCCCCAGACCACTGCCCCCAAGAGAACAGACCCCAAGAGCCCAGACCCCAAGAGCCCAGACCCCAAGAGCCCAGACCCCAAGAGCACTGCCCCAAAAGCACTGCCCCAAGAGCACTGCCCCCTAGAGCTCATCCCCCAAGAGCACAGACCCCAAGATCCCAGATCCCAAGAGCACAGACCCCAAGAGCACAGACCCCAAGAGCACTGCCCCCGAGAGCTCATCCCCGAAGGGCACATTCCCCAAGAGCACAATCCCCAAGATCACTTCCCCCAAAAGCACTACCCCCAAGAGCACAGTCCCCACAAGCACTACCCCCAAGATGACATCCCTAAGAGCATAGTCGTCAAAAGAACTTCCCCCAAGAGCACTGCCACCGTGAGCACTGTCCCCAAGAGCACAGCCCCCAGGAGCACAGACCCAAACAACACAGCCCCAGTGAACAAAGTCCCAAAAAACACAGCCCCCAAGAACACAGCCCCCAAGATCACTGCCACCAAGAGCATATCCCTCAAGACCACTGCCCCCAAGAGCCCAACCCCCAAGAGCCCAACCCACAAGAGCCCAACCCCAAGAGCCCAGCCTCCAAGAGCCCAGCCCCTAGAACACAGACCCCAAGATCACAGACCCCAAGAGCACTTCCCCCAAGAGCACTGCCCCCAAGACCCCATCTCCCAAGAGCACATCCTCCAAGAGCACTGTCCCCATGATCACAGCCACCAGGAGCATATCCCCCAAACCATTGCCCCCAAGAGCCCAACCCCCAAGAGCCCAACCAACAAGAGCCCAACACCAAGAGCCCAGCCTCCAAGAGCCCAGCCCCAAGAACACAGAGCCCAAGAACACAGACCCCAAGATCACAGACCCCAAGATCACAGACCCCAAGAGCACGGCCCCCAAGAGCACTGCCCCCAAGAGCACTGCCACCAAGAGCACAGACCCCAAGAGCACAGACCCCAAGAGCACAGACCCAAAGAGCACTGCCCCAAAAGCACAGTCCCCAAGAGCACTGCCCCCAAGAGCACATCCCCCAAGGGCCCATTCCCCTAGAGCACAGTCCCCAAGAGCACTTCCCCCAAAAGCACTGTCCCCAAGAGCACAGTCTACACGAGCACTATCCCCAAGATGACATCCCCCAAGAGCACAGTCCTCAAAAGAACTTCCCCCAAGAGCACTGCCACCGTGAGCACTGTCCCCAAGAGTACAGCCCCCAGGAGCACAGACCCAAACAACAGAGCCCCCGCGAACAAAGTCCCCAAAAACACAGCCCCCAAGAACACAGCCCCCAAGAGTACAGTTTCCAAGAACCCAGTTCCCAAGAGCACAGCCCCCAACAGCACAGCCCCAAGAGCCCAACCCCCAAGAGCCCATCCCCAAGATCACAGTCCCCAAGAGCACAGTCCCCGAGAGCACAGTCCCCAAAATCACAGCCCCCAAGATCACATCCCCCAAGAGCACAGTCCCCAAGAGCACTGCCCCCATGAGCACATCCCCCAAGAGCACTTCCATCATGAACACTGTCCCCAAGAGTACAGCCCCCAAGAGCACAGACCCAAACAACACAGCCCCCAAGAACACAGTCCCAAACAACACCGCCCCCAAGAGCACACTCCCCAAGAACACAGTTCCCAAGAGAACTGCCACAAAGAGCACAGCCCACAGGAGCCCATCCCCCAAGAGCACATCCACCAAGAGTACAGCCCCCAAGAGCACTACCCCCAAGGGCACATTCTCCAAAAGCACATCCCGCAAGGGCACTGCCCCTAAGATCACTGTCCACTAGAGCACAGTCCCAAAGAGGACTGCCCCCAAGAGGACTGCCCCCAAGAGCACTGTCCACAAGAGCACAGACCCCAAGAGCACAGGCCCCAAGAGCACAGATCCCAAGAGCACAGATCCCAAGAGCACAGCCCCCAAGGGCACTGCCCCCAAGAGCACTGCCCCCCTGGTGTTATGCAAGTGACGAATCAGGGTTGCCCTCTGGTGGTAGGATCTAAATAAAATGAACATGCTGAGAGACTTAATCTTCACACAAAACCCAAAATACTCAAAGCCTAATATGTAGAAATACTCTGCAAGCACCTTTCTGCAGACGTTCTTTACTCCCACTCGCAGCTTCTCCACCTCTGCACAGACTCCTCTTTGCAGACCCCGGGGAGCTGTTCTGAGACTATGAAGCCACAGTTGCATGGTGTCTGTGACAGGCAGCTGGTGGTGAGACCTGAAGACTGAGCTTGAGAATGCAGCCACTTGAATCTCGTGGTCACATGACCTGCTATGCACCACCAAAGAACCCTGAACCAAACACTTGAACCATGTCATTTACTGAGCCTCAACTGTTCTGTGATCTGGTGTCCACCACGAAAACACACACAGACACTGCAAAGAATGTTTCACTTTGCCTAGCCTCAAATATACTCGCAAGAGTACCGGCTGAACCAACTTTACATCGCAGCATCTACAGACTATCACTAGGTAATGACTGGGAAGAATTCGTTTTCATTTTGTCTATATTTTATACTTCACTATATTTATAGGTATTAAATGTTAACACTGTCCATAAAAAAATGTCTTGTTTCGACCTTGAGAGCTATATATAGTAAACTGTATTGTAAAGTTAAATGTGCTTTGGTCTTTTCCTCACAGCCCTGGTGAAGTTCAGCCTTCCGTTTGGCCTTGGCTACCTTTAGGTGAGCCAACGGTACATGAAGGAGATTTTCAATGGGCCTCTGCCTGTGACTAGCGTTAGTGGCTTGCTGTGAGAGCGCAGTTAGAGCATGCTAAGGCTTGTGTCATTTTTATTCGACCTTTGACTTCCTCAAAATGAATGGCCGACTGAGGAAACTACTGGCATACAAGTCCACTACGAGTGGGGTGCATACCCATTGCCGCTGGCCTGATGCTTGCCTACTTCTGGGTTTCCAGTCACTATTGCTGCCATACAAATCCTTCACGACTCAATCCTAGCCACATATGATTACCATATGAGTCAAATACTTTAGAAGTTAGTGCTACTGTAATCGTTTGCTGTCACTGGTGCATCAGCCCCCCATCACTGGGCTGTGCAGAGCAAACGCCCATCGGCGAGCCCCTGTATAACACTGCCCCACAGTCATCAGCTGTTCCCAGTCCTGGAAGACTTAACTTCCCAGCTCACAGGAGCTCGGTTATAGTTTGTAATTGTTGTTACATTTTAGCACAATGTAACGTTAGATTTCTGCATGTACAGCACTGTGTGGAGAATAGGGGTGGCTGGGGTCTGTGGCATGTCCCTTAAGAGGTCGAATTGCCGGTGGATAGAAAGGTGAGGGCTGCACGTGGCAGAATGCTGTGGGAAACAATGACATGTAGGTGATCGCTTGATGCATTTGTTTCAGTTCAGTTCTGTCAATATTGACTCTAAAACAGAGATGTATAGGCTTACAATACTTCGTGTGCTAGTAAAATGCAGGCTCCAATTCAGGAAGGACGTCAGAAAGCTATAATTAAGCTCATTTTGCTCAGCATGTTATTTTAACAATATTGTCAGGTTGATTTATTATGTGATTTGGGAACTTTTCAGGCAATTACAATAAAACAAAGGGTTGCTTTAGCCCTGTGTCCCCCCCCTCACTTTTTACAAGTCTATCACTCTCCAGTCATGACTCCATGCCAGCCCTGCCCCAATAATTCTGGCCGTGGCACCCGTTACCGCTCTGCTAGAAATCCCATAGTCGTGTTCATTTCTAGCATTGCAATAAAGACATTTACCATTCCATGCCAGCCACACTCTCTCCCACACTACTACTGCGCGCGAGCCCACTACTAGTTCGTGTGAGTCCACTAGCACCCCATGCAAGCCCCTCCATCCCAGCCTTCGCATGCAGTCTCGACACAAACAATAGGCGGTTCCCAGCGCTTCCCGCCAGCGTCTCATTCTCAAATCAAAGCCTTATCTGATGGCAGACTTCCTCAATGCTCTTCCGAGAACACGTTTTCCCCTTGGAAAGGCAACGAGGTCAAATTCATCAGCCGGCCAAGCTCCCACTCGAAGCTACGAGTGTGCAGAATGGAGTCTCTCAAGCTCCCACTGCAAGCTACAAGTGTGCAGAACGGTGTCTCTCAAGCTCCCACTGCAAGCTACGAGTGTGCAGAATGTAGTCTTTCAAGCTCCCACTCAATGCTCCGAGCTATGAGTGTGCAGAATGTAGTCTCTCAAGCCCCCACTGCAAGCTACGAGTGTGCAGAATGGAGTCTCTCAAGCTCCCACTGCAAGCTACGAGTGTGAAGAATGGAGTCTCTCAAGCTCCCACTCCAAGCTCCGAGCTATGAGTGTGCAGAATGTAGTCTCTCAAGCTCCCACTCCAAGCTCCGAGCTATGAGTGTGCAGAATGTAGTCTCTCAAGCCCCCACTGCAAGCTACGAGTGTGCAGAATGGAGTCTCTCAAGCTCCCACTGCAAGCTACGAGTGTGAAGAATGGAGTCTCTCATGCTCCCACTCAAAGCTCGGAGCTATGAGTGTGCAGAATGTAGTCTCTCAAGCTCCCACTCCAAGCTCCGAGCTATGAGTGTGCAGAATGTAGTCTCTCAAGCTCCCACTCCAAGCTCCGAGCTATGAGTGTGCAGAATGGAGTCTCTCAAGCTCCCACTGCAAGCTACGAGTGTGAAGAATGGAGTCTCTCAAGCTCCCACTCCAAGCTCCGAGCTATGAGTGTGCAGAATGTAGTCTCTCAAGCTCCCACTCCAAGCTCCGAGCTATGAGTGTGCAGAATGTAGTCTCTCAAGCCCCCACTGCAAGCTACGAGTGTGCAGAATGGAGTCTCTCAAGCTCCCACTGCAAGCTACGAGTGTGCAGAATGGAATCTCTCAAGCTCAAACTGCAAGCTACGAGTGTGCAGAATGGAATCTCTCAAGCTCAAACTGCAAGCTACGAGTGTGCAGAACGGAATCTCTCAAGCTCCCACTGCAAGCTACGAGGGTGCAGAATGGAGTCTCTCAACAGAGAGGGGCTCAGTGGACCTCTGAGTGAGAAAGTGAGGGGTAGGGATAGGGGTGGGTTGGCATGCCACCACCTTATGCTTGCCCGGGCAGGACTCTGGTGCAGCCCAATTTAGAGCCCCGAAACACCACCCCCTCTAGTCCTGTTTAGAGGTGCAAACGTCCAGGGGCTGGAGGACTTCCCAAGACCTGTGCAGAGGTGTCCCACATCGGGGTATCCCTGCTGTGGAGGCAGACATTGAGTAGATAGGTAAGGAGTGAGGCGGACCTACCACAGCCCGAGTGCAGCCCAGTAGGCTTTAATGAAGCAGTCTTACCGGGCACGCACCTTACGATAAGGTAAAGGATCAGTGTTCCCCGGGATAGGGTAGGGTCCAATATCATGATTTGCACCCTGAGGTTGGGGGTCTGAAAGGCATCCAGATGTATCAATTGGCCAAAGAAACACAGTACACATGTCCTCCATCTAGTGGGGTCACATGACCAGGTGCACGCCCCCCCCCCCTCCAGCAACCCAGAATAGATGAGCCCTCTTATAATACACCCTCGAGGACTGCTCAGTAGAGGTCATTTATATAGCGCTCAACGGCCCATTTGGGAATCGTTTATCAAAGCGCTACCGACACCTACATCAGAAATTTCAACTGAGAGTAAACTGCTACACACAATGTGGGAAAATGATGGTCTTCAAACGCCTACGAATGGTGAATAAATGAGCGATCCCCAGATCTCTTCCAGGAGAGTGTTCCATAAAGGAGCTATCCCCCAGATCTCTTCCAGGAGAGTGTTCCATAAATGAGCGATCCCCCAGACCTCTTCCAAGCAAGGGCTCCTTAAATGAGCTGTCCCCTAGACCTCTTCCAAGAGAGGGCTCCTTAAAGGAGCCATCCCCCAGACCGCCGCTTCCAGGAGAGTGTTCCATAAATGAGCTATCCCAAGACCTCTTCCAGGAGAGAGTTCCATAAATGAGCTATCCCCCAGACCTCTTCCAGGGGAGTGTTCCATAAATGAGCTATCCCCCAGACCGCCGCTTCCAGGAGAGTGTTCCATAAATGAGCTAATCCCAGACCTCTTCCAGGAGAGAGTTCCATAAATGAGCTATCCCCCAGACCTCTTCCAGGAGAGAGTTCCATAAATGAGCTTTACCCCAGACCTCTTCCAGGAGAGAGTTCCATAAATGAGCTATGCCCCAGACCTCTTCCAGGAGAGAGTTCCATAAATGAGCTTTACCCCAGACCTCTTCCAGGAGAGAGTTCTATAAATGAGCTACCCCCAGACCTCTTCCAGGAGAGAGTTCCAAAATGAGCTATACCCCAGACCTCTTCCAGGAGAGAGTTCCATAAATGAGCTACCCCCCAAACCTCTTCCAGGAGAGTGTTCCATAAACGATCACCCTATCCCCCAGATCTCTTCCAGGAGAGTGTTCCATAAATGAGCTATCCCCAGACCTCTTCCAGGAGAGAGTTCCATAAATGAGAGATCCCCCAGACCGCTTCCAGGAAGGAGTTCCATAAATGAGTTATCCCCCAGACCTCTTCCAGGAGAGAGTTCCATAAATGAGTAATCACCCAGACCTCTTCCAGGAGAGAGTTCCATAAATGAGCTATCCCCCAGACGTCTTCCTGGAAAGTGCTCCATAAATGAGCTATCCCCAAGACCTCTTCCAGGAGAGTGTTCCATAAATGAGATATCCCCCAGACCTCTTCCAGGAGAGTGTTCCATAAATGTGCTATCCTCCAGACCTCTTTGAGGAGAGAGTTCCATAAATGAGCTATCCTCCACACCTCTTCCAGGAGAGAGTTCCATAAATGAGCTATCCCCAGACCTCTTCCGGGAGAGAGTTCCATAAATGAGCTATCCCCCAGACCTCTTCCAGGAGAGAGTTCCATAAATGAGCTATCCCGAGACCACGTCCTGGAGAGTGTTCCATAAATGAGCTATCCCCCAGACCTCTTCCAGGAGAGAGTTCCATAAATGAGCTATCCCCCAGACCTCTTCCAAGAGAGTGTTTCATAAATGAGTTATCCCCCAGACCTCTTCCAGTAGAGTGTTCCATAAAGGAGCTATCCCCCAGAACTCTTCCAGGAGAGAGTTCCATAAATGAGCTATCCCCAGACCTCTTCCTGGAGAGTGTTCCATAAATGAGCTATCCCCCAGACCTCTTCCAGGAGAGTGTTCCATAAATGAGCTATCCCCCAGACCGCTTCCAGGAGAGAGTTCCTGTCATGATCACTGCTTCCAAGGAGCCAGGACCAGCCCAACGTCCTTGGAAGCAGGCCCCTAACCCTCATCCTAGGCACCAGCCGGTCCCCACTGGGACCTTTTGGACCTTGTCCTGGCGCCGGTGGCACCAGGCTCATCAAAGCCATCGGTCCCGGCACTGGAAGCGCCGGGCTCATAATATGTATGAAGATGCTTGGGTGGACTTACCTGCAGCAGACCATGCTGCTTACTTACCAGCCACATAGAAATCCTCTGTGAGCAGGAACTACTTTCTTACCTGGGTGGGGCAAGCTCCACTCCCTGGATACAACACTGGAACTCTTCTGGAACAGGAACTCTTTTCTTACCTAGGCGGGGCCGTGAAGGAAGACGCCTCATCACTCCAAGGCTATTTAAACCACACCCGATTGATGAAACGTGCTTCGCGTTATTCTGCATCTTCAGCAGAACGCTCACCAAGTCTGTTCCAGCTTTTCTTCTTTTCGATCCTGAACCTGCAAGAACAATACTTACCATTCCTGTATCCAGCCTTCAGTAGCACCTGCAAAGACAAGAAACAACAGGTTAGCACGGCAATCTTCACACGCAGCGCTTTCCTCACCTGATCCATCGGCAGCTACCATCTCTTCACGCTGCTCCTCCGCCTGTGAAGACAAAAGCATAGCTATTCCTGTGCGGAATTACTTACCGGCACTCCGCGAATTCCGGTTTTCTTCAACGCTGCAATCCGGCACCTGAAAGACAAAAGAAGAGACATTAGATGGGTATTTACTTACGCGTCATCACGTCCGCCACAATAGTACGCCTGCAAATACTCCGGCGTTTTCCAGCGTCTCTTCAGCACGAACTAACAGCTGCAAGGGAAAAGAGACAATAGAGAGCTTGCATTTACTTACGCATTTCCAAGCGCTTCATCCCAAGGCTCTGGCTCCAACCTCGGCTCTCTTCACTCCATCTTCTATCTCAAGAGACCTGCAAGACAAATAGAAAAAGCATTATACAGAGCCCTGTTCCATATTAACGAGCCCACGCACCTAAAGACTGTAAGGACTAAAAAGGTGTCCGGAAACTCACCGCTCGTGCAGTTAACGACGGTAGCAATCCTCTGATGTCAAGAGGCCTACGTTTCACCCAGTGAAGGAACTGGCAACGGCACCCTGCACCAGACGCAGATGGAGAGTCCAGCATTCACCTATCTTAGGTGAGCACATTGACCTTGGGGCTCTACGGAGAAGCTAGGAAGGGAGAGAGAGAGAGCTACCCGACAACCCAGATCATTAACCCCATATTCTTTCACCTGCAGAAATCTCACTCTTCGAGTTAGACACACAGTGCGAAGAGGCTCAGCCCCGGAAGCCAATCGAGTCCTGCACTTCACTTTTCGAGTCACAGACACCATCCTGCCAAGACCAGCGCCTCCGTGGGAATCAGGTGAGCGTTACAGTTCCATAAATGAGCTATACTCCAGACCTCTACCAGGAGAGAGTTCCATAAATGAGCTATCCCCAAGACCTCTTCCAGGAGAGAGCTACATAAAGGAGCTATCCTCAGACCTCTTCCTGGAGAGTGTTCCATAAATGAGCTATACCCCAGACCTCTTCCAGGCGAGTGCTCCAAAAATGAGCTATCCAACAGACCTCTTCCAGGATCAAGTTCCATAAATGAGCTATCCCCCAGACCTCTTCCACGACAGTGTTCCATAAATGAACTATACCCCAGACCTCTTCCAGGCGAGTGCTCCATAAATGAGCTATCCCCCAGACCTCTTCCAGGAGAGAGTTCCATAAATGAGCTATCCCCCATACCTCTTCCAGGAGAGTGTTCCATAAATGAGCTATCCCCAGACCACTCCCAGGAGAGAGTTCCATAAATGAGCTATCCCCAAGACACCTTCCAGGAGAGAGTTCCATAAATGTGCTATCCCCCAGACCAATCTCATGAGAGAGTTCCATACATGAGCTATCCCAATACCTCTTCCAGAAGAGAGTACCATAAATGACCTATCCACCAGACCTCTTCCAGGTGAGTGTTCCATAAATGAGCTATCCACCAGACCTCATCCAGGATAGAGTTCCATAAATGAGCTATCCCCCAGACCCCATCCAGGAGAAATTACCACAAATGAGCTATCCCCCAGACCACTCCCAGGAGAGAGTTCCATGCATGAGCCATTCCCATACCTCTTCCAGGAGAGATATCCATAAATGAGCTATCCCCCAGACCTCTTCCAGAAGAGAGTTCCATAAATGAGCTATCCCCCAGACCTCTTCCAGGCGAGTGCTCCATAAATGAGCTATCCCCCAGACCTCTTCCTGGAAAGTGTTCCATAAATGAGATATCCCCCAGACCTCTTCCAGGAGAGAGTTCCATAAATGAGATATCTCACAGACTGCTTCCAGGAAGTAGTTCTATAAATGAGCTATCCCCCAGACCTCTTCCAGGAGAGAGCTACATAAAGGAGCTATCCTCAGACCTCTTCCTGGAGAGTGTTCCATAAATGAGCTATACCCTAGACCTCTTCCAGGCGAGTGCTCCATACATGAGCTATCCCACAGACCTCTTCCAGGATCAAGTTCCATAAATGAGCTATCCCCCAGACTTCTTCCACAACAGTGTTCCATAAATGAACTATACCCCAGACCTCTTCCAGGCGAGTGCTCCATAAATGAGCTATCCCCCAGACCTCCTCCAGGAGAGAGTTCCATAAATTAGCTATCCCCCAGACCTCTTCCAGGAGAGCATTCCATAAATGAGCTATCCCCAGACCACTCCCAGGAGAGAGTTCCATAAATGAGCTATCCCCAAGACACCTTCCAGGAGAGAGTTCCATAAATGAGCTATCCCCAGACCACTCCCAGGAGAGAGTTCCATACATGAGCTATCCCCATACCTCTTCCAGAAGAAAGTACCATAAATGAGCTATCCCCCAGACCTCTTCCGGGTGAGTGTTCCATAAATGAGCTATCCCCCAGACCTCATCCAGGATAGTGTACCATAAATGAGCTATCCCCCAGACCCCATCCAGGAACAATTACCATAAATGAGCTATCCCCCAGACCACTCCCAGGAGAGAGTTCCATACATGAGCCATTCCCATACCTCTTCCAGGAGAGAGTTCCATAAATGAGCTATCCCCCAGACCTCTTCCAGAAGAGAGTTCCATAAATGAGCTATCCCCCAGACCTCTTCCAGGTGAGTGCTCCATATATGAGCTATCCCCCAGACCTCTTCCAGGAGAGAGTTCCATAAATGAGCTATCCCCCAGACCTCTTCCTGGAAAGTGCTCCATAAATGAGCTATCCTCAAGATCTCGTCCAGGAGAGTGTTCCATAAATGAGATATCCCTCAGACCTCTTCCAGGAGAGTGTTCCATAAATGAGCTATCCCCCAGACCTCTTCCAGGAGAGTGTTCCATAAATGTGCTATCCTCCACACCTTTTCCAAGAGAGAGTTCCATAAATGAGCTATCCCCAGACCTCTTCCAGGAGAGAGTTCCATAAATGAGCTATCCCCCAGAACTCTTCCAGGAGAGAGTTCCATAAATGAGCTATCCCAAGACCACGTCCTGGAGAGTGTTCCATAAATGAGCTATCCCCCAGACCTCTTCCAGGAGAGAGTTCCATAAATGAGCTGTCCCCAGACCTCTTCCAGGAGAGTGTTTCATAAATGAGTTATCCCCCAGACCTCTTCCAGGAGAGTGCTCCATAAATGAGCTATCCCCCAGACCTCTTCCAGGAGAGAGTTCCATAAATGAGCTATCCCACAGACCTCTTCCAGGACAGTGTTCCATAAATGAACTATCCCCAGACCACTCCCAGGAGAGAGTTCCATAAATGAGCTATCCCCCAGACCACTCCCAGGAGAGATTTCCATACATGAGCTATCCCCATACCTCTTCCAGACGAGAGTACCATAAATGAGCTATCCCCCAGACCTCTTCCCGGTGAGTGCTCCATAAATGAGCTATCCTCCAGACCAATTCCAGAAGAGTGTTCCATAAATGAGCTATCCCCCAGACCTCATCCAGGATAGAGTTCCATAAATGAGCTATCCCCCAGACCCCATCCAGGAGAAATTACCATAAATGAGCTATCCCCCAGACCACTCCCAGGAGAGAGTTCCATACATGAGCTATCCCCATACCTCTTCCAAAAGAGAGTACCATAAATGAGCTATCCACCAGACCTCTTCCCGCTGAGTGCTCCATAAATGAGCTATCCCCCAGACCACTTCCAGGAGAGAGTTCCATAAATGAGCTATCCCCCAGACCTCTTCCAGAAGAGAGTTCCATAAATGAGCTATCCCCCAGACCTCGTTCAGGCGAGTGCTCCATAAATGAGCCATCCCCCAGACCACCCTCAGGAGAGAGTTCCATAATTGAGCTATCCCCCAGACCACTCCCAGGAGAGAGCTCCAGAAAGGAGTTATCCCCCAGACCTCTTCCAGGAGAGAGTTCCATAAATGAGCTATCGCCCAGACCTCTTCCAGAAGAGAGTTCCATAATTGAGCTATCCCCCAGACCACTCCCAGGAGAGAGCTCCAGAAAGGAGTTATCCCCCAGACCTCTTCCAGGAGAGAGTTCCATAAATGAGCTATCCCCCAGACCTCTTCCAGAAGAGAGTTCCATAAATGAGCTATCCCAAGACCACGTCCTGGAGAGTGTTCCATAAATGAGCTATCCACGAGACCTCTTCCAGGAGAGACTTCCATAAATGAGCTATCCCCAGACCACTCCCAGGAGAGAGTTCCATAAATGAGCTATCCCCGGACCACTCCCAGGAGAGAGTTCCATACATGAGCTATCCCCATACCTCTTCCAGAAGAGAGTACCATAAATGAGCTATCCCCCAGACCTCTTCCCGGTGAGTGGTCCATAAATGAGCTATCCCCCAGACCTCTTCCAGAAGAGTGTTCCATAAATGAGCTATCCCCCAGACCTCATCCAGGATAGAGTTCCATAAATGAGCTATCCCCCAGACCCCATCCAGGAGAAATTACCATAAATGAGCTATCCCCCAGACCACTCCCAGGAGAGAGTTCCATACATGAACTATCCACATACCTCTTCCAGGAGAGAGTTCCATAAATGAGCTATCCCCCAGACCTCTTCCAGGAGAGAGCTATATAAAGGAGCTATCCTCAGACCTCTTCCTGGAGAGTGTTCCATAAATGAGCTATCGCCCAGACCTCTTCCAGAAGAGAGTTCCATAATTGAGCTATCCCCCAGACCACTCCCAGGAGAGAGCTCCAGAAAGGAGTTATCCCCCAGACCTCTTCCAGGAGAGAGTTCCATAAATGAGCTATCCCCCAGACCTCTTCCAGAAGAGAGTTCCATAAATGAGCTATCCCAAGACCACGTCCTGGAGAGTGTTCCATAAATGAGCTATCCCCCAGACCTCTTCCAGGAGAGACTTCCGTAAATGAGCTATCCCCAAGACCACGTCCTGGAGAGTGTTCCATAAATGAGCTATCCCCCAGACCTCTTCCAGGAGAGACTTCCATAAATGAGCTATCCCCAGACCACTCCCAGGAGAGAGTTCCATAAATGAGCTATCCCCAGACCACTCCCAGGAGAGAGTTCCATACATGAGCTATCCCCATACCTCTTCCAGAAGAGAGTACCATAAATGAGCTATCCCCCAGACCTCTTCCCGGTGAGTGGTCCATAAATGAGCTATCCCCCAGACCTCTTCCAGAAGAGTGTTCCATAAATGAGCTATCCCCCAGACCTCATCCAGGATAGAGTTCCATAAATGAGCTATCCCCCAGACCCCATCCAGGAGAAATTACCATAAATGAGCTATCCCCCAGACCACTCCCAGGAGAGAGTTCCATACATGAACTATCCCCATACCTCTTCCAGGAGAGAGTTCCATAAATGAGCTATCCCCCAGACCTCTTCCAGGAGAGAGCTATATAAAGGAGCTATCCTCAGACCTCTTCCTGGAGAGTGTTCCATAAATGAACTATACCCCAGACCTCTTCCAGGCGAGTGCTCCATAAATGCGCTATCCCCCAGACCTCTTCCAGGAGAGAGATCCATAAATGAGCTATCCCACCAACCTCTTCCAGGACAGTGTTCCATAAATGAGCTATCCCCAGACCACTCCCAGGAGAGAGTTCCATAAATGAGCTATCCCCCAGACCACTCCCAGGAGAGAGTTCCATACATGAGCTATCCCCATACCTCTTCCAGAAGAGAGTACCATAAATGAGCTATCCCCCAGACCTCTTCCCGGTGAGTGCTCCATAAATGAGCTATCTCCCAGACCTCTTCCAGAAGAGTGTTCCATAAATGAGCTATCCCCCAGACCTCATCCAGGATAGAGTTCCATAAATGAGCTATCCCCCAGACCTCATCCAGGAGAAATTACCATAAATGAGCTATCCCCCAGACCACTCCCAGGAAGAGTTCCATACATGAGACATCCCCATACCTCTTCCAGGAGAGAGTTCCATAAATGAGCTATCCCCCAGACCTCTTCCAGAAGAGAGTTCCATAATTGAGCTATCCCCTAGACCACTCCCAGGAGAGAGCTCCAGAAAGGAGTTATCCCCCAGACCTCTTCCAGGACAGAGTTCCATAAATTAGCTATCGCCCAGACCTCTTCCAGAAGAGTGTTCCATAAGTGAGCTATCCCCCAGAACACCCCCAGGAGAGAGTTCCATAAATGAGCTATTCCCATACCTCTTCCAGAAGAGAGTACCATAAATGAGCTATCCCCCAGACCTCTTCCATGCAAGTGCTCCATAAATGAGCTATCCCCCAGACCTCTTCCAGAAGAGTGTTCCTTAAATGAGCTATCCCCCAGACCTCATCCAGGAGAGTGTTCCATAAATGAGCTATCCCCAGACCACTCCCAGGAGAGAGTTCCATAAATGAGCTATCGCCCAGACCTCTTCCAGAAGAGAGTTCCATAATTGAGCTATCCCCCAGACCACTCCCAGGAGAGAGCTCCAGAAAGGAGTTATCCCCCAGACCTCTTCCAGGAGAGAGTTGCATAAATGAGCTATCCCCCAGACCTCTTCCAGAAGAGAGTTCCATAAATGAGCTATCCCAAGACCACGTCCTGGAGAGTGTTCCATAAATGAGCTATCCCCCAGACCTCTTCCAGGAGAGACTTCCATAAATGAGCTATCCCCAGACCTCTTCCAGGAGAGTGTTCCATAAATGAACTATACCCCAGACCTCTTCCAGGCGAGTGCTCCATAAATGAGCTATCCCCCAGACCTCTTCCAGGAGAGAGTTCCATAAATGAGCTATCCCCCAGACCTCTTCCAGGAGAGTGTTCCATAAAGGAGCTTTCCCCAGACCACTCCCAGGAGAGAGTTCCATAAATGAGCTATCCCCAGACCACTCCCAGGAGAGAGTTCCATACATGAGCTATCCCCATACCTCTTCCAGAAGAGAGTACCATAAATGAGCTATCCCCCAGACCTCTTCCCGGTGAGTGGTCCATAAATGAGCTATCCCCCAGACCTCTTCCAGAAGAGTGTTCCATAAATGAGCTATCCCCCAGACCTCATCCAGGATAGAGTTCCATAAATGAGCTATCCCCCAGACCCCATCCAGGAGAAATTACCATAAATGAGCTATCCCCCAGACCACTCCCAGGAGAGAGTTCCATACATGAACTATCCCCATACCTCTTCCAGGAGAGAGTTCCATAAATGAGCTATCCCCCAGACCTCTTCCAGGAGAGAGCTATATAAAGGAGCTATCCTCAGACCTCTTCCTGGAGAGTGTTCCATAAATGAACTATACCCCAGACCTCTTCCAGGCGAGTGCTCCATAAATGCGCTATCCCCCAGACCTCTTCCAGGAGAGAGATCCATAAATGAGCTATCCCACCAACCTCTTCCAGGACAGTGTTCCATAAATGAGCTATCCCCAGACCACTCCCAGGAGAGAGTTCCATAAATGAGCTATCCCCCAGACCACTCCCAGGAGAGAGTTCCATACATGAGCTATCCCCATACCTCTTCCAGAAGAGAGTACCATAAATGAGCTATCCCCCAGACCTCTTCCCGGTGAGTGCTCCATAAATGAGCTATCTCCCAGACCTCTTCCAGAAGAGTGTTCCATAAATGAGCTATCCCCCAGACCTCATCCAGGATAGAGTTCCATAAATGAGCTATCCCCCAGACCTCATCCAGGAGAAATTACCATAAATGAGCTATCCCCCAGACCACTCCCAGGAAGAGTTCCATACATGAGCTATCCCCATACCTCTTCCAGGAGAGAGTTCCATAAATGAGCTATCCCCCAGACCTCTTCCAGAAGAGAGTTCCATAATTGAGCTATCCCCTAGACCACTCCCAGGAGAGAGCTCCAGAAAGGAGTTATCCCCCAGACCTCTTCCAGGACAGAGTTCCATAAATTAGCTATCGCCCAGACCTCTTCCAGAAGAGTGTTCCATAAGTGAGCTATCCCCCAGAACACCCCCAGGAGAGAGTTCCATAAATGAGCTATTCCCATACCTCTTCCAGAAGAGAGTACCATAAATGAGCTATCCCCCAGACCTCTTCCATGCAAGTGCTCCATAAATGAGCTATCCCCCAGACCTCTTCCAGAAGAGTGTTCCTTAAATGAGCTATCCCCCAGACCTCATCCAGGAGAGTGTTCCATAAATGAGCTATCCCCAGACCACTCCCAGGAGAGAGTTCCATAAATTAGCTATCCCCAAGACACCTTCCAGTAGAGAGTTCCATAAATGAGCAATCCCCCAGACCACTCCCAGGAGAGAGTTCCATACATGAGCTATCCCCATACCTCTTCCAGAAGAGAGTTCCATAAATGAGCTATCCCCCAGACCTCTTCCAGGCGAGTGCTCCATAAATGAGCCATCCCCCAGACCTCTTCCAGGAGAGAGTTCCATAAATGAGCTATCGCGAAGACCTCTTCCAGATGAATGTTCCATAAATGAGCTATCCCCCAGACCACCCCCAGGAGAGAGTTCCATAATTGAGCTATCCCTCAGACCACTCCCAGGAGAGAGCTCCAGAAATGAGTTATCCCCCAGACCTCTTCAAGGAGAGAGTTCCAGAAATGAGCTATCGCCCAGACCTCTTCCAGAAGAGTGTTCCATAAATGAGCTATCCCCCAGACCACCCCCAGGAGAGAGTTCCATAAATGAGCTATCCCCCAGACCGCTTCCAGGAGAGAGTGTAACGCTCACCTGGTTCCCACGGAGGCGCAGCGTCGAAGGCGCAGAACTCTGAAGATGGACAGGAAGGGCCCCTCTATTCTGGCTTCCCTGGCTCGTTGGATACCCTCCTGTGCGTGAAAAGGGAGTATTACCAACTGTGGAACAATGCTCAAGCCTCCCACTCCCTTCCAACCCCCCACGATACCTCCTCCACGATTCCCTGTGAAGCCTCACCTTAGGGTTTGGAAGGATGAGCTCTCCATCCTGCTTCTGATGCAGGGGCGCGTTGAAACCCAGTTACTTCACTGGATTGAGGATTGATGGGAGTTCAGGTAAGCTTGACTGTTCAGGTAAGGCGCTGTAAAAGTTCTGTTCAAAGGTTCAAGCTTAATAATAATGTTCGTTGTCTAATTGCAGCAAGCGCTAATGCTTATGTCTTTTTCCCCTTAGGGGCCGGGGTTTGGAGTGCCGGAGATGTGGCGCCGACCCGAAGTGAAACAGTTCTGGATGAGCGCTCAGGTAATGTCTTTGCATTCGCTCATTCAATGTCTTGGTCTTTTTTCCCCATAGGGGCCGGGGTCCGGAGATGCCAGGAAGCGGCAGGACCCGAAATGCAGTGGGAATAATCCAACAGGTAAGACTTAAAAGGAAACTGAGCTTTCCTTATTCCTTTTCTCCCTCTCACCTTTGTTCTTGTCTTTTTTCCTCTAGGCGCCGGGGCGTAGCTGAATCCGGAAGATCGCTGCTGAAGATGGAAGCGCCTTGCAAAGGTGAGTAAAATGCAGCGCTGCAGCGATCGAAACGAAATGCCTTTAAAATGATGTCTTCCTTTTCAGGGCCGTTGGAGAAATGACTCCGGGATGCAGATTTAGCAGGTAAGGGCTTTTCTTCTCCTATTCTCTTCCTTTCTCCCCTTGCAGGTGTTCCAGGGTGCTGGCAGGTGTGGCTGAAGTCAGGATGCAGGAGCTGACACGGTGAGCGTCCAGCTGCTAGGTGCAGAACAACGCGAAGCATGTGTGGCTGTTCGGGTGGGGTTTAAATAGCCTTGGAAGAAGTTCCTGGTATGTATCCTTCCACCAATCAGGTATGTATCCTTCCCCGACCACACCCGGGTGGTGAAGTAGTCCTACAGGTTAAGTAGTCCCATTCAGGCCTCAAGAGGGCCTGGATGAAGCAGCAAGGTCTGTATCAGGTAAGTGTGCACCCAAGCACTTAAACACATATCCTCTTCTATGAGCCTGGCGCCTAAGGCGCCAGGACTGGGGTCCGCTATGAGCCTGGCGCCTAAGGCGCCAGGACTGAGTCCAAAGGGCCCCGACTTGGGCCCGCTGAGACTTCCCTGGGGAAAATGATGTCTGCCTCTGGGGTTGCTGGGTCCGGCCTGGCTCCTTAGAGGTAGGCATCATGACAGTACCCCCCCTCAAGGCCCCTCCCAAGGTCTTTTCCTCCGGGAGTTTTGGTTTGTGCGGGAATCTTCGATGGAATCTTTGAATTAATCGTGGTGCGTGAACATAGTTACTGGGTTCCCAAGATCTTTCCTGAGGTCCATATCCTTTCCAATCAACAAGATAGAAGAGTTTCGACTTAACTATCTTGGAATCTAAAATGTCTTTCACTTCGAATTCTAATTCTCCATCAATTTGGACAGGGCCTGGGGGCTCAGACAGTCTGGTTCCAGGTTGTACTGGTTTTAGAAGAGATGCGTGAAAAACAGGATGAATCCGCATGTTGGATGGTAAATCGAGTTTAAAGGCCACTGGGTTGATAATAGCTTTGATGGGGTAAGGCCCAATGAATCTGGGATTAAAAGTTCGCTGACCCTTGAGGGGTAGATGTTTAGTTGCTAGCCATACCTGATCTCCTACTTGGTAAGGAGGAGTTTTACTTCGGTGCAAATCAGCGTTTTCTTTATACTTTTTCTTGGCTTGCTGTAAGTGGGTTGTAGCTTCTTTGAAGGCTTGGGTTATTGTGGAATGTAGGTGATTTACTGCAGGCATCTCCAGGGTCAGAGGTGGATCTAGGTCAGAGGTCCGAGGATGGTGACCATACAGGGTATAAAAAGGAGTCTGTCCGGTTCCAGAATGCACTGAATTGTTGTATGCATATTCTGCAATCCAAAGGATGTCCTTCCAATTCAACTCGAATTGGTGTAACATACACCGCAGATATTGCTCGAGAGTCTGATTGGTTCTCTCGGTTTGTCCGTCGGTCTGGGGGTGGTGGCTGGTGGATAACCGCACGTCTATTTGTGCTAGTTGGCAACATTTCTTCCAAAAGTGGGAGATAAATTGACTTCCAAGGTCTGAGACTAATATGGAAGGGAAACCATGTAACCGCACTATATTTTCCATAAATTCCTTGGCCAAGGTGGAAGCTGACGGCAATCCTTTTAAAGGGATAAAATGGGCCATTTTGGAGAATAGATCCACTATTACGAGAATCGTGTTGTAACCACCACAAGGAGGCAGGTCAGTTATAAAGTCCATTGACAAGGTGTGCCAAGGTGCTGGTGGAATGTCCAAAGGTTGAAGTAGGCCGGCTGGCCTTTTCT
This sequence comes from Ambystoma mexicanum, assembly GCF_040938575.1. Classification (NCBI taxonomy): domain Eukaryota; kingdom Metazoa; phylum Chordata; class Amphibia; order Caudata; family Ambystomatidae; genus Ambystoma; species Ambystoma mexicanum. The sequence continues at coordinate 77,158,618 of NC_090934.1, forward strand.
TTTGACTCTTATTTTGGGCACAGATGCCGCAAGACAACACAAATGACTTTATGTCTTTTCTCCAAGAAGGCCACCAGAAGTGGCGTTTGATCTTTTCTTCTGTTTTCGCGATACCGGGGTGTCCTTCCATTAATGATTCATGATGACGGGTAATGACAAGTTCCTGCAATTCTTTACTTGGCAGAAATAACCGCTCTTGGAAGTAGGGTAAATCATCCTTAACGGTGTAGTGAGGACCCTTTTGACTCCATTCCAGTAAGGCAGAAGAGTCAAAAAGCTGTTTTACTTGAGCTTGGATGTCCTCATTGGTTTGCAATGAAGTCAAGCCCAGAATTCTTTGTTCCGGTATGATTGGCACAGGTTCTAAACTCGAATTGGGTTCTTCCATGCCTATCCGGGATAAGGCATCTGCCTTACCATTCTTGCAGCCAGGGCGATAGGTAATTACAAAATCAAATTCCGCAAAGAATAAAGCCCATCGGAGTTGTCGCGAAGATTGAGCTTTGGCCGTCTTTAAATACTGCAAATTTCTGTGGTCCGTAATTACGGTGATGGTGTGTCTTGCACCGAGAAGATAGTGACGCCAAGCCTTGAAAGCTGATTTAATAGCCAGTAGTTCTTTGTCGGTAATTGCGTAATTGAGTTCAGGTGGAGCGAATTTTCTGGACCAAAAGGCTACAGGGTGTAGTTGGTTAGTTTCTGGGTCTCTTTGCGACAGGACAGCTCCCATGGCCGAACTGGATGCATCGGTTTCCACGATGTAAGGGAGATCTGGGCGCGGGTGCTTCAATACAGGTGCAGAGGTGAATTTGGTTTTCAGGTCCTGAAAGGCTTGTTCAGCCTCAAGAGTCCATTCAAAGCGTTTATTTTTCTTTAGGAGAGCTGTGATGGGTTGAACAGTTCGAGAAAATTCCGGGATGAACCTTCGATAGAAATTGGCAAAGCCAAGCATGCTTTGCACCCCCTTCACAGAGCTAGGAGATGGCCATTTGAGAATGGCGTCCACTTTCCGCGAGTCCATTCGGATTCCTTGAGGTGTCAGGATGAATCCGAGAAACTCCACTTCTGTGGTATGAAAAACGCATTTTTCGAGCTTGGCAAATAATTTGTGCTGGCGCAATTTCTCAAGAACTGCCCTAACATGGTTTCTGTGATCAGATTCTGAGGAGGAATACACCAGGATGTCGTCAATATAAACGATGACACAAACATCGATAAGTTCCCGAAGAACATCATTCATGAAGTACTGAAAGGCAGCAGGTGCGTTGCACAAACCGAAGGGCATTACTTGATATTCGAAGAGCCCAAATTTGGTGCGGAATGCAGTCTTCCACTCGTCGCCCTCTTTTATACGTACCAGGTGGTAAGCTCCTCGGAGATCTAGCTTGGTGTACACACAAGCATCTTTTACTTGGTCGATAAGCTCAGGTATCAGGGGCAAAGGGTAACGATTCTTAATCGTTATCTGATTTAGGGCGCGGTAGTCAATACAGGCCCTAAGGTCTCCTTCCTTTTTAGGTACGAAGAACAAAGCGGAAGAGACTGGTGACTTTGATGGGCGAATGAAACCATTGGCCAGGTATTGATCCAAATACTGGCGCAAATGCAGGTTCTCAGGTTCAGTAAGAGCATAAATCCTACTACAAGGTAGTTGTGCATTGGGTACCAAGTCGATTTGGCAATCGTAAGATCGATGGGGAGGTAAGGTGTTAGCCTGCTCTTTCTGAAAAACGTCTTGGAATTCTTGGTATTCAGATGGTAGCTGTACAGGGGTGGAAGTTACAGAGGCTAGACCCATAGCTGGATTCCTTGGGTAACAGGTTGGTTCACATTCAGGAAAAGTTATCTTCTTTGCTCGCCAGTCTATTCTCGGATTATGTGTTTCTAACCAAGGGATTCCAAGAAGTACTTGAAATTGTGGGGCCTTGATCACATCAAACACGATTGCTTCCCGATGTCCGTCCTGACCCACCAGAGTGATTTCAACTGTGGAATGCGTTACAGGCCCTGAGGCTATTTCAGTTCCATCAACTGTAGTAATTACATCTTGGGTTACTTTCGGGCAGAGAGGAAGCTTAATCCTGGAAGCCAATTCACAGTCTATGTAATTTCCAATAGCTCCACTGTCTATGTATGCTTTTATAGCATGCAACTGCTGAGGCTGTTTTGGGTTCACAAGCACCATTGGCATGACAAAATGCGAGGTCAAAGAGTTTGTTTTCAAGCTCGGCAAGCGGACCCCTACGCTTGTCGGGCAAGGTCGTTTCCCGAACCAGGTGTCAATAACTTGTTATCAGTGGCTCCAACCACCTTCTTGGGTGGTTTAACTGGACAACTTTGAAGAAAGTGACCGGAAGTTCCGCAATACAGACAAAGTTGCATTTGTCGCCTTCTCTCTCGTTCCCTCTGCGTTAATGGTCCTTTAACACTGCCAATTTGCATAGGTTCGGAAACGTCAGTACTCTTGGAGTTAACGTGGGTCTTGATAGGTACTCTGGTTTCATACTTGAGCCGATCTGCTTTTCTATTTTGAAGTCTGTGATCAAGTTGAACCACTAAGTCTATGTAGTCTGCGCAGGCCTGGGGTGGATCTACTATCTGAGCTATAACATCTTTAAGCTCTCCGCGCAGGCCTCGATGAAACAATGTGATCCTTTTATTTTCAGGCCATCCGGTTTCCACAACTAGTCTATTAAAGGTGGCGATATAGGACAAAAGATCCTGATTACCTTGTCGTAAGGATAGCAGTTCGTTGTCAAGGGCCTGTCCCTGCGAGTGTCGAGCGAACAATCTTTCCATGCTGGCCTGGAAGCCCTGGAAATCCCGGAGAATGGGATCATCCTGATTTACCAATGGAATAGACCAATCGGCAGCACAGCCACTGAGGTACAAAGGCTACTTTGGTCTGGTCGTTGGGGAAGGCCCCGGGCCTGCATAAAAAGTGTAAACGGCATTGGTTCATAAAAACTGCATATTTCTTGGGATCCCCCGCAAAACGTTCCGGCGGGGCCAAAGGCATGTGTCCAGGTAGATTGATTTGTACCGGGTTATTCGAACCCATTGTTGTAGAAATATCTCCGAAAACAGGTAAAGGAGTGTGCTCTGCCTGGCCCTGCAATAACCTTTTGGCCAGATCATCAGTTCTTTCCTTGGATAGGATTAGTTCCCTTCTGAGAGCATTAGTCTCCTGGCGGGCTGAGTGCACTTCTGCCCGTAATTCCCCTAAAAGATGGGCCAGCTGATCTGTCTCGGAAGTCTCCATAGCGCCCAGGTGGGAAATTGTGGTAAGGCTTCGCGTTCTGTAACGCTCACCTGGTTCCCACGGAGGCGCGGCGTCGAAGGCGCAGAACTCTGAAGATGGACAGGAAGGGCCCCTCTATTCTGGCTTCCCTGGCTCGTTGGATACCCTCCTGTGCGTGAAAAGGGAGTATTACCAACTGTGGAACAATGCTCAAGCCTCCCACTCCCTTCCAACCCTCCACGATACCTCCTCCACGATTCCCCGTGAAGCCTCACCTTAGGGTTTGGAAGGATGAGCTCTCCATCCTGCTTCTGATGCAGGGGCGCGTTGAAACCCAGTTACTTCACTGGATTGAGGATTGATGGGAGTTCAGGTAAGCTTGACTGTTCAGGTAAGGCGCTGTAAAAGTTCTGTTCAAAGGTTCAAGCTTAATAATAATGTTCGTTGTCTAATTGCAGCAAGCGCTAATGCTTATGTCTTTTTCCCCTTAGGGGCCGGGGTTTGGAGTGCCGGAGATGTGGCGCCGACCCGAAGTGAAACAGTTCTGGATGAGCGCTCAGGTAATGTCTTTGCATTCGCTCATTCAATGTCTTGGTCTTTTTTCCCCATAGGGGCCGGGGTCCGGAGATGCCAGGAAGCGGCAGGACCCGAAATGCAGTGGGAATAATCCAACAGGTAAGACTTAAAAGGAAACTGAGCTTTCCTTATTCCTTTTCTCCCTCTCACCTTTGTTCTTGTCTTTTTTCCTCTAGGCGCCGGGGCGTAGCTGAATCCGGAAGATCGCTGCTGAAGATGGAAGCGCCTTGCAAAGGTGAGTAAAATGCAGCGCTGCAGCGATCGAAACGAAATGCCTTTAAAATGATGTCTTCCTTTTCAGGGCCGTTGGAGAAATGACTCCGGGATGCAGATTTAGCAGGTAAGGGCTTTTCTTCTCCTATTCTCTTCCTTTCTCCCCTTGCAGGTGTTCCAGGGTGCTGGCAGGTGTGGCTGAAGTCAGGATGCAGGAGCTGACACGGTGAGCGTCCAGCTGCTAGGTGCAGAACAACGCGAAGCATGTGTGGCTGTTCGGGTGGGGTTTAAATAGCCTTGGAAGAAGTTCCTGGTATGTATCCTTCCACCAATCAGGTTTGTATCCTTCCCCGACCACACCCGGGTGGTGAAGTAGTCCTACAGGTTAAGTAGTCCCATTCAGGCCTCAAGAGGGCCTGGATGAAGCAGCAAGGTCTGCATCAGGTAAGTGTGCACCCAAGCACTTAAACACATATCCTCTTCTATGAGCCTGGCGCCTAAGGCGCCAGGACTGGGGTCCGCTATGAGCCTGGCGCCTAAGGCGCCAGGACTGAGTCCAAAGAGCCCCGACTTGGGCCCGCTGAGACTTCCCTGGGGAAAATGATGTCTGCCTCTGGGGTTGCTGGGTCCGGCCTGGCTCCTTAGAGGTAGGCATCATGACAGAGAGTTCCATAAATGAGCTATCCCCCAGACCTCCTCCAGGAGAGAGTTCCATAAATGAGTTATCCCCCAGACCTCCTCCAGGAGAGAGTTCCATAAATGAGCTATCCCCAGACCTCTTCCAGGAGAGAGTTCCATAAATGAGCTATCCCCAGACTTCCTCCAGGAAAGAGTTCCATAAATGAGCTATCCCCCAGACCTCTTCCAGGAGAGAATTCCATAAATGAGCTATCTCTCAGACCGCTCCCAGGAGAGTGTTACATAAATGAGCTCTCCCCCAGACCTCTTCCAGGAGAAAGTTCCATACATGAGCTATCCCCAAGACTTCCTTCAGGAGAGAGTTCCATAAATGAGTTATCCCCCAGACCTCTTCCAGGAGAGAGTTTCATAAATTAGCTATCCCCCAGACCGCTCCCAGGAGAGAGTTCCATAAATTAGCTATCCCACAGACCTCTTCAAAGAAGAGAATTCCATAAAGGAGCTATGCACAGACCTCTTCCAGGAGAGAGTTCCATAAATGAGCTATCCCCAGACAGCTCCCAGGAGTGAGTTCCATAAATTAGCTATCCCACAGACCTCTTCAAAGAGAGAGCTCCATAAGTGAGCTATCCCCCAGACTGCTTCCAGGAGAGAGTTCCATAAATGATCTATCACCAGACCTCTTCCAGGAGAGTGTTCCATAAATGAGCTATCCCCATACCTCTTCCATGAGAGTGTTCCATAAATGAGCTATCCCCCAGACCGCTCCCAGGAGAGAGTTCCATACATGAGCTATCCCATAGACCTCTTCCAGGAGAGAGTTCCATAAATGAGCTATCCCCAAGACCTCTTCTAGGAGAGTTCCATAAATGAGCTACCCACCAGACCACTTCCAGAAGAGTTCCATAATTCTGCTATCCCCAGACCTCTGTCAGGAGAGAGATCCATACATGAGCTATCCTCCAGACCTCTTCCAGGAGAGAGTTTCATAAATGAGCTATCCCTCAGACCTCTTCCAGGAGAGTGTTCCATAAATAAACTATTGCCCAGACCTCTTCCAGGAGAGACTTCCATAAATTAGCTATCACCCAGACCCCTTCCAGGAAAGTGTTCCATAAATGAGCTATCCCCAGACCTTTCCAGGAGAGTGTTCCATAAATTAGCTATCCCCAGACTGCTTCCAGGAGAGAGTTCCATAAATGAGCTATCCCCAGACCTCTTCAAGGAGAGTGTTCTATAAATGAGCTACCCCCAGACCTCTTCCAGGAGAGTGTTCCATAAATGAACGATCGCCCTATCCCCCAGATCTCTTCCAGGAGAGTGTTCCATAAATGAGCGAACCCCCAGACCTCTTCCAGTACAATGTTCCATAAATGATCTATCGCCAAGACCTCTTCCAGGAGAGAGTTCCACAAGTGAGCTATCCCACAGACCGCTTCCAGGAGAGTGTTCCATAAATGAGCTATCCCACAGACCGCTTCCAGGAGAGAGTTACATAAATGAGCTATCCCTAGACCTCTTCCAGGAGAATGTTCCATAAATAAAGAATTGCCCTATCCCCCAGACCTCTTCCAGGAGAGTGTTCCATAAATGAACTATCGCCAAGACCTCTTCCAGGAGAGAGTTCCATAAATGAGCTATCCCCCTGACCTCTTCCAGGAGTGAGTTCCATAAATTAGCTATCCCCCATACATCTTCCAGGAGATTGCTCCATAAAGGAGCTAGCCCCAGACCACAACCAGGAAGAGCTACATAAATGAGCTATCCCCCAGACCTCTTCCAGGAGAGAGTTATATAAATGAGCTATCCCCCAGACCTCTTCAAGGAGAGTGATCCATAAATGAGCTAGCCCCCAGATATCTTCCAGGAGAGAATTCCATAAATGAGCTATCCCCCAGACCTCTTCCAGGAGAGAGCTATATAAATGAGCTATCCCCCAGACCTCTTCAAGGAGAGTGATCCATAAATGAGCTATCCCCCAGACATCTTCCAGGAGAGAGTTCCATAAATGAGCTATCCCCCATACCACTTCTAGGAGATTGCTCCATAAAGGAGCTAGCCCCAGACCACAACCAGGAAGAGCTCCATAAATGAGCTATCCCCCAGACCTCTTCCAGGAGAGAGTTATATAAATGAGCTATCCCCCAGACCTCTTCAAGGAGAGTGATCCATAAATGAGCTATCCCCCAGACATCTTCCAGGAGAGAGTTCCATAAATGAGCTATCCCTCAGACCTCTTCCAGGAGATTGCTACATGAAGGAGCTAGCCCCAGACCACAACCAGGAAGAGCTCCATAAATGAGCTATCCCCCAGTTTAAGAAATTATGCAAATTAGTGCAGGTGAAGGCAGAAAATTAAAAATGACACATTGAGTTCATTATGTCAGTGAACTAGTCTTTCAATGGTAAAAGAAAAATGATTGCAAAAAGGCAGTAGATTCAAAATGCACTGAGCACATGGATAAAGTGACTATATATGAATTGCTATCTGTGTAATGTTGCACTGAAGAAAATAACCCAGATTAATTAACTAACTACCTTTAATATATATATATATTACATTATTTAATTTAATATATATTTAATTTAATATATATATATTTAATTATATATATATATATAGATCGACAATCTTTGGAATTTAGCCGTCCGGCACCACAGGAGGGGTCGCCGGCGTGTACTATGTACTGTAAGTATGGCATTGGTAGTATTGTATTTAATGACATTTGGCACAGACAGACCAGACATGCCTCAGAATTTCAGTGGCCAATCAATGGTAGTTTTGAGATCCCCCGTATTGAATACTTAGAATCGATCTTGCTAAAGAAAAAGGCTCGGCCAGCAGCCTTTGATGTGTTACAAAATTAGAAGAAAGAAGCATTGCAGCAGCTTCAAAGTAGGGATAAACATGCACGTCGTCACAAAACAAACGCTGAAAAGGCATTATTGTATGATAAAGAAAAACGGTCAGAATTAGTTAAGAATATGGATAGAGCCTTTTCACTCGGGGTCCAGAAAATGTACCCCTCTAAAGATTTCCATGTTTCCGAGGAATTTATTGAGAAATTATTAAATGAACGCAGGCCCGATGCCTCAGCGCCACCTCTGTATGCTCCTCTCTTGGGCACTCTGCCCGTTCCTGCTGTTGTTCCCGTTGCTATTTCTGCTCCCCCTGAGCAGCCTATTGTTCCTAGTTCTCTGGTTGTCGTTCCTCCGCCTATCGCACCGCCCCTCCCCCTGCACCTGCACCTTTGCTAAGTTTACCTACACCTTCGCTCCCGAGTGGCCCCGTATTGATTGAAGTTGATCCAGGTGCAGGGTCAAAGACTGTGACTCGTAGTACTGTTCCTGCAGGCAGGAAACAGGAATTATTTGCGTGGGCTAAGCATTGCATGGAGAAAGGTGATCAAACTAATGTTTTTTCTACATTATCTAATTTGAATAGTTTTCCCGAGAAAAATGTTTTTATCGAAGGTTTGGGGATTCATTTGTGTGTGATGTGGGGTAGATTACAAAATTCGGATCTTCCACAAAGGGTGAGAGATCTGAATGCTTTGGCACTTTCGAGGGATACAGAACAGAAAGTATATGGACATGTTGAAAGATTGTTTGAGTTTAGGAGAGACTTCGAAAAATCACGAGATGAGGATGATGAGGACGATAGAATATATGTACAGAAACGGTTCCTTCCGTGCCGAAGAACAGCACCTGAGGAAGTACGAATTTGTACCAAAGATGCGGTTCGAGGGATCTCAGATTCATCGATACCGCCAGACGAAGTGTATGACACATACAGTCAGTACACAGTAGAGATGCAAAGAAAAGTAATTCAAGTGGTGGTACAGCACTTACAAGAGGAATGTGTAAGGAAGAAGGTTAGTTGCCCCATAGAATTATTGGGTATTTGTAAAAGGGCTTTTTCACCCGACACTTCTACAGCTGCCTTAGCGCTCGACCTGGCTCTATTGCTTAGTAAGCGGCCAGAGGTGCCTATATCTCAGTTGCCTATGAGAGAGGTTCCTCCGACCTTTGTCCCAAAAGTTGAGATCCCCGCCAACGCGGCGACTGGTGCCCCCGCGGTGGATATCCCTGCACATTATGTATCGCAGTTCGTTCACTTCCCGTTCTCGCGACAGGAAGTGAACACGATTAGACAATCAGTTCCCGATATTAGGAAAAACCCGACGGGGTTTTACAAAGAAATAGAGTCCGTCTTACAGTCCTCTGTGTTCACCTTGAGTGACATTGACTTGTTGTGCTTCTACCCGTAGATGTATGGAAACAGGTTCGGACAATAGACGATGTGCCGGGGTTGGGAGATACGTGGGCAAATCTGGATAGAATTGATGGAGAAAGACCAGCTGGTGAGAAACCGCCCCAGGTAATACTTACTTTACCTGATAGGATTGTCGTTAAACTAAAAACTATAATTCCAGAAAAAAGGATCATTTGGGACAAGCTTACGGCCTGTGTTCAAGGGAAAACTGAAGGTGCTACTGAATTTTTCAATAGATTCGAGCAGGTATTTTCTGACTTCAGTGGGCAGGATTTAGGTACAGAGTCGGGGAAGAGGGTTTTTGTGGACAAATCTGTACGTGGATTGTTACCTGACATCCAGTCACAAATGATGTCCTCTGAGAGCGCTTGGCAGGCAAAATCTCAATCTGAGGTTTTGCACATGGCCCAATACTATGAGAACCGTGTTAATAATGAAAAGGAGAAAATTGAAAAAAGAAAGGGTGATTTGAAAACCAAGGTATTGTTGCAGCAAATTGTTAGAAACCCCAGAGGAGGTACGACACAGACTAGAGGTCAGTACATTCCAAAGGGAAATACTCCTCCAAGTCCTATAAATATTAATCAATGTGCTTATTGCCGCCAGGAAGGTCATTGGCGAGCACAGTGCCCTGCCCTTCGCCAGAGGTCAAGCGGTACGTTTGGGGGTATGGGTAGGCGACCTAGGGGCCGCCCTGGAGCAGGGGGCCCTGATAGAGGCCAGCTTTTGCAAGATTCACAGCAACCTTTTTCATGGGAAAATCAGACCTCGAGTATGGACTCGAGAAACATATTTGATCACCCTTCTGCTGCCTACCTTTCTGAAGAGCTTCCTTCTGACGAGGTTCTATTTTATTAGGATTGCCCGAAGCAGGGTTTGGAACCTTTGCCTATTCACGTTAATCAAAAAGGCCCCTACGTTGAACTATTAGTGGGGAATAGGAAACACCAGTTTTTGATTGACACTGGAGCACAGAAGTGCTCCATTGATCATTCCAGGGTTCCAAACATTCCACTGTCAGGGCAAACAAATGTTTCCGTAGGGTTTTCTGGTATACCAACCGTCTGTCCGGTTTCTGCGCCGGTGCCTGTTTCTTTGGGTCCCTTCACGGACCATTGCCCTTTTCTTCTCACTTCAAACTGTGGAGAGAATTTGCTGGGGTTGAATTTGTTAAAGAAATTTAACGCAGTAATTCATTGTTCTTCGGATGGAATACGGCTAACGGTTTCACCACAGCAACTTCCTACCTCTCAGTTCTTGATTCGACCTCTACCTCCCGAGTTTAGCATTGTTCCGGAATGTTTGTGGGCAGTGGACGACAATGATGTCGGAGTATTACACATTGAGCCCGTTAAAATAGTCCTGAAACATGGGGTAAAACTGCCACGCATTCCGCAGTATAAAATATCAGCTGAGGGTGAACGTGCTTTGAAATGCATTGTCTCCGATTTTGTACATCGTGGGGTGATCGAAGAGATTACAGGTAGTTTGTGTAACAGTCCGATCTTACCAGTATATAAGAAAGGCGACAATGCAATTCCATACCGGTTTATAATAGATGTTCGTGCTATTAACCGAGTGGTCGCCCCACAATTTCCAATTGTGCCTGATGTGACGACGATATTAACAATGATCCCTGCTATGGCTACGCACTTTAGTGTTGTGGATCTGAAAAACGCCTTCTTTAGTATCCCTACACATAAAGAAAGCAGATATCTGTTCGCGTTCACCTTGGGGGGAAGCTCATTTACATTTACAAGGGCACCTCAAGGGTATACTGAAAGCCCTAGTATTTATAGTAGAGCTTTAAAAGAGCAGCTCGACACCCTTGAATTGCCACCTACTTGCACGCTGCTTCAATATGTTGACGATTTACTTTTGGCTGCAGACTCTGAGAAAGCCTGTAAAGAAGGCACTATATTGTTGCTTGTTCATCTAGCTAAAAATGGTCGCTTAAAACATTTCAATATTTTTGTCAGGAGGTTGCCTATTTAGGCTACCTCCTGTCAAAGGAGGGGAGAAGATTGACACCTGAAAGAATAAAACACATTTCTGGCATGTCTGTCCCAAAGACGCAGAAGGAAGTCAGAGCCCTGATAGGGATGGCGTCCTCCTGTAGGTTGTGGATCCCGAATTTCGCACTAGTGGTAAAACCGATGTTGGCTTTGACGAAGAAGGGCATTTCTCTGCCACTGCCATGGGAATCAGAACATCAACGATCATTTGAGCTTCTCAAAACCGCGCTATGTTCGGCACCGGTTCTGGGTACTCCAAATTATGACAAGGCCTTTGTGTTGTTTGTGCATGAATGTGATGGATGTGCTTTGGCTGTGTTAACACAGGAACACGGAGGGAAGAATAGGAAGTGCGGCTACTACTCCTCCGCACTTGATCCTGTCGCATGCGCTTTGCCAAGATGTTTGCGCGCTGTTGCTGCTGCTGCCGCGTCTGTAAAACAGAGTGAGGGAATGGTCCTAGGCCATGATTTGATTTTGATGGTACCTCACTCTGTTGATATTCTATTGAATAAATCCCAAACGCAACACCTCACCTCTGCACGGTTAACAAGGTATGAACTGACTCTGTTTTCCCCTCATATCCAAATTAAGAGGTGTTGTGTTCTCAATCCGGCTGAACTTTTACCTTTCCCACAAAACACTGTTTGCGGTGATGAAGGATCACATGACTGCCTGTATACCACCGAGCAAGAAACAAAGGGCAGGATAGATCTCTTAGATACTCCTTTGGATAATGCAGAAGGGGAGCTGTTTTGTGATGGCTCCTGCTTCAAACTTTCGAATGGTACATCTACAGCTGCTTATGCAGTTACTACATTGAGAAAAATTGTTGAAACTAAGAGAATTTCACATAACTCCGCGCAGGCCGCAGAGATTATAGCGTTGACCCGTGCTTGTGAACTATCCCAAGGGCGAAGAGTAAATATATATACCGACAGCCAGTACGCATTTGGGGTGGCTCACAACTTCGGAAAACTTTGGTCGGAAAGAGGGTTCCTGACCTCACATGGGACCAAGATTCAGCACGGTCCTTTGATAGTGCAACTACTTTCAGCGCTCTCACTCCCTAAACGATTAGCAACCATGAAATGTGCAGCACATCGCAAGGTCATAGATAATGTGGGCAGAGGTAATGCTTTTGCAGATTTGATAGCTAGACAAACGGCCACAGACCTTAGCACGGATATGTATACCTCAAGGGAAGTGAGAGATGTTTGCATAATGGATGAAGGTATTGGGTCTGTGCGAGATATTCAGACCGACGCCTCGATGGAAGAATCTAGAAAGTGGGCTGAAGGAATGGGAAAGTTGGATGACGAAGGGTGTTGGGTGGATACATCCGAAGGGAAATGGTTGCTTCCTGATTCTTATGTATTGGCAATGGTTACGATGGTCCTACGCATGTGTGTGCCCAGCAGATTACGAAGATATTACAACAGGTTTGGGTAAATGACAAAATTCTGGAAACTGCAAAGAGACATGTCCAGAACTGCATGATTTGCCTACAGCATAATGTGGGTAAAGGGACAGTGACTCCAAGGGGAAGTTTTGGGCCCCCCTCTGTCCCTTTTGAAGTCATTCACTTCGATTTTATTGAAATGGAGCGATGTAATAATTTGAAATATGTTCTTGTCATTATTTGTGCTTTTAGTAAATGGGTCGAGGCTTTCCCCGTCAAAGATGCTACCGCCATGACCATTGCAAAGATTATGGTAAAAGAATTCTTTCCTCGATTTGTGCTCCCGAGGATAATTTGGTCGGATAATGGTCCCCATTTTATCGCAGCAGTAATTTTGCAAATTTGCGCCGCCCTAGGCATTGAGAAACGATTTCATTCAGCTAGACATCCTCAAAGTGCTGGGTTGGTGGAAAGACACAACCGTATTCTAAAGAATAAACTGGCAAAAACATGTGCTGATACTAAACTAAAAAGGCCAGATGCTTTGCCTATTGTATTGTTAGCTATGCGTACCACACCGAAGACTAGAACTGGGCTTTCTCCATTTGAGGTGGTAATGGGGAGACCTGCTAATATCTGGGGTCTCCCAAAACCTAAAGCCCTGAGGGAGGTGGAAAATGTATTGCTTGTAGACTACTGTAACCAGTTAACTAAAAATCTGTATTTCATTTACCACCAGGTGAATGCTGCTTTACCTGTACGGTTCACGGGCCCAGGACACGATATACAGCCCGGTAGTTGGGTCCTTGTAAAGGCCTACGAGAGGTCTTCCTGTCTTGCGCCTCGCTGGCGTGGACCCTACCAGGTGCTGTTTGTCACCAGGACAGCAGTGCGGGTGGCTGGAAAGAAGAGCTGGATTCATGCGACGCACGTCAAGAAACTTCCTCACCCGACGCCACACGCTACAGAAGAAGCAGAACCCCTCGCTGATGCTACAGTCTCTGATCTTGGAGTAGCAAACAGCGCTGTGAGTGCGTCGGAGAAGTTCTCTGAGCCTGAGGAGCTTGGGGAACAGTCCATTTCGTCTCCGCACTCTCTTGATCAATCACTTCCGGAAAACACTGTTTCGAGCTCTGCGACTTCCGTCGCCACCGACACGTCGCTTCCCTCAGGAAGTGACGACACTTTGCTTTTGGATCAGACAAATTTGGGTACCATCAGGTACCACCTTCGACCACGGAAATAGAACTACGGCACAAGTGTCGTGCATCTGGAAAAAGAAGTGATCGGAAAATTGTTTTGTTTTATTGAACAAAAAGGGGATTCGGCTGGCTAGGGTTGGGAAGGACTAAGAAATCACGCAACCGTAGTGTCGCCCGCAACGAACATTGGGGCCGTCGATTGAGAAACTACGATGCCTGCCGCCTTCACCGCTGCTCCCCGCACTGGACTTTTAGATAAGGGGGTGACCAAATAGAACAATGAACAATGTGCCTGGGCCCCGAAAACGTACTGTTGTGCTTTCATTTTGATTATTGTTATTTTTGCAACTGCTGCTGTAGGACTTTGTTATTTCGAAGAAATCTATCCTTTGAAACCTTTATTACCGACCAAGATCGTACCAACTGTTTTGACTCCCTCTGTACACCTTCACACTCTGTCCCCTAGAGACTCCCAACATAGACAAAAGTATTATAATAACACTCTGATGATAGTGATGAATGCTACTCATGCCATTTTTAATAAGAGCAATTGTTGGTTTTGTACTCACTTACCGCAACATGGGAACAAAGGACTGGGATGGTATATACATCCTCTACCTTTAACGACTTCTTGCTATGCCTCTCTTAGAGCACTATTCTTTGGCCGATGGAATGATAGCATCTCAGGGAACTTCGATGGGACTAATTTAAATGATTTTGAGAGACGTGAATTGACTCCCCTGGGATGCTCGCTTTTCGCAAATAGAAGTAAACCTAACGTTGCTTCTATTAGGCCGTCTGACAAACTATCTCTTCCTTTTCAAAATCTGATTTCCTTTAAAATGGCTCCGATAGGCAATAAGGATGCCATGCCTCCTTCTTATTCTGTGAATCATAGTCCTGACTCGGTTCCCTTCTGTGTACAGAGAAATGGCACTAGGCCAATGGGAGACTTTGAAACTTGTAAAAATGTTGTAAATTTGACTGGGGAAAATAGGCCTCTGTATGAAGGTGGACCCGTTTATTTTGTTTGTGGTAGTTTAGCATTTCCCTGGTTGCCCAAGGATTGGCAAGGGACTTGTTATTTAGGAATATTGTTACCCGGGGTATTTATAGCCAGTACCTTGGAGGTATCTAAGGCTCGCCCACGACGAGACAACAATGGAGATACCCCTGGGCAAGTGTTTGAGGACATAGCCAAATCAGTTGTGCCCTTTTGGGGACAAATAGCAAATTCAGAAAATATTAGGGGATTAGCGAGGGTATTGGAGAGAACGATCAACCGGACCACGGACATACTCTACAATATGACCTTAGAGCAAAAGGCGATAAGATTGGTAGCGCTTCAAAATCGGATGGCATTAGATGTCATCTTGGCAGAACGAGGTGGAGTATGTAAATTAGTGGGGTCCGCTTGTTGTGTTTTCGTACCAGACTCCTCGCCAACAATTTTTAAAGCAATTCAGAACTTGCATACTCTCAGTTCTGAAGTCCATATCCCTGTAGGAGACTGCAACCTTAGTACTTGGTTTTGGGATTCTTTGCGATCTTGGGGTTGGAAAGTGCTTTCCGTCATTCTGGTTATTTTAGGGATCCTGTTATTTCTTTGTTGTTGTTTTCAATGCCTCCCGAGTATATGTGGAATGATGGGAGGGTGTTGTGCTCAAATAGTGAGCGCAATAGGGCATAAAATATATACCCCAGATACAGCATCTAAAGAGTTCATGTTGCAAGAGGTTCTTATGAACGACCTTATGGCTATTGACATTACAGACAATGATGCGGAACCTATGGATGATAATACTTGGAGTCGTTTTCAAAAGTATTAGGGATGATGTTTAGCACTTGGCATAGGCCAAAAGGAGGGTCTGTGGAAATCGAAATAATATTGTACCTCTAATTGCATTGTTTAAATGTATGTTGGCCTACGCCAAGCTGTCTAAAAAACATCGTGTACATAGGTTCCAAGGCAAGGTCCTGACCTTAATGTATTGTGCAAACCGCCATCTTGGATTAAGCCGCCATTTTAGGTACTCTTGCAGTGTGGAAGTCACCCTGAACAACAAAATGGAGGCCGAATGACATTTTGAGTGGGATTCTGGCCGTTGTGACCTCCGCACATGTGAACAAATAATATGTCCGCAGGCAACTTGTTAGGGTCGCGAACTAAGACCTTGTCCTCTCTCTGACCCATGTGTAAATGAACAACTGTATCAGCGGAACTGATCAAATTGCATATATTATGGGATTGACCTGGCTACGAACCCTAGGTTTGGTTCCAAGAATGGTTAACTTGCGAGAGGGCTGGCCAATGCCGGACAAAAGGTATAAAAACCCAAGTATCCCGATGTTCGCTCTCTCACACTAACACGGCGAACTACCGTTGATGGTTCGTTTTGTTACTCTGAGGGCCGAGTAGCTATCCGTATGTCAATTGACTTTTGGTAACTTTGTAACTTTGAAATAAAGCGCTTTGTATGTCCTTTGTAACCTGTGTTGGTGTGTTTCCTTTTGGGCTTCCCGGCCTCATATCAATTTCTCTGTTTCCACATCCTGAGGAGAGTTCCATAAGTGAGCTAGCCTATGGACCTTTTCCAGGGAGATTTCCATTAACAAGCTATCCTCCAGACCTCTTCCAGGGAAAGTTCCATAAACAAGCTATCCTCCGGTCCTCTTCTGTGAGAGTTCCATAAACAAGCTATCCTCCGGCCCTCTTCTGTGAGAGTTCCATAAATAAACTATCCTCTCGACCTCTTCCAGGGAGAGTTCCATAAATAAGCTATCCTCCAGGCCTCTCATGGGGAGAGTTCCATAAATATTCTATCCTCCGGACCTCTTCCAGGGAGAGTTCCATAAATAAGCTATCCTACGGACCTCATCCAGGGAGAGTTCCATAAACAAGCTATCCTCTGGGCCTCTTCCAGGGAGAGTTCCATAAATAAGCTATCCTACGGACCTCATCCAGGGAGAGTTCCATAAACAAGCTATCCTCTGGGCCTCTTCCAGGGAGAGTTCCATAAATAAGCTATCCTACGGACCTCATCCAGGGAGAGTTCCATAAACAAGCTATCCTCTGGGCCTCTTCCAGGGAGAGTTCCATAAATAAGCTATCCTACGGACCTCATCCAGGGAGAGTTCCATAAACAAGCTATCCTCCGGACCTCTTCTGGGAGAGTTCCATAAATAACTGTCCTCCGGACCTCTTCCAGGGAGAGTTCCATTAACAAGCTATCCGCCGGACCTCTTCCAGGGAGAGTTCCATAAATAAGCTATCCTACGAACCTCATCCAGGGAGAGTTCCATAAATAAGCTATCCTCTGGGCCTCTTCCATGGCCAGTTCCATAAGTGAGCTATCCTATGGTCTTTTCCAGGTAGAGTTCCATAAATAAGCTCTCCTCTGGACCTCTTCCAGGGAGAGTGGGCTATCAATGTTTTCTCGAGACTTCGGGGATCCCTGAGCTGCCCCCCACCCGTATTGGCAGTATCATCAGAAAGCGAAATACCGATTTAACTCAGTACATAACATATGTGCTTTGACCAGCGCCCATTACAAGCTGCCTTTGCAGGACCTCTCAGCCAGTCACCTACATCTGGTATTGCAGTATCCAGCAGCGTTCTCATCCCTTCATTGCATGTTCACTTCTGGTTAGGCTACACTAGCATTTTGCTGCCAAAGAGAGCTTAAAGGATAGTTCCGGGACTTTTTTTTTATTGTCCCTAGGGGTCGGCCATGTGTTTGTAAGCATAAATCGGTAGATCATAGAAAACTTTCCTATGGACCTTACCCGACTTTTCGCCCATTATCGCACTCAAAATCAGCCTCCATTTTGTGATAATCCTATCATTTCGCCCCATCGACCTGGCTCACCTGCCTTTTAGGCACTAAATCAAATCCCCCGCCCCTGAGCCTGACATCAGCAGACGCGTACTGCCCATTTCAAGCACGTCTCGTGTCAACAATCGCTGCGCCTCAGCTATTGACGTGTTGCCATGGAAATGGCAGGACGCCTCTTTCCCCAATAAGTATAAACAGACCGTTTCACAACACACAGCAGCAGATTTTCGATTCCATTCCTCTCTCTGTGTTACTTTGAGTATTCTGTGACTCGTTTCTGTGCTCTGGTCAGCTACCTTCGCCGCTTGTAGCCCGTGTGAACACCTGTACCATCTCTGTAAATTATTTTACTTTCTTTACCACACAATGGCTACAATAATGCCGTATATGTACGAGCCCGAGTACACCGAGGAGGAACTACTGGAAAGGCAAGCACGCGGAAACGATGGGGATTCGGACGGCAGTTGGGAGGACCAGTCAACGGATGAAGAGCCTGGACCATGTCGCATGGACGGCGTCTCCACCTGGTGCACGTGCAATCGGTGCGAGCTAATGCCCACTGAGGAGGAGAACTGCTGCTGCCGTGAAAATTCCGGGTGCTTGGCCTACATTTCGGAAAGCGAGCAAAGTCTGCAGGAAGGCGAGCAAAGTCCGCAATGCATCACCGAGCTGCCAGAGTTCAGGGAAGCCTGCCTCTCACGGACCGTGTTGAGGATGATGATGGTGCTTATGCACGAACTTCGCGGCACTGTTCGTCCGCGTAATCCGAGTAACGAGTAAGTATACTCTGTTTGTGATGTCAGTGATGCCACTACTATTTCATGGTCGTCTCCCACATATAAAATTACATCTACATATCATTCGAACGCATGTAAATTGGTTCCATATAGTGCATTTTCTAGATATAATTTTTTTCTAAGAAAAATGACATGTTTTACCTAAATCGACATTGATAAGAAAGTTTTGTCAGTTTAATACAGTTTGCATCTTTCTTTTTCACAGGTGGTACAGGCTGGTGGCCTATCGTTGCTTCACTTGGTGGCTTCACGGGAGGCTCGGACACCGCGTTCGGAGAGTAATACCTGCCTGTGCGGTACTTGCCATTAGACAACATTTCCCCAGTGACAGTGGACAATACCGCGGATTTTCCCTCGATGTGCTGCAACCTCAACTTTACAATGTGTAATGTTTATTATTTATGTTTAATTAAAATCTAAAATAAAACCATACATATATTTTAACAATGGTTGTTTTGATTTTTTAAATGAATCTAGTGTGTCTCCATTGAATAGTCTTCCTGTGCCTTGTCTTGTCTTTTTGGGCACCGGGTACAGAGATGACCCCCATATATTCTCCTGGGAGGGTGAGGTATTTATAAACTCACCCCCCTGCCTTCCATGTAGTAGATCCTGCAGCCATCCTCTTACATTCAGTTAGATGGCCTCTCCTTGGTGAGGCCCTGCGGCAAACGGGTCTTGTCTGCACGACCACCGCCCCAATCCACCCCCCCGCCCTATCAAAGGCAGTTCGCACCGGGGTACTTGCGCTGGCAAGTGGAGCTGTCAGGGAGCGATAAAGGCCAAGAGGTGCCAAAGACCATGTACACTTCAAAGTGGTCTATAGAGCATGGGTTGTTGTTCCCATGTCTACCTCCAGACCCCGTGTCTCCTGCCAAGCATCCCCCCTCACGCAGGACGCCCCCCTGCAATCCACATAAGTGTGTCTCCATTCACAAGTCTTCCTGTGTCTTGTCTGCACGACCACCGCCCCAATCCACCCCCCGCCCTATCAAAGGCATATACACGTCATTCATTCACAAACACACCCCTGTTTCGAATTCTTTATAACCCACTTCATATTTCTAATGAGAACTTCTTTGCGCTTTGCTAGTCAACCCGTGAAGGTGCTGGTTATCTGCTCTTCGTCTCTGTGAACTTCCGTGACCACTTTGAGCAAACTCGTCAGTTTGCAACCTGTGAACTGCTCCCTGTTCTACGACAAGAAACTACTCTGATCCCTGCATCTAACTGTTTGTTCGTCAAGGTAAGGCCATGTACCATAAACATTTTGCGTCCAATTTTTTAATTTATATCTATTTGCTAGTAGTCATCAAATTGCATCCATGTTTTCTTTTCGTTCACGACAGTACATGCAAGGAACTAGTCACATGTTCTGAGTTTAGTCAAATTATATTTTTCTATTTTTTTAAAGTTATTGAAATACTTATCCGCATGTGAATAACGTGTATAGTTCCAAGAACCAAAACGAACCTTGCATCGAACCTTTTATGTGTCATTTAATTTTTTAACACATTGGTATTCATAGAGAATTGATGATCTTTACTTTTCAGAACTTTCCACAATGCCTGCCTGTTCCATTGGCGGTTGCCCTTCGAAGACCCATAATAAATCTGAAGGTACTATAATGCATGTTTTCCCTAAGACAATAGATCAGATAAGAGAATGGGTCCGATATTGCGGATATCCACCGTCTGAGCTTGAAAGTAGAGTCCTAGAAGTCTTTGCGGACAAGAGGGGTGATCGATACCGCATCTGCAGCAGGCACTTTAGCTCAGACATGTACTCCACATCATTGCTAATAAAGAAGAAAACACTGCGAGCGAGGCGAAAATTGCTCTCAACCGCTATTCCCACTCTATTCGTCCACATCCCTCCACTGGTGAGTCAAGTTTACGGATTTAGCTCTCGGCCTTGCGGTAGTGTGTAGCATTAGCTAACAATAATTTCCCCATTTATGTATCCACTCAATATGAAGGCGGAAGATTCTCCATCCGTGTCGTTATTGCAGTCATCAGCCACTTCAAGCGCCTATCGGGTAATCTTACTTAGCTATTCTGCCACTGACTTGTTTTAGGCATGTAAATCAATAGTTTTAATTTATCGTGTAATTATTTTACCTAATGGTACACCACAGTACTCGTCCTCTAGTCTTTGTTTTCAGTTATAATTATTGTTATCCAAAATAATGCAAGTACTGTCTTTCAGGGAGATGCTGAGGAGTCCAACGCATTGACGACAACCGTAGATGTCACTCAGATGCTCGAGGTACGTTTCCGGACAGTTCCATCGATGGAGATCATCAGATCTTGCATTCTTGTAGCGTGATTGTTACACACAATGTTTCTTTCGTTTTTAGCCATTGGTATGTCCTTCTGTCGTCGCCCTCCTATGTGTCTTCTTTTTTCAATATTGTGTTCATTACTAATGAAAGTCCTATGTTTCAGGGAGTCGATGGAGCATTAGTCCAAGAAGAAGGGGGAGCATGCAGTTACGGGTCGGCGCAACAGCTTGCAGAAGTGTGCACCGCAGTTACAGCGTCCCTTGATGTTCTTATGCATTTCGAGGTATGGATACTGACAGATCGATCAAGCGAGATCAAATGACGTGATTACATTCGCTATACTTCCTTCTTTATTAACGCAAGTACTATGTTTCAGGGAGCTGACGGAGCTTCTTCTACAAGAACATCACCCCTAGTAGTTGATGCAGATCTCTGGGTGGTGACACTTCCAACGATGGAGCAAATCGAATCATATTTAGATATCCATTCTTTATTTTAGACAACTCATCAAAGATTGTGCAGGTCTATTTAGATGATCCGTTGACGCCTGCACAAAGTTTATGTTCTTTTTAACAAAATAGAAAACCATACTAATGCAATTACTGTGTTTCAGGGAGTTGCTGAAGCGTCATCTTCAATAATATCATCAATGGAAGTCTATGCGGAGCCCGAGGTATGGATCTTGACAGTTCCATCTAACTAGATCAACAATTCGTGAACTATTGTCGTTTGAATGTTCTACACAATGCGTTCATTCGTGTTTTGCTATTGAGATGTACGTATGGGTATTGGTCCCCAAGTACATTTTGTGTTTTCAATATTATTATACATACTAATGAAAGTTCTATGTTTCAGGGAGTCGATGGAGCGTCAGTGAGTGATGGATGTGCTTATCATGAAAATATAGTCGTTGCAGCGTGAGAGGAAGTGGAGACATGCACACACGAGTCGGAGCAACAGCGTCCAGATGTTGAAGTTCGAGGCAAGAAAGTTTCAAAGAAAAGAAAGCAAAAGAAGGTTAGTGTCCTGTTCACTATATTATGTTGTCTTTCACTGTCAATAGTTCAATACTGTAAGTTGTGTTTAAACTGAACATCCCTTTTCTATTCTGTCCTCTAGTTGCGAGTGGGTGTAAGAACTAGATCTACACAGACAGTGAAGCGAACGAGAGATGTTGCTTGTCAAACCTTTTGGCAGGGACTTGAGACTGGAGATGCATCGTGCCAATGGGAAGAATATGAAGTGATTGACAACGGAGCTATACCACCACCAGCCATTGATAGTGAATGTCCTCCTGGTCGTTTGGATGCAGTCGGAGATCAATTCACAGAATCCACACCCGCAAAAAATAAGAGCGCGAGAAAGTTGAAAACATTGTTTTTTTCTCCCATCTCCGGACAAGGAACAGTTGTTGCAGTGGAAGAGAGTGAAATGGACGACAATGAAACACCATCAATATCACTCAGCATAGCGGAAGACGATATCAGAGATTGTACCTTTCATGTGAGTGACATGTCCTCAACGTTACAGGCCGAACCAGCTGGGATGCAGAGTGACAGTATAAGGAAGGAGGCCAAATTCATTGTATTCGATAGCTGTTTGATGGATATTATTATGATGATGAAATGTGGGCATTGGGTTGGTGGGGAAGTATGTGGGGAGCCATTGATTAATGTGACTCGTGCAATTCGAGGCACTAACCTTAAAATACATGCCACCTGTACACAATATCATCCGTTCGCATGGTCTGCACAACCCATGCTGGGGCAACTTCCAGCAGGCAATCTACTTTGTGCAGCGGCCGCACTTTTTAGTGGTTCAAGTTTTAAAAAGTTACAGTATTTCTTTCAGTTTGTGGGAATCCATTTCATTGCGAAAACTCAGTTCTACAAATACCAAACCGATTATCTATTTCCAGCCATCAGCGAAGCTTGGAGAATGGAAAAAATGTCAATGGAAAGTACATTCGCGGGCAAACGCTTCAGGCTAGCCGGTGATGGACAGTGCGACAGCCCAGGATTTTCAGCCAAGTACTGCACCTACCACTTTCAGGACATGGAAAGTAAGAAAATTGTGAGTTCGGTGGTCGTGCAGGTGTCACAAAGTACATCCTCAGTGGCCATGGAGAAAGTTGGCTTTGTAGCATCATTGCAAGAACTACAATCGCGGGGAATGGTGATCGACCTGATAGCCACGGACAGACACGTTTCAATTGCCAAGACAATGAGAGAAGAGTACAAAAATATAAATCACCAATTTGACGTATGGCATCTTGCAAAAACAATCAATAAAAAATTGTCGGCTGCAGGAAAAAAAAAAGATACGCAAGGTATTTCACAGTGGTCCAAGTCAATCAGCAACCATCTTTGGTGGAGCTCAAAAACATGTGAAGGGTCGTTGGAAATTCTACTGGAAAAATGGCGGTCAGTAATGTTGCACTGCAGCAACGTACATCGATGGTCGACAAATGAACATTTCCACAAATGTGAACATGGCCATTTGTCCACAGAGGAGGCACGGAAGAAGAAGTGGTTGATTCCTTCATCACCCACTCACAAGGCCATTGAAAAGATTGTATTTGATAAAACTATAACAAGAGATTTGAGGGGACTCACGGAATTCTGCCACACAGGAGATTTGGAGGTGTTCCACAATATGTGCCTAAAGTACAGGCCCAAAAGATTGCATTTTGGCATGGAAGGCATGATAAATCGGACTCTTCTAGCGGTCTTGGCACATAACCATAATGTTGGCCGTCAACAAAGTAGGACGACCGGAACTTTAGGGACGCTTCGCTACAATAAGGCCTTCACTAAAAGAAGTAAACAATGGGTGATCAAACCAGTGTTTGAGGATATGCAATATGAGTTTATTGAGAGACTTATCGTAGATGTCCTCGATAGGCACATACATGGAGTGGTGAACGAACCTATGCAGGGGACAACTGCATTGCCACCCAACATTGCCTCTGTTCCATGTCCACCTAAAGCAGAGCTCATTGAGAAATACACATCACGGTTTAAATGATTGTAATTTGATTGTCTGTTCTCTCGAGTCTCCTCATGTTGCAGGCCCATTGCATATGTGTAGCTATGTATTGTGTAAATAAAAGTGATTGCTCAGTGTACATGCAATGTGTCTCTCGAACCTTGTTCATTTGCGCATTAAATTAAACCAAACAGTAATATAAATCATTTTTACAAAAATTATAGAATGTTTCCGTATTACAAACACATGGCCGACCCATAGGGACAATAAAAAAAAAAGGCACGCAGACAAGATGCCCTTAAACTAACTGCAGCGAACTAGAAATGTCTGCTCGCTCAAAGTGAAGGTCAGCTGCTTTGATGTTTTGCTCGGGTGGCGGAACGGCCCACGACCCAGTATAAGGTTCTATTGTGATTTGACCTTGACAGGCCGGGACCATCCCGAAAGACTAAGAAAAGATAATGAATAAAATTTCAGAAACGAAACGATGAGCCACGTTCATTAGAAGAAGTAACCTCGGCATAGAAGGAGTGGTTTTTCGGGTCTGACCTACACAGAGACAAAATGGAAAATGCAAATATAATGTAAGTAACTTTTGATGAGTTTATACCGCAATTTAATTACTATACAGTGGCTTTATAGACGGGTTCAGTTGTACTTGTTTGTTCTATGTGGCATATTGTTTTCTACCCTTTCTTGAGAACCATCTCCGTTTACGGAAGCACCTCAAAACCTTCGACTTTGCTTCTGCTTTCTCTCTCCCTCTCCCCTGCTACAACTGGTCCACTGTCTGCGACCTCGGTCCTGGGCCCTTCCACTCTCCACCTGCACTGACTCCCTGTCAACCCCTGCACTGGGGGACTGTCTCAGTATCGTACAGCCCCCCCCCTTCCCAGCACTTGTTCTGCACTTACCTTGCACTTGCCACCAGCTGGCCCTATTTATTTATTATTTTATGCTACTTACCTTGTACTCCCCTCCCCCCACCCCCTCCCTGCCTCGCCACGCCTTTAAACACTTGTGTACACCCAGTAGCACTGTCCTAGCTATGAAATGAATAATTTTAATAAGGATCTGATGGTGAGACTAATTTCATTTTTTATGTTTTTAGGTACATACTCCATTATTGTCTGTGTCACGAGTACCAGACACCGGTGGACGGCTTCTACAGCCGCCAGTTGCTTCTCCGCGTGAACAACGTTACCACCCTGACCATTTTATGGGACGATCGCCAAGTACAAGTATGCCCTTACGCGGTACTAATGGTTAGATGCAACATGCCTACCGTTGTGGTGGCCTAGTGCCTCGTTGTTGGAACAGCCATGCGATTATCAGTGCGACCGAAGAGCTTATTGTTATCGTAAACCAACACCCTGTGTACTGCACACGGACATTGCTTCCCTCAAGACGAACTAATTTGGATCGAGAGCAAATAAAAATGCAAATCGCTGAATATTCTCTAAACATTTGATGTCCAATAAATGTACTTTGCCAAATGTACAATCTTGCCGTTTGCTTTTAAACCACGGTTTCACATTCCGAATTGTGGCGCTGTATTGTGAGATGCTCTAAGACCCTGTGTACTGCACACGAACATCGCTTCCCTCAAGACGAACTAATTTGGATCGAGAGCAAAGAAAAATGCAAATCGCTGAATATTCTCTAAACATTTGATGTCAAATAAATGTACTTTACCACATTTACAATCTTGCGGTTTGATTTCAAAGTACAGTTTCATATTCCGAATTGTGGCGCACTGTATTGTGAGCTGATCTGTGTTGATTTCCGGGGTCTGTGTGGAGTCGCGTAGAAGACGCCTGGGCGCGTTTGCCTATGCAGCACAGTCACGTCACGGATAGAGGCGGGGAATATGAATGTTTTGATGAAGTCTGTTTCATGGGCGGGGGATTTGATTTAGTGCCGAAAAGGCAGGTGAGCCAGGTAGATGTGGGGAAATGATAGGATTATCACAAAATGGAGGCTGATTTCGAGTGCGATAATGGGCGAAAAGTCGGGTAAGGTCCGTAGGAAAGTTTTCTACGATCTACCGATTTATGCTTACAAACACATGGCCGACCCGTAGGGACAATAAAAAAAAAGTCCCGGAACTATCCTTTAATAGCTGTTCAGTGGTCAATTAGGGCTTCAGGGCCCCGCTGGCTGCCTTCATTTGTTCTATGCAGAGGCCAATAGACTGTCACATCATAATCTGCAGCTACTCACCCCAACTCCCACCAGTCCTTTATCTCTCCGTTATAATATGTGCACCCCACAGGGCAAGTGGGCAACCCCCGCACTTCATTTTGAAACCGTCACCTGACCCCTGCTAGCCCTGCATTGATCTTGGGCGACCTGCCCCTCAGCCCACATTCACCCCCTTTGTTGTATTTCTGCGTCTTGAAGCTCCTCGCTGCATTACTTCCCAGGTAGGCGCACACTATACAACTGGATAACAAAACGCTAATGCAACCTTTCTCCTGCTTCTCATCCCCTCCACTCTGTCCGGTCGCTGATCCCCCATTCTGCCCGTCTTCCCCCTCCCACCCTTTTTCTTGTCTTCTCTGCCTCTTTTCTTTTTTGATTCTGCTCTCACACTACGTCCGGCCCATTCCACCATCTGCCAGTCACCTCCTCCCTGCAGACATCCCTCCCTCTACTCAACATCCCTACTTCACTCTTCCTCCTGTCACTTTCCTCTCGCACTCTCTCTCTTCTCATTCACCTGTCACTCTTCCTCTGCTTGTGTCACTCTTCCTCTGTGCGGGCTCTGCGCCTGCACACCGGTTGCCTGCCCAGTTTCTTTACTCGCCAGCTGAACCTATGGTTACAATTCTAAAAGAAAACCTCACAACACAGAGGGAGAGGAGGGCCTGTGAATTTAGTTATGCAAAATTTGGTGCACTGAAAAAACTGCTCGGAGATAAACTAAATAAATAAATAAACTGTTGTTCTTATTCAATATGACCCTTCCCTCTCTCCCAGCCATCAGGCAACCTGCCAAACACTTTGAAACCCATAAAACACTAGAGCATGGGCCAACTTCCCCCTTTTGTTCACCAGGCATTTTCAGCAATCTGTTTATCTGCAGACTCAACTGCTGAGTACTGTATGAAGGCGTAATTTCCTTGCATTTACACAAACCAAGGAAATCTGTGGGTACAGTCGGACAGAATGCTTGCAACTCCATTTTTGTCCTGTTGGGTGGGATGGCAGTTCAACAAACCAGTGAGAGGAAAGTAGTGCTTAGTACACGAGGTTCTTGTTAAGTGCAGGAAAGTGTAGGAGAATGACAAGGCACGTGCATTTTGTAGATGGAGGAAAAGGAAAGAACAGTGTTGGGCATGCTTCTACAGGAGGAGAAGGACAAAGCACCGAGAACCCTGCATGCAATTAGTAGGCAGAGCAGAAGGGCAGAGCAATTGTAGGAAAGCCCCCCTAGACACTCACACCAGAAAAAATACAACCCGTTAGGGAAAAAGGCCCAATACACCTCTTGCAAGAATAATAAGTTTATTTCCACACAAAAGGCAAAAAACACCAACAAAGAACTCTGCTGCCGTGGAATGTTCTGCCATAAACTGCATGAGCAGTACATTATAAAGATACATAGCATCATCAGTGACATCATTACATACAATAGAATCCCACGCGGCTGGTTGGTGAGACCCTGTGCATAGGCCGCCTGCTCCATATGCCAGGCCATTGGTCCCATCCCATCCGTCCACATTCTTCCATGTGGCTAATGCTGCACTCGTCATCGGTCACAAGTTGTTGCAATTAGCAATTGATTCACCAACTAAACAACACATCTCTATCTTTGTAGCAGTGTACCTGGTACGAGCAGACAGGTGGCCCAGGGGGTGCAGGGGGTAAGCCGAGGTCACACTAACTCACAAACTTCACTCGCACCCAGACAGGCCGACACCTCTCCAAAATCTTCCACTCTCGTTCTGGGCTGTAATTTTACCCATCCCTGTACCTCGCAGCACAAATCACGTGACCTACAAGTGAAAGCAGGAAAGCCCTGCTTTCTGATCTTTTTGATCGATCGGGAGGTCTAACAGGTTTACGATAAGGGGTGTGGGGCTGGCTGGTAGCTTGGAATTCAGGGGTCCTGAAGCTAGGGCATTTGGGTACTACAGCTTAGAATTGGGACTGGTGGGGGTCGGAGGCCTGTGCCCTCCTTCTCGTGGGATCATGCTGTTCACAAACACTCAGCCCTCCTCCCATGGCCTTGCAGGGCACATTCTTACAAGGGCGGGAAGATTGGCAACATTTTAGGACAATGAAGGGTTTATGGATCAGTGCAGCTCTGGCCTTTCTCGTCAGTGCCCAAGATACAACCTATTCCTTTGCTCATGTTCACGGCCTACGCCTGGGGCGCTAACTGTCACACTACGTTTAGGCTTTGGGCCACAGTATGGCTGCTAATATTTAAGATGGTTCCTATTCTCAAGGGCACCCCCACCCTGTGGTCTCTTACAGTACACCTGTGGCAGCCTTCGCCTTATCCTAAAGCACTTGGTGGTGCGGGAAGATGGTGTCCCCTTCCCAACATTCCCCCTTTTATTAATTCTACATAAAGAAACTCCCCATCCTTATATGTCCCTTGCCAGCGCTCCTCCTCCACCCTTTCAGTCTCTGCATAAGGTGGTGACCCCTCCTTTGGAACCCATGCTCTGAAAATATGCTGCAAGGGGGTGCAAGTCATGTATATACATCCCCCATCTCCTGCTAGATCAACCCAATGCTCTGTATAATGCTCATGGTCAGGTGGGGGTGGGTGTGTAGAGATAGTGCCGGGAGGGTGTTAGCACTGCTCTATCTGCACCATGCATGGTTTGCTTGGGTCATCTGTTTGGAAAGCACAATCTTTTATACCGCAAGGTGTATTAGATACCCCAATTGAATCCATCATCATGGCACTGCTAGGTAATGCTTTGGCACAACATCAGAGTCCCAATATTTTTAAATTATTTTTTATTGTGCTTTTGTTTTGATAAAACTTTACACAACAGTTCCAACATACAAAGTAAAAAAACGTACACTTTCTCCAACCAAAATATAAAAAGATAAAAAGTCCAAAAAATTATTTGTACATCGTAAATCATAAACATTTTTCTACAATTCATTTGCAATTAATAGAAGTTCAAAAAAAGAACGAGTGCAAGAACTAGACACAGATTCTCTCCCTACATGAGTCTTGACCACAGGATCTCTTTTGAGCTGTCTGTTGAGAAAGGTAAAAGAAGCCATTCTGATCGGGGTTAGAATGGGGCAATCCAGAGTCCAATGTTTGAGCGTTTGAATGTGACCGCTCGAGGTACAGTAACGACAGGACATAGATTGCAGTTCTTCACCCCAGGGATTAATCCACTCTTTGGATTTGATTTGGTTTAATTTAAATCGCATATATATCGTCCAGGCCTTAGCACATGGGAAGCATTTAAGGTATACAGAGAGATTGCACAGCCTTCGCGGACAC
This sequence comes from Ambystoma mexicanum, assembly GCF_040938575.1. Classification (NCBI taxonomy): domain Eukaryota; kingdom Metazoa; phylum Chordata; class Amphibia; order Caudata; family Ambystomatidae; genus Ambystoma; species Ambystoma mexicanum. The sequence continues at coordinate 77,187,572 of NC_090934.1, forward strand.
CTTGCATATTCCTGATAAAATGAATAAGAACCCAAGGCCCCCAGGGTCAATCGCCAATCATCCCTAAACATTTTTGTTTTCTCAGCCTCTGGGTTTTCCATGAATTGTAACTCAGAGATGCCAATACGATCCAGCAGAATGCCCATTGATCCTCTAAATAGATTAACTGATTTTACAGAACATGTATTCCGAATTTTTTGAAAATCCTCAAAAATTGAACCATGGAGGGGGGAAATGTATTGAGAATCAATCATTTTCCACTGAAATCGGGTGTTAAGGGAAATTAGATTTAGCTTGTGATGAACAATTGCTCCGGGAATAGCGCTCGAGAGCCTCAACACATTTTTCCATACCATGGCCTGCATGGAATCCAGGCTACGTCCGAGATTTACTGATGCAATGTCTAAGCCATATAATAACATTAGCTCAATCTTTCCCTGCTAGTACTTTATAACTGGGAAGCAAGAGAATCTACATAGCTTCCTATAAATCGTCTTCATATGGGACAGCAGGGGCGCCATTTTATTTTTCTGCATTTTCGTCCACATGTTCATAGATGATGTGTTGGTTAAATTATAACCTAAATAGCGTAGAGAAGCCACTTGTTTGACCCTTTCAGTCTCCAAAGACCCCAACATGGTTTTAGGGTTCCTATTGGTAAAAAAAAAAAACACCATTTTAGATTTTTTTTCCCGTTTAGCTTTAGATTATGTTTTAGTGTATACAGAAAAAAGCTGTGCAGTTTGTTTTGAAGGCTCATTGGAGTCCTAACAAAGATGATAATGTCGTCCGCGAAGGCCAACCAATGAAGTTGTAGTTGGCCCAATTTAACAGGAATCACTTGTTCTTCAACATCTCTTAGCTATAGGTTAAAAAGCGTCAGAGCCAGAGTGCACCCCTGTCTAAGCCCTAAGTTAGTCAAAAGGCCACAATACCACACCTTCCTTTGTAAGCCGTACCCTCAACCTGGAGGTTTTTGTGCAACAATGCAATCAACTGCACCAGTTTCCTCTGTACCTTGAGTCTCAAAAATGTGTCCCATAGCAACTGCTGTTGCACACAGTCAAAGTGAGGAGACAGATCCAGGGAGGCCACATATATATTATCTCCCTGGAATCCATTCACACAGTCAAAGTGAGGAGACAGATCCAGGGAGGCCACATATATATTATCTCCCTGGAATCCATTCACACAGTCAAAGTGAGGAGACAGATCCAGGGAGGCCACATATATATTATCTCCTTGGAATCCATTCACACAGTCAAAGTGAGGAGACAGATCCAGGGAGGCCACATATATATTATCTCCCTGGAATCCATTCACACAGTCAAAGTGAGGAGACAGATCCAGGGAGGCCACATATATATTATCTCCCTGGAATCCATTCACACAGTCAAAGTGAGGAGACAGATCCAGGGAGGCCACATATATATTATCTCCCTGGAATCCATTCACACAGTCAAAGTGAGGAGACAGATCCAGGGAGGCCACATATATATTATCTCCCTGGAATCCATGCACAGGATTCAATATATTGCAACAGATGTTTCAATATCGTGGCATTTAGAAAGGTTCCAATACGTCTATGAAATCCCACCTGAAAGTGTGACAGGATATCCTTTTCTAACAGAAAGGTGTTGATATTTCTTAGTAAGAAAATCGAAAAAAGCTTACTAGATTAATCGATTAAGCGATAGGCCTGTAGTTTCCAGGATCACCTTTTTAAAGATAGGAATAATAATGGATTCAGCCCAAGAAGCAGGAAGAATATGTGAAACCTAAATGGCATCGGAATGGGGTTTTAGAAAGTAAACCCAGGCTATGGGGTACTTTTTCAATACAAATGGAGGAAGCACATCTGGGCCACGGGCCCTGAAAGGTTTCAGTTTGTTAATATCCCAGATAATGTCCTCCACTTCCCACATACCCTCTGCATCCTTGTTAAACAACCAGTCTAAAGAATGCATATGTTCCATGGCACTATTGAATTTCTTTGAGTAAAAGGACACCCAAATATCTTCTTGAATAGCATGCTCTATTCTATCTACTTTCTCTCCCGAATTCTTGTTGATTTGTGACCATAATACCTTGGAATTGACACTAATCAAAGTCCTCAACATTGCTTGGTTATCTCTTAAGGAAAGTTGAATTTTCAGGGATTTAACCAAATTTCTGTGGCGCTGACATTCCTGCTTCTTGAGTCTGAGAAACTCTTTGATAGGTAACTCCCTTTTCTTCAATGACCTTATGACCTGATGTTTTAATGTCGTGGAATATTTTATTTGAGAGTTAAAACAATGGGGATATATATTTTTGATACACATTGTATTGTGAAAGGAAATGTTTCCATGCCCTTCATAATGCAGATATTCAAGGGTCTACTACATGAATAGCAGATATCCCTGTCCAGAATCAGATCTTGTTCTCGCCAATCCATACCTGCCTGAAATAGGTAATTAGTGAGTTTGGTGTATGATGTGAGGTCCGAGCCCCAGGTTAATTCTTTCCTATCCACCTTAACCGGAACCACCATTGGACAATGCTTGTGAGTATGTACCGGACTATTCCAGGTGAAGTGGATTATCAGGTGATCACTCGTTCCAGGATCACTAAAGCCCAGTTTTCTACATTGCGGTTTGATAGAAGAAATAAAGAATTGATCTATCCATGAATCCGAATCACATCTATTCTAATTGTAAAGGTGCTGATCCTTCTTTCGATCAACCTCCAACTGTTGCAAATCCCAATTGAGCATGAACGTGTCCCGCTGCACCCCACTCGTTATATTAATAGAGCTGTAGAGTGGAGAACATGATAGCAAGTTATAGCCCCGACCTTCAGCACAATGTGAATACAGTCGCCACCAATGATCATAAAGTGTTGATGCCCATCCACCAGCCAAGAGTCAAATAAATCTGTCAAACGGGCATGAAACCCTTCAAATGAATCCCTTGCTGGGCTCCAGTACACAATGACTAAGAGAACCTCGATTGCTATAACATGAAAAGTCCCCTGGACCACCAGTATGCCCTCCTCTGCCAATCATATATTAGCTGTAAAGTTTAAGTTATCTGTGGCAATCGCCATACCACCGCTAGGTCTACCCTTAGCCACTGACAAAGCTGGAACAAAACAAGGTATAATATCTCCCAGTGTAAAATTGCCCACTTACATTGTCTCCTGAATGAAAGGTACATTGAGGTCATGTAAATCTGCCAGAACATTCCATGTATGTAAAAAGGTTTTCAAGCCACAAACGTTCCAGAAAGCGCACCTAATTCCAGATGGTAACTCAGATTGAATAGAGGTCAGAACCTGCATAGTAAGTCCATCCACACATCAGTGTCCCAATTGGCATGTGCAAAAAAGGACCAACACAAACACGATGATTGGCACCAGCATCTTTTCAATCACCCTCATACAAGATGTGTCAAGCGAAAAGGCTGTCTTACTGGTCATCTTCTTGTATGCCAGCTTCAGTTTGCATGTGCGATCCGAGTGTGTGCAGTGGTCCTATTATCTGCATGAAGCAGCTGTTCACTCGTCGTTTGGAGGCACGAATGTGCAGCAAGAATTGCCTACTTTTTTGCAAAGCCCTCCTTCCATTGCCTTAAGCAGGTCCAGCACATACCTGTTCTGGAGCGCCATTAATCTTAAGGCACGCATCTCGACCTTGATCGCGTTGAGACCTTGTTCTGTGTGATTGGCCAGCTGTATTACTTCCCAACGCACTATCTGGACCCACTTGGTGTTTGCTGCTGTCTGACCTCCATGAAGTAGTAAGGACGCAATTTTCTTTCATCTTTACTAAACAGCATATATTTATTTGGTATTTCTGTGAGTAGCTCAGGGGAGTCTTGTGACAGATAGTTGGATCTTCTTTTCCTGCGCAACTTTTCGTTGTTTTCTTTTTCAGGTAAGATACGGAAGATGGGAGGCTGTCACAGGCCTATGGTGGGCCCCCTCACTGTTGCAGCTGGGGCCGGGGCAAGCAAGCTATTTGATCCCACTGCAAGTGCTGAGTGCAACATGGCCAGTTGAGCAATAGCCCCTCCATGATGGTTAGAGGTGCAAGAATTCCTGCTGTCCACACACCCAGTAGTAGTCCATTACTGCAGCAGGGCCTTTTATAAGATCTGAAATGAGCAGTGTTTTATTGCATCGTTGGTTGACCCCTACGAAAACAGTTCCTTCATTAATACAACATAGTTCATAAGTCTCTTGCTTTTGCACTTTGACTGGCTTTTCCATAGCTTCAATCCATGTTAGTTTTGCGATATGTTGCTTCCAGAATGATGCACATGCGGTATTCACTCGGGCCAACACTTTGTTTCTGAACCCCAGTAGTCCTCCTGCCATGCAGTTCAATGATGTTTCTTGCCACTTTTTTGCCACATAATATACTCCTTGCAAATTCAGGTATGGCCTCCGCAAGCATGAATGCCCTTTGGATTCTGAGCGCATTGCAGCTGGTCAGGGCCAGTTACTTCTAATCGCACGCTCTGCGCCTGGGTGGTGGCTCGTAACCTAGACAGTGCCAGATGAACTAGGCTTTGAACCTCTAAAATTGGTAATTCTTGTGGTATTAGTACCATGGGTGCTCCCGCCGCATGTGGTATCAATGAACATACATAACTACCTTTCACTCTCTTCCGTCCCATTGAGCTTATGTCTGCGCACCAGCTATTTGATAGTCCTGGATGGTGGACATCTTCTATTGCATCTAAACCAAGGTCGCAGTATTGATCATATTTATATTTATTCAGTTGCCGTTCCCTATGCGCTAAAACTATGATATATATACATTTTCAAAAGACCTGGTGATATTACAAGGTCTCTTGGACACAGTACTGGAATCAATGGTGTTTTGAACGGTACTGTTACTTCTTATTTTATCATTAACATGGGTATCTGTGGCAAGAGTGTTGTGTGTGAATTGGAATGGGAACACTTGCAAGTTATGATATGATATGATAGTTTATTTATATAGCGCCTATAAACAATGTGTTTCAAGTTGGTACTTTTGGTCAAATTGTCATCCTGACCTGTTGTTGGTAGCATTTGCTTGTGTACCACCCACCCCTTTTTATATTCCTCCCATCATATAAAAGTACAGCTGAAATATATGCCTAAACCAAACATGAATATTGTAATATTGTTAATAGCCCAGCAATATAATGTAGTGCACATAAATACGAATACGAAAATGTAGTCATGGTATCATACACATTACCTATCCTAACATAAACAGAATCAGTAGAGTCTGCTGGGTCCATCTTGAAAACCCCCTGAAAAGGAAGTGCTGTTATAAGATATTGAGGAAAGGAGGGGAGTGGAAAGGAGAGAGAGAGTTAGTCAGAGAAATAGAAAGAGAGAGTGAACGAGAGAAAGCGAGAGGGAGAGCAATAATCAGAAAAAGAGGGAGGAACTCAGAGACACGAGAGAGAGATAGTGAAAGAGATAGTCAGAGATAGAAAAAGATGAGAGTATGGGGAACTGTGAAAGTGCAATCCCTGTGCAAATGTAATGCGTAGCAGCGTTATTTGGTAGTATTGGATAATATATGTTTACTCTTTGAGAATGGGTTGTACAGGCTGTATTTGAGTGTAGATTTTGAGATTCTGTGGGCATCGGGAACTTTAATTGTCGGTACCAGGCTGGGACAGGGGTGCTTTGCGGACATCAGAGAGGTGCCCCCAGTACCATAGTTCCTTTACCTTAACTGCAAGGGGAGTGTCATAAACCACTTGAAAGGGGCCATTATATCTTGGTTGGTTCCACCGACGGACGAAATTCTTTACATAAATGTCATCACCGGGGAACAGCTGCAAAGGGGGTGATGTTGCTGGTGTGTCCGTTGCAGTGCCAGTTGTTTCCTCTGTTCCTTCTACTTCACCTCCTTAGAGGTACTCTGCCTTTCGTCTCTTTCCCCCAGAAGCTCACTGTCTCTCAAGCTCTGGTTCTCTCCAGGTTGGACTACTGTAACAACCTCTTTCTAAATCTACCTGCCTCCACTCTCCGACCTCTACAACTAACCCAGACCAGGACTGCGAGACTTGTCTTTGGCCTCAAGATCTGGGATCGTATCTTGCCAGCTCTGAAATCCCTTCATTGGCTACCAGTGGATGCAAGGATTCAATTTAAAACCCTCTGCATTGTCCACAAGGCTTTCTGGAGCATGGGTCCAAAATACCTTTAACTATCTCTCTGCAAATACTTCCCCTCTCGAGCCCTTCGCTCCTCTACCTCTAACTCCCTCAGGGTCAGTCGTTTTTCAAAGAAACGAGCTGGGGGCAGCACTCTGTCTTCGGCTGGGGCCTCCATTTTGAACAGCCTACCGGCCACCTTGAAACTTGAGGAAAATCATCTCTGGTTCCGTAAGCACCTCAAGACCTTCCTCTTCGCTTCCGCCTTTGCACCTCTTCTCCCCTGCTGACCTGTTTTCTCTCTTGGCCCTGTGCACCTGGACACCCTCTGTCCTTCGGGCCCAGGTACCTGCTCACCCTGCCTCCCTCCTGCACTGCCTCCGGGCCTCCCATTGCACTGGGTTCTCTATCTACAGTCCCCCACACTTCTTCTGAACTTATCAGATATACCCTATCTGACTAATCTTGCACTTGCCACTTGCTGGCTGCACTGCAACGTATTCTTAATTCTTTTCTCTCCTCTGTTCTGTACTTTCCACTTCTCCCCCTTCCATGCACTTTCCCCCTTTTTCCCTTCTCCATACACTTGCACGTTCTTAATGTCACTGGGCCTAGTAAGATCATTGTTTTTATTTTTTGTTCTCCCTTGTTCCCCTCCCTTTGCTTGGTTGCGCTCTGAAACACTTGTGTATGAGTGCGATATAAATAAAATATCATATCATATATCCAGGGAAGCGCAATCTGTCGGGAGACAAATTGTATTGCCTTTGTTAGGGTGGACAAATATCTGATAAATTCCTCCCCTGAAATCAATTCTGCTTTATGAGCACCTTGTCTAACAGGAGAGAGTGGGGTGTGCATGCAGCACCCTGTGACCACTTTGTGGGGAGATAGATGGTGATCCTTACAGGACTGTGTGCACAAACTAAACAGTGCAAATGGTAAGCAGTGCCGCCAATTCTTCTTTAATGTGGTGCACAGCTTCGACAACTTGCTTTTTAACAGGCCGTTGATCCTCTGCATGATCCTGTTGTCCTGGGGGTGGTAGATGGTGCACATCCGATGCCTGACACCCAGTAATGCCGAAATTCCTTTGAAAAGGTTGTTAAAGAAATGCGTGCCATTGTCTGACCTTAATACAGCGCACACTCCCCATCGAGGGAAAACCTCCCGCACCAGAAATGTTGCTGCACATTTGGCATCTGCATGTGCACAAGGTCGTGCCTCCACCCATCGTGAGAAGGGCACCCGACCACAATGAGATATCAAGATCCATTGCACTATTTGCCCATGTCTGCATAATCAATGTGTAGTTCGCATAACAGCCCAGTAGGCCGGGGCAAGGTGCCTCCGATAGTTCTCAATGTAAGCCCTGTATTGTAACTCTGACACATGGAGCATTGTATGGTCATGTTAGTTAAGTTCTCTTGTAAGTTGGGGAAAACCCAGTCCTCCTGTATGTCTGCCGCAATGTGCTGTTTAGAAATGTGTGATGGATGATGTAACTGGTCGAATCTGACCAGTAATAACTTGTGTGGCATAATCGCTTTCCCAGATATTTCTTGCCTCCAAAACAGATCAATTGGGGACTTGTTACCCCCTTGTTACCCAAAGATCTTTTTTCTCTTGTGGTGCTCGCCCCTTTAACTCAATGATCTGTGCATTTGGTAATGAATTGTACGATGTGGGCAGCTGCTCAGTGTTGTGTGTCAATACAGGATATTCTGAAACCTGTGGCACTGGAAGGTATGCTGCTGTTTTTGCGGTTACTAGGTGAGACCTTGTCTGTGTTATTAGTGGGGGCAGTGCATTTTACTACAGAGTGCTGTGTTAATGCGTGAATGAGTTTTTCCAATAACGCAGCATGTTGTACTTGAGACCCATCTGTCCTCCTAAACGTCCCCCTCTTCCATCGTATGCACTGTGGTGGTGATGTATGCTATGTCCAAGTAGTGCTTGCTTCACCTCACTGATGAGGCCCAACAAGGCTGAAACACATATATGGGGTTGCTGTTGGTACTCTTGTTCAGAGAGGAATTGCCATAGCATTTCGGTGATGGACTGCCCATGTGGGCGGGACAAACACTGATATGCAAATGGGTATTTTCCATCTGTGAAAGGTACAGTGAGCAAAAAGAGTGTGCTGCAAACTCTCATCTCAGAACTGGTTATCATGTCATGTTCCTTCTGGAGAGGAGCGCCTGCTACCCCTTTTTTTGAAATATTTGTAAGGAACTTGGGGTTGGTCACCCTGAGTTACCTGGGGGCAACCAGACGTGGACTCCCTGTCACTGTGCTCAGAGAGGCGCATCTTCACCTCACTGATGAGGCCCAACAAGGCTGAAACACGTGTATGGGGCTGCTGTTGGTACTCTTGTTCAGAGAGGAATTGCCATAGCATTTCGGTGCTGGACTGCCCATGTGGGCGGGACAAAGACTGATATGCAAATGGATATTTCCCATCTGTGAAAGGTACAGTGAGCAAAAAGCGTGTGCTGCAAACTCTCATCTCAGAACAGGTTATCATGCCATGTTCTTTCTGGAGAGGAGTGCCTGCTACCTTTTTTGAAATATTTGAAAGTAACTTGGGGTTGGTCACCCTGAGTTACCTGGGGGCAACCAGACGTGGACTCCCTGCTCACTGTGCTCAGAGAGGCAAAGCTTCACCTCACTGATGAGGCCCAACAAGGCTGAAACACATGTATGGGGTTGCTGTTGGTACTCTTGTTCAGAGAGGAATTGCCATAGCATTTCGGTGCTGGACTGCCCATGTGGGCGGGACAAAGACTGATATGCAAATGGATATTTCCCATCTGTGAAAGGTACAGTCAGCAGAAAGCGTGTGCTGCAAACTCTCATCTCAGAACTGGTTATCATGCCATGTTCCTTCTGGAGAGGAGCACCTACTATCTTTTTTTAAAATATTTGTAAGGAACTTGGGGTTGGTCACCCTGAGTTACCTGGGGGCAACCAGACGTGAACTCCCTGCTCACTGTGCTCAGAGAGGCACAGCTTCACCTCACTGATGAGGCCCAACAAGGCTGAAACACGTGTATGGGGTTGCTGTTGGTACTCTTGTTCAGAGAGGAATTGCCATAGCATTTCAGTGCTGGACTGCCCATGTGGGCCGGACAAAGACTGATATGCAAATGGATATTTCCCATCTGTTGAAGGTACAGTGAGCAAAAAGCGTGTGCTGCAAACTCTCATCTCAGAACTAGTTATCATGCCACGTTCCTTCTGGAGAGGAGCGCCTGCTACCTTTTTTTTGAAATTTTCAAGTAAATAGTTACATGGCACCCTTTGGATGCTTGCTATGAGCTCAGCTACTTGTGCGAAAAATGCATTGGTAATCTTTTCTGCACTAATGTTTCATATTCCCCATCCACCAATTGGACCACTGCTGCCTCACTATGTCTCAAGCCTCGGTCCTGGTCAATTGTTGCTGACCCATCAAGAAAGAGGACCTCTCCCACTCGGGTGGTTTATCGTGTGCTTTTGGAATATCATCTTCCTCTCCCTCTAAAGTCACACAGTCGTGGTTTTGCCAAAACTTCATCAGGATAGTACATTTCTGTCAGGAAAGAAGCTGTGTTAACTGTTTTGCATCGCACAGTGTGAATGTTTGAGCTTGATAAAATAATCTTGTATGCAGACGCACGTTGGTGATCAGTGTAGAGTTTGATCGTTCTAAGATTGCAAATACTGCATGCTCACCCTACAATGTTACGGAGCATCCCATAACGATAGCTGAACTCTTTTCAATAGCAAATGCTGCAGCAGCAAGTGCTTGCTCACAGGCAAATTGGCCTTGCATCACTGAATCTAGCATACCACTGTAATAGGCCAATGGCTTGTGGTCCATTGTGCATTTCTGAGTAAGTACTGCAGTCATCAGTTGCCCGTTGGAGTGGAAAAATGAATAGAACTCTTACATGTAGTCTGGGGTTGCTAACACTGGTGCTGTCAATATGACATCCTTGAGGTCATTGAACGTTTTTTGTATGTCCTCCATCCACACAATTTTGTTGTCCCCCTTTTGTGCTTCTCTGAGGGCCTGTAAGAGATTCCTGGTGTATGCTGCATAGTCCAGTATCCATGCCCTGCAATAATTGCAGAGTCACAAGAACGTTGGCATTTCCTTCACTGTTGTGGGCTGTGGGGTGGCACGAACGGAGGCAGCGCGTTCAGGGATCATTCTTTTACCATTCACGGAGATCAACTGACCCAGGTAGAGTACTTCCTGGAGGCAGTACTGTAATTTAGCCTTATCGATCTTGTATCCCTTGTGTGCCAAAAGCTGCAGGAGTGTGATAGAATCTTTTCTGCACTGGTGCTCGCTGATGCTGCACACTAGTAAATCATCAACATATTGAATGACAGTGATGGGCACCTGCATATTGCTGGGTCGGTGTGTAGTACCCTGTTGAAAATGCTGGGGGTCACAGTACCCTTGAGGCAGTCTTGTGTGCTCAAAGCACATCCCCCATGCATAAAAGCAGTGACGTACTGTGAGTCGGGGTGCTCAGGGACAGAGAAGAAAGTGTTCTTAAGATCTATCACAGTAAAATGGGTTGCTTCTTCACAGACGTTGCAAAGTATTGTCGCAGGGTTTGGGACAGCTGGAAATTTTGCCTGTACAATGTGGCACAAATCCTGAATCATTATCCAACTCCCCCCTTTCGCTTTCCTTATCGGGTATATAGCCATGTTGCATGGGGAGGTAGAAGGTAGAATTATCCCCTGATTTAACAAGGCCACAATGGTATTCTGTATCCCTTCTTCCGCTTCTCTCACTAAGGGGTATTGCCTGACGCGGGGCCGCACGGCACTTGGATTCAGTGTCATTCGAAATGGGGTCACTCCTTGCAAAATCCCAACATCGTGGGCATTCTTTGTCCAGAGCCCCTCAGGGACTTGCTGTAAGTCTGTCTCAGTGAAGGGGGGCTGTGCTACTAGAGTCATCAGGGGACATTGCACTTTTTCGATACTGCACCATAATGTCACAAGGAATGGAAATTACTTAGACATTCTCTCCATCATCTAGTCTGTCTTCAAACAAGTCTGCATCAGTCACTTCCCTAAGAGGCATTGTAGGGTCAATACACAGCACTGTGCGCCATTCACACCCTCCTCAGTTCCAATTACCACAATCTTCTTAGATGACACCACTAGACCCTGTAAGTCAGAAGTTACTGCAGGCCGAAAAGGGAAGTCTGACAGCACCCGCCAACAAGCTTTGGCAATTTGGGGCACTGTCTCGACAAGCACCATTATGATATGATATGATATGATATGGTATTTGTAACGTGCCTATACACATGTGTTTCAAGGCGCGACGAGGCAGGGAGGGGGGGACAAGGGGAGACAGACAACGATCTTACTAGGCCAGGTGTCATTCAGATCGCGCAAGTGCAGGGGTGGGGGAGGGGGAAAAGTGCAAGGGGAAAGGGGAGGGGGGGAAGTGCAGTACAAGGTAAGTGGCGTAACGTAATAAATAAATAAATAGGGCCAGCTGGTGGCAGGTGTGAGGTAAGTGCAGAACAAGTGCTGGGGGAGGGGCTGTAGGGATACAGAGACAGTCCCGCAGTGCAAAGGGGTTTCAGGGCATCAGTGCAAGTGGAGAGTGGCAGGGCCCAGGACCGAGGCCGTTTAGAGTGGTCCAGTAGCAGGATCAGTGCAGTTTCAGTGAAGAATTAATTAGCTGTTCAGCAGGGGAGAGGGAGAGAGAAAGCAGAAGCAAAGAGGAAGGTTTTGAGGTGCTTCCGGAACCGGAGATGGTTCTCCTCAAGTTTCAGGGAGGCAGGAAGGCTGTTCCAGAGGGAGGCCCCTGCCGCGGAGAGAGATCTACCCCCAGCTCGTTGCTTCGAGAAGCGGCTAACCCTGAGGGAATTGGAGGCGGATGAGCGAAGGGCTCGGGAAGGAAGATATTTGGGAAGAGAGAGTTGAAGGTATTTAGGACCCAGGCCCCAGAAGGCCTTGTGGACAATGCAGAGGGTTTTGAACTTTATCCTCGCAGCCACTGGGAGCCAGTGTAGAGATTTCAGTCCTGGAGAGATACGGTCCCTGGGCTTGAGGCCAAGGACAAGTCTCACAGTTCTGTTCTGGATGAGTTGCAGAGGGCGGAGAGTGGAGGCAGGCAGATTAAGATAGAGGCTGTTACAGTAGTCCAGCTTCGAGAGAACCAGGGCTCGGGAGACAGTGAGCTTCTGGGGGAAGGAGAGGAAGGGAAGAATACCTCTGAGGAGGTGCAGCTGGTAGTGTGACCTCTTGGCGACGTCAGAAATATGAGGAGAGAAGGAGAGTGTGGAGTCAAAGATGACCCCAAGGTTTTTTGCCTTGCAGGTAGGAGCAGGGAGGGGGCCAAGGGAGGCAGGCCAGAGAGCTACAGGGAAGGAGGGAGTGGGAGTACCGATGAGTAGAATCTCAGTCTTACTGGCATTAAGGCAGAGGTCATTGGCGGCACACCATTCTTGGATAGCAGACAGACAGTCAGAGATGAGGGAAGGAGAGGGGGAGGCTGAGGGTAGCCTGAAAATGAGCTGGGTATCGTCCGCATAGCACTGGAAATTAGGGCAGAGAGCGGCGATGCGGTGGGCAAGGAGTGCCAGATACTGGTTGAACAGCCAGGGAGAGAGATTAGATCCCTGGGGGACACCACAGGTGGAGAAAAAGATGTCGGAGAGGAAGGACCCCAGTTGGACCTGGGAGGGTCGATTTGAAAGGAAAGAGGTCAACCACGCCAGAGCCTGACCAGTGATACCCAGGTTTTCCCGGAGACGGTTGAGCAGGATGGCATGGTTGACAGTGTCAAAGGCAGAGGAGAGATCGAGCAGAATGAGAACACACGGAGTGTTGGAATCGAGGTTCAAGAGCAGGTCTTCACGGATGTTCAGGAGAGCAGTTTCCGTGCTTCTGGCAGCTCTGAAGCCAGATTGATGGTCATGAAGACTACCAACAGATTCAGCATGGAGGTTAAGCTGGGAGATGGCCAGTTTCTCCAGGAGCTTGCCCAGGAAGGGAGTGATGGAGATAGGGCGATAGTTAGCCGGGCAGGAGGGGTCGGAAGAGGGTTTCTTGAGAAGAGGGTGCACAAGGGAGTGCTTGAGGGGGGAAGGGAAGACTCCAGAGGCGAAGGAGTGGTTGCAAAAGTCAGCCAGGGCAGGAGCCAGGGAGTCGATGTGGTCCTTGATAGTTTTGGAGGAACAGGGGTGAACCTGTTTAGACGAGACTTTCATAGATCGGACTTGTCTGGAAACCTCGTCAGCAGAGAAAGGTGGAAAGGCAGAGAAAGAGGGAGGAGGGGATATGCCATACACAAACATGTCTGGGTTGATGGGAATGCTGCAAACCACTGCCTCTCCTCCCTTTACATGTATGATGATCATTGCTCTTACGACACACATACCCAGGGTGGCACACACTACTCTATGGTCTGTGAAGGAGATCGTCATATTCAATTTACTCAGTAGGTCTCAACCCAACAAACTATCAGAATAAAACAAAGGTGCAGGCACCTTTTTGCTCCTATTTTCATATCAAGTTCCTTTGTGTAGGGAACTGTAGGGACAGCTTCAGCGAATCCCTGCGTGTCAAGAGTTTCACCTGATAATGAAAAGGTTCCCTCACTGAATCATGATTTAGTGGCACCTACGTCAACCATGCTTGTTACCTATCTCAGTGCGCACCAGGGGTTCCTCATCACGGTGGACTGTCATGGACAGGACTGGGCACACAAGAGTTCTCTGTGGGCTGTCCTGGTCAGGGTATGTGTTGGTGTCAGGGAGGGTTGTTCCCCATCACACTCACACCTCGGTAGGGCATGATGGTGCCGTTAGGCACTGTGTCATTCGCTGGCATGTTACTTCTGCACATGGTATTCTGTTGGGGCATTAGTGGTGGTGTCATCTGGGGGTTTTGTCCTTGCATACCTGGGGGCTGTGGGGCTAGTTGAGTGTAGGCCTGATGTATTTCATAGGGTATGGAAGTCGGCCTCAGTGTGGGTACCTGTGGTGGGGGTGGTGGGTGGTAGTTGTTATTTTATGGGTTGTATCCCGCCCCATTATCACAAAAAGTCTCTACCAGTCCACGGCCCCTGCCTACTCGTCACCCCCTGTGAGCACTTCTGTCTCCCCCCTTACCACATGCACACACACACACTATCACACTACATGCTCTCAAAACAAATGTTCAACACTGTTCCCACCTCTGGCCTCCGCTTCTTGCACAAGAATTGTAATACCCTTAAAACAACAAGCTAAAATTACAAGCTAAAACAACAACTACTTCCACCAAATTCACTAATTATATGGAGCTCCTCAATTTTACCTTATCTCATTGTCATAAAAAAATGGCGCTCAGAAAGGTTCCGTACACTCTTGTTTTTCCTCCGTAAAGTCCTCTTAAATTACCAAAAATAACAATAAAACTGAATCTCGACATGTGGTCTTAGCACCCTCCTCCTTCACCCACGCAACTCTCCTCCAAACACCTTGCCTGTCATTGTTATGCCTCGCAAGGGGTGTACTCACGTCTGCATGTTCACCTGAGCTCCTCCGTCACGGGGTCCCAATAAAAGCTTGCACTCTCCCCAGAGCCGCACCCCGCTCAAAGAGTAGATAGGAATTCTGTAAAAATGGCTCCAGCACACCTCTGTCATTTGTGTGCTTGGGACTGGTCACTGTAGGTGGGAGCGGCCCCTCCGGAGAGGTGGCCCCTCCGGAGAAGCGGCCTGGAAGCCTCCGTCGTCACGGGGGTCGCTGAGATCACATAGGGGTCACCAAATGTAGGAAAGCCCCCCTAGACACTCCCACCAGAAAAAACACAACCCGCTAGGCAAATAGGCCCAATACACCTCTTGCTAGGATAACAGTTTATTTGTACATATAAAAGAGAATAAGTGCCAACAAATAACTCTGCTGCTGCGGAATGTTCTGCCAGAAACTGCATGAGAAGTAAATCATAAAGATACATAGCATCATAAGTGACATCATTGCATACAGTAGGAACCCAGGCGGCTGGTTGTTGAGACCCTATACATAGGCCGCCTGCTCCATAGGGGAGGGCAGGCCATTGGTCTCAGCCCCGTCCGTCCATCTTCTTCCATGTGGGCGATGCTGCATTTGTCATCGGTCACAAGTTGTTGCAATTAGCAATTTATTTGTCAACTAAACAACACATCTCTATCTTTGTAGCAGTGCACCTGGTACAAGCAGACAGAGGCCGAGGGGAAAGCTGAGGTCATAATAACTCCCACACTTCACTTGCTCCCACCCTCGCAGCACAAATCACATGACCTAGAATTGAAGGCAGGAAAGCCCTGCTTTCTGAGCTTTTTGATCGATCAGGGGTCTAACAGGTTTATGATCAGTTTGCTGGGGCTGGCTGGTACCTTGGAATTCAGGGGTCCTGAAGCTAGATCATTTGGGTACTATAGTTTAGGATCGGGACTGGTGGGGGTCGGAGGCACATGCCCTCCTTCCCCTGGGATCATGGCCTTGCAGGGCACATTCTTCCCAGGGCGGGAAGGTTGGCAACATTTTTAGGACAATGAATGGTTTATGGATCCGTGCAGCTCTGGCCTTTCTCATCAGTGTTTGAGATACAACCTATTCCTTTGCTCATGTTCACGGCCTATGCCTGGAGCGCTGTCATGCTACATTTAAGCTCCGGGCCACAGTATGGCTTCTAATATCTAAGATGGCTGCTATTCTCGCATGCGTGCTGCAACTATAAAGCTTGCAATAATGTAATCGTGCAGAAGCATTAAGGGCCCCTCGATCCCGCCTGGTCTCTTAAAATAACTGCAACGCCCTATGCCTTATCCTGAAGCGCTTGTGGTGCGGGAAGATCGTGTCTCCTTCCCAACACAATGAGAACTCCATATGCATTTAGTAGGTCAGAGCAGAAGGCCAAAGCACTGAGAACCTCACATGCGGAGGAGGCCAAAGCACTGAGAAACCCATATGTATTTAGTAGACAGAAGGGACGGGCATAGTCTAGGCGTAGTAAAAGGCGAAAGTACTGAGGGCATAATATGCATTTAGTGGGTATAGGAGAAGGGCAACACACTGAAACCCCCAGATGCATTCAGTAGGCAGAGGTGAAAGGCAGAACATGGAGACCCCACATGTTTTTTAAGGGGAAGGCCAAAGCACTGACAACCCAATGGGCACTTACTAGGCACTAGAAAAGGCAATAGTACAGAGGACCCCACGTTCACTTACTAGACACTGGAAAAGGCCAAAGCACCTAGAACCCCCATGCACTTACTAGGCCTAGGAAAGGCCAAAGCACTGAGAACCCCACGTGCACTTACTAGGCACTGGAAAAGACCAAAGCACCTAGAACCCCCATGCACTTACTAGGCTCTGGAAAAGGCCAAAGCACCTAGAACCCCCATGCACTTACTAGGCCTAGGAAAGGCCAAAGCACATAGAACCCCCATGCACTTACTAGGCACTAGAAAAGGCCAAAGCACCTAGAACCCCCGTGCACTTACTAGACACTGGAAAAGGCCAAAGCACCTAGAACCCCCATGCACTTACTAGTCCTAGGAAAGGCCAAAGCACCTAGAACCCCCATGCTCTTACTAGGCCTAGAAAGGCCAAGGCACCTAGACCCCCATGCACTTACTAGGCACTCGAAAAGGCCAAAGCACCTAGAACCCCCATGCACTTACTAGACACTGGAGAAGGCCAAAGCACCTAGAACCCCCAGGCACTGGAAAAGGCCAAAGCACCTAGAACCCCCATGCACTTACTACGCCTAGGAAAGGCCAAAGCACTGAGAACCCCACGTGCACTTACTATGCACTGGAAAAGGCCAAAGCACATAGAACCCCCATGCACTTACTAGGCACTGGAAAAGGCCAAAGCACTGAGAACCCCACATACACTTACTAGACACTGGAAAAGGCCAAAGCACCGAGAACCACACATGCACTTACTAGGCACTGGAAAAGGCCAAAGCACTGAAAACCCCACGTGCACTTACTAGGCTTAGGAAAAGGCCAAAGCACCGAGAACCCCACATACACTTACTAAACACTGGAAAAGGCCAAAGCACCGAGAACCCCACATGCACTTACTAGACACTGGAAAAGGCCAAAGCACAGAGAACCCGGCATGCACTTACTAGGCCTAGGAAAAGGCCAAAGCACCAAGAACTCCACATACACTTACTAGACAGTGGAAAAGGCCAAAGCACTGAGAACCCCATGTGCACTTACTAGGCCTAGGAAAGGCCAAAGCACTGAGAACCCCACGTGCACTTACTAGGAACTGGAAAAGGCCAAAGCACCTAGAACCCCCATGCATTTACTAGGCCTAGGAAAGGCCAAAGCACCTAGAACCCCCATGCACTTACTAGGCCTAGGAAAGGCCAAAGCACTGAGAACCCCACGTTCACTTACTAGGCACTGGAAAAGGCCAAAGCACTGAGAACCCCACATACACTTACTAGACACTGGAAAAGGCAAAAGCACCTAGAACCCCCATGCACTTACTAGACACTGAAAAAGGCCAAAGCACCTAGAACCCCCATGCTCTTACTAGGCCTAGGAAAGGCCAAAGCACTGAGAACCCCATGTGCACTTACTAGGCACTGGAAAAGGCCAAAGCACCGAGAACCCCACATACACTTACTAGACACTGGAAAAGGCCAAAGCACCTAGAACCCCCATGCACTTACTAGACACTGGAAAAGGCCAAAGCACCTAGAACCCCCATGCACTTACTAGGCCTAGGAAAGGCCAAAGCACTGAGAACGCCACGTGCACTTACTAGGCACTGGAAAAGGCCAAAGCACTGAGAACCCCACATACACTTACTAGACACTGGAAAAGGCCAAAGCACCTAGTACCCACATGCACTTACTAGGCCTAGGAAGGGCCAAAGCACTGAGAACCCCACGTGCACTTACTAGGCACTGGAAAAGGCCAAAGTACCGAGAACCCCACATACACTTACTAGACACTGGAAAAGGCCAAAGCACCGAGAACCACACATGCACTTACTAGGCACTGGAAAAGGCCAAAGCACTGAAAACCCCACGTGCACTTACTAGGCTTAGGAAAAGGCCAAAGCACCGAGAACCCCACATACACTTACTAAACACTGGAAAAGGCCAAAGCACCGAGAACCCCACATGCACTTACTAGACACTGGAAAAGGCCAAAGCACAGAGAACCCGGCATGCACTTACTAGGCCTAGGAAAAGGCCAAAGCACCAAGAACTCCACATACACTTACTAGACAGTGGAAAAGGCCAAAGCACTGAGAACCCCATGTGCACTTACTAGGCCTAGGAAAGGCCAAAGCACTGAGAACCCCACGTGCACTTACTAGGAACTGGAAAAGGCCAAAGCACCTAGAACCCCCATGCATTTACTAGGCCTAGGAAAGGCCAAAGCACCTAGAACCCCCATGCACTTACTAGGCCTAGGAAAGGCCAAAGCACTGAGAACCCCACGTTCACTTACTAGGCACTGGAAAAGGCCAAAGCACTGAGAACCCCACATACACTTACTAGACACTGGAAAAGGCAAAAGCACCTAGAACCCCCATGCACTTACTAGACACTGAAAAAGGCCAAAGCACCTAGAACCCCCATGCTCTTACTAGGCCTAGGAAAGGCCAAAGCACTGAGAACCCCACGTGCACTTACTAGGCACTGGAAAAGGCCAAAGCACCGAGAACCCCACATACACTTACTAGACACTGGAAAAGGCCAAAGCACCTAGAACCCCCATGCACTTACTAGACACTGGAAAAGGCCAAAGCACCTAGAACCCCCATGCACTTACTAGGCCTAGGAAAGGCCAAAGCACTGAGAACGCCACGTGCACTTACTAGGCACTGGAAAAGGCCAAAGCACTGAGAACCCCACATACACTTACTAGACACTGGAAAAGGCCAAAGCACCTAGTACCCACATGCACTTACTAGGCCTAGGAAGGGCCAAAGCACTGAGAACCCCACGTGCACTTACTAGGCACTGGAAAAGGCCAAAGTACCGAGAACCCCACATACACTTACTAGACACTGGAAAAGGCCAAAGCACCTAGAACCCCGATGCACTTACTAGACACTGGAAAAGGCCAAAGCACCTAGAACCCCCATGCACTTACTAGGCCTAGGAAAGGCCAAAGCACCAAGAACTCCACATACACTTACTAGACAGTGGAAAAGGCCAAAGCACTGAGAACCCCATGTGCACTTACTAGGCCTAGGAAAGGCCAAAGCACTGAGAACCCCACGTGCACTTACTAGGAACTGGAAAAGGCCAAAGCACCTAGAACCCCCATGCATTTACTAGGCCTAGGAAAGGCCAAAGCACCTAGAACCCCCATGCACTTACTAGGCCTAGGAAAGGCCAAAGCACTGAGAACCCCACGTTCACTTACTAGGCACTGGAAAAGGCCAAAGCACTGAGAACCCCACATACACTTACTAGACACTGGAAAAGGCAAAAGCACCTAGAACCCCCATGCACTTACTAGACACTGAAAAAGGCCAAAGCACCTAGAACCCCCATGCTCTTACTAGGCCTAGGAAAGGCCAAAGCACTGAGAACCCCATGTGCACTTACTAGGCACTGGAAAAGGCCAAAGCACCGAGAACCCCACATACACTTACTAGACACTGGAAAAGGCCAAAGCACCTAGAACCCCCATGCACTTACTAGACACTGGAAAAGGCCAAAGCACCTAGAACCCCCATGCACTTACTAGGCCTAGGAAAGGCCAAAGCACTGAGAACGCCACGTGCACTTACTAGGCACTGGAAAAGGCCAAAGCACTGAGAACCCCACATACACTTACTAGACACTGGAAAAGGCCAAAGCACCTAGTACCCACATGCACTTACTAGGCCTAGGAAGGGCCAAAGCACTGAGAACCCCACGTGCACTTACTAGGCACTGGAAAAGGCCAAAGTACCGAGAACCCCACATACACTTACTAGACACTGGAAAAGGCCAAAGCACCGAGAACCACACATGCACTTACTAGGCACTGGAAAAGGCCAAAGCACTGAAAACCCCACGTGCACTTACTAGGCTTAGGAAAAGGCCAAAGCACCGAGAACCCCACATACACTTACTAAACACTGGAAAAGGCCAAAGCACCGAGAACCCCACATGCACTTACTAGACACTGGAAAAGGCCAAAGCACAGAGAACCCGGCATGCACTTACTAGGCCTAGGAAAAGGCCAAAGCACCAAGAACTCCACATACACTTACTAGACAGTGGAAAAGGCCAAAGCACTGAGAACCCCATGTGCACTTACTAGGCCTAGGAAAGGCCAAAGCACTGAGAACCCCACGTGCACTTACTAGGAACTGGAAAAGGCCAAAGCACCTAGAACCCCCATGCATTTACTAGGCCTAGGAAAGGCCAAAGCACCTAGAACCCCCATGCACTTACTAGGCCTAGGAAAGGCCAAAGCACTGAGAACCCCACGTTCACTTACTAGGCACTGGAAAAGGCCAAAGCACTGAGAACCCCACATACACTTACTAGACACTGGAAAAGGCAAAAGCACCTAGAACCCCCATGCACTTACTAGACACTGAAAAAGGCCAAAGCACCTAGAACCCCCATGCTCTTACTAGGCCTAGGAAAGGCCAAAGCACTGAGAACCCCACGTGCACTTACTAGGCACTGGAAAAGGCCAAAGCACCGAGAACCCCACATACACTTACTAGACACTGGAAAAGGCCAAAGCACCTAGAACCCCCATGCACTTACTAGACACTGGAAAAGGCCAAAGCACCTAGAACCCCCATGCACTTACTAGGCCTAGGAAAGGCCAAAGCACTGAGAACGCCACGTGCACTTACTAGGCACTGGAAAAGGCCAAAGCACTGAGAACCCCACATACACTTACTAGACACTGGAAAAGGCCAAAGCACCTAGTACCCACATGCACTTACTAGGCCTAGGAAGGGCCAAAGCACTGAGAACCCCACGTGCACTTACTAGGCACTGGAAAAGGCCAAAGTACCGAGAACCCCACATACACTTACTAGACACTGGAAAAGGCCAAAGCACCTAGAACCCCGATGCACTTACTAGACACTGGAAAAGGCCAAAGCACCTAGAACCCCCATGCACTTACTAGGCCTAGGAAAGGCCAAAGCACCTAGAACCCCCTGCACTTACTAGACACTGGAAAAGGCCAAAGCACCTAGAACCCCCATGCACTTACTAGGCCTAGGAAAGGCCAAAGTACTGAGAACCCCATGTGCACTTACTAGGCACCGGAAAAGGCCAAAGAACCAAGAACCCCACATACACTTACTAGACACTGGAAAAGGCCAAGGCACCTAGAACCCCCATGCACTTACTAGACACTGGAAAAGGCCAAAGCACCTAGAACCCCCATGCACTTACTAGGCCTAGGAAAGGGCAAAGCACTGAGAACCCCACGTGCACTTACTAGGCACTGGAAAAGGCCAAAGCACTGAGAACCCCACGTGCACTTACTAGGCACTGGAAAAGGCCAAAGCACCGAGAACCCCACATACACTTACTAGACACTGGAAAAGGCCAAAGCACCTAGAACCCCCATGCACTTACTAGACACTGGAAAAGGCCAAAGCACCTAGAACCCCCATGCACTTACTAGGCCTAGGAAAGGCCAAAGCACCTAGAAACCCCATGCACTTACTAGACACTGGAAAAGGCCAAAGCACCTAGAACCCCCATGCACTTACTAGGCCTAGGAAAGGCCAAAGCACTGAGAACCCCATGTGCACTTACTAGGCACTGGAAAAGGCCAAAGCACCGAGAACCCCACATACACTTACTAGACACTGGAAAAGGCCAAAGCACCTAGAACCCCCATGCACTTACTAGGCCTAGGAAAGGCCAAAGCACTGAGAACCCCACGTGCACTTACTAGGCACTGGAAAAGGCCAAAGCACCTAGTACCCACATGCACTTACTAGGCCTAGGAAGGGCCAAAGTACTGAGAACCCCACGTTCACTTACTAGGCACTGGAAAAGGCCAAAGTACCGAGAACCCCACATACACTTACTAGACACTGGAAAAGGCCAAAGCACCTAGAACCCCCATGCACTTACTAGACACTGGAAAAGGCCAAAGCACCTAGAACCCCCATGCACTTACTAGGCCTAGGAAAGGCCAAAGCACCTAGAACCCCCATGCACTTACTAGACACTGGAAAAGGCCAAAGCACCTAGAACCCCCATGCACTTACTAGGCCTAGGAAAGGCCAAAGGACTGAGAACCCCATGTGCACTTACTAGGCACTGGAAAAGGCCAAAGCACCAAGAACCCCACATACACTTACTAGACACTGGAAAAGGCCAAGGCACCTAGAACCCCCATGCACTTACTAGACACTGGAAAAGGCCAAAGCACCTAGAACCCCCATGCACTTACTAGGCCTAGGAAAGGGCAAAGCACTGAGAACCCCACGTGCACTTACTAGGCACTGGAAAAGGCCAAAGCACCGAGAACCCCACATACACTTACTAGACACTGGAAAAGGGCAAAGCACTGAGAGCCCCACGTGCACTTACTAGGCACTGGAAAAGGGCAAAGCACCGAGAGCCCCACGTGCACTTACTAGGCACTGGAAAAGGCCAAAGCACCAAGAACCCCACATACACTTACTAGACACTGGAAAAGGCCAAGGCACCTAGAACCCCCATGCACTTACTAGACACTGGAAAAGGCCAAAGCACCTAGAACCCCCATGCACTTACTAGGCCTAGGAAAGGGCAAAGCACTGAGAACCCCACGTGCACTTACTAGGCACTGGAAAAGGCCAAAGCACCGAGAACCCCACATACACTTACTAGACACTGGAAAAGGGCAAAGCACTGAGAGCCCCACGTGCACTTACTAGGCACTGGAAAAGGGCAAAGCACCGAGAGCCCCACGTGCACTTACTAGACACTGGAAAAGGCCAAAGCACAGAGAGCCCCACATACACTTACTAGGCACTGGAAAAGGCCAAAGCACCGAGAGCCCCATATATACTTACTAGGCACTGGAAAAGGGCAAAGAACCGAGAGCCCCACGTGCACTTACTAGGCACTGGAAAAGGGAAAAGCACTGAGAGCCCCACGTGTACTTACAAGGCACTGGAAAAGGGCAAAGCACTGAGAACCCCACGTGCACTTACTAGACACTGGAAAAGGCCAAAGCACCTAGAACACCCATGCACTTACTAGGCCTAGGAAAGGCCAAAGCACTGAGAACCCCACGTGCACTTACTAGGCACTGGAAAAGGCCAAATCACTGAAAACCCCACGTGCACTTACTAGACACTGGAAAAGGGCAAAGCACTGAGAACCCCACGTGCACTTACTAGACACTGGAAAAGGGCAAAGCACTGAGAGCCCCACATACACTTACTAGGCACTAGAAAAGGGCAAAGCACTGAGAGCCTCACGTGCACTTACTAGACACTGGAAAAGGGCAAAGCACCGAGAGCCCCACGTGCACTTACTAGACACTGGAAAAGGCCAAAGCACCGAGAGCCCCACATACACTTACTAGGCACTGGAAAAGGCCAAAGCACGAGAGCCCCACATACACTTACTAGGCACTGGAAAAGGGCAAAGCACTGAGAGCCCCACGTGCACTTACTAGGCACTGGAAAAGGGCAAAGCACTGAGAACCCCACGTGCACTTACTAGGCACTGGAAAAGGGTAAAGCACTGAGAACCCCACGTGCACTTACTAGGCACTGGAAAAGGGTAAAGCACTGAGAACCCCACGTGCACTTACTAGACACTGGAAAAGGGCAAAGCACCGAGAGCCCCACGTGCGCTTACTAGATACTGGCACTGAGACCCCCACGTGCACTTACTAGGCACTGGAAAAGGGTAAAGCACTGAGAGCCCCGCGTGCACTTACTAGGCACTAGAAAAGGGCAAAGCACCGAGAGCCCCACGTGCACTTACAAGGCACTGGAAAAGGGCAAAGCACCGAGAACCCCACGTGCACTTACTAGACACTGGAAAAGGGCAAAGCACTGAGAGCCCCACGTGCACTTACTAGACACTGGCAAAGGGCAAAGCACCGAGAACCCCACGTGCACTTACTAGACACTGGAAAAGGGCATAAGCACTGAGAGCCCCACGTGCACTTACTAGGCACTGGAAAAGGCCAAAGCACTGAGAGCCCCACATACACTTACTAGGCACTGGAAATAGCCAAAGCACCTAGAACACCCATGCACTTACTAGGCGCAGAAGATTGCCAGAAAACCGATAACCATAGACGCATTTTATAGGCAGAGGAGAAAGCCAAGCTCATGCTAGATGCACTTACAGTCTTGTGGGCGGAGAAGCAGTCTTACGCCGTCTACATATTGTAGGGTGGAAGTGACCTAAATTAAGATGTCTGAATCATGCCGCAGTACCCAAACGTGGTAGGGGACATGGTAGGGTTTGGGAGAGGAATGCATTTGTTGGGTGTCTGTCCCCTGGCACAGCAGTGCGTGTTTGAGTTGGAGATGTCAGATAATGTGTGGCTCTGTGTGCTGGCCAGACTGATTATTCCGTAGCAATGGGTCTCTTTCTCGACAAAGAATGGGGGGATCTGGCTCAAATGAATCTGGTGCTAGGAGAAGGGGGAAGTTGAGCCCCCACTATCTGAGGCACAAGAAAGAGAGGAAATGACGTCACCTCAACAGCAAAGAACGCAATCCACAGATGAAGAAGAAAAGGTGGTTGCAGGGCATTCATAACCATCTGTTTCCAAAATGACAAGGTTATACTTCCTCACCTGATTCAAGGTCGAGACGCAGACACCTCTACGTTAAGGATGCCATAGATAGCGTGGGAGGCCAAGAGACAGAAGAAGGACTAACCTTCTTGCAACTGTCTAGTGCAAGCACTCTGCTCATGACGCAAGCGTCAGACGCTCCCAGTGCGCCAGTGTGCACTCAGACTGAAAGAAGTCATGCAAGTGGTAGCGTTCCTTTGCAGTCAGACGCATTAACAGCACCAGCTCTTCTTGCAGCGTCACCCACACAGCATCCACTGCAAACCACACCGACCAGACCCAAAGAGGCAGAAGAGGGTTGGGCGGTCACAGCACTCACAATAAATCAGACGCATGGAGTTATTTCACAGCAGAAAAGCAAGAAGGTCATTTTGTCAAATTTGGAGGAAAGTATCTTCCGAGAGAAGCCAGGACCAGTTTGATCCCTGTGCACGCTCCTGTGAGGCCTATCGTCCAAAAGCTTGTCAAAAGGATAATATTTCATGGGATTCTACCACCCGCCCCCCCCTGGGATCTTCCACCCCTTGACTGTAGGAAATGGACACATTTGCACCACCACCCTGCACTATTGCACCCAAGAGTCTTGCTGACTCACAGATCTTCACAAGCACTTCCAGAACACCATCTTTGCATGCAGACCCCACAACAGGCAGGCAACCTATTTGCCCCCCAATGCCCCCGAAACACCGTTGCTGAGGCTCCTGAGTGTGGTGGCCCGCCTCCGGTCATCGGAGCTGGCCACAGATGGTGTAGAGACACCGACCCAAGATCAGGACGCTGCGGGCATGCAGCGGGTAATGGGCAGGGTTCACACTGCACCGGCCGGATCACCGGCTCATGCAATCCCAGCTGGGGGCCCCCAGCTGAGGTCAACCGTGGCGTGGAGGCACTCAGACCAAGGCTGACAGCCTAGGCCACGCACACGTGGCAAGGCTTCCCCAATCAATAACTCCACACAGACACGAGTTGCTGCTTCCTGGGGCTCTGCTGCACTGCGGTCTGCGTGCCAGCAGAGCCCCTTTTATTAAAGGAGCGTCATGACTGTGTCATCACGCTCACGTTGCATGAACCACTAGACCAACACACAACATCCCTCCTTTATTATAACAAAGAAAAAAAACACCACACACTGCAAACAAACAGCGACCCTCGATGCGGTCTAACTCGATGCATTATAATCCGAGCACCCATTGGGCTCCTACATCATCACTGCAAATATAGGGTGCATTCCAGTCCACGCACCACCTAATAGCTACTCATGAACTTAAACATTTGGCACTACACAACAAACAGGTGTGTTCCAGTCCGCACACCAGCGGGCAGTTGGAGTTTGAAGATTTCGGGGTCGAATTGGACTGTGGCACTGCTGCAGGACAGAAAGAATATGTTTTCTTCTTCAGCCTCCTCTCCCGCATCATACTGCCTTCTCCCTTGATCCTTCCGCCGCTTGGACCGCAGCCACTCTGGGGGTCTTCTTCCTCCTCGTCCCATTCCCCTGTGATGTCCCCGCCATGCTGGCTGGTGTCGGGGTGAGGCACACCTGTGCAAAGTGATCACCCTTCCCGCATCTCCCACAGATGTGTCCTTTCGCCTGGCAGTCCGCGGGTGTGGAAGATCCCACCCGCACTGATGGCATAGTGTGGCATTAGGGTCTCTTCTTGGCCCATCTCACCGCCTTATCGGCTTTCCTCCTTGCCACTTGCCAACGGCTGACACCTCCTCCAGCTTGACCTGCTGCATGGGGGACCTCTAATTTGAGGTGTTGTCTGGATGAGTCCATGGCAGAGGCCCGCACCTCTGCTAGCTCCTGGGCACAGCCAAGGTCTAGGATCTGTTCGAGGGTTAGCGCGGATTCCTCAGGACTTGCTTACGCAGCTTTGAGGAGCTGCAGCCGTAGATGATCTGCGCCCTGATTACGTCCTCCTCAAAATTACCCAGGGCACAGGACAGTGCAATGCCGCGCAGCTTCCCATGGAATGCATCAAGGCTTTCCCCTTCTTCTTGCACCTCATCCGGAACCGTTTGTAGTCCCTGTTAACCATGGGACGGTGATGGCTGCATCATAGGACTGATCTGCAGGCCTTAGTGTCTTGAATAGCCTTTGAACAGCGAATCTGGCGGAGTACAGGAGGGTCGGGCATTTGGCGGTGTCCTTAATTTCTACCGCCTCAAAGTACAGCTCCAGGTTCTCTACCCAGGCAGTCCATCGGGGTCCCAAGCTGGCCGGCGCACCCACAAAGTCAAAGTGCTGTAATGGCGCAAGCTGTCGCCGACATACCCCTTCGTTGTCCTCCTTCGCCATGATGACCACTGGTCGGGCCCACTACGTGGCTACAGGAAGTAGGTTTTGTGGTCCCTATCCCTTTATGGACATCTTGGAGGGTGCACGAGCGCTCCGTGGGGAACCGCTAACCTTGGGATATGGTAATCAGTTGGTGTGGATGACACACACAGTGTTCCTTGGCCCTCATGCGCGGGGATCCCGTAGGGCGCACAAGCACTCCAGGGGGAGCCACTACCCCCGGGCCTGGGTAGGTACTGAACTCAGGGGGGGTTGGTGACACCCCTCTTCTTTATCTGGGGCTTCCAATGTTGAGGCCAGACCCCTCTTTATGCTGCTCTGCCGGCCTTGAGATCCACTTTATGAAGAAAAGCTTTTATTATTTGTATTTCTTCAGGCACGGGTGTTGAGGGGCCCTCATTCACTGTGGACCAGCCCAGGTTCTTCACCACCACGGCCCGGGTGCAGGAGTGTCTCTTCCCTTTGGAGCGGGCGAGGCAGAGAGCAAGTTCTGCCCCCTCTTCCAGATCCTGCGTTTAGCGGAAGTGTCCACAACCTGCACTGTTTTTTCTAGTGCTTAATATTTACCCAGATGCGGCCCGGGGTTAGAGGGGTTTCCTCTTATCACCTGCCCCGAGCAGGACGTTCTCACCGATCCCTGCGGGTAGCCCGGACAACTAGGCTCCGCCCCCTTTTTTTGTCCTTGGGGCCGAACCAGCTGCCGCTGGGGCCACCCCCCTTTCCTTTATCGGGCGCCACTGTGCCTGCTGGGGCCACGCCCCTTTCCTTTATCAGGCCGCCACTGTGCCCGCTGGTGCCACACCCCTTTCCTTTGTTGGGCTGCCACTGGGCCCACGCCCCTTTCCTTTGTTGGGCCGCTGCTGGGTCCGCCGGGCCACGCCCCCTTCCTGCGTGCGACCGCACCGGCCTCCAACACTTGGATGTCCCTTCTTGTTGCAGGGCCGGGTGTTGATGGGTCGCCGATGGCACAGGGGGGGTGCGTGAGCACAGCACTCCGCCCGCCGCACCTTCCACACGCAGCGGCACAGGCTCTCACAGGGCCGGTCACCTTCTCCGCCCATGTGGGCTCCTCACTCGCCTCCGTCAGAGGCGCCCGGCGACCCATGCACCGCAGGGTATACAGGACCGGACCTCCTCGTCGCCAGTGTGGTGGCCCGCCTCCAGTCACCGGGGTGGGCTACAGATGGTGTAGAGACGCCGACCAAAGACCAGGACGCTGCAGGTACGCAGCGGGTAATGGGCAGGGATCACCCTGCACCGGCCGGATCACCGGCTCAAGCAATCCCAGCTGGGGGCACCCAGCTGAGGTCAGCCATGGTGTGGGTGCACCCAGACCAAGGCTGACACTAGGCCACGCACACGTGGCAAAGCCCCCCCCCCCCCAATCAATAACTCCACACAGACACGAGTTGCCGTTTCCTGGGGCTCTGCTGCACTGTGGTCCGCGTGCCAGCAGAGCCCCTTTTATTAAAGGAGCGTCATAACACCGTCATGACGCTCACATTGCAAGAACCACTAGACCAACACACAACACTGAGCATGTCACAAAAATATTGCAAAATGTCAGAAAAGAAACAGAAACCTCTGTCTATTCAATGTCAACATTGGTGTAATGTTGGCAGTAGTTGACCTTTCATGGCCATCTGACACGGAAATGCCATTCAAAGGCAGGCCATTTAGTGTACGGGAGGGTTTGACAGCAAGTACCACAGGGGAGGTGATCTCTGGGAGAAAGTAAAGCAGGTTGTGGCACAATTGTGGCCACTGTGGTAACGAGGGCTTTGGGGCAGCTGACAACAAGTTAATGATTTAGCTGCTCTGTGGACAAGCAAAACCACACAACTTCCCTGCTTTGCCCATGTTCCCATTTTGTGGTGTCCACTTCTGAAGCCAGCCCTCACCGCTAGATGTGGCGAGTGTGGCACACACAATATCTCTGCCTACTTTAGCTGCTCCTACAAAGCACAAAATGTATCGAGAAAGCCTCATGTGTTCCACTCTGCTTTGCAAGCAGCTGAAAATCGCAATGCCAACTTGGAGGAATTGAACTCCCCAGGAGCTGGAGTATCACTCCGCGATAGACTACAGCAATAGCCAGAGGTGGCACCTGGAGGGCACCTGGAGGGCACCTACCCAAAACCTGCACACTGGAAAATGTTTGGCAATATGTATTCTTTGCTGTAGCCTTTTGAAGAGACCATCCAATGGGTTCGCGTGTATGCTGCATCACTCAGCGAGGTGTTGCCACTGTTAGAATTAGAAGTATTTAACATCATCACCTGCTCATGACTGGAAAGAACCTGCAACCGGGAGGATCTCTACCTCGAGTTATGGGCGCTGTTTAATAATTTGTATGGCTGACTTCTAGGCGCTGGGATGCATTATGAATGGGAAATTGGGGGTGGCTCTGTGTTGTGTTGTAGGGGGTTGGGGTGGATGTGTGCTTTGTTTGCTTTGTGTTTTGTTTGGCTAGTTTTGTGACTGTTGTTTGCCTTATTGTTTCATTGTTGATGCACATGTTCTGATTTGAAGATTTGCTTTGGATATAGGTTAGACATGATTGATATTGTAATTGTGATGATTGAAAGATTGTTCCCACATTTTCATTTTGTCCTCGTTTATTGATTCGGTAAGAAAATGAATAGATAACGTTTAAAAGAAATGCAGAAGTATTCAACATATTATCTGCACATGGAATGCCTGAGGAGAACTTGCAATTAAACTGGCCTTGACCTCTGGCAGTGTCCACGAATAAAGGGGAATATGGAGGCCGCCCTGGCATCTTTTCATGGTCACCGGTTTACAACTCAAAGTGGCAACCGTGAAAGAGCATGAGAATGTGGGAAGCTCAGCGGATTGCCCTCTGCAAGAGGGTGTGGCTACTATATGTGAGGATGCACTAAAGAGACCTTTAAAAGCCCAGCTGGAACAAGAAGAGAGAGCCAAAAGGTCAGCGATTAACAATCAAGCACAGCATGCCATTGCTGCAGAGCACAGGCTTCCATTGCTGCAGAGCACAGGATTCCATTGCTGCAAAGAAGGCTATCTATCGGATGGGGAGCACTCATTCACCATAACTCATAATCGAACACAGCATTCCATTGCTGCAGAGCCCAGCATTCCATTGCTGCAAAGAAGGCTATCTATCGGATGGGGAGCACTCATTCACTATAACTCATGACAGTAGTTACTGAGGCACCATAGTGAGTTTTCAGATGGTCGAAACATGTAAGAGGCTGTGGGCAGACTGCACTAGTCTGGACTTTCTTTGTGCATCAGGGTCGCTGCCACCTTCAGAGCAAATGGCCCATACCTATCTTCTCAGAACATTTCAGGGTGTGTGCCTCCTTGTTCTACGCCTCCACACCCCACATCCCTTTTGAAGCAGGTCGCCTTGGCTATTCCACTAGTCACCCCCTCTGAATGGTAGAAGTCATGTGCGTATGCATCTGGAATCAAGGCCCCAAAAGTAAGGCAGCAGTGTGGGTACACTTTCTAGTTAACCCTCTGCTCTGCCAGTGTGTAACTGCAAACCTCTCAGAGAGGCTTATGCAGGTTCCTATACAGGGGCCTGCCATGCATAAGCACACCAACGTAATCAACTCCAAAGATCAATGCATGGCATCACTGCTTCTTCATGCCATCACCATAACACAACAGTGGATTGGCACTCTTATTTCTTCATATTTGAATACCAATGAACGATGGCTGGAACACTTTGAATTAATCATATCCACTGGCCACTGCTCTCGGCAGGCAT
Organism: Ambystoma mexicanum; assembly: GCF_040938575.1. Taxonomy (NCBI): domain Eukaryota; kingdom Metazoa; phylum Chordata; class Amphibia; order Caudata; family Ambystomatidae; genus Ambystoma; species Ambystoma mexicanum. The sequence continues at coordinate 77,218,549 of NC_090934.1, forward strand.
CTGATCTTCTTCGTTCTTTAGCCCCATGTGACATCACTGTTACGCATCATTACTGGGTGGTGTTGCTACTGAACGCAGGGTTGAAGAGCCGATACAAGGGGCGCCTGCTAGTGCTCCCCTGATTAGCATCCCCCACTCTAACCCTCATTAGGGTAATGCCAGATTTGGGAGGATGGAAATTACTGAATTTAATAGTCTGCTTTAACTGGAACTGCAGGATGACCAAAGTAACCGGCTTGATGATATGGTCAACTCCACATGGGTGAGTGACGAAAGCGGAATCTCCTAGCCACGTATGGTGGAAGCCGAAGGGCACCCCAGACTCTGGAAACAACTCAAGGAAGTGCCTTAGGAGTAGTGCTGTCGCTCCTGCAAACTCCAGGCTACAGCGTGTGTGCACGCTGCCTACCTGCTGCCTGCTGCTGTGTCATCTGCTGCCTGTGCTCCTGTCCAGGACTGGAGCTGCCATCCTCCTTGGCCATTCCACCACCACAGGCTCGCTAGCTCTGTCCACTTCCTGTGACTGTTGATTGCAGCGGTCACTTGATCCCACGTGACTGCGATAACAGGAAGTCCCCCAGGAGTAGCACTGTCGCTCCTGCAACCTCCAGGCTTCAGCGTGTGTGCATGCTGCCTGTCTGCTGCCGTGTCAGCTGCTGCCTGTGCCCCTGTGCAGGACTGGAGCTGCCATCCTCCTTGGCCATTCCACCACCACTGCCCCAGGCTCCATAGCTTTGCCCCGCCTCCCGTGACTGGTGACTGCAGTGGTCACGTGATCGCTACAACAGGAAGGGCCTCATCAGTAGTGTTGTCGCTGTTGCAACCTCCTGGCTACAGCATATGCACGCTGCCTGCCTGCTGCTGTGTCATCTGTTGCATGTCCCCCTGCCATGTACTGGAACTGCCATCCTCCTTGGCCATTCCACCGCCACTGCCCCGGGCTCCATAGCACTTGACCGCTATAACAGGCAGTGCCCCAGGAGTAGTGCTGTCGCTCCTGCAACCTGCCGGCTACAGCATGTGCACGCTGCCTACCTGCTGCCTGCTGCTGTGTCATCTGCTGCCTGTGCCCCCATCCGCCTTGGCCAGCCACGGCCGCTGCTGCTGCTGCGGGCTCCATCGCTTGGCCCTGCCTCCCATGACTGGTGACTGCAGCGGTCACGTGATTCCCGCGTGGCCACTATAACAGGAAGTGCCTCTAGGACATCCTTAGCCCCGGCCATACCATTCAAAGGATGACCCTTAAGGGCATCGTCTCTCCCTGTTTGCCCCTGTTCGCACCTGATCGTGTGCTGTCCTGCTGTCCACTTGCTCCTTTCCCGCTTATCTCTTTCACTCTGTTTTTCATGCTTTGCCCTATTCCATCTAGGATAACCCATCGTTCCTTTCACCAGGTAGTCTCTGCTCATACCCGCAACCATTTTAGCCTATGTTGCCCTCCCTCTTTGGATGCCTTGCCTGTCTTTCATTTCGGCCTTATCAATGCCCACTCAGTTTGCAGCAAATCTCACTCGATTCTTAACCTATTTTTCTTTTCTAATTTGCATTTTCTTTGTCTACTCGTAACTTGGATTACTCCTAATAATTCTTTTATACCAGCTTAATTTCATACTGCTTCCACTCCTGTTATGACAAGACGTACAAATAAAATGACTGACCTGTCAGAAGCAGCACCCATGAGCAGAATGTGATGAATTGCCACCAGACCCTTATCTCCCTGAATGTGATAGCCAGGGTGACACCCTCTGGGGGAGAAAAACCCTGTTGGTCCGGATGTTAGGTCGTTGTTGTTGGCCGTATCAAATGTTCTGTAGTTCTTTGTTCATCTGTCGGCAAAGATTTGTAATCATCGCTGATGCTGCCTCAGCGACTGGAAGCATCATAGATTTTGTGCAGTAACACTGTAGCAAACGAGAAGGCGAAGAGAACGAGATTGAGGTAAGAGAGAGATCTCGAGAGATCGGGTGACACACGCTATTTGGGTGGCTAGAGCAGAATATGATCCTACCCGCGTCAGGCACGGATGGTAAGTCAGAAGCTCGGGATCGGGACAGGCCAAGCTTTTCAATCTCCTCAGAGACGCAGGGATCAGGTCTTGAAGGGAAACACAGCGAAATGTAAAGAAAGAGCAACTAGGAAATACATACATAGATCTGAGGAATGATAGAAAGCGACAGCCGAGATGTGAAACGAACTTGTGAAACGAATTTAGGAGCGTCTTGCTACGAAAGTAGCAAGGCACCGTTGTCTCACTTGTAGCCTTTCCTCATTCCGTACCAATGCTGACGGAGGAGCGGTGATGACAGGGCACATTGACAATGCCGCAGCTGGAGCGTTACTTTGAACAGGAGGCGCCATATTGGGGGAGGAAGTGGAGGCAATCTAATGCATCAGGCGCCACACAGAATGTCAGCGAAAGCGGGAGGCAACAGTATGCCCCCTCACCAAGCCAGGTTTGTCCGGGTGTAGGGGATGAAGCCGTAGCACCCATCGGGGCAAATGCACCGCAGAAGCAGGTTCCCAGGTACGATCTGCAGGTGAATACTCCTTCCAGTCCAACATGTACTGAAGATGGCCTCGATAATACAGGGAATCACAAACTCTGGCAACCTCAAATTTTGGTTCAGTCCCCGTATCCACTGGCGCAGGGCATGGTACAGCATTCTGCTGAAATTTGTCCGAAACATCGGGTTTTATCTGCGAGACATGTAAAAACAGATGGATCCATGACTAAGAAGCTGGAAGATGCAGAAGAAAGGCTGCAGTACCTCTAAAGGCCCGGATCTCAAATGGGCCAAAAAACTTAGGAGGCAACTTAGAGGGGACAAGATGATGAGGAAGAAAGCAAGAGGCTAGCCACACCTTGTCCGCGGGCACCAACACCAGAGCAGGAGACTGGTGGCAGTCAGCAGTCCGTTTTCTTTGATCAAGAGCCACCCGTAATAAGGTACCGGCCAAGAGATGTCCCTTCTGCATGTCAGACACTAAGGCATCAACATCTGCCAGGGGGGTAGTCGCAGGTGAGACGGTAGGGAAAAAAGCCAGGTGAAACCCATAAGAGCAAAAAAAGGGGCTTACCCCCAGTACGGAGGGTGTAGAGTTGTTGTAGGCAAATTCTGCAAGGGTTGAGAGATCTTCCCAACTGTCCTGGGCCGCCAAGACAAAACATTGCAGGTATCCTATCAGAGTCTGATTCAAATGCTCAGTCTGGCCATTAGTCTGTGGATGATCACCCAAACGAGAGCCTGCTGAACATTCAAAGAGGACAAAAACCAACTGCCAGTACCTCAAGGTATATTGAGGTCGTACATCAGAGTGGATTATGTCAGGCAAGCCATGTCTCAAAAAAATGGTGTTAACATTACGTCATTACGTACACCTGATGCTTCACCTATCAGGACTATGACCTTGGACCAAGACCTCATTCACATAGCAACGTATCCTGTCCCGACGTCCGAGGCCATTAACTTGACAGTGCCGGGTACGCGTCTGTGCTGTTTTCACTTTTTCGTGTTGTCTTTTTGCCCGTCTTGCATGCGGACAGTATGCCATTTATCTGGCTTTTAAGGTGAGCTCTACTTTTGTATTTTTGCCGCACTGTAGAAATGCATTGTATATGCGCCTACAGGTTTGCATCTAACTCGGCCCTGTTTGAGATCAGGGCTACACCGCACATTGGGGGTGAATATTTGTGCACTGCCTACATTAATGTCTCCTTCCTGTGTCTTTTTCATTTCGCTCTTCTCTCTCCCTCCTCCCCTTTTTTTCCCTTTTTCTTTGTTTCATTTTAGGCAATAATTTTTGCATGCTATGCTTTACTTGAGCCCAGGGGAATTGTCCTACTATTTCCAACAAGTGTAGCTCTGCCGCACCATGCTTTATGGACATTTCGAACTTCTTGCCTACAAATGTGGAGGACTGTTACCCTATTGGGGGTAGGACAGAGACGCGCCTGTGTATATACTTGCAACCACATTTGTCAACAACACTTCATTTTTTGGATTCACCCTCGTTATCCCTGGATTCATCTAAGGGTGAGTTGTCTTCCCTCTCTTTGGCTTTAGGCTCATTTTTCACTTTATATTATGTATGCTCAGGCACTCAGTTTAATGGTCATTTTTTGCCCTGACGGCACATAAGGCCTTTGGTATTTGTCAATATTAGCTTTTGAATTATGTCTCTATGCTTATTAGAGATAGACATCACTTTTTGTATGTCATTGTAGGTGGAGATACTTACCCTTTCCGACATTCCATCGAGATCTTTAATTACCCGCAGACAAGCCCAGATATGTGTAAAGGTCAGTCTCTTGGTTTTTTGCAATTTCTGCGCCAATGCTCCATTGTGAATGGATTCGCCCTTCCATTTTCCCTTTGCTTCCTTGTATTGTAATTTTTTTAACACCATTCTTTTTCGCTTCTATTAAGGCGAATACATATTCATTAGAGGTTTATGTTTATATGCAGGGTCCCCGCAAAGCAATTGTCCATGGGTCCTGAAGAAGGCTCCAGTCACAGAATTTTAGACACCAGCCGAAACGTCAATTCACCATACGGAGAAGCTACCTGATTTTCATATTAGGCGCCCACTACACAAGTCCATTACCGTGACACCGTATAAGGACTTGTAATACATTTAATATTGCCTTAAGGTTAGGTATTACTGACGTAGACCCGCAGATAGATTTATGTTCATGTTGAGCTGGCAATGAGTGGTCTTTCGCTTCACTCTTTGTACAGTCTAAACCTAGTTACATAGAGTTCTTATGCCATGAAATGTTTGTTATGAACCTATGTTATTTTATAATATTTAAGTGTTGGTTTGACTCACATGATTGTTTTTCTGATTTATTCACATTCTTGTGTAATGTTTTTGGTTTTTGGTTTTTAGTATCCTAATTGACTGTATGTACTGACATATGAATCACGTTTAATGACATACAATATGTTTATGTGTGGAAAAATGTTTGGATTAAATACGAACATTAATGTTTTGAAAAAATTGCAATAATGTAGACTGATCATTTTTTCAGCTACTCAGCTCTTCGGATAATTGGTACATCTGTAAGAGCTTTTTTCACGACCTAATTAGAATACAGGTCCTTAGTATTTCCTGTTTTTCTTTTGAAGGTAGAGGATGGGGGAGCTTCCCACCTCAGCCCAAGTTCTGGTTTTGTTTTGAAGCATGTTTCCTTCATTGAAACTTGTAGACACATGTTGGGAAACCACCCTTGGGTTCACGATTAACAAATAACCTTGCCATCTGAGGAGTGGTAGGAACAGCGGGCAAAGCAAGAAAATGGGCCCGTTTAGTGAAATAGTCATTTGTAACCATTATTGCAGTATGTCCCTTTGCCGGAGGTAGATCTATTATAAAATCAGTGGAAATGTTTAGCCCCAGCTTCGTAGGCATAGTGGAAAGAACTAAATGCCCCAAAGGGGTTCTTCTCAGAACTCTAGATTGTAAACAAGCAACACAGGAGGAGACATAATCCCGCACATCATTGGTCATGTCCGGCTACCAGTAATGTCTATGGATAAGATCCAAGGTACTGGCGATTCCTCTGTGCCCTGCCATCAAAGAATCATGACACAAACTAAGAACCTCTTTACGTAATGAAACTGAAGGAATCAAAACGTTCTCATCATGAAAGTAGTAGTCGCGTTCATGGGATAAGTAGTGCGCTGAGGCCATCTCCTTACAGTGTAAGTCGAGCTACAGAATTTCGAGTTTCAACGTTGGAAGAAAAGTCGAAATGGCACAGATTAGGAAACATACGCTCAGACATGAAACGTCTACCTGTTGACACCACCTTATGAGACAAAGCATCAGCCATGTAATTGGCCCTCCCCGGAATGATGTTAAATGTGACATTATAAGGGGAAAAGAAATATGTCCAACGGGCCTGCCGACTGTTCTGTGTTTCAGCGAACTGAAGGCTCTTCACATTTTGATGGTCGGTTCTGACCTCCACTGGATATGTAGCCCCCAAAGGCAGATGGCGCTACTCCTGAAAGGCACATTCGATTGCCAATAACTCCTTTTCCAGCATGGTGTAGTTTTGCTTCGACAAGAGAAGTGTCTTAGACAGATAAGCCACAGGGTACGCGATTCCCATCTCATCTGATTGCTTGAGCACCGCTCCAAGGCATTAGACAAAGAATCAGACTCCACAATAAAAGACTTACTCTGGCCTAGCGTGTGCAATATTGGGACTTTGTTTAATCCCCTGAAGTCCATACATGGATGCAACTCATCAGTGTTCTTCTTGGTGATAAAAAAACAACAAAGCTCCCGCCAGTGACTGAGACTCAATGATCAATTAATTCTTCAGGTTGGTATGGAGCTATTCCTTTAGGACTTGCTTTTCTCTTTCAGACAGGATGTACATCCGTCCAAAAGGCACAGGTTGGTTAGGAACAAGATTAAAACAATTATCTCATTGATGGGGAGGGAGTTACTTATTGCATTTTGTAATGTAACCTAAAATATTCGACCAGATGCCTTTGGGCCAGATGTGCTATACAAATGAAACAAATACAAATACAAATTATATTGCACTTCCGAAAAAAAAATCTTTATAGGCCTGATAAGGTTCGGGGATGGACTGGATGGTTTCCACCATGGTAGTGGTGGTTTTGAGGGTCTCAGAGGAAGAGGAGCAGATACCCACCGATGAACCTTTAGATAGACAGTGGGAAATACAATGGTCTGAACCCAAAAATAGAGAACCAGCCCGCCAATTAATGTAGGATTGTGCTATTGTAACCAGGGTAGTTCCAATATCACAGGGTAATGTGCGGCTTTGATGATATTGAAGGAGATCTGTTCTCGATGAGAGTAGATATGAATGAAGACTGGGATGGTTTGTTCGCTAATAGGTCCACAAATCAATGGGGTACACTTTCTAACAGAATCTGCATCTCCTATAATGTTGAGGGTATTTCATGTTGGTGGGCCCATTGGTCATCAATAAATAGACCTGCTGCCCCACAATCGATTAACGCAGGGATGTTCTGGTTCTCCTTATCAGAAAAGGACAAACGGACTCTGATGACTATGATTGAGTTACGGGTAACAGATGGGATTTGTGAGCCCTCTATCTGAATGGTTGAACCTAAGTATCCTTCCCGAATCGTGGTTCCCTCTACGATCGGGGGCTGGCGTTTCCTGAATGCCTAGGTGGAGCTATGGGACATTGCCTAATAAAATGCTAATTTGACCGACAATACATGCATAAACCCAGAGACCTACGTCTATTGTGTTCCTCGGGAGTTAGTAGCCCTTTGGCTACACCTAACTACATAGGCTCTTTTGAGTCTTACTTAAATAGAAGGGACCGAGAGGCTTTGTTCATCTGTTTAAGCGGTCTACCCTTCCTGCACTCTGAGCGAAGTTCCTGTAAATGGTCATCCATTTGCATAGTAAGGAGATTCGCGGCTCTGCGTACCTAAGAGTTCTCGTCCTTGAGGTCTTTATGGAGTCCTCTTCTAAATATTGTAATTAAAGCATCATCAGGCCACACCGTGTTGCTGCCATCAGTTTGAATCGAGTGATGCATGCGAGTAAATCCATGGAACCCTGCTTGAAGTCTCATAACGGTTCCCGAGTGGAAACTGTTATTTCCTGTTTACCAAACATGTCCCGGAGACTATTTGAGAAAGCAGGATGAGAATTTAGGATTGGATTATAGGTAGTTAGGAGTGGTGGGTACCAGGCCAAAGCATTTCCAGTCAAGTGGGAAATTAAATGTCCAACTTTGTCTCGGCCAGAAGGAAAATAAGGCGCTTTAAATGAGAATTGAAATGTACATTGGTCCAAAAAGTCCTTCAACTTATGCATGTTCCCGTCATATTCACCCGTGGCAAAGGGCCTGGAGGTAGCTCCCCTGCCCCTGGAGTGTGTGCTACCTGTTGGCTCAGTAACACGGTTTCTTGTTTCAGTGTTAGGTCTTGCACGGCTGCAACCAGTTGCTGCATCTGTGGGTCCATTATGCAGGGAGGGTCAAAACTACCTTTTGAAAATAAACAGGCGTTGCTATCTGTTATGACAAGATGTGCAAATAAAATGACTGACCTGTCAGAAGCAGCAACCGTGAGCAGAATGTGATGAATTGCCCCGAGACCCTTATCTCCCTGAATGGGATAACCAGGGCGACACGGATCCCAGGTAACCCTCTGGGTCAGAAACCCCTGTTGGACCAGATGTTATGTCGTTGGCATATCAAATGTGCTGTTGTTCTTTGTTCGTCTATCGGCAAAGAATTTTAATCAGCGCCAATGCTGCCACAACGACTGGAAGAGTCGGAGATTTATTTCGTGCTCTAACAATGTAGCAAATGAGAAGCAAAGAGAATGAGATTGAGGTAAGAGAGAAACCTTGACAGATCGGGTGATACCCACTATTTGGGCGGCTAGAGCAGAAGATGATCCTACCCACGTCGGGCACGGATGCCAAGTCAGAAGCTCAGGCTTGGGATTGGGACGGGGCAAGCATTTCGGTCCCCTTGGAGACGCAGGGATCAGGTCTTGGAGGGAAACACCGCGAAATGTAAAGCAAGAGCAATTAAGAAACGCATACATAGCTCTCCGGAATGATAGAAAGCGACAGCCAAGATGTGAAACGAACTTACGAGCATCTAGCTGAGAAAGTAGCAATGTGCCATTGTCCATGGCAACGGCTCACTTGCAGACTTTCCTCATTACGTACCAATGCCGACAGAGGAGCAGTGATGACGAGGGACGTTGACAATGCCGCAGCTGTACCGTACTTTGAACAGGAGGCGCCATGTTGGGGGAAGAAGTGGAGGCAATGCAATGCATCTGGCGCCCCCTATGCCACACAGAATGTCGGCAAAAGCGGGATGCAACAACCCTATTCTCTCATAGTCCTCACTCTCTGAGGCACAGCGAGGGCACTTCCTGGACTCTCTTAGCTTCCTCTTCTGGCCTTCCAACCTTTAACTCTTTTGACTATAATTTCTCTTCCTTGGCTGGCCCCTTTCCAGTCTCACTTCTTGTTGTGTATCGTTTCCCGAGACCAGTTTGTGATTTTCTGGACCAGCTCAATCTCCTTCTATCCCTTTTTCTTCATTCTTCATCACCTTTGATTTTAATCTCCCTTCTTCTAATCCTTCTTACTCTCTGCTGACTTCGCTTACCGACTCTTACTACCCCCCAGCTATTCCCAACCCCTCCCTCATCAGTATGGCTCTTCCCTTGATCTAGTCCTCGCCTCGGTTTCTTCCTCTGAGCCTGTGTCGACCTGTCCCTTTTATGCTTCAGATCACTTTTAACTTTCCTTCTCTCTCTCCACCTACCTCATCTTCCACTCCTTTGCCTACTTTTACTCATCGCAACCTTCATTCCTTTGACTCTGTATCTTTTCTCTCTCTTCTCTACACTCCCCTCGCCCATCTATTCCTACTGTTTCTTCTTTTGCACCTGATGCTGCTGTCAGTATCCTCCATTCTACTTTGATGTCTGCACTTGACTGTCTCTCCTCTTCATTCTTTCATTGCCACTCGCAAAACTCCCCAGCCTTTGCTGACATCTGATCTTATCTCTCTGCTGCCGTCTGTGAAAAGCTGAGCGCCGCTGAAATAAATCTCGATCTCCTTCTGATCTTGTTGCAGTTTCATCTTTACACTCTTCTTTTGACTCTGTCTTACTTGCGGCAAAAATAAATCATACTTTTTGGAACTTAATGTCTCTCTTTCTAACCACCGTCGTGTTCTCTTCCAACTTCTCCACAACATCCTGTCGCCTATACCTCCCGATCCGTCCCTCCCTTCATCTTTTTCTTCCTCTGACTTTGCTAGTTACTTCACATCTAAAGTTGCCAATCTTCGCTCTGCTTTTGTTTCTTCTCCCACTCCTCCTTCCTCTTCTTCTAGTCCACCTTTACCTTCATTCTCTCCTCTTACTGATTCTGATACTCCTGCCCTTCTTACCCGTACTCATCCAATGGCATCTCCTTCTGATCCGCTCCCCTCGTCTCTTATTCCACATGTCTATCCCCATCTTCTTCCTTATCATTCACTTATTCATTCTTCTCTTTCTAACCATGTTTCCCTGCTATCTTTATGCATGCTCTTATTCTCCAGATTCTAAAATAACCCACTCTTGAGCCTTCTACTCCTGCTAATTTTCACCCATTCTCACTTCTTCCCTTTCTCTCTAAAATTCTTGAGTGAGCTGCATACACTCAGGTTGCTCATTTCCTAAATTTCTATTCTATTCTACCACCACTTCAATCTGGATTCCGTCCTTCTCCATCTACTTAGACTGCTCTTCTGCATGTCTCCAACTCTCTTCTGTCTACTGGCCACTCCGAGGTCACCTCTATACTTTTTCTTCTTGATCTATCTGCAGCCTTTGATAATGTTGATCACTCTCTTATTATTTCCTGCCTCCTTCTTTGTGTATTTTGGGTCTGTCCTTGAATGGTTTCGCTCCCATCTTTCTTAGTGGTCCTATTCTGTAACTTGGGCTGGACACACCTCTTCCTCATTTCCTCTTCTCTACAGTGTCCCTCAAGTTTCCATACTTGGTTCTCTCCCTTTAATCTCTTTATACTGCCTCAATCTGATATTATTTCTTCATTTAAACTTTCTTTTCATCTGTAGTTCTCTTTTTCTTCCTTTGCCTCTACTCTGCTCTCCACTGTATCAACTTGCCTTCCTGCTGTCCAAAACTGGATGTCTTCTCATTTTCTACACCTCAATCCTTCTAAGACCAAGGTTCTGTTTTTTCTGGCTTCAACTATTCATCCTACTCTTCCTCCTCCTGCTTCTTTGTCTTTTTCCTCTTCTGCGTGTAATTTGGGAGTCATCTTTGATCCCTCGCCTCCCTTCACAATGCATACCACTTCTATTGCACGCTCCTGTTGCCATACTCTTTTTAATATCCATCGTGTTCTGCCTGGTCTCTTCTTGTATTGACTATTGTTCTTCTCTACTTCTTGACCTCCCTGCCTCACATCTTCTTCCCCGCCGATCGGTCTATAATTTGTCACTTCTTCTTCTCTTCTCGTAACCTTTTTGCTCCTCTATTGCATCTTCTCTACTGTCTATTTTGCCGTTTCCCTTCAAATCGCGCCAACTCTATCATTTTCTTTCTATTGTTTTTTAATGTACTCGTGGCTTGGCTCCTTCTTACCTTTCTTCGCTAGAGTCTTTCTGTTCTCCTTCTCTGACTCTCTGATCACAGAATCTGCTCCTTCTCACTGCTCCCAAACCTCCCTGTGCTGCTTCCCATTTCTGAGCCTTTGATCTCTTAGCCCCTAAACACTGGAACTCTCTCCCTTTTTCTGTCCACTCTTCATCTCTTTGTATTTTTCAATCTAATCTGAAAGCTTACCTTCTCTCCCCTCTTTCCACTTAGTGGCTATCGGCTATCATCTCCCTCCTTCTGTTTTAACTTGTCTTTCACTATCATGTAATTGTACTGCTCTCTAATATTTTGTAATAGTGCTTTATAAATTCAATAATATGAAATGAAGTCAAGATTGTTCCGTGTTTTTAGCCCCCATTTTTTTTATCCCCAAATGCTTTCTTTCTGAATGTTCACTGTTTTGAAATTCATGGCAGCAGCAAAATGCAGGAGGAAACCCACTGGAACCCCACATTAACCTCCAACCACACTCACTGCCCCAGTAGTAATATTAACCCCTTTCCTAAACGATCCGTACATTTTTGTCGGCCCATTTCTTGATGATGAATATTCAGCACTGAAACGCGTGGGGTGTATATTCTGCAATTAAATCTCTGGGTACCATCAAGTCTAGTTCCTGCCTTCAAAATGGTGAGGGTTGGTGCTGTGCACAAACACTGCACCCCAGGTTGTAACCGAACAGAGAGGTAAAACTCCCTCTCCTGTGTGATCGGATTGGCTGTAGTGGCCATTACTTAGAGTGATGCTTCAAATACTAAAACGTCCTTAAATGAGGGTGGGAATCGAACGCCTGCAATAATTACACAGTACCTTTATTTCAAGAGAATAAACAAGCCCTGCTTCTGCTGCCTCCTGTTTCAGGTCTGAGTCTGCCTAAAAGCAATGTGGGTTCATCCCTCGTCCTGCTTATATACTTTCAAGTCACTCGGCCTCATTATAAGCTCACCGGCACCCTTGTCTCTGGACTGACAAACTCATAAGTGTGCCTGCCGGGGGCGCTGTACCCGACAGGGGTGACCCTTCGGGGCCCAGCGGCCATGGTAGGTAGACTGCTCACCGAAGCACCGGCACCATTAGCAACAGTGCCGGTGCTTCCGGGTCCCCACTCGCACTTCTCGGCCACCGGACTCATAATGAGCCAGTGGCACCGGGAGGTCACGCACCAGTAAATTATTATGAGTCCCGTGGCAACCCACCAGTAGCACCGGCAGGGTTACCGCCAGACTCGGAATGATGCCCACTGTGTTGGTAAGGCAATATAATGTTGATGGATGAACATTACCACAAATGAATGCACTATCTCTATGAAAGAAAACCCTAATTAAAAGAATTATATATTACAGGACATTTATAAAATGCTGCCCATAGAAGCACCAGATAAATGAATTAAAATAGTGCTTCAATGTAAGTATTTATTTATTTATATAGCGCACCAAACCCGACGGTATCTAGGCGCTTATGCTTAAGACATTGGTTACAGTGCTTGTGGTTGCATGACAGAGTGAGTACGAAGTGGTTTCATCATAAAGTGCAATAATGCAGGCGGGAGCAGAAAGTAGTTACATAGCAAGAGTGCCAGAGATATAAAGTGGGCACATTTAGAGAGCCTAACCCCATGTGGCAGTGCGGCTACAGTACAAAATGCAGAAACGTCAATCAATGCACAAATTGTCAATGATTTGGAGACATTCGTGTGAGGATGCATAAAATGCTTACCATAAAACATATCACTCTCAAACCAGGGTTTTACTTTGTATTAATTTTATTGATGTTTGACAACACATTATATTGCAAGCAAGCCACTTCAAAGTAAAAGGGCTGGCGGGGGTGGGGGAGCGTACATGGGGGAGCGTACATGGGGAACATTGGGGTACACCTTCCAAATCATAGCAGTCACAGGTAGTCTTCAAAGGTATGTATTTTTTTTTACATGTATAGGAGCACACAAAGCACATGGGCATCTAGGCTCTAGTTGCAAGGATCACAGTTGGGATAGAGAATTGAACAGGTGGAGTACACATAATGAGTATACAAAGTGAGGTTAATTCATCAGGTGGAGTACACATAATGAGTATACAAAGTGAGGTTAATTCATCAGGTGGGGTACACATAATGGGTATACAAAGTGAGGTTAATTCATCAGGTAGGGTACACATAATGGTTATACAAAGTGAGGTTAATTCATCAGGTGGGGTACACATAATGGTTATACAAAGTGAGGTTAATTCATCAGGTGGAGTACACATAATGGGTATACAAAGTTCCTGAACAGAGGACAGGCGGGTTCAGCGTGAATGAAACATGGTACATTGTATCAAAGTGTTGCCGCAATTACCGGGAAACTGGAGCCCCCGGTATTTTGCAGTTGAATTGTGGCATGTTGAGGCAGTGGCTATGCTGGGAATGCAGGAGTCTGGCCGGTGTGTGTGTATGTTGATTCTCTGAGCAAGGTACGAGGGTGCATTGTTTGACAGACAATGATGAGTTATTGAGAGAATTTTAAATGTGACTCTTTCTCTGATGGGGAGCCGGTAAACAGATCTTCTGGCTTCAGTGATGTGGTCACACATTCGCAGGTCTAGTTCGGCACAAAGTGCATTGTTCTGTATTGCTTGGAGCCTGTTAGATTTTATTCAGAGGAACCGCGGAGCAGCACATTGCAATAGTCCAATTTTTAATGGATGATGGCACGTGCAACAGTGAGATCATTGCTAGAGGAGAGGAGTGGTTTGCTTGCGTAGATGAGCTTCTCTGGTATGGGCTTCTGTGGAGGGAATGTGATTAATTTCATGTGACATATTGAGTGCATCATCTAGGTGGATCTAGAGTACTCACAGATGAGGAGACTGTTACGCTCACCTGGTTCCCACCGGGGCGTCGACCGGAACTGGGCCGCTGTTGTTTCCACCAGCGTGACGTGTAGCGCCGAGATGACTGACTGGACTGGCCCGCTCAGCCTAGTTTGTCTGGCTCGCAGGAATATTCTTCTGCAAAGGAGAAGAGGAATTAACCACTCGTGGAATTGAGTGTCAACCCACCTTCCCCACTCCCGTTGTCTTCCCACAGATCACTCTTGATGTCCCCTCCTTAGTCTCACCTGATGGTTTGGAAGGATGAGCTCTCCATCCTGCGTCGACCGCAGGGGCGCGTTGATGACCAGTTACTTCACTGGCGTAGAGGAATTGGTGAGTTCCAGTATTGACTCTAAAGTCCAATTGTTCATAAGAGTTCAAATGTCTGATCTTCACTCTGTCCGATTCCTTGCAGGTTGCCGATTAATCCACTCGAAGATTTCCAAATGGCAATTGGTAAGATTCAGGTAAGTCTATTGTGGTTTTCCCCTTAGGGGCCGGGGTACGGCGATGAAGCAGAGTTGACTGCGCCGACCCGAGATGAGGTGAGTACCCCCCGTGGTAAATCAGGTAAGTCCTTGGGGGTAGCTTGTATAGCATTAGAGAGTCCCCTTGCTCACCTTGCTGTCTTTGTCTCCTTAGGTGTCGGAGGGCGGCCGCGAGATGGAGAGAGAGTGATGGAATGCTGAAGTACCGCCAAGCAGGTGAGTTCAGCGCGGCGCCGTAGGAATGCGAAGCGATGCTTCAAAGACTTCTGTCTTTCAGCTCTGTGGTGAAATGGTTCAGGATTCAGGTAAGGATTAAAGTTAAAACTCCTGTTCTAACCTTTATCCTTCTTTTCTTCTTGTTTCAGGAGTCCCAGGACTGAAGCGGGCGTGGCTGAAGACTGGAGCTGCTGAAAACACTGTGAGCGTTACGCTGCAGCAAGCAGAAGAACGCGAAGCACGTGTGGCTGTCCGGGCGTGGTTTAAATAGCCTTGGAAGAAGATCCAGGTAAGTATTCTTCCACAGCCCCACCCAAGTAACAAAATAGTCCCTACAGTAAAATAGTCCCTCCTAAGCCTCATTTGGCTTGAGTCTTCATGCAGCATGGTCTGCCTCAGGTGAGTATGCAGCATGGTCTGCTTCAGGTAAGTTATCAATAATGAGCCTGGCGCCCATGGCGCCAGGACTGACTTTATCTTTATGAGCCTGGTGCCATAGGTGCCAGGACTGCACCCAAACAGCCCCTAACTGGGGCTTTTGGGCATGCTCCAAGTGGCATGATGCCTGCTTCCGGGGCTGCTGGGCCTGGTCTGGTCTTCCGGGGGCAGGCATCATGACAGAGACAGAGATCTTGTGCCCATCGATGTTGGGGAAATGGAAGGCATTGTTGAGTTTGGTGAGGCGGGCTGGAGTTCTGATGAGGAGGAGCTCCACTTTCTCATCATTCAGGCAGAGACTGTGCAAGGCCATCCAAGTTTCAATCGTTTCGTAAATGGAATTCACTTTGAGGGAGTCCTGGGAGTTGACACCGGAGAGAGGGATGAGAATGTGGGTGTCGTCGCCGTAATTTGTGTGAGATATTCCGAGAGAATCTAGGTGGTAAAATAAAGGTTTTATGAAGACATTGTAGAGGGTGCCTTTGCGGGACCCCACAAGTGATCGGTGTGGGAGGGGCGGAAGCGTCACCAGTGAAGACTCTGGAGGTTTTGTTGGCAAGGAAAGGGGAGATCCACTTGGTGGCTTCAGGAAAGAAGTGAGCAGCAGAGGTGAGGTGGTGGCATAAGGTTTGGTGCTCAACAAGATCGAAGGCAGCAGATGGTCAATGAGCATGAGTAGCAAAAGATTGCCGGCATCATTAGCAATATCAAGTTTGTTTTTAAGGTCGAGGAGGGCTGTTTTCGTTCCATGTCTAGGACAGAAGCCTGATTGGCACAGCCTCTGAATGTGGTAGGTTTCCAGGATTACCTGGATTTGTAGGTACACGTCTATGTCAATGATTTTGAGGAGGAAGGGGACAGTAGTTATACGTCGGTAGTTGGTCGGGATGGCAGAGTCCAGCAAGGGATTCTATAGCAAAGGGGTGATCAATGCTTCTTTAAGGGAGTTTGGGACTGTGATAAATCAACTTCTGGGGCACCAGTGGTCCAAGGATGAATATCGGTTTCTAAACCATCAATCAACCCCACTCCTCTAATACACCAGAAGGTATCCGAACAGATTGGAATACAAGTGAATTATAAGACCTCTTTTTCCAATTTCAGCAATGTGGACAGAATGGCAAGCTTATCTCCGCAAGGTCGTGGATCGTTGGGTAGTTGCAACACAGCGAAAATACCATTATTACCCAATGATAAAAGGAACTGCCCAGTCAAGGTTGTATAAAAATATCTGCTTTATTATTACTACAACAGACAGTTATACCACAATACAATTACAACCCCCACTGTAAATTAACACAGAGGACAGACAGTTTCACAAAGGAAAGAGATGCACTCTGGATACTGACAGGAGGGTAGTTGGTAAAGCAATCAGTCTTACTGTTCAAGGTTATCTGGTTTCAGCACCACAGGGGCAAAGGCTCGTAACTGTCTCTAGGGGCCTTCGGAGAAGGACCAGGGGGGCAGAACCAAAATGTACCGGGTGCTTAAGAAGTTATTGATGCTCGACAGCATTGAGGTGGTTCCAGGGTGTTTCACAGCCCTTGAGACAGAGATAGTGGTGGGAGACAGCTGCGGGTACCAAGCGGCAGGCAGTTCGGCAAGCGAGGCTGGATGGACGTCTGCAGGCTGTCCGGCGCGGTGGCACGGGGTCAAGAATCGTTGTCTCTGTGCTGGTTGGGGGATCTGGAATGCTGGTCGAGGCGTCTCAGGCGGCTCTGGTGACTGCAGCTTGACATTGAAGACACACCACTCTGACCCCAGGACCACGACAAATCCCTCACTCCCTGCAGCGTCAGAATACAACTGTAGCGCCACACTAGTTTCCCAGGGTGTCCTCCAAATTTGAACACCATTGAAACTCTCCAAGAATGTGAGCCACTGAATCGGATGTGGTGTTGTTTTTGTGACACCCCTCCAGTTACCCTGGCTAGCCTGCGTGCAAAGACTCTGCCCGCCGGAATCATCTTGGCTGCAAAATTAGGTTTTCCCAAGAGTTGCTGAATTTTTTCTAGGGTGGCCCAGTCCTTAGCCAGGTTGTTTGCAATTTCAGCTGCCAATCCTCTGACCTTCTCCTTGGGCAACCTACAAGTGCCTTCCGCAGTGTCAATTTCGATGTCCAAAAAGGTTAAAATCCTGCAGGGACCCTGGGTCTTCTCAGGAGCCAATAGTATGCCAATCCTGTTCACATCAAGTTTTGAAAGGAAGACAGCGCAAAAGCACAGTCCGCTGACCCATCCCTGCCAGAACACATAAAGTCGTCCAGGTAATGGACAATGGCCCCTCTTCGCTCTTCCCTGCGGTCTGCCCACTCCAAAAAAGTGCTGAATGCCTCAAACAATGCGCACGACACAGAGCAACCCATAGGCATACAATTGTCCACATAAAAACGACCCTACCACTGGAATCCCAGCAGATGAAAACTGTCTGGGTGCACTGGCAATAAATGAAACGCAGATTTGATGTCCACTTTGGCCATCAGTGCGCCCTGCCCATGCCGGCCACTACCACCATGGCCTGATCAGAAGAGGTATAGTGCACTGAACAGTGCTCTGGGTTGAGCCAGTCATTCAACGACTCCCCCCTGGGGTATGACAAGTGGTGTATTAACCTGAAACTTACCCAGTTCTTTTTTGGGCCCTATCCCTAGAGGCGATACAATGAAGTGGGGAAGTGGGGGCTTGGGGGAAGAGACCAGCAATTCTTCCCAACTCCAGCTCCTTACATATCTCGTTTCCTACCTCCAAGGGCTGATCATCAGGAGAGGGTAGGTTTTTGGACAACCGGACAGTCAAGGGGCCCCTCGTAGGGAATGTGGAATCCCTCCATAAAACCCCCAAAAACCAAATCCTTCCCCTAGTGCTTGGGATAATCGTTCAAATACTCAATCAAAACATGTAAATCAACAGGGGAGGGACCCTTGACCTGCTAACACCTACTGAACCTCTTTGCACTGGCCCCTGCCCCTGCCGCCACCTTCTCCCATGATGCATTTCACCACCGGATGGCTATCTCACATTTAGTGCACTCATGGGGGTACCTGCACTTGAGACCCCAAGTGCAGTTGCCTTTGTTATAGGACGGCATGCGATGCCACCTGATTTCAGCCCTTCGTGTCGTCTACCTGTGCAATGACTGTAAAGCTCCATGGTCATGCCCCCCGTCCACGGGGGCCGTTGTGAAAGGGCTGACCATTCGCCTTCTGGTCATTTTTCCCATACCAAGACCTCCGGCTGCCTTTGTGTGACTCACTCCACACAAAACTGGACCTTTGTCTGCCTCCCATGAAGGAAACCCACCCCTCTATATCTTTCTGGTCCCAGGTCATTTCAGGGATCAGGGCCATTGTCTTGCTAATTTCCTTATCATAATCAATGCACCCTATTGAGCCATATTGCTTTTGCTCACTTACAATTGTCTCCCTATATTTCCACCGGGTCGGCCTGTGCTCGGGAAATTTCTCCATCCATACTGTAGCCAACAAGGCGAATGCTTTGTTCCAATTAGAAATATTCTCCTCAGCTCTATACTTTTTCTCTCTCTTTTCGTCGTCTTCCAGGCTGATAGATATATCAGGACCAGCACACTCAATGGACAACAGGGAGAATATATCTAAATACTCCCTGGTCCAAATACGCTCTTTTACCTGGAGGGGAATGTGCCATGCCAATGAGGATCTGCCTGCTAGCAGGGGGGAAATGGTGACAAGTGGTCCGGGTGCCCATGCAGGCGTGCCACCTGAATATACTGCAACCTGCTGTACATGTCCTGCGGGTACAAGGGCCAGAGAGGGTGAGGGAGGCACGGCCCTGGCCCCTTGGCTAAATGTGACAACAGTGGTACAAACTGTAGACTGTGGTGGCATCTCTACTGCCATGCCTGGTGTTGGTCTTACTGGACCCTCCCACACTCCCCTAGCCACCTGAGCCGTGCCCATTACGGGGGGCGTGCACCCGTCTCCCCTCATCATCAGCATTTCCTCCAACACCCTACTAAATCTCTCCGTTGCCAACACATTGCCAGTCGGGAGCACAAGGGAAGCGCCCCCTGCCCTCCCATCTGCACTGCCATCTGCGGCAGGCTTCTCTGCAATTTGCAAAAGCACTGGTTGCAATTGCTTGCTCACCACATTTGGTCACACCAACTCCTGTACCCATGCATGTGATTTCTTACCCTTTGGCTGGCGCTTCCTTTTGGCTGGGGGTATCCCGGTCAGCGGTGGGGTGTCAACAATCGGGGGGGGGGGGATCTCCACCTGGGTGACCAGGGGTTGAGCTGGTGGTGTCTGCTCACCCCTCAGTAACTTCTTTGCCCAGCCTTTCCCCTGACTGCGCTTCATTTCTTGAAAAAGAGCCCAACGTTCGCCCTCATCATCGTCCTCACTGGCACTGGAGCTGTTGGGAGCCTCCTCAATGCTATTGAACATGTCTGGTGAGCCTTCCACAGACATGGCGACCTATGATAACGGAGCAAAAATTGAAAAATGAATACCCCAAGCACGGCCATCAGGTGCTGTAGCTGCCAGTGGTACCTTGCCTAGCCTCCCTAATGGCCAGCCATGTATACCTTACAGCCTTTCCTCTGGTCCTTAGCAAGGGAAAGAATTGCTTCCCTCCCTACAGTGGCCGCCCGATCCGAAATGATAGATCCCAACATATCGACGACCAGGAGCTCTGCAAGATTAAAAGGCGGGGGCTGCTGGTCAAGAGACTGACCCCTAGCAGACCCCCACCTTATAAGCGTGCCCCAAGTGCCTGTCACCAGAAGTCAGGCCTTGGAGGACGCCTCTTCCGCCTCACAGGGTGGCCACCCTCAGAAGGAGACGGCCAGAGGGGATAGCATGCTATCTAGGCTGTCCCTCTAGCACCCCCTATGGGGGCTGGTCAGCCTCTGAGTTGGCCAGCTTCGCCTGCCTGCTTGCATTGTGGGCTGGTTAGAACCAGCTCCGGCCAATCATGATGCTCCTCACTCGGAGCATGCTGGGGATCCAAAGGAGGACTACAGATGCCTGAAGCAACATCCGTGACTGCAGCGGCCATCTTGCTGTGATCCTTGGGTGAGGGCAGCTTCGCTGAATTCCGCAGGTACACCCAAGCCGGGTGCGCTGGTGAGGCTGAGCTGCTGTCCTACACAAAGCAGCAAGACCGAAGGAGCCTCGGGGAAGCGTCCTCAGGGCTGTGAGTGGAGGGCAGTCTGCACTACTCAGAGCAGGGGGTTTATCAAGTACTCGGAACCTGAGTTCTCTTCTGAGGTTTGTGCAGTTCTGTTGCCGTCTAATAGATATGGGGAGATTTTTCCAGAGCACTGGGAATACTCAGTTTAGTCGTTTGCAGCTCAGTAGCAATGTGTTGAGGGGTTCTAGGTCCTTGTTAGGGAACCCAATGAGTGGAATCCAGAACTATGAAGCGGCTCCAGGTGAAAGAGGTGCCAGTAAGGAAATCCCCCTCATAAGGAGAAAAACCTGCCAGGAACGCTTAAATGCAAATGACACATTCTATGATAAACAGTCTCAGAAAATATGAAAGAAGAGGCGTGCCTCGGAGCATTACAGTCGGATAGCGACTGAAAACTGTTATATATAGGACAGGTGTGTTTACTAGAAGGCCCTTGCTGAGCTGGGCTTTGTAGGTTCATTCTAGAATGAACCCTGTGAGGTAGATGTATTCTGGAATGTGCATCTTTCTGTGTTGTTGATGCTTAAGCCTTGTCAGTTGAGCCTGGCCTGTTGGAGGTGTTGGGGGTCTTTTCCCATGTATTCTATGTAGTCAAGTTGTACAATAAGATCTTACCTGGTGTGGTCTGTGGCGCAACAAAAACAATACAATATTCAAATAATCCCAAGGAATTTGTAAAGAATTGGGTGATGTGTTGTGAAACTGCTTGCTCTGCAAGGTCTAATGTGTGAACATGTTGAGTAATACCTAATGTCATTACTTCAAAAGGAGAAATGTAACTGGTTACTCTGGTGATGACGCTTGGAATTAAATAAAATATGCAGTTGTGGCAAACTCCCAAAGTACCCTGCTTTGTTTCCACTTTAATTCCGGCTTTCAATAGCTCACAAAGCTCCATAAATACCCAAAATAAAATAAATATGTAAACATTGTTATTCTCAAATAGTAACCATTAAGATGTTCAAGATGTAGGGCCTGATTCATAGAAGAGTTTTATAATAGCGCAATGCCATTGGAAAATGCTTTGTAAATCAGGCTATTAGTGTACTACTAACACATTCCCCTTTTCCACCTGTTCCCACCCCTTAGGATTCTGTCAATTTAAGATGGTTGTTATTTCAAAATTAGCCTCACGAGGGCAGCAACAGCCTTCTCTATAATTTAAAGGGCCTGATCTGATTTTCTCTGGTTTCTGCTTCTGCAAGCGTTAGAGACGGTAGCCTCCTGATGTCCAGATAACCCACTCCTGATGTCCACACCATTTAAGTATGAAAGACCTCATGGGGGGTTATGGATGCACGAGGAAGCCTGACATAGGACTATCACCATATCTCTACCACCCCTTTCTTGGGCAAAGTCATGGAGAGGTTGGTCATACCCCAACTGACCCTCCACACCAAATCAGCTGGCTGCCTCCACGACCACCAGTCTGGCTTCAGAGTATCCAGAGGCATGACAACTGCTCTCCTGAACACCCGTGAAGACCTGCTCTCGAATCTGGATTCTACTCTCCATCTATTCTGATCCTTCTCGATCTTTCCTCTGTCTTTGACATAGTTAATCACGCTATCCTCATAAATCATCTCTGTGATATCCTAGGCATCACAGACCGGGCACTGGCCTGGCTGACCTCCTTTCTTTCTAACTGACCCTCCCAAATGCAACTGGGCCGTTTCCTCCACCTCTCTCTCTCTACCTGTGGCGTCCCTCAGGGTTATATCCTATTGCTGGCTCTTAAACATTTGCCTTACCCCTCTGGCCCACTTGATCTCCACCTTCTCTCCTCACTTCCAGTGTTATGCTGATGACACAGAGCTCTCCTTTAAGCTTCCATCCTCTACCTCCTCTTCTCCCTACTTCATACCTGACTGCCTGACTGCTATTCAGGCGTGGTGCTCTGCTAACGATCTCTGCCTTAATGCCAGTAAGACAGAGATCCTTCTCATTGGGGATGCCTGCTCTCTATTTCCATCCCACTCTCTGGCCACCCTCCTTGGGCCCCCTTGACTCGCCCTCTAGTGAGGCAAAACACCTTTGGGTCTTCTTCGATTCCTCTCTCTCCTCCTCTCCGCACATCAGGAACCTTGCCAAGAAGTCCCACTTTCAGCTCCCCCTCTTCAGAGTTATTCTCCGTTTCCTCCCTAGAAGCTCACCGTCTCCAATTCTCTCTAGGCTAGACTACTGCAACAGCCTCTTCCTCAATCTACCTATTTCCTCCCTTTGCCCTCTTCAACTCATCCAGCATAGGACTGCGAGGCTTAGCCGTGGCCTCAAGCCAAGGGACTGCATCTCTCCAGCCCTAAAATCTCTCCACTGGCTCCCGGTGACTGCAAGGATTAAATCAAGACCCTCTGCATTATCCACAAGGCCGTCTGGGGCCTGGGACCCTGCTACATCCAGCTTTCTCTCTCTAAATATCTCCCTGCTAGAGTTCTTCGGTCCTCTAGCTCCCACTCTCTGCAGATCAGACGTTTCTCCAAGCAAAGAGTGGCGGGTTAGAGCTCTCTCTTCGGCAGGAGCCT
Organism: Ambystoma mexicanum; assembly: GCF_040938575.1. Lineage (NCBI taxonomy): Eukaryota > Metazoa > Chordata > Amphibia > Caudata > Ambystomatidae > Ambystoma > Ambystoma mexicanum. The sequence goes on from NC_090934.1 coordinate 77,241,413, forward strand.
CCCTTTGGAATGGCCTCCCTGCCCCCCTCAGACTTTAGCACCATCTCCATAAGTTCCATAAAACTCTCAAGACTTTCCTTCTCTCCTCCTCCTTCCCTCTACCCTCCCGTGCCAATGTCCCCTCTGCTGCTACGACTGGTGTCTTGTCCCTTATGAGTCTTACAGGGGCCAGGCCATCCTCACCCAGTCTACCCCAGCACCCCTATCCAGCACTTGCCCTCAAGCACCCTTCCCAGACTAGCCTGAATCTGGTCCACCCCGTCCATTGCACTAGTTTTCCCTTTGCCCTTGTTTCCCCTGGCACTTGCCCTCCGTGGCTCCTCTTAGTACTTGCTCAACCCCTTGGAACCCCGCCTCATGCACTTCCACCCCTCCAACCTCCTCTGCACTTTTGTCACTGCACTTACACAGTCAGAATGTCACAAGGCCTAGTAAGACAGTTTTTTCCTCTGTCCACGATCCCCCATTTTTTTATGTCTTGTGGTGCCTGGAAAAACGTGTGCATAGGCGCCATACAAATGTACAATAAATAAATCTCCTGGGTAGAATTTCCTGCAGAAAATGCAGATTCCTGATGAGCACAGACTTTCAAAGTCCTCTGCAGGGTTTAGAAAGCACCTCTTGTATATTTTGAGATATTTGGTCAGCCCCAGCAGCTTTTCCCTATGCAACTATGAAACTTCAGACTATGGACAACGTTCCTGCTGATTTTTCTGTAGATTTGGACTGCCCCTGCATAGGACTCAGAGCACCGCAGCTCAGTATTCAGCTTTGATAGGCACCGTCCATTTGAGAAAGCTCCCCCATGCGCTTATAGGGCACGTTCTGTAAATATCCACACAAGTTCACCTCCTCTTCTTTAGCAGGTTGAGGTTCCATCCATATTCCACTACCAGACTTTACGCGGCATCAGGATTCACTGGTGTGTCTGCTCTAAGCGCTATGTTCCATACTGTTATTGCAACCACTACACCATAGTGATCTACTGGCCGGGGCTTGTCCAGGGTATGTATTGTGCCCAGCCCATCCTCTATTAATAGGGCAAATAATGTCCAAACATATGGCATACACCCACAAGCGCATAGAAAGTGCTTCTCAACAAGTGGATTAAGTACCTAAAATAGCTCAGTAGATTGAGAGCCCATTGCTATCAAGTGTGCATGCTGGGACTCGTAGGCTCCTACTTACCAGTGGAGTGAGCCTGTGGTGCCCGGGCGGATAATAGGGCACCAGCGGGAGGCTGGGAGGCACACTCGACACCATCATAGCACAAAATACAGCACCACACCTACGAGTTCTCACGGTTTCCAGCTGGTCCTCCAAATGAAAAGTCAATTTCAAACCTGGAAATTCCTGAATGCCTCTACCAGCAGGACTAGGAAGCAAAAGCAATACCCATTTTCCAAAACCCTGCAGGAGATGAAGTTATTTATTCAACTAAGACTCCTACTGCCACACGAGGTGGTTTCCAGGCGCTAGACTGAGGGATGAGAAGCTGAGATGTGCTTTGCATTTCCTGGGGAAAGGAGAGCTCGGTGTAGATACTCCCAAGAAAATCAAGAAGCGATGACTGGTAGGTTTAGAATTAATCCTAACCTATGGCATTTCTCTGGGCAACCCTCCAGACCATCGATCTTCACCTGCCAAGCCATTACAAAAGGGGAAAGACCACATGCAAATCATCCCTTCCGTACGAGACCACAACATCAGAAGTGCTGAACTGTGGGTTTGGTGCAAGACTCTTTACGGCAGTGAGACCTATTTGCAAGCAGGCCCTGTAGCATTCTCCCTCGCACTGACCCCTAGATGGCAGTCTTGCATTAGAATGTGGATCACTGCAAAAAAGATACTGCCAAATATGGCTTTGGCAACCTCGAGCCCCAGATAAATAAAAGCCATATGTTTAACACCATAGGCTCAATTGCGGGAAGGTTAGAAGCAGAGGGAATGTTAATGCAATCATGTTGACTATGCCAAAGGAGACAGGAGACTATGGCTGCGGCGACCGCGCTGCAACAGCTACTTGCAGGTGACCCGTTTTCTAATCTCATTTAGCAACGCGGCATCAAATCCGCTTAAGAAAAGTGTAAGGGAGATAGTTCCTTAAATGATTGCTCTTAAAATGGATGCAGAAAGCTTACTATGCTAAGAGAGACGGGAGAATATGCTTGTGGCAAGCCCAGGTGGTTGATCCACCCAGAGACTGTGCAGAATTCATAAATCTGGTCGTGCATCTAGACCACCGGTTGCAGGACCCTAAGGCAGACCGGTCTAAGACGGACCCTCGGACCGTGTATTTTCGACCAAGGGAAAACACACCCTGTGTACCTGAAATTGCTGTAGAACCCATGCAGATTGGAGGGATACAGCCTCCATTAACAAAACAAGAGCGGGACAAAAGAAGACAACAGCTTTGTTTGTATTGTGGGAAACCAGGACATTTCCTGAAGGACTGTCCAGTAAAACCCCCAAGAAGAACAGTCGGGCCACAGAGAAGGATGAAGCTAAGGAATCAGGAAACTACCAAGCTCGACAAAAGTAGAGGTCAGTTTGTCGAGTGAGAAGAAAGAGTTGCTGACCTCGCACTTTGCAATACCAGTGATCTTAATTAACCACCAACAGTCATCAAGAATTCATGCCGTTGAAGCATACATCGAAAGCGGAGCAGTTGGAAATTATATTGATCAAGAACTGGCAGCAGAGATGGGGCTTCCTTTGTGTTCTAAGCCAACTATGGACAAAGTAACCACTGTGGATGGGAGAGAAATCGCTTCCGGACCAGTAACCCAGTGCACAGCCAGAGTAACCTTGCTGTGCCAGGACGGACATCGGGAGTCTATTTCATTCGATCTCATCAAGGCACCTCAGTTCAGGCCAATACTAGGGATGCCATGGTTGGTTGCTCACAACCCTTTGATAGACTGGCGGGCCCGAAATTAACCTTCCCCGGTGACTGCTCCCCTGCCTGCTATTACCAAGAGGAGAAACCCGACGTCTGTATCCCCATGACTCCCGGAGCAACAGTATCAACCCTGGGAGCAACTAATACCTTGCCAAGTGAATACCATGATTTCCAGGATGTTTGCCGAACGGACCAAGCCAATACATTGCCGCCGCACAGGCCCTATGACTGTCAGATCGACCTTGTTCCTGGTGCACAAATCCTTTGCGGGAGGATCTACGCTCTTGCAGAACCATCAAACCTTTATTTGAAATCCTATTTAGACCAGTACCTTGCAAACGGATTTATCCGTCCTTCAAAGTCCCCCGCAGCCAGTCCTTTGTTCTTCGTACCGAAAAAGGAAGGAGACTTGAGAACCTGCTCAACTACCGCACATTGAACCAGATCACCGTGAAGAACCGCTACCCCTTGCCACTTATCACTGAGATGCTAGACCAAGTTAAAGATGCCCAGATTTATACCAAATTGGACCTTCAAGGAGCGTAGCACCTGTTCTGAGTCATAAAGGAGATGAATGGAAAGCCGCCTTCCGTACTAAGTACGGCTTGTTTGAATATCAAGTCATGCCCTTCGGGTTATGCAACACTCCTGCGGCATTACAATATTTCATGAATGACGTCTTAAGGGAGTTAATTGATGTGTGCGCCTTAGTGTACATAGAAGACATCTTAGAATACTCAGCCTCGGAACAAGATCATGCCAGGCACGTTCGTTCAGTCCTCACCAAGCTCCGTCAACATCGCTTGTTTGCAAAGCTTGAAAAATGCTTTTTTCACATCACCGAAGTAGAATTCTTGGTTTTACCCTTACTCCAGGAGGCATCAGAATGGACGTGCACAAGGTAGATGCCATTCTAAAATGGCCTTCACCAACGTCTCTGAAAGGGGTACAAAGCATGCTGGGATTTGCGAACTTCTACCGCCGGTTCATCCCAGACTTCTCTCAGGCTGTGCACCCAATCACAGTACTATTACGAAAAAACAATAAAAAGTTTGCTTGGACCGAAGAAGCAGAAGAAGCCTTTCAGGAACTTAAACTAAGGTTTACCTGCGCTCCAATCCTGCGACATCCTCGTCAAGACCTCCCTTATGTCTTTGAAACTGATGCGTCCAGTCTCACAAGGGGGGCTTTCCTTTCACACAGAGACCCGGAAACCGGCCAGCTACATCCTGTGGCCTTCTGGTCGAACAAGTTCTCACCTCCAGAGATTAATTATGCCATCACAGACAAGGAACTCCTGGCTATCAAATCCGCCTTTAAAGCCTGGAGGCACTACCTTCTGGGAGCCAGACACACCATTACAGTCATCACAGACCACCGAAACCTGCAATATCTCAAAACAGCCAAGGCCCAGTCCTCGCGCCAATCACAGTGGGCCCTTTTCTTCGCCGAATATGATTATGTAATCACATTTCGACCAGGAGTCAGAAACGGAAAGGCGGATGCCTTATCTCGCATGAGCATAGATGAAATAGTATATACAACTCCAGACCCACTACCTATGATACCTGAAGACAAACTCTTGGGTATCACGACAGCCTTAACACAAGCAGAACTACGAAAAGAAATTCAACGGACAATGAATCCTGATGGCTACCTCGCATGGCAAACTCAAGGACAACAATATACCATCAAGGACCACCTACCCTTTTTTAGGGATCGCCTATATGTACCCAAGAAGGAATTACAACAGAATATTATTTCAAACTATCACGATTCACTGATCGAAGGGCATCCTGGGATCGCCAAAACCCTAGCTAAGGTGAAAGAGAACTTTTGGTGGCCTACCTGGCGTAAGGACATCATTCAGTATATTCAGTCCTGCGGTGTCTGCGCACAAAATAAATCACAGAAACAAAAACCATCTGGTCTCCTACAACTATTGGACATTCCTCCAGTTCCATGGCACACTCTTTCCCTTGACTTCATCACTGATCTACCTCCAAGCCAAGGGTTCAACACCATCCTTGTAGTTGTGAACTTATCCTCGAAGATGGCCCATTTTATACCTCTCAAAGGCCTCCCAGACGCAGCCACTTTAGCAAAAGTGTTCCTGGAGGGCGTGGTTAAACTACATGGCTTCCCTTTGGTTCTGGTCTCTGATCGAGGCAGCCAGTTTGTTTCAAACTTCTGGAAAAAATGCTGTGCAATGGCGCAGATCGGCGTTCGGCTATCTACCAGTCACCATCCCCAAATGGACGGCCAAACCGAGAGAACCAATCAGACACTCAAGCAATATTTACGGTGCATGCTGCACCAAGAACAAAGGAATTGGGAAGACCTACTATGGATAGCCAAATATGCATATAACAATTCTTTGCATTCAAGCACGGGACAAACGCCCTTCTATACCCTTCATGGCAGACATCCACGTACCTCTAAACTAGACCTTCCAGCCAGCTTGGAAATGCCAGCGGTAAAGACTCTACACACAACCATTACTCAGGCTTTCAAAAGGACAAAGGAACACCTTATTCATGCCAAAGAAAAACAAAAGAGATTTGCCGACCAACACCGGAAAAAGGCCCCTGATTATCAAGTAGGAGACAAAGTTTGGTTAGCTGCTACATTCGCACCCATCAAGGGAACCCGGACCTTTCATCCAGATTCTTAGGACCCTATACCATTAAGGCAATTATCAACCCAGCAGCCGTGAAACTGGATTTACCACCTAATCTACACATCCACCCGGTATTCCATGTGTCCCACGGATTGGGACACCACCTAAGACCATACTTGTTGACGGAGAACCAGAATTCGAAGTCAAAGATATCTTGGACTCTAAATACTTTAGGACCAAGCTATATTATCTCGTCGACTAGAAAGGATTTGGACCACAAGATAGATCCTGGGAGCCCAGTGAGAATATCCACGTACCACGTCTAATCAGGAAATTCCACCGGAACTTCCCAACCAAACCTGGGCCAGACAGAAGGAACACCATGGGAGGGGCCTTAGGGGGGAGTGCTGTCACGACCCTCCCCCAAAACCCCCTCTGGCAAACCCATTGGCCAGGTGGAGTCAGGACTCAGGTCTCTAGAGCCTGGCATCCTCTTCAAAAGCCCTCATGGGGCCAGTCCTGGTGCCTATGGCACCAGGCTCATACACCATGAACAACGATGTGCTTGGGAACTACTTTATTGTATTGTCAGCCAACATGGAGGCATCCACATAGCTTGGTTCCTAAGAACCAAGATATGCGGTCTAGTGTTTTGGGTGTGGCAGGCCTGGAACTACTTTCCCTGGTACTACTTTACCTGGGCTATATAAACCACACCCTGACTGCAGAACATGCTTTGCGTTACTTTGCAGCTTGCAACGTGACGCTCAACGTGTCCAGCTATTCCCTCAAACCACGGAGAAGCAGAACCTGCAAGGAGACAAAAGGAACATCATTAGCAGCAGCATCTTACCTGCAGTCTTCATCTTTAAACACTCGCAGCTACTGAGAACAGCTTCCTCGAATCTGCACGCCTCCTGGACAGAACCACCTGAAAGAGGAAGATAGAGGCAACATTAAAGAAAGCTGTAGAGACATTTACAAATTACGAACTGCTCAAAAGGCTTACCTGGCTGGTCGCCTCTTGGCTGGCACCACTCCGGACATTCCACTCGCGCTGAAGAACACTGCGACCTACAAGGAAGGAAAACACAGGTTAGCAAAGGCAAGACTTTGCAGCGCTTCGCATAGCGCTTACTTACCGCATCATAGCGCTCTTAACGCGCTATCATTTACCAGCAGGGCTCACCAAGCCGGTTCACCGCGCTGAAACTCTGCATACCTAAGATAGAAAAAAAGAGACATTTTAAACAAAGAAAGGCATGCAGGATAGCAACAAAGCTAAAGAACAGCAATAAGACCTACCTGAACAATATCAAACGGGCCTGCGTCAGTGAAGTAACTGGACTGCACTTGCCCATGAAAGACAACGCGCCCCTGCAAAGAAGGCAGGACGGAGAGCACGCCTAATTCTACCACAAGGTGAGTAGAGGGCGCCAGAGGGACTGAAAGCATACGGGGGGGAGGGAGGATACTTACCCCAGTCGGTCAGTCTTGAACACAGTCCTCCTGTATTTTCAGGCAGAACCTTCCCCGCAGACCACATCAGGGCAAAGCTGAGAAGCATACCAGCGAGTAACCCAGTTGGGTGGCATCCCTGTGGATACCAGTTGAGCGTAACAGACTTACAACACTTGGGCTGGTACAAACAATACATATGAAGAACCACAAATCAGAGGCACACACAGTGAAACTAGAGTAAGGAAGAAAGAAACTGCATCATCAGAAAATATTAATGACATTAAAGTTTATCTTCATGTATACAAATGAATTGTGTGCTTGAGGCCTGCTCATCTCCTCATGTATGTGTACATTTACAACACTCCCCCAAAACAGCAGCACATTTCTCGGACTCAGCTACTACATGGATTAGATCCTTCTTGGCGAACAGAACCATGAGGGTCTTCTCTCCTACTGACTACGCTGAACCCTCCCCGGTATCCTGCGGGGTCCCGCAAGGTTCTTGTGTTTCACCTACACTTAATAACATCTTTACGAAGCCCCTCTTCGATATCCTTGACTATCTGGGTGGTAAATATACTAATTATGCGGACGACACCCAGATACTCATTCCCATCACTGGAGACTACACAACTGACAGCAAAACACTTAATGATATCTACTCTGTGATACAAGCCTGGATGGCGCTACACAGACTTTGTCTAGACGACAATAAAACTGAGCTGCTAATCTTAGGTACTCATGCTAAACTGAAAAAACTGAACACTGCCTTCAAATCCTTCACGATAGATGGTAACACCATCACCGTCTCTAACAACACTAAAACTCTCGGTATCTACCTTGACGCCACCTTATCCTTCATGAGACAAACTAATGCAGTAGTAGCATCATCTGCATACACTTGTAAATTAATCACTGCATGCAGACCGTTCATCACTTCCCCTAATTGCATCACTCTTGCTAGAACGCTAGTTCTGTCCAAAATAGATTACTGTAATGCCCTCTACCTTGGGACCAGTCACAAAAATATGAACAAGTTACAAGTAACCAAAAATAATGCCATCAGGGCAGCCCTGAATATCCCAAAGAAATCTCATATTTCGGATACCAGATGCAACTTGCGTTGGCTTCCCGTTGAGCACAGAATATCACTTAAAACCCTTGTTCTTACACATAAAGCCAGGGCCAACCTTGCACCAGCCTATCTTACCAACTTACTTACTCCACATACTTCCTCAAGACCACTCAGAGTGGCCCAAGCTCACTCACTGGCCGTACCGAGATTTAAACTGCATAATTCAGGGGGTGCCAGCTTCCCAGTCCTTGCGTCCAAGTTATGGAATACGCTCCCTGCCTCCCTTAGATCAGAACCCTCTTTCCACTTATTCAAGGGCAATACGAAACGCTGGCTCCAGGACCTGGACTCAGCATCTGCCTAAACCTCTGCACTTCCTCAGAGAGACTTCTGTATTAATGTCCCACCTTACTCTGTATTCATTTACACCATTTGACTGTTAAATTATTTGAATTATCTTATTGAACGAGTATACAGCACTCTACCCTCTCTCACTTATAACCTTGTAACCTACTTTGCTATGTTTTTCTATATTCACGTTTACGCCACCAATGTTTGTATCCTTTGGTGTAAATGTATTGTAACATGATGTAAAATGTCTCCTAAGACGTTTGTAACTGATACATATGCGCCCAGCTGCCCCAGGGCTTGGAGCGCTTTACAAATAAAATAATAACAAATGCATCATGAGCTGAGACCAAACCCTAAGGAAAGTACTTAAAGAACATATGAAAAGGTTAACATCTAGACATATAGCACCTTTTTAAATTTTATTATTCTGACTGCCACTGAACAAAACCACCTGGCCTATATATGCCAATAAACAAAAACAAGTGGCCCCGATATGTGATGTCATCAGTGATGTCCTCAATGACATTTGTGATGTCATCTTTGATGTCCTGGGTGTTAGTCTTAGCAGTGCACGGTGGTGGCGCGAGTTATGGTTGTTTATCTTACCATAACTGGCGAATTTCTGGTTTTTTTTCGATTTTACTTGAATCCATAAAGTCCCTTTAACAATGTTTTTTCATTGAATTTCATAGGTTTTGTATTAGTGCAACTTAACCATAACATCCCTTTAACAAAGTTTTTTCAGTGGATTTCATGAGTTTTTACCAGTGCATGCTATTTTCTTACAACTGGAATCATTTTTAACACTTCTATACACTTTTTGCAACTATTTCAACTAGTTTTGCATCCGTAGACGTCTACGAACATCTGACTTCATAGCAGACCTTCCGAATAGTGACACTTGACCATACGCTGATACACGGCATGATGACGTGTCCGAGAACCCGTCTGAACTTCACGATAAGATCTCCGCTTCGCAGACAGTTTGGAACTGCATTCTCTACTGATCTAGGAACTTTCAACTTCAAAATGTCCCTTGCACAGCTCCAACGCCTATTCCTACTCATTATCCATTAACAATCTAGTACACAGTACATACGTTTAGCAAAACTGCTATTTATCTTAAAATGGCATCAGCTAATGCCATCCCTCCTCCCCAAGAGCCACCACCACTGCTGTAATTGAGGATCATGAGAAACAGTACCCCCTACCTTAGAAATAACACACGTGCAACATTTTCCCTTGTCCACCTACCCCTCCATATTAGTGTTTGGTTCCTCTTCCCTCATTTCCCTGCCCATCTTTCGTTCTTAGCTCTCCTGCCAAAGAAAAATACATCCAAAAACAACAAGACATATTCCTTTAGGAACCAACTTTCACAGTTAAAAAATAGAACAAAAAAAAAATAAAATGTATAGACACCCTCTACTTTATATAACTCAGTAAAGTACATAGACTCAATAATATTTTCCAAAATTCCATTTGCATTTTGTGTTATGTTAATGGGAATATTGTGGCGTTCATCCTCCGTTCCAGGGACTGGAACAGTGGATACCGGCCAAGCAGCCCGAGTTATTAGCCCAAGCAAAGCAAGGGAGGATAAAAAGGTCTCTGGACCATTATCCCCCCATTCCCGCGCCTGAAATGGGGGATGAAGGTCATTAGCACCGTAGGTTCCCAAAGCGGGAAACCCGGCGTGCTAAAAAAGAGGATTTTTCTTAGGGAGAATTCTCCTTCTAGGGCTAATTTCCCTCACCTAGTGAGTCCCCCAGCAGCTTTGCTGGATTTCTGAAGTTTATTTTTTCCACCTGGTAAGAGTGTACATCCTTTTTCCACTCTTACATGTGTTTTGGTCTATGTGTTTTTACTCATTGTGTGATCTTGGGCACTGGAGCACACCACTCCAGGTGCCCCTGTTCTTGTACCTGTTACACAGCACCTTTAGTGTAGTAACCCAGGGTTGTCTTTAAGACTTCCCTCTGACTCCATTTCGCTGGGGCTGACTACTGTCCCCCAGAGAAAGGTAAAGTTGCCATTTACTTTACATAGTCATTTTTACCACAGACCCAGTACACCCCATCTTACATGGAGTACTGGAAAGGGCTAATCTGTACCCCTTTTCTGTCTGTACCTCCCTGAGCATTGCTTCGCTCTTTTAACATTTAGACTTGGCTGGTGGCAGTGGTATCTACCCTAACTTTTCTACCGCGATTATATTAGATAAACGTGGTACTGTTCTTGGCTATTATATTAGCCTCGAACATAAACCCCTCTTGACCAAATCATCTTTCTTTTGGCTCCGGTTGGGTTTATTCACCATTTCTTTTTGTTAAAGTCCTTCTTGTGTTTTACTTTGCGCGGCAAACTAGGTTCGCCTTCTTTGTTCACCGTCTTTTGGGGGCTTCTGCAGAGAAGCCGTCCTCTTGGCGCCTGGGTGTCTAGGTAGACTGAATGTGGGGAAGGGATGTAGTCACCCCCTGCACAGGGTATCCTAGGAAACCCAAGTCACACTTTACCATGATTGGCTGAGGTGGTTGTCCCGGCTGGACAATCCCCCTGCTGCGTGATTGACAGCCAGGCTGTGTGAATGGGGGTTTTGCGCATAAAAAGCAGGTCTCTGGAACTACAAGGAACCGAAGAGAAGCGGAGAGAACAACGGCTGCTGCAACTACCCCGTTCCAGTGAAGCCCTGCTGCAGTCCTGAGCTATCTACCCTTCGACGACTAAGAGGAGATCCAGTCCAGAGTCTTCTTTCCTTGAGCCTGGTGGGGATAACCAGCTCATCTTCTTCAGACGGAGATCTCCGCTGTGGTTGAAATCGCTGCACACTGCTGTAGCGGTCCGGATAGCCACCTGCTGAGCCTCTCCTGTTTTTAAGGAGCGCACCTTTTTCGTTGTCGCTACTGCCGGCTTCATCCCTGTGGTGTGCAGACCCCCTTCAGACGTCCTCCTTCACAACGAAGCTCCAGGAATCGTGGGTCTGGGGAAGCCAACAGGATCAACTGGCAGGGCACCAGCTGCATCGTGGAAATAAGGTACTGTGTTCTACTTAAGGAAACTGGGTGAATCCCTTTTCTTCATCCTCAAGGCTCGTCCTTGTCTTCCCTCCTTCTTATAACTTTTGCTTCTGAACATTGACAAGATCCAAGTACTTTCGGGGTACGCTGAATCGTGAACTTCCTAACGGTGTGATCTTCGGCACAGGTCTCCGGTGTCACTTAAACCTGGCTCCGACCCTTTGACTTTTGAACTCCTGTTTCTGAGTGTTTCTCAATACTGTCTGCCTAACCTAACTATTACCTGCTATTTTTGCCTCCAACTCCCTCTGGGTATCTCAGGTACTAAGTGTGCTTTTGCCCCGGTAACATTTCATGCCACGGATACGCGTTTATTGAGTAGACCGAACTGTCAAAAAGTGATCGCAACCGTATCCGCGGTATCGTGTTTTGTTCATAACACCGGTTCATTCAAACACAGGGTACTTACCTTGAGACATACTGTACAAAGTAAATTGGTTAGTTGTAGTATATTTAACGTGTGGTTTTGTTTAAAGTTTAATAGAGGTGTTATGTTTATAAATGATGGTTTAAAAATAAATGTACTTATATTTTTTACCTGAAAACTTGAGTCAGTGTTTGCTTGAGTCACAGTAATTGTGGTCCCTTTGTGTAATCTCTGCTACTGCTCATATACTCTTGAGATAAGCCTGGCTGCTCTGCTACTGCTACCACTATAACTTAGTAGTACAGGCTTGTACCAAAGGTAAACTTGTATTGCCACCTGTGGTCTTAATTGTGTGTAGTGGTCCCTAAGGGCACTGCACAGGACTCTGCCTAACACTGGTGTACAGCGGTGAGGATTTGGAAGTAGAGTGATTACACTTAGAGTGCTGTTGTTGCTTGGGTTCAACTAACCACAAGGCTAACACCACTAAATCTATTTAACTGAGAAATCATGTCAAGTATGGAAAACTACACTGAAGAGAGTCTTTTACTCTATACTGCTGAGGTTCTTAGAACTATGTATAGAGATAAGAATCTCTGTGGTAAAGGAAAGAAATCTGAACTGGTTGCAAATTTAATGGGAAAAAGTCTGGAGAGTGGATCAGAAGGGCCTACCTCTCCAGCCAATGTGGATTTTGATGTTTCTGATTCTGAGAGTGTTAATTTAGAAGAAGTAGATGAGTCCTTGCTAGGAAACCTTACAACTCCTTTGCCTGCTCAGAATGCACAACCTCTGTCCACAGGGACCCCCACAGGTCCTACACTTACTCCTGAATTTATTGCACTTGAGAAAATGAGACTTGAATTAGAAGTGAAACGTATTGATGCAGAAACTGCCATGAAACATCAAGAGTTAAGGCTCAGAGAAATGGAGCTGAATCATGAACTAGAAATGAAGAAACTGTCTCTAGAAAATGCTTCTCTCCCAGAGTCTTCTAGGTCTTCCAGCCCTAAGAGACCCCGTATGCCAAAGGAAATGATTGGTATGTATGAGACAAAACTTGATGTTTTGGATTGGTTAGCACTGTTTGAGTACAATCATGGGATTCAAGGTATCTCAGAGAATCAGTTGATTCCTTGGCTTTTCTCTAGGCTTCCCCCTGTTGCAAGTGATGCTGTTATGGAGTTGGGGGAGGAGGATAAGCAAGATTATGAGTTTGTGAAACTAGCATTAATAGCTAGGTTTGGGAAGACCCCTTCCCAGTATTTTAAGAGGTTTAGAACCCTCATAAAGCATGATGGTACCCCTTGGGCTACCTGGGTGTGTGACTGTTTGAAAAACGTAGATGGTTGGGTTAAGGGTTACAAAGTGAACGCTTATGAAGGTTTGAGGAATCTTGTAATGTTGGAGTCTATTTTTGATGCCTGCTCTCCTGAGCTTAGACAGCACTTGGCTGATTCAAAGGAGATAGTTCCTAAAAAGTTAGCTAAGGCTGCTGACTTGTGGGTTGCCAACAGGGCTACCCACAAGGTTACTGGGGCAACTCAGAAGAAGGAAGAGGGAAAGCAGTCCAAGAAAGACAACAAGGAGAATTCCAATAATTCCCATCCAAAAGAGGGCCCCAAACATAACCAGGGTAATCCACAAGGTAAACCGAATCAGGCTAGTGTCTCATCTGGTTCCACACCAGATAGAGGTCAGAGGAAGCCCCCATTCCAGAGAGCATTTGGGAAATGCTTTGTTTGTGGATTGCCTGGCCATGTGAAAGGAGATCCCAAGTGTAAGGGTAAGGGTAAACCTTCAGGGATCAACACTGTTTCCTTAGCCTTCTCCTAGGTGGATGAAGGACCTATGACAAGTGGAAACTTTCCGCTACTAGCTGATAAGAGTCTCAGCTAGTGTTTCTTTAGTGTCCTTGGGTCTTTGGGAACAACAGAACTTAGATGTCTACAACTCAATTCCAGATAATACTGAAGAGTATTACAAAGATAGTGTTCTTGTGAATGGTCAGGAGACCCCTGCCATCAGAGACACTGGAGCCAGCATAACTGTGGTTGATTAATGTTTTTTCAAGGTGGAGGATGTTGCTAAGGCACCCAAACCCCTAACCAAGTTAGCTCGAGGCCCTGTGCAAATGGTTCCCCAGTTACCAGCTCTCATCCAGTGTAATGACATGACTGTCAGGATACCTGTAAGTGTGCAAAATAACGTACCTGGGAGGGTCCTGCTGGGTAATGACCTTAAAACTCTTGGAGTTGTGTCTAGTACCCCCAGCCCACCCAGCAGAAGGAAGCAGGAGCTCACAAGGTCTGCAAGGGAGAGAACCTTAAGAGGCTCTCTTGGGAACATGATAGAGGAAGCTATCACCCCAAGTCCACAGGACTTACTGCCATTGCAGGGCAAGAAAAGACAAAAGGGAAACCTCAGTCTGCCTGCAAGAAACCAGCAAGCACTCCTGTGCCCAGGAGGACATCTCTGAGACTGTCCAAAGTCACACCTGTGACTCCCACACCAGCTGAGGCTGAGTGTGAGGTTGAACCTTGTATGGTCAAACTAGATACTGAGGAATCAAATCTAGAAGAGGATCTTACCTTGGTAGTAGATCTTGACCCTGTTGACCATCCTAAGCTGCAATCTTTACTGGCAGAAGGTGGACCCAAGAGGGAGGATTTCAGCAAGGGACAAAGAGAGTGTCCTACCTTGGAAGGTCTTCACCAACAGGCCACTTCTCAGCTCAATGGGACTGGGCCTGGGAAGTATAGGTTGCACTGGGAAGATGGCCTCTTCTACAGTGAACCAACTGAGTCAACCCCTGGAGACTACAAAAGATTGGTAGTACCTCTAGTGAACCGACTCTAGTTTCTGCAGTTAGCCCATGAGGTACCTTTGGCTGGTCACTTAAGTTTTAAGAAGACCAAGGAAAGGCCATCTCTGCACTTTTACTGGCCTAAGATGGGTACAGAAGTAGACAAATTCTGCAGAAGCTGCCACACTTGCCAAACCTCTTGCAAGAGTGGATCCAAGAATGTGGCAGCCTTAGTGCCCCTCCCAGTGGTGGGAGTCCCTTTTGAGAGTGTGGGGATTGACATTGTTGGTCCTCTGGACCCTCCCACATCTTCAGGCAACAGGTTTATCCTGGTTGTAGTGGGCCATGCCACTAGATTTCCTGAGGCCATACCTATGAGGACTGTTACGGCTCCAGCTGTGGCTAAGGCCCTACATGGTATTTTTACCAGAGTAGGTTTTCCTAAGGAGGTGATATCTGATAGGGGATCAAATTGTATGTCCCACTACATGCAAACCATGTGGAAAACCTGTGGAGTTACCTACAAGTTCTCAACTGCCTACCACCCCAAGCCAATGGACTGGTAGAGAGGTTTGCTTTAGAAGAACCCCTTAGAAGAAAGTGGGACCTTCTACTGCCATGCCTTCTCTTTGTTTATAGAGAAGTCTCTCAGGAGGCAGCAGGATTTAGTCCCTTCGAACTTCTCTATGGCCATCCAGTCAGAGGTCCATTGGCCCTGATTAAGGAGGGGTTGGAGAGTGCTCCTTCCCCCCAAGCCAGTAAGAGTAGTGACTGACTATGTGAAAGGTCTCCGGAGGAAAAGGTCACACATGATGGCAGAGGCAAGTGATAACTTGAGGGCTGGTCAAACTCTGGTCAAGCATTGGCATGACCAGAAGGCTTCTATGGTCAAGTTTACTCAAGACCAGCTTGTTCTTGTTATGGTCCCCACAAGGCAGAGGGCCTTGCAGGACAAATGAATAGGACCCTTCAAGGTTGTGGGTAAACTTGGAGAGGTGAACTATCTGGTGGACTTAGGCAACCCTAAGGAGGCTCCCAGAGTCTTTCACACCAACCGTTTAAAGGCTTATGTCTCTAGACCTGACATAGGAGCTCTGCTTCTAGCTTCAGCTCAGGAGGAGGAGAGTGAACCTCTGCCTGACCTCCTCAGAGGCTTACCTTTAGATGAGCAAGTGGAAGGAGTTAATCTCTCTTCTGGTCTCACATCTGACCAGCAGGATGAGTGCAAGTTACTGTTAAATCAGTTTGCCTCTCTGTTCTCACTTTCACCAGGCTTGACCCCTTGGGGCCAGCATGACATAAACACTGGTGACTGTTTACCTGTCAAGAGCAGGGGGTACAGAATGTCAGACAATATCAGATCCCACATAAGGAATGAGGTCAACAAGATGCTTGAACTCTGGGTTATAGAGCCCTCTACTAGCCCATGGTCTAGCCCAGTTGTGCTTGTACCAAAGGTAGGATCCAAGGAGTTGAGATTCTGCATGGACTATAGAGCTCTAAATGCAGTCATCACGACTGATGCCCATCCTTTGCCTAGGACAGATCAGCACATTTGACCTAACATCAGGCTATTAGCAAATAGCCCTGACAGACCATGCCAAGGAGAAAACTGCATTCTCCACTCCAGCTGGCCTCTACCAATTCAAGGTGATGCCTTTTGGATTAAAGAATGCACCTGCTACATTTCAGATGATGGTCAATCAAGTTCTGAATGGGATGGAGGACTTCTGCATGGCATACTTGGATGACATTGCAGTGCTCAGCCCTACATGGAAAGAACATATTGAACACCTAGGTTATGTATTGCAGGCTCTGGAACAGGCTCATCTGACCATAAAAGCAAGCAAATGTCAAATTGGTCAGAGTTCAGTGGTCTATCTTGGGCATGAGGTAGGAGGAGGTAAAATAAGGCCATTGCCTAGCAAAGTACAAGCTGTACAAAACTCGGCCACCCCTACTACTCAAACCCAAGTGAGAGCCTTCTTAGGTCTCACTGGGTATTACAGGAACTTCATAGAGAACTATGGGACCATAGCTTCTCCCTTGAATGTCATCTCTCCCAAACTTCCTAAAAAGGTCAGGTGGAATGAGGAGTGCAATCAAGCCTTTGAAGGTCTAAAGAAAGCCCTTTGTCAAGCTCCAGTCCTAAGAGCTCCTGACTACCACCAACCCTTCATTGTACAAACTGATGCTTCTAATGTAGGTATAGGTGCAGTCCTTAGTCAACTGGATGGGAAAGGTAGGGAACACCCCATTTGTTTCATCAGCAGGAAGGTAAAGGATCCTGAATCAAGGTGGGCAACAATAGAAAGAGAATGGTTTGCTATTGTGTGGTCACTGAAGAGGTTTAGACCATACTTGTATGGATCTACCTTCATCATTCAGACTGACCACCAACCCTTGAGATGGCCGAAGCAAATGAAATGGGAAAACCCAAAATTACTCAGATGGTCAATCTGCCTGCAAGGATTTGATTTTTCCATTGAACACAAAGCAGGAGGTCACCAACAAAACGCTGATGGTCTCTCTAGGATGTTTGTAACCGACTAGAGGTATGAGATTTATCCAGGAGTGGATTAAATCCTCCTGTCCCTTTGTCAAACGGGAAATTATATCGTGCCTCCAACTGCAATGAATATATGTATATTGGCCTACGCTAAGCTGCTTGTAAGCCACTTGCGAAAAAATCCATGTTGCAAGGTCCTGACCTTAGAATCAATGTAAACAGCCATTTTAGGTTCTCTCTGCAAAGTCGCCCTGTGATTTAAAATGGTGGGTGATGTCATTCCGAAATACAACATGGCCGTCTTGACCTCTGCGTACAACTAATATGTAAATTGCCTGCAGGCCACTTGTTGGAGTCGTGAACTGTGACTTTGTCCTTCGCTGACCTGTGTGTAAAGGATTACTCGTGCCAATAAAACTAATCCGCGAGCATATGTTAATAACAATGTATCCAAATACTGAACTAAGAACACTTGTTTAACTACATTGTATTAATGTTTGGGAAGACTCTATGAGGAATCCTAAAATACACTGTTACCGTGTAGACTTGTTGTCGAATGTATTGAAGGCAAACCCTAAGCATAGAGATGTGTGAACTCGGCACACAGATAGAAAGATTACCGGAAGTATTGAAGTACCTCTATACCAAGAAAACACCTAAATCGAGGTCTTGGCACTGCAAGCATGTCCACATGGACTTATTTTTCGCCATAGATGGCTTTTCTGCTACAACATTAACCCTTAATAGACAGTAGATCCACAGAGGCTTCTGAAGAAGAGGTATCACCTCGAAACGCGTCAAGCCATTGAGAGTGGAATTTCCATCAACTTTTGATTATGTTGACATTATAATGTTGTTATGCAATTTCTCCTGTCTTCACTACATTTTTTTGTATAAATAAATAGGTGCTTACTTCATCCTAGTACACCTAAAATACAGAAACCATTGTTCCTCTGTTTGATGTTATAAATATTGTTGAATCAATTCTCCAAAAAATATTGCTAACTATATCCTTAAGAATCTACGCCCTTGTTGCGTAGTCCAAGAGTGTGCAGGGGACGGGAGGACTCGAACTTTGGGTCCTCTTCCCTTGCTCTTATTTGCTATAGGGTTTTTGTGCCAAAACCCTCTTTTCCTCCCCTGCACCTCACAAAAGTATCGATACCAATCCTTGTGGCTTTCAAAATAATATTTTTTAAACATCTCCTCTATTTGGGTGTGCACTCACTCCACCACTATACCTTGAACTCGGCATGAACCCTAGATCAGTAATTTATTAGAGGAATATTAACCCGCAGTAGGGTTGGACATCATGTTCACAAATGGTATAAAAGTGCGACTAATTCTAATGTACAGTCCCACTTGCTGAGCACACGGAACCATGCTGGAGTTCGCTGTGTTGTACTGAGGGCCGATAGCTATCTGATTTGTTTTGTCCTTTGAAACTGTTCAGTATAATTTAAAGATCTTTGTATGTTCCTTTGTAACCTGTGTTCGGTGTATTTCCTTTTGGGATACTCAGCCTCGATATTTTCACTTTGTTTTTACAGTTGGCGCCTGAATAGGGACCCTCAAGATTGATGCCGGATTGTCGAAGGTTGACACACGCTATCGGACCGGGATCGGACGGTGAAGGAGGCTCCTTCTGAATGAGACGCGACACCTCAGCAGCGCTGCACGACCTGATCCCTGGACGAATAGCTTGTGGTCCGAGACGGCATCTTGACGAGGGTCCACTTATCGAGACGGCCAGTTTTGCCGAAATCACCAAACACAAAGTAGTATTTGTTAGAAAGAAAATTTGAAATCCGATTGGACCTCCTTAGGATTGAACAGGTGAGTCGTGACCCGATTCTTAAGTATCCTGATAATTTGATTTTGATGTATTGTATCTGCAGACACAATTAGTGACCAGGTAAAACCATTATTTTGATATGCCTGGGAAATTGTCTACCTGCTTCAGGGCGTTATTCCGCAGCGATAGACAATCTTTGGAATTTAGCCGTCCGGCGCCACAGCAGGGGTCGCCGGCGTGCACTATGTATTGTAAGCATGGCATTGGAAGTATAGTGTTTAATGATATTTGGCACAGACAAACCAGACATGCCTCCGAACCTCAGTGTTTGTAACATGAGGGATAGCCTGTGGTCGGGCAGGACGTGAAGGCTAGATAGATATTTTGTACAGGGGGGGTGGTCCTGTCCTCAAACATTTGTACTACAGTGGATTATTGTAGTGACAATTTAAGCACATCTCCATATTAAAGTTAACACATCTACATAAGTATGCATCATTGGAGGAAAGTACAACTCCAAGTACTGGAAAAAACAATTTCAGTGACCTTTATGAATTAGGTCGCCAGTTTAGGCATTGGTGATTCAATGTAAATAAAGAAAAATTAAACATAGAAAAATAAAGAGAAAAATTAGAAAATAAACCTTGTCACCAACTCGGTGAGTTATCTAGAACAAGGGTACATGTATTACAAATATTTAGTACATATTTGAAAAGCATTACATGTCCAGTGGTGACAGGTAGTCACTCAATTTAGCCTGTTTAGTCCATACAGTGCAGAATTCAAAGGTGACTTTTTAGAAATGTACCAACAGTTCAACAAAACAGTACATTTGCACAGTTCGTATAGTGCGTTACCTCCACACTCCTATACTAGTGCTGTGTTGTATTGCAATGTTGCCAAGTATTACATCATATTTGCCAACCTAGTGATGTGTGATGTGTTATTACAGTCACAACCAACATTTGCACAGCACTGTGCTTTAAAGGTACCTAAAAATAGGGTCTGCTATAACTTCAGTGGCCAATCAATGGTAGTTTTGAAATCCCTCGTATTGAGTATTTAGTGTGAATTCGATTAAAGAAAAAGGCTAGACCTGCAGCATTCAATGTTTTGCAGAATTGGAAAAAATAAGTATTACAGCAACTTAAGAGAAGTGAAAAACATATGCGCCGTTATAAAACGAACGCCGAAAAAGCATTGTTGTATGACCAAGACAAACAGTCTGAGTCAGCTAGGAATATGGATAGGGCTTTCTCACTTGGCATTCAGAAAATCTATCCTTCTAAAGATTTCCATGTTTCTGATGAATTCATTGACAAATTGTTAAATGAGCGTAGGCCTAGTGCTACTGCGCCACCTCTGTATGTTCCTCTTCCTGCTGTTGTGCCTCTTCCTGCTGTTATTCCTGCTATTCCTGCTCTGCCTGTTGTTCCTGCTCTGCCTGTTGTTCCTGCTCCTACTGTTGTTCCTCTTCCTCCAGTTGTTATTCTTCCACCTGTTCCTCCACCTCTTCCTATTGCACGAGTAACAGTACCTCCATTGAATTTGCCTGCTCCCCCTCTTCCAAGTGGTCTCGTACCGCTTGTAGTCGATCAGGGTGCGGGGTCAAGGGTTGTCACTCGTAATACCGTATCTCCAGAAAAGAAACATGAATTGATTGCATGGGCTAAGCATTGTATAGAGAGAGATGATCAAACTAATTTTTTTGCCACACTTTCTAATATGGATAATTTTCCTGAGAAAAATGTTTTCATTGAAGGTTTAGGGATTCATTTATGTGTAATGTGGGCAAATTAAAAAATGCATATCTCCCACAAGGATTGCGAGATCTAAATACTTTAGCGTTTGCAAGAGACACTGTGGAGAAAGTAAATGAGCATGTTGAGAGGATATTTGAATATGGAAATGAGTTGGAAAGGTTACAGAATGAGGATGACGAAGGGGAAAGTATGTATGTACAGAAACGGTTCCTTCTTTGTTGAAAATCGATATCTGAGGAAGTACGAATTTGTACAAAAGATGCGCTTAGATGGATCTCAGATATGTCGATAACTCCAGTTGAGGTATATGACACATACAGTCAGTATACACCAGAAATGCAGAGGAAAGTGATACAGGTAATGATAGAGTACCTACAGGATGATTGTGTAAAGAGAAAGATTAGTTGTCCCATAGAGTTATTGAGTATTTATAAGAGAGCTTTTCCACTTGACACTTCTTCGACTGCTTTAGCGCTCGACTTAGCTCTGTTGCTTAGTAAGCGTTCGGAGTTGTCTACTTCTCAGTTGCCTATGAGAGAGCTTCCTCTGACATTTGTCCCGAAGGTTGAGATTGCGGCCGATGCTGAGGCGGGTTCACGTCCCGTTCTCAAGACAGGAAGTGAATACTATTAGGCAATCTATTCCTGATATTAAGAAAAATCCGACAGGATTCTATAAAGAAATAGAGTCTGTCTTGCAGTCCTCAGTATTCACCCTAGGTGACATTAATTTGTTATTTCCTGTACTCCTGCCCGTAGATTTGTAGAAACGAGTTAGGACTATAGACAATGTACCAGGGTTGGGAGATACATGGGCTAACATGACTAGACTCGATGAAGAAAGGCCAGCTGGTGAGAGACCGCCCCAGGTGATACTAACTTTGCCTGATAGAATCATTGCAAAATTCAAAACTAGAATTCACGAAAAGAGGATTATCTGGGACAAGCTTACGGCCTGTGTCCAAGGGAAGTCTGAGGGTGCTACAGAGTTCTTTAATCAGTTCGAACAGGTATTCTTAGATTTCAGCAGACAAGACTTGGGCACAGAGTCTGGGAAAAGATTATTTGTGGACAAATTTGTGTGTGGATTGCTGCCTGACATCCAGTCACAAATTATGTCTTCTGAGAGCGCTTGGCAGGCGAAGTCCCAATCAGAAGTACTGCACATGGCTCAGTACTATGAGAATCTTGTCAATAATGAAAAGATAGAGTTGAGAAGTGAAAAGGTGATTTAAAGACTAAAGTATTATTACAGCAAATTATTAGAGGCCCCAGAGGGGGTAGTTCGCAGATTAGAGATCAGTTTGTTCCACAAGGGAATGTGCCCTTGGGTCCTGTGAACATTAACCAGTGTGCTTATTGTCGACAAGAGGGTCATTGGCGTGCACAACGCCCGTCCTTCAACAGACGTCGAATAACACATTCGGAAATATGGGTAGATGATCCAGAGGTCGCCCGGGTGTAGGGGGCCCTGGTTAAGGTCAGTTTGCACAGGATCCCCAGCAATCTTTTTTGCAGGATAATCTCCAAGTGTGGATACTAGGAACATATTTGATCATCCTTCTGCTGCTTACCGCTCTGAAGAGCTTCCTTTTGATGATATTCTGTTTCGTTAGGATTGCCCGAAGCAGGGTATAGAACCTACACCTATTCCCATTAATCAGAAAGGCTCCTACGTTGTAATAGTAGTGGGAAATAGGAAACATCCGTTTTTGATAGATACTGGAGCACAGAAGTGTTCCATTGATCATTCTCGAGTTCCAAACATTCCACCGTCATGGCAAACCAATGTTTCTGTAGGGTTTTCAGGCACACCAGTTGTTTGTCCAGTTTCTTCGCCGGTACCCATTTCTTTGGGTCCCATTACGGACCACTGTCTTTTTCTATTGACTTCGAATTGTGGAGAGAATTTGCTGGGGTTGAATCTGTTGAAGGAATTAAATGCAGTAATTCATTGTTCTTCTGACGGAGTACGTTTGACGATTTCACCACAGCAACTTTGTCTCTCGATTCCTAACCAGACCTTTGCCGCCAGAATTCATTGATGTACCAGAGTGTTTATGGGCAATTGACGACAATGATGTCGGTGTTCTACAGATCAAGCCTGTTAAAATAGTCTTGAAACATGGAATTGAATTGCCACTCATTCCACAGTATAAGATTTCAGTTGAGGGCGAGCGAGCTTTGAAGTGCATTGTTTCCGATTTTGTGCATCGCGGGATGATTGAAGACATTTCAGGTAGTTTGTGCAATAGTCCGATTTTACCCGTGTACAAAAAAGACATTAATGCAATTCCATTCTGTTTCATAATTGATTTACGTGCCATTCATAAAGTCGTCACTCCGCAATTTCCAATTGTGCCTAATGTGACGACAATATTAACCATGATTCCAGCTTCAGCTACTTACTTTAGTGTTGTGGATCTGAAGAATGCTTTCTTTAGTATTCCTATACACAAGGACAGTAGATTTTTGTTTGCGTTCACCTTAGGGGGACGCTCGTTCAACTTTACCCGTGCACCGCAAGGTTACACGGAAAGTCCTAGCATTTATAATAGGGCTTTGAAAGAACAGCTTGATACCCTTGAATTGCCCTCTACTTGCACACTGCTTCAGTATGTTGATGATTTGCTTTTAGCTGCCGACTCAGAGTGCTTGTAAGGAGGGCACTGTGTTATTACTTATTCACCTGGCTAAACATGGTCACAAAGCTTCGCTTAAAAAGTGGTCGCCTATTTAGGCTATCTCCTGTCAAAGGAGGGAAGAAGATTGACACCTGAAAGAATAAAACACATTTCTGGCATGTCTGTCCCAAATACACAGAAGGAAGTTAGGGCCTTAATAGGTATGGATTCTTACTGCAGGTTGTGGATCCCAAACTTCTCATTAGTGATTAAACCGATGTTGGCTTTGACAAAGAAGGGCATTTCTTCGCAATTGCCGTGGAACACGGAACACCAGCAATCATTTGATCTGCTCAAGACTGCATTATGCTCGGCACCAGTTTTGGCCACAATGAAAAGGCCTTTGTGTTTGTGCATGAATGTGATGGATGTGCTTTGGCTGTATTAACGCAGGAACATGGAGGGAAGAATAGGCTGTGTGGTTACTTTTCTTCCGCCCTTGATCCTGTTTCATGCGCTTTGCCAAGATGTTTGCAAGCTGTCGCTGCTGCTGCGTCTGTAAAACAAAGTGAGGGAATGGTCCTAGGCCATGATCTAACCCTGATGGTGCCTCACTCTGTAGATGTTCTACTGAACAGAACCCAAACGCAACACCTCACTTCCGCGCGGTTGACGAGATCTGAATTGATCTTGTTTGCTCCTCACATCCAAATTAAGAGGTGTTGTGTTCTTAATCCGGCTGAACTCTTACCTTTCCCGCAAGGTACTACTTGCGGCGACAAAGAGTCACATGACTGTTTGTATACTACCGAACAAGAGACAAAGGGTAGAATTGATCTAAAAGACACTCCTTTGAACAATCCGCAAGGAGAGCTGTTTTGTGATGGCTCCTGCTTAAAACTTCCAGATGGTACATCCACAGCTGCTTATGCAATCACCACATTGAGCACGGTCGTGGAAACCAAGAGAATCACGCATAACTCCACGCCGGCCGCAGAGATTATAGCAGTGACCCGAGCTTGTGATCTTTCCGAAGGGCTTACAGTAAACATATATACTGATAGTCAGTATGCCTTTGGGGTGGTTCACAACTTTGGTCAGAGAGAGGGTTCTTAACTTTGCATGGCACAAAGATCCAACATGGCTCCCTAATAGTACAACTGCTCTCAGCGCTTGCGCTCCCTACTGGGTTAGCTGTCGTGAAATGTGCAACACATCGAAAGATTATAGATGATATAGAAAAAGGGAATGCTTTTGCTGATCAGATAGCTAGACAAACTGCCACCGATCTCTTTACAGAGATGTATGTTTCAAGGGAAACTGTAAAGGCCTATGCAATGGATGAAGGTGTTGGGTCTGTACGGGATATCCAAGCCGATGCCACGTTAGAAGAATCCAAGAGGTGGGCTGAGGGCTTGGGCAAACTCGATGATGATGGGTGTTGGGTGGACATAGTTGAAGGGAAATGGCTACTCCCTGATGCTTATGTGATGATGATGGTTGTTATGGCCCATGGCCCTACACATATATGTGCCCAGAAAGTGACGAAAATGTTAGAGAAAGTTTGGACAAATGACAAAATTTCGAAAATTGCCCAGCGTTATGTTCAGGACTGCATCATTTGCCTACAACACAATGTGGGAAAGGGGACATCAACTCCAAGGGGAAGTTTTGGGCCACCTTCTGTCCCCTTCGAAGTCATTCACTTCGATTTTATTGAGAACGGTGCAACAATATGAAGTATGTGTTAGTTGTCATCTATGCTTTTAGTAAATGGGTCGAGGCTTTCCCTGTCAAAGATGCTACAGCCATGACTACTGCGAAAACCATGTTATAGGAATATTTTCCTCGGTTCGGGCTACTAAGAGTCATCTGGTCGGACAATGGTACACATTTTGTCGCTGCAGAAATTCTGCAGATATGTGCGGCATTACAGATCGACAAACGGTTCCATTCGCCAGACTAGTAGAAAGACACAATGGTATCATCAAGAACAAGCTCGCTAAGACATGTGCCGGCACTAAATTAAAATGGCCGGACGCCTTACCGATCGTGTTACTAGCCACGCGTACAACTCCTCAAACTAAGACTGGGCTCTCTCCATTTGAGGTGGTAATGGGGAGACCTGCCAATATCTGGAATCTTCCTAAATGTAGATCCTTGAAAAATGTTGAAAATGTACTTCTTTCAGATTATTGCAGCCAGTTGACTAAAAACCTGTATTTGATTTATCACCAGGTGCGAGAGCCTTTACCTGTGCGATACGAGGGCCCGGGCCACAGCAAACGGCCTGGGGACTGGGTGCTTACCAAGGCATTTGAGTATTCTTCCTGCCTTGCACCTCATTGGCAGGGCCCATTTCAGGTCCTGTTGGTCACACAAACGGCGATGCGTGTCTCAGGCAGAAAGAACTGGATCCACGCGACGCATGTCAAGAGACTTCCTCACCCAGTGCCACACGATACAGAAGAAACAGAACCCCTCGCTAACGCTGCAACCAACGATCCCAAAGCAGTAAATAGCGCCGAGAGTGCTTCGGAGAACCTTTCGGAGCCCGTGATGCTTGGGAAACCCATCATTCTGTCTCCACACTCTCCAAAAGTTTCGCTTCTGGAAACTGTCATTTCAAATTCGGCATCTTCACTTGCTCTTGATACGTTGCTTCCAACGGGAAGTGACGACACATTGTTTCCGAATCAATCAGTACCGGGAAAAGCAAGGTACAATCTGCGTCCAAGGAAATAGACTTATGGCACTGTTTTGCTGTGCATCTGATAGACTTATGGCACAGTTCAGCTGTGCATTCGGAGAAGGAAAAGAATCATCGAGGGCTTGTTTTTTGCCCAAATAATTATTTGAGAAAAGGGGATTCTGTTGGCTAGGGTTGTGGAAGGACTAAGAAGTCGTGCGGCCGGGAGGTCGCCAGCAACGCACATTGGGGGTTTCCGTTAGAAGACTACAATGCCTGCCACCGCTACCGCTCGTATGGGACTTGTAAATGATTGTGTGACCAGCTGAGATAATGAACAAAGCACTTGGGCCCCCGAAAACATATTGCTGTGTTTTTATAATAATATTTGGTTTTATAATAGTCACTGTCTTAGGCCTATGGTACCTCGAGGAAACTCATCCTTTAGAGTCCTTGTTACCGACTGAAAATGTACCCACTGTTCCTATTCCCTTCGTACATTTGCATACTCTGTCCCCTAGGGACTCCCGGCATAGACAAAGGTACCATAACAATACTCTGTTACTTATCATGAATGCTAAGCATGCCATTTTTAATAGGTCCAACTGTTGGGTCTGTTCGCATTTACCGCAACACAGGGATAAGGCGCTATGTTGGTATATTCATCCTTTACCTTTGACAACTGCTTGTTATGCTTCTCTTAGAGCACTGTTCTTTGGCCGATGGAACGATAGCCTCTCGGGGAACTTTGATGGCACTAATTTGAATAAGTTTGAGAAACGTGTTCTGACTCCCCTGGGATGCTCACTTTTCGCAAATAGGAGTAAGCTCAACGTTGCTTCTATTAGGCCTTCTGATAGACTGTCTCGTCCCTTTCAATCTTTGATTTCCTTCAAGATGGCTCCGATAGGCAATAAGGATGCCATGCCTCCTTCTTACACTGTTAACCATAGCCCCGATTCAGTTTCTTTTTGCATACAGAGGAATGGTACTCAGTCAATGGGAGATTTTAAAGGTTGTGCCAAAGTTTCAAATTTGACTGGGGAAGACAGACCTTTGTATGTAGGCGAACCGGTCTACTTTGTTTGCGGTAATGTGGCATTCCCATGGTTACCCAGGGATTGGCAGGGAACCTGTTACCTGGGGTGTTCATAGCTAGTACAGTCAAGGTTTCAAAGGCTCGTCCATGGCGGGACGAGAATGGTGACACTCCAGCACAGGTCTTGGTAGATGTAGCAAAATCATTTGTGCCATTTTGGGGGCAGATAGCGAATTCCGAAGCTATCAGAAGACTAGCGAGAGTACTGGAGAGAACCATCAACCGGACCACGGACATACTCTATAATAGGACATTAGAACAAAAAGCGATAAGATTAGTAGCGCTCCACAACCGGATGGCATTAGATGTAATTCTGGCTGAACGTGGTGGAGTGTGTAAATTAGTGGGGTCCACTTGCTGTGTTTTTGTGCCAGATTCCTCCCCAACTATCTTCAAAGCAATACAGAATCTGCACGTCCTTAGTTCCGAAGTGCATGTTCCCGAGGGAAACTGGGATCTTAGCGCATAGTTCTGGGACTTCTTGCGATCTTGGGGTTGGAAGGTACTTTCGGTCTTGCTAATTATTTTGGGAATTCTATTGTTCCTTTGTTGTTGTATCCAGTGTTTACCTAGTATATGTTCGATGCTTGGGGGATGTTGCGCACAAGCGATAGGTACAATAGGACAAAGTGTATGCCCCAGATAAAAACTCCAAGGAATATGTGTTAAAAGAAATGTTAGCAAATGATCTAATGCCAATAGATATTTCTGACAGTGATTCAGGGTGCATTGACGATGATACATGGAGTTGTTTGCAAGATCAGAAGTAGTTTAGCACTTGGCATAGGCCAAAAGGAGGGTTTGTCAAATGGGAAATTATATCGTGCCTCCTACTGCAATGAATATATGTATATTGGCCTACGCCAAGCTGCTTGTAAGCCACTTGCGAAGAAATCTGTGCTGCAAGGTCCTGTGAGTTAAAACGGTGGGCAATGTCATTCCGAAATACAACATGGCCGTCTTGACCTCTGCTTACAACTAATATGTAACTTGCCTGCAGGCCACTTGTTGGGGTCGTGAACTGAGACTTTGTCCTTCGCTGACCTGTGTGTAAAGGATTAATCGTGCCAATGAAACTAATCCGCGAGCATATGTTGTACTGAACTAAGAACACTTGTTTAACTACATTGTATTAACGTTTGAGAAGACCTTTATGAGAAATCCTAAAATACACTGTTACCGTGTAGACTTGTTGGCGAATGTATTAAAGGCAAACCCTATGCATATAGATGTGTGAACTCGGCATGAACCCTAGATCAGTAATGTATTAGAGGAATATTAACCCGCAGTAGGGTTGGACATCATGTTCGCAAATGGTATCAAAGTGCGACTAATTCTAATGTACAGTCCCACTCACTGAGCACACCGAACCATGCTGGAGTTCGCGGTGTTATACTGAGGGCCGATGGCTATCTGATTTGTTTTGTCCTTTGGAACTGTTCAGTATCAAAGATCTTCTTTGTAACCCGTGTTCGGTATATTTCCTTTTGGGGTACTCAGCCTCGATATTTTCACTTTGTTTTCACACCTTAGTCGGAGTGGGGGGACGAGTGTTAGGGAGAATTCTCCTTCTAGGGCTAGTTTTCCTCACCTAGTGAGTCCCCCAGCAGCTTTGCTGGATATCTGGTGTTTATTTTTTTCACCTGGTAAGAGTGTACATTCTTTTTCCACTCATTGTGTGATCTTGGGCACTGGAGCACACCACTCCAGGTGCCCCTGTTCTTGTATGGGTTACACAACACTTTTAGTGTGGTAACCCAGGGTTGTCTTTAAGACTTCCCTCTGACTCCATTTCGCTGGGGCGGACTACTGTCCACCAGAGAAAGGGAAAGTTGCCATTTACTTTACATAGTCATTTTTACCCCAGACCCAGTACACCCCATCTTACATGGAGTACTGGATAGGGCTAATCTGTACCCCTTTTCTGTCTGTACCTCCCTGAGCATTGTTTCGTTCTTTTAACATTTAGACTTGGCTGGTGGCAGCGGTATCTACCCTAACTTTTCTACCGCGATTATATTAGATACACGTGGTACTTTTCTTGGCTATTATATTAGCCCCGAACATAAACCCACTTGACCAAATCGTCTTTCTTTTGGCTCCGGTTGGGTTTATTCGCCATTTCTTTTTGTTAAAGTCCTTCTTGTGTTTTACTTTGCGTGGCAAACTAGGTTCGCCTTCTTTGTTCACCGTCTTTTGGCAGGCTTCTGCAGAGAAGCCCTCCTCTTGCTGCCTGGGCATCTAGGTAGACTGAATGTGGGGAAGGGGTGTAGTCACCCTCTGCACAGGGTATCCTAGGAAACCTAGTCA
This sequence comes from Ambystoma mexicanum, assembly GCF_040938575.1. Taxonomy (NCBI): domain Eukaryota; kingdom Metazoa; phylum Chordata; class Amphibia; order Caudata; family Ambystomatidae; genus Ambystoma; species Ambystoma mexicanum. The sequence continues at coordinate 77,270,860 of NC_090934.1, forward strand.
CACTTTGCCATGATTAGCTGAGGTGGTTGTCCCGGCTGGACAACCCCCCTGCTGCGTGAATGACAGCCAGGCTGTGTGAATGGGGGTTTTGCGCATAAAAGGCAGGTCCCTTGGGCTAGAAGTCAGAGTCGCCTCTGGAACTACAAGGAACCGAAGAGAAGCAGAGAGAACGACGGCTGCTGCAACTACCCCGTCCCGGTGAAGCCCTGCTGCAGTCCTGAGCTATCTACCCTTCAACGACTAAGAGGAGATCCAGTCCGGAGTCTTCTTCCCTTGAGCCTGGTGGGGATAACCAGCTCATCTTCAGCCAGAGATCTCCGCCATGGTCGAAATCGCTGCACACTGCTGTAGTGGTCCGGATAGCCACCTGCTGAGCCTCTCCTGTTTTTAAGGAGCACACCTTTTTCGTTGTCGCTACTGCTGGCTTCATCCCTGTGTGGTGCAGACCCCCTTCAGACGTCCTCCTTCACAACAAAGCTCCAGGAATTGTGGGTCAGCGGGAAACCAACAGGAACAACCGCCAGGGCACCAGCAGCATCGTGGAAATAAGGTACTGTGTTCTACTTAAGGAAACTGGGTGAATCCCTTTTCTTCATCCTCAAGGCTCGTCCTGGTCTTCCCTCCTTCTTATAACTTTTGCTTCCGAACATTGACAAGATCCAAGTACTTTCAGGCTACCATGAATCGTGAACTGTCTAATGGTGTGATCTTCGGCACAGGTCTCCGGTGTCACTTAAACCTGGCTCCGACCCTTTGACTTTTGAACTCCAGTTTTTGAGTGTTTCTCGATACTGTCTGCCTAACCTAAATATTGCCTGTGATTTTTGCCTCCAACTCCCTCTGGGTATCTCAGGTGCTAAGTGTGCTTTTGCCCCGGTAGCATTTCATGCCATGGATACGCGTTTATTGAGTAGACTGAACTGTCAAAAAGTTATCGCAACCGTATCCGCGATATCATGTTTTGTTCATAACACTGGTTCATTCAAACACCTACATGCCACTATATTTGTTCTATGTTAATTACCCTCATCCTGTAACTATGAGATAACCTGCCTTTACCACTCCTCTAACTAAGCTGTAAATTCTCTTTGTACCTGCGCCCTGAATAAATAAATAAACAGGGTACTTACCTTGAGCCATACTGTAGAAAGTGAATTGGTTAGTTGTAGTATATTTAACGTGTGGTTTTGTTTAAAGTTTAATAGATGTGTTGTGTTTATAACTGATGGTTTAAAAATAAATGTACTTAGATTTTTTACCTGAAACCTCGAGTCAGTGTTTGCTTGAGTCACAGTAATTGTGGTCCCTTTGTGTAATCTCTGCTACTGCTCATATACTCTTGAGATAAGCCTGGCTGCTCTGCTACTGCTACCACTATAACTTAGTAGTACAGGCTTGTACCATAGGTAAACTTGTATTGCCACCTGTGGTCTTACTTGTGTCTAGTGGTCCCTAAGGGAACTGCACAAGATTCTGCCTAACACACCGGGACGCCATGTAGGAAGGAAAATCCTTTTCCAAGATGGCTACCATGGAAAGGGAAGGCGAGGGTTCCATACAGGGCCCCTCTTTGCTTTCCATGGCAGCCTGCAGAAGGCAAAAAGAGAACCCTATGACCATATTACCACAAGCACATTTTTCTTCCCTTTCAGATCTATCCTAATTTTGAATAACTTTACCACAAAGCCAGTCCCAGGTGGACACAGCCACTTTAATTCTATGTTTTGTCCCTTGTGGTCATGGCCAGTAGCCAGATTGTCCGGATCATGACCTTATTCCATGACCCGGACAATCTGGCCACTGCCCATAGCCACAGGGTACCCCTCAGCCACTAAAGGTATACCGCTATTTTTTGTAACTACATTATAACACTTGTCAAATAATAAAACACTGGCACATTTGCAAAATCATGCTTTAAGTACTTGCCAATGCACCTTATTCAAGTTTACTGGAAATCCACCCATGTTTTAGCGAAGTTATAAGCCGCCCAAACAGTGCTCTTCCTATGGGATTAGCAACTTAACCATAACTACACGGCCACTACTGTGGCTATATATATATATATATATATATATATATACACAAAACCTTTTACTACACTGGTGTCTGTGTCTCTCTTTTCTGTGTGTGTTCCCTCACAGGTCAAGCATTTAGCCCCACTAGCCAGGCCCTGTGGGGCCACAGGCTACATATGCATTCACTTTACCCTGCACCTCAATGCTTAACTTCCACTTCTACCCATTCTCTTGTAGGCCCTCAAACACTGTGAAGCAGCTTTAACCAAAAGGTGCCCCAGAGGGAGCTATGCGTCCACCTTACACCGCATCCTGAATGTCTAACTTCCACCCCAACCCATTTTCGCGCAGGCCCCAAAGCAGTGTGAAGCAGCCTTAACCCAAAGGCGGCCCTGTGGAAGTTATACATTCACCTTACACTGCACCTTGAACACAACTTCTACTTCAACCCATTCTCTTGGCCATGGGCGTAGGTGCAGATCGCCCCCCACAATTTTAAGTGGCAGGGGATATAATGGCATTCATCCCCCCAGAATATGTAAGTATTGTGCATGCAGCGTGAACAAATAAGTGACTGAGTCGGGGGGGGGGTTGAGGGAGGGGGGAGGGGTGTGTGTGAGAGAGAGAGAGAGAGAGAGAGAGAGAGAGAGAATATATATGGGGACAGCGTGACTAAGTGTGTGATGTCGTGAGGGGTATGGACGGAACAGATGTCAAGTTCTCTTGGCCTTGGCCCCAGTCCTCCAGACCAATAGCGCCTGCAAAGGCAGTGCAGCCGGGCCAAGAAACAGGCCTGGCGTATGCTTGCCACCAGGGAGAGTGCAGAAAGCCATGGGTGTCACTTGAGCAACAAGCGTGTTAATCTCCAATCCATTCTTTCTATTAAACTAGAGTGAGTGCCCGGTTTTCCTCGGGTTTCCAGAAGGGCTGTCAATGTGGTCCCCAGGAGACCTGCTGGATACCTCAAACTCGTCTCTCTCCCACTATACAGGACTCTCAAATCTAGCTGTGTCTAGGATTGTACTCTTTCGGTCACCTGCGTCTCAAACCTAGCAGTGTTTAGCACTGCGCCCATTAGATCTGTCAGGTATAGGCCTCTCTCCCACCATACAGGCCTCCCAAATCTGGCGATGCCCTATCTCAAATTGCATTGATAATTGTAGGCCTCTCCCCCACTATACAGGACGCTCTAATCAAGCGATGCCCTGTTTCAAATTGCATTGCTGCTTGTGGGCCTCTCTCCCACTGTACAGGATGCTCTGTAACTGACCGACTCACATCTAGAGAGCATCACTGGGGAGTGAGACAAAGATCATTGGCTGATTATTGTGGAGTGATACTGCGATTAGGGGCTCACGCCCTCATAAAATGACACAGTGATTGTTAGTTACACCCATTAGGACAATTCTGTAGTTACTAGCTATCCTTCCTAACCCCACATAGTTGGATCGGCGCAGTGAACCTCATCCAGGGAGATGCACATTAAGGACAGCCACCGTGAACACCCAACGATTTAACCTTAACAAACCTCCCTGACCTTACTCAAGACAGCGACTGAACAAGCCAGCAGTACCAGCTGACAAGACCACCTACAGACAGAGCCCAAACTCAAAGCAGACAATTCCCTACACCCAATAATACACCATAAGACACCAGTACCAAAACAAAAAATAAAAAAACCTCAGTATCAACAAACAAAATAAAGACCAAAACATCTCTCAACATGCCACGCAAACGACCTGTACCGAGGTGAGGTAAAGTAAAAGAGCAGAAAGAACAAAACACACCGGAAACAACAACAAAGACTCACAACTGCAGAACACACTCCCACAGACAGGAACGACAACCGAACCAACGCTGAGAGTAGAGGCAAATGCCTCGACTTAACTCCATACCTCGCAAACAACTGCTCACCAAAACAGACCATCCCAACGCGAGAATCAGCAACAGCAGACAACTCCATACCTCGCAAACAACTGCTCACCAAAACAGACCATCCCAACGCGAGAATCAGCAACAGCAGACAACCAAACACAACCACGCAGAAGAACGGACATCGCTAGAAATAAAAAAAATAATCGACGTAATAACACCTTACATCACCAAACAAGAGGAACTTCCACTCGACACCCACAATTCTTGGAAGAAGAACCTGATGAAAACAAAAACCCAAGACTGAACCTAGACCAACTTTTCAACAACACAGACGCACCTGTACCAACACTTCAACTAGAGATCGACCTGAAAAGAAACCTAAACACGGATCAGGAGATGAACCCAAAAATAAAGCCCAAACCAAACTACACCTTATTAGATTGATCTACAAATCAATCCTTGCACAAGGAACGCCATCAGAATATTACAGAAACCTCCAAAATCTCTCACTAGCAACAAGAACTGTATCAATAACCTTCAAATCAGCATATATCAAACCACTTTTAAAAAACACAAGTGGCGATGTAGAAGACCTCTCCAACTACAGGCCGATTTCAAACATTCCCTACCCAGCAAAATTCCTTGAAACCTACGTATACAAATTAACCCAAGAACACGTACAAAAACAGCACTTGCTAGACCAAGCACAAGTCGGTTTCAGACCTGCAAGAGGAACAGAAACAGCACTATCCATCTGGGACGACCTAAAAACAAACGCGGACTCAAACACAACCTCAGCCCTGATTCTGTTCGACCTTTCTGCAGCCTTCGACACAGTAAGCCATGACACCCTAACCAAAAGACTAGAAGACAGCATAACGGACATGGCACTACTCTGAATTAAATCATTCCTAGCAGGACATGGCACTACTCTGGATTAAATCATTCCTAGCAGGACATGGCACTACTCTGGATTAAATCATTCCTAGCAGACAGAACAGAAACCGTATGGATAAAACACTTCAAATCCACCCCACGAGTTACGACTGGAGTACCACAAGGGTACTCACTATCACCACTTTACTTCAATATCTTCCAGACTCCAGTAATCAGAATCTTCACAAAATACAAAATTACATCCTACAACTACGCAGATGACACTCAAATCATCTATATAAAAAAATAATAATAATAAAGAAATCGCAGACACTCAAGCCGAACACTCAACCCTAATAGAGTGTCTAAAAGAAGTCCTAAACTGGATGAACAACAACTTGAAAATCAAGCCAGGAAAGACAGAAATCATGATTATATCCAAAAACCAAGAGAACAACACCTACATTCCATGGGCAACGGATATGGGAACCGCACCAACACCATCTAAAGTAGTAAGAAATCTTGGAGTCCTGATGGACAACACCCTAACCTAAGAACCACAAATAAACCAAGAAATGCTTTTTCCTCCTTCACACGGCAAGAATAATCTTACCTTTCCTCTCCTTCACCCACAGAACACTCACAATCGTCGCTCTCATGTCAAGAATCGACTATGCAAACAGCCTCTATCTCGGGATACCAGAATACCTCCTGAACAAACTAAAACAGATCCACAATACAGCAACCAGACTGCTCCTAAAAACTATCCATAAGAGACCACATCACTCCAGCCCTAAATACACTACATTGGCACCCAGTCAAACATCCCATCATCATCTTCAAAACAATGTGCCTAACACAGGTCAATCAGCGGACAAGGAGCTGAATTCCTACAAAAGAATATAACAATCTTCAAGCCAACAAGACTCCTCAGATCAAGCAACGATATCCACCTGGAACAAAAACCATACCCTAAGAATAAACTTGGGGGCACCTCCTTCTCCCACTTAGCCGCAAAAACCTGGAACATCCCGAAAGAAATAAGAAACACCAAAGACCACCTACAATTCAGAAAACGACTAAAAACCTGGCTCTTCAACATCACAGATTCAAACTGAAAAAGCGAACCAACCGAACAGGAAATACAAAGAAAAGGATGACAAAATGTAGGATGACACTGAAAACATCCAGGACCAACTAAGGAAACTCTTACTACAACAAGAGAGATGAAGCTAGGTCGAATAGGACACAAGCTACACCGATGAGGACAGAAATCAGCATCCCTAGCCAACAACATCCCCCGCTCCATAACTGCTACCAGGTATCATACTTGTATAGAGTTGTGTGAATGTTAGCACTTGCCACACTTGAACTAAGTTGTGGACATTGGCATGGGCATTGACAGCATGGAGTTGTGAATGAAGGCAGGTGCTGCCCCTAGGCGTAATTACAAGCATTGCCATTTGCCACGTTTCGAAGGGGCTGAGAGCGGAAGCCTGCATGAGCAACTGAATAAGATGATGAATGCCGAGTAGCCGCCACATATGGATGGAGTAGATTGGCTGACCGGTGCTGCGCTCCAACTGGATTGGGAACGCTCTCTGGGCCAGATTTTAAGGGACGCACAAAGGCCTGCCTGCCCCGCATACAGACAGGTGTCACATAGGTGGCCGGCGCCAAACTTGAGCAATGTTATGAATGCGAGTGCATGCCATGTCTCGCTGCCAGACAGCAATGCCAATTAACCAATCCACTAACAATTTCACCCCTCTGCATACACCTCTCAAACCCTAACTAAACACAGCCACAAGCCTAGAACACAACAATCCGCACAAACTTCGCTACATTGAAACAACAAAACAAACCACACAAACTTGCACAACAGCACACAACGACTAACAACCATAAAATATCCCAAGTCCAGCCAACAGAGTTACCGGGCTGAGGCCACCAACAGCACATCACTGCTCTCTTGCACTTTTCCAGCTTATTCCCACTAACTCCCCCCCATTCCCTCTTTCAGAGTCGCCAGAGCGCCAGGGGACCACTCCGGTGGTGATAGTGCACGGTACAAATATCCTTTAACATTAACATTTATTTGTCAATGACGGTCGGAAGCGGCCGTTCAATCCTCTAGACTGACTGGGAGAGATTGTAACTGCGGCACGGCGCGGCTTGACAGTCTTCCTGTCGCTTTGTGAGGTTCTTTCCTCTAGTCCTCCAGCCCTCAGAATGTGGCGCGTAAGCTGGGTGCCGGAGCACTGCCTGAGCTGCCTGGAACTGGGGAACCCTGTTTGTGAGGCAGGAACACGCCACACCACGACAAGGGAGCCGCGGGGGCTACTGTTGGTGGTCGGCACTGCTATTTGCGTCTGTAAACCCCGAACCGGGTGTCACGAGCCCGCGCTCCTCCCGGGGACTCTGTTAAGGAGGCAGGAGCTCGTTACATCACGGGAGGAAGTCGCGGGTGTCATAGCTGGGACCACAGAACCTAAAGTAAGTGCAGCGGGCTTTCTGTCGGGTGCCTATTGGTGTCCCTGCTCCCCCTTTGGCGCATTACAGTAAGCTGCACCTGTGGTGCAGGGGAGGCTTTGGGACTTGCGGAGAGGGGCGGCTGATTCTCCCTTTGTGCCATAGACATAACTCTGCTTGGGGTGGTGCTGGAAGTGTACCTAGTGGAAGTGGCCCATTGGACCCCCCCCTTTTTTTCCTCTCCCCCCCCTTTTGTTTGTATTTTACCTGGGGGTGTGATAGGTAGGCGGCTTTATAAGAACAGTAATACCACCCTCCCTCTAATCATTTACTCAGTGAAACAACTTAAAAGGCCTCCGGGGCAAAAGACAGCACAAAATAAATATAATTTACGGAAGACGAAGAAAGCTCGAGAAGCAGAGGCACTGCGGAGTGAGGAGATGGGAAGTCCCAAGGAAATCTCCATGAAGAAGCTCAAAAAGACCACCCTCCCAGGCCAAGGGGTGATTACTGGTTTCTTCCCTCCAAATCCTATACCTGAAATTAATTCTACGATTATAGAGGAACCAGCATACACTGGAGGGGGAGGGGGGGGGACTGTTTGAGTACTACTAATTTCGATGATATCGACAACAACTCTCTACTTGATTTATGCCTGAGTATTCAACGAGGGATGACCCCCCTGATACCTAGGATGCAGGATGATAAAGATCTGACACAGGGAACGAATCCTGCGGCCTCTCCCGTTATTACCTCGGGCCACTCAGAGCAGATGGGCAGACTGTCTGCCTCCCCTAATTTGGTAATGGTGTCGATGGAGGACGTCCCGGACAATGAGGAAACGGACTTATCCGTCCCGTTTCCTGGAGCAAATGAATTAGCAGAGATACAATCTTCTGTAGCTTCTCTTCAGTTTGCCCTAAAAATTCTGCTCCAAATGACCGGGTGTATTTTAGCCAATACCACCGCACTGACTACTCCCCGGACTTATGAAAATCCTGTGGAAGCTGAGGCAGAAATCATCTTAGCGGAGACCATTGACATAGCTGAGGAGATAAATGCTATGTCATCTAAAGAAGCCTCTGTAATCATGGATCAGAGTGAGATGGTCTTTCTCTCGCAAACAGCGCAAATTGGCTAAGAAGGCTCAACAAAACAGGAAAAAACTGTTAGTGTGTTCTTCAGTAGAAGAATTTGTGAACATCGGTGGCCGCTCAAAAAAAGCAAAGAAAAGGGCTGCCCGAGCTAAGAAAAAGAACAGCACTGGAGGTGGCTGTCTGACTAGCTGGCTGATTACGGACCAAGATCAGAACAAGGAACAGTCGAAGGAGCTGCTAATGCCAGCAAGGGAGGCAGAGTGTGCTGAGACCAAAGGTACACTGACCTTGGATGAACTGGAGGAGCAGGACGTAGAGTGGGAACAACTTGAAACCGATGCCCAGTTGATGGAGGAAAGGTTATGTGGGACCCCGGAGAAATCATCCCAGCCACTGCTGCCTCAGGCTAAAATCGGCCACCCTCCTACTAAATCAACGGAGGTTGGATCAGGCAAGACATTCAGTAGGATATGCCGGATCAAGAACCTTTATAAAAACGTCGATCGCAGATGGTTGTCTCGGTCGGAGCTCCTAATTCGACTATACTCCGTCCCAGAACTGCGCGTGTTGCAATCTGATGACTTCCAGTTTGTGGAGCCATTGAAGGGGCGGAATCCGTGTGTATCTGCCCTGCATTGCAAGTTTTTATCTACCGCACAGCTGATCAGGAAATACCGAGACGAGTTATGGGCAGTTGATGTGGAGATAGATGCAGACTTGGATGAACTTGATCCCTGTGTCGATAACAGTGAAACAAGTGGGCCGGCTGATCTCGATGTTTGTCCGATTGTACCTAAGGGAAAGAAAGTGGAAGTGGCTGACATACAACACGTGTTAAAATGGTTGGCCGAATCGCTTCCCGAAGTTCTACCCAATCATTGAACCTGGTCATTATTATCGTGGAATTGCAGAGGTTTTGCGCATCTGCTGTCCTCTGAGGGATCAGTAAACTTGGTCGCCAAACATGAGCTAATATGTCTTCAAGAGACCTGGGCGATGGACCCATTATTACTGGATCTTTCGCGAAAAGAGGGGAGAAGGGAAGACCATTCGGTGGGCTGCTCATAGGGGTGGCCAGCTTTCTGCCCTCGAAACGGATACCCTGTAGCCAAGATAATAATCTGTTGGCAGTGGAAGTTGAATATGGGCCCAAGGGCAAAGGAGAAAATGTATTGCTGATAAATTTATATAATCCTCCTCATGCCCGGATAAGTGAGCCACTCCAAGCAGCCCTTCACGAGCTGTTGGCATCCTGGTCAGCCACTCTGGGAAACGGAGCGGTAATGGTAGTAGGTGACTTCAATTGCCGAACACCGGGGGGCGGGGGGAAGGGCTACAGCCACAAAATCCGAGGTTAAGAAACAAGCGGTTACTTACGCATATTAAAAAGGATACTGAAGGCCCCCAGTGGCGTCACTTGTTCGATGACTGGGATTTGGAGATGTTGAATGGTTACACTGCTAGTGACCATCCAGGGAAACAAACGTGGGCTAATGGGTCTTCTTCCAGTATAATTGACTACATATTTGTGTGCCCTAATATGTTACTGTGTGTTGTTGACCTGAGGGTTTCTTTAAATGAATGGAGTGACCATGCTGCACTCCAGTGTGTATTAAATATTTCCCATACTACTCCAGACAAGAGCAATATGGGTACAAATCGGGTAAACAAAGCGGGCACTAGTATTAGGTGGACTGCTAAGAATATACACTTGGCATCAGAAGCACTAAATATTGAAAACTGGCCCCAAATACCCAATTTCAACGATATGTCTATTGAAGCCATAGAAACTTGGATCAGTATTTTCTCTAATACTCATGCCTCAGCCCCCAATTGGAGTATGATTAGACCAGAGGGTGGGATACTCCCGTTTAATAAAAAGATCAGAGACACTAAGAGGGAATTGAGAAGGGAGCTCCGCACGATCAAGCAAAGGTGCGAACCTATAGAAAATCTCAGGGTGGCTGTTAGGAAAAGCAAAAATAAATATAGAGCCAATATCAAAAAGCTACGGCTCGCTGAAAGATCTCTGGCATATCAGAAATTGATACACACCATTTGCTCGAAAAACACACGTAGCATTTGGGCACTTCTGGGTGAAGCTAGGGAAACAGTCAAGGGGCAATTGGTAAATCCCATTGGTGCAAAGGAATGGGAGGACTTCCTGCAGAATCGTAATGCCATCTTGCAGACAGAGGAGAGGTCTCCACCGCTACCTCCTAGATCCAGTGTATCATTTGATATGTCATACACCGCGATATTCTGTAAGATAAAAACTCTAAAATCCTGTAGAGCCCCTGGCCCTAATGGCCTAGCCAATATCGTTATCAAAGCCCAGCCCGAGTTTTGGGCAGGATTGTTGGCAATTATGTTTGAGAAAATTTTGAACCAGGGGGCGATACCTAAGTCGTGGCAAACAGCCGTGTTGATTCCGGTATTTAAAAAGGGGAATTGGCTAGATCCGAATAATTATAGACTCCTTTCTATGCTGGATATGACAGGCAAATTGTTTGCCGCCCTGTTGCTCAAGGATCTTCAGACATGGGTAGATGAGGCCCATATACTATCTAAATTCCAATGTGGCTTTAGAAAAGGCTACTCCACTGGGTATAATCTGATGGTAATGAACCTATTGTGAGCTAGAGCCCGTAAAAGAAATGAGCCACCACTGTATGCACTTTACATCGATTTTAAAGCAGCTTTTGACCTGGTACCTAGAGAACGTCTATGGTCTAAACTTGCTGCCCTGCTGGCATACTGTATTTTCTTAGATTGTTACATCACAATACCTCGGTCAGGTTAAAATTAGACCAGGAGGGACATCGGACTAGTAAAGTACATCAAAACAGGGGGGTCAAACAGGGCTGTGTGACTGCCCCCCCTAGTTTATAATCTTTATGTGCATGATGTTCCTCTTGCTCTAACTTCTGCCCGCAATTGCCCCCCTAAAATCGGGGACTCTGTTTGCACAGTTATGGCATATGCAGATGATTTGGTCATCTTTGATCATACTATTGGTGGCTTACGTAGATCAGCCACAGCATTATGGGAGTACGCCAAATCCAATGGTCTCATCATTAAACTAGATAAAACTAAGGTATTGAGATTTTCCAGCAAAAGAGTGTCCCGTGTGAACCTCACGGTGAATAATAACTTGATCCCATACGCCCCACTCTATCGCTATCTGGGTATTGATTTTGAGCCCAATGGGGAATATGTGGCACTTAAGCTCTCACGTACAATGCGAGCGGCGCAAGTAACATCTCTTATAGCCAACTTTACCAATAAGCAAGGAGGATTTACGCTTTGGGGTACCCGCCAATTGTATACGCAGGTATTTATCCCTATGATGACTTATGGCCTAGAATCACTTCTAGACTTAGATCTTAGTTGGCTTCAAGTCATCGAGGGGAAATTCTGGCGTCGTATACTTGGCCTGGGTCCGGGAGTTCCGATGGCAATTATTCGACTGGAATTGGGACTACCCTCTATGAAGGCTATCGTCATGAAAAGGAGATTGGGGCACTTCTTGAAAATGCGTAGTGTAACATCTAACCCTCTCCTGACCACTATCAAGAACTGTGCAAGAAACAAAATCTTCAGTCTCCATCTGCGATGATGATAAAACATCTTGCTATTATTGGTTGGACCTGGCGAGAAGGGCCATATTCTAAGCAAGTTCAAAATGCACTTGACAAGCGGGTAGAAATGTGGGATTGGTTAGAGAATTTCGCTCACCTTAGCTCGTTGAAAAGCTACGCATTTGTACAATACAGGTTGTACTCATTCATGCAACCACAAGGGTATCTCAATCTCTGCCCTTCTAAAAAACTGCGACGATTTATTCTTCTATTAAGGCTGGACCAACTCCCTATCCTGTTGGTCACGGGCAGAAGACTGCAGTTGCCAGTGGAACAACGCACTTGTCGGTTGTGTAAAGGAAGCAATGTATTAGAGTCAGCAAGACATGTTTTGACAGAATGTGGTACTATGATCAATGTAATCCAATGTCACATTGGGAAGTTCTCCCATAATCTGGCATCAATCGGAACGTCATTATTCTGGCATCACTGCATGAATTCTGAGAGTATGCGAGTGATGTTAGCTCTCTTCAACATCTGGACTAGGATAGAAGAAATATTGGATATTCAGATCTGAAATTGGTACTCGTACCCTAAAATAGTCACTGCTCCTGCCTTGGGACGAGGTAATCGGCTGTGCTGTGAGTTCCCTTGGCACTGTAGTTGTGAGAAATGGACTAAGTCCAGTTTACCTCCTTGAATTGCTGTCCGTATATCATAGCGGGCATTGTGGGTGTTATTGTGTAATTTTGTACTGTCTCTTTTTCTTTTTTACATGCTACAGTTTTTAGATTGATTTTATATTTGTAAATGGTTTATTCTTTATGATATTGCTATATTGTTTCTATTTTGTTTGTTTGAAGCTTATTTTATATATGTGTTTAGTTATCAATATGTGTAAAGTTTATTAAATAGACTATCACATTAATTAAATAAATAAATAAAATTAACATTTATCGGAAGAGGCCAGCCGAAGCCTGGAAATGGCCCAAAGGTTCTGCTTGAGCAGCTGGGGGAAGAAGGACACAGGGTAAGTGGGAACATGGTGCAACTTATGTATAGGGCTTGAGGCTGGTACAAGTTAACAGCCAAGTGGGTAAAACAAAATGGTCCCCCAGGGGCAGCATAAGGGTCTTTCAATCATTTTATTTAAAAGGAGCCACGAACTCCCAGATGTCATTGACCCCGACCCCCATTTTGACAGTCAGCACCTACAACATGGCAATATATTCCTATATTACATTCTTTCTGGAGCTTACAATGTGCTTTTCGCTGGAGACCTTCCGGCCGTCACTTCCCTCAAGCAATCCACAAGTGTTATTATCTTGTTACCTTTTAGCACTGCTTCCTCCACATACGCCTCTTGCTGACAAAGAAGGATGTATAGTTTTTAAGGGGGCATTTACTGGTACAGCTCCCCGTTGGCTGACAGTCTCGTGATAATCGGCGACTAAAAAAAAAAAACAGCTGTATTTGGCTCCATGATAATATATGCACCCCATGGGTACCTTAGACTGTTATCCGCTCTAAGCAAATGGGGGTGGGGGGCAAATATGTTGAAAGTGGCCCCCATACATCTTCACCCAGCCTTATTGTCCTTCTTTTCCTTCAGTAATTCAGTTAGGTGAAACATTTCTATACCACCTTTGTGAAATCAATGAGCTCTACTCCCTGCCTATTAGTAAAACTTGTGCTATCATAAAAAGAATGTTGCAATGTATGCCAAGGCCTGGGTTGCAAGAGGGACAGAGTCGTATGGCTAAATAGTCTGTGATCCTCCATAGACCGAATGTCCCACCTGGGATATACTGTGTGATGCCTCCCTCAAAGACAATTATCCATCTGGCAGCGGCCACAGTAGGGAGGGGGCAGAACATTCTTCCAGGATTCCAAAATGCTCTCATGCTCCAAAGTTTGCAAGGGAGAATACTTCTCTGGCCCAATAAATATAATTTCACTGGGAAATACGACCCTGCCAGCTTCTCCTTTAACAGAAAACTTTGAGAGAAGGCAATAACCACACCTTTTGATCTGCCCTCCACTTTGAATATAGTGCTTCATATATTACGGTTATCTAACATTTTAAGCGCTTGCCCCTGGCATGGAGCAGGACTGCACTTTGCAAGTTCTAATCCAGGAAGGGACAATTCATCCTTTCAACGTTCCCAGGCCGATAAATAGGGGTTCCTAATTACTGCTACCAGCACATCGAGATGGGAGGGGTCGCGATTACTTGCGATAAGGACCCTTCACCAACTATTAGTCATTATCCTGTTATAATGACCCCCTGGTGTGTGTGACCGGATTACTACAGCACCTGGAAGTGGGAGTCTGGCATAAAGCGCTTTTAAATCTTTAATTATTGCTACTATTAGACAGAAGTAGGGAAGGACATCTGTGTGCCTGCAGGGACATATAAGGGGCAAAAGAGCAGAGGCAAAGGGAGAGAAAAATAGGATTATAGAAAACATTCTACAGGAGTTTTCTGCATACATCCCGCACCATTGGCAAACAGCAGACCGTTTCCGATTAAAACTTTATCGAAGCTTTTCCAGATCCCAGGCTCGTGCCGACGCACTCCCTTCCACACACCCCTGATTTTCAAATGTCCTAAACTCATGGAATCTTGAACACACAAAAGGTTATTGCAACAGTAAATAGCAAGCTGTGGACGCCAGACACACCTGTACTTTCAATCAGAAGCAGCCACAGTTCCACAATGTCCCTGCACAACAAGGAGACGAGAATGAGCTGCAGAGATTTATTTTAGGACCGGGTGGGGGCGATTGATCGAGCAGGTGAAAGGGGGGCTTCAGTGCGCTCTTAGTCACCTATTAAGGTTTCCCTTTTTCTGCTCTTGGAGTTTTCCTGGCAGGTGGGTGGGCACTGGGGCAGGATCACAAGTTCCACCTGGGGTTTTTTCTTCCCGTCTTGTTTTACACTCTGCATGCTGGTCCCTTTACCTTTTACATACCTTTATACACAAACAGTATGGTCACCTTGTGCCAAGAGAAAATATATAATCTGCTTCCATTGCTATATTTAAAATAAGACAAGAAAGACTTAAAGTCCCAGATTTCCAAAACTAAAACCAAGCCTGGATGACTAAACCAAGCATGGATAATTTAAAATAAGAAAAACTTCAACTCACAGAATTCCGAGACTAAAACCAAACCTTACCCCAAAGTCACTCACCTCCACAAGCGGTCTGCACCAATAGCACCCCCAGCAGTAGGAGGAGCAGGTGAGGGGGTGTGTTGTCCATGGCAAGGACCCAGAATCTGTCTTAGTCTGTCTGGTTACACCTCCCTCATGTTTTTTGGTTGGATTGAGCCCGCTAGCACAGGAGCCGAGACTGAAACCAGCTTCAGTGGTTCACCACTGAAGTTTGGTGGTGCTCAGGCATCTCAAAGAGGAAGGGAACTATTATTTGTATATGGGAGCACATCCTTTTGTTATTCTGTGGACTTAGAATACTCTATAAGGTTGGGACTCTGCATTTGACACCCTACTAAGCAGGACTTGGAATGAGGGAGCCATATGAGCTCAAACAAAGACAAAAATACACACCTCGTCTTCGTACACATATTTGAGAGATGTCTCACGTGCACTTTGACCACCTCTGAAGGTTCCACACCATATACATAAAAAAAGACCCTGCATGGCAAGCCTCAGCCTCATCTCCCAACAACCATCAATCCCAGACTCCCATGACCTTGTGTGGAGATTCACTCTTTCATGGATCGCCTCCTTCTTGTCCACATCACTTGGACTCGCCATTTGTATTCATCAGGCTGCGATTAACACTTTTCACCACCCCATTACTTTGGGGAGGTACAGCGCTGTCCTCCAGGGTTTTATACAACATTGTCCGAGATACCTTTCTACCTCCTTAGTCACAAACTGTGGACAGTTGTCTCACAGTGCACTGGCTGGCTGGGTTGGACCGTCACCGAAAGCACACAGAGCCCTCACTCCAACAGCCCACTGCACACCCTGCTCTGAAATACAGGAGAGGGGGCTTTTAACTTCATGCTTCTGCATGGCCTGATGCCACACCCAATAGACACTGTGCCAGGAGAGGGGATGCCTTCGTCCCTAGTTTGATCCTGACTGCAGTGCATGCGGTTAATGGCCTCAGGTATTCAGTAAGGCATGCTTAAAGCACGAAGGGACCAATTTAAAAAAAATGTAACATTGGGTGTCTGTCTTGAGCTACATCGCTAATATTCACATTAGATTAAAGCGCTCCTTTAGGGGATATGTACTACCATAATGCAAATTAATCCCTGCACACTAACAAATTGCCTTCTTAAAAACTTCCGTAATGTTGATGAAACTCCTGAACGGCATAATTTTAAGTATGTGTATGTGTTAGCTACCATCCTAGATTGTTCAGCAGCACCATTTTGGGCCCGTTTAACAAAGCGTTTTTTATGGGATCGCTCAATTGTAAAACGCTTGTAGCCCTTTGTTTCTAGAGCCAGAGATGTTAACAAGAGCCTAGCACACTAACATTACAATATATATTTCTGAGAGATCTCTTTAGCCCGTTGCAATGTTAGGCAACTGCCAGGTGTTGGAAAGCTAGCAATGTGCATGTTGCAAAACTTCTTAAATAAATATAAATGTGCTGCGCCCTATTTAAGAATGCGCCCTGCTGCCCTTCCCATCATCGGAATAGGATGAAATGGGTTGGGGATGCATGCTGCCTGGGCATTTTGCTTTCTTTGAGAAACTAGGTTTACAGAGGTAAGTAATTAATTTTTCTAGTGATGTAATTCCCCATGGTGTCATTTCCTGTGGTCACCCTACACACATTAGATGGATCCCACTCCCGCACTTGAACTGCTGAACTTAGCTCCACAAGTACTTGGAATGCCCTGCATGCAGTGTGAGACAAAGAAAATATTTCTAGCAACACACACACACACAGAAATTGATCAACCCCTCAGTGTTTATTGCCGAATGTATGTTTTTATTGTATTTCTATATCAACTTTCACTGTGGCATTCAGTGTGCCTTTTAACCCCCCACTCCCCAACCGCAACCACCCCGGGCACCAACATATCTGTGAGAAAGTCTCAGGAGTGGGCATCTTGGATAGGTACACTGTACTGTGCACAAAAATACTTTTTATAAATGGTAACATTGCAATGTCAATTCCATGTCTGGCTGCCTTGCAATAGCTGTATAGTCTCCTTTTTTCTTTATCCGAATGTAGACTCCTTTTTTATTTTTCGGAATGGACATTCGTAAATTCTTCTTAACAAAACAGTCCAGTGAAGCAGATAACATACCTGTGTTGCAGTCTACTGACCACAAGGTAAGAGGATCAGAAGTTGAATGTACAGATGAGGTTCCAACTGAATGCACTGCAAGGACTTCACATGACGGTATCCCCGCCACACCCACAAATGAATAGAACGAAAGGATCTATGAAGCAAAACAAATCCTTGGGGCAACAACTGGCAATGCAGAAGATGACCATAACAACTGTGAAATCTTTGTTCAACAAACATCAACCAGTCTTTCAAATAGCGATGACGAGGGAGCTCTTCTAAGTGCAATAGTTCCAAATCACCCATCTGTGAAATGTATACCAGTTCAAACCATTGTAGTGCAGTCGCAAAATCAGAAGAAGCGCAGATTGCATTTTCAGGAAAGCTGGTTCAAAGATTTTCCATGGTTGCACTACAGTATCAAACTGGAAGGAGCCATTTGCTTCCCCTATGCAGTCTGTTGCATTGAAACTGGTTGATCTCTCGAAGAACGCTGGGCAAGCGTTTGTTACTATTGGTTTTAACAATTGGAAAAAGGATATAGAAAAGTTCAACAAGCATCAAAACAGTTCTGCTCATGCGTACTCTGTAAAGCAATTGGCACACCATAAAGGAAGTAAACCAATTGATTCACAACGTTGGCAACAAGTAAAACAAGATTCTTGGTTGTGCCATAACAAGATAATTCACACAATTGCTCTTCTGGCAAAACAATGTCTTGCTCTGTGAGGGCATGATGACAAAGATGGGCATTTTAGGCAAGTTCTCGAAGCACGAGCAGATGATGTGGCTGGTCTGAAACAATGCATCACACGAATGCTCGAGTCCACACTTCCAAAATGAAGTTCTGCAGTGTCTCATGCAATTTTGCGTGTAATCCCTAACAGTATTGGAGACAATCCCTTTGCTGTTATAGTTGATGGCACACAAGATAGATCTGGCCAAGAACACGAATGCTTTAGTATCCGATATGTTTACCAAGATCTTTGGCCACATGAAGACTTTATTGGACGGTACAAAGCAGATGATACCAGCGGAGCATCAATTGCCAACATTGTAAAGGATGTTTTATGTCGTCAGGGTATATCTTTGTCAATGTTTAGAGCACAAACTTATGATGGTGCAGCAAACATGGCAGGGAGTTACCATGGTACAGAGCCAATAATACGGCAACAACAACTTGCATTGTAGTTCCATTGTGGAGCTCACTGTACAAATGTAGTCATTCAGGCTGCAGCACAACAGTGTCCCATAATGGAAGATGCAATACGATATGCTCAAGAGCTTGGTGATCTGTTTGGGCAATCTATGGCATGCCGCACAAAATTTGCAGACATTGTCCAGAATTCAACTGAAGGTCCAGCCAAGGTTGCCAAAATCAAGCCAGTGTCCCACGCGCTGGACGGTTCAGGTAAAAGCTGTACCAAAAGTAATCGATAATTATGAGGCTATTCTGGAAACAGAGGAAATGGCAGCTTCTAAGAAAAGTGGTGATGTGCCCGCTGGTGCCCGTGGCCTATTAAAATAATTTCAAGAGGGAATAACTTTCTTAGGTCTGCAGATTGTTGTCCAAATCATGCAGCTCCTTGAGTGCTTGAATATTGCCATGCAAGGAAACCAACAAACAGTATTCGGATTACTTGCAGCTGTGAATCACACTGTGCCATCCTAAGACTTTGCAACGAACAACCTTTTGCCAGTCTACTTATGTACAATAACCATAGGGTGGCAAGATATCAACTGAAGGAGATAGAACTGCCAAGATGACGCCAAATTCCAAAACGTATTAATGAAGGATTAGCTGAAAATGTTCATCCAAGAAAAATAAAGGACTACTACAGACCACAGTATTTTGAACTTTTAGATACCGTTTCTGTTCAACTTAAGCAGCGTTTTGACCAAGAAGGCATCCAAATGTAAGAACACATTGAACAGCTGCTTCTAACATGCAGAAGCACGGAAATTATTAAGTACCCAGAAATTGAATATCTCCTCCTCTCTGCACAATTAACAACATTATCAAGCGTCCATAAATATTCTTTCATCTCAGAATTGGTAGAGGTCTTTCAACGGATGCCTCCCATAGAAAGAGCGTCCTTTGCACAGGTGGAGAAGCTACTGCAGATCCTCCTAACTGTTCCAGTATCTTCCTGTGAGGCGCTTTAGTGCTTTATGACTGAAAACATGGCTGCGCACAACTATGACTCAGAAAAGACTCAATCATGTTTGTGTATGCAAACACAAAGATAAAATGGATCTGGTTGACATACAAACAATAGCAACAGAATGTATCATGCGTACCGAACGCCAGAAAACAATAACAGGTTTTTTGAACAAATGCTCATGATCATCACTCACTACAAAATAGATTATTTTACTCTGTGGTTTCTGTCTGCAGCAAAGCCCCCGTTGAGAGGGTTGTAAAGTTTGTGAGATGTGTGGACAAGGAATGGTGGGTGAACGCCTCATCTTTTTGGGACCAGCTACGCTCAGGCCATGAAAGCCTTTTGACCTGGGAAATAGTAATTTACGTGAACTGAGCATCTGAAGTGAGAGCCAAATTGAAGGATGTTATACTCTGAACTGCTTCTTTTTATTAATTTTCTTCTTTTCTCTTGTTTTGTACAGTGATGATATATGTAATTTAATACATACTGCTATTTTCATTTTGTGAAAAGTCAAGTTCTTGGACTAAAACACAATAAAGCAAAAGGCCCCAAGGTGCACCAGCTCCACTCCCAGATTGTATGTGTCTCCTACGCCCCTGCTCTTGCCGGCCGCAAAACACTGCAAGGCATGAAAACAGCAGACCCAATAACATGGGGCATACCGAAAGAAAGTAAAGGTGTCTGAAATAAAGTTTTGGAAGTTACTAAAATTCTTTAAACCAGCATTACTGCCAATAAAAGTTGACAGAAAAAAGAAGAAAAAAAAAAGATTTAAAAAAGGAGTTACCTCAGCCAGGCACATCTTGGTTAGCTGCAGATGGCTTTATACTGGAGAGTTAGGTCTACAAACAGCTTATGGACCTCGTATAAACCAACATACTGGAGGAGGCTCAAGTCGTCTTAAAGCCACGAAGATCAAATCAACACACCTGTAGATGTGAAATCTGTTGCTGCAAAAAGGAAAGGACCAGAAAACAAGCATGCTCTGCCTATGCCTCAAGACTATGCAACCTCCTCCCACTCAGCATCAGACTCACACCCACACTCCTACAATTCAGAAAAGAACTCAAGACCCACATCTTTAAAGAATCTCTCCTTCGCAAAACCTAGGGCATCAGGTTGTCCCTCACACCACCTGACTTGCTAGACACCGCCCGATCCGTTCCTCTCCTCCCCACCACACGGTACAGCTGTACCCCTCTGTATCCTATCCCCACTGTATATCTGTTCTGTTGTTAACTCTGTAAAACACTTCATGTATCTGTATTGTGCACCTCTGTAAAGCGCTGTGTTGGTTCTCGAAGCTAGGTCCACGCTCAATACCATAATAACGTGGGACGACCTGAAAATCAGTGCTGAACACCGCACCTTCAAGCCTACATGGGCCACTGCTGAGACTTACCAAACAGCCTGGCATTTCAGGCTACACCACACAAGCAACACTCTAGCTGGCCTAAAAACGTACACTCGCCACTAGCCACTCACTAGTGATAATTGCCTCTTGGAGAGTAAAACATGGTGTGCTGTGTGTATGTGGAGAATTGAGGTAGCAGGTAACTTTGTATGTCTAGCTAGTTATTAGCTTCTAACTAACATGTTTACCCAAGTCCTGATCTTCAAGCCCTCCACTGACAACACACCTCAACCAAGAGCCCCACACACAACCTCTGGCCAGAGGGGATTAGAACACGCCCACGAATGCTCATAGTAGTCAAGACCTCTGGAGTCAGGATGGCTACACGGCTCACAGTGCAGCCTGAAATAAAAGGTGATTAGATATCAGCCAACACTGATGCACAGCCTGCCTTTTGCCCATGCAGAAACCCAACTGTCATCTACTGGTACTATCATGGCCGGATGTCGTGAACAGCATCAACTCTAGCATGGAGGGACATCTGGAGAAGCAGTAGAGAATACAGACCACCACCTCTACGACGACGACTGGACAAGATAGCAGTTCTAATAGACCGTACACTTGCCACCGTTCAAAGTGCTCTGCATCGCACACTGCACCTTACCTGACCGGAGGACAGATCTGGCACAAAAGAAATCACCTACTGCAATCAAACAGGACCGGGAAGATCTAGAAACACTACACTACTGATAGCACATAGGTGCAGCAGGAACAATCAGATCTAGCAACACTGCACTACTGAGAGCGGGAAGACCTAGCAACACTAAATTACTGACAGCGCCGCAGCAGGAACAAATCCAACAAGACCAGGAAGATCTAGAAACACTGCCCTACTGAGAGCACCTCACTGCAGCAGGAACAATCCACCAAGACCAGGAAGATCTAGCAACACTGCACTACTGAGAGCACCACACAGAAACAATCCAACAAGACCAGGAAGATCTAGCAACCCTGTACTACTGAGAGTGCCTCGCTGCAGCAGGAACCTTCAACGAGGCTCATATTTCACATTAATGAGCACCAGACTTGGGGCTTGTTGCTCCAATGAACCTGTATCCTGCTGAACCAAACTTATCTTCTGGAAAGCATTCCAGATCAGCCCGTAGAAAATCAGTCCACCAGTGGAAATTATACACATCTGAAACCCAGCCATAGTCACAGAAATACCAATACCCGACCAGGCAAGTGCCTACTGAAATAATAGAACATATGAGCAGACAAACATGCACTTCTGCCTACAACCATGTGGGCAAGTATCTGAAACAAAGACGAGCAACCGATCCACCAGCCAGACAGCTGACCCCTTCTGGATCAAATGCATAGAAGCACGAACCACAAATAGGTGTGGTGTTCTGCTCGGCCTGCAACATTAGCATACCAGTGTTCCCATTAATGGGCCAGCTACTTGGAAGATACCTTATGTGGAGTCTGGTGGATCATCGTGAGTTTAGCCTTTGAGGTGTTTGGGACTACAACCCCCATGATCCTTCACTACTCACTATGCTGGCTAGGGGTGATACAAGCTGAAGTCCAAAACATTAGGCATACCTCTCAACTCACACACTTCTGGAGGGTGTCACCCGCTCTGAAAGTAGCCCTCTCACCCGCCAATCACTCTACTGTTCCATATAAATGAATGGGCCTTCACTCGCCAAAAGCAAAATCGGGCGTTTTCACCCGCCATGGGCTGACAAAGCGTTGAGGTGCTATGCATTAGGAGAGTCACATAAAGCATAACCATGTTTGTAGGATGATGGGGTTTGATGCCTTGGTCCCTTCTCCCATCCCCCCCCCACCCCCTCCAACCCCTCCACCCAATGAGCTTGAAAATATCTTTTGTTAGCATTCTGGAGGCCCACTGTGTGCATAATGTATTTCTTTGCTCCTAGGACTGCCGTTCTGTAATGCAATGGTCGGTTGTCAGCGCTTCTTTCGTGTTGCTTTAATGTTGCTACAGATCAGTTCCATCTTCCAGTGGATTTTCGGGAGTGCATTCAGTTCAGGTGCACACCATACGGTGGCTCGTGTTTTGTTTAAAGATATGAGATGATTCTCAGCAGGCACCGCTTCTCTTTGTAAATAGAAATGAGATTCAGGGTATAAAAGGATATATGGTTCACGCTAGAATTCACAAGCACCAAGAGAGTCTAGAAGAATCACTCTTTCCTGGCAGGAAAACTAGTGGAACGTTATGAGAAAAATCAAAACAAGGCAATTTTTTAATAGCAGACAAACTTTCAATGTATTGCTCAATGCATTTCGGATAACGAATATCCATCTTCAGAGACAGGTCTTGCTTGTGCTCCATTTTAAAATGGCAAGCTGCATGCATGCCTCAGTGTCAATCCTGTGTGTCGGTAGAAGGATCCGAAAAGGCGTGAAGATGTGACTTGAAGCACTTCAGGCAGGCTGGCCAGATCTCAAAAGCATTTAGGATCCATTTCAACATAGAGCACATTTCATTTCTTTCTCGGGAGAAGAGGAGTTGGGGGGTAGGGAGGAGGCAGTGAAAAGCAGGACGTCGGGACCGTTTCCCCAATGCTGGGTTAACATGGTCTACGTGGAATGACTTGGTGCTCGCTTGTGGACTGGCATTTATTTTATTTCACAACTTTGAAGGATGTACAGTGGTGTATTCAGAAGGAAATGATGGCAAGCTGGTCCCTCCATGCCAGTGGGAAAGGTGGGGATGCGGGTGGCTTTGAGGCCCTCCTTGCACAAGATTCCACTCGTTATGCAGCCTGCTGAGTAGATCACTAAGAGGGGAGGCTCTATACATCTTGGATTCTAAATACTAAAGAATGGCAGTGGCACCGACCACTTACCAAAAAACCTGTGTAACAGGTTTCAAAACATTGTTGGCCTAGTCAATACCCATTCCTCTCTAGCAGCACTAGAAGGTTCCGATATCAATAGAGCCAAATAATTCCTCAGTCACACAATGTGTGGTAGTGCAGCAACAACAGTCACTTTCAAAAGGGGACATCTTACGTCGGCCAAGTTCTCAATGGGGTTCCAACTTCCGAGTTAAGATTCTTGACACGCGCCAAAGATCTGGCCTTCCATGAAGACGGCACATAATAAACGTAGCTTCTGACTTTGTAGCACTGTACATAAACAGGTTCTTTGCTTGTATGCCAAGCGGTCTAGTCTGGGCCTTTAGGATGCACACAGGTATTTATGAACCAGTGCAAGTCAGTGTTCTGTGCTTTCCAGAATACAAACAAGAGTCATTGCTTTCCCCTGTCCACAACACTTTCCTGGACTTCTAGTGACTTTGACAAGGCAATACCTTCCGTTATGTGTGCTACAGAGTACCTTCAGCACAGTACCAATATAGCACCTTTTGATGCTCGCTCAGTTTTGAAGCAATACAAATTACGTTTTAATAACCAATGCCTGCGATTTGCTTGTCCCCAGACAGTTTAAAGGCTGTGTAGGTCCTACGAGGATGTGTATCAGCCACACTTGTGCAGCATGCACTCAACCCACTCTTCCATCTTGTGCGCATTTGTTGGGAAGACTAAGATGATGGGGGCACATGGCAAAACAACGTTCACCTGGGAAACGGATTAAGGAGTTGTGCTGTCAGGAAAAGACTGCACTGCGAAAAAGACTGGTTTCTGACAGGGCCCTGTCCAGTAAAGAGATGCACCTAAACGAATGGCCAATCAGAGACAAAGAACTCTCCAAAAGGACAAATACATTATCTGGCTCAGAGCCAGGAGCAGCTACTTAAATTTCCTAGACCGACAGGGGTGAACCTTAAAGCATATCCTTACCCCCACCCCCCAATCCCCAGTCACTGGAACCATTAAGCAGAATCCAATCACAAGCAGTCCCGGCAGGCAACCCTACCAGCTAGGCCACATTATAAATGACACTGCTTGCACATGATGAATGTTTTGAATTAATTATAGCCACGGGCATTGCTCTAACCAATCTGCCATACAAATGTTGTCTATGTGCACCATTACAGAAGGGGATAAAATATGCAGATCAGGCTTTTCTCTCTGCCACCAAAGGGAGCAGGTCACACAGAATTGTTATGGTAATGTGCTCTCTGCACAGAACATAAACCAAGAGAATACTTGGGCCTCAGAGCGGTGCAATTCATTTCCACTGCTCTAAACACAATCCCCATGTCTAGGTACCCTCTCAATCACTTAGGTCACACAGTGCAGAAATGAAGGCATTGGCTCAGTTAGAACCATTAGCGTTGCTCTGGCCATGCTTTCCTATCACCTTATGCAAATCAGCTTTGATCCAGCAACTAAACATCACCTTATGCAAATCAGCTTTGATCCAGCAACTAAACAGAGTCTAGTCGAACCTGAACGGTCATTTGCAGAAACAGATCTAGGCTTGCTAGTCTTCCCATGAAGATTTAGGCCTGGCAAATTCTCAAAAATACCAACAGTTCTGGAAGACGAGTTCCTTATTTTACATACTCTGCCCAAGAGCAATGCAGTTGCCACATGCAAGCGGCAACAAAATATTTACCAGTGCTTACTGTAAAATGCAGCAAATCAACAAAACGCTGCCACCCAAAAGGTCAGCCATGCAAAGTGAAATTGCATTTGTCATTTACTGCAAGCTCATTGTTTGCAGTGAATGCCAAATAAAAGTTTCAAACATAAGTACTTTATAAAAGCTCATCGCCAATGTGAGTGGGCTGGTAGATTTTGCGAGCCCTGAGAAAGGTTCTGCAGACTGGAGGTCAACAGTCACAACTTATTTGTAACGTGGCTGGTCCCCTACTTCAAAAGCAACTCCCAGATAAAAAAAAAATTAAAAAAAAAAAATTTAAAAAAAAAATGGAATGGAAGATGCGCAGAGCAATACTTGTGGCTTTAAGTATTTCAAAGTCTTCCAGCCAACAGTTTTGGATTCCCCCAAGCTTTCTCCTCAAGAACAACCTCCCTCCTTCCACCCCCAATGTATGAACACTTTCTTTAAGCAGGTAATTGCACAAAGAAGATAATTTAAATAGAATAAATAGAATAGGAACCTCAGTTGGTTCCCGATGCAGAGATCTGAGTTCCAAGATGGATAAGCAAGCAAAGCCCATCAAACATCTACGCTTGCTGATCCATTCCTTGCCAGGGTTAAGGGAGTGGGGGGGGGGGGGCTGCTAACATGTTTCCAGCCTCGAGGAGCAGCACCTCGCCCCTTAAGGTGCACAAGTGGGAGCAATAAGTGCACCTCCCTGCACTTGATGGTGGGACAGAGGGGAATGAACAAAAAGAAAGTTGTGGCAGGGGACAGGCTGAGGCTTAAGCAAGTTTCACCGATGGGGCCCACTGCCCCAGGAACAAAAAGGCTAGAAGGTAGACCCTTTACCCAGACAACCACGCACCAAATGCTACACTACAGAGTTATCTGGTATTTGCATCGAATGGTTTTTCATTGAAAAATATTCATCCAATGCATATTTTTTGTGGGGTAAAGGTTTAATTTTTCGATGAAGACCCTCGATGGAAAAAATGTGCTGCAAAGACCATAAACCAGACTATACAAGATAATGATCTAGTACACCACAAGACATGTTCTGTGGCCCTTTACAATCACTTTGGGGTGATGCCAGTCTCAGCAACCATTGAAAAGAAAGCTCACGTATGTAGAGCGACTTAACCAGTGGGGCATAGATGAAGCGCAGGTTTCGTGCATGAACATTTCCATTTGTACGCTTCAGACTACACATCCACTCATTGCGTCTTTGGTTTTGCACAAACACAAAATGTACTAATCTACATAGTTGTCTAGCAACTAGTGCTCCCTGCGTGGGTGCCAAGTCAATATTTTTTGGGCGGGGAGGTGGCAATCTTAAGGCTCAACCTTTGCCTGAGAAGAAAGGGGCAGTGCGAAAAATGCGGAGTGCTGCTCCAAAAAAGAAAGGGGCGGGGTTTTAAATGTTTTAGTTCATATTATTCGGTTTCTTGTACAGTTTTTGGCTTCAATAAATGGATCAAACTGCTGAAGCTGCATTCGCCTCCTCTGACACAGATGGCTCCGAGGTGGCTACTGCCAGGGCGGTGCTGCCTCCACCACCCCAGCGTTTTCTCGTCATACCACGTGGAGTCTGTGCCACTTTGAAAGACTGCCAGTTCAACCCATCGACCAAAGACTGTAAGGGCCGAGATAGTCGATGACCTGCGACACTGCCGCCGGCCATATGAAGCACTGGCCTACTGACCTTTCAGAAGCACAAAACCAGATGGGGAATTTAGAACACACAATCTAAAGCAGCAGGCCGAAACAAGCAAGTCCAGGTGGGTTCATACCAGCTCCCTCGAAATGTTAAACTGCACTTATTCAGCAGTCTTTAAGCAGCACTGTAACTGTTAATGCAGGGCAAAGGGACTCTACAATAGTTTTGGCATCGTTGCAAATTCATATTCAGATGAATGCCTAATCCAGACCTTTGAAAGAGTTGTGCACCAGCTATGCCCAATGCCTGATCACAAAACGAGATCTGAACTGGCACGACTACCACGACCGCATCTTTCAAACCAACAAATCATTATACAAGTGTGAGTGGGTGAGGAGACAGTGATATGGAGTGAGAGGGGCGAGGAGGGATGCTATAATGGTTTAACAATAATGGCCAGGCAGAGGAAACACAAAGAAGGGCCGTAGTTTTAGGTGTAGTGTGTGCTGTAGGTGAAGATTCGTGGGTAACACACATGCTGAGCCTAAGTGCTTACAAGTATTGGTGAAGGTGCACACAGCTTTAGGGATCTTAAAAGCACTGTGCCGACAATCCAGATCTCATTAATGGACCAACATGTTTCATTCTGTCTGCTTGTATTCATGGGAACCCAGTCTTTGCAGCACAAAACAATAGCTTGGTTTCTGAAAGCGTAGAAAAGAGGCAGGTAACGCAACGTTGGCCATTGCAACCCACCAACATGGCATGTAGATGACCTCCCCAAGCTCTGTGCAACCCCCCCCTTCCCTAAACTGCATGCAACTACCCTGCATTGCCATCATCTTACAGGCAACTGGCAGACTGAAGAGGGGGCGCTTAACAAGGCACTTGCGCTCTCGCATCCTCCGCTCTTCAGTTACGAACGTGAAAATCACAACTCAAGAAACAAATCAATGCTTTGGCAAACCAAGGAGAACGTTCTGTGTATTCTGTACAAGTCTTATCCAACGAGTGCTGTACAAATCTCAACAGAAAAGGGGTGACGATGACACCAAGCAAAGAGGACGAAATAAACCAAGGCTAGTGGATGAGCGAAGAAAAAGGAAATCAAGACGCGCTCCGCTAAACTGACTTCTGGGAAGCTGGTTCCCTCTGGTGCATTGAAAGATGCAGCCAAGAGGATGCCAGGTTCCAAGGACATGATCCACATTCCTTCAAGCATTTCTGGATGTTCTCAAAGGACTAGGATGCCCAGCAATAGGATCCACAGACAGAAAGGGTTCTGGGATATCCCAAAATGTCAATGGAGCCTCACAAAACTGTCTGCATTCACCAATGGACCAAGGGTCTCCCAGCAAGGCCCAACAAGAAGTATCCCGGTTGTTCCAGGGAGGACTCTGTCCTCAGCCCTCAGCTTTTCTCCGGACGGTTGCGGTTCAGCACAGCTTTGGGGGTGAACTCCAGCTTCTCCTTCAGGCTGAGCACCTGCGTAAGGTCCTGGCCCGTCGTCTCCTGGAGCTTGCGGTCCTCCCGCTGCTCCAGGATGCTCTTCTCATCCTTGGGCAGCGGCATGTCCTTCCTGATAAACCACTCCAGGTGGTAACCCACCGCTCCAACCACAAACGCCACAGGGAAGGTGATGTAGGGGGCATAGGTCCGGACCAGGGCCCACACGACCGGCAACATGGCGTCTGTAAGAAAACAACAAGTCACAATCAGGTAGCAATAGTAAAAACACACAGCAGAGAAGTGCTGACAACTCGATGACATAGGTCACATGTCCTTAGGGATTGCTGTCAAGTGCTGAAGGGATTGACTGAAGCACGGAGCGTTTGTAGTATGCATGTGGAAACAATCAGACTAGAGTATTAGGGATGTTCTGCCTCATTATTGTCGCTTCCAATTTACTAAGAAAACACCCACCAGATACATCACCATCCAGCTCTCAGGGAGCATCAGCCACATACAGAACATTCACGGATGCAGGCCACTCCCAACCTATACTGCACTTACCGTCAAAGCTGGCTAGTCTAGAGTACACGCAAGAGCTAAATAGCTTTCAGCTCAAGGTCATTTTGAGCGCTGCAGTGTTCGTCAGTAAGTGATAACTAGATGGCCTTTGCTTACGTTAAGTTTATTAGGTTAACCATACGCATTTCAAGTCGTGCAGTTGGGGCAGAAAGAGTAGATGAAACATCCATTATGTGCGCAGCTGGAGGAGGGAAGTGTGGGAACCGCGGAGGGAGTCAAGAAAAAAACAGAATTCCACTCCAAAAGTTTTTTGTTTGAGGAACAAGGGTCATTGGCAATTTAATTTAACTGTAGCTTCCGTCTCAGTCCTTCAAATCCGGTCAGTACATCACATCTAAATATCAGAAAACGAGCTTTCGGTTCAGACCTAAAATCTCCCTTTTTGAAGTCAGGGGGACCAGTTTATAAGGGAATAATGGCTTCTGGAAAGACTGGTAGGGCTTGGCACATCCCAGTTGTGTATTATTTTGCTACCCGACACAGGGACCAAAATTATTACTGGATGAGCAGAAACTAAAAGCAGCGCCAAGGTAATCAGCATTACCCAGTGAGTTGGAGCTACCAATGGGGAACTAGGAACTAGCACATAGCATTCCGCAAATCTAACAGATATAATATGCAAATTTAATATGTTGTCCATTATTCCTGACCCCCTATGCTTTATGTCATATAGAGGTGTCAAAAACACACAAAGGTAATGTCACATAGGTATGTTTTTCAGTATCGGTTGGCTTGGGGAGTCAAAGGTAGCTCCTGGTAGCTGTTCGGAGTCAAACCAACCAGTTGGGATACACATTAGAACAACACAAACACGGTTACCCCAATGTAGTCTGAAACGCCCAGGACCAACGGGGAACAAACAACAAGGAGGTCCTTTGCGTACCATCAAAAGGCAAAATGCAACATATAGAATTACAAAAACAAAGTATGTGCAATACATATAAAATAATATAAACATGGAGAAAACATATCCAGTTGAACAGAAGAAAAAAAAAAGCGTCATCCAATGAGTACAATATTGCATACACAACCCTACTACGAATAACATGCACAAGTACAATATCCAACGAATAACATGCACAAGTACAAGCCCATACAAAACAAAATTATAATTAACAAAAGTGACAGTGTCTGATCCCGTCTGGTCTGTGCTTGAAAACCTAGTGAACTTAACAAGCCTGCGGTAAAACCCTGTCGGGCAACCGTACACACCGCCTTCATCAGGACCATACAAAACATTTTCAGGTGAAGAAAATTCAAGTCAATGGCCGAGGGAAATTTGTAGTTGAATCAGACATCCACAAAGGACTACCACCTAGATGGAGCAAGGTCATCACACATACGAACATACAACAGGGTCACGTCTACAACAACCAATTTACTTTCCGAGTCGTTTCGGACAGCAAGCTGGGCAGCTATTCCTGTCGGATTTAGGACTGGCAGAGGTAGACAATGAATATTCTTAAATGTATCTGCCACACAGATCAGTTATTTCACGACACCCTTGCTCCCATGCGGTTAAGTAGTTTGGTGTTCCGCTTGTTTCTAGGCCTGGATTCAGAGCAACTGATACTGTTCATTAGAGTAGCGTGATCACCTTGTTCCATTTAGGCGGATGTCGTTTCTATGTGGATGTCTGATTCAACTGTAAATTTCCCAAACACACTTCAAGCAGAAACGCGAGGTGGCCAGGAAAGGATCAACTTTTATGCTGTATAAATGTTGTTTCTTAATAGGTTTTGTCTGACGTGGTTAAGAGTTTCTTTTACCGCAGGCTTGTATAGTTGTGGTTTCACTAGGTTTTCAAGCAGAGACCAGACAGGATCAGACACTGTCGCTTGTTTATATTTTTGTTTTGAATGATAATGTTTTCTTGTGCACGTTGTTAGTTTGTTTAGTATTCATTATGCGCACCGGACCCTGGGGTATAAGGGCGCAGAAAGTAAGAATATGTACAGCTTAGAGCATAAGTTACAGGTTACAGTTACAAGTTACATAAATTACCGGTTACAGGTGCAAGTTTACAATACAAGTTACAATCGTATGGTGCAGATGCTGTGTAGCAAACAGGCGTAAGCAATATCATGGGTTCAATTAGCAGTTGCTGTCGTTAGCCAGTTAATTACAATTTGCCTGAATTTGGAAAAAGAGTGTTCTAGCCTCGCGGTAGTGGGTAATTCGTTCCACAATTGAGCAGCTTTGACTGGGAAGCTAGCTCCGCCTATGGTGGTCAGTTTAAAGCGAGGTACTTGTAGGCGATTGGTGTAAGCAAGTCTGGTTTGTCTTGTGGGGAGTGATCTGGTGAATCTGTCCTTAAGGTATTGCGGGGCTTTGTTATGTAGAGATTTGTATGTGAGAGATGCAGTTTTAAGTTTGATTTTCTCATGGGTGGAGAGCCATTTATGTTTCCTTCTTATTGCTGTAATGTGTGCTCTCCTGGGGATGTTCAATGCCGCTCGGAGGGCCTTGTTTTGCTGTATCTGGATTTTGTTGATGATGGATTTAGTGGCTCCTATGTACAGTGCGTTACAATAGTCTAGTTTAGCGATGATAAGGGCTCTGGCTAGTGTTAGACAACTGTGCTGGGAAAGGAATTGTTTTCCTGCTCTAATGAGCTTACATGTGTAGGCTGTTGAGGAAGCTAGGGAGTTTACCTGTTTGGAGAATGAGAAGGTAGAATCAAGGTAGATCCCTAATGTTTTAACTTCTTTAGCAACTTGTATGCAGTTCCCATCTATGATAAAGGAAGAGTAATTTGTGCTTAGTTTAGTGATGAGGGGTGCGGTGCCTAGGATAAGAAGCTCAGTTTTATCATCGTTCAGGCATAGGCCGTGGGTTGCCATCCAAACCTGAACGATACTGTATATTTTGTTCACCATTGCTAGATCTTTTTCGTAAACCCCTGTGAGTGGGAGGAGGATTTGGGTATCGTCAGCGTAGTTAGTATACGTGATACCCAGATGGTCCAAATCATCAAACAGGGGCTTAGTGAATATGTTGTATAGCGTTGGTGAAACGCAGGATCCCTGTGGCACACCGCAGGTAATAGGGATGGGGTCTGCAGCTGCTGTAGGTGAGAAAACCCTCATGGTGCGGTCACTAAGGAAGGATTGTATCCATGCAATAGCCTCAGTGGAGAAGTGTGCTGCTGAATCTAGGTGGTTACATAGGACTTCATGGTCCACTAAATCAAAAGCGGCCGATAGGTCTAGTAGCAGGAGGAGTGCTGGTTTTCCAGAATCTCGTACTTTGTCTATTTGGGCTTTCAGGTCAATCAGTGCAGTTTCTGTGCCGTGAAGAGGGCGGAAGCCAGATTGTCGGGAGCCTAATAGTTGGTTTTGTTCCAGGAAGTTTTGGATTTGGATATATGCCACCTTATCCAGTATCTTCAAAAGGAACGGTACCGTAGTAATAGGTCTATAATTGGTGGGTATAGTGGGGTCTAGAGTAGCCTTTTTTAAGAGTGGGAGCACCCAGGACTCTTTTAAGTTACTGGGGATAATGCCTGTGGTAAAGGAGGCATTAATTAGCTTAGTGATAAATGGTGCTAGATCTCGTGCGGCATCTTTGATAAGTTGTGCTGGGCATAAGTCTCCTTTGCAATTAGACGGTTTTAGACCGAGTATTACTTTCTCTACTTCTAGTATGGAGACTTTGGAGAAGTGTAATTGCGTAGTGGATTTGGAGTTAGGAAGTGTCTTAATAGGCGGTAATATGTTGGGTGCTAAGGTCTCGTGTTTTAGTTCTATTTTCTTTTGGAGGTTTCGGACTTTGTTAGAGAGGGCATGCTGGATTTCAGAGCACCATTTTTTATCTTTAGGTGTTATTGGGTTTTCCAGTTCTCCGAGTATGGCGAACAGTTCTTTTGTACTTGATTTGGCTTGTGTGATTCTGTTATTGTAGGTCTCTTGTTTAGCTAGGATGATTTCTTTTTTATAATGAGAAGAGATGTTAACTAATTTCAGTTTATTTTCAGGACTGGGGTTAATTTTCCACGTATTTTCCCATTTCCTTTTTTCTAATCTCAGGTTTTTTAGGAGAGGGGTGAACCAGTTGTTCAGGTGGCTCTTTGGTTTGCTGTTTCTGAGCTTGAGTGGTGCGATGTCGTCAAGGATTTTGTTCATGATGTTGTTAAATTCTTCCACTAGGCTGTTAGGGTTAAGGTTGTCAGGTAGGTTGTCAGGTAGAGCGTCCAAAGTGGGCATGATGCCGGGGAGTAGTTTGTCTAAAGTCATGTTTTTTTTGTTTCTGGTAAGTGCAGGAGGTGCACACGGTTGTTGCAGTTTGGGGGTGGCGGTGTCCACAGAGAATGAGATTAGATGGTGATCTGACCAAATTTGGGGTGAGATGGTGAGAGGCTAAATTGCAGGTGTGGTCAGCAATCCAATCAAGGGTTCTCCCTTTGATATGGGTGGGTTCAAGCACTCATTGTGTGTAACCCAGTTCTGTTAGGGTGTTAGAGGCTGCTGTGGCTTGTAGGTCGTTGATATCATTGAAGCCAATATTGAGGTCACCTAGTAGTATTGATTGAGTAGTATCTTTAAGGTTTTCTGATAGGATGGTAGTTAAGTCTTCTATGAAATTCTTGATAGGACCTGGAGGTCTGTATATCAAGTGAAAGTTAAGAGTTTGAGAGTTAGCTGTCGGTGTCTTGGTGGACATTATCTCACAACATTCAATGGTTGGTGAGGGGGTGAGTCTCATCCCAAGTTTAGTTTTGACGATGATGGCTAGTCCGCCACCTCGAGCTCCGCACCTATCCGATCTGAGGATAGTATAATTGTTGGGCACAGCTAGGGATAGTGCTGGGCCTGAGGCCTCATGCAGCCAAGTTTCTGTAATGGCTAGGAAGTCGTAGTCTTCCGTCAAGATAACTTCGGATATTTCTATGGCGTGGGCGACTAAGGATCTAGCGTTTATTAAGGCTCCTTTGAATTTAGGTGTGCGGTTAGGGTGTGTAACAGTATTTATTATTGCAACATTAGGAATGGCATTTGTTTCTTTGTTTGATTGGTGGTTGTTGTACTTAATGTAGTTATGGGTGGATGGTTTGCGAGTGGGTTTCTTTTTGGCTCGAATGATGTTAGTTTCGTATTTGATGAGCGGATCAAAGATTCTGGGTAGTCTTGCTCGTAGTCTTAGGGTTCTGTCAGCTATGTTACATTGTGTAATGGATTGTTGTATTATAGTTGCTATTGGAGGCGACATGGTGAGACGTTCCCATGGGGCGGGTGAGGAGGCCAGGTAAACTAGATAGGATAGTATAAGGAGCATTGTATAATGTGTGAGCATCCTGTGTCTAGGTAGATGGCTAGAGTTTTAGTTTTAGGTAGAGTGCAGGCAGAGTAGCTACTAGATCTGCTATGTTGTTATCTGGTGAGTGAGGTCAGGCACATAGTGTTAAGTTGCAGTGATCAAAGGGCGCAGACAGATGGCAGTGTGGTGTATATATGGCCATGGGCAACACAATTGCTATGGTCTATGAGCAACCATAGGGCACAGCACAATTACTGTGGTCTATGGGTGGCCAAAGGGCACGACACAATTACTGTGATCTATGAGCGACCAAAGGGCACAACACAATTGCTATGGTATATGAGCGACCAAGGGCACAGCACAGTTACTGTGGTCTATGGGTGACCAAAGGGCACAGCACAATTACTGTGGTCTATGAGCGACCAAAGGGCACAACACAATTGCTATGGTATATGAGCGACCAAAGGGCACAACACAATTACTGTGGTCTAGGAGCGACCAAAGGGCACAACACAATTACTGTGGTCAAGGAGCGACCAAAGGGCACAACACAATTACTGTGGTCAAGGAGCGACCAAAGGGCACAACACAATTGCTATGGGATATGAGCGACCAAGGGCACAGCACAGTTACTGTGGTCTATGGGTGACCAAAGGGCACAGCACAATTAATGTGGTCTATGGGCGACCAAAGAGCACAACACAATTGCTATGGTATATGAGCAGCCATAGGGCACAACACAATTACTGTGGTCTAGGGGTGACCAGAGGGCACAATACAATTACTGTGGTCTAGGAGCGACCAAAGGGCACAACACAATTACTGTGGTCAAGGAGCGACCAAAGGGCACAACACAATTACTGTGGTCAAGGAGCGACCAAAGGGCACAGCACGGTTGCGGCGGCATTAGTGGGGCGCGGCGTAATATGTTGCATGAGAACAGTAGCAGTAGCATAATGCACATGAGTAACAAATAGTTAGCAAGAGTGAATTCACCAAGTTTGTGTGTTTATACTAGCAGTAAGCAGTAGACATTCACATGAAGACCGTAGGGTAGACTAAGCGACTAAGGGTGTTATGCTTTACTCACAGAGGGTTGAATCCAGAGAATGCAGGTAGAGAGTACTGCTTCTTCCACGGCATAGCGGAGGCTGTACCACGGTTAGATTAGTCTCTTTTTCTGTGGGGTCCGTCAGGAAACCTTCGTGCTCGTTCAAGGAAGGTCTCGACTCTGTACTGGATTCTCCAACACAGCAAAATGTTTGGTGGGAATGTAGATTGGGTGTAGCGCTCACATGCGCTAAACAGGGGCAAAACAGGGCCTTGTACTG
The DNA here is from genome assembly GCF_040938575.1 of Ambystoma mexicanum. NCBI lineage: Eukaryota > Metazoa > Chordata > Amphibia > Caudata > Ambystomatidae > Ambystoma > Ambystoma mexicanum. The sequence goes on from NC_090934.1 coordinate 77,306,409, forward strand.
GCCTTAGGCTGGCCGCCGGCTATTCCACCTGCCGGCGGAAGTACGAGTTTAAAATAACTCGTTGCTAGGCGACCGGGGGAAGCCGAGCCTCGATCTCATGCCGCATCGCGCCCGACATTTTATGATGGACGTGTTGGTTATGTCTTTGTAGGGTCTTATGAAAATATTGACTCATTGGATGACGCTTTTCTCTTCATTTCAACTCGATATACGTTTTCTCCATTATTGTATTATTTTACGTTTATTGTACACATTGTTTATGTAATGCATTATATTTATTTTATTTTGCCTTTGATCGAGTTCTTTTGGGCTACGAGCAGAAGCCAAAATAGCTCCCTGCTCCCCTCAATTTTGAAACCTGTGACATATAAGACTCTCTCCTGCCCAAACAAGACTTTGCAGAGGCACAGAGCCAATTGGTAAAGCTTCCAATTCTACTATGAGCTAGGCCATCGGCATTAGGATGCGTGAAAGCATAGCAGAATATCGAGGTAGGATGAACTGTTGGCAACTAAGGATAATAAGGATGCAATTCGTTCCAAGTATCATGGGCCCGGCAAATGCCGATTATAAGCATGGTGCCAACTATGCATATAGCAAGTTGACCATATTCTGGTTGTGCTTGAAAGCTTTAATGAAGGACTCGAGGACATTCCAGGCTCATTACTGCAAAATAACAGTAACCCATTCATATTTTAAAGTTCATGCGTGGCTCCCGAACAACACCAAGCACAACCTTCCAGGGGAAGCCCTCTTTTTAAATAAGGACTTTGTGTTGACATCAGTGAGGTTCATCGGTCCACGTGCCCCCCACCACCTTGTGAAAGGGACCCCAAAAAAAAAATATATATATATGTTTTTAAAAATAAAACAAACTACCAAAAAATAAATAAATAAATCACCCGATGCTATCCCACTAAAGAGCACTCACCGTTTGGGAATCTGGACCCACCTGCCCATGCTAGAGAACAGCCCAACTGGCCAGCAGGGAATTAGGTGTGCTGTGACCTCTTTAGAATACTCCCACAGTACTAGAACTGTTTAGGGTGGGTTCACCTAGCCTCCATTGAATACTGCCACATTGCCAGTGGGACAAAACCTCCCTCGGCTTAAGGTGCATGATGAGTCTTGCGGCCGAAATCTGAGGATTCGAAGTCACAAACAGGGTTTCAACTATTTCAAGACATTCCAAATGTCCCTTTAAGAGCCCAGTCCACTTCATTTGAAACTTTTCTTTGGCTATAGAGAAGTGTGGACATGTTCGGATCAGAAATTGCGACATTTGTAGATGAGCTGGAGGAGTTTGCTAGTTGTTCTGCGGCTAAAACCCTTTTTGTGTGTATTCAGACCCCTATTCATTTTCCCTAATCCTTCATAAAAGTCTCTCTTGGGCTTCATCTGCCTCCCTTTGTGTCACCAAGAAAACGATAAAATACATTTTAACACCTTTCGTATTACGAAACCTATAGAAATCCTTCTGCGATGCTGAGAATCCTTCCTGTGGAAGTGTGAATTTGGGTTGGTTTATGCGATAGAGGCAAGTAATACCTGGCAAAGCAATCTCAGAAACATGTATCTGCATTTACAGAGCTCCTCAATCACCCCTTCCCTTTACGAGTAAGGAGGAACTTTTGATTACAGATGGTTTCAATGCAGGGCACACATTGATGGGGGGAGGGGACAACATCCTCTTGCTATTTTTTGGGAGTGGGAATGGGAACTGTGTCCACTTTAGTTGGAGCATGCGCAGCCAGGTATCCCCAGTCCTTTCTTGCAGCGGGATGGCATGTACCAATTTTAGGAGTCTCTCCCACCGTTTTGGGCATTTGTAGTGTGTCTGCGGCTCTCACTTGCAGCCATGGATGGACACAGGTGCACTAGTGATGGGAGACAATCGCCGCCCACAGTGTAACATCTGAGCAGTATGCCTTTGATGGACGTGTTCCTTTCAATGCCAAAATCCCCATCACATGGTAACATGCTACCTCCTCCATTTACATGATGCACGCTGGTTTCACCATTTTTGTGGCGATTATGAACCTTTTTCAGGGATAGCAACAATAGGCGCACCTGCATCAAACATTGATTAAGCTGAATGTACGACACTTTTGAACAGGGCCTTAAGTCTAGACAGTAGAACCCCTCAAGACGTTTATAGGGAGCTCAACCGGTGTCATTTCAAGCATGAGGAGGAGGAGTCAGTTCCGGGCTTTAGGATCCCATCGCTTTGCAGTCTGGTCAGGTGGGAGCTCCACGTGTTTTACGCAAAATAACAGGAGATAAATAACTTGCCGATCACTTAAGAACCCCGTTCCTGCATTTTTTGGTAAACTTGAGTGCTAACTGAGTGACGCGAGATGAGAAAAGTAGGCATAACATTGCAAATGTACTAGTGTCGGTGACCTTAAGAGTTGTGTACTCCTAAAATCCTTACAGAGATGTATGCAAGCAACCTGCATGCACGTGTTAAGTCGTCTGCCCCCTCTACCTTTCACAGTCAAAAGGGAGTACAATTGAGTTATGCAAAGATCATTTAATTTACACTGCACGAAAATCTGAGTTAGCAGGTATTATCTAAAAGAAGTTATTATTGTAGAGATTAGCGGCAGGAATCGCGAGTGACAAAGGAAGGGCATAAGTAGATGGGGGAGGAGTGCCATCATATGTCAATTGTCTTAAATGCAGGCACTAATTTCAGAAACTGACAGATTTACATGTCCAGATAACTAACCCATGAGAGATTATTGTGGAGCTTGTGTTAACCAATACCACTCCAGGCGACGTTCGTGCACACTGTAGTGATTTGGCTTCTCCTGGCATCCTTGTAGAATGGATGGAATGTTAAATTGACTGACATCAGAATGTTACTAGGTAGAATGTTGTGGTATGACTGGTGTTCTGAGAGAGTCAGTTGAGATGTGAGCCCAGAGAGAGAGGGTGCCAGTGCTGGTCATTGTACCCCTGAAGTTGCCATCTTATAAATATGACTAAAAAAACTGGATGTCATGTACTGGAGGAGCTTAATAAAGAAGTCACCTATACATCCTATGATTTCCGAGTCTTACCTGAACCCATATTTCTACACACACCTAATTTAAATAAATATAAATGTAAAAATCAAAATAAAGAATTCACCAATTCTAGGTGCAGTGGAGGAACTATGATCCTGGCACAAGATCACAACATACAAGAAACAATGAAGATCCGAAGGTAGGATCCTCCCGTCCTCTACTCACTTTCATATACTGAAAAAAAAAAATATAAGTCAATATTAGGTAAATTCAGTAGGCAAACCTACACAATTTCGAAGGAAGAGACAGTGTTCAATTCCAATAAAAAATGATTGGGTTTAATAGCATCAAATTTCCAGAAGGCAGCAAGTCCGAGGACAGCTGATGCCTTCTTCCCGAGCAATTCGGACTGGAAAGAAGAATAACACATGAAGTTTTGTGTACTCTCTGATTAGTAAACGTATGTTCGCATGAAAATCCATCTCCACAAATAATATTGTAGGCATCAAGTTTCAGCACTCTTCAGTTCAAACCATCCAGCACTTAGAACTAGCTGGATGTAACCCATATTAATGTTGGCCAAGAGCCTCATGTAACAATCTCCCCTTGATGGTGGCATGCATCTCCATTTAATCCAAACTCTAGTGACCTCTTGGTGTGAGGAGGGCCCATAAAATAGACGGGCTTACCTTAACGGAATAGCATATAATCAATGAAGAAAAGTATTTATGCAGTGGAACTGGGAACCCAATCCTACAAAATGGGAGAAATATAAGTAATGATGTTAGACACCAGTGATCGCAATCTCAGTATTGTCATGTCTGAGCTCTAAATACATGAGGTCTACTATAATGAACCTGCAATAATCCGCTTTAGTCCACTTCAAGGTAATCAATCTCAATCAGTGCTTTACAATGAACACGGATAACAAAGCGAGTTGGCTTGAAGGTGCTTGCAAACCCAACATATACACCTGTAACAAAAGAAACTACCAGTAAACAACATGGCGCTATCTCAGAGTAGAATATTCATACTGAATATGCTCATCTGTCAAGATACTCCCACTGCTCTAAATGACTTACCCCATGCTGGTGTCGCTATTCCACATCTTCCAAATGAATAAATTCACCAGAATTGTCATCAGTCTCCTATTTTAGATATATCCCAAAGGATGTAATGGCCTTTTCTATAATCAAGACTGTAGCTCATCCATTATCCGACAAAGTAAGTTCTGTGGGAAATCCAAAATAAGGAAGTAAACCCTCTCCCTCACAAAATGCGTTCTACAATAGGCAGTGAAAGCCGTCTGTATTTCCGATATAGATAGCGTGCCTTACCTTAAGAAGCAAGTTTATTCTTATTTCAACAAGTAACCGGCTCGCGTCTGTATGCCAACTATGGCCAAGTCCACTGTGAACCAACAGCGTGGCATCCCATACGCCCAAGTTTCATTCACCCCGACATAAAGGATGGACTAACTGTTAGTACTGGAGAATCCCGCAACCATCTTGGAAAGGAACCAAAGTCTCTAAACGCTAATGGGGCAGGCGGCAAGAGCCTCTTTAGTAAGGTAAAAATTCAACTCTCACTCGCCGATCTCCATGGCCTGATCACTCATGTGTATAAACCTGTCAAAAAATCAAAAAAATTATTGGAATTGAACACGGTCTCTTCCTTCAACATTGAGTGTTAACCAATAAGCATTTGCTTTTTGTGCAGAAAACCATTGTTTTTGAGTAAACCCGTACTCTGTCGGACCCCCTGTCCCCTGTGTTTCTTTCCTCCTCTTCTCTGCACCCCAATGCCTGTGGGCTCCGGCGCATTACAAATGGACAAATCACAATATTGAAAACAGCAGGCTTGGAATGTACTGTATCCTGCAAGATATGTTCTCTTTGGTGCGTTCACTACCTAATCACGTCTCGCATCAAGAGAGAAGATATTGGTCAACCAGACTCAATGGTATAGCTCTTCCAGTCTTCTAATGTTATTCTTTCAAACCTGGCAGGTGTAGTTTTCCTATGACCGTTTTAAATCCAGGCCTACAAGTCCAAGAAGGTAAACACGGAAAGCATTAAACAGGTCGAGATATCAAGAACATCGTTCATGATGACAAGCAGATGGGACTTATAAAGGGGTGCAAAGAATGTTTTGTTTTGCTGTGATGTCATTTCTCTGACGTGGTTCACTACATATGCACATTAACCCCCATGCAATTACTTTTAAAACTCGACCTGCATCAAGCCATTTGGCTTTATAGCCTCTTTGCTACCAGTCATGTGTCCCACAAGACTTAAAAAATATATATATTGTTTATAATAGAAGAAATTCTTGGCCTGGAGCCGATGGCGTACAGAGGCTGAATAGCCGAGCTCTGGCCAAGATGCCGTTTCTCGATCCTTTTTTCCGGTATAAGAAGTGCCTTGACCACGAAAAGCTGATGCAGAGGTGGGAGAAGCCGGCCCCGAAGCAACCTGCTTGACCAACCGGGAAATCGGACCCTCTGGTCGGCGAAATTGTCCTCGAATCATACTCCCTCCCCGCTCCCATACGCATCCAAGATGGCGCCCGGTGCCATTTAGCGGAAACTCCGAGAAGGAAGCCGCCATCGAACGGCTTCCGGGGACTAAGGTGGCCAGATCGAGCAGAGACACCACGACGGAGCATGATCGCATGCAGAACATCGGAGGGGAGAGCCCCCATCCTGCTTCTCACCACTGGGCGAGGCCCGCCACAGCGGCACCTCTACACCTGTGGTACACTACACAGGCTTAGCCGTCGCTGGGGACGGCCCGCTGAGGGCGCACACTACCACCGGAGGTTCCTCCCCAGCGTCGCCCCGAGGCACAGGACATCGAGAACCAGCTGCAAGAGCGCGACTGCGGCGCCCCCAGATCTTTCGCTCAGAGGCATGGGCAGTTCGGCGACTTCACAGATATAGTGGTGGCACCCCTACCACCCCCTGCAGATTCAGATTTATTGACTTTTGACACCTTGGGAACGTCACTCATTACTCATACACAGAGAGACGGCTGATACCCCCACCGGTAACTCATCTAAAGTCTCCCAGGGGCAGCATCACTGAGACTCCAAAATGGCCACCAGGAACAAAGCGAAAACAGCCACCATGGACTCATTTGTATCCGCCAAGCCAAAAACCCCCCACACTGGCTCGCTCTTGTGCCCCAGAGATTACCCACACAAAAGAGGGGGAAGCCACGGTTAACCACTTCCAAATAATGGAGGCTATTGCTTCATTGAGGACACACAGACACTAAGATCGACGAATTTAAAATGGACATTCAACTCATGCGTCAGAATGCCCGCAAATTAACCGAGAGGGTGACAAACACCGAGACTTCAATAGAAGAAACAGCAGGAGCCACGGCAGTCTTGAAGTCCAAGGTTGCAGACCTAGAGAAGAAAGTGGCGATCCTAGAGGAGAGATCCGAGGAGGCTGAAGGTCGGGCTAGACGGGGCAATATTAGGATCCTAGGAGTACCAGAGGGAAACAAAGGCCCGAACACTACAGCCTATATAGAATCCTTGCTACAAGAGATTGGGGCCGGGAAATTGTTGCAAGGATTTGCGGTCGAAAGAACCCACAGGTCACTCCAGAAGCGGCCCCCACCTGGATCATTTCCACGACCAATAATTGCTAAAATCCTAAACTTTCAAGATAGGGAGATTAACCTTCACCACTCCAGGGAAGAAGGCCCCATCAAACGTGGTGACTCTAAAATAACCATTTATCCCGATTACACTCAAAGTGCAGAGGGAGAGGAACTCTTTTGTCCCGGTAAAAGCAAGACTCCGACAATTAAACCTGAAATACAGGCTGCTCTACCCATCACGCCTGAAAGTCATGTTCAACGGACGAGCCACATTCCTAGAAAACCCAACGGCCGCCAACATGTGGCTGGAAGATAACAACCTTGCAGATGGTAAAGATGCTTCCCAGATGGAAGAATGAGTCTCTCAGACCGTCGGCACACGCTGCCATAAATGACCACAACAAACACAACCAACCGGACCTTAGAAGGTAATCCAACTAACAGTTAGCTACATAGAAACGGCCCTCGTTCGGCCTCTCCGCCAGACACCTGCCCTATCCCCCGCAGACAATCCGGGTCGGGACAGCCACCTGCCCGACCCAGCTCACGCCCGATACCCGGATGGGTCTGGACGGCTCAAGAGCGCCCCAAGCACCACAACGAAGATGTAGTCGCTGGGCGCACCAGTTTGAGTTTTGTTAGTTATGCAGTCTTCCTACCACTATCGCTGAAGAAACACAGGATGGGTGCATGCCACAACTTGGGGGGAGAAGAACCCGATTAATCCCGTCAACGGCCTAATAACCTAAGATTGGCATTACTACAGGCTCCAGAGGATGAGCTACCAGCCAGTCTCAAAACATTGACCCGATGGCATCACAACTCAAGGTCATGACGTGGAATGTGAGAGGGATGGGCTCATAGCGGAGACGAAATCAAATACAATCCTATCTCCGCAGGAAAAAGGTCTCAATTGCAATGTTACAAGAGACACATCTTACGGAAGACACCATGTCCAAAATAATAGAGCGATGGGCTGGGACCGGAGAGGTTCCCCCTACTCCAAATACTCAAGGGGGGTGTTCACATGGGTGAACCCGAACATGCCCTTCCAATTTCAAGGATTCGAGTCCAATAAAGAAGGAAGGTTTGTGATAATGTGGGGCACCATCGAACAGACTCCAATCTGCCTAGTTAATTCGTACTTCCCGCAACACGGGATACCATCTCACCTCAGAGCAATATGCTCAGAGATAGCACACCACCGAAATAGGACCTTTATATGGGGGGGGGGTGGGGGGACTTCAACTGTGTCATGGATGGCTCTATGGACAGGTCTGCACCACCCCCCATCCAAGTAACCCCGCAACATGTGCTCTGACAGAAACACTGCAACAACTCGACTTGGTGGATATTTGGAGGGAACATCATCCTGTTGAAAATATCTATTCTTATTATTCAGCCCCACATAAGATCCACACGAGAATCGACTATCTGTTCCTCGACAGTGAACAAACATCATTGCGAGAAACCACGGCATACTTAGGAAGATCAATCCCGCAAGAAATGCCAAGTTTGACTTCGCAACATACACTACCAGGTCTCATAAGGAATCCGACAAACCCGGCAGACTGCTGGCCCTGCTGGCCTGGCTGTGTAAGCGTGAAAGTCCCAGGCACCTCCCAATGGAGATACTAGACGAGAATGAGACAAGCCACAAGACACAACTAGGAATTAATGAAGTGTTTGCCAAATTCTACTCCAGATTGTACTCCCACGAAACACAAATAGACAGACGAAATAAAGGAAACACTAGATGAGATAGGCCTCCCCAAAATATCCAGCGATCAGAGAGAGGCACTCGAGATGGAAATCACAGCAGAAGACGTGACTAGTGCAATCCGATCACTAGCCACCTGTAAGGCTCCCGGAAATGACGGCCTCCCGCCTGAATTTTACAAAACATACGAATCCATCCTCACCCCAATCCTCCACGAGGTCTACATGGAGGCCTACGAAAACAGGGTCTTACCTAACACTATGAAAGAGACAATAATTATTCCCATGCTCAAACCAAACAAACCACCCACTGACTGACTCTTATCGCCCTCTGGCCATGTTAAATGATGATAGTAAGATTCTCACCACTATACTAGCCAGCAGACTCGCTAGGGTGGTAGGGTCCCTAATCCACGAAGACCAGAATGGCTTTGTCCCAGGACGCAACACCACAGCCAACCTGAGAAGGCTTCAACACATTATGGCCGAAACCTATGAGAATGAGGAAGACCTAGCAGTACTATCACTCGATGCCATCAAGGCCTTTGATTCCATCTTCTGGGAGTGGCTCATCGAGGTGCTGAGGGGGTTCGGGTTTGGCGAGGGCTTTGTCAGATGGATCACAGTACTCTAGAATTCTCCTAAGGCAAGAGTAAAAACCAGCAGAACGGTGTCTGAATTCTGGAAAATACAAAGGGGCACCAGACAAGGGTGCCCACTGTCGCCCATGCTATACATATTGGGCCTTGAGCCGATTGCCATATACTTTAGGAATCAATTCTTTGACGCTGGCATCAAAGTGGGCAACGAACATAACATAATATCCCTGTACGCGGACAATGTCCTTTTATACTTGAAAGATCCCCAGGTCAACGCACCAATCACATTGGATGTACTAGACAACTATGCGAAATACTTCGGGATCAAATTCAGTAGACTGAAATCCTCTGCCTTTCCCTTGGCCAGCCTGAGAGGCTTAGAAGAAACTGACCTCCCAGACATTGGGATAAAGTGGCAACGCGACACGTTCCGGTACCTAGGAATTAATGTGAGTCACACCCTGATGCTCACACACGAGCACAACACGGAGGTAGCAATAACCAGCCTTCGCAGATCCATGAAGTTTTGGTCTACACTCCCACTTGCAATGGTGGGCAGAGCAGCAATCGTCAAGATGATAGTCCTCACCGATTTCTGTACTTCTTCGTCAACATATGCCACTACGTCAGACCGCCCTTCTTTAAGAAATTAGAGGCACTATCAGGCACTTCCTATGGGGACCTACCAGGCATAAATTGACTTTGGCTACCCTATCCCTCCCATATAAGGAGGGGGGAATACAACTCCCAGACCTCCAGTTGTATTATCTTGCGGCACAGCTTAGCCACGTGACGAAGTGGCTCCCCGACGAACCATTAGCCGAGCTGGGACTATTGAAACAATCTCCCTCCAAAATATTCCCCAGGGAAACTCTTTGGAACCCTCTACGACAAATCCCCAGATGCCCCCCTGATCGTCGAACTTGGCAGGCAGATCTGGACCAGAACCTGCTACATCAGACAGGTGAAACACCCTTACTCTCCAGACAACCCCATTCTGGTTGACGTGTGCAAAACAGAATCGGATCTCTCCACATCTAGGAGGTGGGAGGACTCCGGAATTTACACATGGGGAGACATGTTTGAGGAGGGCGAATTGAGGGATTTTCGCTGCAGGCTAATGAGGGGCTATCAAGCGGCCAGTTCCTCTGGTATCATCGGCTCAAACAAACCGCCAAGAAGATCTGGTGCAGCTGGCCGGAGGAACCCACCCTGGACCCACTGTTACAAGAGATGCACGACCTCACGAATGGCTGGAAACCGGTCTCTCGACTCTATAGGAGACTCATCGATAAACCCAACCCCAAAAGTGCGACACTGAAGGCGAAATGGGAAACAGATCTTGAAACTACGCTTACAGACAAGGAATGTTGAGAAACTCCAGATTCGGTCAGATACAACTAAACGTCCTGTATCGGATGTATATGACCCCACACAGGGTGGCCTCGTTCAACAAACAGGCCTCCCGGCTTGCCCGTGGTGCGGAAACGACAAAGCTGATCTGATCCACATGTTCTGGACTTGCACCAGGACAATGGCGCTGTGGTCCAAAGTCAAACAGACCTGCACTGACGCCGGGGTAAGCAGATACGAATGGACACCCGGGGAATGCTTATTAGGGGCCTACCCCAGACCAAGCAAATACAAACATGTCGTTAAGTTGATGGACATTTCATGTATCCTTGCAAAAAGAACTATAGCCATGGCATGGAAGTCACCAGGGGGCCCTAGACATGAACGCTGGTTAAAAGAACTAGAGAGATGGACTGCAGCCGAAACCAGAGCCTGGCAAGATGGAATCGCCTCCGACTGAGACTTTGCGAGTGGCACCCTGGACTCTTGGAAGGCCCTCCTGAGAGATATACACTTCAGTGCAGACCATAAACCCCCCTGATAAACCCCATTACTCTGCCATATAGGATCCCTCACACTCGCCCGGATATGGTGATCTCCTTGACCAAGATCCCTCCCACTTCCCGAGATGTCGGAACCCCCATCTGCACCCATGCCCACCCAAGTAAGAGGAACTGTTTCCCTTGAAGACTGTTGTTTATGTTTATTGTTTTAGTTAATTTTCTTGTATTTGTATGCATTTAATACAAATGGCAATAAAATACGTTAAAAAAATAAATAAAATAGAAGAAATGCTTGAATTCCGAAAATTAGAGGCAAACAAATGGGCCTTCATTTACATCCAGCCTCGTGGAAATGTGTTCTTCCCCAAATCGGGCTACATGAGTTACCACAAGTGGTCATGCTACTCGCAGGACCAACTGTTCAGAGGCTACACATTTGACCTGAAAAATAGTTTAGAATTCCTAGCAGCAGCAGCAAATAAGCTAACGGCTTACCTGTTGCATAATAAGAGTGGCTGAAATACAGTCACACTTCACTTTATTTATCCTACTGTAGGCGCGGTTTCATAAAAGGGAACTTTGATCAGACCACCACAGCTGACTTCTCAGGCCGCTGCACAACGTTATGCACTAATATGGCCAAACCAATATCTTACTTCGATAATAAAATGCATGCATAAAAGAGACCAAGTAATCTACACAGGATCAAAAATATAACTTTGTCTGCCCGAAATACAGACGAATTCGTAATTTTGATGATCCCGCCGAGAGAGAGGAAACAAGATTTTTACATTTTTCCAATCGGTATAGGTTCAGGATGCCACAAGTGGCAATGAGGCAAGGTTTACCATTTAACTACCGCCAGTGCAATAAGGCTTGTGATGTCCATTAAAAAAGGAGTGTGCCTTTATATATCAAATGCGAGGTTTGTGACATTGGGTTTAAAGACCTATAATAATATAATTATCAAGTAATTTTCAAAAATAATGTGGGCAGGGAAGCAGTGCTCAACATGCTAAAACCTGAGAATATGAAGCAAAAATCCATAACTTAAACAGATGGCTGGGCTGGTTAAGCAGGAAGGCAGTTTTGAATCAATCCTTGGATTTAGTTAGTTCGAAGGTTTTCCTTGGTAACAGTCTTCAAAATCTCTCCTGATCCAGTTCAACTGCATACAACCCAATGCATGCTGGTAAATGCAGCCCTGGTTTCTCAATTCCCTGCTCAAGAGGCACACCAAGTTGTAACTGGACCAAAATCAAAACTTTATGGTAGAGAACCCTTTATAAACAAGCCAGGAAGCACATTAGCTAGTTCGAAAGCCAAAGCCTAAAAAATAAATAAAAAAAATAAAAAATAAAAGACAATCCTCTCCAAGGTTACATTGTGATGTAGAAAAAAAACAAGGAAAAAAGATTACGACACAAGCGAAGAGTATAGGCAATGAGGGAGAAAAGACAAGCGAAGGATAAAGAGGCTATGAAGAGTATGGAGCGGTAAAATAAGAAAAAAGTATAGTGGATGGAGGAAGAAGGAGGGAAGAGTGATTAAAAAAGCAAGTGGATGGGAAACAGAAGGAAGAGAAAGGTTGAAAGATTTGCAGGAAAAAGGGCAGAGATGATGAAGGGGTTAAGATAAAAGTCAATGAGAAGGGTAGAGCATGAACATCTCTCCCACCTGTCATCATTGGAGTGTTCTAGTAGAAGAGTATGTGCTAATAAAAAAGAGACTGCACAGCAGTCCCTCCAACCTGGGTAGACTCAGGACATAGCAACACCCCCTGCTCTCCCACAAAACTCCAATAGTACTGCATGCCCTGAAGAGGAGCTTTAAACAGTGCATTCCTTTTTACCTTAACTTACTAAGTGCAAAGAAGCAGGGGTTACACAAATTGTTCAAATATTGTTTGCCAAAAAAAAAAAAAATAGGGCCTTTGGGAATTCTGTTTTACTCTCAACTTCTAAAAAGTAGGGAATAAAACTTTACCAGTCCAAAATCGCTCCTGCGTGCCACCACCAACCAACATGCATCGGTTACAAACAGGGATGGTTACAGAGCCTTTCAACATTCTCAGTTTAAATGGGCCAGAGCTGCTGAATACATAAAGGCAGACTTACAACACAGCAACATATTTCTTTAATTCAGGATACTAAATGGGCGCTTTGCTGCACGCACAGTGCAGGTTGACTTTGCGGGCATCCAGCAGCTGGTTATCCCCTCGTTGGCCTTTACACCAGTTTCCTCTACATTTGCACTTTGCTGATAAAGAGCTAATAGCTTTTCGGGATACATTTAGTGTTTCAGCTCCCTGCTGCCTGCCTGCCCTTGGGAAATCTGCAGCAATTAACATCCTCGCTGCATTCCTTTGTCTGCATTCTAATTTAAGCACCCCACGTGTGCCTCAGATGGCTTTTCAGAACTCTAGGGAAGGTGGACTCTTCCCCCAAATAGAATGAAACGCGCCGCCACGATACATATTCAGCCAGTGTAATGTCCAAAAAGCACTTTTTTTATTTATTTATTTTTGTTACAGCGATCCGCGCTTGGCAGTTACTACAGCGACTGGGTTATAGTTTTCAGCAGAAATGCACGGAAACAGCGAGGGCCGAAAACTTTAGAGCAAATGCCAAAACGCGATGCATGCGGTTGCCCTGTCGCGCATTGTGTCTATGTAATTCCGGCCTATTCAGAGTACTTGCTTGAAAATACAGTATGCCATATGTCTAAAGGAACATTGGCAGGAGGCTTTGGTTTAACCTTCAGTGCCACAATGGAGTCTGATAAATGCTTTGAAAAGAGTTGGGACGCTGTCAGATGTTATTTGAATATTTGATGTACTTTTCTCAGTTCACCGATTTGTTGTACCTCATTGTGTTCTTATTTAAAATTACAACAACAAAAATGTAAACAGGTGAAAATGCTAGCCTGTTGATGGATGAACGACTGCGCATGCGCAAACACATCGCGCATGCGCAGTCAGAAGAGATAACATTTTCTGACGGATAGCAAATCCCGACCTTACACCGGCCCTGGTGACGTGCTTGTGTCCAAACATCGCCCACAAGGAAAGCGGGGAGGGGCTGGCCGGTGCCAAGGTTAAAAGCACTAGGCGCGCTGCCGCCTGCGACACATTACCCCGCCCCCCAAGGACTGCACCCCGGGCTTGACTCTATCGGGCCTCGGGACCCCAGAACCTTACCCACCTGCGCGAGATCCGCTAGCACACGGGATAGAGCAGCGAGCGGAGCCTGCCTGGTCACCCGCTTCCTGGTTAGTTGACTTCCTGCCAATTAACTTTCCCAGCTGCCTCCCCATTGGCTACTACCACTGTCCTTCAACCGAGAACAGTAGCTGGCAAGAGGAGGGTCACGGTGTGAGCCGGGTGAAAGACCTTTCCACAGCGCCATCTATTGGAACATCGGGGAATCCCATCAGAACATTCAAAATAACTGTATCAATATTGCATCGCTAACCACAGCGCCATCTAGTGAAGCCTAAGGGGAAGGGCAGTCTTCCTACAAATGATAACGAAGATCCATAGTGTGCCAACATGGCACACTAAGAGTCCATGTCAAGAGCTGATTATTAGAGCGAAAGAGATGGACGGTGTTCTGTGTGGTGGGCAGTGTTAAGAGTTTATATAGGGCGTAGGGCAACGCCATGTACCCATACCTCTCAACCCATTGACTCTCCAAGAAGGGTGAGGGGGACAATTTCAAGTTTAGTGGCTGAGGGGCGGATAGTCCCATTGTTGTCAATAGGAACTCATTTTTGAATGTTTGTAGAGCCTGACTGGGACCTTTGTCAGTGGGATACCGATCCCGTTCAGCACCTCAATGAGGGTGCCCAACAGGAAAGGCATACATGCCAACATTCTGACATGCCTGGGAGGGAGATTTCTACAGAGAAATCGGGAGACAACAATTTCCCCATAGGAATGCATTGGGGAAATAATTATTTTAGGCGGGAGAACGTGAAAAATAGCAGTATTTTTAACTAAAAAATCGGGAGTCTCCCGCCTAAATCGGGAGTGTTGGCATGTATGGAAAGGTGTCCCGCTGGGAGGACAATGTGTGCAGAGCAATTGCTGCTCAGCACGGTCATTGTCCTGGCAGCAGGACACCTTACCCTTTCCGAATGAGAGAGGTATCCCACTGCTAGGACAATGTCTCAAGGAGCTCTGGGCAGCAGAGGGACTCTTACGTTGCTCTGTGTCAACAGAGCATTTCAATGTGAGCCATTAGGCACCGATGGGAGGGAAGAGGGATTATTTGCAGGGACATTTGTCCCTTTAGAAATGTGCATGGGAGGGAGTGATCAGCAGTGAGAAGGGTGCATAATGCTGAGGATTTATGAAATAATGGCTATGGCTTTACCCAAAGGGGATTTGTTAGGCTAACATTAATCGGCATGATGCTATTGTGACTTTGCATGCAGGATGGGTAGAATAAAATTAAAGCCGACCTCTTATTGCTCAACATATTTCTATCATGATGTATATAGTGTAAAGTTAATTATAAAAGGGTAGTTTATTATGTAATGTGCTTTGCTTCCAAGGCCATGCTATAAATAAAGTATTATTTAAGCACATGAAATGCAAAGGGAAACCTTAATACATATCTATATAAACTAAACCTGTGAAGATGTGCTCAGATGCTTAAATTGTCCACATCCCGGTTTCACCGTTTAACCAAAGTGTGTGATACTTGGGCAGATCATTTAATCACACTGTGTCTTATCTGCAGCCCTTTAAGTGATTCACTTCAGAGCTTATGTTAATATATCATGCTTTTATTTTTTTTAATAAGCCTATAGAGTTGCTCCATTAATAACAATAGTGCAATTTATGTATTTTGAACCACAAAGTTATTTACCACTTGGCGTACTTATGGCAACTTATTCTAAAGTCACTTCCATGGTGCCTCCAAGTATCAAAGACTGATGATGCTCCTTGTGATGTCCTTTTCTATGAAGTCACTTCTGTTGGTGCAATCCAAATGCAAATGAGGAGGTTGTATGTATTTTGCCCCCTAGCGCCTGGACAGAGCTCTAATAGATGACTTTTCTGCATCTCTAATGATTATAGAGTTTTATTTTTGTTGTTGTGTTAAAATGCCATCTGCCACTAATGTTACCAAAAAAGTAGATTGGGGCAGAGGTGGGCGGTGGGGCACAAATGAGACCATATGGAATGGGCGTACTGCATTTGGTGGGAAAGTAGTTGTCAGTCTAGAAAAACTAGACACCCCTCGAACGGAAGATAATGCATGATAATTGGTTGGCCGAAGACCAACCGCCTAATTTAAAGTGTTAAGAATATATGCTCATTAGTCATTACGTAGCTATTAGCTCAACTAGAGTGCGGCCATTTTAAGATGACCAGAATCGCCATTTAGTTTTCTCTCTCTGCTCTCTCTAACGTTGCCACTTTGCCTCATGTAAAACTGCTTTGCTGTAGATATTATTTCGCTTCAATGGTCCAAGGTTACTAAAGACATGTTGAAACATTACGCTGGAGAGCCAGACAGAAATGCCCGGTTCCCTCCCTCACATATCCTTGAAGGCAAGGAGCAAGGCATTTTAATCGGTACACGGATGCCAGTGAGTCTCCTTAAAAGAATAGAAATGTACAAAACTAATATTAAAAGGTTTGAATTATGCTCTTCTTACTGCCCCCCCTTTCTGAGTACTGTGAGGCCCCAGGGAGCAAGCTGACCTCTAGAGCGTGAATCGAAACCAGGAGATAGTGAGGCCTGGAATGTGCCAGTCCGCTAGGCGCAGCTTGCCCATGAAAACAGAAGCGCTGTGTTCTCTCAAATAAAGAATGGTCTCTGTAAATTCAAGATTGCAAACTGTTACTAAATATGGTGGTCTAAGGTGTCATATTCATCACCATGGTCAATCATCGCCTCCAATTCAAAGGGAATGAATTAGGGGCGGCATCGAATGTGTCATTACTGATTATAAGATGCTCATTTTGTATATATGTAACTGATGTACAATTTTTGCTCTCTTACGTCCCCCGAGGTCTGTTAGACACACGTAGCGGGGCGTGGGACCATTTGGCCAACTGAGACTATTTGTTTTGCAATAAACCCTACATTTTGGGAATACAACCTCGTGTCTGGTGTATCAGTTCGTGTGTGGTGATTGTGCCTTGTTTCCACATCCGTGGGTCCCTCAGGGGCCCCTCCAAGATGGCGCCCGAATAGCGACCCTCCCCCACTTGTTCCATCGTGTACGTTGCAAAAGAAGGAAGGCGGTAAGAACGGCGAGGACGGAGCGATCGAGCCGGGATCAAGAGGTGTTCAGGGCGCCCTGCGTAAGTGATGAGATTCCTTGCTGCAGATCTGCACACAGCTGATCCCTGATCGACGTCCCCGGCCAGCGAACAAGGATGCGAGGGTCCTGAAACGAGGCCGAGCCAAGATACGCAGACACAACATCATTTTTTGCGTCAGTATACGGACGAATTGTGTCTTGAAAAGACAAATTGACTAATCAGGTGAGTCGTACCCCGATTCGTAAGTGATCCTGATATTGGTTGAGAGTTGATTTTGCAAAATCAAACACCCAGAGTAAGTTTGATTAGCCAAGGGTAAGGTTAAAACATGCCTGGGGTATTGTCCACCTTAGTGGGGTTTTTCCGCTGCGGCGAATAATCTGTGGAAACTGGCTAGGTCGCGCCTCCGGGGGGAACGCCGGCTTATGATATGTATGTGAAGTATGGTGTGGGAGCAATAATGTTTTGTGTAATTTGGGCTAAGCAAACCAGAAAGCAGGAAGATCTTCAGTGGCCGAGTAATGGTGTCAGGCTCAGGTTCAAACTCCCCCTTCTCCTCACCTGAGTCTTCCGAAGAGCTCTCCTTAAATGTAGCTTCAGACTTCTTTGGGTTCTTCTTCTTCTTCTTGGGATTGTCTTCCTTAAGCTTCCCACCTCTTCTGTCGTGTATGTAAGGTCTGGCCCCTCCAGAGGCCACCGTGACAGAGTTGAGAACCTGCCCCCGGGGGCCCCTCAGGGGGCCAGCCTCGCCCCAGGGAAAAAGCCGAAAGGCAGAAAAAACCCTGGATAAGGTAATATTCGGATGGATGGATGGTAGTTCCAAAGACCAATAGTCCAGCGAGTGTAACAGTCCAATTAGTGAGAAGGCTGATAATTTGCCATCCGGGAATGGCAGAAAGGATGGATAAACCTAAGAAACAAATACTTAAGTGGACAGAAAATAAAGGCAGTAGAGGTGAGACGGCTAGCGCCGTGAAGGTATAGTGATAAGAAAGGAAGCAAGAGCTGCAACGCAGAGGAAGAAAGGAAGCTACAGAAGGGAAAAAACGGCGAGCGCCGTGAAAGTAAATACAAAAGTGAAGGCAAGAAAAAACGGTAGCAAGGAAACACGGCAAAACGCCGTGTGAAAGGGACGATTAGCAACACAAGAATAACGTAGGACTGAAAATGCACAGGCACAGGGAAAAAGAAAAAGGAAAAAGCGCAAGAAAGATTACTAGCAAAGTCACAAGAGTACGAGTGAAGTAACGGGAGGGTACACAGATACAACGCACTGGAGGAGGGGGCAGAGCCGGAAGTTATAGGGCAAGCCACCATGCTGGATGAGGACTAGAGCGTGACTCTGAACAGGTTAATGCCTCCAGTAGTCCCAAAGCCTCCACCCGCCGATCCTGACAAATGATAGTTTTGAGATGGATCGGATAGATAACCTGGAAAAGGTTTTGATAAGTAAGAAAGCACGCCCTGCAGCACTTGATATGCTTAGGGACTGGCGGAGGGAAGCAATGCTCCGATTTAGAAGTAGAGAGAAACATGCGCACAGGCATAAGTCAAAAGTGGAGAAAGCTGAGAAAAAGGAGGAGGAGGAGTGGAGTAATAGTTTGAGGAAGGCAAATAGACGCGACCAATTGAATATTGAAAAAATATATCCACAAAGAGAGCTACACTCATCAGACAAATTAATAAACACAATATTAACTGAAACAAAACAAGGCCCGAGGGGAGAGACTAAAATGACTACGTCAGTAGCTGCCGCTCAACCCCCTCCCGTTGCTCAGTCCTCCGAACCCCAGCACAGCCACAGGCGGCATCAGTAACTGCACTGCCCACTAGTCAACCAGCCCCGAGTGTTTTGCAATTACCACAGCCCCAACAGACATCTTCCACTCTCACTGCCCCTCCGCGCCTCCCGGTCAAGAGGGTGCCTCTGTCCCGACCGCCCCCCCATGAGAGAATTTGAACAAAGTGAATGTATGAGAGTGACCCGCAGCGCGATCAGCAAGGAGAGAAAGCGTGAGCTGCAAGAACAGGCAGAAATGTATATAGACGAGAATGATGGGGCATCCACGCTATCGTCACTGTATGACTTCAGAAGGAGCAATGAAAGACAGGTATTGTTGGAATGCATGGGGGAATATTTGTCGGCAAAATGGAAAAAGTTGCTTGGGAAGTTACCACTGCAACGATTGTTGGATTTGAATACATTAGCCCATTGTAGAGGGAGAGATGAAGAAATAAAAGAACATGTGAGCAGACTGTTTGAACTTAAGAATGAACTTGATGAGGAACATTCCGAAGTACTTGCTACACCAGGGTATAGGAGGAAGGATATTGAGAGAGGTAGGAAGAAAGCGGCGGGACCTTATATGCAGAAATCTTCGCTGCCAACAGGTCAGGTTAGTGGTGTATTAAAAGTATGCACACGTGAAGCCTTAAAGTGGATTTCAGATCCTAGTATTCCCGCAATGGAAATACATGGAATATTTGATGAATATTCTTTACCGATGAAAAGGAAAGCACTGCAGATGATGGTTGAATATCTGATAAACAGAGATATAAGCGAGGAGAAAGCCAGCCCCCCCGAGACAATGGCAGTATATAAAAGAGCAATGGAACGAGGGACGGGCGAAACAGCCTTATCCCTCGATCTGGGGATATGGTTGCATATGAGAGAAGGGTGAGGAACAATGAGTGTGGCATTCCCCATGAGAGAAGTGCCCCCTATCTTTGTACCAAAGGTAGAGACTCCCGTGGTAGGCACTATGCCAGCTCAGGTAACTCCAGCACATTACACAGCCCAATATGTGCACATCCCCTTCTCTAGACAGGAAGTGGATAATATAAAACAAATGATCCCTGACATACGAAAAAATCCATTGAGTTTCTATAAAGAAGTAGAGTCTTTATTGCAATCCTCAGTGTTCACTATGAGTGATATAGATCTAATATTCCCCGTAATTCTGCCAGCGGGTATATGGAAACGAATAAGGAAGGTAGATGTTGAGACAGCCTATGGCGCCACTTGGGCAAATTTAATACAGGAGGATAAAGATAAAGAAGTGGGTGCAAAGCCAGGGCCGAATATGATAGCATTGCCGGCACAAATAGTACAAAAATTAAAAGAATGTGTCCCAGAGAAAATAATTCAATGGGATAAAATGACTGCGTGTGTTCAAGGTAAGGACCAGCTGGCTACAGATTATTTTAACAGATTTGAAGAAATATTTACAGATTTCAGTGGGCAGGATGTAAGCACGGAAGCGGGAAAAAGGTTATTTGTTTAAGGATTAATACTCCCGATTCAAAATTTAATAATGACATCAGAAAGTGCATGGCAAGCAAAAACGCTAGGAGAAGTATTACACATGGCCCAATATTACGAGAATCGAGTAAATACCGAAAAAGAAAGAGAAGCGAAGGATAGAACAAATTTGAAAACTAGGGTGTTACTCCAGCAAGTATCGGGACACAATAGGGGAAGGGTAAATGCACAGGGCAGGAATAATTTAAACATGCATGGAGGGCCTTTGGGATTAAATCAATGTGCATATTGCAGAGAGGAAGGACACTGGCGAGCGCAATGTCCACATCTGCAAAATAGAGGCGGGTATGGTCAGAGAAGGCCTCACAGAGGGCACCCAGGAACAAATGGCCACAACAGAAACCATATGCAGCAGCACCAGAATAATCAAGGGAATGGGGTACAGAATCAAGGCCAGGCTCCGATTCAAACTACTTTTACCCAGAGTCAAAATCAGCAGGGTATACAAAATGGAAATAGAGGAAGAGGTGGGAACATTTTTGATACTCAATCGGGTGCATATTACAATAATAGCAGTGACTACACTTCGGATGATGTGTTGTTACCGCAATAGGACAGCCCACGACAGGGGTCGGAACCAGTGTCTATTCCCGTGAATCAGAAAGGACCCTACGTAGAGATGAAAGTCGGGAATGAAGAGCATAGATTCCTCGTAGATACCGGGGCACAGAAGTGCTCGATAGACCAACACTTGGTTCCAGATATACCTCTGTCAGGGCGGGAAAATATCTGAGTAGAGTTCGCAGGTACCCCAGTAATAAATCCCAAGTCCAAATCAGTAGCAGTGACAATAGGGCCTTTTACTGAACATTGTCCATTTCTTTTAACAGAGAATTGTGGGGAAAATCTCCTGGGATTGAATTTATTGAAAAAACTAAGCGCAGTTATCCACTGTACACCAGATGGGGTATTCTTGACGATTTCTCCTCAGAATATGCCAACATCTGAATTTGTGTCTAAACCTTTAACAGGGGAATTGAGTAAGGTGCCAACTTGTATTTGGGCAGTGAATGACAATGATGTGGGATGCTTGAAGATGGAGCCAGTGAAAATTGTTTTAAAAGAAGGAGTAACGTTACCGCGCATCCCGCAGTATAAAATTTCAACAGAAGGAGAGAAAGGATTGAAAAGTATTGTTTCTGATTTGGTGAAATTGGGAGTGATTGAAGAGATTACAGGCAGCACATGCAACAGCCCCATTCTTCCAGTGTATAAGAAAGGGGGTAATGAGGTACCGTACCGTTTCATAATTGATTTGCGTGCATTAAACAAAGTAGTAGATCCCCAATTCCCGTTAGTTCCAGATGTTACCACAATTTTGACAATGATTCCTGCTTCAGCAGAATACTTTAGTGTTATTGGGCCTCATTACGACCCTGGCGGTAAGTTACCGCCAGGGCCGTCACTTTACCGCCATGGCGTAAACTACGTTTACGCCATGGCGGTAAGGGGATTTACCGCCCCATTCCGACTTTGGCGGGGCGGTAAATCCCCAATCCCCATTTACCCTTCCCCATTCCCATTTTTGCCCCATAGGGCATAATGGGAGTGGGGAAGGCGTTAATTACGCCACCGTAAATTACGGTGGCGTAATTAACGCCAAGGTCCCTTTCCGCCATGGTTTTTTACACCCGCTAAAAGCAGGTGTAAAATCCGCCATGGCGGAAAGGGAACTCGGAATTGGCGGTAAGGGGTTGGCGCAGCTAACGCTGGCGTTAACCCCTTACCGCCAGGGTCGTAATGAGGCCCATTGATTTGAAGAATGCTTTCTTCAGCATTCCAGTATACAAGGAAAGCAGATATTTGTTCGCCTTCACGTTAGGAGGGCGATCATTCACATTCACACGCATTCCACCAGGCTACACTGAAAGTCCGAGTATATACAGTAGAGCATTAAAAGAACAGATAGACATGTTAGAACTTCCGACAGGTTTTGTATTGCTCCAATATATTGACAACCTATTAATTGCTGCTGACATAGAAGAGATTTGTAAAAAAGGTACTGTCTTGTTATTGACTCATCTAGCTGCGCATGGCCATAAAGCAAGCTTAAAGAAATTTCAGTATTGTCAGAAGGAGGTAGCTTATTTGGGTTACCTACTCTCAAAAGAAGGGAGAAGACTAACGCCGGAGAGAATAGAGAGCATTTCTGCTATGCCTATTCCAAAGACACAGAAAGGAGTTAGAGCTATAATTGGCATGGCTTCTTATTGTTGTCAGTGGATTATGAATTTTGCATTAATTGTGAAGCCAATGGTGGATTTGACAAAGAAGGATGTAGTGATGCCGTTGCAGTGGAATGAAGAATGTCAGAAAGCATTTGATTGGCTTAAAACTGGGCTGTGTTCTGCTCCAGTTTGGGGCACACCAAATTATTAAAAGGTTTTTAGGTTATTTGTGCATGAGAATGAAGGCTGCGCGTTATCTGTTTTAACGCAGGAACAAGGTGGAAGAAATAGGCCGTGCAGTTATTTTTCTTCTGTGCTGGACCCTGTAGCGTGCGCGCTACCACAATGTTTGCGAGCTGTTGCAGTGGCTGCTGCGTCAGTGAAACAAACAGAAGGGATGGTGTTGGGGCACACTTTAATTTTGATGGTGCCACATGCCATAGACGTTCTACTCAATAGAACGCAGACGCAACACCTCACCTCTGCTAGATTAACTAGATATCAAATAGTGTTGTTCGCACCCCACATTCAAATTATGAGGTGTAGCGCTTTGAATCCAGCAGAATTGATGCCAATGCCCGAGGAAGACATTGGTGGAAATAAATCACCCCCCCATGATTGTTTAATGGTTACTGAGGAAAATACAAAAGGAAGAATTGATTTAAGTGATACTCCACTAAAAGAACCAGATGGAGAACTGTTTTGTGACGGTTCCTGCTTTAAATTACCTGACGGCACATCAAATGCCGCATATGCCATCACCACGTTAAAAAGCATTGTAGAGAGTAAAAGAATTCCCTACAACTCCGACCAAGCTGCGGAAATACTTACCTTAACGAAAGCCTGTGAGATTTCTGAAAATCTAAGCATGAACATATACACTGACAGCCAATACGCCTTTGGCGTGGTTCATAATTTTGGCCGACTGTGGGCCGAGAGAGGTTTTCTAACATCACATTGGGCTAGAATCCAACATGGTCCTTTGATTGTACGATTGCTGTCTGCACTTACGTGTCCAAAGCACTTGGCGATAGTAAAGTGTGAAGCACATAAAAAGGTGACATGCAAGGTGGGATAGGGAAACGCATTTGCAGACAGAATTGCGAAACAAACTGCCACTGATTTGAACACGAAA
Organism: Ambystoma mexicanum; assembly: GCF_040938575.1. NCBI lineage: Eukaryota > Metazoa > Chordata > Amphibia > Caudata > Ambystomatidae > Ambystoma > Ambystoma mexicanum. Next base: position 77,330,116 of record NC_090934.1, read on the forward strand.
ATGTTAACAGTACAATCGGAAGAAGTACCCTGGATGATAGAGAATGGAATTGTCACTGTCAAAGAGATGCAGGCGGAAGCCACTGTCGATGAAATACAAGGGTGGGCTGAGGGCTCTGCAGAATTGGATCTGGAGGGTTGTTGGGTGGACAAGAAGAGCAGGAATTGGATGTTGCCAAATGCCTATGTAAATGCAATGGTTACAATGGCTCACAGTCCCACACATATTTGTGCAAAGAAAATAATTCAACATCTAGCCACAGTCTGGGAAAATCCACTCATAAAAAAGAATTCCGAGAGGTTGGTACAGCATTGTATCACATGTCTACAACACAATGTAGGGAAGGGAACGGTGACTCCAACAGGCAGTTTTGGCCCTCCCTCTATGCCATTTGAGGTGATCCATTTTGATTTCATAGAAATGGAGAGATGCCAAAACTTGAAGTATGTTCTGGTGGTCATATGTGCGTTCAGCAAGTGGGTGGAAGCATATCCATTGAAAGACTACACTCCATGAGCACGGCGAAAGTAATGCTGAAAGAGTATTTCTGTCGCTTTGGTCTGCCCTGTGTCATATGGTCGGACAATGGTTCGCATTTTGTAGGTGCAGTAATACTGCAAATTTACACAGGTTTACAGATTGATAAGCGATTCCATTGTTCGAGACATCCAATGTCGGCCGGTTTTATTGAACGCCACAACGGAATCTTGAAGTCCAAGATTAGCAAGATCTGTGCAGGAAGCAAGCTAAGTTGGATAGATGCATTGCAATAGCGTTACTGTGTATGCAAACATCTGTGCAGGCGAGAACTGGGCTCTCCCCATACGAAATGATCATGGGGAGACCGGCAAATGTTTGGTGTGCACCTCAGCCGAAAAGGCTGAGGGAAGTGGAATATCCTATACTCAGCATTTATTGTGAGCTGTTAATACAAAAACTGCATTTGATTCATCAGCAGGTGCAGGAGGCGCTGCCTATCAGATACACTGGCCCAGGACATGCATTGGAGCCAGGAAACTGGGTGCTAGTGAAACATTTGGAACGGAAAACATCGTTAGCACCCAGGTGGCGTGGGCCCTACCAGATTCTCCTGACTACGCAGACGGCAATACGGGTGGATGGGCGAAAGGCGTGGATACATGCCACGCACGCCAAGAAAGTCCCACCACCACTTGACACTTTGACTGATAGGGAGAATGACCAGAAAGAGACAGCGGTTCCAGAAACGAAAAATACAATTGCCAGTTCTTTGCCACAGAAATTGTCTGATCCTGAAACAAAGCCTGATGAGATTGCCATGAAGGAGGAAGGGCAAACAGTGTCCCAACGTTGTCCAGCAGATTCTGCATCACTGCTGGCCGACATCAAGCGCATACCTCTGTGGCGCCCACCATCTTCCGTTGTGCCACAGCCTGCATCGTCGCCTGGGCACCCATCATCATCTGCCATTGTGCCCCAGACTGACTCCAAGCTTGAGACCGGAAGTGCACCCGCACTATTTGTCGATCTCACGATACCGGGAGCAAATCGGTATAATCTGCGGAGCAGAAAAAAGGAGTGATCGCATCTTCATCTTTTTGTGGTTTTATCGCCTCTGTTTCCTATTCTCGGATGAAGTAGGAACCAGAGGCCTAGAGGAGAGTGGCGTGAGGGTTGTGCAAGCCAGACAGCTCAACAAACGCAACTCCTAGGTGCTAAATCCATGTGTCCAGAACCCGAGCGGACAAGCGGGGCGCACATGGTACAAAGGCAACTGCTCTGAAACTCTAGAGCAATGTGCAAATGCACGGAGATCTTGCCAAGCGACTAAGCAATCCAGACTGATAAGAACTGGCATGGAAAGACTGTAGACATTTATCAAACTCTCTAACATTCCTAGAAGCGCATCGACAGGAGATATCCACGATGAGCACGGCGGAAGAAGAAGGACGAGAGAAGATGCCGGAACCAGCAAACGTCCCCTCCTGCACCAATGCTGATAATGAGTTAAACGCAGTACATAGAAAGGTGAAAAAAGAACATGGTCGAAAGAATTGTATGCTGGGTCTAACAATAATAATGTATATAATGAGTATACTAGCCCCGATATTGACCGTATCAGTATTGTGGTACCTGAAGGAAATGCACCCTCTAGAGGTACTCTTGCCTATTGTGAACATTTCCACGACAGAAAGCCCAGTTCATGTGATTTCCTATACCTTGTCCCCAATGGAAGAGAGACAAATGGAAGGGTATGGGAACAACACGTTACTATTGATAATGAACATGACACACTCAATACTAAGAAAAAACAACTGTTGGGTTTGTGCCCACTTGCCCCGGCATGGTGGTAAGGGAATAGGATGGTATGTACAGCCCCTGCCATTGACTTCTGGATGCTATGCCTCTCTGAGTGCCTTATATTATGGGAAATGGAACGGAAGTGAAACTGGTCAACTAGACAAAACAAACATGAATGAATTCGAGGAAGTGATTATGAAACCGGTGGGTTGCTCCATATTCCATAAAACACGATTAATTACACCAGCAATAATGCCACAGGATAGATTGTCTGTGCCCTATAAATCATCCGTGATCACGTTTCATATGAACCCAGAAGGAAACAAGGATGTGACGCCCCCTTCCTATACAGTAAATTATAATCCACGTTCTGTCCCTTTTTGTTTACAGAAAAAGGGCTCTTTTCAGATGGGGACATTCACTAGATGCAAAAATATAGCATTCCTTGATAAAGAAGTGGAACCAATATATGTGGGAGATCCTGTGTACTTTATATGTGGGGAAAAAGCATATCCTTGGTTACCTAGAAACTGGGGAGGTACTTGTTATTTAGGTTTTCTATTTCCTGGGGTGTGTCTTTCAAAAACAGTAGATATAGCCAAATTGACCAGGTCACGACCTCACCGGAATATTGAGGATGGGTTGATTGTAGAAGATATAGCAAAACCATTTATACCATTTTGGGGCCAAGCAATAAACTCTTATAATATAAGACGACTGTCCAGACTATTAGAAGAAACAATAAATGGAACAACCGACATATTATATAACATGACACTTGAGGAAAAAGGAATTAGATTGATCTCACTACAGAATAGAATGGCCCTTGATATAATCTCAGTTGATTGCGGTGGTGTTTGCAGAATTGTGGGATCAGAGTGTTGTGTGTTTGTAAGTGACTCCTCCCCCACGATTTTCGAAGCAATAAGAAAATTGCATGTATTAAGCTCTGATCTTTACCCCCCTGAAGGAGGCTGGGAATTGAACATAAACTCCTGGTTCTGGGAAGTGTTGCGGTCCTGCGGATGGAAGCTATTTGCAATTTTAGTAGCAATTCTGGGAATATTCTTGACATGTTGTTGTTGCATACATTGTCTCCCCATAGTATGCACTGAAATTAGTGAGGAATGTGTACAAATGGTAGAACGAAAAAACATTATTAGACCAAACACTCACAATAGTAATGAATCCGAAACCATTAAAGAATTCATGGCAATCGATATTGATAATAACAAGGAGGAGACAATGAGTGAATGTGAGTCAGAGTTCGAATCAGATTCCGAGTCTAATCTAAACACTTGGTCAGAAGAAGATGCTATGTATGGATGAGGCGTTTGGGCATACGGCCAAGAAAGGGATTGTCAGTCTAGAAAAACTAGACACCCCTCGAACGGAAGGTAATGCATGATAATTGGTTGGCCGAAGACCAACCGCCTCATTTAAAGTGTTAAGAACATATGCTCATTAGTCATTACGTAGATATTAGCTCAACTAGAGGGCGGGCATTTTAAGATGATCAGAATCACCATTTTGTTTTCTCTCTCTGCTCTCTCTAACGTTGCCACTTTGCCTCATGTAAACTGCTTTGCTGTAGATATTATTTCGCTTCAATGGTCCAATGTTACTAAAGACATGTTGAAACATTACGCTGGAGAGCCAGACAGAAATGCCTGGTTCCCTACCTCACATATCCTTGAAGGCAAGGAGCAAGGCATTTTAATCAGTGTATGGATGCCAGCGAGTCTCCTTAAAAGAATAGCAATGTACAAAACTAATATTAAAAGGTTTGAATTATGCTCTTCTTACGGCCCCCCTTTCTGAGCACTGTGAGGCCCCAGGGAGCAAGCTGACCTCTAGGGCGTGAATCGAAACCAGGAGATAGGGGGTCATTCCGAGTAGGGCGGTAAGGGTTAACGGTCACGGTAACGAGACCGGTGCCGTTAAACCCTTACCGCCCTATTCCGAGTTCCCTTTGCGGGTTGGTACTTAACGCCTGCTTTTTGCAGGCATTAAAAAAACCAACCCGCAAAGGGACCTAGGAGCTAATTACGGCACCGTAATTTACGGTGCCGTAATTAGCGCCTTCCCCATTCCCATTGAGCCCTATGGGGCAAAAATGGGAATGGGGAAGGGCCCATGGTGAATGGGGAATTACCGCCCCCGCCAACCTTGGAATGGGGCGGTAATTACGATATTCACCATGGCGGAGTTGGAAAAATAACGGCGTCAACCAAGGCGCTAATAGCGCCTTGGTTAACGCCAGGGTCGGAATGAGGCCCATAGTGAGGCCTGGAATTTGGCAGTCCCCTACGCGCAGCTTGCCCATGAAAACAGAAGCGCTGTGTTCTCTGTTACACTCACCTGGCTCCCACAGGGACGTCGATCTGAACTGGACAGCTGCGGTCTCCACCAATGTGACGCGTAGTGCCGAGATGACAGACTGGACTGGCCCACCTAGCTTTGTTTGCTTGGCCCGTAGGAGTATTCTTCTGCAAATGGAGAAAGGGAATTAACCGCCTGTGGAGTTGAGTGTTAACCCCCACCCCCGCTGTTCTCCCCACTGATCACCATTAATGTCCCCTCTTATAGTCTCACCTGATGGTTTGGAAAGATGAGCTCTCCATCCTGCATTGAGCGCAGGGGCGCATAGATAACCAGTTGCTTCACTGGTTCGAAGGAATTGGTGAGTTCCAGAACAATATTGACTCTGAGATTTCCGGTGATACGCTGTAAGTATATAGTTCATAAGAGTTCAAATGTCTGACTTTCACTCTTGTCCGATTCCTTGCAGGCTGCAGCTTGACCCTAGCGAAGAGTTCCTCGTGGTAACCGGTAACATTCAGGTAAGGATTTGTATTATCCAACACAGTTCGATAAAATAATGTCAGTATGTAACCTGTTGCTTTCTCCCTTATTCAAGGTGCTTGGAGAAATTATGAAGTTTCGGGGAATAATGCCTCCGGCGGTAAAATTAGGTAAGTCTATTTTGGTGAGAAGGATTCCCCTTGTTTGTCCCTTTTTTTCACCTTGCTGTCCTTTTGTTCCCCTTAGGGGCCGGGGTACGGCGAAGATGCGGTGGAGGCTGCGCCGACCCGTTAAGAGGAATAGTACTCCCAGCGGTAAAATCAGGTAAGTCTATGGGGGGGTAACTAATATTGCCTCTGTTTATTCCCTTGGCTCACCTTGCTGTTCTTGTGTTCCCCTTAGGTGCTGGAGTGCGACGGGAACATGCAGAAGGATGCGGTTTATAGTGAAGATGCTGCGAAGGCCGGTGAGTTCAGCGCGGCGCTGCAGCGGGTGAGGCGACGCGCATAAAATAACTTCTTTCTTCCAGCTCGAAGGCGTGGTGGATCGGGAATTCAGGTAAGGATCAAAGGTATTGCTCTTGTTCTAACCTTTTCTCCTTCTTTCTCCCTTTTTCTAGGAGCTCCAGACTCGAGGCGGGCGTGGCAGAAGACTGGATGCAGACTTGCAGGCACGGTGAGCATTACGCTGCTGGATGCAGAGTAACGCGAAGCGTGTGCTGCTCTTCGGGCGTGGTTTAAATAGCCTCCAAAGTTGTCCTAGGTAAGTATTCCTCCCGACCCCACCCGAGTAAAAAAATAGTCCCTAGGTAAAGTAGTCCCTTCCAAGCCTCTTTTGGCTTGGAGCTCTTGCTGCATGGTCTGCATCAGTTAAGTTTTAATCTATGAGCCTGGCGCCTATGGCGCCAAGACTGCACCCAAATAGTCCCTAGCATGGGTTGTTGGGCTTGCTTGGAATAACTTGATGCCTGCTTCCGGGGTTGCTGGACTTGGTCTGGATCCCCGGGGGTAGGCATCATGACATTCTCTCAAATAAGGAATGGTGTCTGTAAATTCGAGATTGCAAACTGTTACTAACTATGGTGGTTTAAGGTGTCATATTCGTCACCATGGTCAATCATCGCCTCCAATTCACAGGGAATGAATTAGGGGCGGCATTGAATGTGTCATTACTGATTATAAGATGCTCATTTTGTATATATGTAACTGATGTACAATTTTCGCTCTCTTGCATCCCCCAAGGTCTGCTAGACACACGTCGCGGGGCGTGGGACCATTTGGCCAACTGGGACTATTTGTTTTGCAATAAACCCTAGATTTTGGGAATACAACCTCGTGTCTGGTGTATCAGTTCATGTGTGGTGATTGTGCCTTGTTTCCACATCCAAGGGTCCCTCAGGGGCCCCTTCATAGTGTGCAGTGAGGAAGCCTGCGGGTGCGGGGTGTTTGGAAGTGGAGGAACGGGATAAGGAGGAGTCAGTAATGGTTAAGGACTGATGCAATAAAGTTGGTTGCATCCTTCTCTCTATGTGTCCACTCCTAATTGCCAGAAAGCTACAGGGCCGTTTGGGAGGATATTAAACTGTCGATAAGAGCGGTCGGCCCTGCTCATGCCATAAACCTGGTGGCGGAGATTCAGCAAGCAAGAGTGTCATCAGGGGTGCCGACGCTGAGAACGACTCTGCCGGTGTGGCGGCCTATATCCCCGCTGTTCGCAGCAGTACAACATGAAGCAGAGCAGTCCTCACATCTGACAGAGTGAAGATCTGCGGGGCGCCTGCTGTGGAGCCGCGCTGAGAGGATGGTATCACTCCGGTGAAGAAAGGGCACACGCGTGTTACCACAACGTGGCTCAGTTATGGAGAGCTGAGCAAATATGGCGATCTGGCGAGTGCAAAACACGTGCCACCTGAAACAAATTATTTGGACACTCAGATCAAGCATTGGTTTAGGGTTGCTCGAACAGCCAAACACAGCGGCAAAAAGAGTGCAGAGGCCCAAATCTGCACACATTCATGGGACACACAAGGGACGTGTCCCAAATTCTAGGAACAGCACTCACGTGGTGGCTTCTTCATATCCAGTTGACCATAAAGCACAACTCACCATTGGAAAACTAAGTTTCCAGACACAAAATGATTGTCAAGTGTTGTGCTGCCTCAATCTTTACTGTGCACGCAGCCATCATGTCTGATGCAGAGAATCTAACGGTGCCCATCATGCTGCCTGGGGCTCTTTCCTCAAAGCTTTCCTCAAAGCTTCAGGATAACCTAGTCATGCAAATACCCACCCATATCGATCTATCTGAAACCAGCAGTCTGCGGTCCAGGTGGAAAAGATGGACAAGGGACTTTGAGGTATACATCAAGGCCATAGGGCCCCTGGAAGATGGAAAAAGCAGAGTCTACTAGCATTAGCCATCGGCCCAAATGTACGTGATATCGTGGATGAGTTTGAAGCAGAATCCACTGACACTTATACAGGGCTTAGAACAGCTCTTACAGGCTACTTCACGCCACACACAAATGTTGACTACGAACGTCACGTTTTCCACACGAAAAAAGAAAACTAAAAGAGAATCCATGGATACTTTTGTAATGCATCTCCGCATCCGGCACAAACATTGTGACTTTAACAATTATTCGAACGAAGAAGCATTGTGGTCTAAAATCATTGCGGGTTGTGAATGTGCTGCCCCAAAAACCACAGTCGCCTGAAGAAATCCTGCGCCTAGCAAGATCAGATGTGGCGTTAGCCCTTCAGGTAGAGGTCCTGAGCAACGTAACAATCTCCAATGGGGAATTGGAGATTGTCAACAAAATGGAAAACACGCCCCACACAAAGGTAATGGAGAAACCTTTTGCTACAGTTGGGGATACGAATTTCCACATGATGGTGCATGCCCAGCCATAGGACAACAATGCTAAGCATGCGGTGGAGAAAACCACTTCAAAGCTGTATGTTGCATGTAAAGCAGTCAGGTGTGGGGTGAAGGGAATGGTGGCAGAACAATACACACAATAGAAATTGCCGGTCGAGTGGCACAGCGAGTAGAGCGCTCGCTTTGACATCCGTGCAGAGCTTGCTAAGGGCCAAACTCAGCCTTTCATCCTTCCGAGGTCGATAAATTAACACCACACACTGTGGGTAATACTAAGCAGCGCTCAGATACCTGAGGGTTCGTAGTGCTATATAAATGCCAAATTATTATTATTATTATTTTTATTAGAAAAACAACCACAGACCCTCCCAGGAGGGATGAGTCAGTACTGCGAACCATCTTATCGAAGACACCAGGAGAGGATGGAAGAAAGGAAGGCACAGGAAAGTGAGCCACCAGAATGGCGATCAATCCTGCCATCTGCATCGCGATCCAAGAGGATACCCAAAAGGTATGTCAGTTACCTGGTATAACAGTCACAGAAGGGCAGTGGATGCAGTCTGTCATCGGTGGAAGAATCACAAAGTAGAGAACATTCCCATGAAGAACCAAGAAGAAAAGTTTATCTACATGCTTTAGGAAATCCAACAGCGAAAGTAAAAAGCCAGATACTACTGCTTCAAGTGAACGACATGTCAGCCGAGTTCCTATTTGACATGGGAGCTACAGTAAATGTCATTAGCAAGGAAGTCTACAGCAACCTCCCAAATGCCCCTAAACTAGGACTGGCAGAAGTGAGCATTTACCTGTATGGATATAAGATGCCGCTACCATGCGAGGGGCACTTCATGCACACTGCAAGTACAAAACACAATCGAAAAGAATACCCATGCACATATTGGAGGCCTCCACCGACAGTGGATGCATCCTAAGCTTCAAAACTGCATTAGACCTGGGACTGATACATGTACTATAGCGCCTCATGGCTCACAAATATATTGACCCATCAGCAAAAATAGAACAGCTATTGGCCATAATCTTCAAAGGGTTGGGAAAGCTCAAGAACCGACAGATCAGCCTACAAATCAACCAAGAAATACCCCCAGTGGCCCAACACTACCACAGCATTCCTGTAAATATACAGCAGCAAGTTGAAGAAGAACTTCACAAACTACTGGAACAAGATATCATCGAGCAGGCGGTGGGGCCCACCCCATGGGTGTCACTAATTGTTCCGGTGCCCAAGAAAGACTTGCAGGACATCAGAATATGTGTAGACATGCGCCGCCAAATTGAAGCCATCCTGAAAGAACGTTACCAAGCCCTGCGGATTATAGATATGATCAATTTACTGAATGGGGCCACTGTATTTTCAAAATTGGACTTAAATAAGGGTTGCCACCAGATAGAGCTAAGTGAATAGCCCAGAAACATAACACAGTTTGTCACACACCTGGGCCTTTACAGGTATAAACGCCTCAGCTTTGGGGTAATGTTAGCTACAGAAATATTTCAAGCAGAAATACACGTCATCAAGCACATTCCCAACTGCCTCAATTATAGCGACGATGCACTAGTGTTCTGAAGAGATGAAGAACAACACGCTGACATGGGTATGTATGGGTTTGGAAGCGGCCCAACATCCGCTTAATAGAGAAAAATGCTAATTCTGGAAAGACACTCTTCGATTTTTTGGGCACTTGTTTTCAGCCCAGGGCATGACCCCAAGAAGGTAGCCGCCCTCACCATTGCAGACCCTCCAACCAACGTGTAGGACCTACGATCCTTCTTGGGAATTGCTAGCTATTGCACCCGGTACATCCAAGATTTTGCATCGTGGAGCGAGTCATTGAGAGCTCTCGCAAAACAGCAAGTGCCTTTTGTGTGGTCCGATTCCTCCCAACAGGCTCTTGAATCAATTCACTGGTGCATTTCAGACTCCAAAAATATGGCATACTTTAACACTGCAAGAGAAACAGAGTTAGTGGTCAACAACAGCCCTGTGAGACTGGAGGCATACTAACACAAATAGACCCAGCTGACAGCGGTAAGTGCCACAAGGTCTCCTACGCCAGCAAAAGCCTCTCGAGAACGGAACAGGCCTACTCACAGGCCGAAAAGGAGGGCCTGGCAGTGGTATGGGCCTGCAAACACCATCATTTATTTCTTTATGGTAAACCATTCACAGTGGTCACTGACCACCAGGCTCTGGTGTTTTTATACGGTAACACTCAGGAAAGAATGCCTCCCAGAATTGCACAAGGGGGTTTGAGGCTTCAGCATTACAGTATCCGTATCATCCAACGACCAGGAAAAGATGAGAATCCTGCAGACTTCTTATCCCGACATCCCATTACATCCGCCGCCTCAAAACCATCAGTGGCTGACCAATACATACATTACATCGTCCAGGCAGCTGCACCGAAGGGAGTCGAGCTTGCACACCTTGCACAAGAGACAGAGAACAACCAAGCTATCCTGATCATATTCAGGTGCATTGAGTTGGGTCGATGGAAGCAAGCCAAAAGGGTGGGAGAAAGCGCAAGTCCAGAAGCACAAGTCTTTGAAAGCCTAGCGTCGGTCAAGGAAGAACTAGCTAAGCCAGAAGATGGACTACTACTAAAAGGGCTGAAGATTGTCATTCCTCGAACCTTGCAAAGAATGATCTTAGAACCTGCGCACGAAGGACACACTGGAATAGTGTCCACCAAGAGGATGCTAAGGCAAATGGTATGGTTCCCTCAACTGGATCTGCAAGTAGAAACATGTCTCAAGCAATGTCTCACATGTGTGGTCAAAAGCCCTCGCACCAGACCTGATCCTCTGTGCATGACAGACTTACCAGAAAAGCCGTGGCATGAGATAGCAATTGATCCCTTTGGACCCATCGAGGGAGGAGAATATATACTGGTGGCAATGGATGGATACTCTAGTCTCCCTGACCTTCAGCTGATGCACTCAACAGCCGCAAACCACACCAAACCAGCGCTGGACAGGATGTTAGCTACATATAGAATGCAGAGAGTAGTCCAATCGGACAATGGGCCCCGTTCACGGGTCAAGACTTCAAGACTTTTCCGTAGTATATGGAATTTAAGCACAGGTGAATCACACCGTTGTGGCCACAAGCTAATGGGACGATGGAATGTTTCATTAGCAACATTAAGAGCAACGTTTAGATTGCCCATTTGACAGGAAAACCAGTTGAGAAAATACTTTATCAACTATTTATTTTCCAAATTTGTCTTTTTAGTGAAATCTCGATGAGCATAGCAAGAGATGAACTGTGATATAACATTCAAAAGGGGAACAAGCTTCTTTTCCATTTTCATGACCATAATCCCCCCAAATATTAAAACAAATTAACAGACAATATTAGTAACAATTGGCCCTACGAGTTATTCTAGTGTTCCTCTATATATCTCAAACAACACTTCACGTGCTCATTTCCTCTCTGAACATTCCCATCTCCCAAAGGGGTCCCCACCTGTGTCGCATTACTGTAATTCTCAAATAAATGCACACGATCTGTGGCCTAACGAACATGTGCTCCTTGTCTTGCACAAATTCAAAGAATTGGGCCCAAATACGAGAGAATCGAGTCATGTTCCCTGTGATGTGTGCAGTTAACTTTTCCAAAGCCACTATTTCCCATATCTTAACCCACCAATATGACCGACATGGCCCCTCAGTTGTTTTCCAAAAGCGCGCAAGGTTTTGTTCAGCTGCCAGTAATAGTTGTGTTATGAGCCCTGCCCCGGGGCCGATGCTGGGAAAGTGCCATTGTCAGGAACGTCCTCCAGCAGCATTATATATATATATATATTATATCTTATATCCTCGACTGGATTTCTTGCCAATATGTTCGTATTGTAGGGCAAATCCACCACATATGTGTGAGAACCTCCAGCTGTCCACACCCGTTGGCAACAGCGATACGGATATGCGGGTAGAATTGCATGTAATCTCTGTGGGGTCATGTACGAGCGATAACATATTTTTATCACACACTCCTTGAACAATGTGCATAATGAGCTTTTTTGAGTTTGGGCCCATATTTTCTGCCAAGAATCTGTTGGGATCTCTATCCCTAATTCCCTTTCCCAGTGTGTCATATATGGAAGATTGTTTTCAACGAAGGCTCTTTCTAATAGGCGGTAGCAACTAGAGATTTTCCGAAGCTCCTGCCCTTACGCAATCTGAAGTTCAATCCCTGTAGGGAGACGTGAACCTGCCTGGATAACGCGCCCATTGGACACCCAGTGTCTGATCAAAAAGTATCTAAAACGTTCAGTTTCAAGTATGTTGAACTTTTCTTTGCATTCTATGAATGTGAGAGGATGCCCATCCTTGTATAGGGCCCTGAGTCGCAAAATCCTGAGTGATTCCCAATGTGCGAAGACCCCGCTCACCATTCCGGGGACACATTCTGGATTCTGTAACACCAGCGATAAAGGCCCAAGCCCTGTTTTAAATCCCAATTGCGAGCAAGCTTTTTTCCCCAGGTAGTGAGGGTAGCTTGGGAGGAGTCTAGCAAATGGACCCTGGCAGATTTTGGTAGCAAAGCTAAATTGGGCTCGGGACAAGCGGGAGCATCCTTGCTCTATTGTTTTGCATTTCTAACGCCTGGCCTCTAGTGCCCCTTCCAGCAATGTTGCAATCTGTGCTGCTCGGAAGGCGCGCTGTATAGATGGGACCCCCAATTCCCCCATCCCCTTCGACCTCAGGAGTACTTGGCGCGAAATGATAGGTGGTCCCTTTTTCCATATTAATTGAACCTTTGCTTTCTGTAGTTCTAGAAGGTCTCTCCCTGAGACGAGGCTTGGTAGTGCTTGCAAGACAAATAGGAGCCTCGGTAGAATTGTCATTTTAATTGCACTGACCATACCCATGAGATTTCTTACATTCCCAATGTTTCAGAGTGTTTTTGGTCCCCTTCCACAAAGTGGGGATGTTGGCTCCCCTCAGGGCTTTATATGATTTAGTAATGCAAACCCCTAGGTATGCGATTTCATTATCCACCCACCGAAAAGGAAAGGATGACTGCAGAGCCAGATGGGTCTCAGGTGGTTCTATGATTGACAGCCCCATTATTTCTGGTGGTTAATGCAGAAGCCTGATACCTGGGTGAATCTTTCTAGGAGATCAAGTAAAGGTGGGATCGAAAGAGAGGCTGCTGAAGGAAACTGATAGTATCATCGACGTATAACGCCACTTTATGCGTGTTACCCTCATATGTCGGGCCCCGTATGTGTGGATTGCTTTGTATCATTTGTGCCAGGCGCTCCAAAGCCAAAGCAAACATTGAGATATTAAGGGAGACAACGGGCATCCTTGCCTCGGGCCCCTACCCAGAGGGAGTGGAACTGATCTAGCAGCATTTACTTTGGTTATGGTGGATGGAATTTAGAAGTTAGCCATCATTAGTTTATTAAACAAAGGGGCCAAAACCAAAAGTTGGCAGTAATGCTTGTAAAAAATCCCATGACATGCTATCAAATGCTCAATGGGCATCTAAGTAAAGGAGTGATAATCCCCCCAGGATTTTAGGGGCCAATGCTACCAAGTCAAGCACCTTCCGAATGTTGTCATGAGCACCTCTATTTTTAATGAACCCTGTTTGGTATTCGTTGATCAGGTGAGGAAGGACCTCTCGTTGTAGCCAGTATTTTGCTATAAAGTTTGGCGTCAGTGTTTAGGAGAGCTATGGGGTGGTAGGAAGTGCAGATCTCAGGTTCTTTCTTCGGTTTCAAAAGTTGTGTAGTTGCAGATTCTGCCATGGAATCTGTTACCTTCCCATATTTGGAGAAGGAATTAAATAGAGTGGTGAGTTGAGGGATTAAGGGACCTGCAAATGCTTTGTAAAATCTGTTGGCAAACCCATCTGGCCCGGAGACCTTTGCTGCTGGGAGAGCATGTATGGCTTGGGCTACTTCTTTGGCGGATATGGGGTTCTCTAATGTTTCCCTCGTAGTGTCAGGGATTCAGGGAGTTGGGCCTGTTCAATAAATTCTCGAATATGGGTAGGGGTTCCCTGATGTGGTGTGGACAAATTACGTGAGAATTCTTCCATAATCTTCAACTTCCATATTTCCATAACTACTTGCGTTCCATCTTCACCCCTCAATGCTCCAATATAATTGTGAGTTGCCGCTTTCTTAAGTTTGGCTGCCAATAATGTATTCGCCTTGTTGCCCCTAGAGTAGAAATATTGTTTCATCTTAAAAATAGACTGTGCCGCCTTCCCCATTATGTGAGTCTCCAGGGCTTGTCTTGCTATTCTGAGGTCCTGTGATGAGCCCTATTCCCCTTTGCTGCATGCACCTTCTCCTTGTCTTGATCTATCCCCTCCAGCATGGACCGATGTAGTTTCTGACTTCTGTCTCAAGCCACAGATTGCCTGATTATGACCTCCTGAAAGACAGCCTTTCCTGCATCCCACAGAGTTTGCATATTCATACCCTCTGCAACATTATCCCGAAAGTAGTCGGCTATAGCCTCTTCTACGTAAGCCCTTATGACCGTATCTGTTAGTATACTTCATTAAATCTCCATGGAGGTTCTGCTGTGGCATGCCCTGACCTGGGTCTAACTCCAAATTTACGGAAGAATGGTCTGTGACCGTTTTTGGTAGGATCTCTATTTGTTTAACCAGCGGTATGAGTGTTTTAAAGAGACCAGGTACATATCTAGTCTGGAGAAGCCCTTGTGCAGAGCAGAGTAAAAAGTATATTCCCTCTCCCCTGAGTGGAAAAAGCACTTTGTCCCTATTAAGGAAAACTCTCTCAAAAGATTCTTCATGGCGTAGAAGTTATTTTTGTCATTAGAAGTGGGGGCTAGTGTTTTGTCTATGGTGGAGTCTACCACACACTTGAAATCCAAACCCAATATGAGTTCCCTTTCCATGAAGTCTGCCAAGGTCTCAGAATTTTCCCAGAAACCCAGCCTTCTTTGTTTATTAGGCCCATATAGTACACCTAATGTGAGCTTGCGAGCCCCCAGGTAACCTTTAAGTAGCAGATATCTCCCTTCTACATCCCGCAAGACTTCCAATATTCGCAATGGTAGGCTCTTGTGAACCATGATGGCTACTCCCCGTTTTTAAGGCCACTAGTCAAAAAATATGCACACAGGTACAGTTTAGTAATGAGATGCTTTTCATCACCTTTTAATAAATGGGTCTCTTGTAGGAAATCCAAATCCACCTCCAGAGAGAAGATTCTCTGTCTTAAGGCCTTCCGCTTCATTGGGGAGTTTAGACCCCGTGTACAGGAGGGCAGAGCGACCTCTGATGGGCCCATGGGATCAGAGCTCACCCTTGAGTACTTTAAGATGAGTTAGTTGCACCCTGAGGTAGACGGGGTGCAGGATTCTCTTACTCCAACACCAATAAACAAGGACAACTCAAATGGTTTGGCAAACGGAAGTCTGTTTAATGACAAGTACAGAAAACGGGGAAACAATAGGAAATCAACAGTAATGCGATCGCCCGTCTCGCTTCAACTTCCAAATTCTGCATTCAGACAGCAGTAGTTATAGTAAATTCTCGTCATCATTGATGTGTAGCACTGAAAAGTTTGTCATGCATTTCTATTGGTTAAAAAGAAAACTTAATATAGGTGCTATATCTGTATATGGTAACAGAGTGTGAGGATTGGATAACTCTTATCGGGTGGGCGTCTACGCCCATCCCTCTACATCACTCGTGCTAGACGTCACTACAAGTCTGACGTCTCATTGGTTCTACTAACTATAGGACCCTAGATTATTTGGTCCATTGTGATTGGGTCAGTTACACCCCCAAGCATAAATCTCCACTTTAATTAGCAGCATGCAGAATGTTCACCCAGATGCAGTGTGCCCCACGATTCACCCTGCCTCCCTTCCATCAATCAATACTTTAGGGCTATGTGTCAATTAGTTGGCTGAGGTTGGCCTCGAAACTATAGCTTCTTATCAGGAAAAGTTATGGCATCCTCTGGTTTTGGGTGACATCAGACGTTGGTACCTCTTCGCGCTTGGCTGGTCACGTGTTAGTACACCGTGAATCTGCTCCATTTTCCTCCTATTTGCATATTTGATTCTCCCTTCGGCCTTGCCACCTGCCTGGGCCTCCTTATCTCGACCTTCACGGGCAGGCTGCTATGCTCTAAAGTTTCGATTCTGCAAAGTTGCCGCTCTCCTCCCTTCCTTAGGTTGACCTTGAATTCCCAATCATGACCTGCTTCTTGCTAAGTTTCGATTCCGCTCTTTCGTCTGCTTTGTGCTTGCATATGAATCCTGGCCTGTATGACCTCTATCATCCTAGGCTTAATTCTACTTTCATCTAAAGTGGACTGCACTTTAATGTGCTTCATTGAGTTAGATATATATATAGTTGGCGCTTGCCGCTCTATTCTTCTACTAAGCATAGCAAGCCACACTGTTTTCTTAGCTTCTTGCGTTACAAGCCTATATACAGGCGTTAGCTAGTTGCATGTTTTCATCTTACTTACTGGTTATGTTTCTTTATATTTCAACCTCGTTTCTTCTTCCAAGTCCATTACATCATTATTCTATACATTTCGTCTTTGCATGTCATCTTTTGATTGTCGGTTCGTTCGTCTGTATGTTCGTCCGGCCCTTGTGTCGTCACCATTCGCCTTCGATTAACGCCCTTTGGGTCTCTTCTGGGACAGTTTGAAAGTAGTTTTCATGTCGTGTCAGCTGTTGGTATGGTTGTCTAAATGGGTACCGTGCCACCCATGGTTGTCTGCTTATTGGCACTTCAACAGATATTGCTCTTCCGATGGGCACTGGGCAGAGCCCTAGTGTGGCTCTCTGTTGGTTTATTTGCTCCTCATATGTCACATATCTCGGCGAGTATGTTCCTGATATTTCAAAATGGGTGGCTGGAGTGCAGGTCATATCTGGGACGTTCTCTACACTCGAACATTCAGGGTCAGATATGAGATATCAGGGGATGCCATCTCGTGTCATTTCGAGCCAGGATGTCATCACTAATGAAACTGGGAATCGGTAGGAGTTTCTCTGAGTAACACTTTGAAGAAGTAATGCCTAAGAACTTGTGAGTGACCAGAACCAAAAGAAATAAACAAACCTGAAATGCTCGATTCCCCTAGAACTAAACCATTACCTTTAACACTAAAGAACCAACATTCTGTTACTCGCAATGACATTCCCATGGGTGCCATTTCATCATGGCAACCCTCCACCCCCTCTCCAGTTACCCCCTGTAGCTGCAAACAAATGTTTACACGTTTGCACTATTTTTGCTAACATAGGAGATCATAGTCCGCTACCGCCAGTTCCAAGGGCCTGGTGTACCTGGACCATAGATATTCTGAAACCGCAAGTTCCATAAGTCAGTCTGTCAAGAAGGGGTGCTCTGACCCAGTTTGGTCCCCACTCCAGCCGGTGTTGTCCCCGTGAGTCGCCCCCTTCTAGGTCTCCTTGCGTTACTCTTGCTACTCCAGCTCAAGCTTGTTTTTGGCCTTGCCTCTCCCAGATAATTTTTAGTACTGCTTGGGATCCCACTCATCAGCTCTGCCGCTTCTTCTTCTAAACCATTCGTGTATCGCTGTTTCTGTATTCGAATAGGAGGTTGCAGGGGAACCACCAGCGATATCTGACCCCTTGCGACTGTAACAAAGCCGTTACTATGCGTAATTTCCATCTGTTTGTTAGGGTACGCAGTGCCATGTCCTGATAAAGGGAAATCCTTGAGCTCCGGAAGTCCACTGGCTCTTTTAGTCGCGCCGTGGCCATGATCCTTTCTTTCCGTTGACAGTAATGGACTCTGGATAGAACATTGGGCAGCAAATTACGGCACTGTTGCATCAAGAATAGACGTGATGCTTCCTGTCAAGTTCCAGAGTTGTATTGTCTGGGAGGGCTAGGAGATTCCAGAACAAATCATGCACATATTCGGCAAGAGTCTGAACCTGGATGTCACGCGGTATGCCCCGTATCCGGATGGTGTTTCTGTGCGACCTGTTTTCTAGGTCTTCCTGTTTTGCCATATCGGCTCCAGCTGCTCTTCAATGCCCAACACCATGTTACTGAGTTCCGCTTGGTCATGGGCTTGTTCTTATGGCGTGGTTTCAACCTCATTGACTCGTGATTCTATGCCTATCATATGAGAATTGAGCTTCTTAACAGTTTTGACCATAGCTTCCTTCGTAGCCTTGATCTCCATTGTTAGATCCTGCTTCAGCGTGGAGAGCATTTCCTTAAGGTCCTCTTTGGTAATGAGGATGGGGTGTTCAAACTGACCACTCCCGGAGGTGGCAAATTAATCTCTACCCAAGTCTCTTTGGTGTTCCTTTCTTTTTCTTTTTCCTGAATGCCCAGTAGTGATTTAATATCTCACGCCTTAGGTTTTGCTCCTGCCTCTGCCATCCTCTTCATATATGCCTTGCTCCCAATTATTTCCCTAGGTATATTGCGTCTCTATTGTCCCAGCTGTAAGAGTACCCAGCCCCAAGGTGTCTGGGTCTGTAGTATTAACCAATGGGCTGTGTAGCCAATTTCCACTAGCCAGGACCCAGTGGTGTTAGCAGGAAGTCCCAGGTTATTGATTGCACCTAGGGTTGTGTTGTTGCCAAGAAAATTGGGGCAGGGTCCAGACCTCTCTAAAAATCACGAGTGCTCACCAGCTATAGCTGATTGTATGTATGGAATGCTCTGCCCATGTAACTGTCTGTTTCTTCCTGTGTTGGGATTCCTTTGCTTGCCCACGATAGCAGATGATGCAATGTCTGGCTTTTACTATTCCATTCCCCGGGCGCTAGTACCTTTCATTCTGGGCTGTTTATTTAGTGCTCCCCTCCACTCCTCTCCCTACCTCTGTACACTAGGAGGCTTCAGTCATGTCGGAGCTCCCGGGTCATCGAGCACGTCGCATGCCAGGTTTCATTTAGCCTAGGCTTTGCTGTCACCCGCAGGCACTCTGACTCCAGCCTCGGGTTGCATCCACCAGGCGGTTGATCTCGTTCCTTTTCACCTGCGGCCACACAGACTATAGCAGCCTCCCTGGAAACAAGGCAGAGTGCTCCTCTGGATGTTTGCTCCACGGCAGGAGCCGCCATTTTCTTTCTTGGTGCAGGCAGCTTTAACGGTGGCAGGGAGCACGATACTGAGCCCAGACCGCCACTATTTCGGCTCCAGATGCTGAGCGGGTGATGCAATTCAGTTGCCGGGGGTAATCGCAATCCAGTTCAGCATTTTACGGGGCTATGTGCTGCCAGACGACAGAGTTTACGGCGGACACGACTGCTTCGGATGCCGCCTGGCCACGTCCTCCAGCAGAGGTTCCTTTATCAACTATTGAGGGATTATCAAAACACCCCGCAGAGTACCATGGGAAAAACACCATCAGAAGTAATGTTTGGTCGCAACATTCAGACAAAACTTCCCCATGTCATGATCCCAGAAGAGGTATAGGAGAAAGACAGTGAAATGCGGGAACAAGCACACGAGCTAAGGAGAACATGAAGAGATGAGCCTACACCACACAGAAAGCCTGTGACAATGATTAAAAGTGCATCATGTTTGTCAATTTGGGATCTGTTTTTAAATGCGCAGAAACACCCCCTGATTTGCGCAAAGGGGTGAAAAAGAACATCTGAATGGGCGCATATAAGAAGCATCCATTCAGATGTCCTTTATTGATTGGACTGCTCTTTTTTTTGCGCAAGTGATGAGATGTGCTTGAGCATTTCATTTCTTGAGTAAAAAAAAAAGAGTTGAGAAACTAGCCCCTTGGGTTTAAAAAAAAATAAATTGTTTTGCAAAACAGCAATTTTTGTGGGTGTTTTTGCAAAAACGGCTGTTTTTGCGCTTTTTAAAAAAAACAGCAGTTTTTCACAGCATTTTGCAGAATCGCAAAATCAGTATAAACTGGAGGGTCTGTCTAAAGATGGGAGCAAGCTACGACCATTAAATAATAATAACGCAGTCCTAATGGAGTCTCTGTCAAAATAAAAGGGCATATACTAATAAACCCATTGCCAATCCTTACTTCTAAATGGGATAACAATGTAGCCAAAAGAAAAGTGTTCAAGAAATGATATGTCGGGATAGTTAACCAGTTGGCTTCCCTTCCCCACGTTTTCAGCACGGTACAAGGAGGCACGTTTGAGCTTTACAACCCTCTGGCTTCTTGGCCAGGAAGAACCAGTTCAAAGCACAGGTATCAGCACCTTCTGCCATAGTCTCTCCCCCAATGACAATCTCTTATTGCAGAGGGCCTGACGTGTGACTGGTTACTAATAATTGCCTGACCTTGCCTGACCATAGTGGTGGGACATGTCAGGTACACTGCTCTGGCGTGAGTCTGTTTTCTCCCAGAGCGGGCTGTCTGTTTGAAAGTGTATGTGAAGGAAAAAGGGGCGGGGTAGAGGTCCCATATATCCTATCAGGTAGGATGGGGTAAATGTGTTGCAGGGAGAGAGATACCACGCCTCACCATCAGATGTCTCACTCCCCGAATACCCCTTGCCAGGTGATCCTCTCGCACTGGTCCACCCCCAGGGTCTGGATCCAAAGGCAAAGGCCGTGCCCTGGCCACCTGAGAGAGAGACCCCCGGGGACTAGTCGGTGAGACACCCTCTGGTTTCTCACAGGTGCTAGTAGGCCTCAGAGGCAAAGAATAGACCACAGAGACTCATGAGGAAATGGACTGAGAACTAACGTGTTGTTTGAAAATGGTCGGGGGGGTTGTAATGTCCTAGGTGAAGCATAACAGGAGGTTGTATGTGCGGGGAGGGAGCCTGCAGGCATGGGCTGCGGGTGGGCAGAAGGGGAGGAACACGATAAGGAGGAGTCAGTAATGGTTAAGGACTGATGCAAATAAGTTGGTTGCGTCCTTCTCTCTATGTGTCCGCTCTTAATTGCCAGAACGCTATGGGGCCGTGTGGGAGGATATCAAAAGTTTCTTTTTAAAGTCATTCTGCATTCATAAGGAAATTATTTCTGTTCAGAAGGCAGAGTAACTTCAAAAAGAGACTATTTCTTTTTGCAGTCATAGCCCTCACCCCTTCGCGCCCTCACCCCTTCACCCCATGACATGGAGGCCTCCAGCTGCTCTGCAATGCCAGGAACAAGCTTCCTGCTGCAGAGAGCCTTTCATTCTCTGAACCAACAGATTCAAAAAGGTAAGAAAATGTATTTTGTTTAAATGTGTGTGCATGTCAGTGTGTGTGTGTATATACATACATAATGTAATGTGCATGAATGCATGATGTATGGGTGGCTGCCTGGGTGTGTATGGTTAAAGGGTGCACATGTAATATACGGGTGGCTGGGTTGTGTGAGTGTATGGCGAATGATCTGTGTGCTTTTGTTTGCCTGGATTTCTTGTTGGTAATCTTCATTACTCCTAGCCCTACTCTTCCTCGTCCCAGTACGTGTGTATGAGGCACTTTGCCTCTTACACAAGTATTGGGACAAGGTAGAGAGGCACAGAGGTAATTCCTGGTTTACCTATAATATTCATTACTCCTAGTCCCACTCTTCCTCGTCCCAGTACTTACCTATGAGCAAGGTACCTCATACGTAAGCACTGGGACAAGGAAGAGGGACGTGGAGGTAATTCTGGGCGTGGTAGTCTAGGTCGGCCCAGAGTATGGTGGGACCCATGAAATGTTTCCGAGCTGGGCTGTGGGGGCCCTCAGCATGGCTCACAGGGGAGGCCTCCTCAGCATGGCTCGCAGGGGACCCCCCATATTTTGTGCCATGCCACTGCTTTCCACCAACCGCCTAAAACACAAGCCCTGCGCACCGAGGCGAACGCAGCTTGAGCTGAGCATTAGTACACAACACATTTCCCCTCCCTCTCTCCCCCAATTTCTAACAAATATACAGAAGAAAAGGTGAGGAAGAGCAGCAGAGAGAAAAGAAAAAAGCAACAAGGAGTGCAAAGGAAACAGGGAACAGGGAAGGCCAGAAAGAGGAGCAACCATAAATCAAACGCATCACAATTGAAATAAAATGCAGGCAGGTTAACCTTTTACAAAGAAAACTGAGATGCAAAACTGCAGAGCAAACAGGTAAACTTTTTACAAGAGCCAAGATGCAACGCAAGCAGCTTGTCGAACAGCTATGATTCATGGATTGAAATTCAAAGTTCAAAAACGTCTGCATTGTCCACAAGGCCTTCTGGGGCCGGGACCTCAATACCTTCAACTCTCTCTTCCTAAATATCTTCCTTCTCGAACACTTCGCTCATCTGCCTCCAACTCCCTCAGGGATGGTCGCTTCTCCAAGCAGCGAATTGGTGGTAGATCGCTCTCTTCGGCCTCCCTATGAACAGCCTCCCGGCCTCTCTGAAAATGGAGGAGACCCATCTTCGGTTCCGGAAGCACCTCAAGACCTTCCTCTTTGCTTCTGCATTTTCTCCTCCTCTCCCCTACTGCTCCCCTGGCTGAAACTGCACTGGTTACCTGGCTACCCTCTGATATCGGGCCCAGGAGACCCCCCACCCACCAGTTGTACACCTGCACTGCCCCATGGCAACCTTGGTACTCAGGGGCTGCTTCTGTATCTCTACAGCCCCTGCTAGCACTTGACATCTGATGCCTGCACTTACCCTTGCACTTGCCACCAGCTGGCTGCACCTTTATTTATTGTCTTATTTATTTTACGGTTATCCTATGTACTGCACTGCCCCCTCTTTTCCCCCTGCACTTTTCCTCTTCCCCCCTCCCCTGAACTTGTTCGATCTCAATGTCACCTGCCCTAGTAGGATCGTTGTCTCTGTCTTCCCTCTGTTTGCCCTCACTTGCCTTGTCACGCCTTGAAACACTTGTGTCTAGGCGTATTATAAATGCCATATCATATCATATCATATCATGGATAATAACACATGAAATCCTTGAGGTGTGCTCTTCTCTCTACCACTCATCCCCTGTGATGATAACATTTGGCTCAGATTGGAAGAGTGTTGTTTTTCCATCTAGGTCGGCTTGAAGAGAGGACCTGCACAAAATGTCACTGCTGGAAAGGTTTATTTTATGTAAGCAGAAGAAAATTAATTTGAGGGAATCTGGGGGAGGTTTTTGGAATTAGTGTGACTTACATTGAACTGTGATCTATTTACCTGACCTGTTTGCCTGTGTTGTTTTATTGTACAAATATTAATAAATATGTGAATACAACATTTGGCTCATTACCACTCGAATTCTTCCCCCTCAGCAACACTTGCACCCAGACCAGCAGGCCCTTGAATGGCGCCAACCTTCCTTTTGACCACACTTTACTACCTTCCACCACAAGCAGTCCCTTCCTCACTGCAGTGATCCCTTTGAGACCCAAACATTTGCTTTAAAGAAACTTCAGACTGATCCTGGGGTTCTTGATTAGGACCAAATCACCAACCACCCAGTCTTGTGAATTCACCATATCAGTCTCATCAAAAACTGCCTTTTAGTGTCTCTGACATTCCTGTATCACCTTCATTTTTGCCTCCCGATCCAGCCTTGCAGCACCCACCATCCCCATCCAACCAGGACTCAATTGTGTGCCAAGCTCCCGACCCTTCAACGTTGCGCAAAAGGAGGAACTTTGGTCACAGAGTGTGAGGTAACCAGTCAATGCTAAAATTCACCAGGCGGAGGTCTCCATCAATAAACACACTAGTAAGTGAGTTTCAACAATCATTTATTGCAATGCAAAACTTCCGCGGAAGGGCTGACTGCAAGATACACCATAGGGATGCTATCTAGAGTGAGCTACTAACATTACAGTGAGCAGGCTTTTTATAGGAAAACGTTTACATTGAGTCTTATGACTGGTGCGAAGCCCAGGCACGTCCTGGCATACAGTTTCCTGCCAAAACACTTTTGGCTGTTATTCCAGCCCTTGCGGTGACAATTTACAAAGGCCGGACATTTGCAAATGGTCATTACTCATATAGCTTATCTAAGCAAGTCAAAATATCCTTCAGGATGCACGTGTAATCTTTAACATGCGTGATGGTAAAAACAAGCTAATTCATCACATTTGACACAGTGGGGAATTTGCAAACTACACATATCTTGCCGCGGTAGTGATAATAATATCCATTCATGGGCTGCTGGACAATAGCAGGACATATCTTTTACAGAATGACGCACGAGCTCTGACACAAGTTCCCCTTCCCAAATATCCCAGAGAATAACAACTCTGAATATAGATATGCTTTATGCTTATGTTTCGGGAAAGAGTGCGGATGCTAGCAATCATCATTCATAGAGGAGACCCCAGGGTCAATGAATGCATGCTGACTCGCACGGCAGCTTTAGACAGGACGGGAAGTGCAAGAGTTTTAACAGACATTATTTATGTAGCCTTTACAGGAACGGAGAACAGAGGGGACATTCCTAAGCCTGTGAGTAATATCTGTTCCAGGCGAAAACCCTGGGCCTCGTGTGCGGACACAAAAGCAGTTGGTTTAACATGGAAATAATGCTATAACATGGGCAATGGGTTTAAGTCTTGCTGAGGCAAAGAAACATGACAATTACATGAATTTGGTATTTACAAACGACCCTTTTGCGTCAGCAAGACTTTATCAGTAATACACATGGTTTAGTTTGTATTCATTCATTCTTTCATTGTCGTTGTCCGACACATCAATCTTTTGTAACCCCTCGATTGCCTCCTCTAACTTTATCATCTCGTTGGTGGGCATGGCATTAGTGGGTTTGGGTGCCAGTGCTCCCATCATTTTCCTGCAGCAATCTCCTATGACGGACATACATAAGGGAAAGCACTGAATGCAACAGCAGCAAGCAGCTATTAATCCTCCTATGACAAGAAGAGGGGTGAGGAGCTTCCATCCCCAGCTCCGTAATATATCCCAGAACCAGGATGTCCCATCCCCAGGCCCAAATTCAGAATGTATTTGAGCTGCTATTTTATGCATTTCATCGATCCCTTTAAAGATATCGGTGCTATAATCAGGTATAAAAGTGCAGCAAGAAGTGCCAGTTATTTTACAAGCCCTCCTACTTCTGCCAGCATTGTATCTAATACTAGTCGGTTTTGTAATGCGACCATCCGGACTGCTTGTACTTCTTTAGTGAGGTTTGCCAGTATGTCACCGGTCACATTTAGTTCCTTTTCTACTAATCTAGCCAAGTGCCTAATGCTTCTGGAATTCATAACTATTCCCATGGGCATCACTATGCCCTTTAGGAAATCAAAGAATTCATCCCAAGTGGTGTCTTCTTTAGTAATAACACCTCTTTTCCTTCGCTGGTAATCCCGTGTACCCATTTTTATTCTCTTTGCCTTGGGTTTTAAGTTCACTTCCTCCACAGATTTGTAATGCAAACCCAACATTACGTATCGAACGGTACATCTACCTTTCCAATAGCGGGGTAACCAGAGGTATGCTTCCTCCCCGCAAATAAACATTGCCCCCTTAGGGGCACTAAAAGGTGCGGATATACTATTCAAATCTACTATATTCTGGCAGTTGTGTCTACCTATGAAAACAGCCTGAGCATGTGTCTTGTTTCGCTGGTAGCAAAAGGGGGCCCTAAGAACTATATTTTGTACAGGGATTGGGTGTGGTAGTACTGCTTTGTTGTCTCTCATATAGTCGGTTAGAGGAATCATTTTTATTTCTTTAGATGGGCAGGAAATGGATCTATTAAGATATCTAGTTACATTGGGTGTTAGAGGAATATAAATTCATCCCTGTATTCTAGTCTGAGTGCTTGTCTCATTTTTCCTATTCACAAATGTGAGTGTCACATTTTCGGTATAGTTTCGGGAGGCACGCAAAAGATAATCTCGCCAAGGCACGCATGTATCACTTGTAGCAGGAGTCGTGTACCATTCGGGTCTGCTTTCATGGCTATGGGGAACATATGTACATATGTAACAGTTGGTTTTATTTAGTATCTGGTTTGTTTCATTCATCCATGTGAGGATGCTATTCCTAGGATGCTTTTTCCGATACTCCTGATCTATATGAGGAATAGTTACTAGTTCTGGTGTTGGAGGCTGAGGCGTGGGAGGCAGCCAATTATGGGCAGCATAAATATCATGGTGCTCCAGGTACCAGAGGAATATTGCGGACCCTACTGTTATAACAATACAGACAAGGGATAAGAAGAGCTTTTCCTTTGGGGTGCATGCATATCTGTCAACTCGTGGACGCCTCTGCCCTGCGTCCTCGTCATTCATTGTAACAACCTGTTTTGTTCCCTCGCACAGGGCTAATCCCAAATGGCTGAATTCCGGAACTTGGCCGTTAAATGTCACACGTTATATATATATTCTATATTTACACAAAAATGTTCAAAAAGTCCCTAACAATTACCCTAACGGTGCCGTCCGTTTATGCACTAAATCGCAAGGGTTGCACAGTATAACCCGTCCTGCAGTCACCGCTTCTGGCACCTTACCTTGACACGTCTCGTTGAGGCTACTTCCTACCCTTGAGGGGACGCTGAGGCCGTTTCATCTGTGTCTCGGTGGGGCTACTTCATACCCAGGAGGGGACGCTGAGGCCGTTTCATCTGTGTCTCGGTGGGGCTGCTTCATACCCAGGAGGGGCTGCTGAGGCCACTTCATCTGTGTCTCGGTTGTCCTTTGTTTGTTCCGACCCTTTACCAAGTCCTTTCTCAGCCAGATGTCAGAGTTCAAACATAGGCAATCAATGTTGCTTCCTAGGGCATAGGTGATACCTGGGAGTGTCTTCCGTAGGTTCGGCTGCGAAGTGGTCTGTGTCCTTGGTCGGGGGATGGACTATCTGAGGTGGTGCCTTTTTAAGATGGTTGGCATGTATCCACGTTTTGTGGCCAGCAACCTTCACAGCAGTTTGCGTCGCCAGTAGGACCAAAAATGGCCCCTTCCAGCGGGCCTGCAGGCAATTGGTGCGATCAAAACTCTTCACAAGGACGTAGTCCGCTGGTTTGATTGCGTGGCCTTCTCCTTCCAAAGCTGACGGGGCTGCGTCTTTCACCTGTTGATGGATAATAGACAGTTTATGCGTGATCTCAGCACAATAATCCCTCAACAGTGGTTGTTCAATATTACCAATAACTCTTGGCTTTGGGATGGACCATGCACTTGGAGGGTGGCCCATTACAATTTCAAAAGGGGACAATGTGTGCGTCCCCTTTGGAGTGGTCCGCATACTCAACAATGCCAAGGGAAGGGCATCTGGCCACTTCAGGTTTGTAGAGGCACATATTTTTGCCAGTTTGTTTTTCACTACGGCATTCGATCGTTCAATAATCCCAGCACTCTTGGGATGATAGACGGAATGGAATCGCTGATCGATACCCAAGGCAGTACATACCTACTTCACAACTTGACCTGTAAAGTGTACTCCGTTGTCGGAATACAGAAAGCTGGGCACTGTGTACTGGGGCACCCAGTATTTCAGGATGCATTTAGCTGTGGAAATAGCAGTGTTGTCTCTTAGGGGGTAAGCATCCGTCCAACCAGAGAACCCACACCTCATAACAAGACAATATTTTAATTTAGCAACCGGTTTCATTTGTATGAAGTCCATATACACCCCCTCAAATGGCTGCGTAGGAAGTCTGCTATGACCTGCTGGTACTTTCACAGATTTGCCCACATTATGCTGGAGGCAGACAGCACACTGTGCTGCCCATCTCCTGCAATAGGATCCAATTTTCCGGTTTTTCCATACTTTGCTCAGAATGTCCTCCATTGCACCTGCATTAACATGGGCATTCCCATGTGCCATATCGACTACCATGGGTAAATAACTGTCAGGGAGCAACCACCTCATTTTGATTTTGTCCAGCCACACCCCTTTAGGAGTTTGTCCATTGTTACTGTCTTTAGTCCAAACTTTAATTTCGCAATCTGCCGCTTCCTTTTGAATGTCCTTTACTATCTCCTCAGGGCCCTTTTCCAAACCGCCCTCATCCCCTTTCCCTTCCACATTCCTTTGCAGCATGTTACACTCTGGAACGGTCAATTTACAGTGTTCTGCAGCATATTTAGCCACCTGGTCTGCTAAATAGTTCCCCTGCCCCACAAAATCTACCACCTTTTTATGGGTGGAGCATTTCACTATAGCCACCTGGGCGGGTTCAGCCAATGCCGCTAATAGTTTGTTTATCAAATTGCCATGTTTTATTTTTGTTCCATGCGAGGTAAGAAACCCTCGCTCTTTCCACAGTAGACCAAAATTAAAGGCCACGCCATGTGCATAAGCTGAATCCGTATAGATGGTCACAGCTAAATCTTTACTTAATTCCAGAGCCCTTGTTAATGCCCTTAATTCTGCAGCTTGCGCTGATAACTCGGGTATGTGTTCCATATGGACAATTTCACTTTCAGTTGTTATTGCGTACCCAGCCACTGTCTACCCACTTTCCAGTTTGTAACATGAGCCATCACAAAATAGAATCCCATCACCTCCCTCTAGGGGAAGGTCACTCAGATCGACCCCACCTCGGGTCTGTTCATCAGTGCGTATAAGGAAATCATGCATGTCTTGATCTCCCTCCCCACTCGGCAAGGGCAAAAGGGAAGCCGGGTTCAAAGTATTACATCTCATGATAGTTACATTTGGTGCAAACAATGTCAGTTCATATTGCATTGAGCGGGCAGCTGTGAGGTGCTGAGTCTGAGTTCTATTGAGCAATACGTCCACAGCATGGGGAACTTTTACAATGATGGCAGTTCCCAACACTAAACCAGCGCTTTGCTTAAGAGCTACCGCTGCTGCAGCAACTGATCGCATACATGGGGGAAGCGCTGCAGCCACACTACCCAAGGTGCCAGAAAAATAAGCACAAGTCCTTTGCCTTCCATTTTGTTCCTGTGTCAATACAGATAGGGCACAACCTTGCTGTTCATGTACAAAAAGAGTAAAAGGCTTGCCGTAATTGGGTGTCCCGAGCCCTGGGGCACTGCACAATGCGCTTTTCAGAGCATCGCAGGCTTCTCTCATTTCTTGCGTGCAAGTGAAGGGTGTCTGATCCTTTTCTGTTTTCAAACATTGTAACAGGGGCTTAGCTATCAGGGAGAACTCTGGGACCCAATGACGGCAATATGAGGTATTACCTAACAGTCGTCTCAATTCTTTAAAGGTGCTGGGATAGGCCATTTCCTGTATTAACCGTACCCTCTCAGGTGACAGTGATCGACCCTCTGCAGTGAGGACCTATCCCAAATAATCAACCTTGGACTGTACATACTGCATTTTCTTGAGCAACACTTTGTGGCCATGGTATGCCAAATGCTGTAACACAATCAGGGTACCTTCTTTACAACTTAATTCAGTATCTCCACAAATGAGAATATCATCCACATATTGTATGAGCATCACACCAGAGGGTAACAGAATTTCATCCAACTGCTGTTTTAGTGCTTGGCTAAAAATAGCCGGGCTCTCTTGTAACCTTGGGGTGCTCGACAAAACCTGTATTGTCGCTGTGCTAATACAAAGGAGAAGAGGTATCTACATTCTTCAGCTATGGGTATGGAGAAAAAGGCATTTTTTAAATCCACGACACTAAAGTGAGTGGCCGTGGGAGGGACCATGGTGAGAATACTTGTTACACTGGGGACAACTGGATACCTGGGGTCCACAACCTTATTAATTCTCCTAAGATCAATGACAAATCTATACGGGGTCACTTCATCTCCTTTCTTATGAACCGGGAGAATCGGGGAGTTACATGGGCTGTCATCACACTCTTCAACAACCCCAAGTCGCATTAGATCCTGTACAATCCTTACCAATGCTGCTTCCCCTTCTGGAGATATTTTGTACTGCGAGGTTCGGGGTAGAGGGACCCCATGTTTTACCTTGATCACAACAGGGGGAATGTTCAAAACACCTACATCATTACTACCAGCAGCCCAAAGCTCTGCGGGCAGTTCCTGTAACTCTGGTGGCAATGGTTCAACCAAATAACAACCACCAATTTTGGATTTACATATGGTCATACGAACGCCTGTTGGGGAACAATAGATAGTCGCATTTAAAGCTTTCAAAAGATCCAACCCAAGGATATTCTCGGGGCACCTGTTAGTAAGTAACCATTTGTTAGTCAATTTCACTCCACATATAGACGTCTCAACTCTCTGGGACACTGGAGTACATATGGGTTCCCCACCAAACCCTACGGAAACTTTGTTTTCACCCGATAGTGGAACTGAGGGGACGGCCTTGGCGTCAACCGAGCTGTTACCTGCTCCGGTATCGACCAAGCATCTAACGGTGGGGTGCTGTCCTATCTGCAATTTAACATACGGTCGTTTCTGGTCTATAGGAACAGACACCATCTCCTCAGGTTCACTAGGGGCGTTTCAACTCATTGCTGCTGTGTTATCAAAGAACATCATTCCACTTAGTTCATCCTCCACAAACTCATTGCCATCCACTCTAACCATTTGTCGCTGCGCTGTGCTGTTTGAGAATACATTATTTTCGGGGTTTACAAACCTTCCCTGGCCTTGAGGTGGTCCCGCGGGGGGCCCACCTCAGCCCCTTCCTCTCCCACCCGCCGGTGGACCATTCCGCGGCATCAATATGGGACACTCATTTTTCCAATGTCCCGTCTGCTTGCAAAATGAGCATTGGTCTATTTGCGGGGGTGTCCATTGCGTAGTGTTACCTGTAGGGTTTCTTACCTGGGGTTTCTGGCCCTTTGGTTTACTGTAAGGTGGTTGCACCAATTGTTGCATTAGCACCTTATTTTTTAGATTCCTATCTGCCTGTTTCTTACCTTCCATTTCTTCCTCTTCCTGTCGCTCGTAATATTTAGCATCTCTAGGATCTGGGATGGGGTGCTTGCCTGCCAAGTACTCTCGCCCAATTTAAGTGGTTTCTTAATTCCTTTTCGTAAACCCTTCACAAAGCCCATGGCGAAATATCTCTGACCCGTGGGGTTGCTAACAGACTGGCCACTGTGTGCCTTAAATGCATTCTCAAATTTCAGAAAATAGTCCCCAACTGTTTCTGCAGGGCCTTGTATAACTGCATCAATTTTTTCTACATTCACATCCACCTCTGGCAACACGCTACTCAGTGCCCTTAATATTCTTATCCCTAGCGTTTTTAGGTCCTCTGGAATGGGGTCAGTTGGTTTCCGGTCTGTATCCTGTTTTTCTAACTCTGTCCAATTGATGGCATTCCCAGGGGGGTCCCGAGATCTAAAAGGTTCCCATACATCAGCCGGGGTCACAGCGGACATTACATGATCAATGTCCTGCAGAGTCAGGGTAGACATTTTAAATAGCGCTCTCAACTCTTTGTAGAATCCCGCGGCATTGGTCGTAGGGTCTGGGGTGCTTTTTATTATACTGAACAGTTCTGCTCTAGTGAGGGGTACATAGACATATGTTTTGGTTACCGTGAGGGTCTTGTCACTTGGGTCGTGGGCTGCTGTAACAATGGGCGCACATTCCCTCAGTGGTGCCATTACTTGGACCAGCTGGGCCCCTGGGAGAAACACTTCCAATAATTCTTTGAACAATCTACCCGTCCTAAGATCCTCCGCTTCCCAGTTCGGTTTATACGTTTCAATTCAGCCTGGCACTCTCTCACCTTTTTGCAAACATCCTCCCGCCCTCCTGTTTCACATTCGGATCCCATTTTGCTCAAAAGCTCTTGCAAGCATACCAGTCGGGTTGCCTTGCTATGGGTGGTAAATAGATCCATCCAATATCCCACCTTCCCTGGCTCCTTTTCATCATATATCCTTTTAACCAACGCCTTTCCCGTCGGTTTGGCATCATGCAAAGACTGCTCTCTTCTACAACGTTCCTCTTCTTCCTCTTTTAACTGATCATCATAATCTTTCATAACTTTTGTTACCTCGTCAATGATTTGGTCATACTGGTGCCACAGGGTTGCCCAATCTTTCTCAGTGTCAATGGCCTTATAAATATCAAACAAACCCACGGGCCACTGGCGTTTAGCCTCATTCCTCAGCCATGCATGAAGAAGTTCACAATGCATTTTCATTACCTGTCGAAATTCCTTCTTTTGGCAGGTATATAACCTTTGTTTTATCCCTGAGGTCGGGTTATCAAACACTTGTTGTGCCATGCGCTCTAATTTTGCATATTCAACCGGGGGGAAGAAGGGCCCCTGTCTAGATAAGCGCCCTACTTCCTGCTCCTCGACACCATTTGGGTCCATAGTACCAGTCTGGGTACCATATGGGGGTGGGTTTTCAGGGGGAGGGGGTGCAGTCGGGGCAAGGTGCGTGCCGTTAGGCTGGGGTCTGACAGGTGTTGTTAATCGCAAAAGGTTCTCTGTCAATCTGATTGTATCCTGATCAGCCTCGCTGTCAAGGCTGACTATCTCTTTCTCTGGCTTGGGGAGGAGTGGGTACATGCCTTTACTGAATTTTATCAATGCAGCCCGATCCTCTACATCTAGCCGGTGTTCAAACTCTTTGTTATCTAATTCACATGCCTTCTCCTGTAAGGTCCGTTTTTGCTTTTTCCTATCCTTTTTATCTTGGGACATTTTCTGCTTTATTGCTTCTGTTCGCCACTGGCGAATAGCATCATGCTGGGCGGGGCGAACCCTTCTTTTTAGTAACACTAATTCAAGATTTTCGATTATGGGTATACAAAAAGTGCCTGCTTTGGGCCATTTAAATTGAATGGACTTCTTTGTGTATTCCTCCCAGTTTTTTACAAAATTGTACCGCCCCCAACCTATAATTGGTTAACATAGTGTAACATGGAGTGCCTTCAGCAGGCGCATGCATAGGTTCCTCATTCTTATTTCTATCGCACAAATTCCCCATTATTAATTACAATATCCTTACTACAATCAAAATAATACGTACCATAAAACTGATACCAATGTGGCTTACCATCCACCAAAACTTTCTGCAGACACAAAAAGGCACTCACCACACCAAGGAGACCTCCCCTCTGTCTGGTTCGTCTGGTCCTTGGCAGAGCAGTCGTTCTCTCCTTCTTCTTGATCTCCTGTCTCAAGGGAGGACCGCGCTGTTTGCATTCAAAAGTGCGATAGTGTTTGGGCCCAGTTAAGTCGTCCACCGGAGACGGGAGCTCAATGGAAGGCACGCATCAAAGCGATGGACTGCATCTGCAAGGCCCGCCAGTACAGGGACGCCAATCAGTCAATGCTAAAATTCACCAGGCGGAGGTCTCCATCAATAAACACACTAGTAAGTGAGTTTCAACAATCATTTATTGCAATGCAAAACTTCTGCGGAAGGGCTGACTGCAAGATACACCATAGGGATGCTATCTAGAGTGAGCTACTAACATTACAGTGAGCAGGCTTTTTATAGGAAAACGTTTACATTGAGTCTTATGACTGGCGCGAAGCCCAGGCACGTCCTGACATACAGTTTCCTGCCAAAACACTTTTGGCTGTTATTCCAGCCCTTGTGGTGACAATTTACAATGGCCGGACATTTGCAAATGGTCATTAATCATATAGCTTATCTAAGCAAGTCAAAATATCCTTCAGGATGCACGTGTAATCTTTAACATGCGTGATCGTAAAAACAAGCTAATTCATCACATTTGACACAGTGGGGAATTTGCAAACTACACATATCTTGCCGCGGTAGTGATAATAATATCCATTCATGGGCTGCTGGACAATAGCAGGACATACGCTTTATGCTTATATTTCGGGAAAGAGTGCGGATGCTAGCAATCATCATTCATAGAGGAGACCCCAGGGTCAATGAATGCATGCTGACTCGCACGGCAGCTTTAGACAGGACAGGAAGTGCAAGAGTTTTAACAGACATTATTTATGTAGCCTTTACAGGAACGGAGAACAGAGGGGACATTCCTAAGCCTGTGAGTAATATCTGTTCCAGGCGAAAACCCTGGGCCTCGTGTGCGGACACAAAAGCATTTGGTTTACCATGGACATAATGCTATAACATGGGCAATGGGTTTAAGTCTTGCTGAGGCAAAGAAACATGACAATTACATGAATTTGGTATTTACAAACCCCCCCTCATTTGTCTGTACGACCTGCCACGTCAAACCTGCCGACAAAGTCAACTGAATACCTCCTTTTATAAACCTGTTGAGTCTTTGAACCAAACCGTTGGCCCTGAAATGGTACAAAGCCGTGCAGACATGCCTGATGTTGTACTCACCCAGGAATGTATTCATATTCTCCCAGCAAAACTGAACCCTAGTGAACTGGATATCCTAGCCACTTTGATGAGTAGCAATTACCCTTGAGATGGGTGGGGATGCAGATTTCATTCATACATCAATAGTCAGGTAGTTTGGCAAAAGTAAGCCTGTTTTAATGTCAATTATCTAAAACAGGGAGTACAACGAACATCAGCACTCGATCGATCCTCTTACTCAACGAATCTTACAAAAAAGAGATTTTATTAAGCAAAATCATCAACAGTGGCGTGTTGACCTGCGTCATTACCACCGTCATCCTCTGTGGCAAACTACAAAAACCTAGTGAAGGAAGTGATAGGTTCTAAGTGAATATCTAAGTATAAGTTCCATATCAGTGTAGAACAGTGAAGGAAAGTGATAGGGTACTTTAACATCACGTGTGGCAACTAAGCCTTTCACTGAAAATGGCCACTATGAAAGTCACTAAATACACATCGTCCCATTGGTTACACAAACTATAGGACCCTTTATTACGCTGTCCTCTACGAATGGCTGGCTTCTAAGCCCTGTCTGCACTTTTCCACCTATATCTAGCAGCCAGCAGGCTGAACATCCAGGTGCTGATGAGCTCGCATTAACACGAGCTTCCCACCAATTAGCAAATCAATCCATCATCACTTCAATGGTGCAGTGTCCATTAGGGCTTTGAAGCCTGGCCTTGAGTTTGTACTGTGTTCTGAGAAATGTTAAGGAGTGTCGGCACACTCTGCCCTCGTATATAGGTGTGACCACCTCGTTCTTCCGACTTCATTCTTCCACGTGACCGGGGACCATGGAATCGAGCCTTCTGAACAGGAGTTTCCGTTTTTTCACACAAATTGTATCCAATGTCAGTTCACTGCAGTTTGATAAAACCTTGGCTTCTTTGGCTCATCTAACTCCTTCTGCTGAGATTCATTTTGTAATTCAATTTGCTTTTTAACTGCGACACACTGAAATGAGGCCTTCTTGCTAATGTCCAGGAATGCTTATAAAGCGTAGTGGAATCATCCATCGTTTACTCATCCATATGCATATATATATATATATATATATTGGCGCTTGCCGCAATCTATTTACTATGAAGCTAGCCTCAAGATTACTTTGGGCCTCATTACGACCCTGGCGGAAATGGAAAAACGATGGCGGAAATGCAATACCGCCATCGAATACCGCTCGTTGCGATTATGACCCGTCACCGTAAAGTACGATGCCATTAGCGACACCGCAGTGAACGGCAACGCTAACTGCACCAAGTACGCGCACGCGCGCCCTGCAAAACCGGAATTACCGCCATGGCGCAATGGTACGCGAATTCTGACCCTAGCGGACATGTACTGAACGCCATCAAAGACGGCGGAAAGTACCATTCCGCCATGGCGAGAAATACGGCATCGTGAACCAACCGTAAATGGCCCACTGAGTGCCTGTACTCCACTCCCTGGCCACATTGCACAACTCCTGGCAGGCGCAATGTACTCACACTATGCAACCAGTGAAAACTACAATTCACCCATGCATGCCAACGTAGAAATGCATGCAGGGGCTCAAAGCGCCCCGTGAGTGGCCATCCATGCACGGCATGCCACCATAGCCGTACTGATGCAGCACAGGCATGTGAAGGTACAAGGACACCAAAATGAAAAGCAAGAATACATGATACAATACAACAGTAGTCCCCCATCGCTTGCCACCAGCGCAAGGCAACCCCCAAAGCAGTATCCTGAGGGAGAATGCACCAGCCCTGTACCCCTGCCAGTTAAAAAACCAACCATCAGCAGAAGCACGTACCACACAAGTCGGCAGAGCGACTGAGCAGCCAGGCCATCACAAGAGGGTCCGACAGGAGCTGCAGGACACAGATGGCACGAATACAGATTCAAATCCAATGGACATGACCCCAGTCCCCTCCAACAAACGCACGCAAACACAGGCACCTGTGACCATCCATATTCTGATAATCCCATCATCCCACCAATCCACCTGGCTGACAGGCACCAGTTGGCAAAAAGATAATCCCCCTCCCATGAGCAGCACATCATGTAAACAGTCACAATCAGGCCCAATCCGTCACCATACAGTGCTACGCAGGAAATCGCTGCCAGTACAGTACCACGCAACGCAACCCAGAATGCGGAACACAATAAATGCAGATGAACTCACGAAACATAGCGCCAATAATAGGAAATAGATACATCACCTGCAATGAATTACGCAACACGTAGAGAAAGTGAAATAATATTTAAATGGACATCCAAATGACAAAGGGACAGCACAGAAATGCACTATGACACCAAAACATCCATCATCACCGAGGGCCGCATACGCTACAATTGACAAGCTTCCACTTGTGTGACGCCCTGTCCCTTCATGTCACACAGGGCCTACATTAACGTCCCAAAAGGCAACATGGAAGGGGCAAGAACCGCAGGTCCGTCCCATGAGGCAGGCACTAGTCCAGCTGAATGGCCGAAATGTTACACCTAGCCACCAGTACTGCGTAAGGGCATGTGGCCCATTGGCGATCGTCCCATAAGATCGTAATGGTGCTCCACTGATTCACCCGAAGCTGCAGGTGTCGAGGGTAAAACCCATCTGGAGGAGTGGCGTACAGATGGCATCTGCAAAAGGGCACCAGATACCTGACACCCAAAAGAAAGACAAATCAACCGAATGCATTACGGGACTCCTGATGCATTACACACCTCATCACACACACAAAATACACACCCATATGCATGCACGGCCACTCCAACGGAACATATACCCCCCTAAAGTAGCAGCGAATCATAATGTAGACAACAAGGGTAAATACACCATTGCCAACGTCTGTTACTGTCCATGCATCCATTCATCATTCCCTCATCCCGCCATGCAATCGCATGAAGATTCACTCACATAATATTAGAAGCTTCCATTGCGTCTGTGCGTAATGCAGTCTGCAAAAACCAGTGTGCACCTGGCCGGATCTTCAGTGTTGTGTGGCAACATGGATTATTAAACGTCCTGCCTTATCGGCCACTACGCTATTGCGCATGCCATTCAATTAATATCATTCATTGCTTGCTCGTTATGGGCCCTGTCCCAAGGACATTCTACAATAGAACGTTACATTTCCAGCAAGACCCGTGGGCGTATCCCCGCCGCTACTACAAGACCACGAACGCTGTCCTTCGAAATCCTAATTTGCAACATTACGCCCGAAACGCGTCTGTGAACGCCTGCATCCACTAATATATCAATGTAGTGCGGCTGTGTGTGATAATGCTAACTGGCTGCTATCACGATTGGGAGGCCACGCCCGTCGGTGAAGTTCGTAGTTGTGCTGCATGAGGGTCCTCCGTCGATCGAGCCCTACATACCACTGAGTCCCCACAAGTATGTCTGCGATAGCAAATACAGCATGTGTAACAATGTGAGCATAGCAATATAATCTGTCAAAGTACATCACACTGCCATCGGGATTTGATACATGATTGCAATCCCAAGATGCCATGCGGCCATATGCAGCCTTACGGGCGGGACCTGCTCGCCCAGAATGGATAGCATCTGCCACAGATTCATTCAATCAGCACAGGTGGAAGCCATACAGGCCGACAGCACATATATAGCAGACCCAAGCACCTCCCACGACCACTACCACTCCAAAATGCGACCGGCAGCACTAGCGATGTTGGCCCTGGGGGAGCAGATAGCACTGCAAGTAGTACAACTCGAAGAAGACGACGAACAACAACAGGTACAACAACCGGCCGCACAGGGGAGACGGAGGAGAAGGAGGAGGAGGAGGATGGGAAGGCAGGTGCAGCAAGGGCCACCAGCACAGCCACTACCACCACGCAGGCGGCCCGCAATCCAACGCATCCGTGCTGATCCGTTCAACCTCACTGCTGAACAGATCCACACCCTCTACCGTTTGGACCGGCAAACCATCATCTCCATTGTGGACATGACACAGGCAGACCTCGTGAGCATGATAGATAGCCCAACCGCCATCCCACCCCTACTGAAGGTGGTGTCTGTACTCCACTTCCTGGCCACAGGCACGTACCAGCACACAGTCGGACAGTTGCATGGCATTTCACAGCCACTGTTCTCACGGACACTCTTTCAAGTGCTCGATGCCCTCCTGAAGCACGCCGACGACCACATCACACTACCACGCACGGCCCAGGAGATGACCAACGCGAAAGTTGGATACCATGCACTTGGCGGCATCCCGGGTTGCATTGGTGCCATCGATTGCACCCATGTTGAATTGGTTGTCCCACTTGCCATGGAGGTCCAGTACCGCAACCGGAAACAGTTCCATTCCATAAATGTGCAAATGGTGTGTGACGCGAACAAGATCTTCACGCATTGTTGTGCCAGATTTCCAGGATCCACCCATGATTCTATGGTCCTAAGGAACTCAAGTATACCCCGCTACATGGAGCGACACGCTGGGCACAGATCCTGGCTACTCGGTGAGTCTCATTCAATGCATGACATCGTGGCCCATTTGATGCATCAATTATCTTGCAGGAAGGGGTGGGGGGGCCAATTAGCACTATCATTCCACTGACACCCTTTATCTGTCTCATATAGGTGATGCCGGGTATCCGCTGAGGAGATGGCTCCTGACACCAATACCGAACCCACAGAACCAGCATGAGGAGGACTACAACCATGCCCACTCACGTACCCGTGTGGTCATTGAACAGGCATTCGGCCTACTGAAGGCTCGTTTCCGCTGCCTGAGCAGGTCTGGCGGGGCACTCATGTACAGCCATGAGAAGGTTTCTAAGATGGTCATGGCATGTGTCATGCTGCACAACATGTGCGTACGTAGGAATGTGCCCATGCCCCCTGACGCTGAACTGCATGCACCTGAAGATGAAGGCTCTCACTACTTTTCTCTATTTGTGCCTTGTGTGTCTCAGTGGATGTTTCCATGGCTGCCCTAGAACCCCCGCATTCATTTGCATGGTCCTTGAGTAGCGTGGCCACTTCCTGCTGTTGCTCGATCAGCTGGTCGAGGGACTGTTGCCTCTGCTGGGCCATGGACATTTGCGGTGGTGTGACAGGGGGGCTGCTCAACACATGTTGCCTGGCACAGGACTTGTGGGGGTTGGCCAGTCGTCGTCTTCAGGGTGCCCCTGCGTGGTTTCGTCATGGTGTAGGGGATGGAACATGCAGGGGGATTGGGAAAGGTCATGGATGGTACCTACGTCGCCAGCACTGTTTTCCGTGTCGGAGCATGCTGGCATGACAGCTGTGTCACCTATGGTGCTGCTACCACCAGAAGCAGTGCCATCAGATACGTCCTTTGGGGGGATCTCTGGTGCTGGTGTTGTGGACTTGCTGGCTGCTGGGGTGCCTGTTGCAGTCCCCTCCAGTGTGCTGCCACTTGATTCCTGCTGCTGCCGTGTCTTGATCCTTGCACCTGAGGTGGAGGCTCTTGGGACGTTGGTCCTGGCCCTCTTTGCAGGCGTGCTGGTAGGGGTGTCCTGCAGCTCGTCGTTGGTATCAGACCCTGTGGTGGAGCAAAGAGGGGCGAGCGTTAGTTATGGGTCTGTGGGAATTGGAATGGCAACGTATCACATGCATTGGGGTGGTACATGAGGGTGATTTGGAACTGGGCCTTGGAGGTGGTCTCATTTTCGTGTGGATTTAGGATGCATTCATTTGGCTGCCTGCAGTTAGGGGGTGCATGCTGCACATGTAGGGGGTGTTTTTGGCTTTTTGATTGATTTGTTTATTTATTCTGACTTTTAGAGTGCGCTGTCAGGGCAAAGTATGTATTGCACTATGGGGTCACATGGTACTGCACATGTTCGTGCTTTGTGGATTTCGCATTGTTTCTCTTGGCCAACCTACCTGATTCTCCGGTTGTCGGCACTCCTTTCTCCATCCCTCCGACTCCCTCTATGCTCTCCATTCCTATGGTGGAGGCGCAGATTCCCTCCCAGGGGGTCAACTTGATGGGCGATTCTGATCCCCCCCCGGTAGCTGTGGCGATGTTCCTGTTCGCAGAAAGTATGCTGCGTACGCGGATCCGCAGGTCGTCCCACCGCTTGCGACATTGCTGTGGCGTGCGGGGTGTTGTCCCCACCGCACTTACGCGCTGTGCCACCAGGGCCCATATGGCCTTCCTGTTGGCAAGGGCTGTCCTGGTCATTTGACTGTAGAAGACGACGGCGGCATTCTCCTGTAGGGTCTCGGTGTGCACGGTCAGTTCCTCTCGGGAGAAGTGGACCTGCCGCTTGCGATCACACGCTTTCTTGGCTACCTTTCCCATATTTATTTTTTTAACTGGGGTTGCTAACGGGTTGGGATGTGTGTCAGGGTCGGATTTTTAATGGTTGTGTTGGGATTCGGATTTTATAGTTGTGCGGCGTGCTGTTTTCCGTTCCGGCCACATGCTTTTACTTCCGTTTCTGTATATTTACGGTGCACGTAATTTGCGGTGCCCGCTCATTACGGTGACCGCTCATTACGGTGACCGCAAAGATGGGTGGCGGTATTGCACCTGGTGCAGCGTACGGCGGCGGTAAGGGGCGTTTTGGGGTCATTTCCGCCATCGCGGCCTTTCCGATTCCGCCATGGCGTGAGGCTCGTGCCCGATGGGTCGTAATTAGCCGCACTTTGCTCCCTCGTGCAATGGCGGAAACGCTATGTACGCCATCGCGGTCCGGTCTGTGGATTTCCGCCAGGGTCGTAATGAGGCCCTTTGTCTGCTTGCATTTGTTTTGCATCTGTGCACATATAAACTAGCTTAATGTTTTCATCTGTTTCTATGGCATAAGCTTTTTCACCTTGATCCCAAGATGTCACTTATCCTTGATACTTTCTTGATGCCTTATAGAATATCTGCGTTCTCTGGTCTGTGCATCTCTTCTACAGACGTCAGCCTGATTCTGTGTGACGTCACCATTCCTCTTTGCCATTTATCTGCTCTGCTTCTTCAGGAATCTCATTCAAATGGCCATCATATTTTCTTGTATGTAGGTACAGTTTTCCCAAAGGGTACCTTGTCTCCCAGATATTCTTAGGTATTGGTACATTCACCGGTACTGCACAGAGTCCATACTCTGCTCTTTGTCTGTTCAACTGCTCCGTGTATGTCTTATACTCTGATTTCCAACAGACAGCTAATATTGGTGGGGAGGTTGGAGTAGGGGTACTTGGCTCCTCCTCTATACTCCTCCCTCTGGGTGATTCATCAACCACTTTCTCATCATCCTTCCCATCCAGGCATCCTCTTCTGTAAAAGAGCTTCTTAGGGACCCATATCTTTATGACTACCTTCAGGCCTCCCGCTGATTTAACATGCTCATCTTTGTTCCATGTCATAAGACTACATTGTCCACTTGGACTGCAAAAGATCCATCTTCCCACATACTTCTTATGGTTCATTGGATAGAGGAACTTCGTTCCCTCAGTTGCATGAATTCTGGCCTTCACAAAGTCTCTGATTTCTTCATCTGTCAGGTATCTGGCTTTCCATCCTGGCTCAACATCGATCATGATCTTCATCCCTATGGCTTTCTTTGCTGTCTTCTTGTACTGTGAGATTATTATCTTGATCACACAGAATCCAAGCAGCACCAACACTACCAGGGCTACAAGAAACATGAACATGTCTGTCGTCCATTGTGGAACCCAAGAAAATAGCGAACCAAACAAGCTATCACCAGCAATGTCTTCCAGTTTGTCTATCATCTGGTCAGGGAGTTTCATCAGCATGTCTATGGCCTCTGTCAAGGTTCCATTCACATCATCGTGAGAAGGTATAAATGTGCAGCATAATTCTCCAATTTTTGCACAAACACGTCCATCCAATGCCCAAGACATATCTATTCTGGAGAGTCATCAGTTTTATCGCTCTCATCTCTTCTCTGATTGCATTGAATTCCTTTATTGTAGTATTAATAGTCTGCAGCTATTCTCACCTGGTGTAACCACTTGGTGTTTGCTCCAACCTGGATTCTCGGCATGAAGATCAACGTGAACACTGGAGAAGTCTGGCTAAACAGTCTGTGCTCATACAGGATAGAGTCAAAAGCTTCTATTGATTTGGCTGAGAATTAGTTCTCTTTCTTCATCCTCTTTATCAGTTCCACAGATCTCTTCTTCCTCAGGTGAGCATCTGCTTTTGGAAAACTGTCAATATTCAGATCACTCTTTGGAATCACTAATGCTGGAACATGGACATTCACCAATGTCCATATTCCTCCCAAGTCTTTAGGTAACTTCATGTATGCCTTGGATCCACAAGCGCAATAATGATCCATGGTGACTGCTGTTCCCTGCACCATTCTTGGAACGTCAAAGTTTCGACCAGAGTTCTGATTCTCTCCAACCTTTCTTTGTTTCTAAAACACAGCTTTGAACTTTCCAAGGGCACTATCTGAAAGGGTCCTCCTCTATCTTTGACCCAAGTCAATAGCTTAGCAAGTCTTGGCCTTATAAATGCAAAATAACATAACATAACATGACATAATGGCTTGCAGCCATTCTGTACAATATCAATGGCAGGCTTGTAACAACCAATAACCACCCAGGCTCTGCAGATTACTACTCCTCCTTCCCATCTGTCTTGTCATAACACTGATCCCTAGATCTGCATGTGACCCTGTTCTCCCATCTTCGAATGTCTTCTGCAGATTTCCCTGGACTCCAGTTTTCAGTTTACCTCCCATCTGATTACAGCTCTGTTTACTCCATGCTTCTCATATCTGACCAAATGATTCTTCGCATGGGCTCTGTTTCTTGTCTTTGTATCCTGGGTATAGTCATCCTCATCTGGATCTGTCCCATGAACTGGCCTCTGGTTTTGCAAAGTGCTACGTGTGAATGACAATGAGCTGTCTGGATGTCTATTTCAATAGCTATGAAGATTTTAGACTTCCCCATACAGTAAGGCAAGAGTGCACACGCAAAGCATTCCTCAGTTGAGGTCCTTCTTCCCACTTCTTTCATATGCTGATACCATATGTTATTTCCCCAAGTGTGCCGTGCTGTCCAGGTAATCATTTAATTCATAATTATCTTCCCTGAGTGCTTCTTTTAGTTCTCATTCTTCTCATGAGACCTACCATAATCATGTCATGAAGTGTGCCCGCATAACTTCTTCTATATGGATAAATCATAGGCACATCTATCAGTGGAGGGGGTACACCTACATGTGTTGTCTGAGTAGGAGAAAGTTCAGAAAGTTTCATCCTCTCAACATACCATCTAGGCATACAAATGTCTTGGAAAATCTCCATGTGTGTCTGTCTTCTAGGAATTATCTTTGGGTCATTTAATACAGGACCAGGAGTTTATTACTAGTGTATGCCCACCCTCTAACAACCGTTTGTCTTGCCTGTCTTGCCAAGCCTGTCTCTGGCGTCCAAAAAGAGTTTCTAAGACACCTTTTGTATGTGAATGATTAGTAATGGCATTTATCTCAGACTCAGGCAATTTGTCATCTTTCTTTGGGACAGGAATGACTACATAGCGTCTGGGCTGCCTAGTAGTTGCCCCGTTTACATTTTCCTTCTGCTCAGGAGCATGCACAGGAGTCCTAGCTCCATTTGCACCAATGTAGAATGCTGTGTGTACAGTCAGTGAAAGCAGTACGATTATGAACACAATGCAAGTGTAAATGACACAGAGGTAAGTTACTTTACAACATCTACTTCGTGGACACCGTGAACATCTATCTGTGTTAGGCATGATTATGCTACTATTAATGCTGCCCATCTTTATTGCCTAAGGAAGGACAAAACTAAAATTTTAATACATCAGCATTGTGAACTGCCTCTGAAAGCTCAGCAATTCGTCCATAATCAGCTTTCCGCTTACTGGATGATAAGAACACATTTTATTACTGCATTTCTGGAACCAGTCTTTCACCAGCCGAAATGTAGATGCCTTCCTAGTATACCTTCCTAGTATGAAAAACCAACCTCACAAGTCTAAATAAGCTCAATGGCATATATCAGCTCCCATTCTATGGGCCTCATTACACGGACGGCGCTATTAGCACCTTGGTCCATGCCGGTAAAATATCGGCACCGCCTTGGTGGAAAGGGGAATTACAGCCCTATTTCAAGGTTGGTGGGGCGGTAATTCCCCCTTCCCCCATTGCCCTTCCCCATTCCCATTTTTGCCCCATAGGGCATAATGGTAATGGGGAAGGTGCTAATTACGGCACCGCAAATTGCGGTACCGTAATTAGCTCCCTGGTCCCTTTGCGGGTTGGTTTTTAACACCTGCAAAAAGCAGGCGTTAAAGTCTCCAACCCGCAAAGGGACCTCGTAGTAAGGCGGTAAGGGTTAACGGTC
Source organism: Ambystoma mexicanum (assembly GCF_040938575.1). Lineage (NCBI taxonomy): Eukaryota > Metazoa > Chordata > Amphibia > Caudata > Ambystomatidae > Ambystoma > Ambystoma mexicanum. The sequence goes on from NC_090934.1 coordinate 77,374,518, forward strand.
ACCGGTACCATTAACGGTGACCGTTAACCCTTACCGCCGTCCGTGTAATGAAGCCTTATGCGTTGAAACTGCTTCAGCCCAGACGACATGTCAAATTTCTTTCAGCATGAAACAAGAGTCTTTCTTTATCAGCAACCTCTTGATCTGTCCCTCGAAGGAAAGTTTCACAACAATCTGTGAGTTTGCTCAGAATATATGCTCACTTGGATTATAATGCCTTTCAAGAACACATTCAAGTGTGCAGTGTTTCTAGGATCCCTTAGAAAGGTGAGTACAGACGAAAGAACACCACACTGACTAGTCTATGAGCTGCATCAGTTGATAGGGGCATTTGTGCTCTCCTCACTGTACTCAGGCAACTGCAAAATGTGTTCAGTGATAACTATAAGCAATCTTCTTATAACTGGGCCATTCTTAATATCTTGCAAGAAAGCTGGAATGCGCTTGGTTCTCCCCACCAGCGAATGAAATCTGCGCAACACAAACTCGAAATAAGCAATAATGAGCCGAGAAAGGTCATCATTGGATAACACCATGGGCCAATCCAAACAGGAACTCAGTGTGAAATGAATCAGGGTACTGCACCCTCTTCCAATTACTGTAACCATGATCAGAATCTGGCATACTTCTCTTCTTATTAAGGCTTAAGCATGCCTCAGTCCAAAGTTTTTAACAAACTTCTCTGTGGCTTTAAAACACATTTTCTTTCCACAACCCTGTAATGACTGCACAAAGTATTCGAAACAAGCCACAGTCCAATTAACTCTTTTTCTTTAGTTGACAGCTTCTGCATCCTTCTTCCTCGTCATAGATCTTGTCTGCACGTGCTGTGGTTGTTCCCTGATGCATGTACTTGCTTCTTGTAGGGGTGTGGGCAGAGGGGTTTCTCCAGCAAAGATCTTTACATCGCCTAAGAAAGCCCAAGCAAGCCTGCCCTGCACTTTGACAGCAGACAGCGTGACGTCTTCCACGATGAACGGACCGTTAAAGCGTGGTTCGTCCCACTTCTTCCTTGTATGATTGATGATTATGACCGCATCTCTGGGGAAAAGTTGGGGAACACTTAATTCTTGAGATTCACTTGTTGAAGCATCTCCTTCTGTGTTCTGTACTGCCCTAGACCCTTGTCCCTGCAGCTTTCCTGAAATGACAGAGAGACTTGAATTCATACAGTTCAAATAGTCATGCAATTCCATTCCTAGCAAATCTGCAGTTGGCTGAGCATCACTTCTAACTCTGGATGGAGGCATTAGGGATGTCCTCATTCATCTCCCCGTCACTTTCTCGTGGGACGTGAGATGGTGGTCAGAACCCGGTTGATTCCTTAAAGTATATAATTCCAGTAGAAGGCAATGCAACCACCTTTTCTTCAAGGTAAGCTTCAATCTGGCTATTCTTTCCTTGAGCAGGCGGTTGAGCCTCTCACAGATCCCATTTCCTTGTGGATGATAAGCCGAAGAAAACTTGTGCTTTATACAAAGCAACAAGCTGATCTGTTCAAATGTTTGATTCACAAAATGTGGGCCATTATCTGACCTCATTACCTCACATACTCCCCATCTAGGAAATACTTCCCGCACTAAGAATTTTGCTGCACAAGTGGAATCTGAGTGTGTACAGGGACCTGCTTCAATCCACCTTTAGTGCTCAAGAACGTTTACTCGATTTCCAGCAAGGCTCTCAGGACATGCTCACCTACGTAACTCGATTCAAGCAATTGGCTAAAGAAGCGGGTTGGCCTTCTGAAGCTTGCTTCACCCTCTTTCAAAGAGGGCTAAATGAAGATATTAAGGATGAATTAGCCATGGTAGCACGTCCTAATTCTTACCAGGCACTTATGGATCTTGCTCTATAGATAGATTTTCGCATCCAGGAAAGAAGGGCAGAGAAAAGGAAGACCAAGTCACCCATCCAGAAACATCCTCTTGTGGGCCCTTCAAAATCCGAAGATTCTCCTGTTCCTACAAACCAACCTGAACCCATGCAGCTAGGGGCCTTCCGTGGACCCATATCCCCCCAAGAAAGGTTGAGAAGGATCCATACTGGCTTGTACATGTACTGTGCCTCGGACAAGCATTTAGTCAGAGAATGTCCTTTAGCCCCTCCACGGCGTTCGGGAAACGCCAGCTCCCGATCCTAGATGGAGCTCAGTTTCGGGAGAGAGATGCAGGCTCCACATCTATACCATCCTTGAACTCTCCTGGACAAAGCTCCCTGGTAATCTTACAGGCCTTCCTATCGGCATCCAAGAAGGAATCCTACCCCATTCTGGCACTAGTGGAATGTGGGGCCATGGGAATATTCATAGATCAGGAATAGGTCCTTAAACATCATATTCCCTACGAATCTCGGAACGTCTTACAACCTGTAGAAGCAATTGATGGAAGACTTCTTTCTTCTGGACCCATAACCCTTCAGACTAAGGAAATTGAGCTTGCTATAAACCATCACCGAGAAAAGATAAAGTTTGACATCATAAAATCTGCCCATTACCCAATGGTATTGGGAATGCCCTGGCTAAAAAAACACAACCCATACATCAATTGGACAGCAGGTTCCCTGTTCCTAGGTTCCGAATTTTTTTGCATGTCCCATTGTCTGCTCCTGGATCCTTCTCCGACAACATCAGAAGAACGTTCAACAACTCAGCAAGGTCCTCTTATGATCTCCAACATCATCCAGGTTCCTAAAGCCTACCAGGAATACGCTGATGTGTTCTCTTCTGCTATTGTCCAAGCCTTACCACCCCACAGGCCTAAGGACTGTGCTATTGAAACCGAACCTTCAGCTGTGATTCCCTTTGGAAGGATGTTTATTCTGTCTGAACCCGAGAAAAAGGCCCTTCGTGAATACCTAGATACTAACCTAGAAAACGGCACCATACGCCCATCCAAGTCACCGGCTGGAGCCTCATTATTTTTTGTTCCTAAAAAAGACACCAAGGAGCTCAGACCTTGTCTTGATTATCGAGGTCTTAATCAGTGCACCTTTAAGGATCGTTATCCATTACCCTTGATCTCAGATATCCTGGAAGCCATAGACGATATTTTGATATTCTCTAAGGATCCTCTCAAGCATGAAGAACATGTTAAAGCAGTGTTACAACGGCTACGTGAACACAAGCTTCTAGCAAAACCCGAGACCTGCCTTTTTCATGTTTCCACTGTTCACTATCTAGGATTTGTCCTTAGCCCAGATGGCATAGGAATGGATCAATCCAAGGTTAAGGCCATACTATCCTGGCCAGCTCTGACCACCGTAAAACAGATCCAATCTTCCCTGGGCTTGGCCAATTTCTATCGGAAGTTTATACCATCCTTCTCCGAGATTGTTCAACCGATCATCTCCTTGTTGAAGAAAGATACTCCTTATCATTGGACCCCAGCCCAGGAGAAGGCCTTCCAACGCCTGAAAACAGAGTTTACACAAGCCCCCATCCTGGCTCAACCTGATATAAATCGACCAATCCTAGTGGAAACAGACGCCTCTAACTATGCCATCGGAGCAGTTCTGAAACAGGAACTGAATGACGGACTGGAACATCCTATTGCCTATCTTTTACGGACATTGACCTCCAGTGAAACTCATTACTCAGTCTTAGAAAAGGAACTTCTAGCCATCCGTCAAGCCTTCACCGAGTGCCGTCATTTACTTCTAGGAGCTAAACATCCTGTCCAGGTTCGAACGGACCATCGAAATCTCCAAGTGTTACAGGCCCTGGAATGCAGGAACAGCCGCCAGGCCCATTGGGCATTTTTCTTTGCCCAATACCAGTTCCAGATGCACCATGTTCCGGGAACACAAAACGTAATCGCTGACGCCTTGTCTCGGTGCCCTGACTATGAACCTCCTGAAGACCGAACATTTCCCAAGATGTTTCCCCACACAATATTTGTAGCCCAGGCGACCAGCCTCCTAGATGAAGTCCGCATTCAGACTCAATCCTCGGAGCTCTGGAAAGATATCTCGGACAAGAACCAGTGGAAATTGAAGACCAAACATGGATAGTTGTTCAAAGACAATGCCTTGGTCATCCCAACACAAAAACTACAGCAAAGGATAATAAATCTCTGTTACGATACTCTTTACTCCGGGCATTGTGGTATTACCAATACCCTCCGATTAATACAAAGGCAATTTTGGTGGCCTGGAATGAAGGCTGACGTACAACTGTATATTCAGGCATACTCTGTCTGTAATCAAAACAAACATGACAACAAAAGACCGGCGGGTCTATTGCAGCAACCTCCACTTCAACAAGGCCTTGGGAATTCATAGCGACAGACTTCATTGTGGAATTACCACCTTCCAGGGGATACACAACCATCATGGTCACCATTGATGTGTTCACTCATGTGGCCCATTTTACACCTCTGTATAAACTGCCATCCTCGTCAGAACTTGCTAGAATTTTCCTGGAACACATATTCCGACTGCATGGACTTCCTTCCAAGATCATATCGACAGAGGGCCCCAATACATTTCTCAGTTCTGGAAACATCTTTGCCAAATACTAGGAATCCAACGCGCTCTTTCCTCAGGATATCATCCCCAAACCAACAGAGCCACAGAGCGCGTAAATCAAATCTTGGAACAATACCTCCAGGACGATTGGTCCCTTTTAATACCAGTGGCTGAATTCGCCTATAATAATTCAGACCACTCTGCTGTTAAGACCAGTCCTTTTTTGTGTAGCCAAGGATTCCACCCTTCGGTTCTACCCTCCGTCCTTCCTCATCCTACACCAGTTCCAACAGTCGATTCCTGGATTGAAACACTCATTAATGTTCAAAGAGAAGCCAAAGAACAATTAGAAAAGGCCGGGACCCAGACCAAACTGTATGCAGACTCCAAACGAAGACCAAGCCCCTCCTACACAATAGGGGATACGGTTTGGCTATCCTCGAAGCTGCTGCCACGGCATCTGTGACCAAATAAATTGGATCCTCTATATTATGGGCCATTCCTTATAAAGGAAATCATCAACCCAGTGGCCTACCGACTCAAGTTACCAAACTCCTGGAAGAAAATCCATCCCAGTATTTCACACGTCCTTAATGAAGCCATACGTCCAGACCTCTTGAACTAACCTTCAGCCCAAACCAGTACTCGTCAATGACCAACTGGAGTATGAGGTTGTAACGCTCACCTGATTCCCGCAGAGGCGCCGGTCTTGACTGGGTGAATACCGTATCTTCAAAAGTGATGTGTAACACACGGTTGGCTCTTTGGGCTGGACCTCTGTGCACTGTATGTCTGACTCGAAGAGTAAGATGTCTGCAGATAGAAAATATGGGATTAATGAACTGGGGTTATTGGGTGCCTCTCTCTTCTTCCCTTTCTCTTCTCCTGTAGAACCCCAAAGGTTAACGCTCTCACCTTAGATAAGTGAACGCTGAGCTCTCCATCTGCCTCGGGGCAGGGTGCCGTAACCAGTTTCTTCACTGGATAAGGGTGGTGCAGGCCTCTTGACCTCAGAGGACTGCTGTCCGTCGTTTACTGCACGAACGGTAAGTTCTGGGTACTTCAAATGTCTTTAAAAGTCTTTTGTAATGATATCTCTTGTTTTGCAGGGTTCTGGCGATGGCGGATGGCGGGCTGAAGAGAGTTGAGGATCGAACCCGTGTGAGGAATAGAAGCGCCTGGAAGCACGTAAGTAAGCGTTTGTTGCCTGCTTCACGATGCGCACTAACTGTCCCTTTATCTTGCAGGTACAAGTTCGGAGCTGCTGAAGGGTGCTGGAATACCCACTGGATTCGGCGTGGGAAGGAGTAATGGCACGTGAGTAATAAAGTTGCCCAATGTCTTTAAACGCACCTTCTTTTGTCTTTCAGATGCGGGATGCAGCGCCGAAGGCCTCCAGAGCGTGCGAAGAGTTGGTAAGCTTTTGTCTTTCAGATGCCGGAATGCAGTGCGAAGACCTCCGGAGCGTGCGAAGAGTAGGTAAGCCTTTGTCTTTCAGATGCCGGAATGCAGCTCGAGGCGTTGGTGACAGCCGATGGACCAGGTAAGAGATGCGCTGTCACTGAAGACCGTAGTGCTAACCTGTTCTTTCTTGTCTCTATAGGTGTTGCTGAAGACTGGATTCCAGGATGGTAAGCCTTTTTCCCTTAGGCCCAGGATCAGATGCAGAAGACACGATGAGCGTTCTGCTGCTGAGGATGCAGAATAACGCAATGCAAGATTCATCCATCGGGTGTGGTTTAAATAGCCTCCTGTAGTGCTTAGGTGTCTCCTTCCACAGCCTCGCCTAGGTAAGAAAAGAGTTCCTGCTTTCCAGAAGAGTTCCAGTGTTCTGAACCTAGGGAGTGGCTCCTGCCCCACCCAACAGGAAAAGTAGTCCCAAACAGAAGAGGATCAGGGGCTCAACTGGCAGGTAAGTAAGCAGCATGGTCTGCTGCAGGTAAGTCCACCCAAGCATTATGAGCCCGGCGCTTCCAGCGCTGGGACTGGGCATATTTATGAGCCTGGTGCCACTGGCACCAGGACAGGGTCCAAAAGGTCCCAATTGGGACTGGCTGGCACTCGGAACCTGGGTTATGGGTCTGCTTCCAAGGGAGTTGGGTAAGTCCTGACCTTTTGGAAGCAGAGATCATGACAGAGGTCTCCAGGATTTGCGATTCTAGATATAGATGTGGCAAACTCCAGTACCTGGTGGAATGGAAAGGATATCCCCCCAGTGAACGCACTTGGGAACCCATCTCAAATCTAAATACCCCCAGGTTACTCAGAAGGTTCCATCTCATACACCCGGGCAAACCCGGTGGAACGAGTTTCCGGAGGAGGCATGCTGTCATGAACCATCAAACTCGCCCCTTCTGGTCCTCCTGGTCCTCCTGGTCCCTGACACATCGGGCCTTACACTCCATAATACTACCAACATGGCGGCAAGCTCAGAACGCTGCTCACCAGTCTTCACGTTCTATGCAGCGTCCTCTATAAAGAAACCACACCACCACGGCCCTGCGCGTCTCAACGCTGCTACTAGCTGTGATCGGACGTGTGCTCCGTACCTTCTCTTGTGCTACTTGCTATCCCCTGGCCCCTGGATTCCCTTCTCCCGACTTCTTCCTTCTTATCCAATTTTCCCGGAATCCCAGCGTCGCTTCCGCGTGCCCCCCTACTCCTTCTTGAAAATTCCCGGAGTTTTCCTTTGATCCTGGACATCGAAGCTGAATGTAATCTGGAAGCCGAGGACGGCCGAGCGGGCTTATTTAAGTCCCGAACCATACGAAAGAAGACTCCGCCTAAAGCGGACATCAGGCAAAACAGACAGGTGAGAAGGGGGGAAACCTGTGACAGCCAGACATTGAACATTTTCCCTCTCGTATACATGAGTGTGCTGCACCCGTGTCTACTAAAAATGAAAAACATTTGCCTCCTATACTGACGTCTACCCTCGGTTCCTCGTGAGGATTTGGCGTCACAAATAGTATTGAACACATCAGCTCTCCCGGTGCGCTGTCCCATTGTGGGTACAGCCTCATTCCATTACCTGTAAAAGGATTCCCTCCATCGACAGTGACACCGCCTACTCTAGTAGTTATTAACTGTCCTGTGTTTGTGTTTTGCTGAAGCTGCATAGGTGACTACTGCGACTGTCCTTGTGGTGGAGTAACTGCTACCTGCTGTGGTTGGAAGCCTTGCTGCACTCTCGGCGCTTGCTACTGCATCGTTTGATTCTGAGCAAATCCATCTCCATTCTGCTGTGAATATGCAGGCAGATTTGACATCCCCCCTCTCAAAAATGGGCCATTTTGCACAAACCCTTGACTTCTACACATGCGAGCAAAGTGCCCTGTCATTCCACAAGTCCAACATATAGGGGTGGTCTCCCAACCTGCCCATTTTGCATATTCTGATTACCATCCTGCATATTCTGAAACCCACCTTTGTTATTCTGAAAGCATCCCTGATTATTCTTCCAGTTCACTTGATTACCTTACCAACCTCGTCCTCAGAATCCTCTTCCCCGTGGAGTAAATCCACTATTGTTTTGATTGAACTGCCTTTGATAATTCACCTGCAGCATGTTCATTGTTTGCTGTGAATTCGATCCATCTACACTCGTCAACATTGCCCCTTCAATGGCGTACTTGGACAATTTTTTCTGCACCAGCTTTGCCTCCTCACCTTTTCTGGCATCATCTTTTTTGCAATTCCTTTCCTGCAGGAGTCTGCAGTAATGTGCAATGGTCAGCTGAATTTCCGACCACGGTTTTGCTTCTATACCCACTAATTTCTTGAGCTGTGTTTGTACTGGCTCTGGCAGCCCTTGGCATAATATATGATAGAATACCCGTATAGATTTTCCCCAAGATTTGTGCGTTTCCAAAAACCATGCCTCTGGAAAATGTTCAATGTAAACAAGCGGATGATCCCCGTCCTGCATCTTTTTAATCATTATAGCACCCATATCGGACGTGTCCGGATACAGTACGCTCAGCGCTTTCCAGACTGCCACCCTGCAGTTATAGAATGAGGCTCCATTGTGAGCAGTGTTGACTGTAGTCACACCAGGGTACCCTGCCCTTGTTCACACGTCATCACCTCTCTCACCAAGTATGGCGATTAGGAGACCCTTAATGTCCCCTAGAGCCAACATGTTTCCTCCCGTCATTTTTTCTAACTCATGTATCCATTTCCCAGCGCCAGAAGTTAAACTCTGGAGTTTACACCTTAGATCCCCCCTACTCCTACTCCATCCATGTGAGGCCATGGTATATACTATGGTCTCGTTCCTCCTTTCTCTAGCAAGGAAAACTGCGAGGCCCCAAACTCATTCTCATCTCTCATTATTCGTCTGTCCACTGCAGGGACGATTTTCCTGCATCACCTTCTTCCTGGCAATGATCTTAACCTGCTTACATAAGGCGCCGGCTCCCCCCTCTCACTATGGAGTTGCCCTTTAGGACGGCCTGACTGCGTCAATGGTTCTGATGCCCTAGCTATAGGTGCATTTAAATCTGACCATCTTACTTCCTTATCCATAGGAAAGCATCCCTCAGGACCACATGCGTCATCTCTCTTCCCCATGGAAGGTTTCCCTGTCTTCGTCTGACATTTCTTGTGCCCAACTCGTGCAACTTCTCTCTTGGTCATCACTATTTAGAGTTAGTCTGTCTAGAGACAGTTCCTAATGCTTTGTACTAAATGAGGCTCCCTCTGTGTCATACAACTGAGTGCTCTCAAGCCGATAATTTGTTCCCTTCCCCCTTAGCTCTTTCTGAGCTCTCATTTCATGGTATACTTTATCGATTGCTTCTCCAATGCGCCTAGAGACAAACTCGTCTTCTAGATTTGCTCTAGATGTGCCTGGTAATGACTTGTTTTCTGGAAAGAATTCCTCTATATCCTCCCAGGCTACTTGTGGATTAGGATCTCTTACTTCCTTTTCCAGGCGATCAAGATCACATGCTCTCTGCCTTCTTTTGCGTTCCATATCATCGTCAAATTTTCTTTGCTTTCTCACTTCCTCTGTCTTTCTCTTTTTTCTTCATATCCCTTCTCTCATTTGCCCTTTGTATCTCCTCAGCCCTTCGCTGCTGTATTCTTTTTTCTCTTATCTTTTGCTCGTCCTCTTCTATTCTTTATCTTTCTAGTCTTTCCTGCTCATCAATTATTCTTTGTTTATTGTCACGCTTCCTTTGCTCCTCTGCTCTCTCTTGTTTTTTTGCTTGCTCATCTTGATATAACTGCTCTCGTCTCTGTCTATCTTTCCTTTTTGCCACTTCATCTTTCAATCGTTCCTCCCTTTCTTTATCCTTTTATCTTGCTCATCTTGATCTTCCCTTTGTCTTACGTCCTCGATGCTTTTACCATCGAGTTTAAGCAAAATCTGACCACCCATCCATTCATTCTGTAAGAGCGCTATCTCATCAGCTTTATCTCTTTCTCCTTTCCATCTCTTTAATTCTCTTCCTATATCTAGAGACGTACTTGCTCGATCGCTTCTTTCCTTATCGCGTCTCTCCTTGTCCCTCGGGACCTTAGAGATGACATATTTCTCAGTATTTTTCTCTGGGCTCTCATCACTACTTTGCGTAGGTGATTCATATGCCGGGTTGCTATACCCTGCCGCTGCTTTAACCTCCCTCAATGGGTATCACCCATCATCTTTCGTATTCTCGTCTTTTATTTCAGACGGGTCGGGTGGAGCAGAGGGCTCTTCACCCCCCTCTTTGCATACATTAAGGCGACTCATCTCGCTCCTCCTAGTATATTTTCCAGAGCTCTAAGCTCTTTAGGCGCTTGTCTAGCTTCTTCCCTGTATATGCTGCATGCAAATATGCCATCATTTGCTGTAGGACTGCCTTCAACAGTGATCATTCTTGCGGCCACGGCATACACTTTGTCTGCAGTTCCTTTAACACATTCTGCACTATACCGTCTAAGTTTGGGTGCATGTTTCGGCAATCGCTTGCAGAGGTGCACAAGTGGAGTAACATCCTCCATCCTTAACCCTTCACTCTTAACTTGTTAACGCTTGCTTGCTTTAATCGCAGATTTAAAAGTACGTTTCAGGGAAACAACACAATATGAGCGAGCACCAACCGTTACAAGCTCCAATCCCTTTGGTCACAGTTTTTACTTTAATCTTGCTTAAAAACAACCACCAAGTGTAATAAAAACAATCCATTTCTTTTTCAACTTCGTGCTTCTCTAGTTATCATAATTTTTTTTCAATCATGACATCATCATCAATACATAGATACATAAAGCGAACGGACAAACAGGCATACTCAACCAGTTACATATATCTATCTCCACAGCCCTTCTCTAGGATCTGTCTTGCCCTCTAAAAATGCTCCTCACGGAACTTAAATCAATCACTTTTGGACCGTCTTAAATCGGACCCGTTTTCTACGTCATCCGTTACAGGACTCTAGATTCAGATTTCTTCTAACGTTCTTTAAAACTTAGGTATAGGGCGTATCCTCTTTATCGTGACCTCTCTTACGATTGCTCGGCCACACTCAAGTCAATATCTATTAAATATTCTAAGGGCCTCGTTACAGGTTTGGTGGTAGCCTTGCCGGTAAAAACCGGCAGGCTGCCGCCAAACTTGCAATTTTTTCCAGCACCCGCGAATGTGTAATTACCGGGTCATTGCAGCCCAGGCCATAAGTACATGCGTAGTTTACCAGACTGATCAAATGAAAGGAGGAGGACTGCAAGGTTCTGGAAGGATGGTATGGACATGTGAGATTTTTAAGATAGGTGCGGTAGGAGCCATACAAGCATTTATGGACCAAAGTGGCAGTCTTAAACTTAACTCTTGCCATGACAGGAAGCCAATTCAGGATTTGCGATTCTAGATATAGACGTGGCAAACTCCAGTACCTGGTGGAATGGAAAGAATATCCCCCCAGTGAACACACTTGGGAACCTATCTCAAATCTAAATACCCCCAGGTTACTCAGAAGGTTCCATCTCATACACCCGGGCAAACCCGGTGGAACGAGTTTCCGGAGGAGGCATGCTGTGATGAACCATCAAACTTGCCCCTTCTGGTCCTCCTGGTCCCTGACACGTCAGGCCTTACACGCCATAATACTACCAACATGGCGGCAAGCTCAGAACGCTGCTCACCAGTCTTCACGTTCTACGCAGCGTCCTCTATAAAGAAACCACAACCCCGTGGCCCCACCCGTCTCAATGCTGCTACTAGCTGTGATCGGACATTTGCTCTGTACCTTCTCTTGTGCTACTTGCTATCCCCTGGCCTCTGGATTCCCTTCTCCCGACTTCTTCCTTCTTATCCAATTTTCCCGGAATCCCTGCGTCGCTTCTGCGTGCCCCCCTACTCCTTCTTGAATATTCCCGGAGTTTTCCTTTGATCCTGGACATCGAAGCTGAATGTAATCTGGAAGCCAAGGCTACTGAGCCTGGATATTATTTCACTCTATACCAACATACCCCAACAAGCCTCATTGGATACCATAGAAGAAATACTTCTTGCACGCGATGACAACGATCCTGTTCCCACCTCTTTCATTCTTCGGTGCGTTGAACTAGCACTGATACGTAACTATTTTGAGTTCAATGGTAAATATTACCAACAAATTGAAGGAACGGCTATGGGAGCCACAATGGCTCCCAGTATAGCTAACCTCTATTTGGAGACATTTGAAAAATGTCATATTTATAACAACTTGAATCCATTTAGCACCAACATTATTAAATGGAGTCGCTACATAGACGAGATCTTGGTACTATGGAAAGGCTCCCAGAACGAGGCCAATAATTTCTTTACTTGGGTGAATACTCTTAACCCTCATTTACAATTTACGATGACGTCCAGCAATGAATTTACCAACTTCCTGGAACTTACTATCTTCCCCCTCAATGGTGTTCTGAAAATAAAACCCTATCACAAGCCCACTGATAAAAACTTTCTATTGGATTATTCCAGTCACCACATTAAACATCTACGAGATAACCTTCCCTTTGGTCAATTCTTACGCCTCAAGAGGAACAGCTCTGACAAAGAAACATATGAAACTGAGGCTTTCGCTCTCAGTAAAAAAACTCAGACAGAGAGGCTATCCCAAAAAACTAGTGAGAAAATCAGCTAAAAGGGCATTTAACAATAACCGGGAAGCCCTACTAGAACCCAAAGCCAAAAAACCGAAAGATGATCGAATTGTCTGTGTTAACACCTTTACGGACCAGAGTTTTGAAATCACCAACATCATTAAGAAAAATTGGAAAATGTTCAAAACCTCGCCACAAACTATGACTGTGCCAATATTTGCCTACAAAAGAAGCACCACCATAGGCAATAGAGTCAGTAACATCAAACTCAAATATCTTAATACACCCGACCCTAGATTGACTATGGGGTCTTCCAGAGGCCACTGGACATTACCCTTGTGGCACATGTGGTGTTTGCAAATTAACGTCAAAAACTAAAGATATTGATGTTGGCCTTTCGAAACGCTGGACCCAAAAAAATCTCACCAATTGTAACACTGACTTTGTGGTGTACTTGATCACGTGTATATGTGGACTGCACTATGTGGGCAAGACTATTCGGAAAGTGAAAACCCGCATCATGGAACACCGAAGTTGCCTGAAGAACAAAACTGAAAATGCCCCTTTGGTGAAACACTTCAACCTTCAGAAGCACAAACATGAGGATTTTACATGGACTGTTTTAATAGCCCTTAAAGGAACTAGCTGTGTAACACGTGAAAAGAAACTGTTAAAAATGGAACAAAAAATGATCTATACCTTACAAAGTGATGTTATTGGCCTGAATGAATCTATTGAATGGCACAATATTTAACCTCCTCCCTTTAGGCCCCCTCCTCTACTTTCCCTCTCCAAAGTCTTTAGCCATAGCGGTCCTCCATAGGACTTTCCCCACTCTCTTCCTTTTCGGGGGTTCGTCCCGCACTATGTTTACCTTGTCTTCCCCGCTGATCTATATATCATTGTAGGGCCCTCGCACACTCTGTTCATTCTGAGCTTCCTTCACTTTTTCTGTGCGACTCTTTACACAGTGCCTTTCCCCCTCCATTCCAATATGGCCGCCTGCTTCCTGCACTATCCTGGGCTCCGGCGCGCTCTACCAACAAGGTAGAAGGACTACGGCGTTGCCTTGACTACCTCAGGCATCGGCTGCTTTTCGCATACTCGTTCGATTCACAGAGCCGTACTACCGACTCCCAGGCATCTCGCCGCGACTGTTCTTCACTCGGTAAGGCCCACGCTCTGTCTGCTTACCCCGGATGCCCCTGCAACCACGATCACTTTAGCCGCTCTCCGCTGTCTTTATTCCTGTGTGATGAGTTTGTTTCGCTTCGTTTGCAGCGTTGAACCAAGGGCTGGTTTCCCTACAGGCAGCCGTACACGCGGACTGTCCTCAGATACCACTCTCGCATCTATAAGGTATTCTTAGTTGCTTCTCCCCTCTCGGTCCGATGTCACCATTGTCACTTTGTTCACCTTTGATCTTGGTGACGAGATAGGATGCACCTCCTACACATTTACGGCCAGTGCCGGTTGCACTTCAGTTCACCCTTTTCTTCATATATTGCATTGTTCCCACCACCCGTGGCCTTCTTCTTATATGCACTGCCACTTTGTACTGGTCCTTGTGGTTCTGCTTTATATCTTATGAACCATTGCATGGACTCCTGATTACTTGCATGCTTTTAACTGCTGCTGCTCGTCATACATCCATTTTTGGCATTCTTTTGGCGCTCTGTGCTAGTTACTCTCTCCCACCACAGCATGTTCTAGCACTAGTACTCCGGATTTGTCTTTATATTCTGCTTTTATTCTGTGAGCCCATTTACGCTTCTCTCTAAGCATACCTGAAATGCCTAATAGATTTCTCTATCCTCTGTAGGACCAATTTAGCCGTCTACTACTACCTACTATTGACAGTAGAGAGCCCCCACGAGCACCATTGTAGGTAAATATTCCCCAGCACATGGTAGCCTTTGTTCTTACATTAGAACCAATCAAAACACCTTGCTATCGAATAGCTGACTCTTTGTTTTATGTGTTTTTATCTTACAGATGCTATGAAACTTTTGTTATGACTGCTATTGTTCCAATTGTAACTAGGCTACGTTATTAATACTTTTCCTCCTGATGAATGTTCCATAATAATATCTTGATGAACAGAAACATGTCGAGACAACTCTCTGGACTGTAAACAGAGATCTTAATCTATGACACATTTATTTTACCTCAAGAGGGTACTATACTATTTGTTTGATTAGTACCATTTGTGCCTGTTTTTTCTGTGACACCGTTTTAACTTGCTATCTTAGCTTGCTACGTATTCCTTGTTGTTGGTTTACACATTGGATGTTTAAGTGTTGTACTGTGGACCCTTACATTTAATTATATGTTTTAATCATTATAATTCATTATTAAAATTGGGTATTCACCTTTTTAACAGTGACTGGTCCCCATTTTGAACTCCTTTTGAACCTTTGTGGTCTGGTACCTCTAGCATCTGTATCTTAACTTTGTCTTCCTATATACTGTTCATTATCCTCCCGGATACAGACAAAGTATACACTGTTAACTCCTCCTTAGTCAGTAGTATACCGGGTTTCCTCCCTTTATAAATAGAGAGTGGGGGAAACCTGTGACAGCCAGACAGTGAACATTTTCCCTCTCGTATACATGAGTGTGCTGCACCCGTGTCTACTAAAAATGAAAAACTTTTGCCTCCTATACTGACGTCTACCCTCGGTTCCTCGTGAGGATTTGGCGTCACGAATAGTATTGAACACATCAGGTCTCCCAGTGCGCTGTCCCATTGTGGGTACAGCCTCATTCCATTACCTGTAAAAGGATTCCCTCCATCAACAGTGACACCGCCTACTCTAGTAGTTATTAACTGTCCTGTGCTTGTGTTTTGCTGAAGCTGCATAGGTGACTGCTGCGACTGTCCTTGTGGTGAAGTAACTGCTACCTGCTGTGGTTGGAAGCCTTGGTGCACTCTCGGCGCTTGCTACTGCATCGTTTGATTCTGAGCAAATCCAAATCCATCTCCATTCTGCTGCGACTATGCAGGCGGATTTGACATCCCCCTCTCAAAAATGGGCCATTTTGCACTAACCCTTGACTTCTACACATGCGAGCAACGTGCCCTGTCATTCCACAAGTCCAACATATAGGTGGTGGTCTCCCAACCTGTCCATTTTGCATATTCTGATTACCATCCTGCATATTCTGAAACCCACCTTTGTTATTCTGAAAGCTTCCATGATTATTCTTCCAGTTCCCTTGATTACCTTACCAACCTCGTCCTCAGAATCCTCTTCCCCGTGGAGTAAATCCACTATTGTTTTGATCGAACTGCCTTTGATAATTCACCTGCAGCATGTTCATTGTTTGCTGTGAATTCAATCCATCTACACTCGTCAACATTGCCCTTCAATGGCGTACTTGGACAATTTTTTCTGCACTAGCTTTGCCTCCTCACCTTTTCTGGCATCATCTTTTTTGCAATTCCTTTCCTGCAGGAGTCTGCAGTAATGTGCAATGGTCAGCTGAATTTCCGACCACGGTTTTGCTTCTATACCCACTAATTTCTTGAACTGCGTTTGTACTGGCTCTGGCAGCCCTTGGCATAATATATGCTAGAATACCCGTGTAGATTTTCCCCAAGATTCGTGCATTTCCAAACACCATGCCTCTGGAAAATTTTGAATGTAAACAAGCGGATCATCCCCGTCGTGCATCTTTTTAATCATTATAGCACCCATATCGGACGTGTCCGGATACAGTACGCTCAGCGCTTTTCAGACTGCCACCCTGCAGTTATTGAATGGGGCTCCATTGTGAGCAGTGTTGACTGTAGTCACACCACGGTACCCTGCCCTTGTTCACACGTCATCACCTCTCTCACCAAATATGGCGTTTAGGAGACCCTTAATGTCCCCTAGAGCCAACGTGTTTCCTCCCGTCATTTCTTCTAACTCATGTATCCATTTCCCAGCATCAGAAGTTAAACTCTGGAGTTTACACCTTAGATCCTCTCCATCCATGTGAGGCCATGGTATATACTATGGTCTCGTTCCTCCTTTCTCTAGCAAGGAAAACTGCGAAGCCCCAAACTCATTCTCATCTCTCATTATTCGTCTGTCCACCGCAGGGACGATTTTCCTGCATCACCTTCTTCCTGGCAATGATCTTAACCTGCTTACATAAGGCGCTGGCTCCCCCCTCTCACCATGGAGTTGCCCTTTAGGACGGCCTGACTGCGTCAATGGTTCTGATGCCCTAGGTATAGGTGCATTTAAATCCGACCATCTTACTTCCTTATCCATAGGAAAACATACCTCAGGACCACATGCGTCATCTCCCTTCCCCATGGAAGGTTTCCCTGTCTTCGTCTGACATTTCTTGTGCCCATCTCGTGCAACTTCTCTCTTGGTCATCACTATTTAGAGTTAGTCTATCTAGAGACAGTTCCTAATGCTTCATACTAAATGAAGCTCCCTCTGTGTCATACAACTGAGTGCTCTCAAGATGATAATTTGTTCCCTTCCCCCTTAGCTCTTTCTGAGTTCTCATTTCATGGTATACTTTATTGATTGCTTCTCCAATGCTCCTAGAGACAAACTCGTCTTCTAGATTTGCTCTAGACGTGCCTGGTAATGACTTGTTTTCTGGAAAGAATTCCTCTATATCCTCCCATGCTACTTGTGGATTACGATCTCTTACTTCCTTTTCCAGGCGATCAAGATCACATGCTCTCTGCCTTCTTTTGCGTCCCATATCATCGTCAAATTTTCTTTGCTTTCTCGCTTCCTCTGTCTTTCTCTTTTTCCTTCATATCCCTTCTCTCATTTGCCCTTTGTATCTCCTCAGCCCTTCGCTGCTGTATTCTTTTTTCTCTTATCTTTTGCTCTTCCTTTTCTATTCTTTATCTTTCTATTCTTTCCTGCTCATCAATTATTCTTTGTTTATTGCCACGTTTCCTTTGCTCCTCTGCTCTCTCTTGTTTTTTTGCTTGCTCATCTTGATATAACTGCTCTCGTCTCTGTCTATCTTTCCTTTTTGCCACTTCATCTTTCAATCGTTCCTCCCTTTCTTGATCTTTTTATGTTGCTCATCTTGATCTTCTCTTTGTCTTACGTCCTCGATGCTTTTACCATCGAGTTTAAGCAAAATCTGACCACCCATCCATTCATTCTGTAAGAGCGCTATCTCATCAGCTTTATCTATTTCTCCTTTACATCTCTTTATTTCTCTTCCTATATCTAGAGACATACTTGCTCGATCGCTTCTTTCCTTATCGCGTCTCTCCTTGTCCCTCGGGACCTTAGAGATGACATATTTCTCAGTATTTTTCTCTGGGCTCTCATCACTACTTTGCGTAGGTGACTCATATGGCGGGTTGCTATACCCTGCTGCTGCTTTAACCTCCCTCCATGGGTATCACCCATCATCTTTTGTATTCTCGTCTTTTATTTCAGACGGGTCGGGTGGAGCAGAGGGCTCTTTACCCCCCTCTTTGCATACATTAAGGCGGCTCATCTCGCTCCTCCTGGTACATTTTCCAGAGCGCTAAGCTCTTTAGGCGCTTGTCTAGCTTCTTCCCCATATATGCTGCATGCAAATATGCCGTCATTTGCTGCAGGACTGCCTTCAACAGTGACCATCCTTGCGGCCACGGCATACACTTTGTCTGCAGTTCCTTTAACACATTCTGCACTATACCGTCTAAGTTTGGGTGCATGTTTCGGCAATCGCTTGCAGAGGTGCACAAGTGGAGCAACATCCTCCATCCTTAACCCTTCACTCTTAACTTGTTAACGCTTGCTTGCTTTAATCGCAGATTTAAAAGTACGTTTCAGGGAAACAACACAATATGAGCGAGCACCAACCGTTACAAGCTCCAATCCCTTTGGTCACAGTTTTTACTTTAATCTTGCTTAAAAACAACCACCAAGTGTAATAAAAACAATCAATTTCTTTTTCAACTTCGCGCTTCTCTAGTTATCATCAATTTTCTTCAATTATGACATCATCATCAATACATAGATACATAAAGCAAACGGACAAACAGACATACTCAACCGGTTACATATATCTATCTCCACAGCCCTTCTCTGGGATCTGTCTTGCCCTCTAAAAATGCTCCTCACGGAACTTAAATCAATCTCTTTTGGACTGTCTTAAATCGGACCCGTTTTCTACGCCATCCGTTACAGGACTCTAGATTCAGATTTCTTCTAACGTTCTTTAAAACTTAGGTATAGGGCGTATCCTCTTTATCGTGACCTCTATTACGATTGCTCGGCCACACTCAAGTCAATATCTATTAAATATTCTAAGGGCCTCGTTACAAGTTTGGCGGTAGCCTTGCCGGTAAAAACCGGCAGGCTGCCGCCAAACTTGCAATTTTTTCCAGCACCCGCGAATGTGTAATTACCGGGTCATTGCAGCCCAGGCCATAAGTACATGCGTAGTTTACCAGACTGATCAAATGAAAGGAGGAGGACTGCAAGGTTCTGGAAGGCTGGTATGGACGTGTCAGATTTTAAGATAGGTGCGGCAGGAGCCATACAAGCATTTATGGACCAAAGTGGCAGTCTTAAACTTAACTCTTGCCATGACAGGAAGCCAATTCAGAGATTGACGACATTCTGTTGTAGAGGAGCAGTTACATGTTTCTGTTTATGTTTATGTTTCTGTTTCTGTTTATGTTTAACATTTGTATAGCGCAACCAGGTACCCTGAGGCTTAAGGGCACTGTGAAACGTAAAACAGAACAGAGACGACAAAAATGGCGCCAAGTCTGGGATTGGCTCAAAAGCAGAAATCATGCAATGACAGGTTCAAGCGTGAAGCAGCAGGATTTTATGTGAAGAGTGCCGTTTTCAGCCCCTTCTTAAATATTTCCATAGAAGAGGTGGTCCTCAGTATTGATGCAAGAGAATTCCATTTAAGGGGGGCTGCCGAGATGAATGCTAAGTCCCTGGATTTTTTTGTTTTCAGGCGTGGCATAGCTAGGGTATTAGATTCAGCCGATCGAAGGGATCTAATGTTGTTTTTTACCATAACTAATTCTTTAAGGTAAACTTCATGTATGCATTTATGTGTAATAAGGAGGAGCCTAAACACAACCCTGGCCTGCACGGGTAACCAGTGTAAACTTTGCCGTGCCTCAGACACATGGTCTCTTCTAGATAGACCCTTCACTACTCTAACTGCACCATTCTGTATGACCTGTAATCGATGAACGTCCGATAGCGGCAACCCAACCAAGAGACTACAACAATGGTCGATCTTAGATCCAATTATAGCCCTTGCCAGGGTTTCAGAGTTTGCTTCTGAAATAAAAGGTCTAAGGCAGCGAAACAGTTTAAGGAAGTATGAGGCTGATGACACAAGGCTGTTCACTTCGGCATTCATGTTCAGATTTTTGTCAAGATAAATGCCAAGGGTTTTCACCTTGCTCATAACCTCAATGTGGCAGCTATCTATGAGAAATGACTTATAGCCAGATCCTAACTTCTCTAATTTGGACTCTGTGCCAATAAGAAGAAGCTCTGTTTTGGAGCTATTGATGGCTAAGCCATGCAACACCATCCAGTCCTGAATTTTGTTGTAGATTTCATTGATTCTTTGTTCATCTTCCGCATGGGAACCAGATATGGGGATGACACATTGAGTGTCATCCACATAATTTGCAAATATGATCCCCTCTTTCTCCAACATCTGGAAGAAGGGGATCATAAATATGATTCCTGCCTCTGCAGGAAATCTCGCCCCCTAACTCCTATATGTTGGAAGTCTGAGATTGTGCCGTGTTTGACACCAGCAGTTGTGCCAAAACCGCAGCGTATATTCGAAAGAAGATACCCATTGATACAACCCTATCGAATGTTTCGCCGAAGAGACGACAATCTGAGAGAGGAAATACCTGAAGGAATATGAAAAAGAGCAAAGAGAGAAGCTAGTAACGTCACAAGGGACATGTGCGACGTCCCAAGAAATTGGCTGAAGAGGATGCATGGATCTTACAGAAACTAATGACTAAGTAAAGAATTGAGTGTACTTTTATTTACGAAAAAGAAGATTACACATGCACAAAGTATTATAGAGAATCAACCATTCAATAATTGTACAGACGCTGAAACATAAGGTAGTCATCATAGAAGCTGGCTATATGTAGTGAATAGAATGCAGGCGAAGCTGCCACTGTATAGTGGACATCGGCATCATGAGTTTTAGTATGCCATGGCCCATGAAGAAGAAAGTGAGAATTGTGTTGCAGCAAGAATAAGCTGAAATCGTGGAGCTCACTGGCGTAACAGGGCCCCCGCATCCACTGCGGTGCGGGGGGCCACGCCAGCACATGTCCTGGGAGGGGGACCCCTGGAGAAAAAATAAAATTCCCCCCAAATTTTTTTTTCTTTTTCAATTTATTCTGCATTCATAAAGAAATGATTTCTGTAACATAAATCATTTCTTTATGAAGGCAGTGACTACAAAAACAAATGTTCTTTTTGAAATCCGAGGGCTCCACCCCCCATGGCATGGAAGACCCTAGGCTGGAGGCCTCCATGTCATGGGGTGGAGGGAGCCCTATGACTTAAAAAAGAAATAGTTTATTTTTGAAGTCACTCTGCCTTCCCAAAGAAATGTTTGCTCTTATGGTTCGGTCCTTAACAGAAATAATTTCTTTATGAAGTCAGAGTGACTTCAAAAAGAAACAATGGACCTCATTACGGGTTTGGCGGTAACCATGCCGGTGCTACCAGCAGGTTGCCGCTGGACCGGTAATGATTTACCGGTGCCAACTTCCCGGGAACACGGGGGGATTACAAGCACAGCGGTCCGGGAAGTCAGGCGCCGGCAAATGGTAAGTCCCCATTTCCATTGGACTCTATGGGAATGGGGTCCATGGAAGCACCGGCACCGTTAATAACGGTGCCGGTGCTTCCGTGAGAACTCTGCGGGTGGCTGCCGTTCCACCTGGCAGGTCTGGTCTGACCTGCCGGGCAGGATAGCAACCGCCCGCAGAGCTGTATATGCCGGGCCGGAAACAACGGTGCCAATAAGCTTACCGGCACTGGTGTTTCCAGACTGGCATAGTTGTAATAAGGCCTACGTTTTTGGGAAGTATTAGGGCTCCCATCAACCCCATGACGTGGGTGTGTGTGTGAGTGTATGGTGAAAGGGTGCACACTTAAATGTATAAGAGGCTGCCTGTGTGAGTGTATGGTGAAAGGGTGCACACTTTAATGTACGGGTGGCTGCCTGGGTGTGACTGTATGGTAAAAGGGTGCACACTTAAATGTATAGGTCGCTGCCTGTGTGAGCATATGTTGAAAGGGTGTACACTTAAATGTATGGGTGGGTGCCTGGTAGTGTGTGCCTCTATGGTGAAAGGGCGCACACTTAAATGTACGGGTGGCTGCCTGGGTGTGCCTGTATGGTGAAAGGGTGCACACTTAAATGTATGGAGGCTGCTTGGGTGTCTCTGTATGGTGAAAGAATGCAAGCTTAAATGTATGGATGGCAGGGTGTGCGTGTGTGTATATGGTGAATGGTGTGTGTGCTTGCGTTCAGGGGCGCAACAAACCTACATTTCGGGGGGCTAACCCTTCAAATGTTGGGAGAGGCGCTAACTTCATCGGCCGTGAGGGTGGGGCAAACTTATTTGTTTGGGGCATCTCATTTCTTTATCTTTACGCATTTTAATGAGACTATTCTAGTGCAGCTTCAATGTTACAAGCAGTTAACTCTCTCCTTTAAGGTTCAAAGCACGCACTCATGGACTGCTGTGAGAATGAGTGATCTCCTGCTGCCTCCCTACCCTTCCAATCACTCCCCTGGCATACAAGTTTTAAACCCACATCAAAATTTCAATTGCCTAACAAAATGTGGCATTTGAATGCAGGTGCTAACAGTGAAATGCTTTATGTTAGTAATTGCTGGGCTCTTGTTAACAGCAAAACCCAGGTGCCATTTAACATCTGTGTCCTGTTCTGTCTGGCAACTGCTGTGAAGGTCGACCAGGTTGAGACAACATAGCCCAAACTTTCGGGGGGATGGGGGAGAGAGTGTTGAATCCCAGTCAAGTCAATGGTGTTGCACCAATACTTGTATTTAATGCCTTGATTACTCATTACTCCTAGCCCTATTCTTCCTCGTCCCAGTGTGCATGAGACAGTACTTGTGTATGAGGCAGAGTGTCTTATACAGAAGTACTGGGATGAGGTAGAGGTGCATGGAGGAGATGCCTGATTTAACTACCTGTAATCATCATTACTCCTAGTCTCACTTTTCCTCATCCCAGTACTTACCTATGAGGCAAAGAGCCTCATACATAAGCTCTGGGACAAGGAAGAGGGACGTGGAGGTAATTCTGGGCCCAGGATCTGTGTTTGGAGGTTGGGGTAGGGTTGGGAGGGAGAGGGGATGTGTGGGGGGCAGGATTGTGCAACAAATAAGCAGGCACGATATGTGGTATTAGTGGCTAGAGAGGCATTTTGGTGTAGCCAGTCTAGTCATTCCTCAGTTTGTTTTGGTATGATATTTGTTTAACTGAGCATTTCTGATAAAGCAGTCCTGCTAAGTGAATTACCTGGCTAGACTGCCATTTGGGTGCTGCCAGGCTAACCGCTTCTTACTGCAGCTTTGTATATTTTTCTGGGCATCTGTGATCAAATGATATGATATAAGTCATTTATAACGCGCCTGTACACAAGTGTTTCTAGGCGCAACAAGACAAGGGCTGAAAAATAGAGGGATAACAAGACAAACAATCGTACTAGGCCTTGTGTCATTCAGATCGTGCAAGTGCAAGAAAGAGAAGTGTAAGGAGAAAAAAGGGAGTAAGTGCAGCCAGGGCAGCGCGGCTCTGGGACAGCAAGGAGAACAAGGGACTGTAGGGTTACAGTTACAGCCCCTAAGTGTGTGGTAGGCCCAGAGGCAGTGCAAGGGTGACTGATCAAGAAAGAGTCTGGACTCCGTGAGACTCTGAGGGTAGCCAAGCAACCAGTCTGTACAGCAGTCAGGTAGGTCAGGTAGGCCAGCAGGGGAGGGAGAGCGAGAAAGCAGAAGAGAAGAGTAAAGGTTTGAGCTGCTTCCGGAACTTCAGGTGGTCCGGCTCAAGTTTGAGAGGGGCAGGGAGGCTATTCCAGAGGGAGGTGCCTGCAGAGGAGAGAGATCTACCACCCACTCTCTGCCTGGAAAAGTGTTTAACCCTTAGAGAGTTGTAGGTAGCAGAGGAAAGGGCTTCAGAAGGAAGATATTTTGGAAGAGAGCGTTGGATGTAGTGTGGGCCCCAAGGCCAGAAAGCCTTGTGGACAATGCAAAGGGTCTTGAACTTGATCTTGATCCTTGAAGCAACTGGGAGACAGTGGAGAGATTTCAGGAGAGATATAAACCCGCCGCCACTGTTATTTCCGGACTGCTCGATCTCGAGTCCTGCAGGCGGGAGGTGGCGTTCCCGCCAGGTCTGAGATGGTGCCGGTGTTTCCACTTCCCCATTCCCATTGAGTCCTATAGGACTCAATGGGAATGGGGATTTACCGAATTCCACCTCCGGAATTCCCGGGACACCAGGGTCGTAATGCCCTGGTAATTCCGGGAGTCACGGAGGCGGAATGGTAATACGAGTCCGGCGGTAACCAAGCCGGAAAAACCGTCTGGTTACCGCCGGACTCGTAATGAGGCCCTATGTTTTGTGAAATATCGCTGAGAGAAATTGAGCGATCGTCCGTTGATGTCTGTTGTAACTCCCTGTTTTAGATAATTGATAATAAAAATTTACTTTGCCCTCTTCCTGAGTTGGTTCAGTTATTTGGACTCTTGAGTTATTCTGTGAACCCATCCATTGCATGCATGTTACTAAAGGGCACTAGCTTACTTGGTAGTGGTGTGGATGGTTTTAAGATACAAACCAGTTTGTCTCCAGATTTTTGGACGATCGGGCGTCCTCCGCCATTAGCTGGAAAATCGCAGGGTTTCCTGTGGAGAGGGGCCGCTATAAATAAACTTGCAAGAAGAACTGAGACGGTGGGCAGGTCCCCCTTTGACGAAATCCCTGCTCGGTTTCCATGGGCGCTCTGCGGATGGAAGGCGAAGTGGCTGGATTGAAGGAGGAGTTGATACCGAAGGACTCTAGTCGATTAACGAATGGTGAGTAGACTAAGGGGAATGGAAAATAAGGGGACGGGATTGTAATCATTTTTGAGTAACAGGAAATATTGTGAAGAAGAGGTAACTCCTAGAAGTCCTGACTCAAGGGAGTTAGGAGGAGACATCTCAAACTCCAATGGGAGTAGAGTGAAATATATAATGCGTAATCAGGATTACGTAAGGTGATGTTTCAAACCCTGTATAGGGTATACATAAAGGTGAGAGATAAGGGGATCATGGTGTTTATAAATGTGTAATGTTTACCTAGTCTGAATGTTGTTTGTTGAGTAAAAATATCAAAGAGTGATAGAGATTGTAAAAAATTTAAAACGTTGAGGTGCAACAGTGATTGAGTACAGCAAAGTGAATGGCGTCAATCAAAAGAATAGATATGTCAAGCAAGAGAACAGAAAAGTGGTGATTTAAGCCAAGGCATAAAGTTTATTTAACAGTCTGGTATGTATTGACAGTCAATTGATTCTTGACATTATGGGGGATACTCCTCTCATGCACTTATGCACGACACTGCCAAAGCATATGCCCAATCTTAAACAGTATAATGCCGAATGGGTAAAAGGCACAGCATTGTCAAAGGGGGATCATTGTCAGAGGTGATATTGCAACACATGACCACATACTTGCACGCTGTGTACACTGGGAAGAAATCCGAAAAAAGATTAGCGATTTTAGAGCTCTGGAAGATGTATCAAGAGGAAAGAGAAGGCCTGCCACCTGAGGAGTGAATGCTTAATCAGCATAAGGAGGAAGGCATAGAGTCCTCAGCTCCACTTATCTCACCTGAAGCAAAGAATGTTGCTATAGAAGAAATAGCATTGTATCTTTTAAAGGAATTAAAAGCAGCAACAGGGTATAGTACAGTAGTGATGATAGTCCAGAGGAGAATAAAAGAAAAGAAGAGATTTATAAGATCATACATGAAAAGGAAGACAAGAGTGAACAGTCCAAATTGTCGACAGAAATAAATAGGGAGATTAAGAGATGGAAAGGAGAGAAGGATAAGACTGACGAGATAGCACTCAAGCAGAACAAATGGATGGGAGGACATATATTACTTAAGATAGTTGGGAAAAGTATCGGGGAAGTTAGACAAAGAGAAGATAAGGATGAACAAGAAAGAAAAGATAAAGAATGAGAGAAGAG
This sequence comes from Ambystoma mexicanum, assembly GCF_040938575.1. Classification (NCBI taxonomy): domain Eukaryota; kingdom Metazoa; phylum Chordata; class Amphibia; order Caudata; family Ambystomatidae; genus Ambystoma; species Ambystoma mexicanum. The sequence goes on from NC_090934.1 coordinate 77,400,315, forward strand.
ATTAAAAGAAGATGAGCCGAAAAGGAAAAGCAGGGAGCGACGAGGGCAGATATATCAGGAGGGGTAATGGAAAATAGAAGAACGGGCAGAAGAACAAAAAGTATGACAATAGACAGAGAGCGATAGAAGAAAGGGATACAAAGGAAAGAAAGAGAGAGAAGGAAGAAGCACAAAGATTAAGAGATGAAGGATTACAGAGATGAAGGGAAGGAGACAAGAGAAGAGAAGGAGTCAGAAGAGGGAATATAGGTGGGAGATAGGTCAGCTGGGGGTCCTGCATACAAAGAAAGCAGAAGGGACGCCCTGCTGGCTTGGCTCCTTTGGGAAGCGGGGGCTAAAAAAACGGTCACTGCACTGAAAGATGAAACCAGGGAGCGCCTTACACACAACGAGGACATTCAAGAATGTCTGGCGCAGTTTTACGAGGCACTCTACACATCGCAGAACCCCCAGCCCTGCGACAAGCAAGTTTCCTCGAGAGCATTAAACTGCACAACATTGGTAGGGATGCCTACGAAACACTAAGCCTGGAAATCACGGAAGATGAGGTGAGGAGGAATATCGGGGATCTACCTCCTAACAAAGCACCGGGCCCAGACGGCTATACGACAGCATTTTATAAAACATTTGCACCCTTACTGGTCCCACAATTGACACGACTCTTTAACATATTCAAACTATAGGTTGCATCACCCCCTCCATGGAAGAGGCTACAATAACTCTAATCCTTAAATCCAATAAAGATCCTGTGAAACGCATGTCATACCGGCCCAATCGCGCTGATCAATGTAGATGTGAAAATGTATACCAAAATATTGGCAAATAAACTAGAGCGGCTCCTCCCAGAACGGATCCACCCAGATCAGGCGGACAACATCAGAAGGGTGGCACATCTAGTAGAAAAATACAGGAAATGGACACTCCTGCGGTACTATTATCACTAGATGCAGAAAAGGCGTTGACCGCGTGGAGTGGTCCTTCCTGTTTCAGGTTATGGAGAAAATGGGTCTGGGTGGGGACTTCCTCAACGCCGTTTGTTTGGAGCCCAGGGAGGATTACATACTTAGGGGTGCTAGCTCTCTCGGGTGGTACGCAGCAAACTAGCCTCCCTTAGTAAGGGGAATAAAGCGGGACTTCCACAAATGGAGAAACCTTAGGATCTCTTGGCGGCGGTGAAAATGGTCACACTGCCACGCATGTTATATTTGTTCCAGGCGATTCCGCAGGTGGTGCCGGCAAGCTTCTTCAGGGAGGTACAGACACTAACCAACAAGTTTATCTGGGAGGTCAGGAAGGCGAGAATTAACATACATCTGCTCATGCCTCCCAGGCCCTCCCCAACTTCCAGCGGTACTATGAGGCTACTGAACTAAGGGTGATCAGGGAATGGCACCATGAGGGTGAGGGGAAACAGTGGGTCCTGAAGGTCCGAGCGGTGGCGCAACACGACTTGAAGGAAGTACTATGACTACCGAAGCAACACAGACCGAAACATATCTACATGAGTACTATCACGAAACTGGTAGCGGACACACTTGGGACAAGCTAGTGAAAGCACAGAGAATCACATCTTTCCCGCCACCATTCACTCCTATTTTCAACAATGGAGACTTCTCCCCTGAGTTAGAAAAGGGGGCTTTCAGGCAGTGGCGAGAGGGGGGATGCACGAGACTGCGGGACATAGTCCAGGCGGAGGAGATACATTCTTTTACAGAGTGCAAAAGAGATTTTGCAGTGGGAGAAGTGGAGAGACTTAGATATGCCAAATTAAAACACTGGGCACTAAATCCCGCAATTAGGGGTGGCCAACAGAAAGTTCACAACCTTTGAAAAGTTCTTGCTAATGAATGACGGAGCCAAAGGGCTGATTTCCAACCTGTATAAAATATTGGATGAGGCCACTCCTAGACAGCACTGGTCATACATGTAAAGAAGGGAGCAGATACTGGAGAAAAACATAGAAAGGGAGGAGTGGGGGAAACTGTGGAGAAAGATCCCCAAGCTAGCAAGAGCCTCCCAGCTGCAGGAAACATGGTACAAAATACTTTATGGATGGTATTACACTCCTGCCAGCCTTCAGAATATGTACCCAGAGACGTCAGCGGAATGCTGGAGGTGGTGTGGCAAGGAGGGCACAGCAGAACAAATCTGGTGGAGATGCCCAAAAATTGAGCCCTTCTGGAGGGAAGTACAGCTGGCGCAGAATCAGGCCTTTGGGGCAGGGAGTAGAAGACCGCTGGAACAGATACTGTTGGGCCTCAAGGAGGGGGAGGCGGAAGGGGAACCCAAAAGCTGTGAAAAAGCAAGAGGGGTCCTTACGTTAGCTGCAATGACTATAATTGCACAGAGATCAAAGAGTTGGAATATACCCACAGTACAGGACTGGCTCCGCAAAAGTATGAGAAATAGTAGCCCTGGAATTGGCCACCTATTCCATGAACGATAACGCACAACTTCACAAAAGACTGGGGAGAAACCCTGGCTTTCTTCAAAGATTACTTTCGAGTCAGTTGATGTCCCCAGCGTCTTAGACTCTTGGACCTGCAATGAGCAACCTTTTACAGCATCTGTTGAGGCGGATTAGGAAAAGACTTGATATTGCCTCCTGGGGAGGAGAAGAGGAGGGGGGATTTGGGGGGAATATTTTCTGTGTTGTAAACTCAATAAAAATAAGTTTAAAAAAAAGAAAACATTGCCAATGCGGGTTGACTTATTTATTGCTGCACACACCACACTCACCACCCACTTCAGCCGTTTCGTTAATGCTGATTATGAGAGGATTAATCTACGACAGGTGATTCAAGACCCAATAGAAAGCATGGCCACATAGCTCACGTACCTCTGCAATCTGGCACTCACCTGCATGCTGAGTGGTGAAGGAGAAGAGCTTAGAGCTCAGATTATTGAAGGATGATCATCTGACAAACGTCACAAGTTCATTCTGAGGGGGCCTGGCTTCTCCCTCACGCACATTCTTAAACTTGCTAGACCATACAAACTGAAAAAACTCCTGCAGAAGGTAAAGGCAAACGTGTACTGGTCTTCCCTACTCACGGGTACGGTCCAGTAACCGTTGGTCAGGTCAATGGCGGTATACACCCTTGACCCTTGGATCTGGGACAGTCCCTGATTGATGTAGGGAAGGGGCCATATGGACATGTAGACCCGTTTATTTAACTCCATAAGGTCTGTGCAAAGTTTCCATTGGCCATTGGGTTTGAGTATCCTCAGTACCGTCTTGAAAAGGTACTGTGGACTGGACAAATTATCCCACAGGATTCTAAGTTTTTAATAATCTCTGTGAGTGACTCCATAGACGCGAGAGGCAATCAGTATTCACAAACACTGGAGCCATCTCAGGGTCTGTAGTTATGGAGGTTGAATGTATCACTGTGCGCCCACAGATATCCTGAAAATCCAAAAACACCTGTTTTAGCTTCTGCTTTTGCTCCTCGGTCTCACAGGCATCAGCGAGATTGATTAATTCTTTGAACATCTGCTTAAAGCCTGGAAAGAACTCATGCTGGGAATTTCAGCAGTATCCTTGAGTTGGGAGGAGAGATCTCTTGTTATGGTGCTGGCTTGGACAGGAGGTTTTAAGGATGGGAGGTAGTCACTGTTGACTCGAAATACCACCTCATCCTTCCTGATGTCACAGGTCACATCTTACCAACAATGAGGGCAGGAGGAGTACACCAAGAAATTCACCCCTTGCCGAGTGAACATCTTTTCCAGAGGGATATCGTTGTCAAAATTGTAACAGTCATTTGGAATTGGTCCAATGATCTCATTACCTAAATCAATAGAATAATGCTATGTATCAACCGCCATTCCAATAAAGGTGTCTGCGGCCAAAGTGATAATTCTAGGGCCTCTGTTATCCACTAATATTCAAATGGTGTCATGTTCTAGGTCAACTAGGGGTGTCGAATGTAAATACAAACCGTGCTGTTGGAGGTGATAATTCAAATTTATATAAGCATCCTTGTTTTTGAGGTTATGTCCTCGCTTATTTTTAGGGGAATTGTAAATTGTCGCACCTGTCCTGTGATGGTGACCTCTTCTCCCACTTGAACTTCAACCGCATATGGCAGCAATTGAGCTTACCGAAATGCTTTCTCCGTGTTGTCAAAGCCCATGGAGTTACTCCCCAGTCGGGGCCATGCTTTGTTATTAATTAAGTCCAAATTAAGTGAGAATCGATTGAGAATGTCACTGCCTAAGTAAAAGGAGGTGGAGTGGGCATCTCTCACAACCCAACAATTATGTTCTATGCTTTTGCCATCAATGGACATTTTTAGAATGCACCTTCTAGGCAGGAGAAGTTTGGAATTTGGAGTTTCCAGACCCATTTCCCACTTATCAATCAACTTAAACGTGGGGATGGTCTGATCTTTTGGGAGTTTCCTGAATAATGCTTCGCTGATGAAGCTTCTTCTGTTATTCAGGCATACTCTGGCGAGAACAGGCTCCCCCCTCATTTACCTGAATGGGGAAAAACAGCTGTTGACCCTTTCTCTGGATGTCGGTCAAACATTGAGCTGGTTTTTCATCATCTTTCATCATCGTATTTGGATTTTCTTCTGATTGTAGATTGGTATTAAAACTGGGAGGGAGGTTAATGTTCAAGAATGGAGAAGGGTTCCCATCACCAGCTTGTTCTCCTCCAGAGATGACAGGGATGTCTGGGACTTGATTGTTCCTAAAGTGGAATTCTTTTTTGTCGGACCGTTGTTCAATCATGTGGCATGTACCATTTAAACTCACATCATCTCTACTTCGTTTTAATTTGATTGGCCGGTTAGTCGGAGTCCAGAGGACCTTGTTCACTCAGTCAATCAGGGGTGATAACCTCCAAAGGAGGTCATTTCCCAGTAGACAAGGTGTGCCCTCTGGAGTGACGACTATCACCGGGTGTTTCACCCTATGTCGTCCAATTTTGATCTCCAGATCCGCAGTCCTTTCGACAGAAATATAATTCCCATTGAAGTTAGAGGTGTGAGGGGAATTTGGTGATACTCCCCCCTTCCTGAATTTAGTTGGTCAAAGGTCTTTTTGGTCAGGAGGGTGGCTTGGGATCCAGTATTCACCAGCACTGATAATGCACATTGACCCTGTACCTTGATGGAGGCATAGAATCTTCCTTCTCTCTCTTCAGGGGACAAAGAAAATGTGCATTTGGTGACAGCTTGGCAGTTAATTTCTTTCTATTGCACTACGACACTGTGTGATCTTGGACAGTTTTCTGTGTCGGAGTCCAGGAATCTGTAAAGAAGATTTTGCACCCAGCAACAAAGGGGATGGGGAAGTCCCCTGATTCTTTGCTGTCCCCCTTTTCCTGGAGACAGTTACCCGAACCTGTTTGAGGGGAGGATCCTTCAGTGCTTTCAGGGTCATCTGGGTGACATTGTTGGGGTTTAAGAATGTGTTGCTCTGGGTCCGTCACAATACTTACCCAGTCTAGATTAGGGTCTTTTGGGACCCATTTTTCCTTGGGAGGGATCCCTCCATCCCTGAAAGAGAAGATTTTCTTCCCTGAATCCTCCAGGGATTCTTTCACTTGGATCGGGATGTAGCAGGCTTCCTCCACCAGGTGGGTTCTCTTTGGCTCTTCATTTCTCCTTCTTACCCTCTGTTCCCTAGGTTCCAGCTTTTCGGGGGTAGAAGATTTGTGTTCAGGTTCAGAGGTTTCCAGGGGTTTTGTTCTGGTGAGAAAGGAAGCTTCCTCTAGGGCTTTGCATCTCCCTTCCCCCCGGCCCCTGTCCTGTGGAACCTATTGGTTGTCAGAGGTTTCTTCCTGTCATTTCTCCGGGGTACCAGACCCGGGTATCGAGCTGTTCCAGGCAGCAATTTCGATTTGAGGGCTCTGCTGAGCCCTCAACATGAGACACAGGTCTTGTGTTAAGTGTTACACCTGGTGCTCCTGTTGAGACATCCTTTCTGGTTGGTAGGGGGGTCTGGATTCATACCTTCTATGCTCCTGGAAAGGGTAGCTGTCCCTTCTCCCGGAGTAGCTTGGGCATTGGGAGTTTCCCTGATAACCATCCACCCTTGGTCTCCCCTCTCCCTGATTTGGGAATCCATTGTCCTGAAAGCAGGGAGAGAGAGGAGGTTTGTTCTGGAAATTGGGGTTTGAAAGGTATCTGGGAAAGAAACTGAGGTTGGGGGTGGTTGGAGGGAGGTTTTCTGGGGTAGTACTTACCGGGTTGCCCCCACCTGTGCCGGGGGAGTCCATACATACCCCAAGATGGGTATGTTACCCTTGTATTTTGGGCTTATTTAGGTGGTAGGGTCTGATACCCTGCCTGGCTACCACCTGATTGGGTTGAATCAGAGGGTCTCCTCTGCCTCTCATTCTGCTTATTAATGTTAGAGGGAGGAGTATTTTTAGGCTCTCCATTTCCAAGTCCAGTAAGGGGTATTTTTCACCTCTGCTACCTTTGCAGAAGCTGGTGTTTTTGAGGGTTTGGGATTTTTAGGGTTATTTATATTTTCAGAGGGCTTTTTTACTTTATAAATCTGGTTGGCCTGTCCTATGACCCAATCCAGGGTCCTTCGCTCATTGAAGTCCCCTACCAGTTGGGTCAATTTCGGGAGCGCATGGAAGAAGGTGTGAATGAACTCCCGGCTATTGGTGTTCACCCGCCTAGAGGTCTGTGCAAATGCCTGCTTCAGTTCTTCCACCAACTCTCTAGGTGCTTGGTCTTCCCCACATTGCAGGCTGTAGGCCACCTTGCGTGCCTCCTGAGGGTTCCTGTGAATGGAGAAATGCTTTAAGATAGGTGCCTTATAGGTGGACCATCTTTGGTGGTCTTGGTCCTCCAGCCCTGCAAAGAATCTGGAGTATTCTGGGGAGAATGTCCATTTGACGAACTCCGTGGAATTTCTATAATTCTTGATAACAAATGAAGTCATCATTTGGTCATACAGTTCTAGATGCTCCCATACTGAGTATTTGGTGTTCTTATGGTAGGGAGTCATAAAGCTCTTTATGGCCTTTATCTGCCGAATTGGGTCTTTCACAAGACCTCTCATCTGTTTGGCAGACTTCCTTTTCCGCTGCATCTGAGTCCACTCGCCCTCTGACTCAGAACTGCTACTATTGGTGGTCCACTACCTGTCCTCTAGGCGCTCCCTACCTCTATGAGACTGGGAATCCTTCCCAGAATGACAGGGTCTGGTCTCTTCTCCCTTGTGGTGCTGTGGACTCTCAGGGTCACTTCCCTTGTACTCCCCTTTTCGCACAGGGGTTTACTCATCTTCCTCATCCCTTCTTCCGGATATGATGGAGAATTCCCCCCACCTCCCTGAATGTGTGAAGGTTTTTCAAAATACTCTTTTTAGGCCTGCAGAGCGAAGCAGGTGGTCCCTTTGTAACTTTAGTTTCTACCAGTCTAACTCCCTGATCTTTTCATCATAGGAGCCCTCCTGGTCAGACGTACATGCTAGGGTATTTTTAAATCTTGGTAGAGATGAATACCCGTCAATATCTGATAAGGACTGGTGTTCCGGGTCAGTTAGACTAGGCCTGGTTGAGTCCAGCTGCATCATGTTTCTCTGTTCTTGAAAACTGGCAGGCATAAAGTTGGCGGCACCCTGTGCGTATGAGGTGGTGAGTTGGCTTGAGGTCCCTGGTAAAGAGGTCATCACTCCATGATCGGAGGGTGCTTTTCCATACTCTAACTGGTCGGGGAGCCTCAAAGCTTGTTTGTATTTGGCTATTTCCTTTTCTAACCTCTCAGATTTGTTTTTCTCAGCCCCTATCTCTTGGTGATATATAGAGGCCTGAGTTTTCAACTCTGATACCAGTGCTTGAGTAGCTTCTATGCACTTTATTTTGTGCCAATACTCAGTCTCTGAGTCCCTTGTTCTCCTCACAAAGGGACTAATTTTCCTTCTGTGAGGCTTGTGTTGTCTGGGCAAATTCAGACCTCTTTTTTCAGGAGACTAATCTCCCCTCGTGCAATTTTGGCATGTGTTGCCAACTCGATGTCAAACTCTGCTTGCCTCATATGTTCCCTTAAATTATCATTTTCTAGCCTCATGTCAGTCCGTTCCTGAGTTGCCTAAACAAGAGGTAGATAGCTCTTATCAACAGTTACAAACATTAAATCAGTACTGTTACTCAATACACAAAATATTTTATTCTACAATACATAAAAATGTGATGAATCAATTGACATTAAGTATTAAAACACTGTATAAAAGATACAATTCAGGGGTAATAATGACAAGACCTTATTGCATAGGTAATTATCTAAGTGAATCAAATTCTGACCTACTACTGAAAAATTATTTGACGTCTCAGTGTAGTTTATGTCCTTAATTAGGATTTATTCTCTATGGTTAATTATTTGACCACATTGATAAACTCGACATGTTTCAGTTCTCATCTAAATTTTAGGAACTTTCTCCAGGAGTATTGTCACTGTACACTTTTTACAATAAAACAAGACATACAATAATTGTTGACTTGACAGTGAAAAAGCCTCTTGTTTTTACGATGTAACTGATCGAGTCCATGGAGTGAACTTCGGAAAGATGTGGTCCTGAATCAAGCAGGAATTCTCATCTATGGTATGAGTTACGCATGTATTTGTAATTCTAAACTACTGAATAATGTTTTCTAATTTCAACTCTGAATTTTGGCTCTGTTGCACTTTTTCCTCTACTTGTTTCAACTCTCTCTGTGCTTGATCCAAAAGCTCAGACCGGTTTTGCACAGAGGCTACACTATCCTGGTATCTTTCTTCCATGATCACCATATGGAAGTACATATATGCTGTGAGCTGAGCCATTTTAATTTGCTCATCTCTGCTGGTATGTGTTATTTAAAAGTTTTTCAGGAATTCGGCCGCCAGGGGGCGCATGGATGTGGATCTCCTCCGTGTGAGCTCCGACCCACGGGCCTCAAAAGTGGCTTGAGCCCCCACTTTTGACCCCCCCCACCCACGCAACAACGGCTGTCCAGGCTGTAGGAACCGGACCCCTACATACTGGGCGAAAATCCGAAAGAAATCAGAGCGGTCTGCCCCGAGAAAAGTCTCCCGGCCCGTGCCTCCCCCTCCAGGCCTTCTGCACAACACCGTCATCGAGCCCAGCCACCTGCAGAGGCCCTGGATTATTGGCTCCGCCCACCGACCTCTCGCGGAGCCATTGAGCCGCGCTGCGGTTCCCCTCGACAGCACTGTGGCCTACGCTGTGGCAGCCCCGGACCATCATACGGGTGAGTGCCCTCCTCCCACCTGGCGACACACAGGCCCGTCCCACGAACATTGTGCCCTCTCCCCTGGCCCCGACTCCACAAGCGACCAACGCTGCTCCATCTGCGAGGGCGGACCTGGACTCGCCCCCACACCGAAGCCAACACAGAGGGTTGGGCCCCCACTCGTGGGGCGTGTGCCCTCCTCTGTACGCACTTCCTGAGCCTCTGCTAGGACCTAGGCTTCCCGCCCCGGAGCCCCCTTCTACGCAATCCTAACAGGGCATACAAGTTGACCCCCAATACCGCTGGAACACCTCGGACACCGCATCACAGCCGAAGGCTGGAGCCAACGTGAACAGAGGGTGACACAGTTGGAGGGTAGAACCCCTGGCGTCAGGGCGTGTACCTCCTCCCACCATAATACCCTTGCTTGCCAGGACACACCGGACACTGCTCCACAACACACCCCAGGACCGGTCCACTGCATCAAGTGCTGAGGGTAGTGCCTCCTCGCACCCATACATCGTATGACCACCAAAAGTAAGCCAGCCAGATACGCCTATACCCGACGCACCCTGATCCAGGAATTAACTGCACAATGTCAGCGGAACCCGCCGAGATGGGGGCAGCAGCGACCAAGGGGGACATAGCCGCCCTCCTGAGCGAAATCAGAAATATGGGCACCAACTTGGGTGGCAAAATCGACAGAATGACCCAAAGGGTGGACAATATCGAGGAGAGACTTGAGGGTGTCGAGAACAACCAAGCCTCAATCGACACACTAGAAACCCAACTGGACCTCCGAATGCGCAATATAGAGAAAAGAGAAGAAGACATCTGTCTGAAGACGGACGATTTAGAAAATAGGGAACGGCGTAACAACCTGCGATTTTTGGGAATTCCGGAACGGGAGGGAGAAACAGAAGAGGACCTTAAACATACCATACATGACATCATCAGAATCCTAACCGCGGATGAGAACATTGACGAACCCGCAATAGAAAGAATACACATAGCTAGTGGCCCATCAGGGGGCCCGAGGTCAGTCATGGCCAGATTTCATAGATACCAAGATAGAACTAGGATACTCGCAAAAACCAGGTCAGGTGGCACCCTCACCCTCGGGGGAGCCCAAATAACTATCTTCCAGGCCTTATCTTCGCTCACCTTGGCCCTGCGACGCCTATGTGGCCCCCTAAACAAATGGCTCAAAGCCCAAGGCATGAGATATAGGTGGGGTCATCCCTTTTCCCTCACGTTCGAACATGGAAGCAGAAAGATAACACTCCGCTCCGAAGAAGAGATTCGAGAATGCATGGCAGATCTCCTCGGCTCTGGCCCCAAAGAAGGATCACAAGATGAAACACCACAGGATGGAGCGCGATGGGGACCTCGAGGCCCGAAAAGGAAGGAGCCAGAAAATACAGACGGCCTAACTATACGACGGAAAATCCCAAATGATGCGGTATACACAAATTTCCCGATCCGGCTAGGTCTACTCAGAAATCATAGTTCAGAGACTCTCCAACGTGCTCGAGATGGGCACACTCCAGCCAACAGGTCCGGCCCAGAACAAACTTCTCTTCAGAGCCATAACGCCATAACGGATGATCGGCTGGTGGCCAAGGGATCCGGAAACCGCATGTATCATATTTGCTATTCAATGATGACAGTTGTTGTTGTTTGTTAAGTTGTAACTTAAGTTGACTTTTGAAAGAATGAGGGGGGGCTCAAAATGTTAAGATGGTATTTGTTATTGGGGTCACATGGTCACGACCCTCACAGGCGGTCCGATAGTAGACTGGTTGCATGCACCTGGTTTAACTCGGACGCCACCAAACTGGGATTCAGTTCCTTGCAAGGACAATGATGTGCGAAAAGTTGGAACTGAAGACAACAGGTATTATGTTCAATACCCTGAAAGGGGGGAGGTGGGTGGGATGCAAAAACCTTTGAAGTCCCAATGGGCTTGGGACAACCATCAGAATACTTCCACGGTGGCGACTCATGGCACAGACCGAGGTGACGTGATTGACTTTCATCGGTGGTCATGATGAATCAGGTGACAGGCATGGCAAACTTAGAATTGGCATGCTCAATGTTAAGGGGCTTAATTCCCCCACCAAAAGGTTGCTAGTTTCCCGAGGATTCAAGAGAGCGAACCTATATGTACTCTTCCTACAAGAAACCCGATACAGTAAAGGAGAAGAAAGGAGGGTACTCTACGCCAAATTGGGCACAGAATATTGGGGCTCCGGCCCACTGAAGAAAGCCGGAGTCGGTATTCTAGTCAGCAAATCAATCTGATTTGAGCTCTAGAGGTCCTGGTCAGACGTGAGTGGTAGAACGCTAGTGTTAGTTGGCAGGATACAGGACACCATCATCATACTCGCGTCCCTATATGCACCCAATACCAGACAGTCCCGGTTCCTTCAACAAGCAATCCCCAAGGTCATGAATGAGGCAGAAGGGGAAGTGATAATAGGAGGCGACCTCAACACGTGGATGGACCCGGACATGGGCAGGCAAGCAGGCAACCCATCCACAACCTCTTCGCAGGGCGTGGGGCACTCCCGGATTATAGATATGATGGACGCTTACAATCTTACGGATACATGGAGATGCATGAATCCGAACGGACAGCTTTCACCTTCTACTCCACGCCCCACGCCACCTATTCCAGAATTGACTACGTATACGTAACCTCGGCCCTCGCAGCAGCAACGACCGAAGCAAGCATATCGCCTATTACATGGTCGGACCATGACATGGTGATGGTCACCATCGACCAGATGGCTCTCCCTCGGAGGAGCTCCAAATGGCGATGCAATGAGACGCTGTTCAAGGACTCAGTCTTTCGGGAGCAGTTTGAGCAGGACATCACCCAATACTTCGAGCAAAACAACATAGGTGAAACTCCCATCAACATAGTTTGGGAGGCAGGCAAAGCCACATGGAGGGGACTTCTTATCAGGGAGGGAGCAGCGAAAAAACGAGAACGCCTACTCATAGAAAATAAACTTCGAAATGAAATTGCCCAACTCGATCTCATGGCTCAATCGGCGGACTCTGATAGAGTACATAAGATCAAACAAGCCAACGTCAAGAGAGAAGAACTACGGCAATTAGAAACAAATAGCATCGTACACAAACTCCAATGTCTGAAGCAAAAGCACTACGAGCATGGGAACCAAGCTGGCGCTTTACTCGCTGCAAGACTCCGCGGCCAACGCCTTGAGCGATCAGTGCCGACGGTGCACGATACAGACACACCCCCAGACCATCATCCCCCCAATATCCCTGAATCTTTCACCAATTTCTACAAGAGGTTATACACCTCGCAGGACGCACCGCATTCAGAGGCGATTACAGACTATTTGACCAAAGTATCCATGCCGACCCTCCCATCGGAAACTACACAAGCCATGGAAGCTTCCATCACGGGGCAAGAAATTGAAGATGCAATCAAAAGACTCCCAATGGGGAAAGCACCGGGAAACGACGGATACACGGCAGGGTTCTACAAAACCTTCCAGAATGCGCTGCTCCCGTTCATGTTTGACCTCTTCAACAACATCCTCAGCACTGGTGTGGCACCCGAATCTTTCTCTGAAGTGCTAATAACAGTGATCCCCAAAGAAGGAAGGGACCCCAAGCAATGTGCCTCCTACCGCCCAATATCGCTCCTGAATATCGACGGCAAAATCTATACAAGGGTTCTTACCGGCGGCTAGAGTCACACATGCCCACAATAATCCACAACGATCAAGTAGGCTTCATCCTTGGCAGGCAAGGCGCAGACTCCACCCGCAAGACCCTCCACCTCATACATGAGGTCAGAACTTCGCCAAACATGCCAGCACTGTTTTTGATCGATGCTGAGAAAGCGTTCGACAGAGTCGAATTGCACTTCTTGGAGGCCACGCTGAAGCAAATAGACATGGGACCCACTTTTCGACGAGCAATCAAGGCTGTCTATACAGCCCCAAGAGCCTCTGTAGCGGTGAACGCCCAGTACTCCCGCTGGTTTCCTCTCAGGAGGGGAATGAGACAAGGCTGCCCCCTTTCGGCGTTCCTTTTTGCACTCTCCATAGAACCCCTCGCCCGAGCCCTCTGAGCAGACACCGCCATCGAAGGAATGGATGTGAATGGCAGAGAATATAAACTAGCCTTGGATGCAGATGACATCTTGCTCCATGTAGTAAACCCACTGTCATCAATCCCAAGGGCGATACGCCTCATTGAGGAATATGGGATACTCTCTGGTTTCAAAATAAACAAATCCAAATCCACCCTCTTCCCGCTCCACGAACCATCCTCAGAGCAGCGGAATGAGCTCGAACGCCTTGGCCTGATCATCGGAGGCCCCACACTGAGATACCTGGGGATAAACCTAACAAGAGACCTAACACAGCTCTACGAAGCAAACTTCCCACAACTCCTAAGTGCTCTCAAAACCGATCTCGCGAAAAGGAAATCCCTCACAATCTCCTGGATGGGCGTTTAAACGCTATCAGGATGGTGACCCTCCCGCACTTCCTATATCCCTTCCAGGTCCTAACCATCTCAATCCCTGACCACTTCTTCAAGCAGGTCAAGAAGGCCATACTGGAATTCCTGTGGGACGGAAAGAAACCCCGGATACCGTACGATATCCTGATACTCCCGAAGGAAATGGGGGGAGTGGGCCTCTCGGACATAGAATGATACTACCAGGCAACCCAACATAGAATCCTGATTCCACATCTGCGCGACAGAAAGGACCTCCAATGGGTCCACCTGGATAATGATATTTTGGTCCACGTTACTCTCGCAGAGTGGCTATGGGTCCCCAGGGCAAAGCTCACAAAACGCCTACACGACCACCCAATAATGAGTACCATGTGGAACATCTAGAAGAAAGGGAAAGGGATGACTGGAATCACAACATGACCTCCCCCCCCTAAGCCATCTCTGGTCCCCCGGGATCCGAGAGGAAATCCCCGACCATGCCAGGTACCAAGCCTGGTTTGATGCCGGACTTGAGAGAGTAGGCCAACTGTGGAGAAATGGGAACATTCATTTCGATCTCGGAACTAGAAGAGGCCCTCCAAATTCATCTGATTCCGATCTTCTTGTACCTACGATTAGAAGGGGTCCTGTCAAGGAAAGAATGGAAGGACACTACACGAAGAGAGCTGACGCCTTTTGAATCTATTCTGGACACGGCCAACTCAACAAAATGTTTAATAGCTCGCATGTACAAGACTTTAATCACCAAAGACCAAACTCTGAGTCTTCGCCTCAAAGAGCGATGGGAAAAGGACTTTAATAGAGAATTTGAACAGCAAGCCGGGAACAAATTTGCGAAACACCAGCCAAAATGTCAATTGCCACCCAGTACAAATTGCATGCTCCAAAACTGCTGCACCGATGGCTGTATGATTTTTTAATACTGTCCAAAATGTTCCAAATCTCCAGCCCAAAATGCTGGCGACACTGTGACATGGACGCTGATTACTGGCACATGTGGTAGAAGTGCCCTAAGGTATGCATTTATTGGCAAGAGGTCCTGGGATGGATAAAGCAATTAGACGGCATAGAAAGGGAACTATCCCCTCTTCTGATCCTATTTGACCTTGAAGAAGAAGAGGACGAGGTGGTACGCGTAAAAGGATTAATATCCCCCCTGCTGTTGGCGGCAAGAGCAGCCTTAGTCATCGAATGGAAGTCCCCGCGTCTACCAGACAAAAAGGACTGGCTACAAATTGCCATGAACATATACACGATGGAGAAAATAACCGCGGCCTTCCATGACAGGGCCGCGCGACACGAGGAAGCCTGGATCGACTTCACGGGTCATTATATTACAAGTACGGTCGCAACCGACTCACCGCTCCAATCAAAATACCACTCAACGGACCCCACCGCAAACTGAACACCGAACTCCATACCGTTTTATAGCCATGCCTGTCACAAACTTCGCCTGTAACTCATGACACTAACAACGATCAACATCACACCATCTACTATAGATCGCTACAGCAAACGACGACACCCGGAAGTTGTAGGAGAATGGACAAAGGGGGAGAGGGGGGAACAGGGGTTGGTACTGTTCATCCATTAAAAGTAGACATGTATGTTAATGTTGCAATGTTATTGGGGTGGATTGTGATAATCTTGTGAAGTAACCACGTATGCCCAGCTATGTATCCACCCGATTGTTCACTTTTGATGTTAAAACTCAATAAAATTGAATTTGAAAAAAAAAAAAACGTTTTTCAGGGCCTGATGTAACAGCTCATTATCCTGCCACATATCATCATTTGCAGAGGTAACCTCCTGCATCTTTCTATCTTGCCACATTTCATGCTCCTACCCATTCCCCTTTAATAAACAATTTGGATAGAAGGTGCTTTCTGGCCATATTGATTTTTGCGGTGCTCATTCTGGAATGTGTTCTGCACCTAACATGCTCTCTATGCAAGGGCATAAATCTCAACCCCGTTCCTGCTTAGTTTCTACTCACAATGACAACTCAAATCAACACTGTTTTATCTATACACTGCACTGAAACCCAGGGTACAGGTCTGAATGGCGCCTTCACAATGTAACACAACTTTCCATCCACTGCAATGCAATTACACCCAAATGGATTGTCTGCTGCTACTGCACTGTCACGAGTGAAAACTCTTCGCCAATCCTGGACAAGCCCCCGGTTTTGTTGCGGTTTATTACACAGTCACACTCAATTCAGGGTGTTTCTTCCCCCACACCCCAAGCAAGGTGGCGCACAACGAAGCACTATTTTGTTAAGGTCCAATTTGGTAAGGCCTCCAAGTCGTCTCACACCCAACCCCAGCAAATACCCGGTGCCACAATGGACCAGAAACCAAGCCGGTGTGTAGGTAGAATATATATTAATTCATTTATTTTAACCAAATTTGACAGACTAACATCAGCCACCAATGCTGTGGCAACACAAGAACAAAAATGACTTCCGTAATGGCACCAACACAGAGATAACACTAAGATATGCAGTCACAATTTACTGCAGCTTTCTTTTAAAATCACTCACTAATACAGGAAAAGAACAATTCAAGGCACACTGTGATTGCTGATTTGGTTATAATAATTTTTCTCCCAGAAACCCCCACCCTCCAAACATCAATTAAACTGGACCCCTCTGAATTGAAGGCCAGTGGCAGAGAGTGCGAACACAATGGGAAAATCATTTTGGGTTCTGATAGAAAAATGCACTCTTTGGAAAAAGGGATTCAAGGGGAAACATCGTTATGCACTTATTACTACAGATGCAATATGAGGAAAAGA
Organism: Ambystoma mexicanum; assembly: GCF_040938575.1. Lineage (NCBI taxonomy): Eukaryota > Metazoa > Chordata > Amphibia > Caudata > Ambystomatidae > Ambystoma > Ambystoma mexicanum. The sequence goes on from NC_090934.1 coordinate 77,416,831, forward strand.
ATAACAGTTGGAAAAATCATTTTGCCACACATAAAGAACAGGCAGAGCTTTGTGGTTTGGGTCAGAGCACAATGGGAGCAAAGAGGCAATTTCGTTTTTTCTACCACACATGGAAAGGAAATACAAGGCTTCACACTTCTGATTTACAGTGCAGGGATCAATATGGAATTTCGTTTTGCACCCTGCACACTCACTTGGAAACATAGTTTTGGGGATTCATTCTTTTGGATTCAGAACCCCCCTTTATGTACCGAAATCAGGGGTTTTCTTAGAAATAGTCAATTAAATCTTTATGTCTATACAGGCTCGAAACACACTGGGAGGTGCTTGTTAGTTTCAAATGCAAACAAAACACATCCCGTGATTTCCATATGGGAATTAATTGATTTACTTTAATAAAATATGCGTAGGATCTACACCGACAAACAGGGTATTTTGCTACGGGGAAATAACTAGAACAATACTTGAGAAAATGCAGGGCCTACAGAGTCTATGGGATCGTTTTACTTACAGGATAGGCCTTGTAGTGGGTATCAGGGAACAGCAGGGCACCTCTGGGACAGCAAGGGTGTCAGTCAAGGATAGTCACCTCTGGCTCCTCCAAGTGGTCCCAGTCAGCTTCTATGTCTCCTGATTCCTGTCTCCAATGCAAGATTTGGGGCCTCTCTGATTGGGTTGTTTCTCGCAAGAGTTCAGCAGCAGGTTACCTCCCGGAATAAAGTGAAAAATCCCAGTTTGGATGCAAACTGGTCTACTTATAGGGCAAATAACATCACAAACTTGTCATTATCCCCGCGGAAGGGATTGGTTGGTTTTCTTCACCCACCTGTGTGCTAATAGGACAAGGAGTTGAGGGTGTGAGTTAGGAAACCTGGGAGAGGAGAAAGCTTTGTCATTCCAAACTGACACCTGTTTGGCATGTTTAAACTCTGAAAATCTATCAACATGGCAAGTACTCTAATTTTTAAAACCTGTACATGTATGGATATATTTTTAAGAACTACATTTTAAGGAAAATCAGATGATGCTAATCTGAAGTCAGCACGTTCCTTCTGTGCAGAGATACAGTTTTTCTTCATTTCCTCAGATGTTGCATCAGTGAAAAATATGACACTTCATAGTTCCCATGTTAATTTTGTCCGTCACCCCCACACCAACATTCACATCTCTTGGAATCATGGGAGGGCCCAAATCAAATTTTCCTTAATAACTTCTGTTATGTTTATCACACAAAAATCGTTTTGGCATGGTTCAAAGGGGATTACTGTCACCTTTAATAAAAGGCTGGAATGAGCATTGTGGCACATACACTGCCCTTTCTATGCAATACAATATATTTTTCTATTAATTAAACACCAGCTTCACAGGCCTCGCTCACTCTAGCCCCCCACCTTTTTTTCTAAGTTTCATTTACCTGTAAACATGTGACAAGCCCGATGCTGGGTCATGTTTATTTTAGCCTATCCCACCTTGGCCTCCCAATGGTCCTAGCTATAGCTTAATGCACATGTTATGGGAGCTGTCACCTCAAGGCCACTTCTCCTGCAAAAACAGCCAGGGCTTTACCTATTTCCACTGTGATTTCCATCAATGGCAGTGTATGTCTTTGTATTTTTAAGCAATGGACCTGATTGATTGTTGACAACCATACTGCCCTCTCCTGGACAAGCAGAGGAAAGGTCTTTGAGGTTAAAGTTTCTTTTCAGTAGAAATGCCGATCTGCATGTACAAGGGCTTTTAACTCACACACAATGCATTTTACATGAAGCATTGTATAAGGCATCCAGGCATTATGTCCATGTGTAATGTATTCCTTTAATCTCAGCGTTGCAAAAGACGTGAGTATCACTTCTGGATTGTCCATACACAGGGCAGCTATGTAATAAAACCATGTTCACCTTGAAACCAAGTGGGCACTTCTCTTTGCATACTGTCATTTGGGATGAGGAAAAGGAAGTTCTTTTATTTCTTAGAATTGCAATAAGCTTGTTTTCACTTGAGAGTTCTGGATCACAATCTGGTATTACATTAAAGATAATGTGCACCCTGCTCTCTGTCTCTTTAAGTAAAAATTATGACTTTCCATGGATTTTGTAAAACAGCATCTTCAGCACAGATGTCTTTCTCGTTCCGTGCTGAAATGCATTGTGCCTATCTTTGCACTTTTGGACTTTGAAGCACACTTTCCTTCATTTGAGATTTAGGCCTGTTTTTAGTTCAATAGGTCTCAAGTCTGACATCACCATTTCTGTGCTGCTTTAGACTTCAAAGGGACTCCAGAAATCACTCTGGCCCCTTTATTTCTGGCATTCAGGGGCTATATTATAACCCACAATGTTGGGTAGGGAAAACTAGAATGCAGGTTATATAGAAAGGGAATGTTATGTCGACTTAAAAGTTAAGCAGGGGTAGGACGTTAACTATATATACATATATAGAGACATTAAGAAGAAAAAGGGAGTAGAGGGGAGGTACCCTGGCGTGAGGTAGCAGGATAGTGTGGCGGCCTGTCTGAGGCCAACTAGCAAGATGGGACCACCCACAGATGCCATTCTCTGGCCTCACACTTCATGTAGGTGGTACCTGAGTGTAGTTAAGGGGTCTGTTGCATCACACTCACTCTAAGGGTCCCCAAGACCCCTCCAAGGAAGGGTGAGCTGACTTAGCAGGTCCCCATTTAGTTGAGTCTCACACCATGGGAATCCTAGGGAATTGGAAAGAGAAGAGTATTTAAAAGTATTAGTGTTTATCATAAATAAAGAGGGGTCTACATGGGGATCCCTATAAAAGTTCACTCTGGTGTCTGTGTCCATTAATCATCAAAGAACTGAGGGTGTAGCCCATCTCCTGTTTTCAACAATTCTATTTTAGCAGGTGCAGTGCCCCACCCAACCCTGCAGGTTGGGGGTGGGGTGGTGGTATCCTTGGGAACTGTCCCTGCTCAAGGGGAAGGGAAGAGTAGACCCCTTGCATGGGCCAGGGCCAGAAAAACCAGGGTCTACAAAAGCATGCCATACTACAGTCCTCATGCATTCCTTCTGGGGCATCTGCATCCAGTTTATCAATCCAAAATGGTTCACTATGATTCAAAGTGTTGCGTAGGACTCCATGTTGTATGGTAGCAACAGCTTACGGGATCTGGAATCCAATTTTTGCATAGCTGCTGGCGTCAATGTATGTGCAAGTCATGCCCTTACGCAAACGGAACAAAATATTGTAAGAGGATTCAATCCAGCACTACAGCTAAGCCAATGCCTAGTCTGAGATACTGAATGGAAACCCTTATTGATATATCTTTATGTCCAGTTCATGCGTTCTGGATGACTACCCCTATATAACACCCCTCTCTTGGAATCCCCCTGACCCCACTGAGCCAAGAAGTAGTTCTGTTTTGCAAGTTAAAAGGTTTATTTGATAATTTAAACAATAGATATATATATCACACTTTATAATAATTAATAATTGGATATCACACTTAATCTGATCAGTAATCAATAATGGATAGTCTAGCACTAGCACACTTCTTTATAATCAATGATGAGTGGTTATAGGATGGATAAGATAGCAACAATACTTTTATGGTTTCAAATGGATGCAATGTGGAATGAAATGCAGTACAGAAAATAACTTGATAGGATTTCAGCAAAAGACAATGTAATCACTTTCTTGGACAATTCACCCCCCCCCTTTTATGCAATGCAAGGAAATGGAAGGAAGGCACACAGTTCTCAGAAATGCAATCAAATGTGATTCAGTCCACCCCAGCAAGCTTAGACTACAGAAGTTTGAAACACAGGCCCAAAATGCTTTTATATGTGCTGGCAATGAAGTGAAAAATATGCTAAAATGCTTTTAATTCCCTCTAGAGGTTCAGGGTGAGTGGTATCTAGTTAATATTAGTCCAGGCTCACTCTAGCAATGATTCAGGGATGGTTCTTAAGAGGCAAACGAATTTTTAGCAAGGAAGCTGCTGTTTTCACACGTGGAGAAATTTGCAAATCGCGGCAAATTCACGAGTGCGTTTTTCGCGATTGCGGCAAAACTGTAGGGAGTAGGAAAGCGGTTCTAGGTTCGCTGAAAAGGTAAGATTCTAAGCTTTCAGAGGAAAGTTACTGCAAGTCTCTAAGACAAACGGTCACGGAGATATGAGCGATTAAATAAAGGTCGTTTTTCGGATTTGGAAGGTTAAAATTCAAAGTGACAAGTGACAGTTTTGCAAAATGACAAGGTACAACTTCTAGGAGACAGTTCTGGTTAGATTAAAATAGATTGAATTATATTATTTTAACTAAGAGATTGGTTCTGCAGAGTTCTGCTATGTACTCACAATATATTTAGAAATAGAATGGGCCTCGCCACAGATCTGGTCAGGTTTTGGACTGGACTCCGGTTCAGCTCTCTGGTTCTGCTAACAGCGGTCTGGGTCAGCTATACTCTGCTGGTCTGGTCTGGGTCTCTGAAGGTGGATAGATTGAAGTCTCTATGTTGGCTCTCTGGAGGTTGATGGAGGTAAAGTATGGATTTTCCGGCAGAGCGTCCCGCAGCAGATGGAAATGAATGTCCCTATCTGTCCTGACTGTCTGCTTTTATGCGTTTTGAAAGTGGGTGTGTGTGCAGCATCACTAGCCAGCCCCTCTCTCAACTGCCCATTGGCCCAATTCTCCCCTCTCCCATGATTGGGGAAGGAACTGTGAGTCAGAGCGATGTCATTTAATGGCTTGCAGAGAGGACACTCCCCTGTCAAATTGCACACAATCTATATTTGATCAAAAAGACATATTACATAGCTACACAGTGGTTTGAAATTACATGCACCCATCATGCATTTACTGATGGTATACCCTGTCCAAATCTGCTCTTCCTGGGAGCTTGCATTCAGAAATGGCAATATTTGCACTTTTTAACTGATTTTGCAATTTCGGACATTAACCCAAATTTACACACATGTGCGCAAGGAGTATGGACATTAATTGATGAAGTGTCAGATTTTTAACATGCATACATTTTATGCAGTAATACCCTCTTAACTGCTAGCTTGCCCCCAGATCATACCACCGGTTCTAAAAACCTCTTAAAATGTGGGCAGAAAAATCACAAGAATTATGGTATCATTTATAAAATTTTCACAAGTCCGCTCTATGAATGATCCATCTTTTTAGAGTTATGTTCTGGCCCCAAAGGGGTGTGGTTTCCCCCCAGCACAAGGTTGAATTTCTGGTTTTTCCAGTTCTGCCAAGCCAGCTTGCTCTCACAGGCAGTGCCCCTCCCCTTTCCTTCCAGGAGGAAGCTACATTTACGACTCCCGCCAATAAAACATTTGCCTGAGTCAGGACAGGGCTTTGTTCCATTTCCTGCAGAGCCCAGGTAATTCAATCAGAGAAGTGTCATATCCCTTTTGGTGGGAACAGCAAAAGGCAGCTAGGCCTGGGAACACAGCTGTTGTGCAAGTCTCAACTCCTGTCGGGGGTAGCTAGTGGGCAGAATTCAGTTCCTTAAGCAAGGCCCCAGCTAAAATGTCACTTTTTGTTCCCCAGTTTAAGTCAAGACAATTTTTACATATGCAGCTAGAATGCTGATTCTAAGTTTAAAACGATGACATTTAAACAATTGCAACCTATGTGAAACTCAAAAGTAGGTCACTCATTTCTTTTAAACATTTAGATTTTTAGTGTCTTTCAGTCCAAATTTACTTAAACTGCTGAAATCCACAGCTCAGCCAGTCTTGTTATAAACCTTCAAGTCGCTTCAGAATATAACTTTACATTGTAGCCACCTCTCAGTAAGTCTTTCTTTGGCCTGCTTTGGGTTCATTTATTCAGTTTTACACAAAGAAAAAAAAAGTCTGGTGTTGTTTTAAAACGCCGGCTTTCTGATAGTGGTGAGTACTGGTAATGCACCCATTTTTGGGATTTAAGAAATGAATTCCCCACAATTCTAGGTTGCTTTTGGCAATCAGCATTGCCATTCCCAATGGTTTCAGGCTACTGTGTGGGTAGTCCGATGGTGGTTTTAGGCAGTGCCCTTCTGTGCCCATAACATCGGCAAAAATGGGTGGCAGCCTATTCTTCATGCATTTCCCTGGGCATTTTCTGGGAAGCTCTGGCCATCATGATGTTTTCAATGCCAGTACTGCACAGTTTTTGAGGTAGGGCTCGGATGCATGGGTAAAAACATCCCACAAGCCCCCCTCTTGCGATGGCCATTCTGTTTCACTGATGGGACTCGCAAGACGTGGGATGTTTCCTCATCTTCTTCCAATAGATGGCACAGTTCAGCATCTTTTCCTCCATCCGGTCGGATCGATCGTTTCTCCTCGCCGGTCCTGATGGGAATATTGGGCGGTGCGCTGGGCCCCTTGCGTCTCTGCTCCCGGTCTCCGGATCGTCCTCCTTGGCCCGTCTCTAGGTTTTCTTTCTCCTAGGACGACAAAGGAAGAGCGGCAATACCTATTCATGGACATTTTTCCCCCACCATTGATATAGTGGGGTGGCATATAAATTTATAGTCAAAACATATGAACATGCACATTTCTTTTTGCATTCAAAACGAAAACACCCACATTGAGAAACTCAGAATTTGATAGGCGATATGTAGGATATTTTAAGTTAGAACCGAATTAATCTGAGACAGTACCATCTAGGATTCCAGAGGATTCCTCCAGTTGTTGCAGAGTGTGCCTGGGATGGCAACACTTCAACTGGTTAATGTGGACCCACTTGTCTTCCCCCTCTTCCAAACCGCCTTTGGGGATGCAGATCTTGTAGGCCACAGGGGAGATTTTGTCTATAATCTCAAAGGGTCCCTTCCATGTAGGCAAGAATTTTCGCTGTTTTGCCTGGTTTCTTTGGAAGTTGTATAGATAGACCCGGTCCCCCACCTGATATTCCTTCCTGGAAGTTTTCAGGTCATAGTGGGTCTTCATGCTATCAGCTGATCTTTCTAGATTCCGCTGAGCATAAGCAAAAGCATGTTGAAGGTGTTTCCTTAAATTCTCCACATACTCATGAGTTGTGGAGGCATTTATCAGTGTCTGCTCTTGGGTCCTGTAGAGCAAATGCTGCGGAAGCACCATCTTGCGCCCAGTCATCAACTCAAATGGTGACATTTTGGTTGCAGATGAAGGGGTAGATCTGATGGCCATTAGGACCAGAGGTAATCGGATATCCCAACTTGGCCCAGAATCTGCCACAAACTTTTTTAAGATGCTCACAATTGTCCGGTTGTAGCGTTCCACTGCTCCAGAAGAAGCTGGCCTGTAAGCAATATGTAACTTCCTTTTGACCCCCAGTATCTCCCACATCTTTGTCATTACTTCACTGGTGAAGTGGCTACCTCTGTCTGACTCAATCCTTTGAGGTAGACCAAAACGGGAAAAGATGTGGTTAATCATCAAGGCAGCTGCCGTTTCTGCCTTGCAGTTTGGGGCTGGGAGACATTCCAGCCACTTGGTAAACAAGCATGTCACAGTCAACATGTACTTATTCCCCCTAGCAGAGCGAATCACAGGGCCTACAAAGTCGATTTGTAAATCTGACCATGGCAGTGTCATCCCCTTCTTTTGGAGAGGCGCGCGGTGCGTGAGGGATGATGGCTGAAATTGTGCACACACAAGACACCCCTTCAAGTATTGGTCGAGGTCCTGCCCCATGTGTGGCCAGTATGCAACCTCTCTTAAGATTTCCAATGTTGTGTGAAACCCCCTATGACCGGCGGTGGCCGCATCATGGGCGTGACTTAACATCAGGCTTCGGAATGAGGTAGGAACCACCCACTGATCGTGGCCAGCTTTGGATTTCCTTACCAACAAACCGTCTTGGATCCGGAACATTTTTGGACATTTCATCAACACTCTTAGGTCCTCTTTCCCAGTGTAATCGGGATCCGTCAGGGGAAAGTTCTCAGGGTCCTCAAGGTGCTGGTAAAATTTACCGATTATTGGATCCCCCTTCTGAGCGGTAATCAAATCAGCATCAGGGGTCTCCTTACTCCATTGTGCAATTGAAAGGTCGTTGTGAGCATTTGTCTGGGACCTAGTGATAGCAGTGACCTGGATTTCCCCCAACCGGGACTCAATCTCAATTAGTTCCCCTTGGATGGCCCCGGTTTTGGCCAGCTGATCAGCTAAGTCATTTCCAGTTTTGTCTGGTCCCTCTATTTTGGAATGACCCTTGATCTTCTTCCAATAGATGGTCATTCCCTTCGAGGTGACCAGATCATCAATGTTTTGGATCAACTTCCCATGTTTCAAGGGTTTGTTGTTAGCACATAACATGCCTCTGGTTTTCCAATTAACCAGGTGCTCCACGAACCCGTTCCGTACATAATCTGAATCTGTGATTATGACCAGTTCGTGGAGTTGATGCTGGACAGCAGTGAGGATGGCCTGATGCAGAGCCATCAATTCTGCCACCTGACTACTTTGGGGACCAATTTTGTATCCAGCGGAGGTTTCTGGGGACTCATTCACCCATGCATTCCCTACGCCGGCCACCAGTTCTTTCTCCCCGTTGTTGTCAACATGGTAAGAGCATCCATCCACATAGACAGTGGGCATTCCCTCACACTTGTCTTCTTCAAAGACTTTGTGTGGGGAATTAAGGTATGCCTCTGTGTTGTCCTTGATTTTTAGACTTTCGTCCTCGAGACAGTTTTCTCTGGCACAATCATGCAAGTCAGCCAGACTGTAACGCTCACCTGATTCCCGCAGAGGCGCCGGTCTTGACTGGGCGAATACCGTATCTTCAAAGGTGATGTGTAACACACGGTTGGCTCTTTGGGCTGGACCTCTGTGCACTGTATGCCTGACTCGAAGAGTAAGATGTCTGCAGATAGAAAATATGGGATTAATGAACTGGGGTTATTGGGTGTCTCTCTCTTCCTCCCTTTCTCTTCTCCTGTAGAACCCCAAAGGTTAACGCTCTCACCTTAGGTATGTGAACGCCGAGCTCTCCATCTGCCTCGGGGCAGGGTGCCGTAACCAGTTTTCTTCACTGGATAAGGGTGCAGGCCTCTTGACCTCAGAGGACTGCTGTCCGTCGTTTACTGCACGACCGGTAAGTTTAAGGTACTTCAAATGTCTTTAAAAGTCTTTTGTAATGATGTCTCTTGTTTTTGCAGGGTTCCGGCTATGGCGGATGGCGAGCTGAAGAGAGTTGAGGATCGAACCCGTGAGAAGAATAGAAGCGCCTGGAAGCACGTAAGTAAGCGCTTGTTGCCTGCTTCACGAAGTGCACTAACTGTCTCTTTATATTGCAGGTACAAGTTCGGAGCTGCTGAAGGGTGTTGGAATACCCACTGGATTCGGCGTGGGAAGGAGTAATGGCACGTGAGTAATAAAGTTGCCCAAAGTCTTTAAACGCACCTTCTTTTGTCTTTCAGATGCGGGATTCAGCGCCGAAGGCCTCCGGAGCGTGCGATGAGTCGGTAAGCCTTTGTCTTTCAGATGCCGGTATGCAGTGCGAAGACCTCCGGAGCACGCGAAGAGTCGGTAAGCCTTGTCTTTCAGATGCCGGAATGCAGCGCGAGGCGTTGGTGACAGCCGATGGACCAGGTAAGAGATGCACTGCCACTGAAGACCGTAGTGCTAACCTGTTCTGTCTTGTCTTTATAGGTGTTGCTGAAGACTGGATTCCAGGAAGGTAAGCCTTTTTCCCTTAGGCCCAGGATCAGATGCAGAAGGCACGATGAGCGTTCTGCTGCAGAGGATGCAGAATAACGCAAAGCAAGATTCATCCATCGGGTGTGGTTTAAATAGCCTCCTGTAGTACTTAGGTGTCTCCTTCCACAGCCTCGCCTAGAAGAAAAAGAGTTCCTGCTTTCCAGAAGAGTTCCAGTGTTCTAAGCCTAGGGAGTGGCTCCGGCCCCACCCAACAGGAAAAGTAGTCCCAAACAGAAGAGGATCAGGGGCTCAACTGGCAGGTAAGTAAGCAGCATGGTCTGCTGCAGTTAAGTCCACCCAAGCATTATGAGCCCGGCGCTTCCAGCGCTGGGACTGGGCATATTTATGAGCCTGGTGCCACTGGCGCCAGGACAGGGTCCAAAAGGTCCCAATTGGGACTGGTTGGCACTCGGAACCTGGGTTATGGTTCTGCTTCCAAGGGAGTTGGGTAAGTCCTGACCTTTTGGAAGCAGAGATCATGACAGCACCCCCCCTCATGGCCCCTCTCAAACCGGGCTTCTCCGGGGGTTTGGGCTTGTCAGGAAATGTTCGATGAAATCTTTTGATTAGACGAGGAGCGTGGACATTTTCTGCAGGTTCCCAGGATCTTTCTTGGGGGCCGTAGCCTTTCCAGTCAATTAGGTAAAATAGTTTAGATTTGGAGATCTTGGAGTCCAGGATGCTTTTGACTTCAAACTCGAGTTCTCCATCAACTAGGATAGGTCTTGGAGATTTAGTTAGTCGGGTTTGAGGTTGCACGGGTTTTAATAGAGAGACGTGGAAGACCGGATGTATCTTCATGTGCGGGGGCAAGTCCAACTTGACCGCTACTGGGTTTACTTTGGTAGTGATGGAATAGGGACCAAGGTATCTTGGGTTGAATGTGCGTGGTCCTTTTAGAGGTAGATATTTGGTGGATAACCAGACTTGATCTCCTACTTGATATTGGGGGGCTTCCTTCCGATGTTGATCTGCTCCTTTCTTGTATTGTTCTTTAGCCCTTTGAAGGTGAGAAACGGCTTCCTTAAAGGCTTGGGTGATTGTAGAGTGCAGGTGGTCTACTGCTGGTGTTCCAAGATCTTGAAGTGGATCCAACTCCGAGGTTCGAGGGTGACTGCCGTATAAAAGAAAAAATGGGGTCTTCCCAGTTCCCGAGTGGACAGAGTTATTGTAGGCATATTCAGCTATCCAAAGGATATCTTTCCAAGTTTTTTCAGTTTGTTGCAGCATGCAGCGTAAATACTGTTCCAGAGTTTGATTGGTCCTCTCGGTTTGTCCGTCAGTTTGAGGGTGGTGACTGGTCGAAAGTCTCACATCAATTTGAGCCGACCGACAGCAACTTCGCCAAAAATTAGAAATAAATTGACTACCTCGATCCGAAATTAGAACTGAAGGAAAACCGTGCAGTCGGACGATGTTTTCAAGAAATTCTCGGGCCAGAGTTGTTGCTGTTGGTAAGCCTTTGAGTGGAATGAAATGTGCCATCTTGGAGAATAGGTCCACGATTACTAGGATCGTATTGTATCCGGAGCATGGAGGTAGATCGGTGATGAAGTCCATAGAAAGCGTATGCCAAGGGCGAGGTGGGATGTCAATAGGGCGTAAGAGGCCGGCTGGTTTTCCTTTTTGACTCTTGTTTTGGGCGCATACTCCACAGGACATTATAAAGTCTCTGATATCTTTTTTCCAAGATGGCCACCAGAAGTAGCGCTTGATCTTTTCTGAGGTTTTGGCCATACCGGGATGTCCTTCCATTAAAGAATCGTGATAACAAGAGATTACCCTTTTCTGTAAATCTGTGCTGGGCAGGTATAATCGTTCTTGGAAATACAATAAGTTGTCCTTCACTGCAAAGTCCTTTCCCTGCAGATGCCAATTCTGTATGTCTGCTGGAGTTACAAGTTGCCTGGCTTTATCCTTAACTTCCTCTATGGATTGTGTAGTGATCACACCCAGAATTCTTTGTTCGGGAATGATAGGTACAGGTTTAGGGTTGATCAAGTGTTCTTCTACTCCCATCCGAGAAAGGGCATCAGCTTTACTGTTTTTTGTACCAGGTCGATAGGTAATTATGAAGTCAAACTCGGCAAAGAATAGTGCCCAACGGAGTTGTCTAGAGGATTGGGCTTTTGCGGTTTTCAAATATTGCAGGTTTCGGTGATCTGTAATCACAGTAACTGTGTGTCGGGCCCCCAGAAGATAATGCCGCCAAGCCTTAAAGGCGGACTTGATAGCCAGAAGTTCCTTATCAGTAATAGTGTAATTGATTTCAGGAGGCGAGAATTTGCGGGACCAAAATGCCACGGGATGCAACTGATTGGTTACTGGGTTCTTTTGTGATAGAACTGCCCCCATGGCAAGGCTCGAAGCATCAGTTTCAACGATGTAGGGGAGTTCTGGGCGAGGATGTTTTAAGATTGGTGCAGAGATAAATTTAGTCTTCAAATTCTGGAAAGCTTGTTCCGCCTCGGTAGACCATTCAAAACGTTTGTTTTTCTTTAACAAGGCGGTGATGGGCTGGACTATTCGAGAGAATTCAGGGATAAACCTTCGGTAAAAGTTAGCGAAGCCTAACATGCTTTGAACACCTTTTACAGAGGATGGTGATGGCCATTTGAGAATTGCATCGACCTTCTTTGAATCCATACGCACTCCGCCAGGTGATAATATGAATCCCAAGAATTCAACTTCAGTCGCGTTGAAAACACATTTTTCCAATTTAGCAAAAAGTTTGTGTTGACGCAATCTCTCGAGGACCATTTTCACGTGTTTCCGATGTTCAGATTCCGATGAAGAATAAACGAGGATGTCGTCAATGTAAACAACCACACACACATCTATGAGCTCTCTGAGGACATCGTTCATAAAATATTGAAAGGCGGCCGGGGTATTGCAAAGTCCGAAGGGCATGACCTGATATTCAAATAGCCCATACTTGGTGAGGAAGGCCGTCTTCCATTCATCGCCTTCTTTTACTCGTACCAAGTGGTAGGCTCCTCTAAGATCCAGCTTTGTATATATGCATGCTTTTCTGACTTGGTCCAGGAGTTCAGGGATCAAAGGTAACGGATATCTATTCTTAACGGTGATCTGGTTCAGGGCGCGATAATCTATACAAGTTCTCAGGTCCCCTTCTTTTTTTGGAACGAAGAACAAAGCTGAGGAAGCAGGGGACTTGGAAGGACGAATAAACCCATTCGCTAGGTATTGATCCAGGTATTGTCGGAGATGAAGGTTCTCAGGCTCGGTGAGGGCATAAATTCTACTACAAGGAGGAGTAGATCCAGGTATCAGGTCTATCTGGCAGTCATAAGACCTATGAGGAGGTAGAGAGTTAGCCTGATCCTTCCGGAAAACATCTTGGAATTCTAGGTATTCGGGAGGTAACTGGGGAGTCTCAGAAGAAATTGCTGCCAGTGTAACACCAGGTTGAGGGTAACAAGTAGAGACACATTCCGGAAACTGAACCGTTCTTGCTCGCCAATCGATCTGAGGATTGTGCTTCTCTAACCAAGGTATTCCTAGAATAATCTGGAACTGAGGGGCCTTGATCACATCGAACACGATCTTCTCATGGTGTCCATCTTGACTTACTAGCGTCACTTCTTGGGTGGTATGCGTTACTGGTCCGGAGGCTATCTCCGTACCATCCACCGTAGTAATGACGTCCTTTACAGCCTTAGGACAAAGAGTCAGATTCATCCTCAAAACCATTTCATGATCCACATAATTGCCGATGGCACCGCTGTCGACGTAAGCTTCAATCGCATGTAATCGATCTGGATGATCAGGGCTAATGAGGACCATAGGTATCACGAAATGCGAGGTCACGGAACTGGTTTTAACGGTCGGCAAGAGGACCTCTATTCTTGTCGGGCGAGGTCATTTCCCTGCTCAGAGTTTGTGATCTTGGTAACTGCAGCTCCCACTGCCTTCTTGGCTGGTTTCACCGGACAGTCTCGAAGAAAGTGCCCTGAGTTTCCGCAATAGAGGCATAATTGCAGCTGTTTTCTCCTTTCCCGCTCCTTTTGTGTTAGTGGTCCTTTCAGGCCCCCTATTTGCATGGGTTCCCCGGAGTCTACCCCTTTGGAAGGATTTGGTGGTTTAGAAAATACTCGAGCATCAAACTTGGAACGATTGGCCTTCCTGTTCTGTAGTCTGTGATCTATTTGAACGACTAAGTCTATATAGTCCGAACAGTCTTGCGGGGGATTCACTACTTGGGCTAACACATCTTTGAGCTCTCCACGTAGACCTCTATAAAACAGCGTAATCCTTTTGTCCTCCGGCCATTGAGTTTCCACTATCAGTCTGTTGAAAGACGCAATATAAGCCAAAAGGTCTTGATTACCCTGTTGTAATGAAAGAAGCTCATTGTCCAAGGCCTGCCCCTGTGAATGTCTTGCGAACAGTTTTTCCATACTGAGCTGAAAAGCTTGAAAATCATGGAGAACCGGATCATCTTGATTAACTAGAGGAATCGACCAGTCTGCCGCATTGCCACTAAGGTACGAAAGCACGAAAGCTACTTTAGCTTGATCAGTTGGAAAGGCTGCTGGCCGGCATAATAAATGCAACCGGCACTGATTAATAAATACTGCAAACCTCTTTGGGTCACCAGAAAATCGTTCGGGCGGAGCTAGAGGTACATTCCCAGGTAGGTTGATCTGCACTGGATTCATAGAGGATGTTGAAGGAGGATTTGCCCCTGATGCGGGTAACGGAGTCTGTCCGGCTTGTGACTGTAGCAATTGTCTAGCGAGATCGTCTGTTCGCTCCTTGGAAATAATCAGTTCCCTTCTTAGAGCGTTAGTTTCCTGACGGGCTGCATGCACTTCAGCTCTTAGTTCCCCAAGTAACTGGGCTAGCTGGTCGGTATCCGAGGTTTCCATAGCGCCTGGGTGGGAGTTTTGCGGTAGGCTTTGCGTTCTGTAACGCTCACCTGATTCCCGCAGAGGCGCCGGTCTTGACTGGGCGAATACCGTATCTTCAAAGGTGATGTGTAACACACGGTTGGCTCTTTGGGCTGGACCTCTGTGCACTGTATGCCTGACTCGAAGAGTAAGATGTCTGCAGATAGAAAATATGGGATTAATGAACTGGGGTTATTGGGTGTCTCTCTCTTCCTCCCTTTCTCTTCTCCTGTAGAACCCCAAAGGTTAACGCTCTCACCTTAGGTATGTGAACGCCGAGCTCTCCATCTGCCTCGGGGCAGGGTGCCGTAACCAGTTTTCTTCACTGGATAAGGGTGCAGGCCTCTTGACCTCAGAGGACTGCTGTCCGTCGTTTACTGCACGACCGGTAAGTTACTTCAAATGTCTTTAAAAGTCTTTTGTAATGATGTCTCTTGTTTTTGCAGGGTTCCGGCTATGGCGGATGGCGAGCTGAAGAGAGTTGAGGATCGAACCCGTGAGAAGAATAGAAGCGCCTGGAAGCACGTAAGTAAGCGCTTGTTGCCTGCTTCACGAAGTGCACTAACTGTCTCTTTATATTGCAGGTACAAGTTCGGAGCTGCTGAAGGGTGTTGGAATACCCACTGGATTCGGCGTGGGAAGGAGTAATGGCACGTGAGTAATAAAGTTGCCCAAAGTCTTTAAACGCACCTTCTTTTGTCTTTCAGATGCGGGATGCAGCGCCGAAGGCCTCCGGAGCGTGCGATGAGTCGGTAAGCCTTTGTCTTTCAGATGCCGGTATGCAGTGCGAAGACCTCCGGAGCACGCGAAGAGTCGGTAAGCCTTTGTCTTTCAGATGCCGGAATGCAGCGCGAGGCGTTGGTGACAGCCGATGGACCAGGTAAGAGATGCGCTGCCACTGAAGACCGTAGTGCTAACCTGTTCTGTCTTGTCTTTATAGGTGTTGCTGAAGACTGGATTCCAGGAAGGTAAGCCTTTTTCCCTTAGGCCCAGGATCAGATGCAGAAGGCACGATGAGCGTTCTGCTGCAGAGGATGCAGAATAACGCAAAGCAAGATTCATCCATCGGGTGTGGTTTAAATAGCCTCCTGTAGTACTTAGGTCCCTCCTTCCACAGCCTCGCCTAGAAGAAAAAGAGTTCCTGCTTTCCAGAAGAGTTCCAGTGTTCTAAGCCTAGGGAGTGGCTCCGGCCCCACCCAACAGGAAAAGTAGTCCCAAACAGAAGAGGATCAGGGGCTCAACTGGCAGGTAAGTAAGCAGCATGGTCTGCTGCAGTTAAGTCCACCCAAGCATTATGAGCCCGGCGCTTCCAGCGCTGGGACTGG
This sequence comes from Ambystoma mexicanum, assembly GCF_040938575.1. NCBI lineage: Eukaryota > Metazoa > Chordata > Amphibia > Caudata > Ambystomatidae > Ambystoma > Ambystoma mexicanum. Next base: position 77,432,727 of record NC_090934.1, read on the forward strand.
GCATATTTATGAGCCTGGTGCCACTGGCGCCAGGACAGGGTCCAAAAGGTCCCAATTGGGACTGGTTGGCACTCGGAACCTGGGTTATGGTTCTGCTTCCAAGGGAGTTGGGTAAGTCCTGACCTTTTGGAAGCAGAGGTCATGACACAGACCTTGCGCGAGGGGACTCTTCTTCTTTTGGCCATATCTGACCTCCACAGGAAAGCCTTGCATTGACAGAATCCAGGAAGTAATTCGGGAATTACTCACATTTCCGGCCCGGATTCTGTCACTTTGGAGATATTGCAGAGGCTGGTGTGGAGTCTCCACTATGATGTGTTCCCCCTGGATAAACGGGCGGTAATTCTTCAATGCCCACACCGTTGCCAGGAGTGCCTTCTCACAATCGTTGAATTTTTCCTCCACAGAGGATAAAGTTTTGCTCGCATAGGAGATTACTTTATTGACCTTGTCATGCTTTTGGTATAATACTGCCGTCAAGCACGTATTAGAGAACCCCTTCTCCAGGAAGAACTCCTTGTTTCTGACAGGGTAAGCTATGCAAGGCGCTTGTGAGAGGCTTCTCTTGAGTTGTTTTACCGCCTCGACTTGTTCTGGACCCCATTCCCACTTGACCCCCCCCCTTCAGGAGATGAATCAGGGGTCTGGTGATCTCTGCGTAGCCCTCAATGAACTTTCTGCTGTAATTAGTCAGTCCAAGGAGGCTCCTTAGTTCCCACAGAGTTGTGGGGTCTTTCAGTTTCTGAAGTGCTTCCACTTTCTTTTCCTGGGGACAGAGACCCTGAGGAGTAATCTCATGCCCCAAGAAATTAACACGGGTTCTACACCACTGTGCTTTCTGAAAGGAAAGTTTTGCTCCGGCAGCCCTCAACTGTGTCAGAACATAACGGATCTCCGCTATGTGTTCCTCCACAGATGAACTTTTGATGAGGACATCATCTAGCCAGGTTACCCCTCGCACCCAGGTCGGGCATGGCCTTATGTAGGAAAATGTTGAATTCATTGCCGGAGTTGAGGTATCCGAAGGGAGTCCGGGTCCATGTATACTGCTGGCCCCCAAAGGTAAAAGCCAGTTTGTATTGGTCCTCCCTGCTGACAGGCACGGTCCAGTATACATTGGTCAGGTCTATTGCAGTGAATACCTGTGACCCCTGAATCTGGGCCAGCCCTTGGTCAATGTAGGGAAGAGGCCATCGGGAAGTATGGACCCGTTTGTTGAGCTCCCTGAGGTCGGCGCAGAGTCTCCACTGGCCGTTTGGCTTCAATATTCCCAGCACCGGATTATTGAAGGTGCTGTGGACTGGACAGATTACTCCCCGGGACTCAAGGTTCTTAATTATTTCCGTAATGGACTCCATTGATGCGAGAGGCAAGCGATATTGCTTCACAAACACAGGAGTCATGCCAGGGTCCGTGGGGATTGTTGTTGTGTGGATGTCCGTGCGACCACAGTCATATGAGTCTACCGCAAAGAGATCTTGGAAATCCAAGAAAACTTGTTTCAACTTTTGCTTTTGTTCCAGAGTCACACAGGCATCAGCTAGGTTGACTCTCTCTTCCACCATCTGCCTGAAGCCTGGAAAGACTTCTGGTTTGGCTATCTCCGCGGCCTCCTCCAGGTGGGTGGAGAAGTCCCTGGTCAGAGTGCTGATTTGGACCGGCGGCTTCAGGTGGGAAAGGCAGCCCTCATGGACCTGGAAAATCACCTCATCCCTCCTGAAGTCACAAGTCACATCTTCCTTACCATAGGGGCAGGAAGTGTACACCAGGAAGTTCCCCCCATGCCGGGTAAAAATCCTGTCTGGTGTTGTATTGTCCTCACTGTCACTGTCAACGCAGTCCTTGGGGATTGGTCCTAACAGTTAATTTCCTAAATCGATGTAAAAATGTCGGTCATCAACCGCCATTCCAATAATGGTGCCTGCGGCTAGAGTAATACTCTTTAAGTCGCTATTATCCACCTCTATTAGAATGGTGTCATGTTCTATGTTGACTAATGGAGTTGGGTTTACCCCCAACCCTTGCTGTTGGAGAGAAGCGTTTAGATGTATGTAAGCATCAGGGTTTTGCAAATATTGTCCTCTTTTAGCTTTCACTTCCAGAGAGAATTGTCGGGTCCTTTCTGGGATGGTGACTTCCTCTTTGATCTGAATTTCAACTGCATAAGGTAGCAGTTGAGCTGACCTAAATGCTTTTTCGGGATCATCAAAGCCCATGGGATTATCCGCTAATCGGGACCAAGCTTTGAAGTTTATTAGGTCCAAACTAATGGCAAAGCGATTGAGAATGTCACTGCCTAAGTAAAAGGCGGCAGGGACGTCTCGCACGACCCAACAATTGTGGACTATGCTCTTGTTGCCAATGGAGATTTTGAGCATACACCTGCTTGGCAGGAGATGTTTGGAATTAGGTGCTTCCAGGTCCATTTCCCATTTGTCTATCAGTTTGAAGGTGGGAATGGCTGGATCTTTTGGGAGTTGGCGGAACATGGCTTCGCTGATGAAGCTCTTACCGTTGCTCACACACACTCGGGCGAGAACAGAGTCCTTCCCATCATTTAACTGAACAGGGATGAACAACTGCTCTCCAATTTGCTGAATATCAGCCAGGCTCTGAGCTGATTTCACATCTTTCTGGACTATAGGAGTGGGAGTTTCTGATTGTGGATTAGTATAGAATTTCAGAGTGTTTCCTTCCAGCGTGGAATACCACTTTAGACTGGAAGGAAGGTTGATTTTCAGAAATAGAGAGGACCCCTCATCACCAGTCTGTTGTCCTACTGCTATTACTGTCACGTCTGGAATTTGGCTGTTCTGGAAGTGAAATTCTACTTGGTCAGATTTTTGTTCAACCATGTGGCAGGTGCCGTTTAAACTAACATGGTTGACACTCTGTTTTAATTTTATGGGTCGGCTAGTCTGGGTCCAGAGGACCTTGTTTACGCAATCTATTAGGGGTGACAACCTTCTCAGGAGGTCATTCCCTAGTAAACAATGGGTGCCCTCTGGGGTCACAACTATGACTGGGTGTTTCAACTTGTGTCGCCCAATTTTAATGTCCAAATCTGCTGTCCCCTCGATGGGAATTTCCTTCCCGTCAAAGTTCTGCAGTTGTCCAGGAAGAGAGGTGAGAGGAATTTGGTAATTCCCTCCCCTTACTGCATTCAGTTCATCAAAGGCCCTTCTGGACAGAAGGGTAGCTTGAGATCCCGTGTCCACCAGCGCTAAAATCGTACCCTGCCCCTGTACTTGTACCGGGGCATAATATCTTCCCTCCTTCTCCTCAAGGGGGCACAGATAATGCACATTTTTGGACAACTGGTGGGCTAACTTTCTGGTTTTGGACATTGCAAGAGAAGTAATTTGGGCAGAATTCTGTGGAGAGCCTTGGGAATCTGAAAGAAAAATTTGGCAACTGGAGATCAGAGCCATTGTGGGTTCCCCTGGCTCCGGTTCTGGGCGGCCCCCCCCTTCTTGGAGGCAGTCACCAGGATGGGTTTGAACCAGGGGATTTTCTTGCTGTTGGTTCTGGGATGAGATGGTGGGCGGCGGTAGCTCAGTCTCCCCATCTCCCCAGTCTGGATTTGCATCCCTAGGGACCCATTTTTCTTTGGGAGGAGTTCCCCCCTCTCTGACGGAGAAGATCCTTTTCCCAGGATCCTCTGAGGATCCCTCTCCCTCAAATTGGAAGATCTGTACCTCCTCCTCAAACTGAGTCTGTTTGGGTCTTTTGTTTCTCCTACCCCCCCTCTGCTCCTTAGGAGGCAGACTTTCAGGGGCAAGAGATTTTGTTTCCGGTTCCTGGTTTTCCAGGGGCTGTTCACAAGTTGGGAAGGAAGCTTCCTCCAAGGCTTTACACCCCCCTTCCCCTTGTGCCTCCTCCCTGGGAACCGGTGTGTTATCGGGGTGCTGCCCCCGTCATTGTTCTGGAGCACCAGGTCCAGAGTTGGGTGCGTTCTGCGCCGGCATGCCGATCTGAGGGTTCTGCTGAGCCCTCAGTATGTGACCCAGATCCCGCGCCATGTTTTGAACCTGGCGCTCTAACTGGGAAACCCGCTCAGGCTGATACGGGGCCCTGTTTTCTCCCCTGGGCTGATCCCGGGAAGGGTAGCTATCCCTTCTTTGGTAGTACCCCTGGTTGGGAGGATTTGGATACCCCTCCACCGTTGGCCTCCCCTCTCCCGGATTCGGTTGTCTGGGCTCAGGGAATTGGGGAAAGAAGGGTGGAGGATTTTGGGGCTGGAAGTTGGGTGGATACCTGGGGAAAAAGCTCTGCCCAGGGTTTGGTGAGTTTCTGCCCTCCTGTGAGAAGTTGGGAGGGAAGTTCTCTGGGTTAGGTGCTTGGCTGGATCCCCCCCTTGGGCTGGAGGAGTCCACACATAACCCAGGATGGGTCTGTTTCCCTTGTAACGGGGGCTTACATAATCAGGAGAGCGAGGGACCCCATTTGTGGGGCTGCCTCCCTGGCTCCCTGTTTGTGACTGGCCCGAGGACCTTCTGGGCCTAGCATTATTAGGTGCAGGTAGGTTTTTAGGCCCCCCCATCTCCAAATCTAAAACGGGGGTGACCTTTACCTCTGCCACCTTGGCAGAAGCAAGGGTGCTGTTGGTTTTGGGATTTTTCTGGGTATTGCTTTTATTTTCTATGGGCTTCTGCACCTCATAGATCCGGGTCGCCTGTTCAATGACCCAGTCTAAAGATCTTTTCTCGTGAAAATCCCTCACGAGCTGGGTCATTATGTATTTGGGCAAGGCATGGAAAAACGTATTAATAAATTCTCTGCTATCCGTGCGCACCCTTCTTGTGGTCTGTGCAAAAGCACGCTTTAACTCCTGCACAAATTCTTGTGGAGCCTGATCCTCCCCACATTGTAAATTGTAGGCTGCCTTGCGAGCCTCTTGAGGATTTCTATGAGTAGAAAGAGGTTTCAAGATGGCCGCCTTATAGGAGGACCATCTTAAATGATTTTGGTCCTCCAGCCCCGCAAAGAAACTGGAGTATTCCGGGGAGAAGGTCCACTTTACATATTGAATACAGCTTTGGCTGTCCTTCAAATGGAAAGTCTCCATCATTTGCTCAAACAACTCTAAGTGCTCCCAAACAGAATACTTGGCGTTCTTATGATAAGGCGTGATGACGCTCCTGATTGCCTTAATCTGCTTTAAGGGGTCCTTAAGCAAGGCCCTTTTTGTCTTATTGGCCCTTTTGGTCTGGGTAACCCTTGTCCATTCGTCCTCTGACTCAGAGGCACTGCTCCCAGAGGTTCCCGTCTGTTCTTCCAGGTTTTCCCGGATTCTGCGAGCCTGGGAATGGCTGGCAGAATGTGGGGACCTGGTCTCCTGTGTCCTGTACCGCTCAGAGGAGTCTTCAGATCCCTCCTTGCTGCCAGGATTTGATGGGTACCCCCCCACTGACCTAACTGGGCAGAAGTTTTCAGGATGCCCTTAATGGGCCTATTCTCTTGGGGTTCCCCACTAAATTGCACTGTGCTTGGGTGCCCATCCCCAGATGCCCGCCCATCCATTCCTGGGAGGTACTGGCCTATGAGCCCCATGCTTCTGGCTGGATAGTAATCTGCCATCCCTGTGGCCCGGTGCTCATGTGCGCCAGGGAACAGGGGGGTGGCAGAGTCCAGGGACTGAGAGAGATAAAAGCCTCTGGTACTAGGGCTCCTGAGGTTATGCTCAGGAGTTTCCCTTTCCGAGCGAACCTCATCTCTATCCGCCCCTGCTCCCTGTTGCAATGCAAGAGCCTGCATTTGTGCCTTCAGTTCCTCAGTTAAGGCCTTACTAGACTCTATCAGTCTCTCCTGCATCGCTACCTGTTGCTGGAGCCTATCATTGTGCTGACAGAGAGCCTCATTCTCTCTCTGCGTTTCCTGATTGGTCCTGGAGTACAGGGCCAGTCTCTGCTGCAGGAGAGTTACCTCCTGAGCTGTGTCCCTATTGGCCTGCTCCTTTCTTGCCAGAGCATCCTCCACCTTCCTGGTGTGCTCTAACAAGTTATGGTGTTCTTTTTGGAGGTCACCTAGTCCCTGGTGGGCCAGGTGATTTTCTTCCATTTTTCTTTTTAAGTGGCAGACTTCCTGGTCTAAGGCGTCTCTTTCCTGACTAAGAGCCTGCATTTGTGCCACCAGGTCGTCCCTCTGCCTTTGAAAGGCACCAGCTTTCTGGCGTTCTTCATCAAACTCTGCCTGGGTATCCAGGTCTTTCAAAATCAGCTTGTTGCTCTCTGCCTTCACTCTATCTAGATGACTTTGCAGGGTGGCTACCTGCTCCGTGCATGCCCTGTTAAAGTCTAATTGTTGCTCCAGCTTTTTCTGGCTCTGCAGTAAGAAGTCCAAACTGTCTTGGTGCTCCTTCTGCAGGGCCAGAAATCTAGTATCCTGGTCAGCCTTTTCCTGTTGCAGTATATCCATGTCCTCTTTTATTTTACTGATGTACCATCTGCTGTCATTTTCTGACTCCGGGCTCCTGAGCAGCCTCTGCACTCGCAAATTTGCAGCGATTTGCAAATTTCTCCACGTGTGAAAACAGCAGCTTCCTTGCTAAAAATTCGTTTGCCTCTTAAGAACCATCCCTGAATCATTGCTAGAGTGAGCCTGGACTAATATTAACTAGATACCACTCACCCTGAACCTCTAGAGGGAATTAAAAGCATTTTAGCATATTTTTCACTTCATTGCCAGCACATATAAAGCATTTTGGGCCTGTGTTTTAAACTTCTGTAGTCTAAGCTGCTGGGGTGAACTGAATTACATTTGATTGCATTTCTGAGAACTGTGTGCTTTCCTTCCATTTCCTTGCATTGCATCAAGGTGGGGGAGTGCATTGCCAGAGAAAAGTGATTACATTGTTTTGTTGAAATCATATTGAGTATTTTCTGTATTGCATTTCATTCAACATTGCATCCATCTGAACTTATATAAAGCATTCTCTACCACCTTATTCTTCCGTTCCTATTCACAAGTGTGCTAGTGCCAGACTATCCATTATTGATTACTGATCAGATTAAGCGTGATATCCAATTATTCATTATTATAAAGTGTGATATATATATCTATTGTTTAAATGATCAAATAAACCTTTTAACTTGCAAAACAGAACTACTTCTTGGCTCAGTGGGGTCAGGGGGATTCCAAGAGAGGGGTGTTATATAGGGGTAGTCATCCAGAACGCATGAACTGGACATAAAGATATATCAATAAGGGTTTCCATTCAGTATCCCAGACTAGGCCTTGACTTAGCTGTAGTGCTGGATTGAATCCTCTTACAATATCCAAAATTTGAGAGTCAGGAAATGGCCTTAGTGTTAGGGTGTCAACATTTCCATATGGCAGATGCCCATATCCTCACCATTGTAGCAGCGACAGTACCAGTAATCATGTCTTTGGGTATAATCGTGAGGGCTACGAACAAGGACGATTGTTTACAACTACTGATGATACAAGCAGTTAAATCAGCCTGATGGGATGAATGCTTAACTACTGTCACCACAGCCCTGAAGCAGCAGGAGCCACCACAAACATGTGAAGAACCAGATAGGCCCTGTCCTGCATCCTCGGAAGGCCGCCTACTATGTGACTCTAAGAAAGAGCTAGTGGGAAAAGTACTCAGACTGGCTCATGCAGGTCATCAGGGCACTGCCAAAATGAAGGCCATCTTGAGAGAAAAGGTTTGGTTTCCGGGCCTGGGGTATAATATGAACAAAACAATGAGAATGTGTGTGTGATGTCAAGCAAGAGAAAGGGCAGAAAAGAAACTGATTGTGGAACCCCCATCATGCAGCACCACGCCATGGCACGCCATCACAGCTGCCAGTTTGGACATTGCACTCTAGATATACATTTGCTATGCAGGCTCATGCGGAAGTAATGCTGGCATTATCCAACATTTGTTTCTAACAAGGACACACACCACTGCTACCATGTCTACTGTGTCGCATTACTGGGAGTCTCCTGCCAGGGCTAAGACAGTCAAGTGGTTGTTGCCCACTGCATCAGGTCCTATGATGAAATCCCCTGCACCTATCTGACATCTCTGAGGCACAGGAACTGCTCTCAAATAGGAGGAATACATTTGTCATTTTGAAAACTTTCCTGGAGTCACATCAAGATTACAAAAACAAATATGCTTGCTGCCTTTCAAAACTCGTCAAAGATGAGGTTGTGGACTTCGTAGCTGGGCTTCCATAGGCCAAAAGAGATATGTCCAAAGGGTTGAGAAAATGGCTTATGGGACTACTTTAATCCTCAGCAGAGCAGTGATCATGAAAGGCAACCACTCAATGTGTGATGCCTTCTGCCAGGGATATCAATGCAGATGATATGTCACTAGTCTGCGCAAACCAGTGGCATACCATGACTCTCATGAATTCATCAGCAATGAAGCCATGCACCTGCACATCAGAGGCGGTTGCTTTCCATCGTCTTTCAGGAGAAAGCCTGTTAAAGGAAGCAATGCCCTGGGCTACCAGTCTCACGATGGCTAGGACAGAAGCCAGAGCAGAGGCATGGCAGCACAGAGGGAGTGCAGCAAGTCAAAGACGGCTGAACAGATGCACGGATTGGCTGGCACATCACGTTTCAGACACAGGAACAAGCTGGCTGGATCTAAGGGGTGGTTTCATTTCATTTCTTCAATTTACAAAGCACCTTTCGCCAAATGCTCTAGTACGAAATATTAGAAAACAGTACAGTGTACATGATAATGCAAAAAACTATAAAAATCAGAAGGCGGGAGAGAGAAACAGAAAGCCACTAAGTAGAAAGAAGGGTGAGAAGATGAGCTTTCAAGTTAGATTGAAAAATACAAAGCGATGAAGCAGAGCGGATAGAGAGACAGGGAATTCCTGTGTTTAGGGGCTAAGAGGACAAACGATCAGAAACAGGAAGAAGCACAGGGGGGTTTAGGACAGTGAAAAGAAGCAGATTCTGTGATCAGAGAGTCCACGAGGGAGAATAGAACAAGGCTAGCGAAGACAGATGAGGACAAGCCAAGCCATGAGTACATTTAAAGGCAATAGAAAGAAAATGGTACAGAAGACGTGCTTCAAAGGGAAGCAGTGAAATGGACAATAAAGAAGATGTGATACACTAGCGCAAAGTCAAAGAGAAGAGAAGACGAACCGAAGAATTATAAACAGATTGGAGTGGAAGAAGATGTCAGGTAGGAAGGCCAAGGAGGGAATGGCAGTAGTCAATACGAGAAAACACCAGGCAGAACAGAAGAGGTTTAGTGGCATGAAATGAGAGCTAGAGGGAAGCACGACGCATGTTAAAAAGGGCATAAGGGCAGGAGCGAGCAATAAAAGACATATGCAGTTTAAAGGAAAGCAAGGGATCAAAGATAACCCCAAAATTGCATGCAGAAGAGGAAAAAGGCAGAGAGGAAGAAGGAAAAAAGAGATGGAGGAAGACGAGTAGACGGAATAGTTGAAGTCGGAAAAAACAGAACCTCAGTCTTAAAAGGGTTGAGGTGTAGAAAATTAGAAGACATCCAGTTTTGGACAGCAGAAAGTCAGGTTGAAAGAGTGGAGTGCAGAGTGGAATCAAACAAAGAAAAAGAGAGAAAGATTTGTGTATCGTCTGCGCACAGAAGAAAAGAAAGATTAAATGAAGAAATAAAAGCAGAGAGTGGGGCAGTGTAAAGAGAGAAGAGAAGAAGCCCAAGTACAGAACCTTGTGGGACACCACAGAGAAGAGGAAGAGGTGTGTTCGGCCCAAGTTATAGAATAAGACCGCTGAGAAAGATAGGAGCGGACCCATTGAAGGACAGATCCATTAATGCCCAAAGTAGGAGTGAAGAAATAAGAAGAGTGGGATCAACAGTATTGAAGGCTGCAGATAGATCGAGAAGAATAAGTATAGAGGAGAGCTTAGAATGACGAGCAGAGAGAAGAGAGTTAGAGACATGCAAAAGAGCAGTCTCAGTAGAACGAGAAGGACGGAATCCAGAGAATTATGTTCTAGGAAACTAGCAACCTGGGCATATGCAACCCGTTCAAGAATTTTAGAGAGAGAGGGAAAAGTGAAAATGGGCACAAATTAGCAGGAGTAGGAGGATCGAGAGTGGGTTTTCTGTAGGATCGGGAGAATAAAATCATGCTTAAAGGTAGCAGGGAAACATGAGTCTGAAGAGAAGAATGAATGAGTGAAGTAAGGTAAGGAAGTAGATGGGGATAGACATGTGGAATAAGAGAAGAAGGGAGAGGGTCAGAAGGAGGCGCCGTTGGATGAGCATGTGTAAAAAGGGCAGAAGTATCAGAACCAGTAAGAGGAGAGAATGAAGATAAAGAGTGTGAAGGTGGACTAGAAGAAGAGGAAGGAGGAGTGGAAGAAGAAGCAGAAGCAGAACAACGATTGGCAACTTTATATGTGAAGTAGCTAGCAAAGTCAGAGGAAAATAAAGATTAAAGGAGGGAAGGGTCGAGAGGTTTAGGAGACAGGATGCTGCAGAGAAGTTGGAAAAGGCAAGGCGGGTGGTTAGAAAGAGAAACAGTAAGATCCGAAAAGTGCGGTTTCTTTCCTACAACTAAGGTAGCATCAAGAGAAGAGTTCCAGCAGACACTCTGCATCGATGAATAATGGCAAGAACATGAACATGGCCACCATATCATTCTTGATCACATACCAAAGCGCCATGGTCGAAGGGCACCTATCTTTATTTCCGAGGACTTGGGAATATGTTAGAACATTAAGTAACATTATAATTAATGAATCTACAGGACCCGTAGCTCAACACCACTGTGGAGTCCGGTTGTATCTGAATCCACAAGAAGAAAAGGAAATTGGGAACCTGCTCAGAGAAGACATCACCGAAACTGTAACTGATCCCACACCAGGACGTTGCCACATTGTGGTGGTACTGAAGAAAAACCCCAAGGGTGTGATACCCATGTGCCGACATGCTGCAAGGCAGCAAAGTTATAGAACGACCAGCATGCAATAATGCATCTAAATGACCCAATCAGTTATTTAAACTATTCCGGGGACTTTATTTAATGAGATTTCAACAAGGGGGATCACCAAATGGAATCGAACGAACACTCCAGATAGACCACAGCCTTTTCCACTCACCCGACCTTCACCGATATGAAGAAAGTATTAGGGAAGTACTATGTCACATAAAACACCACGTAAACTGATATCCTGGTCTTTGGGAACACTCCAGAGCTACTCCTGACAGCTGGACTAACTCTGAATGTAGATACCCTTCAGCTCAATGAAAGATCCCTGGAATGCAACCTGACCCTGAGATAGCACAAGCCATTGCAGAAACACGTGTCCTCCTATTGATGTGATGTGAGTGATAGCATTCCTTTTGCTCCTGACAGCTGGACTAACTCTGAATGTAGATACCCTTCAGCTCAATGAAAGATCCCTGGAATGCAACCTGACCCTGAGATAGCACAAGCCATTGCAGAAACACGTGTCCTCCTATTGATGTGATGTGAGTGATAGCATTCCTTTTGGGGGATAGCCATCTACTGCAGCCAGCATGTGAAGAATTTAGCCTCTACAAGCTCCCCTCCAAGCGAATTAATGCAACAAGACGTGCCATTGCACTGGTCAGTACAATGCAAATTGGCTTTACAGAAAATAAAACAGGGCATCGCCTCAGCATACCGCTTGCCATACTTCAATCCATCCCTGTGTACCGAATAGACAGTGGAAGAAAGACTCGTAGTTTTAGGAGCCAGACTTGCCCAGCACAAGCCTGAGAGGGATCTCTTTAGCCGTTTATCATCATAACGGAGCACCAAGATCTTACCTCTATTTATGGGGGTCCCAAGTGCAAGAAGACATAAGGATGCAATTCTGAGGGTCTCATGTTACAAGAAGATGACTTTAGAATAGTCCCTAACCCTGGAAGGACTGTAAACCAGCCGCTTGTATGTGCAGACACCCCATGTCTTCTACTTCAAGTCAGGGTAACTAGATTCATAAATCGTTCTTTTCAAGAGTCATATGTACCAGAAAGTGTCAAGGAGGCGTGGGTCACGCACCTGCTGAAAAAGGACAATCTAGACCCAGCAGAAGATGGAAATTATCGACCAATAACTAATGTCCCCTTAATTCTAAAATTGTTGTGGAGGACTACGACATTTTAGCTGCTCAACAATACAGTTTTCACCCAAATCATGGGACCGAGTCGGCGCTGCTCGATTTAAAATCACACATTGCTGGTCTTATAGATGAGGGCAACACAGCATTACTGCTGCTATTAGATCTATCTGCCGCTTTCGATCTTGTTGATCATCAACTTCGGCGGACACACTGTCCACAGTAGGCAGGCGTTCCCTAGCGGCTACAGCTTGGTTTAGATCATTCATGGTTCTCAGAAATATGAATGTCACCAAGGACAACGCTTATTCTAACAGCTCAATTCTGAAGTGTCTTGTCTCTCACCATTACTTTTCAATATCTATTCTAGACTCCTGTGTGACCACCTTTCTACTATGGGCATATATTTTGCAAACTATGCCGACGATACACAGATCGTCATTAGGCTATCTGGTGTGTACATTGATGAACTGGAGCTCATTAATCATATTTTTACTCAAATTCAAAACTGGATGTCCCTGAACTCACTGGCTCTTAACAACGCCAAGACGGAGTTGCTTATTTTGGGCACCCAACAAAAACTAAAAAAGCTTGACCCCCGCTATGAAAAATGTATGATCCCCAACATATCATCCCTGTCTCCAAGACTGTTAAGACCTTGGGAGTTTTTATTATCCCAGCTATCGTTTAATTGTCAGGTCAATTACCTAAAATCATTATGCTGTTAATTTACACAGTTACTCTGGCAGATCTGTCCTTTCCTGTCCACTTAAAATCTTGCTATGATAGCAGCTGCTATCATAAATTGCAGTTTAGATTATTATAATGGGGGACCCCGGGGGAACGCGAAGCGTTTCCCCCCGGGGAGTTTTTGGCGCTGCACACGGCCAGCGAGTGGCCGTGGGGGCAGAGCGCCTCCCGGGGGGTATTTAAGGGCTCAGGGAAAGTTCGGGAGGCAGGCGACGGTTAGGACTTGATGATTGTCAAGTCCTGTTGCCTGCTCCCGAGCCTTCCCTGGGCCTAGAGGTGCGCGAGATAGTGAGGTGAGGTAGGGGAGGGTTAGAGTGGGCGGTTGGGTAGTTTTATAGTACCAAAAAAAAAGAAATAACAAGTATATATATATATATATATATATATACAGTTATTTCGTTTTTTAAAGCATATTTAGGGGTGCCGTAGATAAGACACCCTTTGCGGCTTACCAGAGGGTCCGTATCTTCTGGTGCGTGCCGCTGGGAAGTGCAGGTAGTGGGTGGTTCGAGGGCTCTGGGGCGCCGTGGGTGAGTGGGGGCACATCCTTCCTACGGTCGCTTGCCGGCGGGGTGTTTGGGTTGGGAAGCAGTGCGCTGCACTGCAACGTTGAGGGAGAGGTCAGCACAGGTTCCCTGTGAATGCAGCGCTAGTGCTGCGCTTCCTAGGTCCTCCTGGTTTTTGGGTCGGCGGCCGTTAAGGGGAGAAGAGAGGGTGTGTTAGGTACGCGGTAGCAGGCTAAGGACAGAGGGGGCAGTGCGGTTCCTTAAAGGGACAGCGCTAATTTTTCATTGATTCCCTGACAGTGCGGTGCATCTCGCGATCCACTAGGGGGCGGTGTGGGAGGTATTGTGCTCAAGTGGATCTCTGGCTAAGGGGATTGTGTCGCTGGTGGGGGCAGGGCCTTGCTTGGGCACTGTAGAGCGGGAGTTGGGGGTTTCGGAGGGCTCGGGCAGTAAGAGGGGGCAGTAGTGGGGGGGGGGGCAGGATAAAAAAAAAAAAAAAAAAAACTTTAAAAAAAAAAACTATTTTGATTGAATAAATGAATAAATAATTATACTATTTTGGTACATATTACCAGTGGGTTTTTAAGAGGTGTTTTTTTATCCTGTTCAAAGTTAGCAGTTTGGGCAATTTGGGTATAGGTCCACGGGTAGGTTTTGGCTTGGGGGCTTAGTTAGCTAGCTTAATTTTCAGGGGGCATATTTTTAGTGCACACCCAAATTATTGGTGCACGATGTTGGGCCAGGGAGCTAGCAAGAAGGATCTGGTGGATGCTAGGGCTCTGAGGGAGGCCCTGGAAATCATTAGCAGGGCATCTAAGGCCCAATTGGAAGGGGCGGTAGGGGAAGTAACGGGAGAAGGGGAGGTAGGTGGGGGCAGGCCGCAGCGTAGAGCTGCGGCAGATGGGGCTCTCGCGGCAGTGGTGGCTTGCACCCCCGCGGCGGGAAGAGGGGGGGTTTGGGAATTCAGGGGCAGGAAGATGAGGAGGGAGATAGACAGGAGGGTGTCTGAGGCAGGAATGATTTCGGGGGGGCAGCCAGTGAGGGAGGGAAGGAAGGATAGCCCTATAGAAGCAGGGAGTGCTCAAATGGAGTTGGCTCAAGGGAACTACAGTGGGGCCAGTGAGGGGGGTGCAGAAGGGGGTGATAGGGCAGAGGGGAAGAGGGTGTAAATACCTGCAGAAGAGTGCAGGTGGGAGAAGGAGGGTGAGGTCCCCATCAATGGAGGAGGTTAGGAGGAGTGAGGGCGGAGGGCGCTGTGCAGCCCCCGCTGGTCAGGTGGAGGTAGAGGGTTTCAGTACAGCCCCTCCTCGGTCAGCGCAAGGAGAGCCTAGAGGGCGCAGCACAGCCCCTAGCAATGAGGATTCCAGGGTGGAGGACGGAACGCCTCGCCCGAGAGAAGAGGACCAGGCAGGGGTTTCCACAACCCCGCCGAGAAGACGTCAAAGGAGTGGCAGGGCGGGGCGGACGCCCCAGGCTCGGAAGTAGATCATCAACTCAACTCGGGCATGAGCTCGCATCCGCAATGGTATTTAAGGGGTGATGAAGTGGGATGGGAGGAATATGTGGGGCAATGGGAAGTGGAAGATTATAGGGCGGAAAGGGAAAGGGGGGAGGAGAGTAGAAGTTTGAGGTGGGATATGGAAAGGGAAGTGCAGGGTGGACGGGGGGGGAAGGGGTCAGGGGAACTATTGGCTGGGTGAGTGTGCTGACATGTTTTGTCCCCGCAGTAGGAGCCCTCTAAGAAAGGAGAGGAGGAGCATCGGTGTGGACGCCAGACCACAGGCGGCAGGTGTGGAAAGAGGTGAGCGGGAAAGGGAATGGTCATCTGCATGGCAGAGAGGGGTCGCAAGAAGGGGGACAGGGGATGAAGGGTCTGGACTGCAAAGTGTAAGGAAAGAAGTTGGTGTGCAGGCCATTGGAGCCGCAGGGGTTGAGAAGAGCATTTGCTCAGTGGAGGTCCAAACGGACAAGGTGGTGGAGCCATTGGTGCTCGAAGTGCAAGCCGGAAAAGATACGGAGTGTGAAGTGAAAAGAAAGGAGAAAAAATTGCCATACATGGGGATAACAAAATCATTGGGGGCGCACTTGATGGCAGCGACCAGGGAGAAGATTCAGGCGGGGGTTTTGTGGATGTCTTTAAATTGCTCCATAGGGAAGTGAGAGCAAAGGAGGGGTCTAAGGAGGAAGAGAGGGAACTGGCTTCACGCCCAAGGGTCCCGGTGACTATTGAGAATTGGACGTCAGCGTTTATCATTTATGCCAGTGTGTACTGTGAAAAATTCCCGGAGCGTTGCGTGACCCTGCTTAAATATATGGACGTAATTAGGAAGGCTTTCTCGAGTTTTGGGGGTTTTGCCTGGGTACGCTATGATGAGGAATTCAGAGCGAGAATGGCGGAGGACAGTCAGGCGGTCTGGGGGGAGATAGACATGGATCTTTGGCTGCAATGGATGGCTCCAACGAGGCCTGCCCCGACATTGCACACAGCAAGTGGGCTGCCTGTGCCTTACCGGCCCTTTCTTGGTCGCCCCGCCCATGAGGGGGCGGGGGGAGGAGGCAGAGGACAGCCCTCGACAGCATGTTGGGCGTACAATAAAGAAGGCTGCACGAGGTGGATGTGCAAATTTAAACACGAGTGCAGCAGGTGTGCGGGTCGGCATCCGGTTAGAGATTGTTTTCAGGCAGGGGACAGTGGGTCAGGGCGAGGAGCGGGGCAAGGAGGTGGGGGGGAAGGACCGCATGCCAGGTAAATTGGGGTGTGCTGGTAGGTCGGGCTCAGTTTAACGTAAAAGGAGGGGGGGCACAAGGTTTGATGAAAGGTTTTTGGGGGCGAATTAAAGGGGGTAGGAGAAGGGTGAGGAGGAAGAAGCGTAGGTAGGGGACGGCCGCAGGGGGGATGTAACTGTGGAAATTGTTAAGGGGTGGTGGCTGTCGTTTGGAGAGCATGGACGATGGTGGCGAAGCCCTCACTCTTGCCGCACGACAAGGTGAGTAAGCTTCAGGCTGCATGGACGGAGGTGCGGGAGCGCCTCTGGTGCAGCAAGGTGAAGTGATGAGCTGGGTCTGCATGGACGGGGGTGCACTAGGGCCCCTGGTGCAGCTGGGGGAAAGAAGTGGAGCAACGAAGCAAGGTGCTGGAAGAGGAACTTATGTGGAATGGACTGCATGGACAGGGGCACAGGTTTGGCCCCTGGTGCAGCGGTGGAGAGGAGTAAGGCAGAAAAGGGGCCTGCATGGACGGGGGTGCACTAGGGCCCCTGGTGCAGGTGGGAAACAGGTGGTAATGGACGCAAGGATCTTGAAAATTAGTTATAAGGAAGGGACTGCATGGACGGGGGTGCAGGTTTGGCCCCTGGTGCAGTGGCGAGAGGAGCAATAAAGTAAAGGGCCTGCATGGACGGGGGTACACGTGGGCCCCCGGTGCAGGGGGGGCAATGCAGGGCCAATATTAATAAGGTGATGGAAGGTGGAGGGGCAAGGGGGAGCAGCAGGGTAATAGTTTAGAGGAAAAAGGGGGTCTAAGTGGGTTTAGGTGTATTGTTTAAAGGTTAGGTGAAAGGGGCGAAATATAGGGGGACGGGAGGAGAATACCTGGGGTGTTTCCGGAGAGGGTTAAGGAGATGGCCAGAAAGGATAGGGTACTGAGGAGGTGTTACTAGTGGTGTGGGAAAGGTTAGGAGGTTGGAACTCATTCATTTAGGAGGGGTGCAGCATCTGAAGGTAGCAGGCTGGGCTATTAAGAGGAGTAGGTGAAAAGGTTGGGATGATGGGAGTAAGGGAGATACAAAGGGTATGTCAGGGACCGGGGTAAACGGAATGTCTTTATAGAATTTTTTCAGTAGGTAGCAGGAGTGTTGCATTTATTAGGATGTTGTTGATTTGTAAGTGATTTTGTAATTTCTTTTTCAGATGCTGCTAGGAGGTCCGGTCAGATGTCAAAAATCTGGTTTTTGGGACATTCTAGGGTTAAGTGGGCGGGGAAATAAGCTGAGAAAAGGGTTGTTGGCAGGCAACTGGGGTGCAACTATAAAGATGTTGTGGTAAGATGTCCGGGTTTGGGGGGCTGGGCTGGGATTAGTTGCTTCCTATGTTGGCTGGGGTGAGGGAAAGCTATGGGCCTCCCGATGGGGGGGATTAGTCTTGGTGGGGAAAATGATCTGGTAAGGGATACGGGTGTGGCTCTTCTTAGGTTCTTGGCTGGGAGACTGGGTAAAAAGTTTGAGGTAGAAAAGTTTGGTGGGGGGCAGAAAGAACTCCTCGGGGGAGGGTTTTTCTGGTGCCGGGGGCATGGCCCTTTTGATGTGGGGGGAGGGAAGCACAATGGGGGAATGACACGGGAAAGGATGGGGTGGCGCTGTTTGCACAAGCAGGTCACCCCGGGGGAACAGGTATTGAGCCTGGAGGGGCATGGCCCCTGGGAGAAAGCGGGACGCCTGGAAAAGGGGCAAGGAGACGGTAGGATCCAAGGGATTATTAGGGAAGAAATGGGTTATTTAATTATTTAATTGTTGGGGGAAAATGAAAATGTTTAATTTATTTAATTGGTTGTTAAAATATTTCTTTAGTTTGTTAGGCCATGGAGCCAGTTAAGCGTTTGATTGTAAGCTTTGGCCTGTCACATTAAAGCAACCTTTTCCACTTTTAAATGAGTCTGGGTTTGTGTGCAGTAAACCAAAAGGGGGGCCCCAGGGGGAACGCGAAGCGTTTCCCCCCGGGGAGTTTTTGGCGCTGCACACAGCCAGCGAGTGGCCGTGGGGGCAGAGCGCCTCCCGGGGGGTATTTAAGGGCTCAGGGAAGGTTCGGGAGGCAGGCGACAGTTAGGACTTGATGAGAGTCCCGCCCTCCCACCCCTTTCATTTTCGTTTTAGGGTAGTGTCTGGTTATGTAATATGGGGGGGGTCCATTGTTCATGGGATTATGCGGGTTTTTTTTAGATGACATGGCGAGTTTTTTATGAGTTTTGGGGTCTGTTAGGAGGGTAGGGGTTGGTAGTTTTGTGTGACAGGTCAGGGCATTGTGAAAGTGTGTGTAATATATGTTGCTGATGTGGCAGGTCAGGCTGGCTGCAGGTCATAGGAAGGGGGAGTTTGGTGTAGAGGGGAGTTTGAGGGGTGTTGAAGTGGGTCGGGGCGCCGGGGGCATGGCCCCTTTTGATGTGGGGGGAGGGAAGCACAATGGGGGAATGACACGGGAAAGGATGGGGTGGCGCTGTTTGCACAAGCAGGTCACCCCGGGGGAACAGGTATTGAGCCTGGAGGGGCATGGCCCCTGGGAGAAAGCGGGACGCCTGGAAAAGGGGCAAGGAGACGGTAGGATCCAAGGGATCATTAGGGAGGAAATGGGTTATTTAATTATTTAATTGTTGGGGGAAAATGAAAATGAAAATGTTTAATTTATTTAATTGGTTGTTAAAATATTTCTTTAGTTTGTTAGGCCATGGAGCCAGTTAAGCGTTTGATTGTAAGCTTTGGCCTGTCACATTAAAGCGACCTTTTCCACTTTTAAATGAGTCTGGGTTTTTGTGCAGTAAGCCAAAAAGCCTCTTAATCGGCACCTCACAGGTCAATAAAAAAAATTGCAAGTAATTTAGAATGGTGCCATATGTGCCGTGTGTGGACTTAAACACAATGCCCACCTCACAGAGGCCACTGGCTGCCCATTCAACAAAGATTACAGCACAAGGGCTTATCTACTGTGTTTAAGTGCCTTCACGGTGAAGCCCGACCTTATCTTATCTCCAGGCTTAAGAAGAAATCTATCGGACGCAATCTGCGTTCCAATGACACCATCCGTTGTTATAACCACAATCTTCCTTGAAGAAAATTGGTGGCGCCAGTTTCAACCTCTGGGCTCCCTCCTTATGGAATACACTCCCGAAACACCTTGTTGTCAGTGACCCAGCGGCTCTTTACAAGAAGTGCTTAAAAACGTTCCTGTTGGACACTGGACAGGGTTAACTGATTTTATTGTTTCCGGTATCTGCCCCATAATAATACCTTTGTGCTAGTTATTGTCTCGCTCTGGGGTGGTTTCTTGTCTTCTTCCCTTCTCTCTTGTTGGCTCAGTTTATTGTCTTTGTATGTAGCTCTCATGTGAGCGCCCTGAGGCCTACGGGTTAGTGGCACTATAGAAAAACATAGATAGATAGATAGATAGACAGACAGATAGAGAGAGGGAGAGAGACAGACAGAGAGACAGACAGATAGAGAGAGAGATAGACAGACAGAGGTATAGATAGATAGATAGATAGATAGATAGATAGATAGATAGATAGATAGATAGATATAGACAGACACACAGTCAGATAGATAGATAGTTAGATATAGATAGAAAGATAGACAGAGAGACAGAGAGACAGACAGAGAGACAGACAGACAGACAGAGAGACAGAGGGACAGATAGAGAGAGAGATAGACAGACAGAGGTATAGATAGATAGAGAGATAGACAGACAGACAGAAAGATAGATAGATAGATAAATAGATAGATAGATAGATAAGTCTCGGGAGGATAGCTCAGGGGCAAAATAGTCGCGTGGAAACAAGACGACACAGAGCACCACAGGTTCGATTCCTGGGTCAGCGCTTAGAAACCTCTGGGTATTAAGCACGTTATAAATAACCTATCATAAGATAGATAGATAGACACATAGATAGATAGATGATAGACAGACAGACAGACAGATAGATAGATAGGATGCCCTAGCACAAATGTTAATCACTTAGTTCCTGCCTTTTGGACCTCTGGCTCGGTGGACTAATGCATCCACTACAGGGACCTGTGTTTGACCTCATGGTCATTGGTTCAAATCCCGGGAGATCCATTCAGCCGAAGTCGATAAAATGAGTACCATTGAGTTGAGTAACAATAAACCTCTGTTATCTGTCAATACCAACAAGCTACCCCTCTGGGGGTGAACGTGTGCTCTGCAAATACACCTGTTACATTATGTATGATTGACACATGTGATTGAACACACACAATCTGGCCCAACTCCATGCAAAGAAGTTGACTTCATGTCATCTGCCACTGCTATCTTGTCACTGAGGCTAGCCTGTTTCAGGACGGCAGCAACAAAGCAGAAGTGCTTGCTTTCAAGAACATACAGCAATGGCTGTCCCTGTCATCAAAAGGGAATCTTGGATGGTGATTCCATAACAATTCCAATAGATAATTGATACAGCTCATGAAGGGCAAAGAGATGTTCACTAAACTGTAAATAAGGGACACAATGGTAGAGAGAACACTAGGGACATGTCACCTATGCACCCTCCTAAACTACTATCCATGTTACCTGAGGCTCTATGGGAGAATGTAGCTGCAGATTTCTTTTGATCTCTCAAAGATGATCAGTACCTGCTAGTCCTTGTAGAGGAGAACTCCCCTTTCCAACAAGTGCGGACGACCTTGACTGTGTCTGCAGATGTTGTAATTCCCATATAGTTGACATATATTCAGTGTGGGGCATCCATACGGCATTAAAGACCGGCAATGGTCCCCCCAGAAATGGCAATACAGCATAGGAAATAGCCCCACTGTAGCCTCAAGCCAATGGCATAGAATCTAGAACTGGCTCTGGTGGAGGTGTCTCCCTGGCAGCTGCTCACCTTGCACTGATTGCACCTGATTGGCCACCTTGAGCGAGAGAGATATGATTGCACTTGATTGGCCACCTTTAGCGAGAGAGATATGATTGCACTTGATTGGCCACCTTGAGCGAGAGAGATATGATTGCACTTGATTGGCCACCTTGAGCGAGAGAGATATGATTGCACTTGATTGGCCACCTTGAGCGAGAGAGATAGGATTGCACTTGATTGGCCACCTTTAGCGAGAGAGATATGATTGCACTTGATTGGCCACCTTGAGCGACAGAGATATGATTGCACTTGATTGCCCACCTTGAGCGAGAGAGATATGATTGCACTTGATTGGCCACCTTGAGCGAGAGAGATATGATTGCACTTGATTGGCCACCTTTAGCGAGAGAGATATGATTGCACTTGATTGGCCACCTTGAGCGAGAGAGATATGATTGCACTTGATTGGCCACCTTTAGCGAGAGAGATAGGATTGCACTTGATTGGCCACCTTTAGCGAGAGAGATATGATTGCACTTGATTGGCCACCTTTAGCGAGAGAGATAGGATTGCACTTGATTGGCCACCTTTAGCGAGAGAGATATGATTGCACTTGATTGGCCACCTTGAGCGAGAGAGATAGGATTGCACTTGATTGGCCACCTTTAGCGAGAGAGATATGATTGCACTTGATTGGCCACCTTGAGCGACAGAGATAGGATTGCACTTGATTGCCCACCTTGAGCGAGAGAGATATGATTGCACTTGATTGGCCACCTTGAGCGAGAGAGATATGATTGCACTTGATTGGCCACCTTTAACGAGAGAGATATGATTGCACTTGATTGGCCACCTTGAGCGAGAGAGATATGATTGCACTTGATTGGCGAGAGATATACCCAGAAGTACACCGTGAGGTCACCATCAGCAAAGAAACATGAGGAGATAGTTAGAGCTGGCAGAAATGCATTCTGTATAGTGTCTTGGGCGTACATGAGCCTTGGACTGAGCTGTATCACAGCCATATTTAGAGATGTTGCGAGGTGGTGGAGTGGAAAGAAAGCCTATTGGTTGGCACTCACTAAGGAGCCCACAAGGCAGTGCGTACCTTACGCTTCATGAGGCTGTGTCCAGGGCACGCCTACACCCAGTCACTGACTCAGTGTCATCATTGAATACAGGTTTTACTGCCCAGGAACAGGAATGGAGAATCCGAATGGCTCTAGTACGTGTTATGTGCAAGATCCCCTAGCAGCGATGGTCTATATCACGTGTACAGACCAAGTGAATTTGTACAGGACCCGCATGGTGCGCTAGAGCCATGCCCTCCGAGGTGAGAGCATGTTCCGTTAGGAAGTTTGTTGTTAATGTAATTGACTAAATATATCATGTTAACTTTCTGGATGAGACTCATTGTGTTTAACACAATTGAACCCTCAATTTCCTATGGTTAGGGGCCACCATTTTGGGATGGGAAATTATGCTAGTTTCGCAGCCTGTTTCCATACAGCTATTTGCAAATGAATGTTTTCTCTACCTTTGCTCCCTGGTTTCCTAATTGGCTTATTTGGTGAAAGGCTGTGGGTATCAACAAGAATTAGTCTCCAGCAGAAGATAAAGTGAAAACCACAAAGGAACACACTCAGGACAAAGCAACCTGGAATTCATTGAGCAACATAAGATAAAGGCGGAGGAGCTCTTTGATATCCCAAAAATGCATCCGATGGAGCTAGGAGAAATTAAAGGCAACGTGGCCTTTCATAGTGCAGAAATGAAGCACTTGGCAGACAGGCACGATAGCTCTGAAAAGCAGATTAACCATTGTGTAGGTGAGCTCAGCAATAGATCAAAGTTCAGGCCATTGCCCTCGGGGAATCCCACACCACTCAGGACATGAGAACACAGGAGAAGGCACACTCCAGGTGCTGCCAGAAAGAGGTGAGCGGAAGGTCCCTTGAATAAAAGGATGTACAAATGAATAGAGGACCTGTTCTATGACTTCATCCTAACCTTGCATGTCAGAATGGACATCTGTTGAGTGGGATAGCCCAAGCCTTTTTGATTTTTAATTATAAAATGATGTAGGTAAATCTGTTTCTATTCAGGGATTCTCCCTCTAAGGACTACTTCATGCAATAGGTATTGTGCCAACGTGTGTCCTTACTGAGACAGTCTACACAGGACAGGTTCAATGGTCATGTGTGTATTCCTGACAGGTACTGCAAAACAAAGTGACAGAAGCCATAGGTGGCTCTTTAATCTTTTGCGCCTCTGATTCAAAACATGATAATTGTGTTCCTTAGTCAGTCTTGATCTTTAAATATAGGCCATCCAGGGTTGAAATCCTACAAGTATCAGCTCTGTGACCAGGGCTTCAGCTATAACAAGCCTGGCGTGTTTATGCCTTCTGCCTGGGTGGCTCCACAACTGCCATGTGGGCCAATTGATAGGAAACTGCCTCTTTGATCCTCCTACAGGAAGGGTAACACCCTCTGGGGCACAAGAACCATCCCTGATCTACTGGGAACGTATGCTTCACAGGCAGTAATGACATAACAAAGTGACACCCACACCAGGGTGCTGGCTACTGGAGGCCCTTTGAAGTCAGATGACATGGGGAGAGGGAGGAATTAGAGTGGCCAGAGGAGATAGCTAGGTTTAGAGAGGTGTTCCACCATCTTAGTTTTTGATAGGGCTCTCTACAACGTTCTGTCACCGGCCATTTCCTGCAGGACAAGGCACTTGTGCATGAAGGCAAGTGCAATTGTTACAACCACCTGAATTTGACCCTTTACAGCAGGCTTGCTTTGGGCAATCCCCTGTGATATTTTGCCTTTCTAATGAGGCGAAACCCCCTCGTTCTTTGACTCATCCTTGGACTCACAATCAAGAATAAGGATTCACTGGACCTGTTGGGGATACAGCCTATCCCAAAGTCCGCTGCCAGAGAGGTGAAGACAGCAGGCATTCTAGGCAAAGGCAAGCTTTGCTCTACAACCATCCCCAGATAACAGAGGCGGTGAACTTCTGTGGACCAAGTCTTCTGCTGACTACTGCGCGGGAAACTGGGTCTTGCTCACTGGAGGTGAAGGACCTCCAGGGGTAGGTGCCAGATAAATTCCTGCAGTGGAAGCCCAGCCCTTGTTCTGTACACCCTGGATTGGGTTTCCCTGCAACCCAGAAGTCTGAAAGCGGCTTGGATCCTGTTTCATTTCCTTGATACATCTGTGAGCCAGCTTGACCGTGTTTGAGACATTTTCAGCTGCCACAGGAACCACTGTGCTGCTTTTGGCACTCTATGAACATTTGAATCACTTGCTGTACTTCAAGCCATCCAGACCTCGCCTCGACTCATTGCCGCAGACTGCATCGAGCAATCTGAGCACGGGCTCAACTGCAGGAAGGCAATAGATTTGCATGCTGACTTAACCTGCTGGAAACCATCGACTCATTTGCTGACACAACCCAACAGAAGTATCCCCTCACTGCAACTAAACTGCTGTTCCAAAATGGTGGAAGCCATCAACTTAACCATTGCAAATACAGACTCGACTTGTTGCCTACTCTCCAGTCAGAGCGCATGGTGTCTTGACATCAGCTTAACTACAGAGAAAGTGCCTAGAAGCCCAACTCATGTTGTTAAGCACCCAAAAACAAGAACTAAGGTATTTTGAAGTGGCCCTATACCCTGGTCGATTTTTAAAGGACCACAGTGACTTTTAAGCTACCATTCTATACATTCCAAAGACCTATCCTTGAACAATTGACATTGCCGATAAGTCTCCTGCTTGTACAACCGTGTTTATCAACCCAGAATACCTTTCCACATCAAAGTTCTGCATTCTTTGGGCCTTATTACAAGTGTGGCGGTCTGGAAATAAGGGTGCCGGTAGCAACATACTGGCACTGTTTTCGGACCGCCAGACTACGAGTATGCCTGCAGGGGCCAGTGCCCCAGCAGGTCAAACCAGCCGGGGGCACCGGCCACTGCAAGCATGGTTTCCACAGAAGCACCAGCCCTGTTAGCTATGGTGTTGGTGCTACTGTGTCCCCATTCCCATGGAGTCCAAGTCAATTGGCATTAATGGATGGGAGGCCCCAGTAATGGGGACTTCCAATTCCCGCCGCTTGACATCCGGGGCCACCGAGACTTGTAATATCCCAGTGGCACCGGGATATCAGTCGGCAGAAACAGCGTTACGAGGTCGGCGGCAAGCCATCGGTAGCACCGGCGGGTTACAGCCAACCTCGTAATGAGGCCCTTTCGTGATTTTTTATGAGGTGCATTTTTAGTGTTGATAATTAGTTTTGTTTGCATTGATTGTTTTATTCAAGTTCGTATTTTCTATAAGCTTGAGTGATTGAACATTCTTTTATTTTGGATCCATTGTACTAAAGCTGTTTGGGTTGCTATGGTTATCAGCTCACACCCCCCCTGGGAGATATAGCACTCTGCCTGCACTACCAAGCTGTGCCAGTTGCACCTTTATGATTGGGATCACTGCTGGTTTAGTAGTAGTTTGGGTCTGGGTAGGCAGTTTTGCCACTTCTCACCCATTTACTCCGGCAGCGGAGAAGACATTTTGCCATACTTTGCTCAGAGGCAGACTGAAGATTAAGAAGACAGTCAGGTCATGACGGTGAGACAATGAGCCCCGATACAGGTCTACATTACCTATTTAAAATATTCTGTAGAGGATAACACTTTGCTTGAGCTATTTGGAGGATATTGAGCAAACTGAACTGAAAATCAATAGGTCCTGTTCCATGTTTACTCAAGAGATGAGTTGGTGAAGGGGAGGGCTTTTGGCGAGTAGTGTAAACCGGCCAGTGCCCAAGTGAATGGAACCATCATCATGGCTCCCTGCGCTCCGTGATCATCCATTCCAAGAGGAGGGTGGAGGTCTTTGATGGAGCAGGAAGAGTGCTTAAAACTCTCACAGAGGTCAAGAAGTGGAGCCCAGTGGGTTAGGCCCATTCCCCTGCCAGTTGGGATGCTAGTGTAGAATCCAGAGTTGTTTTAGTATGGTTATCTGTATATGTTTTGCGTTATATGTATGGGCATAGTGTGGTGGTATACTGTTTTTCACTGGCATGTTGCCAGGGGCCATTAAGGCCTGCTTTTCCTTACTCTTCATTTTACTTCAAATATTGGGATAGGCTTCAGTGAGCTATATTATATCTGTAAGAGTTTTGTACAGGAGTTGGTTGGGCTTACCATTTATGTAATTTACAAACGTGATGTGGTGCAAGTACTCCCTGGAATGCCCTCACATGATCCATGTGACGCTAACCTCTGCCTCATGCCCACTGCAAGTGTGTGAGGATGCCACCAGGTGCCATGCGGCCGGCAGCTGTCTATTAGACACAGGCGACAAGGGGACACAATACCCCAAAAGCGCTGTGGAATGATGGCAGGAGCAACCCTCATAATATGCCCGGCATACCCATTGAGGAGGCAAAGATATGGATAAGAAGGGTGTGACTGAAGAAGACTACGGGCAAGACAAATGATCCCAAGGGGTGACATGCAGGTGACTCCTGTTGGGGAGCAATGCTAAAGCAGACATATAATCTACTGAGGATTGAGGGAGGACCTGGTTCTGGTGGGCCGTGGGGTGTTTTGGGTTATATTTAGATTTGAGATAATTTTTTACTGCAGGATATAGGACTTGTTAGATTGAGTTGGAAATGGCAAATTTAAGTGCATACAACAGCTCGAGAACTGTTTGTAGACCTCTTTAAATGGCATAGCTATACAGTGTGCCTCGGTGACCCCCTTAGCTAGCCCCAGACCAGTTGATTTGCGCTTAGTTGAGCCGATTATCGGATAGCAGTTGGTAGCTGCCTCTTAGCAATTTAAGGATGGGATAGGAAAAGGAGTCAAATTTACCTCTTGGTATGTTCATGGACTCATCATTGAGATAGAAGGTGGGATGATCATGTCCCTTGTTAAAGGCCATGAGACAGATATAGCCCTACGGTTGGAGACCCACCTGGTTGATGCATAGTCAGTGAATTTGAGGAACGTGTGGGTGTGGCAGGAGATCATCGCTACCTTCACCACCTGTTCCATAGGAGGGGGTATCCCGATCCACAAAAAGCAACAGGTTAAGAGGAATTCCTCTCACACAGACCCGCATTCAAGACATATGCTGCTCGATCTGGAATGAAACAATAAACCTATTGCTTCTAGTCAATGCTTCTCTCCTGGCCTGGACCTTTTGTGCTATTTCAGATAAAGTAGTCACCATGAATTGTCATAATATTATAGTAGGCAGGGACTTCAACTTGGTTCCAGACGCTATCTTTGATAGAAGTTCCTCTGCTAGTGACAAACCGCAGCGATGTTGCTTGCTCTGATTAGGGCACTAGATCTGGTGAACACATGGAGAATTTGTAACCCTGATGGGCGGGACTACACAATTTATTCTTCGGTCTATTATAGTCTATCCTGAGCAAATTTATTTTGTCAACGAGGCCCATTTTGCAGAATTTGGGTGAGACAAAAATAGGTAGCCTTCAACTATCAGATCAGTCACCGGTGAATGTGGTTGTGGCCAGGAAATATAGAAGAGGGTATGGCTGAGGTGTAGACTAGATCGTTTCCTCTTAAAGAACAAAGCGTTTTAAAATTCCCACAGCATAGAAATTAGAGAGATTTTAGACAGAATTATAATGAATTTGATCAAACGTCAGATAACACTGCACATCCCATAAGGTCGACTTCAAGAGAAGATCGAATGAAGAAGCGAAGCTTCGGGAGTTGCTGAAGGTGAAAATACTGGGGAGGGAGTATGGAAGTGCGAAGAGATATCGGGCGGGGGAGACGCAGTGGAGCAGAGATTGAAAATAGAGCACTGTATTATAAAATCAAGAGATTCTACACCTGCAAGGTGGAGTACGCCTTGTAGCGCACAAACCAGAAGTATTGGTACTCGGGCGAGAAACCTGAGGATCACCTGAAGATCACAAACCAGTAGATGTGTGTGCATGGCATGAACGACAATAGAGGACGACCTCTCGTGGTGAATTACGCAGTCATTAAGAGGCAGTTTCAAGGAATTGTATACTAGTGAAAAAAGTCAATTGGCATTGATGGATGGGTTTCTGAACAACCATACCTTGCAAGCAGCCAACTGTGAGGACCGGGAGATGTACTGGAGCAGGTGAGCGAGGTGATGTGGTGGATGCAGCCAAGTGAGTCCCTTGGGCTGGATGGACTTCTAGTGGAGCTATACAAGGAACTGAAAGGTGAACTCCTACCATTTTACACTAAGGTGGTTGAAGAATATTGGTGCTCTAGTTGGCAAAAGTGTTCCCTGAAGAAATTAAACAATCTACGGAGACAGTAATACATAAAGCAGGCAGAGACCCTGAAAACTGTGAATGTTGCAGGCCAATCTCGTTGCTTAATGTGGACTCTGAGCTACTGACCACAGGGTTTGTGATGAGCAAGTTATTGGTACACCCCACTGTGTTCCACTCGGGACAATCTGGCTTTGTGAAGGATAGGAGAAAGGCTGACAACACCAGGGACGTCATTTGATCAAAATGCCAGGGGCAGCGGAAGTGATATCACACGACCCTTGAATACTGATGGCATCACAGGAAGTGATGTCATCTGACCCCACCGTGAAGTGACTGCACGGGAAGAGATGGGAAATGACCTTTCGCCCGTTGCCAAAACAGGAAGTGGCATCATATAGCATTGTTCCTATGTACACTACAAAAAATATGGTTGCAATAGCACTATAATGTGTTATACATTTCATACAAGAATGGATCACCGTATGTATCGTTAGGATCAGTGTGTATAGGGCCCAGTTTACCAAATGACTGCAAATGCAGCAGACGTCCAAGGCCAAATGATAATGATGCGCTTAAGCACTTGATATCTATATATATATTTGTGAAAGTGTGTTTGTATGCTCAGGGTTGGCTGGAGCCCCATAACAGTTGGTGGGCTGAAACCTCCTCAGCCTTGGGCCGTCCACCTTAAAGGATGACACAAGCCCATTGAACAAGCTGGGAGAAGTGCCTCATTGAGCAGCTCATGATGTCCACCTTAAAGGACGACACAAGCCCATTGAACAAGCTGGGAGAAGTGCCTCATTGAGCAGCTCATGATGTCCGCCTTAAAGGACGACACAAGCCCATTAAACAAGCTGGGAGAAGTGCCTCATTGAGCAGCTCCTGATGTCAACCTTAAAGGACGACACAAGCCCATTGAACAAGCTGGGAGAAGTGCCTCATTGAGCAGCTCATGATGTCCAGCTTAAAGGGCACTTTCGAGCCAGTCGAGTTCCTCGAGCTACAATTGACTACTACGGTGACCGGTGTCACGCCGCAGTCGCTTAAAGACATCCGAGACGTCTCGACCAGTGTTTCAGAACCACCGATAAGCACTGATACAGCGATTCCTGACCCAGACCCGCTTTGTAGGCCAGCCTGCAGCTGTTCATTCAGCTTTGCTCGCTGAACCTTCTTGCCTGATACCTGCAGCTGTCTCCCATCTTGAATTATGTCACAGAAGCCTGCAAATCACCCTGAAGCCGACTCAAACCTGTCAAGTACCAAGAACACCTACAGCACAAGGTACATTGTGGTTCTGTCAACATAGTCCTTCCCGAAGGCTCCTAGAGACAAATTAAGACCCACTGCTACCTTTGTGCTGAAGCCAAGTAACCTTAAACTGTTGTGATTATTAACCATACCGACTACCCTCTTGTCAATATCCAGAGATGCATCCCTTTTCCTTCTTTGAAACTGGCTGTTCTATGCATTACTTTACAGGGTGGGTTGTATTTCGTAGCTTTGCTAGTACTGTCTGTTGTGAGTTAAATAAAGTAGATATTTTTTATAAAACCATTACTGGACAGTCCCTTTTATCATTGGGTGATAATTGTTTTTTCGCTATGTTGCAACTAACCAACGATCCACAACCTTTTGGAGGTAAGCCTGCCATTTCATCCACGTTACCAAAATTGGACAAGGAGGTTTCTAATTTGCTTGTTATTCCATGTGCTTTGATCCCTTCTGGTTTACTAGAGGTGTGGGGCTGACTGATGGCTTAGAAACAGATACTCACCACTGCACCACTGGTGCCCCAGAAGTTGATTTGTCACATTGGTGGCAGTAGTGGGATCTAATTGGAGCCTTTGGCACAGGCCAGTCACAAAACAATAAAAGTACTGTTGCAGGCAACTTTTCAACACTGCTAGGTATTTCTTAATAATCATGGATCTTGCCATAGAGACTGTGAAAGGCATGAGCATGGATGTCCTGCGTGTCCTATGTCAAGGGAGGGGACTAACAGCACCAGGATTAATAAACCTGAGTTGCTGACCAGCCTCCAAGCTTGGGTAGAACTTAGGGTGACTGGGCAAGTGACCCCAGGAGACAGGCTAGGCCCTCTGTACCTGAATGAAGAAGGCCTTCCAGAAGGGGTGGTGGAAGATGGTGAGGAAGACAGCAGTAGTATTTCTCACCAACCATCCCTCAGGGGGCAAGTGTGGTTTCCCAGCACTCCAGAGTGTCAGTGAGGTCAGGAGCTAGTGCGGCATCCCGCAGGTCCCAGGCATCGGCACCGCCTCTAAGTGGCCCAGTAATTGTTCTGACTGTTAATGATGTAGCAGCTCTAAAGCTACTGCTGAAGGGGAGGAGGCTAGCACTGGAGGAACAAAAACAGCATACAGTACCAACAACAGTAGTGGCTCAAACCAGGGTGCCTGGGATAAGACCCAGTGCCATATCCCCAAAGACTTAATGCATGCTTACAAAGTTGGGTAGGACATTTTTGACTGGTTTGAAGTGCTCAAGCTTGCTTTTCAGCTACAGGAGATGGACGAGGTACTGTGAGGGGCAGCCCTGATGAGTCGCGTACCAGCACCAGGGACTGATGCAATTCTTCTGTTAACATTTGAGGAAAGGCCTGTTTATGAGAGTATGAAGGTGATCTGCCTAAGGAAGTTCTGTAAAACATGCAAACACACAGGAGCCCAACATGGCTGCCTAATCCAGCCGCTCCAAGACCCCTGAGGAGATGCAGGAGCACCGGAGCACCTTTGGGGTAATGCAAAGCATGTAATGAGATGAGCACTGATCTAACACGGTTGGTGGCTGCAGGCAAACTTTCTCCCACAGTAGCAGCACAGGAAGGGTGGAACAAGAGGCAAAAAATAGAGAGGTGGGCGGGTCCTCCTAGCCAAACGCAGGAGTGAGGTGGCACAGAAGGCGCGCTTGGCTAAGCGCGGCAGACGAGCCCGGGAAGCACCTAACCAGCAGCACTGCATGAGCGAGGGAATGCCTGTCAGCTGCGTGGCTGTTGGAAGAGCACCTGAGCGGACGGTGGATGAAACTGGGGAGCACCACTGCATCGCAGCATGAGAGGGTGAGGGAGTGAGGGGCCCGGAGGGAGAGTGACCAGAGGGAGAGTGCCAGAGCTGACTGGGGAAAACCACAGCACACAGCTGCAAGAGGAAAGCAGGAGCCTGCACAGCACATAGCTTGCCCACGTTGGGGGACACAATACTGCAGTCCAAGCACACAGCATGACTCATGCGCTGCGGCCCTGGCAGAAACACTGACAGGGAGGTCTGGTGGCCATGTACTGCGCACGTGAGCAGGAGATATAAGCTCCCTGTTGCCATCATATGGAGCTAAGCCCATGGCTGGGAAAGAATGAGTTAGTTCATCAGACAGGAGGCTGCTTGCCTGCAGAAGGTGGTGCCCCTCCCCCCCCCCCCACTGGAGGAGATAGCACTGTGACTGATAGTGCCGACAGCACCGGAATTGTGCTGGTGGGAGAGGAGTTGAGCCTCATAGCAACACATTGGAGTGGGTAACCAGGGTCTGTGCATGAGAGCCGGAGAACACTGATGCCTGGAGCACAGCATATAGAGCTCTGCGTGGGTGAGGCCCAAGTAGTGAGCAGTGGAGGAGAGAGCCGGAGATCTGAGCAACTATTCCTATGGGTAGAAGCTTCTGATCAATGCTTCTGAAAACCGAACGTCACAACGCAGGTTGGCACGACGTGGCGCCTATGGTACAACATTGAGTTCCTTCTGGTCAATCCCCGGCAGGCTGCAGACACGAGGAAGCCTACCGCGACAAGTGCAGATCCAACGAAGAAAGGAGAAGTTAGGAGAAGTTACGGAGGAAGCCACACAAGTCACGGAAAAGGGGCTCTCCAAAGCAGACCTTATTGACTGTTTGCAGAGCTTAAAAGAGGAACTGAAAGAGGAGCTCCATACGGGCAGAGGTGAAAAGCAGAGAATCTCTGAATCCTCTGTGGCTGGGTACAGCAGGTTGTCAAGAATAATGTTGGACCGTGTTCACAGGGTGGGACTCCTTAGAAGAATGCAGAAAGCCCATCCGAGGGACCTAATAATGAAACGACACTCGTATCTCACCATGGAGGAGATACTGCGTGCATCGAGAAAGTTGGGCATCATCTCCTTCCAAGGGCAATCACTCTTAATCTTCCAGGAGATAGAGGCACTCACCTTATAAATAAGGCAAGTCTTCCAGCAGAATACAGGGAAGCTGTAAAATGGAGGCATCCAATACAGGTGGACATTCCCATTTGATCTGGTGTTTACCTGGAAAGGGCATGAGACAAGATGCAAGACAGTAGAGGAAGCTGTGCCGATTATCGGAATGCAGATCCACAGCGAACAAGGAAAAGTGCACGAGACACGATGGCCCAAAATACCACCGCGCAGGTGACCCCGCGGCCTAAGCATCAAAGAGAAGCCGACCCAGTCACTATAAATTACTCGGAGAATACAATATGCCTGCAAGTATGAGAGATACTCGGGTGATCGAATTGAGGGCCTCAGCGTTACCTAAAGGAAGTATGGGAAATGGGGAGGAGGATTGTAGCTTGCCTCAATACATCACCTCGGGTCAGAGGTGGTGGTGAGGGAGTGGGTGGGTGGTCAGGGGAAGGGGGTGAAAGGGAGGGGGTACTCCATTCACAACAAGTTATAGCATGAAGGAGTTTGGGAGGAAGCGCTCGCGGGATGCACAACTCAATCACATGCACAGGGACACCGAGTGGCAGGCTTCTGGGCTCTGACAAATATTGTAAGGGGTCTTAACACCCCACAAAAGAGAGGAAGACTATTGATGATCATGTCTGCAAATAGATGTGGCATGCATACAGGAGACATACCTAATGAGTAAAGACAGACATAAGATGCACTCAAAACACTACCCCCATCAATTCTAGGGCAGGCATCATGATGGGAAGGCAGGTCCAATTCCTCCCGAAAAAGACGAAGTCTGATAAGGAGGGAAGATAATGAGGGATGGTTCAATGGGGTGCTACTCACTATAGCTGGCGATGCGTGGAAGAGCGGGCACAATGAATTTTGCTGTGCAGTACTATGAGACTTGGTGGAGTTCGCCACGGGGGAGGTACGCATGGCAGGAGACCTCAACATGACCTTGGACCGAAACTGGGATGTCTCCAAGGGCACTTATATGGGTACAACCCAGCCACTGAAATCTCTCTTACGGGGTTTGGAAGAGAATGGACTGCTGGATACCTGGAGGCAAATGAACCCTGGTGCACAGGATTTCTCCTCCTACTCCGACGTACACAAAGTATATTCTAGGCTGGATTACATCATGGTGGGCAGGGGGGTCTTGCCAAGAGTGGAATCAGCAGAAGTAGGCATGATCACATACTCAGACCATGCACGGGTGGTTATTACCTGGGACTTACAACCAAGGGAACAGAAACCATCATACTGGAGACTAAACTCTTTTCTGCTCCACGAACCGATATGTAGAACGGAAACTGGCAAACTAGAGAAAACAGGAGTCTCTTAAACCCTACATTAGAGGGGAGCTAATCTGAAAGGGAGCAAGGCTACGAAAAGTTTGAGCATCGGAAGTGGAGAACCTGTTATCGCAGACAAAAGTACTAAAGGCGCAGTATCAGGACTCGGCCCGCAGAACGTTTATCGGAAACTCCAGGCGTTGAGGGGCCAAATCAAAGTGATAGAAGGGAATAAAGCAGAATACATTCTGCTGTAAATCAAGCAACGGCACTACGAACATGGCAACAGGGCAAGCAAATTGTTGGCCTGGAAGCTTAAGGCCTGTGCCTTTAAAAGTGCCATTGGAGATCTGTGTTCACCTGATGGGAGCTTAGTCATATCAGAAAAATGGGATGTGTTTGACCGTTTCTATAGAGAATTATATACCTTGGACTCCCCGACTCAGCAGTCGATAGACGTATTTCTGGGGAAGTGTACTATGCTGATGTTGACAGAGGCCCAGGAACAGGTGTTGGGAGGCTATCTTAATGGCCATTGGCTCCCTTAAAGCAAATAAAGCCCTGAGTTTGGATGGTTTCACCCCTGAATGTTATATGTTATTCTGGGAGCCCTTCATATTTTATTCAATGCGATCTGGAGGGAGAGGAGGGTGCTGAGTTCGATGGAAGAAGCAAGGGTCTCAGTGATGACTAAAGAGGGGATATACCCCGGTCTATGCTTTTCTTATCACCCCATAGCACTAAATATCAATAGAAAGCTGTACACCAAGATCTTAGCAACATGATTCGACCAGGTGTTCCCAACCTTGGTGGAGGTTGATCAGTTGGGATTTGTGGCAGGAAGACAGGTAGCGACAACACTAGGCGGGTGATAGATCTTATTGACATCAGACATAAGACAAAAACCCCAGGGATACTAGTAGCCTTAGATGTGGAAAAGGCATTTGATCGGGTGGAGTGGAGGTATTTGCGGGCTGTGTTACACAAGTTTGCCCTAGGTGAGAACCTTATACGAGGTATATTTGCGCTATATGGGTCACCCTCTGGGAAAGTGGTGATTAATGAGTAATTATCCCTCTGCAATGAGCACCCGCTCTTGCACCCAAAGAGACAGGATTGTTGGTATTGTGGAGCTGAGGTGATGTTGTGTGAGGATGTTGCGATTCACCTTGCTTGCTGTACTCTCTGGGATTCACAGAGTGGCTCTCTGTAGGTGAACAAATGGAGTGAGTGAGACTCTGTGAGGAGAGGGGATGGCCTTACTCATATCCACACGTGAAGCTTCTTACTGCCACTTAGTAAGGCTTTCCAGTTGTGTCTTTTCTGTAGTTGTAAATTCCCTTTCTGAGAAGCCATGCTAAAAGATGAGGTTCGTTGCTTCAGTCTTAGTTATCTGCAAAACGACAGTGTTAATGCGTGGTTAATAATTTTTAAATGTCTTCAAGGAATGTTCTGATATTAATATTCTTCTTCTGTTATGCTTGACCTCCTTACTAGTTTAATCCTTATCACCTTTTGTGTTTCTTTATAGGTTGAATTAAGCTTTCCAGGAATGAAGTGCAAACTTTTCATAGGAATGTTTTGAATCGTTGAATCCGCAGTAACGAGGAGCGTGATTTCAGGATTGACGCTCAATATGCTATTAGCGCCGGATCACGGGTTTGGCGGAACGGTAAGCTCCCATTCCCCATTGGGCACATTCGGGAATTTCCCATTCCCCATTGGGCCCAATGGGGAATGTTTGGCTCTATTACCGCCGGCGGCGCTATTACCGGTAATATCGCTGAAAATCATCAAAATCGTGGCCGATTTGGCCCCAGCTCAGAGCTGGGGGTAAATCCGCCAAGCCTGCGATTTGGCGGATGCTTATATGCGGTGGTAATAGAGTTACCGCCGTATTTAAGGGTTACTGCCAAAATCGTGATGGCGCTGTATATGTTAGAATCGCTGAGTGCAGCATAGCTTCCAAAGTGGAGTGCGCAATGCAAATGCAAGCACGTTTTGTCCCCATTGACCTCATGGGTTGTGAAACTATGACCAGCGTGGCAGTTGCGAATGAGTGCTCCGTTAAGTCACGGGCCACGCTGCACAGATGATCGGGCAATCCGTTAGCTTCATGGATGCCTCTCTGTAATTAACCTTCATGCACTAGAACAAATGATACACTTACTCGTTGCGTCATAGAGTTTTTCGGGATGTCGGATCACACTGTGGTTTGAAGCGCGCTCCGTGTGACTTCAGTTTGTGCTTCCAATGCGTTAGGGCGAAAGAGGCAATTTCGGTCGTGAACAGCTGAAGAACTTGGCAGATTGGAGTCTTGTATTTTTTATAGTCTGAATTTCGAGTAACACTGCACTGCTCTTAATGTCTCACATATGAAGACTGTTAAGTTATTCTTGTGTGACGTGGTTTGTTTTCTCTTGGTCAGGGTTCCAGAACTAACTCTTGTTCTGGAACCACTTTGTATTGTTGGTGCTTACTGGGTGCAGTGCCTGTTGCCTGCTCCTAACTCTTTATTCAACTTGTGTTGTGTCCACTTGCATCTAACAAAGACCTAAACAGCAGCCATCTTGGTGGTCTTCCTGCTAATAAGTGAGCAGCCATTTTAGCATGGTGTCTTTGCATCAGGTTTGCCCAGGTAATCAGTGGTTGGATTTTAGATAACTGCTTGATGTTTCTCACAGGGTTTTGACCATGGATTCCTGACAGGGTCAGTGGGTGGAAGGGCGGTTTGAGGTGGGGGATTGGGGGCAGGGGGTAGAGGGTAGGAGTTAAGAGTCAGTTACAAAGTTGAAGTTGTTATGTAGAGCTGAGATGTGGATATAATTTACAACTTCATTGCTGTGTGCTCAACTTGAGTTTAGTTATTGAGATCTTGTAATTCTGAAACTTAATCAAAAAGATTTTACCACAAAAAAAAAGAAAACTGAACAGTATCTCAAGAACTTCAGAGTGCTCGGAAAGAAAAGTGGGCAGCCATTTGAACTTTTCACACACTTGTTGAAATATCTGAGCAGGCGGGTGTCTGGTAACAAAGTTGACACATTTAAAGGGATGTACAATTTGATTACATGTGAGCATGTCTTGAAGAATTGTGCGGTTGACCTACATCCAGCATATTGTGAACAACAATATTACAGACCCTAGGGAGCTTGCAAATGCTGTCGACCAGTTTGTCAGTACATGAGTTCAGGAAAAAGGCTCACACGAGCAGACCCAAACCAGAGGAGAAATCTTCAGATCAAACAGTTAACAAGGATGCGAAGGACAAAGGTCCACCCCACTCCTCTTCGAAGTCAGGTCCCCAAAATATAAAGGAAAATCCCAAAACGTTAGTGCAGCTGAACACACCAAGAAGAAGTGTGCAGGCACCTCTAACACTGGGACACCTGCTTTCTCACCCCCAAAGTTTGTTTTGTGTGTAAGACGGGGCCATAGGAAAGGCGATCCTCCTTGCAAGGGCACGTTTTTCCTGCAGCCTACCACCTACGCCGGCGGGCTATGCCGGCATGTTTCAAAGGTCTTCAAAGGCCATACGATGCTGTCTGGCCCTCCATTCACCAACCCAGGTACCCCCTCATCAAAGGAGTTCTCTTTTCGCCCGACAACACTGGAGCCACACCACAGATGCCCTGAGATGCTGCAATGCATCATGAAGACTCTCCAGTCCTGCTCCATGCTGTAATCGCTGCCGCCATTCAACCTAATACATTGTTGGCCACTCAGTTGTACGGGGCCAGGACCCTTCAGTCAAGCATCCTGATTGGTCGACTCGTTTTTTCTTGTGGCTTACCATGCACACCGGCAGGAGGAGCCAGCCTGTTTCAAAGGCCTTCTAAGGCCACACGACCTTGTCTGGCCCTGTCTGGCTGTGCTGGCCTCCCTTTCCCATCCACGCATCATCGATTCAAAGGCTCAGTTCTTAACTGGCTCACCTCTTACCTCTCCCACTGCTCTTTCGCTGTCTCTTGTGGAGGACGAACCTCTACTACCTTCCCTCTCAAATACGGCGTCCACAAAGGCTCTGTCTTCGGACCCTTATATTCTCTCTTTACACCTCACTCCTTGCCCCCATCATCTGCTCCTTCGGGATTTCCCACCATTTCTACACCGATAACACCCAACTGTTCCTCTCCTTTTCCTCCTTCACCTCTGACTTACATCTAAACCTCTCTTCCTGTCTTACTGCTATTAAAGACTGGATGTCATCTCATTATCTCTCTCGTAACTCTGACAAAACTGAGGTCTTGTACTTTCCTCCTAACTCCCTACCCTCCCCATCTCCCCCTCCTTCCACCTGTTTTCCCCCTTCTAATCTTCCAATTTCCAACCATGCTCATAATCTAGGTATTTACTTTGACTCTTCCCTCTCCTTCTCACATCATATCTCCCTCCCTTCTCTGGAATGTCACTCTCATCTCTTTAACATCTGTAAAGTCCGTCCCTCTCTCACCTTCTATGCTACCAAACTTTTAATTTCCTCCCTCATCTTTTCTCGCTTTTCTATTGTTCTTCTCTTTTCTTCAGTCTTCCCGCTTCCCATCTGGCCCCCTTCAAATCTCTTTATCACTGTGCCATCCGTATTCTGTTTACTCTCTCCCCATGACTCTATCTCCAACTCACTTTCTTACCTAGGATGGCTCTTTTCCACTCCCAACTTAAATTCACTTCCTTTGTCTTGTCTTTAAATCTTTTCATAATCTCGCCCCCCCTTACCTCGCTTCTCTCCTCTCATTCTACACCCCATCTCACTCCCTTCGTTCTGCTGATCTCTTCTTACTTTCTGTCCCCCCACCACCATGTGACTCTTCTTGTTTCCACTCCTTTTAGCTCCTTGCCCCCTTGCACTGGAACTCCCCACTTCTCTCTAGCCGCTCATCCCCCACCTATTCCTCCTTCCGCTCCTCATTGATAGAACTTCTTCTTCACTCCCCTCTTTGATACCTTCCCTCTTTCCATTCCCTCCCTCCCTTTATTACCTCTCCATGTCCTACTTATCTTTATCTTTCCCGTCTCTCCTATGATCTCCTCTCTTTTATCGCTCACTTCACTCATTTTTTTTCTCTCCTTTTCTTTTCCCTTACCTCCCCTCTCCTCTCCTTTCTTCTTGCAAATTGTTCTAAATGCCGATTTTAAGACTTGATTCATGTATACTGTTTTGCTTCTACTGTTCCATGTTTGATGTGTTTCTTGTTGTTAACTGTAAAGCGCCTTGGATTAAGTCGCAATATAAAATAATAAATAAATAAATACCTGCTTAATTGCACATCTGACATGGCCTCCCTTACCACGAGGTGAGGCATTACCAGACTGTGCACCCACACAAATGTTTTTCTCGCTTATCTGCACATCTGATGTTGCCCCCGTACCATGAGGTGAGGCATTACCAGACTGTGCACCCACACAAATGTTTTTCTCGCTTATCTGCAAATCTGATGTTGCCCCCGTACCATGAGGTGCTGGATTGCCAGACTGTGTACCCACACAAATGTTGTTTTTCTCACTTATTTGCACATCTGACGTTAGCCTGTACCATGAGATGAGGCATTACCAGATTGTGCTTTCACGATTTACCCTTATGACGCATGGTCCTGACGCT
The DNA here is from genome assembly GCF_040938575.1 of Ambystoma mexicanum. Lineage (NCBI taxonomy): Eukaryota > Metazoa > Chordata > Amphibia > Caudata > Ambystomatidae > Ambystoma > Ambystoma mexicanum. Next base: position 77,472,014 of record NC_090934.1, read on the forward strand.
GCTCCCGTCCCATGACATGAAGCATTACCAGACTGTGCACCCACACAAATGTTTTTTTGTGCTTATGGGCACATCTGATATTACCCCCGTACCATGACGTGAGGCATTACGAGACTGTGCACCCACACAAATGTTGTTTTTCTTGCTTAATTGCACATCTGACATGGCCTCCCTTACCATGAGGTGAGGCATTACCAGACTGTGCACCCACACAAATGTTTTTCTCGCTTATCTGCACATCTGATGTTGCCCCCGTACCATGAGGTGAGGCATTACCAGATTGTGCACCCACACAAATGTTTTTTCTCGCTTATCTGCACATCTGATGTTGCCCCTGTACCATGAGGTACTGGATTGCCAGACTGTGCACCCACACAAATGTTGTTTTTCTCACTTATTTGCACATCTGACGTTCGCCCGTACCATGAGGTGAGGCATTACCAGATTGTGCTTTCACGATTTACCCTTATGACGCATGGTCCTGACGCTGCCCCCGTCCCATGACATGAAGCATTACCAGACTGTGCGCCCACACACATGTTTTTCTTGCTTAATTGCACATCTGACATGGCCTCCCTTACCATTAGGTGAGGCATGACCAGTTTGCGCACCCACACAAATTTTATTTTCGTCTTATTTGCACATCTGACGTTGCCCCCATACCATGCAGTGAGGCATTACCAGACTGTGCACCCACACAAATGTTTTTCTCGCTTATCTGCACATCTGATGTTGCCCCCGTACCATGAGGTGAGGCATTACCAGACTGTGCACCCACAGAAATGTTTTTCTCGCTTATCTGCACATCTGATGTTGCCCCCGTACCATGAGGTGAGGCATTACCAGACTGTGCACCCACAGAAATGTTTTTCTTGCTTATCTGCACATCTGATGTTGCCCCCGTACCATGAGGTAAGGCATTACCAGACTGTGCTTTCACAATGCACCCATAGGATGTAACTTGTATGCATGGTCCCTCACTTTATAGACTGTGCTTATCGGACTTGTACTGTAACACTAGCGCCTAGAGGCCTCAGGGCTTTGCACACTGCTATAAATGTAAAAAGAAATAAATACAATACATACAGGTTAATGAAGAATCCCAATTTGATAGTGATCCCATGCCTAGGATTGCCGATCTTATTGACAGGTTAGGAGATTATGTATATCTTTCCACAATTGATCTGACTAAAGGATATTGGCAAGTCTCAGTCAACCACCCGTGATAAACCGAAAACTGCCTTTCCACCCCCCTAGGTCTTTTTCGATTCAAAGTTTTACCTTTTGGTTTGCATGAGGCCCCCGCCACCTTTCAAGGATTGATGGATCAAGTTCTTCAGCCATATGCTTCTTTTTGCAGAGCTTATATTGATGATATTATCATCCAATAGTGGAAAAGACATATGTCTCATTTATATCTGGTTACCCAAGCTCTACGGAAAGTGGGATTTACTGCAAATCCAGAGAAATGTCATCCAGCTAGATCTGCAGTGAAATACCTAGGCATCTTTGTAGGAAATGGATTGGTCCAACCTCAAACTGTAAAGGTTAAAGCAGTTGAAGAAACCCCCGTTCCTAAAACTAAGAAAGAATGAAGGGCCTTTCTGGGGCTAGTTGGATATTATAGACGATGAATTCCTGGTCGAGGAGGGCTTGGTGTAGATGATGAAAAACACGGCAAGAAGATAGAGCCCTGATGGACACCACAAGTGGACAGTGAGATACAAGAGAGAAAAGGGACCAGTTGAACCTAGGAGGGTTGGTCAGAGAGGAAAGAGGTCAATCAGTTCACAGCCAGGTCCGTGATGCCAAGGGTACCCTAGAGCCGATTTATTAGGGTGGCATGATTAACCATATCAAAGGTAGAGGAAAGGTCAAGAGGGATGAGAACGGAAGGAGGGTTGGACTCAAGCTTAGAGAGCAAGTCATCACGGGTGTTCAGGAGTGCAGTTTCCATGCCTCTGGCTGCTCTGAAAACAGGCTGGTGTCCGTGGAGACAACCAACAGATTCAGTGTGGTGGATAAGCTGGGAGAGGATCAGCTTCTCCAAGAGTTTGCCCAGGAAGGGGGTAATGGAGATAGGGCAGTAGTTAGCAGGACAGGAGGGGTCGGCAGAAGGTTTTTTTGAGGAGAGGGTGCACAAAGGAGTTCTTGAGGAGTAGCGAGAAGGATCCAGTGGCAAAGGAGTGATTGCAGAAATCAGCTAAAGTTGGAAGAAGGGAGGCAATGTAGTCCTTGATAGTTCTGGAGGAGCAGGAGAGCACCTTTTGGAGAAGACTTTAATAGAGCGGACTTGTCTAGAGACATCATCAAGTGATATGAGAGAGAAAGAGGAAAGAAGGAAGGAAGGGACGAGGGGAGACAAGGGAGACCTGCAAGCAGGTAACGGAGTGGTGCGGAGGAGAGTGAGGACAGGATGTTCTGAGTTTTAGTAATGAAGTGAGAGGCCAGTGCAGTGCAGAGGACCATGGAAGGCAGAGGAGAAATGGAGACTGCAGTAGGACTGGCAAGTTCCTTGCAGATTTTGAAAAGTTCAGCCATGTTTTTTGTGGCCCCAGAGATGCGTGCTTGGATATGGGAATTCATCTTCGAGCAGATGGACAGTCTGTATTGCCTTTGGAGCAGGTGGCAGACCAATCTGTCAGAGGATGTGCTCGAAGCCTGCCACTTCCTCTCAGCAGCTCTGCAATTGTGTTTCATAGAGGCCAGGTCAGAGTCATACCAGGAGTTGCGCTTGGAGGCAGGCTTCATGCAGATTGTCATTACCAGGGTAAGGATGTCTTGAATGTTGGAGATGGAGAGTTGAAGTTTAGTAAGGGCTGTGTCAGAGTGAGAGTCAGTGGCAGGAGTGGGAATGGGAATGAAGGTGGCGCTAAAAGCAGCAACTGATATTCACTTCATTGGTTGGATTGATGGAAAAGGAGACTGGCGGTGTGGTAGGGGCTTAGCTGCAGGACCCAGGAGGTTCAGATGAGAGGACAGGAGAGCAGGATCAGACCAGGAGAGAGGTGTAGTGAGAGGGTTGGAGATGGGGATGTCTGCTGAGATGAGAGCATCCAAGGTGTGTCCGGCTGAGTGCACAGGACCAGAGAGACGAATGGAGAGGGAAAGAGAGTCACAGAGGTTGAGGAAGAGTCCAGATGATGCATCAGGGGAGTCAAGGTGAATATTGAAGTCTCTGAGGAGGAGAAGCTTGGAGGTGGAGACAGGGAGAGAAGCAGTGAGGTCAGACTGTGATGCTGGAAATGCATTGGAGGGACAGGGCCTCCCTGTCCTTGTCCTGTAGTCCTTTTTCATTTGTGTTCTGTATTGTTTTATGCCCAGGAGTCCATATGGGACTCCTGGCAGTACAGCACTTCCTGTTTTTGGTTTGGTGTACAGACACATGGGATACCCTTATGGCACCCATGGGTGGGGGTGCAACCATGTGCCCCTAGTGTATGTTTTGGGCACCTGTGTGTGGCCCACAGAGCAGGGTATGGGCTGGTGGCAACTCTATTGCCTCTTACCTTGTGTTCCCAAAGTCCTGGGAAGCCCTCACTCTGTCCCTTCCCCCTGACTGGTTGTTGGGTGGAAGTTCCATATATGGTGTTGTTGTGAAGTCCAGGCCAGACTGGCTGGAGCCTTCGCAGTGACTGTATGTTGTGATTACATCCTGTGGGTGGGACCTGCGTGAATGGAGTGTGTGACCAATATGCACTTCTTGTTGTGGATGTCTGGTTTCTGGTGTATGACACAACGACTGAGTATAGTTGGTGCACTTTAATGAGATCTGATAATAATTGTGGTACCACCTTAGAACTGTATATATTTGCCATTGTGGATTTTCTGAGCACAAAGTGAGTTATTGTGATAGTGTACATAACCTTGAATATTAATTATATAAAGACTGTGTTTTAACTAATGCAGTGTGTGGACATTCTTTTGTGGGGGCTTGGGGACTACACGCCTGCAGCACCTCCTGAGAAGCTAGGCCTTGATTGCTCGACCAGCACTACCCTATAGAGAATCTTGGCTGGGGTCCTCTGTGCCTCTCCTCTGCCATATAGAGAGCAGGAGTACAGACACCCCGCTCCAGTCTTTACACTGGTGGCAGCGGTGGGATTCTTATGGTTTTAAGAATCAGTGTATAACCGTGCCACTTACAAAATATCTGCACTTTGTTAAATTGAGGTTTAGTTGTGTACAAGATAACTGCATTACAAGCAATGCCGTCTATTGCAAATGGTAAATTGACTAGGATGAGCTTAGAGGCTCTACAGAGTGCTCGTGAAGCTAGGGAGTTAGACTTTGTAGATAAGGCTAGGGCTGAGCTTATAGCTGCCCTGGTGAACTACCAGACTGATGGTAAAACTTTTGAAGGGGGGGATGCAACCAATGAGGACTCTGCCCCTGGGGTTTTTGCTGAATCTGATTCTGGGAATGCCACCATTCCTGCTGCCTCTGTTCCAAACCCCAGCACTGCTCTTCGGGGGAAACCATGAAGATTGAACTTTTAAAATTGGAGCAATAACGGGAACAGTTAGCATTTTAATACAAAAAGTTGACAACAGAAGCGGAGTTGAAGAAAGAGGAGTTGGCACTGCTAGTGATACTCAAAGATAGGGACACTGAACACCAAAGAATCCAGATAGAGAAAGCTAGAGTGGAAACCTCAGCTAAACCAGTTGAGAGTGGCAGGTCCCCAGCCACCAAGTTTATGAAAGATTTGGTTGGTGTGTTTGTGGAGGGTTCTGATATCCTCCAGTGGATTGAAGCATTTGAGATGGCTTGTGCAATTCATGTTGTTGATAAGCGAGATTGGGCTAAGTGTTTGTTAAGCAGAGTGCCTCAGACTGGATATGACTGTATTCTGAAACTGAGTGTGGAAGAAAGGGGTCAGTATGAGTGCATGAAGTCTGCTTTGATTGCCAAGTTTGGCAAGACACCTACCCAATACCTTAAAAGGTTCAAGGATTTAAGAAACGAGAGAATGTGTCTTGGGTTGACTGGGTGAGTGCTGCGCACATGAATATGATGGGGTGGATTGATGGTTACAAGGTGAAAACGTTTGTTGAATTGTCCCACCTTTTGTTTTTTGAGCATTTTTCTGAAGCCTGTTCACCAGAGCTGCGTCAGTATGTTGCTGACCAGAACATTTTGGATCCCTTTAAGCTGGCTAAGTTGGTTGACAAGACAAGTGGGTCTCCCACCGGGTGTCCACTAAGGACTCCAGTGGGAAAGACAAGGACAAAGAAAAGGGGATCTCTCAGAAAGCTGAGGCGTCCCAGAAGCAATCACAGTCGAGTAAGCCAAAACCTTCCTCTCCTAAGACCCAAAAATATAGTGGGGATAAGTCATCTGTGGGTGGGAATAAGAGCAGTGGTCCACCTGCTGCAAAGCAGGCTCCCAGTGGTTCCAGTGCCGTAACCTGCATTCCTGGCACTTGTTGGGACTGTGGGGCTCTGGATCACAAGAGGGGTGACCCCAATTGTAAAGGTAAGGCACTTGGAGTCCAGGCTGTCAGCCTGACCTACCCTTACCCCTTGTCTGAGGTGGAGGCCACTGTCCTCCCCTCCTCTACAGGGATCACATTTGGTGCTCCTGTAGAGATTTAGTTAGTGTCCCTTGGGGCATGGGACCAATACGCAGAAGTACTGGCGACTATCCCACAGAACACCCGTAGGTTTTTGAGAAGTGTCCTCTTGAATGGCCAGCCTTCTACTGGTTTGAGAGGCACTAGGGCAAGCATGACAGTGGTGGACAGGACCCTGCTCAAGCCAGAGCACTATGTAGGTGCTCCTCTGAGAACCACCAGGTTAGCTGGTGGGACTCCCAAATTATCGCCTGTAGCCTTAGTCACATTGGAGAGAAGACAGCAAAGCTTCCTGTCCTGGTTCAGGACAATGTCCCTGATAACATTCTGTAAGGTAATGATCTAGTGGAGTCGGGGTTGATCTCTGATGGTCTCCCCCTGCTGCAGTCACTAGGTCACAGGTGACACAGGGTCTTGCTGTGAGTCAGGTACCCGAGCCAAAGGCGAGGCCTAAGGCAAGAAGACGGAAGACCAAGAAGGCCACCTCTGTGAAGGGGGCTCCTTCTCTTCCTGCTGTTCCTACAGCACCCATTGGGATCCATGCTCTGGATGGGCTGGGTCCAGTGGAAAACCCAAACTCAACTCCTGAGGGAGAAGAGACAGAAGACTCTCCTGTGGGAGAGGTTCTCAACCCGGAGGACCACCCTGATCTTCAATGCCTGCTGGCTGAAGGGGGACCCTCCAGGGCGGACTTCTGTAAGGGACAGAGAGAGTGCCACTCTCTCGAGGGTCTGAGGAAACAGGCCGTGTTCCAGGCACAAGGAGAAGTGCTTAGGACATTCCGGATCTATTGGGAGGGTGAACTCCTTGTTAGTGAGCCCACTAAGCCAGAACCTGGTGCCCTCAAGAGGTTGGTGGTACCCCAGGTTTACAGGTCCTTCCTGCTGTAGTTGGCACATGAGGTGCCATTAGCTGGTCATCTTGGTACCAAGAAGACTGAGCAGAGGCTCTCTGCCCATTTCTACTGGCCCCGGATGGGAGTGAAAGTGGAGTCCCACTGCAGGACCTGCCCAACTTGTCAGTTGTCTGGCAAGACTGGAGGCAGTGTCATTGCCCCACTGCAGCCATTGCAAGTGGTTGGCACACCGTTTGTGAGGGTGGGCATCTAAATTGTCGGTCCCCTTGACCCTCCCACTTCAGGTGAACATCGGTTCATCCAAGTCTTGGTTGATCATGCCACCAGGTACCCTGAAGCTATACCCCTTCGGACTGTTACTGCCAAGGTGGTTGCCAGGGCTCTCCTGGCATTTTCACCCGTGTTGGATTCCCTAAGGAGGTTGTCTCTGACAGACGATCCAACTTCATGTCTAGTTACAAGAAAACCATTTGGAAAGAGTGCAGGGTCACCTACAAGTTCTCCACCTCTTACCATCCCCAGACCAATAGTCTGGTTGAGAGATTTAATAAAACTATCAAGGGCATGCTAGGCGCTTTGGAATGAGGACATTGGATCTCCTACTGCCATGCCTGCTGTTCGCTTACAGAGAGGTACCTCAAGAGGATGGTGGTTTCAGCCCCTTTGAGTTACTCTTTGGACATCCCGCGAGGGGGCCTTTTGCCTTGATCAGAGAAGGTTGGGAGGACACCCCTCCAGGTCCCGCCAAGCAAGTGGGGGACTATGTGTAAGGCCTCAGATGGAGGATGACATAGATGATGGGTCAGCCGACAGCGAATCCCAAGGCCATCCAGGAATTGAATAAGTACTAGCATGACCTTAAAGCCTCGCAAGTGGATTGGACTCCGGGACAGGAAATCCTTGTGATGGAGCCCACCCAGGCTAGAGCTTTGGCAGACAAGTGGACTGGATCATCTCCAAGATGGGCGAAGTCAATTATCTGGTTGACATGGGAGCCCCTGGGGTAGCCCCTCAGGTATTCCATGTTACCAGGCTCAAGCCTTTCCACAGGCGAGCAGAAGCCTCATGTCTCTTGCTAGCTTCAGAGGATGAGAGTGAGCCCCTTCCTGATTTGCTACATAGCAACCCTCAGAATGGCTCAGTGGAGGGAGTACATCTCTCTCCCGATCTGACGACAGAGCAGCAGAGGGCCTGCAGGGCTTTGCTCCGGCAGTATGCCTCTCTGTTTTCACTGACTCCAGGCCTTACACCGTGGTGTAGGCATGAAATTGACACTGGTGACAGTGTGCCTGTCAAAAGTAGGTGCTACTGTATGTCAGATACAGTTAAGAACCACATCAAGGCTGAGGTCGCCAAGATGTTGGATCTGGGTGTTATTGAACCCTCAACCAGTCCCTGGTCCAGTCCAGTGGTCCTTGTCCCCAAGGCAAGTTCCCAGGCAGGTACCGAGGATTGGAGGTTCTGTGTGGACTACAGAGGAGTCAATGCCGTCACCAAAACTGACACGCCTCAATTGCCCCAGGCTGATGAGCTTGTGGACACCATAGGTGCTGCCAAATTTGTGAGCACCATTGACCTTACCTCAGGCTATTGGCAAATAGCTCTGACGGACCATGCCAAGGAAAAGACGCATTCTCAACACCTGAGGGACTCTACCAGTTTAGGGTCATGCCTTTTGGGTTGAAGAATGCCCCTGCCACCTTCCAGAGATTGGTCAATCATGCGCTCAGTGGGCTGGAGGCCTTTTGTGTGGCTTACTTAGACGACATTGCCATTTACAGTTCCACCTGGGAAGCGCATTTGACACATCTGGATAAGGTGTTGCAGGCCTTGAAAAGGGCTAACCTCACTATCAAGGCTACCAAGTGCCAGATAGCTCAGGGTAAAGTCACATATCTTGGTCATGAGGTAGGAGGGGGTCAAATCCAACCTCTCCCCAGTAATGTACAGGATGTACATGACTGGGAGACTCAAACTACTCAAACCCAGGTGAGAGCCTTTTTGGGCCTCACTGGGTATTATCGCAATTTCATGGCAGACTATGGAACCATAGCTACACCCCTGACAGCACTGACTTCACCCAAACAGCCGAGGAAGGTTAATTGTACTGAAGACTGTCAGAGGGCCTTTGATGGCTTGAAAGAAAGTCTGTGTAGGGCACCCGTGTTGTGTGCACCTGATTACAGCAAGCCCTTTATCGTTCAAATGGACGCCTGAGACATAGGAATTGGAGCTGTCTTGTCCCAATTAGATGACAAAGGAAGAGAACCTCCGATCATATTCGTCCGATCATATTCATCAGTAGACAACTTAAGGGTAGAGAAGTTAGATGGGCTATGGTGGAAAAGGAATGTTTTAGCATAGTTTGGAGCCTTAGGCATTTTAGACCCTACCTTACCGGGTCTACCTTCAAGGTCCAAACAGATCATAAGCCCCTGAAGTGGCTTATGCAGATGAAGGGTGAGAACCCGAAACTGCTCAGGTGGTCCATTAGCCTGCAAGGGCTAGACTTCACCATAGAGCATAGCCCAGGGAAGAGTCACGATAATGCAGATGGTCTTTCCAGAAGGTATGTTCATTGTCTGGATGAGGGTGTCTATCTCGTGGGAGATTAGGCACCCTAACCTCAGTCTGAGGGAGGGGGGCGACTGTGATGCCGGAGGATGCATTGGAGGGACAGGGCCTCCCTGTCCTTGTCCTGTTGTCCTTTTTCATTTGTGTTCTGTATTGTTTTCTTCCCAGGAGTCCATATGGGACTCCTGGCAGTGCAGCTCATCCTGTTTTTGGTTGGGTGTACAGACCCATTGGATACTCTTATGGCACCCATGGGTGTGGGTGCAACCCTGTGCCCCTAGTGTATGTTCTTGGGCACCTGTGTGTGGCCCACAGAGCAGGGTCTGGGCTGGTAGCAGCTACATTCTGAATTTGACAGGTGCTCTGAGTATTCTCCATTTTGGGATATCCAGGCCCTGCCATTGGAATCAGTTGATTCCTGGTGGGAAATAAGATGGCCCCTGTGGCCTCTTGCTTTCTATTGCCTGTTACCTTGTTTTCCCAAAGTCCTGGGAAGCCCTCACTCTGTCCCTTCCCCCTGACTCTCTGTTGGGTGGAAGTTCCATATATGGAGTTGTTGTGAAGTCCAGGCCAGACTGACTGGAGCCTTCCCAGTGACTGTATGTTGTGGGTACACCCTGTGGGTGGGACGTGGGTGAATGGAGTATGTGACCAATATGCACTTCTTGTTGTGGATGTCTGGTTTCTGGCGTATGACACAATGACTGAGACAGCCCTGCCCAAACCTGGTATGAATGCAGTGTGTAGTATTGAATGGCTGGTTACTTGTCCCAATACACATTCCTTGTTGTGAGTGTCTGAGAGGGACGAGTATGGCCTGAATGCACTGTATGCCTGATTGGCTGACTGACTGCATGAATGCCCTTCTATATGATTGGCTGCTGAGTGTGACCCAGCAGTGTGGATGAGAGACAGAATAGTATATATGGGGCCACTCACCACTGGAAATTGTTCAGAAGCTGAGTTGACACTTGAAGAGTAACTGGAACTGCTTATCCTTGATGCGCAGCTGGAAGAAGAACTGCTGCTGCATTGGTTTCGACCCAATCCGAAAGCTGTCGAGTTCATCAAGGACTGATCCGAGAGAAGAACTGGTTAGGTGCCCACTTCCCGTGCTCTAAGGGCCCATTGAGCACCGCTAACCTTCGCTAAAGCTCCCTGGAAGCCAGACCCTCGAAAGGCTGCTGACCCGGAGACGAGGACCGCCGAGGAGAACAAAGTAAAGCACCCGGACATCGACACCGTCGAAGTCCATTGCCGTCGACCAGGGTTCGGAGTATCGCCGTAACCGCTGGAGGCCTGTCGAAGTCGGGTTGCCCAGAAGAGGGGACGGCTTGAAGCCGTGCCGCCGAGGACCGGAGCTGCACGCTCCTTTGCCTGAGACTTTTGATTCAAGGATGCTCTCATCCGCCCCACCGCCCGGCTTATCCCGCCAGATAAGGCCGGCTGTCAACACGCCGAGGAGCATCCGCCGATGGGTTTACCACCACCCGAAGACCACCAAGACTTTGACGACTCAACGCCCTTGTCATGCCACAGTTTTTCAGAAACTCTTTGCGGTCCTGAACTATCAAACACCGAGATGCCCCGCACACCTCATCCTCGCAGGACGTCGCCAACGAGAACTTCCTGGATCAACTCCGTGGTCTTGGCACCATCGAACCTTTCATCGACGCTGTCAATTCCAAGTTTACCTTCTTTGACGCCTCTTGACAATCCGTGGCTCCTGCATTAAAGGGAGTCACTCAAGAAGGATCCATCAACGCCTCATCGAAGAACTCTGCTCTACCAGGTACATTGGGGGGGTTAGAAACCTTATAGAAGGAAATAAGACTTATGGAACAATATATGGACTGGGCTTGTGATATATCTTTAATTTACAGGTTGCCCAGGTAGGGGGATCTCCACACAGAATTGTGCCTAGTTGGTAGGGGTCAATATTCTGCACATTGTGCTAACCAACTGCTTCCCTCCTATATCTATTGTTGGTTACTTTTATTCCTTGAACTGTGAGACATTTGACCAGAGTATAGTTGATTCACTTTAATGAGATCTGATAAAAATTGTGGTACCACTTTAGAACTGTATATATTTGCCATTGTGGATTTTCTGAGCACAAAGTGAGTTATTGAGATAGTGTACATAACCTTAAATATTAATTATATAAAGACTGTGTTTTAACTAATACAGTGTGTGGACATTCCTTTGTGGGGGCTTGGGGACTACACTGTACTTAAGAACCAGCCTGCATCACCTCCTTAGAAGCTAGGCCTTGATTGCTCGACCAGCGCTACCCTATAGAGAATCTTGGCTGGGGTCCTCTGTTCCTCTCCTCTGCCATATAGAGAGCAGGAGTACAGACACACCCCTCCAGTCTTTACACAGACCACTCTGAAAGAAAGATGGGGACCACACCAGGGGGCCTGCAGATGGTGACCCGAGTCAGCGAGAAGATAGGAGAGACACCAAGCATGCAGACGAGGCATTTGAAGGAGGAGAGTAGGACTGAGTACCTATGATAGAAGCAGTGACCCATTCAGGGAAGATCAGGGCCACTCCGCCCCTAGACCGGTTAGGTCTGGGCTTAGAGAGGATCTTGTAGCCCTCCGGGAGGAGAGTGTCAAAACCTGTGACAGAGCTGGCTGTGAACCATGTCTCGGTGAGAGCGAGGATGTCACGGACGAGGTCTTCAAGGAGGTGGCAAATGTCAGAGGAGTGTTTGACAGCAGTGTGAGAGTTGAGGGTAGCTAAGTGGAGCAGGTTCTCACTTTTGAAGGTCTTCCCAGGTGGGGTACAGGAATGTGGTGCACCCATCGGTGGTGGCAAGGGGGACAGTGGAGTGGCAGGAGGTTAATGAGAGACAGAAGACACATATCAAGAAGGAGGAGGCTGGGCTGAGAGTCCTGGACAATGACAGTGCCATTCAGGTATACCTTAATGGTGACCCTATTGGAAGGGAAGTATGCCAAGAGTACTTCTCAATGGGTGACATCATTAATGGGCGAGGAAGAGAAAGGGGGAGCACTGAGACCATATGGGGGATCTAAAGGTCCAGCGAAGGAACGACAAAGAGGATGTCAGTAACAGTCTGGCCAATCACAGGTCTTGACCAATGATATGTGATGGGTGGCTTTTAATAAAATATGTGGTAGTGTTTCAACTGTTGCAAACATGTATATAATGGGCTTCATTACGAGGTAGGAGGAAGCCATGGTGCTATTAGCACCATGGCTACCACTTTACTGCATTCCGGTTTCCCGAAATAGGGACTTACCGGGTCATTCCAACCTTGGAGGACCCGGTTAGTCCCCATTCCGGAAACCATTCCCCATTCCCATTCGAGCCCCCATAGGGCTCAATGGGAATGGGGATGGAGCTAATAACGGTACCGCAATTTGCGGTACCGTTATTAGCTCTGAAGTCCCTTAACGGGTTCCTTCCATAATGCCTGGTAAAACCAGGCGTTAAGGAAGGGACCCGCTAAGGGACCTCGGAATAGGGTGGTAAGGGATTACCGGCACCAGTGTCCTTACCGGTGCCAGTAATCCCTTACCACCTACCTCGTTATGAGGCCCAATCTGTCAACTGTGTGGTTCGGAGAGACCTGGATTAGTTTGACCCTACAGAATCATCTAGCCCCTCTTGGACGATTGTAAAATAAACTTGTTTTACGTACAAAGATGCACTTGCTTCTTAAGTGGTGGGCTTGCTTTGGGTTAAGGTCATTAAAGACCCATCCGCACATTACCGAGACCCGGCCTGCATTGATATCGCACTGCAGCACTGAGAGTCGACACAGAGATAACGAAAGAAGCTGGCGAATTGGCCTAATGAGAGGTAACCCTGGGGCGCTCTAAAAATAACAATTACAATCAAAAGACAGTTTTGAATACCCATCAAGTAGAAGAGAAGGACAAAAATGGTGCAATTCTCCTCATAGGGATATCAGTTTGGGGAAACCTGTAAACCACATTGCCACCAGCCAAGACATTATAAAGAAGAGATAAAAGGGCAAAGAGGGTACAATTCTCATCTCGTGAGATATTAGTTTGGGGAAACCTGGAACCAGCATTTCCATAAGAAAATAAACAGGCTAATATTGTACGATTCTCCCCATAAGAGATATTAGTGTGTGGAGACTTGGAGCAAACATTGGCATAAGCTGAGACAACATTGAAAGTTGTGTGAAGTTGAAACCATTCCTGGCAGATGAGTAAACTAGGAAAAGAACAAGTTGTATGAAGTAGAAATCAGTCTTGGCAGGCGAGTACACCATGAAAAGAACACGTTGTATAAAGTAGAAATCAATCCAGGCAGGCAAAACAACCAGGAAAGGAATAGTTACTTTAAAGAAGGAAACTTGGTTTTGGTAAAGAGTGTTGTGGAAAGAAAATATTTACTTTATCATCCTGACAAACTATTGTATAACAAGAGACATTTGATGTGCTGCCCTGACAAAAGTATTATACGGAAAGGATAGTTGTTAAATCCTTCTAAATAATCACTTTACATCTTGGGAAGAATACTTTGTACAAGAAGAAGTTGCTTTAGTTTTGAACAAGTCTTTTTGTGAACAAGACATTCATTTTACTTTACCAATTTGAAAGACATGTTTGATGAAAAATATATTTTCCATTGAACTGAATAGAACACTGTTTAAACAAAACTCTTTCAAAAGTCTTCCTGAACATATTCAGGGGAAGGTAATCAAACCCTGAATGCAAGAATTGCTTTCTGGGAATTATAAGTTTGAACATTTGTACAATTTGGTTGAACTGAAAACAGATACATTTACCTTGTGCACTTTGGTTATATATGTTAGTGTGAGGGTCCGATACATTTGGACGCAAGGTCATTTTTCTTTAGTTTTAGTTTGCTAGGTAGGAACTGTAAATACTGGAGGGAGGTTTAGGTACTCCTGCCCTCTATATAGCAGAGTAGAAGCACAGAGCACCCCATCAAAGATTCTCAATAGGATAGCTATGGTTGAGCAATTGTGGGATGTTTTAACACCACTAGTCCAGGCCCTGCAACATTACTGTGCATTGCTTGCATCAGCAACATCAGAATGGCCCGCTGGAAAGCATTATGTACGGTAAAATCACCCAGAAGTGCGCAGGAAAAATCTGCAAAATAGGCCGCCATCCACGTTTGTCTATGTCAGTGGTAACACAGGAGACCACTGCCAAAACCCATCATTTGGTTGCCTAAAAGGCAGGGCTGATTGCAAAAGAAACACAGAGCTGTGTGAAAATCCGTTTTTCTTGGCTGTCAAATTTGCAACCTCCTTGTGGGGTGTTGAACATCATTCTACTTCAAGAATCCACATAAATATAATGTCAGCAGAAGTATATTTTATCAGAACAAAATCCACTTTTAAAGATACTTGCTGGAAAGAAATATGTCAAAAATGGGTGCAATACCGTTACTCGCCTCCGTCAGACGCTGGCGATCTCTAAATCTGTCAGGTGAAACTTGTGTCTCAAAAGCTAAAAAGCCAAAGAAGGGACTTCCATCAAATGCAATATAGGGTGCCACACATTGATTTTCAATGAAAAAGACTGGAATTGAAAATATGTTTGCTTATTTTAAATTTGTAACTGTAATTTTTCACAAGGAACAATGTCACAATTGACTATAAGGTAACCTGATTCAGCTGAAACTTCAAAGCGGTTTTCCCCCACTGAGAACACACCACCCTGTTCATTCCCACCAAAAGGAGAGAATATCTCATGGGGATGCTAACGAAGGGGAGGAGACTTCCTCTGCTGCTCTGGGAAAGAGACAATGGGTTCCTTGAACTGAAAGAAAATGCTAATTCGGGTGTGACTGACACCAACTGCCCAGGAAGACAAGCCCATGTGACTCTCTGGCTCTGCCAAGCCTTGGAGGCGGCCCAGACTGAAAATGTGGATTTGAAACTGAAGTAACTGTATGTTTTGGGAAAAGACTTATAAAATATTGTACCGAACTGACAAAAATATGGAACTTAGAGATTATTAAAATGAAAATATTGCTCACAAGTAGAAACTACTCTGGAAATTATGCGACTTTCAGAGACTGAACCACAAAAAGGTTCATATTCTAGCAATTGTGATTATGTTAGGAACATGAACATTTCCAGGAATATGCCCAGATGGTATGTGTATGCATGTGTAAAAATTGGTATAGAACTGACTGAGTAACCGCCCAAAAGCGCGAAAAATTGTCATTTGTGAACCAAAACTCGTAGGAAGATAAGATTTTGACAGAAACGTACCTTAGTTAATCTGTCATGTGAATATGTATTATTAACAAGTTGTGGATATGGGAAATATGTTTTTTGGGAAAAATAGATTTTCTGGGTAAGAACAAAGGGGAGGGATTTTTTCTGGACCTTAAACACTGTCACTCTGACACATGATGACACATCATGACACACTGTTCCCTTCTCAAACAAGGAGAGAGGGAATTCTTTGACCTATCAGATCCTTAGAGGGTTTGGCATGGTATAATCAGCCTCCCCACCCCTTTGTAAGAGGGATAAATAGGGATTGTTGAGGACCCAGAGACACACACATTCACTCATCACTGATCTACCGGCGAACCACTCTGCAGGAAGGACCTATCTCCAGAACCCATATCCAGACTCCAGAACCAGACTCCAGAACCCTGAAGCAGAGACCTAACCCAAAAAGCTGAACCTTTTTCAGCAAGCCTTTTGAAAATCTAGCAACCGGATTTTAACCCCTAAACTTCCACGGGGCCTAACCAATTCAACAGCCTGGCTGTGCTGAGTTGGCTACTTCTGGTCAAGAATCCTTGCTAGAACCCAAGATCCAGATCAGTCCAGCAGAGCTGTAACCCAGAACCCGTCAGATCCAGTCCAAGAGACCGTGCAGACCAGAGGGCCTTGCTGAGAGCAGAACCCAGCGCCTGAGACCTGTCCGGTGGCCAGCGAATTCCAGCCAAACCTTTGACCAGATCTTTGACGGGCCCATTCCATTCCATTCCAAAGACATAGTAGTGAGTATTTAGCATAAAACTGCCCATAGTCATCTCTTAGCTTAAGTAATCTCATCCAACCCATTCCAACATATCCAGACTGTATTATTGAATCTCTTTTGTCTATCCTAAATTCTTCTCTCATCCAAATAATCCTGTGATAATTGTAGTGATAAGCATCTTGGTGCTAATATATATTTTCTGGAGAAAGGCAATCGTCTCATGCAGATAGAAACCATCCGGAGGCACCTCTGGATAGGTGGCTGTGCTGTCCATGTAGTTTGCGGCTCCATAGACTCCCTAGTGTTAAGAAATCTTTGTTCCAAATCTTCAACAGCGCATCTTTCATTTTGAAATCTTGACCCTTTTTGAGAAAAATCTACCTTTCTTAAAACCTCTAACTTCTGAACCGTACGCGCTAGGAACGAACTAATGGTAGTTTTGCTGTAATCGCGTTTTTCGTGCGCTGAAAAGTTTGCTGCGATTTCGCATTTGGCTCAATTTCAACACATGTAAAAACAGCTATTTCTTGCTTTCAACTTCTGAAGTTCGTTTTCCATCTGCTAATCACCCAACAATCATTGCTAGTGCTTATCTGAACCAATCCAAAGCAACTCTCACTAGTTCTGAACCCTATTTAGCGAATTAAAATCACTTTTAGCATTTTTCCCATCACTTCATATTACATTTAAAAGCATCTGACCTGTTTTAAAATCATTACTGTTCTCTCTAAGCTTGCTGGGGGGAATCGGATTGAAACTGCAATTGTTGATTGTTATTCGTGAAACCTGTGTGCCCTCTTTCCATTTCTTCCTATTGCATTTTGGGGGGAGTGAGTAGTGACAGGGGGAAAGAGTGATCACCTTGTCTTTGATTGAAGTCACATCAAGTTTTATTTCTGTGTTGCATTCTTTCCTATCATTGCATTTCCTTGAACCCATACAAAGTTATTCTCTGCTACATTATTCTTCCTATTCCTACTCCTAATTGATTAAAGAGATTGTTGATATTCTAATATTACCCATTGCTGATCATTGCATAAATATTCATAAGTTTGATATTCAGATAGTATTCATATTTATAAATGTGTGATATATATATTGTTCAATTCTTCAAATAAATCTTTTAATTTGCAAAACAAACCTCCTTCTTGGTTCAGTGAGACCGGGGGGATTCAAAGAGAGGACCGTTATATAAGGGTACATCATCCAGAAATAAAAGAACCTTTGACATACAAATATATAAATAAGGGTTTCCATTGAGCATCTCATATTAGGCATTGACTTAGTTGGAGTGCTGGGTTGAAACCACTTACACAATCAAGGCTTAAGCTCCCAGGAGGTGATGCAGGCTGATTCTTAGGCACAATGTAGTTCCTGAGCCCCCACAAAGGAATGTCCACACACTATATTGTGTGATAACACCGGTCTTTATATAAACAATGTTCAATATATATACACAATCAATGATACACTTTGTGCTTTGGCAAATCTTATATGGTAAATATGTACAATATCTATGTGGTACCACAGTTATCTCTTGACTCCTTTAAAATGCACCAACTGCTGACAGTTTTAATGACATACCAGTCCAATAGCAATGTGAATCAACATCAGACATAGGTAGGAAAACAAGTTAGGTTAAACAAAGGCAGAATAGTTTGTCCCACTACCGTGAAACATTTCTGTGTGAGGATCCCCCCACCTTGGCAACCTGTAAATAAAGTGTATCAAAAAGCCCAGAACATATATGTTTAAGATATATTCTTGTTTCCTGCAAAAAATGTTCTATTACCCCAATGTACCTGGTTTCATGGTTCATCAACAGATCCTCGTGGTTGAACTCCCTTTAAAGGAGCCGCAGTGCGTCGAGATTCCACAAAGAAAAGGTGAACGCTGTCGTCGAGATAGCAGCTTCGACCTTCATGGTGCTCCTCGACAATCGGTCGTGGATGTCCTGTCAAGATGAGGTGTGCGGTGCACCTCGATGATGAGAGTTCGTAGCTGCAAAGAGTACTTGATGAATACCATAGGCCTGGCAGTGGGCATCGGGTGTCAGCTTTGGCATCGACGATCGGGACTCCACCACAGCTGGCTTTCAGATCTTCGTCAGCGTCTTTGTAGACTTCGGGTGGCCGGTGTCAAAATCTCTGAACTTAAGGGAGAGTGGTTTTCAATCCTCTCTCCCGAACCACAGAAGCCGAATGGATCGACCCCTCCCACCGTGGTTGGCACGGGCGCCTGATTATAGAATTACAGGTAGCCACGTGGCAGCCAATGGGGGGAAGACGGAGTTAGGGAAAGGGGATGGATCAATAAAGGAAAGGAAGGGAAAACAAGACATACACAAGTAATGAACACCTAGTAAATTGAAGGAAATCTTCAATTATTACTCCTGCAACCTGACCTGACTCCTGTATTGACGTAACCTTACAGAACCTTGTGCACATACAAAAAAACCATCTGTATTAGAAATCATGACATGTCAATATTGCGTGCATAATAATCAAGAAAACATTGGCCCACTCAGATACTTCATAACTCATGAAACAATGCACTGGGAAGGCACCTAGCATCCCTGTTAAAAGGCCTTCTAGCAAAAATATCTCTCTTGTGTCCAGAACATAATATCTCTGGCAGAATTAGCTTCAAAAGATTAATGTGTGCGAAACGAAAGTTACATGGCATTTCACAAAATAACAGTCACAGCCCAGCGCAGAAATAAATGCATAGAATGTCAGTGTTTTCCCAAAAATCACCGCCGCAGCCCGGCAAGTCAATTAACCTAAGCACAACTTAACTTTATGGCCCGGGGAGTCCTCCGTGACTGACCCGGACCTGCAAGGAATGATGCAATAAGAAAAGTTTTCACCGCCGCAGCCCGGCAATTAAATAAACATAGGCACCACTTAACTTTATGGCCCGGGGAGTCATCCGTGACAGACCCGGACCTTCAATGAATTTAGCAGTGAGAGGGTTTTCACCGCCGCAGCCCAGGAATCAAGATTTCACACGGCATAGCTAGCGTGACTCCTTCACGCCTTCTCTAAGTGTTCTGCTTTGCTCCTGCCTGCTGCCGTCGCTGCCGCCGCCCGTGCTCTCCAGTAATTAATCAACAGCACTGAGGCATGGGCGAGCGGCCGTTATGAAGACCTGCACTAATTGCAGATCACTAGCAGCTGTGACCTAACGGTCCACTGAAACTACAATGCCTACTGGGAAGTGTGGTTTCTCCGTACCTGCTTTCTTTTACCCCACAATCCTTTATTTCTTACATTACCTCCCCTTCCAGGGCTCTTCCCAGGACCTGCCTTCTCCGGATACTTTGCATGAAACATTCTTACCAGACGAGGTGCATGCACTGCACTAGCAGGTTCCCAGGAACAGTCTTCCAATCCATATCCAGTCCACTGGATGAGGTACCATAACACTTGTCTCCTTCTTTTTGAATCCAAAATCTTCTTTACTTCATATTCAACATGATCCTCTTTGTGAATGGCAGGAGGTCTCTTCATGCGCGTTCCAGGTGCTGCAGGTTTAAGGAGACACACATGGAATACCGGGTGAATTTTCAGAGACTTAGGTAAGTCTAATTTTACTGCAACCTCAGACACAATCTTTACTATTTCGTAAGGTCCAATGTATTTAGGAGCAAATTTTCGAGATCCTACCAGCGACAAATTGCGTGTGGATAGCCACACCTTATTTCCCACCTTGTACTGAGGAGCCACCCTTCTCTTTTTATCTGCATATTTTTTATATTGATGTTTTGCATATTCAAGATTATCCTGCGCCTTTTGTCTGATGTTTAGAATTAATTGCCTTCTGTCTTGCAGTACTGGAAGGTTTTCAACCTCTGGTAACTGTTCTGGCAACATTTCCTGTACCTGCCCATACAAGCACTCATTGGGAGACATTCCCAAAGAGGCATGTTCAGCATTGTTATATGTGAATTCAGCCAACCATAATGCTCGAACCCACGACTCCATACCATCATGTAAATAACAGCGCAGGTATTGCTCAAGCGTTTGATTAACTCTTTCAGTTTGTCCATCCGTCTGAGGATGATAACTAGTGGACAAAGCACAATTAATTCCCAACATCTGACAGAAAGCGCTCCAAAACTTGGATGTGAATTGTGGTCCTCTATCAGAAACAATAGTACGTGGTAGCCCATGCAAGCGAACCACATGCTGTAAAAACAATTCCGCCAATTTCCCTGCTCCTGGAATTCCTTTACAGGGCACAAAGTGAGCTTGTTTAGACAAGTAATCCACTATCACCCATATTGTGTCGTACTGATCATCTGGTGGTAAGTCTGTAATAAAGTCCATTGATATATGTGTCCAGATTTTAGTGGGAGTGGACAATGGTTTAAGTAACCCCGATTTTTTTGTATGATCAGATTTACTTCGTACACATGTTTCACATTCCTGCACATACTTGATCACCTGTTGTCTCAAATTCGGCCACCAAAAGTATTTTTCCACTAAAGTCTGTGTCTTTTTACTCCCTGAATGACCAGCCAAAGGGGAGTTGTGGCACCAATGCAAAGCCTTCTTTTGGAGTTCCAAAGTGGGCAAATACAATCTTCCATCATAGTAAGGGAGATTCCCTCTAAATGTTTCCAAAGGGTTACTCATTCCCCAACTCAGATTCCTTTGATTCCTCATTGCCTGTTTCACTTGCGTCATCAATTTAGAAATTACTGCCCCTACCACTCTCTCTGCAGGGATTATGGATTTTGTTTCTGATACCAGGTTGTCCAGGTTTTGTTGACGTGATAAAGCATCTGCCTTACCATTTCTTTTTCCTGGCCTGAAAGTCACCACAAAATCAAACTCATTGAAAAATTGAGACCACCGTAATTGTCTTGGGCTCAATGTGTGGGCAGTTTTGAAGTACTGTAGATTCTTATGATCTGTCACAACCAACACCTGATGTTTAGCTCCCAGTAAATAATGTCTCCATTCCAGGAAAGCAGCTCTGATAGCTAATAGTTCTTTATCTGTAATGGAATAATTTTGTTCACATGGAGTGAGTTTTCGTGAATAATACGCTACTGGGTGCCAACTTCCTTCTGAATCTTTCTGTGATAACACCGCCCCTATAGCCACATTGGACGCATCGGTTTCTACTTGAAACATCTTATCCGTGTCTGGGTGTGTCACACCCGCAGGTTCCTGGCGTTTATGGAAGAGGTGGAAGTATGGCGGTCGTCAGACTGTGCCGCCACGTTATGCTCCCTAGCTCTGTTAGCGGTCTAGTCCTTTCCATCATGGCCGCCGCCGAGAGTATATCTCTGTTTACACTCGGCGGCTCGGCGCGTTGCAACTTCTGAATTCTTCTTCGTTGCTAGCGCTCCACAGTTCTCTCGCTTAGCGGTGCTCCGCTCCTGTCCTATTTTTCCCTTGCGTTTTCTCTCTCATTCCTTTGTCTCTCTCTCTCTCTCTCCCTTACCGGTGCTCCACCATTTATTGCTAGGGCACTGGGTAGTTTGCCTTCCCTTCCTTTTCCTGCCTAACGTTTTTTGGAGTTCTCCCCCTGGCTCCCCCCCTCATCTTTTTCTTCTTTCGGATCCATCCTCCCTACTCCTCTTGCTGAGTTTATCCGTCAGATTTCTGCAAGGACTTCCCGAATACCCGCTGGCTTTGAATCCTTCGCTCGTTCCACAGTATTGGATACCTACACTCTGAGGGGTTTTTGTGCCGTAAGGCTTTTCCCCTTGCCTCACTTGTTAGTCACGGGGGGGAGTCACCACGAATTCATTCCCAAAGGGTCGCGGTGGCTTCCTCCCGAGGCCGACCCTATCTACACAAGGAGAGGAGGACTTTCCCTCGTCGACCCCGCGGAAGGAAGTTGGACTTCTCGTCTTCATCAGGTGAGGAGGAAGGGGAATTGGAAGACTCTCAGGGTTCGAGTGGGGGAGACAACCTAACGGAAGACCCTGTTGACCAGCCCACAGCGTCAGGCATTGTTGATAGCTTGCAACGCCAAGATACCGACATGGCAACTCCCCAGCAACTTCAAGAACTGGTCGCGGCGGTACAAAACCTAAACCTGGAAGTTCAAGCCCTTAAAACGGCTAATACCGCTCTCCAACAGAGAGTTACCGCCAGAGAACAACAGGTCACAGATTTACCACCTTTGCCTCTGGTGTCTGGAAAATTCGACGGATCAGAGAAGAAAGTCAAAGAATTCTTGGAAGCTTGTAACATCCATTTCGCTTTCAGACAGAATACCTTTTCCTCCGATCATGCCAAGGTGGGGTTCATGATCACACACATGACTGGTAATGCCCTAGCATGGGCTACCCCTTTGGTGTCCCAGTCCGACCCTGTGTTACAGAACTTTGTAGCGTTCAAGGATCTTCTCAAGCAAACATTTCTTCGCACAGAAAGCGCTCACCTGGCTAGTGAAGACCTGTTGGATGTGCGTCAGGGTGGTTCTGACCTACTCACTTACATATCCTCCTTCAAAAGATTAGCTGCTGAAGCCGGCTGGCAAGAAGAGGCCCAGTACACCATCTTCAGGAGAGGTTTGCGCGAAGAGCTGAAGGACGAGCTCGCCAGAATCCCTCGCCCTGATTCCTTCTCAGATCTCATAAAGGCAGTTGTACGGATAGATTTTCGGCTTACTGAAAGGAGAAATGAAAAGAGAAAGACCCGCAACTCTAGCTCCTATCCCGAAACTCACCCCTCAACCTCCTCACCTGCCTCTCGTCCATCCACCCGGGAAGAACCTATGCAAATAGGAACAACCAGATCGCCCTTGACAGCGGAAGAGAAGAAGAGGAGAAGAGAGGGCAACCTGTGTTTATACTGTGGCTCCTCCACACACCTCTTGAGAGACTGCCCCGATGTACCCCCCAGACGTTCGGGAAACGAACGCCCTCGGTAGTTGGCAGGACGGACTACCGAGGGGCTTTTCTCAGTTCCTATGTCACTCTTTCAGTTACTTCTGCCCAACCCTCGGAGGACCAACGTCTCATGGTGGTATCCGTCCAGCTTCAGTTCAGAGGAAAGGAAATGGAAACTCTGGCCCTGCTGGATTGTGGAGCCGCCGGGAACTTCCTGGACACCTTATGGGCCGACAAGATAGGCCTTCGAAGGATAGCCAAGAAGGAAGACCAGAAGGTAGAGGGCGTAGATGGTACCCCTCTGTGCTCCGGCCTCATTACCCATACTACCGAGGAGGTACGATTATCCATTCAACAACATACAGAAGTACTGAGCTTCGACATCATTCGAGCAGCTCATTTCCCAGTAATTTTGGGAATTGGTTGGCTCCGACGACACAACCCTACCATAGACTGGTCGGCAAATCTTCTAAGTTTTCATTCTGCTTTCTGCCAGGATAAGTGTCTGCCAGGACCCTTGTTTGAAAGTGTAAAGACGGGGTGTGCCCCAGAGAGGAGCACGATCCACTGTATCCCAAGTTGTCTTCAGGAGTACACTACTGTGTTCCAAGAGCAACAACCCATGGAACTTCCTCCTCACCGACCTGAGGACTGTAGGATAGATCTAGTCCCTCAGGCTCTGGTTCCGTTTTGTAGGATGTATCCCCTTTCTTTATCGGAAAAAGAAGTCCTTAGACGCTACTTAGATGACAACTTAGCCAACGGTCTTATTCGACCTTCCAGATCACCAGCAGGAGCATCTTTATTCTTCATTCCAAAGAGGGACTCCAAGGACCTAAGACCGTGTATCGATTACCGAGGGCTCAACCAACTTACCATCAAAGATCGGTACCCTATGCCCATCATCGCCGAGATCCTAGAGGCCGTCCAAGGTTCGGTAGTTTTCTCCAAACTCACTTTGCCCATCACCTCCTTACTGAAGAAATGCTCCAGGCCTTTTCGATGGTCCAGGGAAGCCGAGGAGAGTTTCATCTGCCTGAAAAGAAGGTTTTGTTCTGCGCCGATACTGAGACAGCCAGACCAACTACTACCCTTTATTCTTGAGACCGACGCCTCTGCGGGTGCGGTAGGCGCCGTTCTCCTACAATCAAATCAAGGCAAAGAACATCCCATCGCCTATTTTTCCAAGACCCTCAACCCCAGTCAACTGAACTATTCAGTCATAGAAAAGGAACTTTTAGCTATGAAACTGGCTTGTCTTGAATGGAGACATCTTCTCCAAGGAAGCTTACATCCGTTCCTGATCCGTACCGATCACAAGAACCTACAGATCCTACGTCAACAAGAGTGCTATAACACCAGACAAGCCCGATGGGCACATTTTTTTGCACAGTTCCATTTTCTCATAACATACATACCGGGTACCCAAAACCAGGTTGCTGACGCCCTATCCCGTAGAGATGAGACTTCTCTGGGATACGAGAAAGAACTCATGTTTCCTCATATCAAGATCATTTCCGCCGTATTGTCATTTCTGGAAGAAGTGAGGGAAAGATCTCGTTCCCCCGAAGAAACACTCTTGCAAGTGGGGAGGACTGCGGTGGATCAGAGGGACGGTTTGTTCTTCACTCGAGGGAGGCTCATCCTTCCTTCACAGGACCTCAGGATACAAGCTCTTAAGTGGTGTCACGACTCAAAGACGGCTGGGCATAGAGGTCTACGAGGGACCTTGGAATTACTGCAGAGATCTTTTTACTGGCCCGGTATGCGAGCCGACACTCAGACATACATTCAGACCTGTCTTACCTGTATGCAAAGTAAACACTCCACTCGGAGTCCCATTGGCCTGCTCCAACAAGACTCAATTCCATCTGGCCCCTGGAAGCAGATATCTACAGATTTCATCGTAGATCTACCGATTTCCCAGGGCTGTACCTGTATCATGGTCACCGTGGACTCCTTCTCGAAGTTGGCTCATTTTTCCCCCTTATCTAGGATACCTTCAGCCTCTCTTATGGCGGAAGTCTTCATGAAAGACATCTTCAGGTTACATGGCCTCCCCGAAAAGATTGTGTCTGACCGTGGGAGTCAATACACCTCGAAATTCTGGACTGCCTTATGCAGACTGCTGGGTATTGAAAGGGCTCTGTCTTCTGGGTTCCACCCACAGACCAACGGACAGACAGAAAGGCTAAACGGAACCCTTGAGCAGTATCTGAGGTGCTTCATAAACCAACAACAAGACAACTGGGTTTCCCTCTTACCAACAGCTGAATTTGCGTATAATAGTTCTGTACACAGCGCACTCGGAATCAGCCCGTTCTTTTGTACGTACGGGTACCATCCAAAATCCATAGTACCTACCTTTTGGACTGAGACTCCCATACCATCTTTAGAAACCTCCCTGTCTCGCTTGAAGGAAGCTCATAACACCGCAAACCAGAGTCTTCTTAAGGCTAATACCCGTAACAAACTTCAAGCTGATAAACACCGGAGACCTGTTCCAGAGTGGAATCGAGGATCCAAGGTCATGTTATCCACCAAGTTTTTACCCCGCTGGGTACGTCCTTCTAAACTATCCCCCCGATTTATCGGTCCCTTCGAAGTTCTATCCAGGATTAATCCAGTAGCTTATCGCCTCAGACTGCCAAAGAGTCTTAGTCGCATACATCCGACTTTTCATGCCTCACAATTACGTCCCTTCATATCAGGGAACAGAAGACAGAATACCCCCAGACTTCACACTTTGCCTGCTCCCAACTCAGAGGAATACGAGGTCTCCCACATTCAGGATTCTCGTTATCGCAGAGGTCGCCTCGAATATCTTATTCATTGGAAGGGCTATCCTTCATCTGAGGATACCTGGGAACCTCGGACTCACGTACACGCTCCTCGCTTGCTACGTCAATTTCACAGATTACATCCCAGCAAGCCGGGGGGAACCCGACTTCGAGGGGGGCATACTGTCACACCCGCAGGTTCCTGGCATTTATGGAAGAGGTGGAAGTATGGCGGTCGTCAGACTGTGCCGCCACGTTATGCTCCCTAGCTCTGTTAGCGGTCTAGTCCTTTCCATCATGGCCGCCGCCGAGAGTATATCTCTGTTTACACTCGGCGGCTCGGCGCGTTGCAACTTCTGAATTCTTCTTCGTTGCTAGCGCTCCACAGTTCTCTCGCTTAGCGGTGCTCCGCTCCTGTCCTATTTTTCCCTTGCGTTTTCTCTCTCATTCCTTTGTCTCTCTCTCTCTCTCTCCCTTACCGGTGCTCCACCATTTATTGCTAGGGCACTGGGTAGTTTGCCTTCCCTTCCTTTTCCTGCCTAACGTTTTTTGGAGTTCTCCCCCTGGCTCCCCCCCTCATCTTTTTCTTCTTTCGGATCCATCCTCCCTACTCCTCTTGCTGAGTTTATCCGTCAGATTTCTGCAAGGACTTCCCGAATACCCGCTGGCTTTGAATCCTTCGCTCGTTCCACAGTATTGGATACCTACACTCTGAGGGGTTTTTGTGCCGTAAGGCTTTTCCCCTTGCCTCACTTGTTAGTCACGGGGGGGAGTCACCACGAATTCATTCCCAAAGGGTCGCGGTGGCTTCCTCCCGAGGCCGACCCTATCTACACAAGGAGAGGAGGACTTTCCCTCGTCGACCCCGCGGAAGGAAGTTGGACTTCTCGTCTTCATCAGGTGAGGAGGAAGGGGAATTGGAAGACTCTCAGGGTTCGAGTGGGGGAGACAACCTAACGGAAGACCCTGTTGACCAGCCCACAGCGTCAGGCATTGTTGATAGGGTGTCGCAACACTGGAGCTGATGTAAATGCCATCTTTAATTCCTGAAAAGCCTTTTCCGCATCCTCATTCCAACAAAAACTGGTTGCCTTTCTTAATAGTCGTGTTATAGGGGCTACCACCTGAGAAAAATTAGTAATGAATCGTCTGTAGAAATTGGCGAAACCCAAAAAAGACTGAATATCTTTAACACACTGGGGTTTGGGCCAATCCAAAACTGCCTGTACCTTGTTTTTGTCCATAATTATTCCTTCCGGGGTCAATATGAAGCCCAAAAACTCCACTCTTTTCACCTGAAAGGCACATTTTTCCAATTTCACATATAACTGATGTTCTTGTAATTTCTTTAACACTGCCCGTACATGACCCACATGTTGTTCTTGTGAATTTGAGTAAATTAGAATGTCATCAATATATACAATAACAAAAATGTCCAAAAACTCACTCAACACTTCCTGCATAAAAAATTGAAATGCTGCCGGAGCGTTACACAAACCAAAAGGCATAACCAAATATTCAAACAATCCAAACTTAGTTCGAAATGCAGTTTTCCACTCATCCCCTTCTTTGACCCGGATCAAATGATAAGCTCCACGTAAATCAAGCTTGGTGTACACCACTGCTGTCTTTACTTGGTCCAACAGTCCAGAAATTAAAGGGAGTGGGTATCTGTTTTTTACTGTCACCTTATTTAATGCACGATAATCAATGCATGTTCTCAGTGTACCCTCTTTTTTAGGCACAAAAAACAATGGGGATGAGACGGGTGATGTAGAATGTCTAATAAATCCTTTCTGTAACATATCATCCAAATATTCTCTCAAATGTTGATTTTCAGTTTCCGTTAATGCATATATTCTACTACATGGTAACTTAGCTCCTGGTTCCAGCTCTATGACACAATCGTATGGTCTATGGGGGGGTAGTTGTTCCGCTCCTCCTTTATCGAACACCTTCACATACTCTTGATATTGCACTGGAACCTGTACTCCCACCGCCCCCACTACTTGTACTGCTGGTGGTTGATCTGCCAAAAACAATGCAGGGCTCACTTCTTCTTCAATGTGACCCATACATTCCGTATTCTCAAAAAATATCTCTCTAGCTACCCAATCAATTCTTGGATTATGCTGAGTTAACCAAGGAATTCCTAAAATAAGACCGAACTGGGGAGCTGCGATGAGATCTAGTACAATATTCTCCACATGGCCAGACTGACACCTCATTTCTAGGGGTTGAGTTTGCTGACAAATGGGACCCGAAATTAAAGGTGACCCATCCACCGACTGTACCCCTTCCACTTGAGTCTTTTCTCTCAAAGGCAACCCTAGTCTTTTGGCCAAATCAATGTCAATAAAATTTCCAGTAGCCCCTGAATCTATCATAGCTGACACCATCTGTTTATTACAGGAAAAAATTAAAGTTACTAGTATATACAAGTGAGAATTACCTTTTCTAGAAGTATTTGCTACCCACGTGGGGAACTCTTCTACCACTGAGCCCGACACCTTTGTTCCCCCTAAGGTCGGCCCAATCCTTTTCCCGACTCGACCTTGCTCTTTTCTCCACTCCCTACCTTCTTAGGAGTATTTGGACAAGTACGGATATAGTGTCCTG
This sequence comes from Ambystoma mexicanum, assembly GCF_040938575.1. NCBI lineage: Eukaryota > Metazoa > Chordata > Amphibia > Caudata > Ambystomatidae > Ambystoma > Ambystoma mexicanum. The sequence continues at coordinate 77,500,260 of NC_090934.1, forward strand.
GTTGACCACAATACAAACATAAATTATTAGCCTTTCTCTGTTCCTTTTCTGTGGTAGATAATGGCCCCCTAACTCCTCCAATCTGCATAGGTTCCCCTTCACTGTTTCTGTTCACCCTACCTCTATCTAGTCGAACAAAAGGTACCACCTCGGGTTTTTTCCTATCCCCCTTTCGCTCATTCATTCTATGATCCAACCTCAATGCCAGATCAATCATAGCTGTACATGTATTGGGTTGAGGCTCCACCTGTGCCATGGCGTCTTTTAATTCTTCCTTCAATCCTTGATAGAATAGAACTGTTCGTTTATTCTCTGGCCAATCTGTTTCAATTACCAGTCTATTAAAGTGGGTCACATATGAAACTAGATCTCTGGTACCTTGTTTTAGTGCCAATAACTCCTTGTCTTGTGCCAATGACACTTCCCTCCGATCAAATAATCTACCAAATTCAGCCTGGAAATTATCCCAGTTATACAATAATTGGTCATCTTTTTGTACCAAAGGCATCGCCCAAGCCGCTGCATCTCCTGTTAGGTATGAAATCACAAAAGCAGTTCTTGCTTGAGTAGTCTCAAAGGCCGATGGTTTACACAGAAAATGTAATCTACACTGGGTCAAAAACGTCATGTATTTCTTTGGGTCCCCAGAAAATCTTTCAGGCGATGCTAAAGGCACACTGCTGGGTGCTTGAACCACAACAGTGGGCGTTCTGGTTCCTGTTCTACCTGTAGACGACCCTGCTTCCTCCAGTGGTGTCCCTTGTGCTACTAATCCTTGCACTTGATTCTTCAAAGTACTAGATTCCTGCCTTACATGTATCAATTCCACCTGAATATCTTGTAGTACCTTTAACACTTCTGCTAAAGAAGGAGGGTTATCCATTTGGCCTGGGTGGTTCAGTACTCCCGAATTCGGGGGCTGTTGATTCTGTCAAAATCTCTGAACTTAAGGGAGAGTGGTTTTCAATCCTCTCTCCCGAACCACAGAAGCCGAATGGATCGACCCCTCCCACCGTGGTTGGCACGGGCGCCTGATTATAGAATTACAGGTAGCCACGTGGCAGCCAATGGGGGGAAGACGGAGTTAGGGAAAGGGGATGGATCAATAAAGGAAAGGAAGGGAAAACAAGACATACACAAGTAATGAACACCTAGTAAATTGAAGGAAATCTTCAATTATTACTCCTGCAACCTGACCTGACTCCTGTATTGACGTAACCTTACAGAACCTTGTGCACATACAAAAAAACCATCTGTATTAGAAATCATGACATGTCAATATTGCGTGCATAATAATCAAGAAAACATTGGCCCACTCAGATACTTCATAACTCATGAAACAATGCACTGGGAAGGCACCTAGCATCCCTGTTAAAAGGCCTTCTAGCAAAAATATCTCTCTTGTGTCCAGAACATAATATCTCTGGCAGAATTAGCTTCAAAAGATTAATGTGTGCGAAACGAAAGTTACATGGCATTTCACAAAATAACAGTCACAGCCCAGCGCAGAAATAAATGCATAGAATGTCAGTGTTTTCCCAAAAATCACCGCCGCAGCCCGGCAAGTCAATTAACCTAAGCACAACTTAACTTTATGGCCCGGGGAGTCCTCCGTGACTGACCCGGACCTGCAAGGAATGATGCAATAAGAAAAGTTTTCACCGCCGCAGCCCGGCAATTAAATAAACATAGGCACCACTTAACTTTATGGCCCGGGGAGTCATCCGTGACAGACCCGGACCTTCAATGAATTTAGCAGTGAGAGGGTATTCACCGCCGCAGCCCAGGAATCAAGATTTCACACGGCATAGCTAGCGTGACTCCTTCACGCCTTCTCTAAGTGTTCTGCTTTGCTCCTGCCTGCTGCCGTTGCTGCCGCCGCCCGTGCTCTCCAGTAATTAATCAACAGCACTGAGGCATGGGCGAGCGGCCGTTATGAAGACCTGCACTAATTGCAGATCACTAGCAGCTGTGACCTAACGGTCCACTGAAACTACAATGCCTACTGGGAAGTGTGGTTTCTCCGTACCTGCTTTCTTTTACCCCACAATCCTTTATTTCTTACAGCCGGAACCCACCAGCAGATTCTCCTCGGCTCATCGAAGACCTTGAATTTTTCTGGTGTGACGAAGCCGTCGACAGTGAAGGCAAGGGAGTCCTTTGTTTCAAAGTGTCTTAGGTAAAGAGGGAGCGTTGCGGCTTCGGTTGTTGAGCAGCACGGCATCAAGCTGTCCCCGCTTCTGAGCAACACGACTCGACGGGCTTCCAGCAGTTACAGCAAATCTCCGAACCCTGCTCACGACGATGGGCTTCGATGTCCGGGTGCTTCACTTCAGATTCCTCGGCTGTCCCCGTCTCCGGCGACAGTCTTTCGGGACTGGCTTCCAGGGTGCCTTGGTGAAGATTAGCTTTCTGCACAATGTTCCCTCGTAGCTTGGGAAAGGGTCTTCTAGCCAGGTCCTCTCTTGGATCATTCCTTGACAGAAACGGCAGCTTTCAGATCTCGATGACGGCAAGCAGCAGCAAAACCTTCTTCCAGCTGGGCTTCAAGATTCAGTTTTGACTTCAGCTACTGAACAATTCTGGTAAGTGAGAAGTCCCCAGATATACTGTTCTGTCTCTCATTCAAATTGCTGAGCCGAGATCAGGCGACCAATCATTCAGAAGGGCATTCATGCAGGCAGGCAGCCATTCAGGCTCACAGTGCATTCAGGCCATTCTCTTCCATCCAGACATCCATAACAAGGAATGTGGATTGGGGCAACCACCCAGCCTCTCAGCACACCACACTGCATTCATGTCAGTTTCGGGCAGGGCTGTCTCATTCATTGTGTCACACATCAGAAACCAGACACCCATAACATGAAATGTATATTGGTCACACACTGCATTCACCCAGGTACCACCCCAAGGGTGTACCTACAACATGCAGTCACTGGGAGGCTCAAGCCAGTCTGGCCTGGACTTCCCCACAATACCATATATGGAACTTCCACCCAACAGCCAGTCAGGGGAAGGGACAGAGTGAGGGCTTCCCATGTCTTTAGGAAAACAGGGTAACAGGTTATAGAAACCAAGAGGCCACAGGGGCCATCTTGTCTCCTATCAGGAATCAACTGATTCCAATGGCAGGGCCTGGGTATCCCAAAATGTAGGATACTCAGAGCACCCTTTGTCATCTAAGTGGAACAAGACAGATCCAATTCTGGTGTCACAGGCATCAGTTTGAACAATAAAGTGTTTGCTGTAGTCAGGTGCACACAACAAAGGTGCCCTACACAGACTTTCCTTCAAGCCGACAAAGGCCTTCTGACAGTCTTCCGTCTAATTAACCTTCCTCGGTTGTTTGGGTGATGTCAGAGCTATCAGAGGGGCAGCTATGGTTCCACAGTCTGCCATGAAGTTAGGGTAATACCCAGTGAGGCCCAAAAAAGCTCTCACTTGGGTTTGAGTAGTGGGAGTCTCCCAGTCATGTACATCCTGTTCCTTACTACGGAGAGGCTGGATTCGACCCCCCGCCCCCACCTCATGACCAAGATAAGTGACTTTCCCCTGAGCTATCTGGCACTTAGTGGCCTTGAAAGTGAGGTTAGCCCTTTCGTAAGGCCTGCAACACCCTATCCAAATGAGTCAAATGCTCTTCCCAGGTGGAACAGACAGCAATGTCATCTAGGTAGGCCACACAAAAGGCCTCCAGCCCACTGAGCGCATGGTTGACTAATCTTTGGAAGGTGGCAGGTGCATTCTTCAACCATGTAGAGCCCCTCGGGTGTTGAGAACGCAGTCTTTTCCTTGTCATGGTCCGTCAGAGCTATTTGCCAATAGCCTGAGGTAAGGTCAAAGGTGCTCACAAATTTGGCAGGCCCTATGGTGTCCATGAGCGCATCAGCCCTGTGCAATGGGTGCGTGTCAGTTTTGGTGATGGCATTGACCCCTTTGTAGTCCACACAGAACCGACAATGCTTGGTACCTGCCTAGGAACTTTCCTTGGGGACAAGGACCACTGGACTGGACCAGGGACTGGTTGCAGGTTCAATTACACCCAGATCCAACATCTTTGTGACCTCAGCCTGGATGTGGTTCTTTACAGTATCTGACATTCGATAGCACCTGCTTTTGACAGGTACACTGTCACCAGTGTAAATTTCGTGCCTGTACCAGAGTGAGGCCTGGTGTCAGTAAGAACAGGGGGGCATACTGCCGGAGCAAAAGCCTGCAGGCCGTCTGCTGCTCTGGTGTCAGATTTGGAGAGAGGTGCACTCCCGCCACTGAGCCATCCTGAGGGTTGCTATGCAGCAAATCAGGAAGGGGCTCCCTCTCACCCTCCTCTTGCTCTGAAGCTAGCAGAAGGCATGAAACTTCCTCTTGACTCTGGAAAGGCTTGAGTCTGTTAATGTGGAATACCTGAGTGGCTATCCCAGAGACTTCCATGTCAACCAGATAGTTGACTTTGCCCATCTCAGAGATTATCCTGAAGGGTCCAGGAGCTCTAGGTTTGGTAGGCTCCATCACAAGGATCTCCTGTCCTGGAGTCCAATCCAATTGTGAGGCCTTAAGGTCGTGCCAGTACTTGTTTAGCTCATGGCTTACCTTAATATTCACTGCTGCCTGGCCCATTATCAGTGGCATCCACCTCCTTAACACATAGTCCCCCGCTTGCTTGGCAAGACCTGGAGGGGTGGCTACCAAACCTTCTCTTACTAAGGCAAGGGGCCCCCTCACGGGATGTCCAAAGAGAAGCTCAAAGGGGCTGAAACCAACACCCTCTTGAGGCACTTCCCTATAGGCGAACAGCAGGCATGGTTGGAGGAGATCCCATTTCCTCCTTAGGGCCTCTTCCAAAGCACCCATCATGCCCTTGAGAGTTTTATCAAATCTCTCAACCAGACCATTGGTCTGGGGCTCATAGGAGGTGGAGAACGTATATGTTACCCTGCATTCCTTCCACATCGCTTGAATGTAACTCAACATGAAGTTGGATCCTCAGTCAGAGACCACCTCTTTAGGGTTTCATGTAATAATGTCCCCACAAAAATATCGCCATGCAAAAATATTGCCGAAAAATTGCCATTTTTTGCGGGGACATTATTGCATGGAACATGCGGGGGACACCCCCACAACCCCCAAACCCTTTTTTTTTGTTTTTTTGTTTTGGCTGCCCCTCTCCCCATATATATAGTCACCCATATAATATCGCCACAACCTTTTCCCGGCGATATTATGTACGGCGACCATATATATGGGGATAATATTACCTGATACCCTCTTTAGGGAATCCAACTCTGGTAAAAATGGCCAGGAGAGCCCTGGCAACCACCTTAGCAGTAATGGTCCGAAGGGGTATAGCCTCAGAGTACCTGGTGGCATGATCAACCAGGACCAGGATGACCTGATGTCCACTTGATGTGGGAGGTTCAAAGGGACCGACAATGTCAATGCCAACCCTCTCAAATGGAGTGCCAACTACTGGCAAAGGCTGCAGTGGGGCAATGACAATGTCTCCAGTCTTGCCAGACAACTGACAAGTGGGGCAGATCAGGCAGTGTGACTCCACTTCTACTCCCATCCAGGGCCAGTAGAAATGTGCAGAGAGCCTTTGCTTACTCTTCTTGGTCCCAAGATGACCAGCTAAGGGCAACTCATGCGCCAACTGCAACAAAAAGGGCCTTTAAACCTGGGGTACCACCAACCTCTTGAGGGCACCAGGTTCAGGCTTAATGGGCACAAGGCAAAGGAGATCATCCTCCCAACAGATTTTGAATGACCTAGGCACTTCACCTTGTGCCTGGGCCTGTTTTCTTAGACCCACGAGAGAGTGGCACTCTCTCTGACCCTTACATACGTCTCCCATAGAGGGCCTTCCTTCAGCCAGCAGGCTTTGAAGGTCAGGTTGATCCTCTGGGTTGAGCACCTCTCCCGGAGGAGCGTCTTCTGGCTATTCTCCCTCAGGAGTTGAGTCTCTGGTTACTACTGGACCCAGTCCGTTCGGAGCCTGAATCCCAGTGGGTGCTGCTGAAGCAGCAGGAAGAGAAGGAGCCCCCTTCACAGAGGTGGCCTTCTTGCTCTTCCGTCTTGCCTTGGGTCTGTGCTTTGGCTTGGGTACCTGACTAGCAGTCAGACCCGGTGTTACCTTTGACCTAGTGACTGCAGCAGCAGTCAAGGGTAGTCCATCACAGATCAACTCCAACTCAACTAGATCATTACCCGACAAAATGTTGGCAGGGACATTGTCCTGAACCAGGATAGGAAGCTTCGCTGTCTTGTCCACAATCATGATTGTGCCTAGGGCAACAGGAGATAATCTGGGAGGCCCACCAGCTAACCTGGTAGTTCTCAGAGGAGCACCTACATAGTCCTCTGGCATGAGCAGGGTCCTGTCCACCACTGTCCTACTTGCCCCATTGTCTCTCAAACCAGTAGAAGGCAGGCCATTCAGGAGGACACTTCTTAAAATGATGCGTGTGTTTTGTGGGATTGTAGCCAGTACTTCTGCGTACTGGTCCCAGGCCCCAAGGGACACTAGGGAAATCCCTGCAGGAGCACCAAGTGTGATTCCTGCAGAGGAGGGGAGGACAATGGCCTCCACCTCAGGCATGAAATAAGGGTAGGTCAGGCTCACAGCTCAGCTCACAGCCTTACCTTTACACTTGGGGTCACCCTGCTTGTGGTCCAGAGCCCCACAGTCCCAAGTGCCAGGAATGCAAGGTATGGTACTGGAGCTACTGAGAGCCTGCTTTGCAGCAGGAGAACCACCACTCTTACTCCCACCCCATAAGACTTATCCCCACTAGATTTGTGGGTTTTAGGAGAGGAAGGTTTAGACTTACTCGACTGTGAATGCTTTTGGCACTCCTCAGACTTCTGAGAGGCCCCCTTTTCTTTGTCATTGTCGTTCCCTCTGGGTTCCTTAGAGGACACCCAGTGGGAGACCCACTTGCCAGCCAGCCTGGCCAGCTTGAAGGGATCCAAAATGTTCTGGTCAGCAACATACTGACGCAGCTCTGGTGAACAGGCTTTGAGAAATGCTCCAAAAACAAAAGGTGGAGCAATACAAAGGTTTTCACCTTGTATCCATCAATCCACCCCATCATATTCATATGTGCAGCACTCACCCAGTCAATTCAAGACACATTCTCTCTTTTCTTATATTCCCTGAACCTTTTAAGATATTGGGTTGGTGTCTTGTCAAACCTTGCAATCAAACCAGATTTCATACACTCATACTGACCCCTTTCTTCCACACCCAGTTTCAGAATACAGTCATAACCAGTCTGGGGCACTCTACTTAACAAACACTTAGCCCCATTTCTTTTATCAACATCATGGATTCCACAAGCCATTTCAAACGCTTCAGTCCATTGGAGGATATCAGAACCCTCCACATACACGCAACCAAATCTTTCATAAACTTGGTGGCAGGGAACCTGGCACACTCAACTGGTTTGGCTGAAGTCTCCACTCTAGCTTTCTCCAGCTGGATTCTCTGACATTCAGTGTCCTTGTTTTTAAGTTCAAGATCCTTATCCTTGAGTATCACTTGCTGTGCCAACTCCTGCTTCTTTAATTCAGCTTCAGTTTCCAACTTTTTATATTCAAAGGGCAAATTCATCCTTAATAATTCAAATTGTCAGGCATTCCCTGAAGTAACAATGCTGGGTTTTGGAAGAGAGACAGCAGGATCGGTGGCCCTTCCAGAAACAGATTCAATAACAACCCCAGGGGCAGGGATCTCAATGGTGGTATCCCCCTTCATCGAGAGCATCACAATCAGTCTGGTAGTCCACCAAGGCAGCTATCTGCTCAGCCCCAGACTTATCTTCAGAGTCTAACTCCCTGGCTTCACAAGCACTCTGGAGAGCCTCTAAGCTCATCATAGTCAATTTACCATTTGCAATAGATTCAATTACTTGTAATGTAGTTATCTCAGTACACAGCTAAACCTCAAATTCACAAAGTGTGGATATTTTATAAGTGGCATGGTTACACACTGATTCTTAAAACCATTAGCATCCCTCTGCTGCCACCAGTGTATAGACCTGAGGGGGGTTTCTGTACTCTTACCCTCTATATGGCAGAGTAGAAAAACAGAGCACCCCAGCCAAGATACTCTATAGGGTAGCTATGGACGAGCAATTAAGGCTTAAGCTCTCAGGAGGTGATGCAGGCTGGTTCTTAAGTACAGTGTAGTCGCCAAGCCCCTACAAAGGAATGTCCACACACTATGTTATGTGATAACACAGTTCTTTATACAAATAAGGTTCAATATATATACACAATCAATAATACACTTTGTGCTTTGGCAAATCTTATATGGTAAATATGTACAATATCTATGTGGTACCACAGTTAACCCTTGACTCCTTTAAAATGCACCAACTGCTGACAGTCTCAATGACATATAAGTCCAATAGCAATGTGAATCAACATCAGACATAGGAAGGAAGACAGGTTAGGTTAAACAATGGCAGATTAGTTTGTCCCACTACCATGAAACAGTTCTGTGTGAGGATCCCTCCACCTGGGCAACCTGTAAATAAAGTGTATCAACAAGCCCAGTCCATATATGTGATATATTCTTGTTTCCTGCTAAACATGTTCGACTACCCGAATGTACATGGTTTAGCAGAGTCTCTTCGAAGGTTCATCGACAGATCCTCGTGGGTGAACTCCCTTTAAAGCAGGAGCCACAAGGTGTTGGGATTCAACGAACAAAATGTGAACACAAAGCAGTCGACGGTGAAGGCAAGGGAGTCCTTTGTTTCAAAGTGTCTTAGGCAAAGGGGGAACATTGCGGCTCCGATCAATGAGCAGCATGGCATCAAGCTGTCCCTGCTTCTGGGCAACATGACTCGATGGGTTTCCAGCCGTTATGGCACACCTCTGAACCCTGGTCGATAACGATGGACTTCGATGTCCGGATGCTTCACTTCAGATTCCTCGGCAGGCCCTGTCTCCGGTTGATGGTCTTGTGCTACTGGCTTCCAGGGTGCCTTGGTGAAGATTAGCTTTCTGCACAATGTTCCCTTGTAGCTCTGAAAGAAGAATCCTAGAAAGGCCCTCTCTTGGGTCAGTCCTTGAGAGACATGACAGCTTTCGGACTTCGACAACAGCAAGCAGCAGCAAAACCTTCTTCTTCCAGCTGGGCTTCAAGGTTAAGCATCAAGTTTCGACTTCAGCTTCTGAACAATTCTGGTAAGTCAGAGGTCCCCAGATATACTGTTCTGTCTCTCATTCAGGCTGGCAGCCAATAAGGCTCAAAGTGCATTCAGGCCATTCTCGTCCATCCAGACACCCATAACAAGGAATGTGGATTGGGGCAAGCACCCAGCCTTTCAGTTCACCACACTGCAATCATGCTGCAACAGAAACTCTCACAATGGATTGTAGACAGTAACCACATAGATGACAGACAGATGGGTTTCGTAAAAGGGGTCGGCTGTGGCCTAAACCTTCTGCGGATAAACCTGCTAAAAATGGAAGCCATTAGATCTGGGAGAATGGTCTACCTGCCCTGATAGATTTCTCCCATGCCTTCGATTACATCGACCGAGAATTACTCTGGACGAAGATGACCACCTGGGGTTGTCCTGAGAGTTTATTAGCTGCCATCAAAGAAATCCATTCTGCCACTACCATCAGAGTGCACCTTGACCAACGTGGATCTCTAACAGAGGAAATCAACACCTTCTGTGGGGTTAAACAGGGGTGTCCACTGGCGGCGATCATATTTAATCTGTTTCTCTCAGACATTGGCATTGCAATCAATGAGCCACGATCATTCTCCCCAAAAATACATGGCTCTGCACTAAGTTGGATGCTGATCTTGTTAGATACCACTCCAATCGGCCTACAGCGCAAAATGAACGCAGTAGAACGATATGTGGAAACTAATGGCCTGCATATCAACAACACAAAAAGCGAAATCCTGACGCTACAAAATCTGGAAGCAGGCCGCTATCAGAAAAACAACAAATTCAGATGGCATTTGGGAAAAGAAAAACTAACCACGGTGGAAAGCACGAGATACCTCGGAATGCAGATCAGCACAAACATAAATGACGCCCTTGGATGGAGATCACGAAAACAAAATGCCTACAATTTACCTCTCAAGTCTCGATACTAAACAAAAAATATGGGAAGTTTTCACTTAAATCAGTGATAACCTTTTACCAGCAAAAGGTGGTCCCAGCCCTGATATACGGAGCTGAAAACGCCTTTGGATGCCCAGTTGAATTTTGGTCAACCCCAGAACACATTTTCTGGGTGAAATCCTTACATCTACCGAACAACATCTCAACTGCTTGCCTACGTTACGAGTTAGGCTTGATTTCTATCGAAGCCCGGATCACATGGAATACTCTTGCTCTATTTAGGAAAACTATTTTGCCAGATGTCGCCCCACAATTTAGAATACTAAGCAAACCTGGCAGTTGCAACCCTGAATGTCTGTTAGCCTTATGGTTTAAAAGATGTGAAGAGTTGCTGAACACGCATGAAACAAACATCAAAACGCTGCAGGACAATCCAGATTTGGTGAAGAAAAAGATCTGGGAAACAGACTGGATCCAGACCAGCGAAGATCGAAGGACGGCCAAATCAATGAAGGACGCCCCGAGTGAAGCAAGAGCGTTCAATAAACTGCAAAATTATGTAGTATTATTTCCGGACAATAGGAAAAGGGCCACATACATGAGATTTTGTCTAAATCTGATCAGAACCAAAGACCGAACAAAGAACTGGTATGGAAGGGATAAGACGAATACCGCCTGTAGATTCTGTAAGGCATGTGATGAAACGACCAAAAACCTCGTCTTATTCTGCCCCTTCTTTGGACCCCAAAGAACGAAACACTTTGGCCAATTGCTGAAAGATCAGCCAACGAGGAATGCCTAAGAATGGTGGCAGTCGATGTTCACGGGTGCAAACACAAACGGACAATTGTGCTAACCTTGTTCTTGAACGAGATTGAAAAGAGCCTTGAGTCATCAGAAGTTGAAGTACAAGGATGACGGAATGGCGGGCAGTTTTGTTTAGTGATCAAACGCGGCACACCCGTCATTCTCTGACAAGGCTCCTTTAACAATGGCGAAATGTGTTTTGTAAAATGGATGGAATTCCATCTCATGTTTGTATTTGATGTGGAGACATATGACTGTTGTTTTAAAGGCTTGTATAAGCCAATAAAATAAAATAAAATAAAATAAAAAAAGAATCATGTCATTTTCTGGGAGGGCTGTCTCATTCAATGTGTCACACACCAGAAACCAGACACCCATAACATGAAATGTATATTGGTCACACACTCCATTCAACCAGGTCCCACCCCAAGGTTGTGCCCACAATATACAGTCACTGGGAAGGCTCCAGCCAGTCTGGCCTGGACTTCCCCACAATACCATATATGGAACTTCCACCCAACAGTCAGTCAGGGGAAGGGACAGACTCAGGGCTTCCCAGGTCTTTGGGAAAACAAGGTAACGGCTTATAGAAACCAAAAGGCCACAGGGGCCATCTTGTCTCTTATAAGGAATGAACTAATTCCAATGGCAGAACCTTGGTATCCCAAAATGGAGGATACTCAGAGCACCTGTCAAATTCAGCATGGAGCTGCCACCAACCCATACATTGCTCTGTGGGCCACTAAGAGGTGCCCAAAAACATAAGCTAGGGGTACAGGGTTGTACCCCCACCCATGGGTGCCATACGGGTATCTCAAGGGTCTGTTTACCACAACCCAAAAGAGCAAGAGCTGCGCTGCCAGGAGTCCCACATGGACTCCTGTGCAGAAAACAACACAGTACACATATGATAAAAAAAGGGTACAGGACAAGGGCATGGAGGCCCTCTCCCTCCAAAGCATTTCCAGCAACACAAAAACATTCTTGTTGGGATGGGGACAAATAGGCACTTTATCCCACCTTCCGTTAATTTAAATAAATATGGCAAATGTTTGGAAATCTACAACTTTGGCCTTCATTACGACCCTGGCGGTAAGAAATGTACATTACCGGCATGGCGCAACTAACGTGTCCGTGCTGGCCTGAAGCCGCAAAAAGCGGCACATTACGACTCATCGGGCACGAGCATTGCACCATGCCGGTAATGTAAACTGCGCCATGCCGGTAACGCCCTCAAAACGGCACCTACCGGCATCGTATGCCGCGCAAGGTGCACTACCGCCACCCCGCCCACCGATATTAGCGGTGACCGCAAATAAGCGGAACCGGAAGTTGCGTCATCGCGGCAGAACGGGAAAGAGCACGGCGGCCATCTTAAAAAACACAATCCATTGCCATCCTCCGCAACCAGTGGACATCTGACCCTGAGAACCGGCAGAAAACATCAGCTACATCTACTCTTCGAGAAAATGCCTAAAGTTGTCAAGAAAAGTTGTGACTGCCAGCGGCAGGACCGTTTCAGCAGGGAAGAGCTGAACATGTTGGCGGAGACCCTCCAGGAAAACGCCGCTGTAGTCTTTTCCACCCAAATGACCAGACCGGCTATCGCACAGAAGAAGGCCATATGGGCCCTAGTTGCACAGCGGGTCAGTGCAGTTGGGACAGCACCCCGCAACGCAAAACAGTGCCGTAAGCGGTGGGATGATCTCCGGCTCCGCGTTAGGAGCATCCTGTCTGCCAACAGGAACATGGGCATCGCAACCGGCGGAGGATCAGAGTCCCCAATAAAATTGGAGCCCTGGGAGGAAATATGTGCCACTACAATCGGCATCGAGAGCATCGAGGGGGTAGGAGAAATGGAGAGAGGAGCCCCGAGATCAGGCGATGCAGGTAGGTGCCTCAAATCAAGCCATGCAAAAGTCACTGAAGTCCATATTCATGTGAAGCACAATGTTGCCTAATAGTGTTAATGCGACACATCAGCAGAAGACTGCCTACAGCCTTTTCTGACCTCCACCCTGTACACATGCAGTATGCACACCCTAACTGTAGGCACCCACATACCTCCATGCTACTTCCACACAAAAGGAAGACAACCTGTATGTCCCTGCCTCCAATGAGCAGCATCTAGTAATCAAAATGATGGCAGTCATCACAATGCCTGCTCAATGTCCGCAGACCCATCAATAACACTTTCCCTCCTTTGCTCCACCACAGGCTTCCATTCCGACCTCGACGAGGAAGACACTACTGCCACCACACCTGCCAAGAAGGCCAGGACCGCAGTGCCAGCACACCAACCCTCCACCTCTGCTGTACAGACCAAACACCCACAGCAGCCAAAATCTGTGGGAGAAACACAGGACAGGGCACTGACAGGCACCACAGCAAGCAGCAGACATACACCAACTGGTGGCCACAGAAGGGACTGTGTCTGCAAGAAGCAGCACAATCGGGGAAATTGCTGCCATTGCAGCTTCCTCTGACAGTGATGTGGGGAATGATGAGGAGATCGTTGTAGGACCCCCCACTGCCCACCCTCATTCCCCCTACCTGTCCCAAAGCAGCCAGCATGAAGATGCCACACAGGGGCAATCAGATGATGAGTCTTGGCCACGCTCTCCATGCTCACTGCAAGATGTTCAGGAGGTGAGCAGCCCAATGGAAACACCACTGGCAATATCCATGGCCCAGAAAAATCAACAGTCGTTGGAGGAGATTATCACACGGCAGCACCAACTCTCCTCACTCCTGAGCATGTGGCAGAATGTGGGGGTGCAAGGGCAGCAATGGAGCAATGCGCAGAGACCGTGAAGGCTGCAATACAGTCCTCCACCAAGGACATCTGTGCTGAAGAGCTAGTTCAGTCAATTAGGGACATGCGTTCCAATGAGCAGGCAGGTACCTCCTCCGCTGCCAGTTCAACCCCAAGCAGCCCCGTCCGCCGATCGGTCAGGAACCTGCGGAACACAGGCAGGGGTGCCCCGGGGGCCGGGAGAGGGGGCTGCCAATAGTGGCCGCCCAGTGGAAAAATCCAGCATTAGCCACTTCATCACAGGGTGTGTTGGGTAGTTCAGGGGGGAGGGGGGAGTGGGTGTGTTGGGGAGTTCAGGGGGGATGGGGGGATGGGGGGAGTGGGTGTGTTGGGGAGTTCAGGGGGGAGGGGGAGGGGTGAGTGGGTGTGTTGGGGAGTTCAGGGGGGAGGTGGGAGGGGGGAGTGGGTGTGTTAAACCAATTCACATTTACAATACACTTTTCCCTTTTGCACAAATCAAATGTGTGGACATTGCTCATTGCGTATGTGTGCTTTATTGGTGTACAGTCCACAGTGTGCATGTCCCAGACACACACAGTGCCCCAAGTGCCGTCTCCATGTGACACACACCAGCCGTGTGTGCTAGAAGCATTGGTTGATGATATTTTGACGCATGTCACGTCCCTCCTGTGCATCGCCTCCTCCATGAGGTGCAGCCCCATCTGCACCCTCCTCATCCTCATTGTCAGGTGGTTGCAGTTCAGCGTCAGGGGGCAGGGGCACATTTCGTCTGATGCACATATTGTGTAGCATTACACATGCCATGACCATCTTTGCCACCTTCTCATGGCGGTATTGGAGTGACCCACCAGACCTGCTGAGGCAGCGAAACCGTGCCTTCAATAGGCCAAATGTCTGCTCAATCACCACACGGGTTTGTGTATGTGCACGATTAAAGTCCTCCTCGTGCTGGTTCTGTGGGTTCCGGACTGGGGTAAGGAGCCACCTCTTCAAGGGATAGCCTGCATCACCTGTATGTGGGCAACAATGTATGTGTCAGTCATGTCATCAAATTCCATTAATGACTTGGCTACATGGCATGCATTCATCTCTCACTGTGTACTACATTTACATGCACTATTGGAGTCACACTATGAGACCGGTATATGAGTATTCCTCTCATGGACTGTTTTGCATGCCGTCAGCCAGTGTATGCAGGGGGGTCCTGTGCCTTGTGTGTGCCCATCCACTGTGTCAGTCCATAGTGTTTCTTTTGGTGACCTGGCAGGTGTCCAGTGATATCAATGCTCTCATCATGGCAACATTGCTGTCAGCCTCATGTTGAACTCACTGGGGACTTCAAATGTCGTTATGCTATTTTGATGGTCCTCGAGTGTCTGTGTAGTGGTGTATTGATGTTGATGTCCGTCATGTGCCTCCTTTGTGCGCAGTTATTGGGGACTGCCCTTTCAGTTGATGGTGTTTGGTGCCGTGTATTGGCTGTAGTCATTGCATGTAGGTGCATTTTCGTTGAGGTGGATGGGGTCCGATTCAATGCAGTGCACTTGCAGATGGTTGTGTCATGGTTGGGAGACACCTTCAATCACATGGGTGGGCTGCTTACCTCGGGCATTATGTGTTCAGGTGTCGGCTGAAGTTTGGCCTGCTTTAGGGTATGTGCTGGCTCCATTGGCTCTGGTACTCTCAGCCAGGTAAGGCATGCATCTCCCCCCCCTTTCGGCCAGGTAAGGCATGCATCTCCCCCCCCTTTCGGCCAGGTAAGGCATGCATCCCCACCCCACTTTCGGCCAGGTAAGGCATGCATCTCTCCCCCCCCTTTCAGCCAGGTATAGTATGCATTGGTACGTCAATCACCTACCCACTTCACATTTCCATGCACATGACATGTGACTCACCGAGTAGCCAGGATTTTGGCCCTGCATGTCGCTCCATGTAGCGTGGTATAGTGGAGTTCCGCAGGACCATTGAATCATGGGTTGATCCGGGGAATCGGGCACAACAATGTGTGATGATCCTGTTGGAGTCACATACCATTTGCACGTTGATTGAGTGGAATAGTTTACGGTTGCGGTACACTACCTCCATGGCATGTGGGACCACCAATTCTACATGGGTGCAGTCGATGGCACCAATGCAACCAGGTATGCCGGCCAGTGCATGGAAACCCACTTTGGTGTTTGCGATCTCCTGGGCAGACCGTGGTAAGGATATGTGGTCGTCTGTGTGCTTGAGGAGGGCATCGAGCACTTGGATCAGCGTACATGAGAATAATGGTTGTGAAATGCCATGCAAGTGCCCCACTGTGTGCTGGTAGGTGCCTGTGGCCAGGAAGTGGAGCACGCACACTACCTTCAGCAGGGGGGGGGGGTGGCGGTGGGTGTTTCAATCATGCTGACGATGTCGTCATGTATCATGTCCACAATGGTGGTGATGGTGACCCGGTCCAAACGGTACAAGGTGTGGATCTGCTCAGCTGTGAGGTTGAATGGACTTGCTCGGATGCGTGGGATTGGGGGCTGCCTGCGTGGTGGCACTGGCTGTGCTGGGGGGGCTTGCTAGCCCTGCCTTGCCCTCCTCCTTCTCCTCCTGCGTCTCCTCTGTGCTGCCTGTTGTTGTTGTTGTTGTAGCACTTGCATTGCAATCAGGTCCTCCAGCCCCAACATTGCTAGTCGTATTGGAATCATTGTGGAATGTGACTGGGTGTGGGAAGGGGTGGGGTGTGCTCTTTTTGTACTTGGCCAGTCTGTATTGCCTCCACCTGTGCTGATTGTGTGCACCTGTGGCAGCTGAGAGCACTGCACATGGCCATTTACGGTTGGTCCGCAATGGCGGTATTAGCACCATGGCGGTAAGGTACTTTACGGCCTTTGCAAGGGCGTTAAGAGCATGTCCGCTTGACTCGTGATATTTCCCACTTTGCGCCAGGCCGGTATTTACGGCATGGGGGATCGCGTGCCCGCGCACTTGGTGCTGTTAGGGGCACCGTTAATTACGGTGCCGCTGATTGCACTTTCTCGGGTCATAATCGGACCTAGCGGTAAGCGATGCCGGTAATCCTTTACCGGCATAGTTTTTAACTTACCGCCAGGGTCGTAATGAGGGCCTTTGTGTCCGTCTCTCATTTCTGACCCCTCACAAAGGTCAGGTAATCAATCTGAGCATTCCACACTAAAGCCTGATCATTACCGAGAGTCCCTGTCACACTCCAAAAAAGTGTATCCCAGTACTTGAAGTGCTGGATTATTTAACAGACAATGGCCCTCATTACGACCCTGGCGGTAAGTAATGTACATTACCGGCATGGCGCAACTAACGTGTCCGTGCTGGCCTGAAGCCGCAAAAAGCGGCACATTACGACCCATCGGGCACGAGCATTGCGCCATGACGGTAATGTAAACTGCCCCATGCCGGTAACACCCCCAAAACGGCACCTACTGACATCATATGCCGCCTAAGGTGCACTACCGCCACCCCGCCCACCGATATTAGCGGTGACCGCAAATAAGCGGAACCGGAAGTTGCGTCATCGCGGCGGAACGGGAAAGAGCACGGCGGCCATCTTAAACACAATCCATTGCCAAAACAAGTGGACATCTGACCCTGAGAACCGGCACAAAACATCAGCTACATCTACCCTTTGAGAAAATGCCTAAAGTTGTCAATAAAAGTTGTGACCGCCAGCGGTAGGACCATTTCAGCAGGGAAGAGCTGAACATGTTGGCGGAGACCCTCCAGGAAAACGCTGCTGTTGTCTTTTCCACCCAAATGACCAGACCGGCTATCGCACAGAAGAAGGCCATATGGGCCCTAGTTGCACAGCGGGTCAGTGCAGTTGGGACAGCACCCCGCAACGCGAAACAGTGCCGTAAGCAGTGGGATGATCTCCGGCTCCACGTTAGGAGCATCCTGTCTGCCAACAGGAACATGGGCATGGCAAGCGGTGGAGGATCAGAGTCCCCAATAAAATTGGAGCCCTGGGAGGAAATCTGTGCCACTACAATCGGCATCGAGAGCATCAAGGGGGTAGAGAAATGGAGAGAGGAGCCCCGAGATCAGGCAATGCAGGTAGGTGCCTCAAATCAAGCCATGCAAAAGTCACTGAAGTCCATATTCATGTGAAGCACAATGTTGCCTAATAGTGTTAATGCGACACATCAGCAGAAGACTGCCTACAGCCATTTCTGACCTCCACCCTGTACACATGCAGTATGCACACCCTAACTGTAGGCACCCACATACCTCCATGCTACTTCCACACAAAAGGGAGACAACCTGTATGTCCCTGCCTCCAATGTGCAGCATCTAGTAATCAAAATGATGGCAGTCATCACAATGCCTGCTCAATGTCCGCAGACCCATCAATAACACTTTCCCTCCTTTGCTCCACCACCGGCTCCCATTCCGACCTCCACGAGGAAGACACTACTGCCACCACACCTGCCAAGAAGGCCAGGACCGCAGTGCCAGCACACCAACCCTCCACCTCTGCTGTACAGACCAAACACCCACAGCAGCCAAAATCTGTGGGAGAAACACAGGACAGGGCACTGACAGGCACCACAGCAAGAAGCACGGTACCAGCAGCAGCAGCAGACATACACCAACTGGTGGCCACAGAAGGGACTTTGTCTGCAGGAAGCAGCACAATCGGGGAAATTGCTGCCATTGCCGCTTCCTCTGACAGTGATGCGGGGAATTATGATGAGATCGTTGTAGGACCCCACACTGCCAACCCTCATTCCCCCTACCTGTCCCAAAGCAGCCAGCATGAAGATGCCATACAGGGGCAATCAGATGATGAGTCTTGGCCACGCTCTCCATGCTCACTGCAAGATGTGCAGGAGGTGAGCAGCCCAATGGAAACACCACTGGCAATATCCATGGCCCAGAAAAATCAACAGTCGTTGGAGGAGATTATCACACGGCAGCACCAACTCTCCTCACTCCTGACTGAGCATGTGGCAGAATGTGGGGGTGCAAGGGCAGCAATGGAGCAAAGCACAGAGACCGTGAAGGCTGCAATACAGTCCTCCACAAAGGACATCTGTGCTGAAATCGCCGCGGTGCGGCACGTTCTCTCTGAGCTAGTTGAGTCAATTAGGGACATGTGTTCCAATGAGCAGGCAGGTACCTCCTCCGCTGCCAGTTCAACCCCAAGCAGCCCCGTCCGCCAATCGGTCAGGAACCTGCGGATTACAGGCAGGGGTGCCCCGGGGGCCGGGAGAGGGGGCTGCCAATAGTGGCCGCCCAGTGGAAAAATCCAACATTAGCCACTTCATCACAGGGTGTGTTGGGGAGTTCAGGGGGGTGGGGGGGAGTGGGTTTGTTGGGGAGTTCAGGGGGGAGGGGGAGTGGGTGTGTTAAACCAATTCACATTAACAATACACTTTTCCCTTTTGCACAAATCAAATGTGTGGACATTGCTCATTGCGTATGTGTGCTTTATTGGTGTACAGTCCACAGTGTGCATGTCCCAGACACACACAGTGCCCCAAGTGCCGTCTCCATGTGACACACACCAGCCGTGTGTGCTAGAAGCATTGGTTGATGATATTTTGACGCATGTCACATCCCTCCTGTGCATCTCCTCCTCCATGAGGTGCGGCCCCATCTGCACCCTCCTCATCCTCATTGTCAGGTGGTTGCAGTTCAGCGTCAGGGGGCAGGGGCACATTTCGTCTGATGCACATATTGTGTAGCATTACACATGCCATGACCATCTTTGCCACCTTCTCATGGCGATATTGGAGTGACCCACCAGACCTGCTGAGGCAGCGAAACCGTGCCTTCAATAGGCCAAATGTCTGCTCAATCACCACACGGGTTCGTGTATGTGCACGATTAAAGTCCTCCTCGTGCTGGTTCTGTGGGTTCCGGACTGGGGTAAGGAGCCACCTCTTCAAGGGATAGCCTGCATCACCTGTATGTGGGCAACAATGTATGTGTCAGTCATGTCATCAAATTCCATTAATGACTTGGCTACATGGCATGCATTCATCTCTCACTGTGTACTACATTTACATGCACTATTGGAGTCACACTATGATACCAGTATATGTGTATTCCTCTCATGGACTGTTTTGCATGCCGTCAGCCAGTGTATGCAGGGGGGTCCAGGGCCTTGTGTGTGCCCAATCACTGTGTCAGTCCATAGCGTTTCTTTTGGTGACCTGGCAGGTGTCCAGTGATATCAATGCTCTCATCATGGCAACATTGCTGTCAGCCTCATGTTGAACTCACTGGGGACTTCAAATGTCGTTATGCTATTTTGATGGTCCTCGGTGTCTGTGTAGTGGTGTATTGATGTTGATGTCCATCATGTGCCTCCTTTATGCGCAGCTATTGGGGACTGCCCTTTCAGTTGATGGTGTTTGGTGCCGTGTATTGGCTGGAGTCATTGCATGTAGGTGCATTTCGTTGAGGTGGATGGGGTCCGATTCAATGCAGTGCACTTGTAGATGGTTGTGTCATGGTTGGGAGACACCTTCAATCACATGGTTGGGCTGCTTACATCGGGCATTATAGGTGTCGGCTGAAGTTTGGCCTGCTTTAGGGTATGTTCTGGCTCCATTGGCTCTGGTACTCGCAGCCAGGTAAGGCATGCATCTCCCCCCCCCTTTCGGCCAGGTAAGGCATGCATCTCCCCCCCCTTTCAGCAAGGTAAGGCATGCATCTCCCCCCCCCTTTCGGCCAGGTAAGGCATGCATCTCCCCCCCCCCACTTTCAGCCAGGTATAGTATGCATTGGTACGTCAATCACCTACCCACTTCACATTTCCATGCACATGGAATCAAGCACTTCATCTCCAATTGTTTGTATTGACATGTATGTACTGTATTGACATGCTTCTTCTCCCTGTATGCAACCCAAGCTTAAGTAACCTTGTACCTGCTGTGCCCGGCTACCCCTGGGTTTTTTGTGCGCATTATCAAATAATAAACATAAACATGACATGTGACTCACCGAGTAGCCAGGATCTTGGCCCTGCATGTCGCTCCATGTAGCGTGGTATAGTGGAGTTCCGCAGGACCATTGAATCATGGGTTGATCCGGGGAATCGGGCACAACAATGTGTGATGATCCTGTTGGAGTCACATACCATTTGCACGTTGATTGAGTGGAATAGTGTACGGTTGCGGTACACTACCTCCATGGCATGTGGGACCACCAATTCTACATGGGTGCAGTCGATGGCACCAATGCAACCAGGTATGCCGGCCAGTGCATGGAAACCCACTTTGGTGTTTGCGATCTCCTGGGCAGACCGTGGTAAGGATATGTGGTCGTCTGTGTGCTTGAGGAGGGCTTCGAGCACTTGGATCAGCGTACGTGAGAATAATGGTTGTGAAATGCCATGCAAGTGCCCCACTGTGTGCTGGTAGGTGCCTGTGGCCAGGAAATGGAGCACGCACACTACCTTCAGTAGGGGGGGGGGGGGTGGCGGTGGGTGTTTCAATCATGCTGACAATGTAGTCGTGTATCATGTCCACAATGGTGGTTATGGTGTCCCGTGGTGGCACTGGCTGTGCTGGTGGGGCTTGCTGGCCCTGCCTTGCCCTCCTCCTTCTCCTCCTGCGTCTTCTCTGTGCTGCCTGTTGTTGTTGTAGCACTTGCATTGTAATCAGGTCCTCCAGCCCCAACATTGCTAGTCGTATTGGAATCATTGTGGGATGTGACTGGGTGTGGGAAGGAGTGGGGTGTGCTCTTTTTGTACTTGGCCAGTCTGTATTGCCTCCACCTGTGCTGATTGTGTGCACCTGTGGCAGCTGGGAGCACTGCACATGGCCATTTACGGTTGGTCCGCAATGGCGGTATTAGCACCATGGCGGTAAGGTAATTTACGGCCTTCGCAAGGGCGTTAAGAGCATGTCGACTTGACTCGTGATATTCCCCACTTTGCGCCATGCCGGTATTTACGGCATGGGGGGTCGCGTGCCCGCGCACTTGGTGCTGTTAGCGGCACCGTTAATTATGGTGCAGCTGATTGCACTTTCCCGGGTCATGATCGGACCTAGCGGTAAGCGATGCCGGTAATCCTTTACCGGCATCGTTTTTCACTTACCGCCAGGGTCGTAATGAGGGCCAATGTCCCTCATTACGATACTGGCGCTAAACCATGGCGCAATTAGCACCATGGTTGGTGCCGGTATCGTAACAAGTCCGCCAATGTTCAATGGGGAATTACCACCCCATTCCAAGGCTGGCGGGGCGGTAAATCCCCATTGAACATTGGCCCTTCCCCATTCCCATTTTTGCCCCATAGGGCTCAATGGGACTGGGGAAGGCGCTAAGTACGGTACCATAAATTGTGGTACCGTACTTAGCACCAAGGTCCCTTTGCGGGTCCCTACTTTAACGGCTGGTCTAGACCAGCCGTTCAGGTCGGGTCCCGCAAAGGGACCTCGTAGTAAGGCGCTAATGGGTTAACGGCGCCGCAGCCTTTTACGGCGCCGTTAACCCATTAGCGCCAGGGTCGTAATGAGGCCCAATATGTCAAATTTCTCTACGCCTAGGAGACTGCGTTACCCCATGTCATTAAACGTTACTTCGTGGATAGCTGCTTCTGCCTCTAATGAATCCTCTGTGAGGCGGTAACATATATTTTCCAGACTAAGAACGAGGTGCCAGTCAGTATTAATTTCTTTCAGACTAGACAACCCATGGCAAAGCATTATTTCCACCATTCTGTTACTCTATTCGCTGCTTACTGGAAGTGACAGTGAGCACTGTTATTGCAAATGTACACTTTCAACTATTAAGTTTAAAGCCCTTGTATCGCCCACAAATTGAGAAGCAGCCAAATTCTTTCCAGCTAAAATCACTGATTACGAACATGGAAGAAACTTAAGATCGAGCAACAATGTCCAAATCGAAACAAAACACTACGAGAAAATGAAATTCGGCGGAACTGCATTTTCCTTCTGATAACCAAACTATGGAACTCGATATCGAAGGAAATAAGAATGACGGAAGACTACCTAATATTCAGGAAACAACTGAAAACCTGGCTATTCAATTCACTGGGGAAAATATAGATGCGTGCCTCTGCAAACCGTACTGCGGACCAAAGCAAACAAGAGACAATACAAAATGAAGAACCGAAAATGTAACTACTCCACATACCAAAAAGGGCTAGCCAAAGAACACTCCAAAAACAGACAAACCACACACCCCTCGCAATCACGCTTCAAAAACAATTACTTGCTAACAAAAAACAAATCGGACACTGGACGCCACCAGTGTCCAATTTGCACAGAACAAAGAACACCCAGAAAGCTCACACTGACAGATGCCAGTTTCTCCTGGTCCTACAAGCACCAACAGAAGAGCACAACCTCAATCCTAGCCCACTTCTCTCACTAACTAACCCTCCCATTTTTCCTACAGAGCCACGTGAGCATCTGGAGACCATGAAAATAGCAGCAGTGCGCTGTATTAATCACTGTAACATAACATTTGGGGTTAAGGGAATATGTGATTTTTGTTTTAAGTGCCTTCCCTCGTCCATTATATGCTGTTGTGTGCACTTTTTTGTGACTGACAATCCCATCAAAGTGCTACTCTCATCTGAACTGCCCACAATATAACCATGACCATATTTTTGTTTGTTTCCTTGACCTAGTTTTGTTGTTTATCATGCAGAAGTTCATCTACATTGATTGTATGTATTTTTCTTAGTTTTTGAAGTACTTCTGTGGACCCTGTATATTCTGCTTCTACAGACATTTCTGGCATAGGCGCTGAGTACATGAGGGAAGTTGCCCCCGTCCTCTTTGAACAATGTGGGTAGGAGTGATACTTTGCTCCTGTGGAAATTCTGAAATCAAAGTTAAAAAAATAAAAATCTGGATTGGATACCGTGCTCTTCTAAATCAATGGATGCCATACATGCCAACATTCTGACGCACCTGGGAGGGAGCTTTCGACAGAGAAATCGGGACACAACAATTTTCCCATATTTATGCTTTGGGGAAAGAATTATTTTAGGCGGGAGTACGTGAAAAATAGCAATATATTTTACTGAAATATCGGGAGTCTCCCGCTGTTGTGGGTGAACAAAGAAAGCAGCCCCTTTAAGAAAAGAAGAGTGCGCCCGGGCGGGAGGGAGCAGGAGGAGGGAGGAAGCGGAGGGGCAAGGGAGAGGGAGTTCAGTTAGGAGCTGGAGCAATAAAGGGAAGATTGACCCTGCGCCTGGCTCCTGTGATTAATGTGTGCGTGCTGTGATTGATGCTGACAGCCTGCACTAGAGGCCAACAACTGGCGACGAGGCTGCAGCAATCACAGCGTGCTGCAGGATGGGTGAGTGGATAAAGGGAGCAGGTTACATTGCCTGCGGCACAGGTGGGTTTTATACCCTGCAGCTATAAGGAGGGCCGCCACAGCAGCAGCGAGCCCAGCAGGCGTTCCGGAGCGGACCCGTGCAGAAGACAACCAACAGAACAGGTCGGGTGCCCTGCTGCGTGACAGAGAAGCGACCCGCTGCCTGACCACGCGAGGCAGCCGTGTCACAGCAGAGAAGGCCCGCGAACAAGAGGAACCCGTTGAAGGAGCCCGGAAGCGAGGAGGAGCCAACGCGAAGCCCGTGCCACAGCACAGACAATCCGGGAGAGCTGTGAAGGATGCTGCCAGTGACCAGCTGCCGAGAAAGAAAGAAGAAGACGAGATGGTCCACGGCAGCCCATGAGGGGAGAGAATGTGTCAGTCAGAAACCCCGCCCTCCCCCCTCCACTGCACGCCGAGGACTGCAGCCCAGGGACAGCGCATGCATACACCCAGCGTATCACGCCAGAATGCTTGCAGGAGCACTCACACAGAAGGTGACCAATTAAGTAACCACAGAAAGACAAACGTAACGTTAAAGAGTACTGCCAGAGCAGCCTGATCACGGGACAAGCCACTCAGCCAGGCCCCCAGCACTTGCGACTGATAACAACACCCACAGAGTCTGTCAAAGCCATCTGAGCAGGCCTAGATCTGCCACCCTGAACAGGCCCAGAACGGCCACCCCAAACCCCATTGTGCACAAGAGGAAGGCAACAAAGGGCAACGCCAGCCTGTGAGCCACTTTGAATATCACCAGCAACCCAACATAGTGGAGGGCAAGCGTGAACCCAAGCCACTCATCCCTGACACACAGATCATCACACCTAGTGTAAAAACAGACCAGGATCATCACAAGAGAAGTGCAACAGACCACGTATACCCGCCACGCCCGCAGGACACTGCAAATTGAGGAACTATGACTGACCAGGCACAAGCAGCCGCTGATGCAGGGGCACTACCCACAGCCAACACAGGCCCCACGTCTCACGTCAGCCTCATGAGAAGCCCCAACACATTCAACCTCAACCCACACCACGACCAAGGACAAAGGTGGGAGGAATGGGTTGAAGAATTTGAGGACTTCGTAGGTGCCATAGGAACTCAAGATCCTCCCAACAAAATCAACATATTAACGAATGTAGCTGGAACAGAGATAAAGAACATAAAAAGGACAATTCCAGTACAAGAAAGAATCACATATCAGCGCCTCCTCGCCGCCATCAACAGCAAACTAGTGGTGACCCCCAACAGAGACTATGAGCGCTACGCCTTCAACCAGTGCACCCAGCTAGCCCTTGAATCCATTGGTGAATTTGTCATCCGCCTGCAAAGGAAAATTCTGAAATGTGACTTCGCCAATTTCAACGACGACGAAGCGATATGGCTACGAATAATCGAGGTGTGGAAATCGGTATAATATTGTGACCCCAATCGCATTGTTTAAATGTATGTTGGCCTACGCCAAGCTGTCTAAAAGTACACTGCGAACATAGGTTCCGCGGCAAGGTCTTGACCTCAATGTATTGTGTAAACCGCCATCTTGGATTTAGCCGCCATTTTAGGTATTCTTGCAGTGTGGAAGTCACCCCGAACCACAAAATGGAGGCCGAATGACATTGCGAGTAAAGACTTCGGCCATGGTGACCTCCGCACACGTGAATAAACAATATGTCCGCAAGCTATTTATTAGGGTCATGAACTAAGACCCTGTCCCCTGTTCAACCTCTTGTAAATCTGTAACTGTATCAGCGGAACTGATCTAAAACGTATGTTCGACCTGGCTACGAACCCTAGCCACAGTTCCAGGAATGATTAATCTGCAAGAGGGCTGGCCAATGCAGTACGAAACGTATAAAAGACAGAGCATCCAGATATTCGGTCTCTCCCACTTGCGGTACGAACCTTATCGTTGAAGGTTCGTATGTGAGTCAGAGAGCCGAATAGCTATTCGCATGTCGATTGACTTTGATACTTTGGTAAACTTTGAACTTTGAAATAAAGCGTTTTATATGATCCTTTGCAACCTGTGTTGGTGTGTTTTCCATTTGGGCTTCCTGGCCTCATGTTAATTTTTATGTTTCCACAGTTGGCGCCCGAATAGGGACCCTCAAGATTGATGCCGGATCATTGAAGGTTGACGCAGACTATCGAATCGGGATCGGACGGTGTGATTCTGCGGGCCCGACCGATCGAGACGCGATACCTCGGCAGCGCTGCACGATCCGATCCTTGGGCGATAGTCGTGCGGTCTGACACGGCATCTTGACGAGGGTCCAAATCCGAGGTGGGCAGATTTGCCGAAAACCACTAAACGCAGGTAAACTTCGTTAGTTGAAGTCCTTTGAAGTCCTTTGAAAACCGTACGGTCCTCCTTAGGTTTGGTCAGGTGCAGTCGTAAGGCTCTTAATTTAACCCTGACATTTGAATTTGGTCAGGTGTAGTCGTGACCCGGCTCTTAATTTAACCCTGACATTTGAATTTGAAGTATTGTATCTGCAGACACAATTATTGAACCAGGTAACACCAAGTCTTTGAGAAATGCCTGGGAAATTGTCTAGCTGCTTTAGGGCTTTATTCCGCAGCGATCGACAATCCTTTGAATTTAGCCGTCCGGCACCACAGGAGGGGTCGCCGGCGTGTACTATGTACTGTAAGTATGGCATTGGAAGTATTGTATTTAATGATATTTGGCACAGACAGACCAGAAATGCCTCCGAATTTCAGTGGCCAATCAATGGTAGTTTTGAGATCCCCCGTATTGAATACTTAGAGTCGATTCTGCTTAAAAAGAAGGCTAGGCCAGCAGCCTTCGATGTGTTACAAAATTGGAAAAAGGAAGCATTACAGCAGCTTAAGAGTAGGGATAAGCATGCACGACGTCATAAAACGAATGCCGAAAAGGCATTGTTATATGACAAGGAAAAACGATTAGATGAAACCCAGAGAATGGATAGAGCTTTCTCGCTCGGAGTCCAGAAAATTTACCCTTCTAAAGATTTTCATGTTTCTGAGGAGTTTATCGAAAAGATATTAAATGAACGGAGGCCTGACTCTTCAGCGCCGCCTCCATATGCTCCTGGTGCGGGCGCTTTGCCCGTTCCTGTTGTTGTTCCTATTGCTACTCTCACTCCTCCTGCGCAGCCTCCTCCTGCGCAGCCTGCTGTTCCCAGTTCTTTGGCCGTCGCTTCTCTGTCTATTCCGTCTGCTACACTACCTCTTTCCTCTGTACCTCAGTTAGGCCCCCCTATCTTTCCGATTTCGGGGAGTCCCGTATCTACTGAATTAGACCTTGGTGCAAGGTCGAAAATTGTGACTCGTAGTACTGTTCCTGCGGGCAGGAAACAGGAACTATTTGCTTGGGCTAAACATTGCATGGAAAAGGGTGATCAAAACGATGCATTTTCAACATTGTCTAATTTGCACGATTTTCCCGAGAAAAACGTTTTTATTGAAGGACTGGGGATTCACTTAGGTGTAATGTGGAGTAGATTGCAGACTTCGGATCTCCCACAAGGAGTGAGAGATCTGAACGATCTAGCACTCTCGAGGGATACCGAACAGAAAGTACATGGACATGTCGATAGACTGTTTGAATTTAGACAGGATTTTGAAAAATTGCGAAATGAGGATGATGAAGACGATAGAATATATATGCAGAAACGGTTCCTTTCGTGCCGAAGATCAGCACCCGAGGAAGTACGAATTTGCACTAGAGATGCGGTCAGATGGATCTCGGATTCATCGATACCGCCGGATGAGGTATACGATACCTACAGTCAATATACGGTAGAAATGCAAAGGAAATTAATTCAAGTGATGGTACAGCACTTACAGGAAGAATGTATAAGAAAGAAGGTTGGTTGCCCCATAGAATTAGTTGGTATTTGTAAAAGAGCTTTTTCGCCCGACACCTCTACAGCTGCCTTAGCGCTCGATTTGGCCTTATTACTCAGTAAGCGGTCGGAGGTCCCGGTATCTCAGTTGCCTATGAGAGAGGTCCCTCCGACCTTTGTCCCAAAAGTAGAAATCCCCGCCAACGCGGCGGCTGGTACTCCCGCGGTGGATATCCCAGCACACTATGTATCACAGTTTGTTCACGTCCCGTTCTCTCGACAGGAAGTGAACACGATCAGACAATCGGTACCAGATATTAGGAAGAACCCGACAGGGTTTTATAAGGAAATCGAATCCGTTTTGCAGTCTTCTGTGTTCACCTTAAGTGACATGGATTTATTGTTTCCAGTACTTTTGCCTGTCGATGTATGGAAACAGATACGGACAGTAGATGATGTGCCGGGGTTAGGGGATACATGGGTAAATCTAACTAGACTAGATGGGGAACGACCAGCTGGTGAGAAACCACCCCAGGTGATACTCACTTTACCCGATAGAATAGTTGCCAAATTAAAAACTATAATTCCAGAAAAAAGGATTATTTGGGACAAGCTTACTGCCTGTGTTCAAGGGAAAACCGAAGGTACCACCGAGTTCTTTAATAGGTTTGAACAAGTATTCTCCGACTTTAGTGGACAGGATTTGGGTACCGAGTCGGGGAAGAGGTTGTTTGTGGACAAATTCGTGCGTGGATTGTTGCCTGACATCCAGTCACAGATTATGTCCTCGGAGAGCGCTTGGCAGGCAAAATCTCAGTCAGAGGTTTTGCACATGGCTCAGTATTATGAGAATCGGGTTAATAACGAAAAAGAGAAAATCGAAAAAAGAAGGGGTGACCTGAAAACTAAGGTATTATTGCAACAAATAGTTAGAAACCCTAGAGGAGGTACGACGCAAACTAGAGGTCAGTACATTCCGAGAGGAAATACTCCTCCAAACATTAATCAGTGTGCTTATTGCCGCCAGGAAGGTCACTGGCGAGCACAATGCCCTGCCCTCAGTCAGAGGTCAGGAGGCACATTTGGAGGTATGGGTAGGCGACCACGGGGCCGCCCTGGAGCAGGGGGCCCTGATAGGGGTCAGCTTCTACGAAATCCCCAGCAACCTTTTTCACAGGAAAATCAGACTCCGAGTATGGACTCGAGAAATATATTTGATCACCCTTCTGCCGTCTATCTTTCTGAGGAACTTCCCTTTGATGAAGTTCTGCCTTACTAGGATTGCCCGAAGCAGCGTTTGGAACCACGACCTATTCCTGTTATTCAGAAGGGCCCCTATGTTGAACTGTTGGTAGGGAATAGGAAACACCAATTCTTGATCGATACTGGAGCACAGAAGTGCTCCATTGACCATTCTCGGGTTCCAAACATTCCCCTGTCAGGGCAATCAAATGTTTCTATAGGGTTTTCTGGCATACCAACTGTTTGTCCGGTCTCTGTGCCGGTGTCTGTCTCTTTGGGTCCTTTTACTGACCAGTGCCCTTTTCTTCTTACTTCAAACTGTGGAGAAAATTTGCTGGGGTTGAATTTGTTGAAGAAACTGAATGCAGTGATTCATTGTTCCCCTGATGGAATAAGATTGACAGTTTCACCTCAGCAACCCTTTAACTCCCAATATTTGACCCGACCTCTACCTCCTGAATTTGACATTGTCCCAGAATGCTTGTGGGCAATAGACGACAATGATGTCGGGATTTTACACATTGACCCTGTAAGAATAGTATTAAAACATGGGGTCAAGCTACCGCGCATTCCGCAATATAAAATTTCGATCGAAGGCGAGCGCGCTTTGAAATGCATTGTCTCCGATTTTGTGCATCGTGGAGTGATCGAAGAGATTACAGGTAGTTTATGTAACAGCCCGATCTTACCGGTATATAAGAAAGGCGACAATGCAATTCCGTACCGGTTTATAATAGATCTTCGTGCTATTAACCGGGTAGTGGCTCCACAATTTCCAATCGTGCCTGATGTAACGACGATTTTAACAATGATCCCTGCTACGGCTACGCACTTTAGTGTCGTAGATTTGAAAAACGCCTTCTTTAGTATCCCGATACATGAAGAGAGCAGGTATTTGTTCGCGTTCACCTTGGGGGGACGCTCGTTTACATTCACAAGGGCGCCTCAAGGGTATACTGAAAGCCCTAGTATCTATAGTAGGGCTTTAAAAGAGCAGCTCGACACCCTTGAATTGCCACCTACTTGTACGCTGCTTCAATATGTAGATGATTTGCTCCTGGCCGCAGACTCTGAGGAAACTTGTAAAGAAGGCACTATATTGTTGCTTGTTCATTTAGCTGAAAATGGTCACAAAGCTTCTCTTAAAAAATTTCAATATTGTTGCCAGGAGGTTGCCTATTTAGGCTACCTCCTGTCAAAGGAGGGGAGAAGATTGACACCTGAACGAATCAAACACATTTCTGGCATGTCTGTCCCAAAAACGCAGAAGGAAGTCAGAGCCCTGATAGGGATGGCGTCCTACTGTAGAATGTGGATCCCTAACTTTGCCCTAGTGGTAAAACCGATGTTGGCTTTGACGAAGAAGGGCATTTCTCTGCCACTGCCATGGGAATCGGAACAACAACGATCATTTGAGCTTCTCAAAGCCGCGCTGTGTTCAGCACCGGTTCTGGGTACACCAAATTACGATAAGGCCTTTGTTTTGTTTGTGCATGAGTGTAATGGATGTGCTTTGTCTGTGTTAACACAGGAACATGGAGGGAAGAATAGGCCGTGCGGCTATTATTCCTCCGCCCTCGATCCTGTTGCATGCGCTTTGCCGCGATGTCTGCGCGCTGTTGCTGCTGCTGCTGCGTCTGTTAAACAGAGTGAGGGGATGGTTCTAGGCCACGATTTGATTTTGATGGTACCTCACTCTGTCGATATTCTACTGAACAAAACTCAAACGCAACACCTTACTTCTGCCCGGTTGACCAGGTATGAATTAGTTCTATTTGCTCCTCATATCCAAATTAAAAGGTGTTGTGTTCTTAATCCGGCTGAACTTTTGCCTCTCCCGCAAACTATTGCTTGCGGTGATGATGGATCACATGACTGCCTATATGCCACCGAACAAGAAACGAAGGGCAGAATAGATCTCTCAGATATTTCTTTGGAAAATGCGGAAGGGGAGCTGTTTTGTGATGGCTCCTGCTTTAAACTTCCGAATGGCACATCCACAGCTGCCTATGCGGTTACGACCTTGAATAAGGTCATAGAGACTAAAAGGATTCCGCATAACTCTGCGCAGGCCGCAGAGATTATAGCATTGACCCGTGCTTGTGAACTCTCCCAAGGGCTTAGAGTTAATATTTATACGGATAGTCAGTACGCCTTTGGGGTGGCTCACAACTTCGGAAAATTGTGGTCGGAAAGAGGGTTCCTGACCTCACATGGGACCAAGATTCAGCATGGTCCCCTAATAGTACAGTTACTCTCGGCACTCTCACTCCCTAAACAGCTAGCGATTATGAAATGTGCAGCTCATCGAAAGGTCATAGACGATGTGGGCAAAGGAAATGCTTTTGCAGATTCAATAGCTAGACAAACAGCCACAGACCTTAGCACAGACATGTATATCACGAGGGAAGTGAGAGATGGTTGTATAATAGATGAAGGTATTGGGTCTGTACGGGATATTCAGACTGATGCCACTGTTGATGAATCTAGGAAGTGGGCTGAAGGCATGGGGAAATTGGATGACGAAGGGTGTTGGGTGGACGCATCTAACGGGAAATGGTTGCTTCCAGATTCCTATGTGATTGCAATGGTTACGATGGCACACGGCCCAACACATGTGTGTGCTCAACAGATTGTGAAAATACTGCAGCAGGTTTGGGTGAATGATAAGATTTTGGAAATAGCAAAAAGATATGTCCAGAATTGTATAATCTGCTTGCAGCATAATGTGGGTAAAGGGACAGTGGCTCCAAGGGGAAGTTTCGGACCTCCCTCTGTTCCCTTCGAAACCATTCACCTTGATTTTATTGAAATGGAGCGCTGTAACAACTTGAAATATGTTCTCATTATTATTTGTGCTTTTAGCAAATGGGTCGAAGCTTTCCCCGTCAAAGATGCCACCGCCATGACGACCGCAAAGATCTTGGTCAAAGAATATTTTCCTCGTTTTGGGCTCCCGAGGATAATCTGGTCGGACAATGGGCCCCACTTCATCGCAGCCGTAATGTTGCAAATATGTGTTGCCTTGGGAATAGAGAAACGTTTTCATTCAGCTAGGCACCCTCAAAGTGCGGGGTTGGTAGAAAGACACAATGGTATTCTAAAAAATAAACTTGCAAAAACATGTGCTGATACTAAATTGAAATGGCCAGATGCCTTACCTATTGTTTTGTTAGCAATGCGCACCACACCCCAGACTAGAACTGGGCTCTCTCCATTTGAAATAGTGATGGGAAGACCCGCCAATATTTGGGGTCTCCCTAAACCTAAAGCCCTGAGGGATGTGGAAAATGTATTATTCGTAGACTACTGTAACCAATTGACTAAAAATCTGTATTTCATTTACCACC
The DNA here is from genome assembly GCF_040938575.1 of Ambystoma mexicanum. Classification (NCBI taxonomy): domain Eukaryota; kingdom Metazoa; phylum Chordata; class Amphibia; order Caudata; family Ambystomatidae; genus Ambystoma; species Ambystoma mexicanum. Next base: position 77,532,682 of record NC_090934.1, read on the forward strand.
AGGTGAATGCTGCCTTACCTGTACGGTTTACGGGCCCAGGACACGATATATTGCCGGGCAGCTGGGTCTTGGTCAAGGCCTACGAAAGGTCTTCCTGTCTCGCGCCTCGCTGGCGTGGACCCTACCAGGTCCTATTGGTCACCCGAACGGCAGTCCGAGTGGCGGGCAAGAAACATTGGATACATGCAACGCATCTGAAGAAGATTCCTCACCCGACGCCACACGCTACAGAAGAAACAGAACCCCTCGCTGATGCTACGATCTCTGATCTCGGAGTAGCAGTCAGCGCTGTGAGTGCATCGGAGAAGTCCTCTGAGCCCGAGGAGCTCGGGGAATCGTCCATCTTGTCTCCACACTCTTTTGATCAATCACTTCCGGAAAATCCTGTTTTGAGTTCTGCGACTTCCGTCGCCACTGACGCGACGCTCCCCTCAGGGAGCGACGATACTCTGCTTTTGGATTCAGCAAACTTGGGCACCATCAGGTACAATCTCCGATCACGGGAAAAGTTGTTGCACGACCGTCGTGCATCGGAAGGGAAGAAGTGATTGAAATACTGATATCTTTTTCCTTTTGTGAACAAAGGAGAAAAGGAGGGTTCTGTTGGCTAGGGTTGGGAAGGACTAAGAAGTCGCTCGGCCGAAGTGCCGCCAGCAAACGAACATTTGGGGCCGACAATCGGGACAAGCACGATGCCTGCCGCTTTCGCCACTGCTCCTCGTATCGAACTTTCTAACAAAGAGGTGACCAATTCGAACAATGGACAATGCTCCTGGGCCCTGAAAACGTACTGTTGTGTCTTTGTTTTTATAATTGTTAGTTTTGCAACTGCTGCCGTGGGACTATGGTACTTTGAAGACATTTATCCTTTGAAGCCTTTGTTACCGACCGAAATTGTACCAACTGTTTTGACTCCCTCTGTACACCTTCATACTCTGTCCCCTAGGGACTCTCGGCATAGACAGAAATATCATAATAACACCTTGATGATAGTGATGAATGCTACGCATGCAATATTTAATAAGAGCAATTGTTGGGTTTGCACGCACTTGCCACAACATGGGAACAAGGGACTGGGATGGTATATACATCCCTTACCTCTGACAACCTCCTGCTATGCTTCTCTTAGAGCACTTTTCTTTGGCCGATGGAATGATAGCATCTCAGGGAACTTCGATGGCACTAATTTGAACGAATTTGAGAGACGTGAATTGACTCCCCTGGGATGCTCGCTTTTCGCAAATAGGAGTAGACCTAACATCGCTTCTATTAGGCCGTCTGATAAACTTTCTTCTCCTTTTCAAAATCTAATATCTTTCAAGATGGCTCCGATAGGCAATAAGGATGCCATGCCTCCTTCTTATTCTATAAATCACAATCCTGATTCTGTCCCTTTCTGTGTACAGCGAAATGGCACTAGGCCAATGGGAGATTTTGAGCTTTGTGTAAATATTGTAAACTTGACTGGGGAAAATAGGCCTTTGTATGTAGGGGGACCCGTTTATTTTGTTTGTGGTAGTTTAGCTTTTCCCTGGTTGCCTAAAGATTGGCAGGGAACTTGTTACTTAGGGATATTATTACCAGGTGTGTTTATAGCCAGTACCTTAGAGGTATCTAAGGCTCGCCCACGGCGAGATAGCGATGGAGATACCCCCGGACAAGTGTTCGGGGATATAGCCAAATCAGTAGTCCCTTTCTGGGGACAAATAGCAAATTCGGAAAACATTAGGGGATTAGCGAGGGTATTGGAGAAAACGATCAACCGGACCACAGACATACTCTACAATATGACCTTAGAGCAAAAGGCGATAAGATTGGTAGCGTTACAAAATCGAATGGCATTAGATGTCATTTTAGCTGAACGGGGTGGAGTATGCAAATTAGTGGGGTCCGCTTGCTGTGTTTTCGTACCAGATTCTTCACCAACTATATTCAAAGCAATTCAGAATTTACACACTCTCAGTTCTGAAGTCCATATCCCTGTAGGAGACTGGAGCCTCAGTACTTGGTTTTGGGATTCTCTGCGATCTTGGGGGTGGAAGGTGCTTTCCGTTATTTTAGGTATTTTAGGGACTCTGTTATTCCTTTGTTGTTGTTTTCAATGCCTCCCAAGTATATGCGGAATGATGGGAGGATGTTGTGCTCAGGTAATGAGTGCAATAGGGCGTAAAATATACACCCCGAAGGCAGCATCTAAAGAGTTCATGTTGCAGGAAGTTCTTGTGAACGACCTTATGGCTATTGATGTTTCGGACAATGATGCGGAACCTATAAATGATAATGCCTTTAAGTATTTTCAAAAGTACTAGAGAAATTGTGTTTTAGCACTTGGCATAGGCCAAAAGGAGGGTCTGTGGAAATCGGTATAATATTGTGACCCCAATCGCATTGTTTAAATGTATGTTGGCCTACGCCAAGCTGTCTAAAAGTACACTGCGAACATAGGTTCCGCGGCAAGGTCTTGACCTCAATGTATTGTGTAAACCGCCATCTTGGATTTAGCCGCCATTTTAGGTATTCTTGCAGTGTGGAAGTCACCCCGAACCACAAAATGGAGGCCGAATGACATTGCGAGTAAAGACTTCGGCCATGGTGACCTCCGCACACGTGAATAAACAATATGTCCGCAAGCTATTTATTAGGGTCATGAACTAAGACCCTGTCCCCTGTTCAACCTCTTGTAAATCTGTAACTGTATCAGCGGAACTGATCTAAAACGTATGTTCGACCTGGCTACGAACCCTAGCCACAGTTCCAGGAATGATTAATCTGCAAGAGGGCTGGCCAATGCAGTACGAAACGTATAAAAGACAGAGCATCCAGATATTCGGTCTCTCCCACTTGCGGTACGAACCTTATCGTTGAAGGTTCGTATGTGAGTCAGAGAGCCGAATAGCTATTCGCATGTCGATTGACTTTGATACTTTGGTAAACTTTGAACTTTGAAATAAAGCGTTTTATATGATCCTTTGCAACCTGTGTTGGTGTGTTTTCCATTTGGGCTTCCTGGCCTCATGTTAATTTTTATGTTTCCACAGAGGGATGCATCTCATCATTATTTAGAAAGCATCTCCTGCTCTGATTAATGCAGAGGGCCTGCACTAGAGGCCAACAGCCGCCTGAATAGGGAGGGTTGGCATGTATGGGGCTCCTGCCTTGCTAGGCTCAGGCTTTATGAAGTGTTAGTATGCATCTTGCAAAATTAGCACTAGCTGCAATTAGGAGGTTCCCTTATCAATGCACCATCTGAGCAGCACGGGAGAAGTAGGAAATCCTAAAGTTGCGCCTAGAAACACTTGTGTACAGGCACGTTATAAATACCACATCATATCATAAAGCAAAATGCTGCAAAGACAGCTCATCAGGTTACATGATTGGTGCTGAGATGTTATGTTTTGGCCTGCCTGTAAACCTTTTTTCCAACTTCTGCTGCAGAATGTGCTATGACATTTGTTATTTCAACCTGGGGATAGGTACTGCCCCCTCTTCTGTCCCTGTGGCATAAACAAAAGACCCTCCCCCCATTACTGGTGTACTCTATTAAAATCAAGGAGGATTCTCACTCTTTCTGTGACAAAAGCTCCCTCCTACATTGATAGTTGCGATCGGGGCCGGTGAACCTCCACAATTTGTATCCATGTTTTATTTGCGCGCCCTGCTGCGCCATGCGTATAGGCCCGGATCAAGTCCATAAAATACATGATCCAACATGTTGGCACACCTGCAGCTCCTAGTCTAGGTTAAATGTTTTTGGGCTGTTTATATGACCATTCGATTTTTTTGCCAACATCACAGAACATGCCTAAAATATTTAGCATTATACGTGAACAATGACTAATCCCCCTCACTAGCGTGAGAAGGGGGTTTAGATTCTATTAAAGACAAGGAGGCGAGTATTATGCATTACAATCTTTACTCTGAAACCACAGCAGCAAAGAAAAACATTTACAAACAAAAAGGTTTGAAAACAGAACTAAATAGAGTTCAATGTCAATGAAAGGGGGAACTCCCCAATCCATCATGGAGGACAGGACATGCCCTGCAGGAGATCAATGATCAGGGACCCTCCTCTATATAAGCCCTTTACTCCAATCCCAACTCCTCTTTCTTTAGCTGTCTTGAACCAGCTGTCCACTGCACAGACCATATGATAAATTATGAAGACAAAATCCAGTAAAGCTCATTGATCACGCACTCTCCACATCTCGTACCTGTGTCCAACGTTCCTGAACAGAACCTCTCAGCCCGAGGCTGTAAGAACAACAAACAAAGAGAAGGGTGGGTGGATGGGAAGAACAACAAACCAAAGAATGTTCTCTCTTGAAAAACCTGTGTATAGGTGCGCTATAAATGTCATATCATATCATATCTATAATATTCACCTCCTTGTCTTTAATAGAATCTAAACCCCCTTCTCACGCTAGTGAGGGAGTTTAGTCATTCTATGGTAAGACAGGAGGCTCATATTATGCAAGTTTGAAGCCCTTGCATCACATTAATTACAATATGATCAATATCATAGTGACAATGGGCCTCATTACGACCCAGGCGGTAAGTTACCGCCTGGGTCGTACCTTTACCACCATGGCGTAAACTATGTTTACGCCATGGTGGTTGGCGAACTTACCGCCCCATTCCGAGGTGAGTGGGGCGGTAAGTCCCCATTTACCCATTTACCCTTCCCCATTCCCATTTTTGCCCCATAGGGCATACTGGGAGTGGGGAAGGCGTTAATTACGCCACCGTAAATTACGGTGGCGTAATTAACAACAAGGTTCCTTAGCGCCATGGATTTTAACACCTGCTAAAAGCAGGTGTTAAAACCTCCATGGCGCTAAGGGACCTCGTAATCAGGCGGTAAGGGTCGGCGCTGTTTACGCCGCCGTAAACCCCTTACCGTCTGGGTCCTAATGAGGCCCAATACAATAATAGGAGAAGAAGCGTTTTAAATGTTTCTTTTTTGACCAATCCACTGATTGCAAAATGTATTCCCCCAGGTTAAGCTGCCCCAATAACTGTCCTGTAAGGCATAGCAGTCTTAACTGCAAAGAACTAGGAAGATGTGCCAATTCCAGCGTTCCTCACAGGCCGACAAAAACCAACTGGCTAAAAAAGAAAAGCAGCGGGGCGGGTGTGGTGGGGGACACTAGGCAAAAGTCTTCCTACAGTAATATTTAGGAAAAAGCATAGGAGTAAAAAGCTCCTCTGTTGTTAACATCAAACATTTAAAACACTTAAAGTTATACCATCTTATGGTAGCCTAGATAAAAAACGAAAGAAGTTAAACACTTAGGGCCTCATTACGACCTTGGCGGGGATCATGGTGCAATTTGCACCATGGTCCATGGCGCTAATCGGCCAATACCGCCATGGAGGTTGGCGGATTTACCGCCCCATTCCGACCCAGGCGGAGCGGTAAATCCCCAATCCCCATTTTGCCCTTCCCCATTCCCATTCTTGCCCCATAGGGTATAATGGGAGTGGGGAAGGCGTTAATTACGCCACCGTAGAATACGGTGGCGTAATTAACACGAAGGTCCCTTACCGCCATGGATTTTTCCGGCTGCTAAAAGCAGGCGGAAAACTCTCCATGGCGGTAAGGAATCTCGTAGTAGGGCGGAGAGGTACGCCATGCATTACGCTGGCGTAATACCCTCTCCGCCAGGGTCGTAATGAGGCCCTTAGTTCTCCTGGAGATAAAGAAATTACCCACTTGGGGTTGAAAGCTTTGTAGGCTCTATTCCATGTGTTGATGAAAAACATTGTATTAGAAACAGGACATATCACATGACTACCTTGAGGAACAGAGTTGGAAAGGCAAATCTTCATAGAAGGCCAAAGCGGGAGTCAAAGGGACCTTGTGTTAACATGTTATAGGACAACATAGCTTAGGTGGAGCTAAAATGCAATAGACCTGAGGGCCTTGTGCACCCAGAAGTGCCTACTCCACGTCGAGTCCTTAACTACACAATTGTCCCTGAATACCAGCAACCTTTCCAAACCAAGAAAGTATTACGTCTTCTGGAGGCAGAAGCGGGATGGAAGAGTGGGGCCACAGCTGAAACCCAGCAGATAGCTGCAAAATAACCTCCTGACTAAGAAGAGACCAGGGGACACTGATGACAAAGAGATATTCCCGAAAAATCCTTGAAAACAGCAGGAAGAGTTAAATCTGCCAAAACCGTAAAGCCGGAAACCCCCAGACCTCCTAAACCCTTGAAAAAGGACTCCGCTATCATGACCATAGGGAGATACTTACATAAACCTGACCCTTACGAGACAAACTTGGCAAAGAGAAACTTATCTTACACCCAATCGCTCCCATCATAGCAATGCCTGGACTCCCTGCTAGAAGCGCCAGGTGCTTGGACCTATCCCCTCCCCCATGGTTGATAAACCCCCTATGGGAACATAAACTAAACGAAAGGAGAACCCACTTAAATCCATAGTCTTGAGAAAGACTCTAGACTGCCAGGAAAACTGATCACAAAACAGTTAATATGAAGCTTTACGAAGGAGGACTAACCTTCGTCTTAGTAAATCTGAACATCTAGACACCCTCAGCACACTGTTATTGTAGAACAATCTCCAGTGGGAACCAAAAGCCTACCTGCTATGTAGACAGCTAAGTGAACCCAGTCACTAACTAAGTGTCTCCCTGCCCTTGAGCAATTGTACTGACAGTGTGGGATGTTTTTACCCATGCATCCGAGCCCTACCTCAAAAAACTGTGCAGTATTGAAAACATCATGATGGCCAGAGCTTCCCAGGAAATGCCCAGGGAAGTGCATGAAGAATAGGCTGCCACCCATTTTTGCCGATGTTATGGGCACAGAAGGGCACTGCCTAAAACCACCATTGGACTACCCGCACAGTAGTCTGAAACCATTGGGAATGGCAATGCTGATTGCCAAATGCAACCTAGAATTGTGGGGAATTCATTTCTTAAATCCCAAAAATGGGTGCAGTACCAGTACTCACCACTATCCAAAAGCCGGCGTTTTAAAACCACCCTGTGTTTCTCTGAAGGCAGGCTCAAAATGCCTATTTTCAAACATTGCAACATGTGCAAAATATTCACTGAACACCAGCAGGCATTTGGCAGAATGGAGTTTTGTGTGCCTACAAAATATGGGAAATGAAGAGCCCAAAACAATGCTTATAACAAAACTGCTATGGAGTCAGCAGTTTAAGTTGCACTGGATTTAAAGAGACTAAAATCGAAAATATTTAGATTAAATGAGTGACCTATGTTTGGTGTCACATGCCTTTGTAACTGTTGAAATGTCATAGTTTTGCACTTAGAATCAGCATTCTAGCTGCATGTGTAAAATTGCAAGTTAATTTAAAAAGCAACAAAAAACATGACAGTTAGCTGAAAGTCTGGCTTAAGGAACTTGATTTTGCTTGACAGCTACCCCCAACAGGAGTGAAACTTGAACAAATGCATTCCCAGGCTTAGCTGCCTTCTGATGCCCACACCAAAAGAATATACCATCTATCTGATAATTGAATTACCTGTGCTCTGCAGGAGATTGAACAATGCAACTCCCTTCACCCAGGCAGAGGGTTTATTGAGAGGATCATAAATGGCTTCCTCTTGAACAATGGGTCTTTCAGGACCCAAGCAAATGTTATATTGCAGGGGTCGTAAAAGTGGCTTACTCTTGGCAGAAACTGGGAGGGGGAGAAACTGGAGACAGAAGCTGGCTTGGGGGGAGTGGGAAAACCAGTATTTCCACCATGTGACCTGGGAAGACACACCTCCGTAGCCAGAATCTGGTTTTAGAAAAAGATGAATAACTCACAATGTGGACTTGTCAAAATAATTTAATTGATACCATAATTCGTGTGATTTTTCTGTCTATGTTTTAAGAGGTTTTGGGATCCGGTGTGATGTCCTGGGGCAAAACCCCGCTATTGTTTGCACCACAGACTCTGTGTGAAAGCTACGGATATGGGAATTTACTGAGATATGTATGGACAGGCTGTGTACAATTGTACAAATTTGGAGAACAATCTGATATGGGGAACGCTACCAAAACGTGCTAAAAGTTGCCATTTTTGAATGCAAGCTCCTAGAAAGAGCAGATTTGGACAGAGACATGGCTAAATTCAGCCACACCATGTATATGTAACATCAAACAACTGTGTAACTGTGAAATATGTATTTTAATCATATATAGATTTGGGTGCACAGATGACAGGGGAGTTTTTTCAAGAGATCATAAATGGCTGACATCACTCTGACACAACTTAGCTCCCCCAATCAGGGAAGAAATGAAAGCTGGACCAATGGCAAGTGGAGAGGGGTAGGGTCTAGTGATGCTGCATACACACCCACTCTCAAAACACATAAAAGCAGACAGACCGGACAGATAGGGACCTTCATTTCCATCTGCAGCTGGAAGCCCTGCCGGAAAAATCCATACTTACCTCCATCAATCTTCAAAGAGCCAACACTTAGACTCCAAGATAAACAGAGACTTCAAATCCCTCAATCTCCAGAATCCAGAAGCCGTGCTGTACCCAGAGAGAGAGAGCAGAGCTGCCCCGATCACTGTGAAGTGCAGGGTCCAGTCCAAACCCTGACCAGATCTGTGACGAGGCCCATTTAATTCAAGAATATAGTGTGAGTACCTAGCAAAACTGTACCAAACCAAAGCTCGTAGTTTAAATTCATCTAATTCAATCTATTTAACCTAAGTAGAACTGCCTCCTAGCTGTCACCTGTCATTTCTAGCTGCAAAATCTGTCACTTGTCATTTTGAACTTTAAAATTTCAAATCTGAAAAACGACCTTTACTAAATCGCTCATATCTCCGCGACCGTTTGTCTTAGAGACTTGCAGTAACTTTCATCTGGAAGCTGAGATCCTAGGCTTTCTTAGGACCCCAAAACGATAGTGATAGTCCTTGTAGTTCCTCTGTAATAGTGCCCGGCGCATTCGCGAATTTTGCCGCGATTTGAAAATTTCTCCACGTGTAAAAAGACAGCAGTTTTGCTTTTCCTTGCCAAAAACTTCGTTTACCTGCTAGTTACTACTAAAGCATTGTTAAGGTGATCCTGAATTCATAGAGAGTAGCTATCACTCACCCTGAACCTCTGAAAGGGAATTAAAAGCATTTCCAGCATATTTCTCATCCATTGCTAGCACATATAAAAGCATTTGGGCCTGTGTTTTCAAAACTCCTATCTGTTTTCTTTAAGCGTGCTTGGGGGGGATTGAACTGAATTACATTGATTGCATTTCTGAGAACTGTGTGCTTTCCTCCCATTTCCTTGCATTGCATAAAGAGGGGGGGAGTGAATAGCCATAGAAAAGTGATTACATTGTTTGGTTGAAATCATATTGAGTATTTTCTGTACTGCATTCATTGAATATTGCATCCACCTGAGCTTACATAAAGCATTCTCTACCACATTATACTTCTCTACCTATTTACCAGTGTGCTACCTTATCCATTTCATCTCAACTCCTTAGTGATTATAAAGAAGTGTGCTAGTGCCAGATTCTCCGTTGTTAATCTTTATCATATCAGATTAAGTGTGATATTCAATTATTAAATTATTATAAGGTGTGATATATATATCTATTGTTTAAATTATCAAATAAACCTTTTAACTTGCAAAACAGAACTACTTCTTGGCTCAGTGAGGTCAGGGGGATTCCAAGAGAGGGGTGTTATATAGGGGTAGTCATCCCGAACGCATGAACTGGACATAAAGATATATCAATAAGGGTTTTCATTCAGTATTCTGGACTAGGCATTGACTTAGCTGTAGTGCGGGATTGAATCCTCTTACAAATTGGGGGCTCGTCCGGGACGTTTGGGTTAGAATACCACTTGTGCAGCTTAATACAGTGTGCTAACTGACGGGATACATACATCCAGTCGGATCACCATGCTGCATTACGCTGTGAAGCATTCCTCAAAAGGGACGCTCTAGGAAACGGTCTGTTTTGCAAGAATAAAATACAAACTTCTGTAAGTCAGGACAGAGACCAATCTCTAAAATGACGACCTTAGTAGACATGAAAATAGCCAGAGAGCACTTCTTACATAAGTTATTTGTGAGAGGTGAGTGGACTCACCAGGACCAAACAGTCTGGTTGCAGGCCATCACGCAACAGGTCACAGAAACAGGGTCAGATATATGGAGAGACCAGGGTCCCTTACATGTGGCCCTGAGTGAACTATATATGTCCTCTAAGGCCAAGGATGAGCACAACAAGATTGCCAGGGTAGCGGCATATTTATATTTACATATGGGAGCCATGCAGGACAAATGTGCTGAAGGCCAAGATTTGGTGAGTAGGCAACTGCTGGCATTACAGAAGGCCCAATCTGATCTGGACTCTTCTGAGCAGAGGCTGCAGAGGAGCCAGGAGTCAGAAAATGATAGTAGGCAGTATATCATTAAAATAAAAGAGGACATGGATATACTGCAACAGGAAAAGGCTGACCAGGATACTAGATTTCTGGCCCTGCAGAAGGAGCACCAAGACAGTTTGGACTCCTTACTGCAGAGCCAGAAAAAGCTGGAGCAACAATTAGACTTTAACAGGGCATGCACGGAGCAGGTAGCCACCCTGCAAAGTCATCTAGATAGAGTGAAGGTAGAGAGCAACAAGCTGATTTTGAAAGACCTGGATACCCAGGCAGAGTTTGATGAAGAACGCCAGAAAGCTGGTGCCTTTCAAAGGCAGAGGGACGACCTGGCGGCACAAATGCAGGCTCTTAGTCAGGAAAGAGACGCCTTAGGCCAGGAAGTCTGCCATTTAAAAAGGAAAATGGAAGAAAATCACCTGGCCCACCAGGGACTGGGTGACCTCCAAAAAGAACACCAGAACTTGTTAGAGCACACCAGGAGGGTGGAGGATGCTCTAGCAAGAAAGGAGCAGGCCAATAGGGACACAGCTCAGGAGGTAACCCTCCTGCAGCAAAGACTGGCCCAGTGCTCCAGGACCAATCAGGAAACACAGAGAGAGAATGAGGCTCTCTGCCAGCGCAATGATAGACTCCAACAACAGGTAGCGATGCAGGAGAGACTGATAGAGTCTAGTAAGGTCTTAACTGAGGAACTGAAGGCACAAATGCAGGCTCTTGCATTGCAACAGGGAGCAGGGGCGGATAGAGATGAGGTTCGCTGGGAAATGGAAACTCCGGAGCATAACCTCAGGAGCCCTAGTACCAGAGGCCCTCATACCTCTCAGTCCCTGGACTCTGCCACCCCCATGTCCCCTGGCGCACGTGAGCACAGGGCCACAGGGATGGCAGATTACTATCCAGCCAGAAGCATGGGGCTCATAGGCCAGTACCACCCAGGAATGGAGGGGCGGGCATCCGGGTATGGGCACCCAAGCACAGTGCAATTTAATGGGGAACCCCAGGAGAGTAGGCCCATTAAGGGCATCCTGAAAACCTCTGCCCAGTTAGGTCAGTGGAGGGGGTACCCATCAAATCCTGGCAGCAAGGAGGAATCTGAAGACTCCTCTGAACTGCGCAGGACACAGGAGACCAGGTCCCCACATTCTGCCAGCCATTCCCAGGCTCGCAGAATCCGGGAAAACCTGGAAGAACAGACGGGAACCTCTGGGAGCAGTGCCTCTGAGTCAGAGGACGAATGGACAAGGGTTACCCGAACCAAAAAGGCCAATAAGGCAAAAAGGGCCTTGCTTAGGGACCCCTTAAAGCAGATTAAGGCGATCAGGAGCGTCATCACGCCTTACCATAAGAACGCTAAGTATTCTGTTTGGGAGCACTTAGAGTTGTTTGAGCAAATGATGGAGACTTTCCATTTGAAGGACAGCCAAAGCTGTATTCAATATGTAAAGTGGACCTTCTCCCCGGAATACTCCAGTTTCTTTGCGGGGCTGGAGGACCAAAATCATTTAAGATGGTCCACCTATAAGGCGGCCATCTTGAAACATTTTTCTGTTCACAGAAATCCTCAAGAGGCTCGCAAGGCAGCCTACAATTTACAATGTGGGGAGGATCAGGCCCCACAAGAATTTGTGCAGGAGTTAAAGTGTGCTTTTGCGCAGACCACCAGAAGGGTGCGCACAGACAGTAGAGAATTCATTAATACATTTTTTCATGCCTTGCCCAAATATATCATGACCCAGCTCGTGAGGGATTTTCCCGAGAAAAGATCTTTAGACTGGGTCATTGAACAGGCTACCCGGATCTATGAGGTGCAGAAACCGATAGATAGCAAAAGTAATGCCCAGAAAAACCCCAAAGCCAACAGCACCCCTGCTGCTGCCAAGGTGGCAGAGGTAAAGGTCACCCCCGTTTTTGATTTGGAGATGGGGGGGCCTAAAAACCTACCTGCACCTAATAATGCTAGGCCCAGGAGGTCCTCGGGTCAGTCACAGACAGGGAGCCAAGGAGGCAGCCCCACAAATGGGGTCCCTCGCTCTCCTGATTATGTAAGTCCCCGTTACAAGGGAAATCGACCCATCCTGGGTTATGTGTGGACTCCTCCAGCCCAAAGGGGGGGATCCAGCCAAGCACCTAACCCAGGGAACTTCCCTCCTAACTTCCCACCGGAGGGCAGAAATTCTCCAAACCCTGGGCAGAACTTTTTCCCCAGGTATCCACCCAATTTCCAGCCCCAAAACCATCCATCCTTCTTTCCCCAATTCCCTGAGCCCAGACCACTGAATCCGGGAGAGGGGAGGCCAAGGGTGGAGGGGTACCCAAATCTTCCCAACCCGGGGTATTACCAGAGGAGGGACAGCTACCCTTCCCGGGATCAGCCCAGGGGAGAAAACAGGGCCCCGTATCAGCCTGAGCGGGTTTCCCAGTTAGAGCGCCAGGTTCAAAACATGGCGCGGGATCTGGGTCACATACTGAGGGCTCAGCAGAACCCTCAGATGGGCGTGCCGGCGCAGAACGCACCCAACTCTGGACCTGGTGCTCCAGAACAATGACGGGGGCAGCACCCCGATAACTCACCGGTTCCCAGGGAGGAGGCACAAGGGGAAGGGGAGTGTAAGGCCTTGGAGGAAGCTTCCTTCCTCACTTGTAAACAGCCCCTGGAAACCCAGGAACCGGAAACAAAATCTCTTGCCCCTGAAAGTCTGCCTCCTAAGGAGCAGAGGGGGGGTAGGAGAAACAAAAGACCCAAACAGACTCAGTTTGAGGAGGAGGTACAGATCTTCCAATTTGAGGGAGAGGGATCCTCAGAGGATCCTGGGAAAAGGATCTTCTCCTTCAGAGAGGGGGGAACTCCTCCCAAAGAAAAATGGGTCCCTAGGGATGCAAATCCAGACTGGGGAGATGTGGAGACTGAGCTACCGCCGCCCACCATCTCACCCCAGAACCAACAGCAAGAAAATCCCCTGGTTCGAACCCATCCTGGTGACTGCCTCCAAAAAGGGGAGGGCGGCCCAGAACCGGAGCCAGGGGAACCCACAATGGCTCTGATCTCCAGTTGCCAAATTTTTCTTTCAGATTCCCAAGGCTCTCCACAAGATTCTGCCCAAATCTCTTCGCTAGCGATGTCCAAAACCAGAAAATTAGCCCACCAGTTGTCCAAAAATGTACATTATCTGTGCCCCCTTGAGGAGAAGGAGGGAAGATATTATGCCCCGGTACAAGTACAGGGGCAGGGTACAATCTCGGCACTGGTGGACACTGGATCTCAAGCTACCCTTCTGTCCAGAAGGGCCTTTGACGAACTGAATGCAGGAAGGGGAGAGAATTACCGAATTCCTCTCACCTCTCTTCCTGGACAACTGCAGAACTTTGACGGGAAGGAAATTCCCGTCGAGGGGACTGCAAAACTTGGACATTAAGATCGGGCGACACAAGTTGAAACACCCGTTCATAGTTGTGACCCCAGAGGGCACCCCTTGTTTACTAGGGAATGACCTCCTGAGAAGGTTGTCACCCCTAATAGATTGCGTAAACAAGGTCCTCTGGACCCAGACTAGCCGACCAATAAAATTAAAACAGAGTGTCAACCATGTTAGTTTAAACGGCACCTGCCACATGGTTGAACAAAAATCTGACCAAGTAGAATTTCACTTCCAGAACAACCAAATTCCAGACGTGACAGTAATAGCAGTAGGACAACAGACTGGTGATGGGGGGTCCTCTCTATTTCTGAAAATCAACCTTCCTTCCAGTCTAAAGTGGTATTCCACGCTGGAAGGAAACACTCTGAAATTCTATACTAATCCACAATCAGAAACTCCCACTCCTATAGTCCAGAAAGATGTGAAATCAGCTCAGAGCCTGGCTGAGATTCAGCAAATTGGAGAGCAGTTGTTCATCCCTGTTCAGTTAAATGATGGGAAGGACTCTGTTCTCGCTCGAGTGTGTGTGAACAATGGTAAGAGCTTCATCAGCGAAGCCATGTTTCACCAACTCCCAAAAGATCCAGCCATTCCCACCTTCAAACTGATAGACAAATGGGAAATGGACCTGGAAGCACCTAATTCCAAACATCTCCTGCCAAGCAGGTGTATGCTCAAAATATCCATTGGCAACAAGAGCATAGTCCACAATTGTTGGGTCGTGCGAGACGTCCCTGCCGCCTTTTACTTAGGCAGTGACATTCTCAATCGCTTTGCCATTAGTTTGGACCTAATAAACTTCAAAGCTTGGTCCCGATTAGCGGATAATCCCATGAGCTTTGATGATCCAGAAAAAGCATTTAGGTCAGCTCAATTGCTACCTTATGCAGTTGAAATTCAGGTTAAAGAGGAAGTCACCATCCCAGAAAGGACCCGACAATTCTCCCTGGAAGTGAAAGTTAAAAGGGGACAAGAGTTGAAAAACCCTGATGCTTACATACATCTAAATGCTTCTCTCCAACAGCAAGGGTTGGGGGTAAACCCAACTCCATTAGTCAACATAGAACATGACACCATTCCAATAGAGGTGGATAACAGCGACTTAAAGAGTATTACTCTAGCCGCAGGCACCATTATTGGAATGGCGGTTGATGACCGACATTTCTCCATTGATCTTGGGAATGAACTGTTAGGACCAATCCCCAAGGACTGTGTTGACAGTGACAGTGAGGACAATACAACACCAGACAGGATTTTTACCCGGCATGGGGGGAACTTCCTGGTGTACACTTCCTGCCCCTATGGTAAGGAAGATGTGACTTGTGACTTCAGGAGGGATGAGGTGATTTTCCAGGTCCATGAGGGCTGCCTTTCCCACCTGAAGCCTCCGGTCCAAATCAGCACTCTGACCAGGGACTTCTCCACCCAGCTGGAGGAGGCCACGGAGATAGCCAAACCAGAAGTCTTTCCAGGCTTCAGGCAGATGGTGGAAGAGAGAGTCAACCTAGCTGATGCCTGTGTGACTCTGGAACAAAAGCAAAAGTTGAAACAAGTTTTCTTGGATTTCCAAGATCTCTTTGCGGTAGACTCATATGACTGTGGTCGCACTGACATCCACACAACAACAATCCCCACGGACCCTGGCATGACTCCAGTGTTTGTGAAGCAATATCGCTTGCCTCTCGCATCAATGGAGTCCCTTACTGAAATAATTAAGAACCTTGAGTCCCGGGGAATAATCCGTCCAGTCCACAGCACCTTCAATAATCCGGTGCTGGGAATATTGAAGCCGAACGGCCAGTGGAGACTCTGCGCCGACCTTAGGGAGCTCAACAAACGGGTCCATACTTCCCGATGGCCTCTGCCCTACATTGACCAAGGGCTGGCCCAGATCCAGGGGTCACAGGTATTCACTGCAATAGACCTGACCAATGGATACTGGACCGTGCCTGTCAGCAGGGAGGACCAATACAAACTGGCTTTTACCTTTGGGGGCCAGCAGTACACATGGACCCGGACTCCCTTCGGAAACCTCAACTCCGGCAATGAATTCAATATTTTCCTACATAAGGCCATGCCCGACTTGGGTGCAAGGGGTAACCTGGCTTATGTAGATGATGTCCTCATCAAAAGTTCATCTGTGGAGGAACACATAGTGGAGATCCGTTATGTTCTGACACAGTTGAGGGCCGCCGGAGCAAAACTTTCCTTTCAGAAAGCACAGTGGTGTAGAACCCGTGTTAATTTCTTGGGGCATGAGATTACTCCTCAGGGTCTCTGTCCCCAGGAAAAGAAAGTGGAAGCCCTCCAAAAATTGAAAGACCCCACAACTCTGCGGGAACTAAGGAGCCTCCTTGGACTGACTAATTACAGCAGAAAGTTCATTGAGGGCTACGCAGAGATCACCAGACCCCTGATTCATCTCCTGAAGGGGGGGGTCAAGTGGGAATGGGGTCCAGAACAAGCCGAGGCGGTAAAACAACTCAAGAGAAGCCTCTCACAAGCGCCTTGCCTAGCTTACCCTGTCAGAAACAAGGAGTTCTTCCTGGAGACGGGGTTCTCTAATACGTGCTTGACGGCAGTATTATACCAAAAGCATGACAAGGTCAATAAAGTAATCTCCTATGCGAGCAAAACTTTATCCTCCGTGGAGGAAAAATTCAACGATTGTGAGAAGGCACTCCTGGCAACGGTGTGGGCATTGAAGAATTACCGCCCGTTTATCCAGGGGGAACACATCATAGTGGAGACTCCACACCAGCCTCTGCAATATCTCCAAAGCGACAGAATCCGGGCCGGAAATGTGAGTAATTCCCGAATTACTTCCTAGATTCTGTCAATGCAAGGCTTTCCTGTGGAGGTCAGATATGGCCAAAACAAGAAGAGTCCCCTCGCGCAAGGTCTGGCTGACTTGCATGATTGTGCCAGAGAAAACTGTCTCGAGGACGAAAGTCTAAAAATAAAGGACAACATGGAGGCATACCTTAATTCCCCCCACAAAGTCTTTGAAGAAGACAAGTGTGAGGGAATGCCCACTGTGTATGCGGATGGATGCTCTTACCATGTTGACAACAACGGGGAGAAAGAACTGGTGGCCGGCGTAGGGAATGCATGGGTGAATGAGTCCCCAGAACCCTCCGCTGGATACAAAATTGGTCCCCGAAGTAGTCAGGTGGCAGAATTGATGGCTGGGCATCAGGCCATCCTCACTGCTGTCCAGCATCAACTCCACGAACTGGTCATAATCACAGATTCGGATTATGTACGGAACGGGTTCGTGGAGCACCTGGTTAATTGGAAAACCAGAGGCATGTTATGTGCTAACAACAAACCCTTGAAACATGGGAAGTTGATCCAAAACATTGATGATCTGGTCACATCGAATGAGATGACCATCTATTGGAAGAAGATCAAGGGTCATTCCAAAGTAGAGGGACCAGACAAAACTGGAAATGACTTAGCTGATCAGCTGGCCAAAACCGGGGCCATCCAAGGGGATCTAATTGAGATTGAGTCCCTGTTGGGGGAAATCCAGGTCACTGCCATCACTAGGTCCCAGACAAATGCTCACAACGACCTTTCAATTGCACAATGGAGTAAGGAGACCCCTGATGCTGATTTGATTACTGCTCAGAAGGGGGATCCAATAATTGGTAAATTTTACCAGCACCTTGAGGACCCTGAGAACTTTCCCCTGACGGATACCGATTACATTGGGAAAGAGGACCTAAGAGTGTTGATGAAATGTTCAAAAATGTTCCGGATCCAAGACTGTTTGTTGGTAAGGAAATCCAAAGCTGGCCACGATCAGTGGGTGGTTCCTACCTCATTCCGAAGCCTGATGTTAAGTCACGCCCATGATGCGGCCACCGCCGGTCATAGGGGGTTTCACACAACACTGGAAATCTTAAGAGAGGTTGCATACTGGCCACACATGGGCCAGGACCTCAACCAATATTTGAAGGGTTGTCTTGTGTGTGCACAATTTCAGCCGACATCCCTCACACACCGTGCGCCTCTCCAAAAGCGGGGGATGACACTGCCATGGTCAGATTTACAAATCGACTTTGTAGGCCCTATGATTCGCTCGGCTAGGGGGAATAAGTACATGTTGACTGTGACATGCTTGTTTACCAAGTGGGTGGAATGTCTCCCAGCCCCAAATTGCAAGGCAGAAACTGCAGCTGCCTTGATGATTAACCACATCTTTTCCCGTTTTGGTCTACCTCAAAGGATTGAGTCAGACAGAGGTAGCCACTTCACCAGTGAAGTAATGACAAAGATGTGGGAGATACTGGGGGTCAAGAGAAAGCTGCATATTGCTTATAGACCAGCTTCTTCTGGGGCAGTAGAGAGATATAACCGAACCATTGTGAGCATATTAAAGAAGTTTGTGGCAGATTCTGGGCCAAGTTAGGATATCCGATTACCTCTGGTCCTAATGGCTATCAGATCTACCCCTTCATCTGCAACCAAAATGTCACCATTTGAGTTGATGACTGGGCGCAAGATGGTGCTTCCTCAGCATTTGCTCTACAGGACCCAAGAGCAGACACTAATAAATGCCTCCACCACTCATGAGTATGTGGAGAATTTAAGGAAACACCTTCAACATGCTTTTGCTTATGCTCAGCGGAATCTAGAAAGATCAGCTGATAGCATGAAGACCCATTATGACCTGAAAACTTCCAGGAAGGAATATCAGGTGGGAGACCAGGTCTATTTATACAACTTCCAAAGGAACCAGGCCAAGCAGCGCAAATTTTTGCCTACATGGAAGGGACCCTTTGAGATCATCGACAAGATCTCCCCTGTGGCCTACAAGATCCGCATCCCCAAAGGTGGTTTGGCAGCGGGGGAAGACAAGTGGGTCCACATAAACCAGTTGAAATGTTGCCATCCCAGGCACGCTCTGCAACAACTGGAGGAATCCTCTGGAATCCTAGCGGGTACTGTCTCAGACTAATTCAGTTCCAATCATAAAACATACCACATCTAGTCTCTAAAATATTGTGATTTGCATGAAACTGTCTCTTAGTTATACTGTTTTTTTTTTTTTCAAAATAAGAATGTAAGGTTTCGTGATGATGAAATGCATATGCTGCCCCACTATCTCAACAGTGGTGGAAAAACGTCTATGAGTAGGTATTGCCGCTCTTCCTTTGTCGTCCTAGGAGAAAGAAGACCTGGAGACGGGCCGAGGAGGACGATCCGGAGACCGGGAGCAGAGACACAATGGGCCCTGTGTACCGCCCAATACTCCCATCAGGACCGGCGAGGAGAACCGATCGATCAGTACCAGATGGAGGAAAAGATGCTGAACTGTGCCATCTACCGGAAGAAGATGAGAACTACATCCCAGATCTTGCGGGTCCCATCAGTGAAACCGAATGGCCATCGCAAGAGGGGGGCTTGTGGGATGTTTTTACCCATGCATCCGAGCCCTACCTCAAAAAACTGTGCAGTATTGAAAACATCATGATGGCCAGAGCTTCCCAGGAAATGCCCAGGGAAGTGCATGAAGAATAGGCTGCCACCCATTTTTGCCAATGTTATGGGCACAGAAGGGCACTGCCTAAAACCACCATTGGACTACCCGCACAGTAGTCTGAAACCATTGGGAATGGCAATGCTGATTGCCAAATGCAACCTAGAATTGTGGGGAATTCATTTCTTAAATCCCAAAAATGGGTGCAGTACCAGTACTCACCACTATCCAAAAGCCGGCGTTTTAAAACCACCCTGTGTTTCTCTGAAGGCAGGCTCAAAATGCCTATTTTCAAACATTGCAACATGTGCAAAATATTCACTGAACACCAGCAGACATTTGGCAGAATGGAGTTTTGTGTGCCTACAAAATATGGGAAATGAAGAGCCCAAAACAATGCTTATAACAAAACTGCTATGGAGTCAGCAGTTTAAATTGCACTGGATTTAAAGACACTAAAATCGAAAATATTTAGATTAAATGAGTGACCTATGTTTGGTGTCACATGCCTTTGTAACTGTTGAAATGTCATAGTTTTGCACTTAGAATCAGCATTCTAGCTGCATGTGTAAAATTGCAAGTTAATTTAAAAAGCAACAAAAAACATGACAGTTAGCTGAAAGTCTGGCTTAAGGAACTTGATTTTGCTTGACAGCTACCCCCAACAGGAGTGAAACTTGAACAAATGCATTCCCAGGCTTAGCTGCCTTCTGATGCCCACACCAAAAGAATATACCATCTATCTGATAATTGAATTACCTGTGCTCTGCAGGAGATTGAACAATGCAACTCCCTTCACCCAGGCAGAGGGTTTATTGAGAGGATCATAAATGGCTTCCTCTTGAACAATGGGTCTTTCAGGACCCAAGCAAATGTTATATTGCAGGGGTCGTAAAAGTGGCTTACTCTTGGCAGAAACTGGGAGGGGGAGAAACTGGAGACAGAAGCTGGCTTGGGGGGAGTGGGAAAACCAGTATTTCCACCATGTGACCTGGGAAGACACACCTCCGTAGCCAGAATCTGGTTTTAGAAAAAGATGAATAACTCACAATGTGGACTTGTCAAAATAATTTAATTGATACCATAATTCGTGTGATTTTTCTGTCTATGTTTTAAGAGGTTTTGGGATCCGGTGTGATGTCCTGGGGCAAAACCCCGCTATTGTTTGCACCACAGACTCTGTGTGAAAGCTACGGATATGGGAATTTACTGAAATATGTATGGACAGGCTGTGTACAATTGTACATATTTGGAGAACAATCTGATATGGGGAACGCTACCAAAACGTGCTAAAAGTTGCCATTTTTGAATGCAAGCTCCTAGAAAGAGCAGATTTGGACAGAGACATGGCTAAATTCAGCCACACCATCTATATGTAACATCAAACAACTGTGTAACTGTGAAATATGTATTTTAATCATATATAGATTTGGGTGCACAGATGACAGGGGAGTTTTTTCAAGAGATCATAAATGGCTGACATCACTCTGACACAACTTAGCTCCCCCAATCAGTTGAGAAATGAAAGCTGGACCAATGGCAAGTGGAGAGGGGTAGGGTCTAGTGATGCTGCATACACACCCACTCTCAAAACACATAAAAGCAGACAGACCGGACAGATAGGGACCTTCATTTCCATCTGAAGCTGGAAGCCCTGCCGGAAAAATCCATACTTACCTCCATCAATCTTCAAAGAGCCAACACTTAGACTCCAAGATAAACAGAGACTTCAAATCCCTCAATCTCCAGAATCCAGAAGCCGTGCTGTACCCAGAGAGAGAGAGCAGAGCTGACCCCGATCACTGTGAAGTGCAGGGTCCAGTCCAAACCCTGACCAGATCCGTGACGAGGCCCATTTAATTCAAGAATATAGTGTGAGTACCTAGCAAAACTGTACCAAACCAAAGCTCGTAGTTTAAATTCATCTAATTCAATCTATTTAACCTAAGTAGAACTGCCTCCTAGCTGTCACCTGTCATTTCTAGCTGCAAAATCTGTCACTTGTCATTTTGAACTTTAAAATTTCAAATCTGAAAAACGACCTTTACTAAATCGCTCATATCTCAGCGACCGTTTGTCTTAGAGACTTGCAGTAACTTTCATCTGGAAGCTGAGATCCTAGGCTTTCTTAGGACCCCAAAACGATAGTGATAGTCCTTGTAGTTCTTCTGTAATAGTGCCCGGCGCATTCGCGAATTTTGCCGCGATTTGAAAATTTCTCCACGTGTAAAAAGACAGCAGTTTTGCTTTTCCTTGCCAAAAACTTTGTTTACCTGCTAGTTACTACTAAAGCATTGTTAAGGTGATCCTGAATTCATAGAGAGTAGCTATCACTCACCCTGAACCTCTGAAAGGGAATTAAAAGCATTTCCAGCATATTTCTCATCCATTGCTAGCACATATAAAAGCATTTGGGCCTGTGTTTTCAAAACTCCTATCTGTTTTCTTTAAGCGTGCTTGGGGGGGATTGAACTGAATTACATTGATTGCATTTCTGAGAACTGTGTGCTTTCCTCCCATTTCCTTGCATTGCATAAAGAGGGGGGGAGTGAATAGCCAGAGAAAAGTGATTACATTGTTTGGTTGAAATCATATTGAGTATTTTCTGTACTGCATTCATTGAATATTGCATCCACCTGAGCTTACATAAAGCATTCTCTACCACATTATACTTCTGTACCTATTTACCAGTGTGCTACCTTATCCATTTCATCTCAACTCCTTAGTGATTATAAAGAAGTGTGCTAGTGCCAGATTCTCCGTTGTTAATCTTTATCATATCAGATTAAGTGTGATATTCAATTATTAAATTATTATAAGGTGTGATATATATATCTATTGTTTAAATTATCAAATAAACCTTTTAACTTGCAAAATAGAACTACTTCTTGGCTCAGTGGGGTCAGGGGGATTCCAAGAGAGGGGTGTTATATAGGGGTAGTCATCCCGAACGCATGAACTGGACATAAAGATATATCAATAAGGGTTTTCATTCAGTATTCTGGACTAGGCATTGACTTAGCTGTAGTGCGGGATTGAATCCTCTTACAACAGGGATGGCTAATGCTGAGTCGATGAACGCCCTGTGATAGAAAGGTCATAATAACTTGGATGGAAGATGAGCACCACTCCCAGACCCCTCTATCCCACTGAGGGATATTGTCCCTTCCTACAGGAGGAGATAAACCTCCTTCACCCTTCGAAGGAAAAAAAAAACCTGTAACCCAGAAGGAGAAGGATGCAAACCCTGAGGCCCACACTGAAGCCCAGAAGCCTCTTCAATCTATATATTCTTTCACTTAAAACCCATCCCCAAGACCGTAAAAGGGAGCCCGCTAACTCCAATGGTCTGGAAACCCAAAAATGTAACCAAAATAAGGAACAAATATCTCATCCGGACCCCTTATGATTGATGTGAACCCGCAGCGGCTTCGCTTAACTTAGCGAAATACCAGGGAAAATGGTGAAGAGGAAAACCAATAGACGGGAGGCGAATGGGCCAGTGCGAGCTCAGCACTGGTCAAGAGCAAGAACTCCTGTTTAAAAGGAAAACATAGGAAACCTCTGGTGATCCTCCCAGAGGTGTAACTTTATTCTCCAACCCCCCCAAAAGGGTGTCGGGGTAAAAAGGGGAGGGGGCGGCAATGCCCTTGGGATAATTATCGTGCCCAGTAATGGAACGGCTACGAAGGAATACTGGGACCACCATCCCATCAACATTGAGGCTTGGACCTCTGTATGCATGCAAGACCGACTGGCCTCTCCAGAGATCATGGAAAAGGAAAAAAGAAGTACATTGCACATAATAAAATAAAATAGCACTAATACAGTGCTACAAAACCTCAGGCATCTGAGCGCTGCTAATTATTACTATCCATGGATGTGTGGTGTTCATTTATTGACCTCAGACGGATGAAACATTTATTTTGACCCTTCCAGGATTCGACACCTGTGTCAGTAGCCAAATTAAGCACTATATTCGCTGCGCGGAAGGGTAAAAAGAATGAAAATAAACTATAACGAGAAACAACTCCCTTGAGGTCGAAACTGGGCTTGTACTCCTCGAGCAGAGGAGAAATTGTGTACATCGCTAGACGTATTAGCGAGAACAGACAAAACCTTGGGAGGAAAGGTATGGAGGCGTGCTCCAGAATGTTATTATTTGGTAACTTTTCCCTCTGATACCAGCAAGTGTTTTCTAAACACTGCAACAGGGTCAGAACCTGAGAGCTCAATATTGTCTTTCCAACAAGACAAAACAGTTACCTTTGAGAAAACCTTGTCCCCGCCAATAGATAAAACTGTATTGATCAATACAATATTGGGACAATAGTAAGGGAAATCACGCCACCCTTTAAGGAGTGGAATTGGTGTTGCCGAGCAGGCAAACCCATCTGCACCTCAAGCTGCGCAGCTCTTGCACGTCAATAGGGATATTAGGGGTTATTTCCCTCTTCAGTGAGTATATTATAGATCTCCAATTATTTGTATAAGAAAAAAGGGACTGAACTGCCTAAGGAAGTGAAAGGACTGAGTTGTCTTGTAAATAACTAATGTATGGGGCCGACCAAATAACTAAAAGACTAAGGATATCGCCTGAGTGATGGCTATAAAGGAAGGTAGGGCAACCCTAATGTCTGTTAACGACCTTTCAAACACTCTTTTCTTTGAAGTATCAAATAATTAATTAATAAATAATAAATACAAAGAAATCCTTGTCTAGGAAGTGGGGTTACGCCCTAACAGGGGCCCAAATCTTGGGCCCTTATATAAAAACAGACACTTACTGAGCCATACGGGCTACTGCCAACAGGAAACTCTAATGTGTTGCACCCACAGCTTAAAATATTGTTTAAGAGAGGAATACACTGAGCAAGTGCACCTCAAACTGCTCACCCTTGCAGGGTGGGGTAACCAGCAGTACACCAGGGGGCAACCTTGCACTAGAACGCAGGCAAAGCCTGCTACCGAGCAGGTTATGGCACACATATCGAGAAGGCAATCACCTATGCCATATGCAGTGCTTAAACAAAACTGCAGATTGGCAGAGCATCATGCTCTTGAGCGGGCGGGACATCGCCAAATATATTGTATGCAAAATATCATTAATTAAAATATGAAATTAAAAATATATCAGTCTTAAAATAAATATGTACGAGACATGGCAGGAATCAAACCCAGGACCTCCTGCATGGTAAACATGCAGCTCTGTCTTTGAGCTATCCTGCTTCTGTAATGAAGCAGAAGCTTTTGCCTGAAGCTGAAGCTTCTCACAGACCAGCATGCAACAGGACCACAAAGGGCAGGCAAGCCCACTAACTCAGAGCAATCTGGTATTCCCCAGTGTCTCCTAAATTAAGGAGGCCTGCGCGCGTGTCCACAAAGGGCAGGCAAGCCCAGTGCACAGCACCTGGAATTCCCAGGAATTCTTAAAACGACAACAAAGCTTGTGCATGCCGTGTCTGAAGCCCCAGGTTCTTACGAGATCGGCGCGCACTGAGACCACACAAGGCAGGCAAGCCCAGTGCACAGCACCTGGAATTCCCAGGCATTCTTAAACAACTGCACGGCCCGTGCGCGCTGTGTCTGAAGTACCAGCTTCCTATGAGACCGGCGCACACTGAGACCACAAAGGGCAGGCAAGCCCTTCTAAACAACAGCAAGGCCCGCGAGCGTCGTGTCTGAAGAACCAGCTTCCTATGAGACCGGCGTGCACCGGGATCATAAAGAATTTAATCAAAGAGGCCCGTGCGCACCGGGAGTGAAGCAGAAGCTTCCATTTGTCCGGCGCGTGCTGGACTAAATAATCCATAGTAAGGAAAAGAAAGTTATCTAAAACGTGCCTAATAGCCAGAGGTATAGCAACTTTGTTATCAAAAAGAAACACATTAGCAAAAGTAAGGGCCACACGCGGCCTTCCAGATACCATGGCAACACAGTAACATTTCCTTACATGATAGAGGAACCAAATATACATTAACAAATACATTTATATTTACATATTTTAAGAGCCCAATGTACTACTAAGGCCTACTACTGACTAATATGCAAGTCCCAACTGAAAAGAGTGATTTAGCTGTTGTGTAAGCAGCAAAGAAAGAGGAGTTGGGATTGGAGTAAAGGATTTATATAGAGGAGGGTCCCTGCTCATTGGTCTCCTGCAGGGCATGACCAGTCCTCCATGATGGATTGGGGAGTTCTCCCTTTCATTAACATTGAACTCTATTTAGTTCTGTTTTCAAACTTTTTTGATTGTAATGCATAATATGAGCCTCCTGTCTTGCCATGTAATTTCAGAAAACCATTAATTAGTACGGGCTCGCCGAGAAATCCCACGCTCTAGTCGGGAGAAACGCGCAATATCAGCCAAGTTCCCGACTGCGCATGCTCAACAACAGAAACTTCTGACTCGACTGATGCTGACGTGCTCTGCAGTGCGCATGCTCAATAACAGAAACGGTTCACTGTGCCCGACCTGCTCTCCAATGCGCATTTTCAAAAATCGTACTTCCGGCGGCTGCTCACTTCTTGGTGCGAAATGGAGACAGAAGTGCGCCATACGCGACGGCAGCATTCCTTGTGTGTGGCAAGCCCTGAAGACAACTACTTCGGCCAGGCACAAGGGCGCAGGAGACCAGAGAAGGAGAGGGGCTAGAGAGAGGAGGATTAATCGTTAAAAAAAAGGGGGAATAAAGCACAAGAATGATAGATTACTCGAGATTAGGGCCTGGGGTAGGGGCCTAAAGACAAGAAAGGCAAGTGAGAAAAGAGAGAAAAGAACTGAAGCGTCTGTGGGAAGAGATGAAGGGTGAGGTGAGAAGAACAGAGCGGCAGGCGGGACATGGATGAATACATGTATGAGAGACCAAAAGGGAGCAGATGAAGAGTATGGCCAAATGTTGGAAGTGGAAGAAGAGGAGAGAAAGGAGCAGAAAGGTGTGGTCTGGGTAGAGGAGGAATCTTAGTTGAATGCAGATGAAGTGTTAGAAGGGGAGATCCGTGATTTGAGGGAGTACTATACAGCAGGTTCAGTCACAGTAAGGAAGCAGTGAGGCATATTCCTGCAGCAGAGCAGGATGTAACATGTAGTTCAGCAGGCTAATGCTTCTGCTACAGCGGGTTATGTTTCTATTTAATATATCATTAATACACAGGAGTCTGCCATGTGTAGCCCATATCCTAGTTATATGCACGCCTTACCGTTTCTGTTCACTTGTTCAGCCTCTTTTCTTCTACGTTGACGCTTATTCAGTGTCCATTTCTTTCCATCTTTCGTTCCCTCTTTTTCCTGCTTTAGTACTTCTGGTCCTTTTTTTCACTGGTTGCGTTTCCCCTCGTCACCATTATTATGTTTCTATTTAATATATCATTAATACACAGGTGTCTGCCGTGTGTAGCTCATATCCTTTAATATCAATCTTCTTAATGCCTTTTGCTTCTACATTCCAGATCTCTTAGCCCTTTCCAAATTCTACTACAGAATTCTACAAACACTAGCTAATACAACTATTATTTCAGCACATAACAATACACAACACAGCGATATGTGTCCACCCAGGAAGCTCACAGCATACGTACAATCTTGACAGGATAGATCAGTGGGTAACTGCATGCTGCAAAGCTTTGTGTGTAACCTGCAAATCGCACGTTCCAATCCCAGTTAAGATTGTTCAGCTGGTTAATGGACTTGCTATTGAAATCTGTGTGCAACTTCCATATTACTGGTTAAAATAAATGACAACAGGTAATCAAAGCAGCACTGCAGAGAGCTAGGTGTATCCTGAATCTACTTCTGGAGACAGCACAGGCGGCTCTCCATCAGAATTCCACCCTGAGACACTTGATTTTTTCTCCTCCACACCTTCCGTACACACCAATAAACGTAACTCCTTTAATCTTGCACTCAATTCTGTCGTCTCTTTCCTTGACTCTAACATCTCCTTCCTCATCTTAGCTAGCATCCTTGCTAATGAGCCCAAAGATGCCTCTGCTTCGGGCTCCATCTCTGCTCAGGCAGTTATTTAAAATGGGCCTTTCATTCTGTCAGGTCCCTGTGCCGAAATAGCCCACCAGATCCCCCAATCCAGTACACCCAACAATTAGTTGAACAACTATTGAGTTGTCCAGGCAGGGGGAAAGGGGAATGGAGAAAATAAAAACACTCAATTCTTTTGTCTCTTTCCTTGACGCTAACATCTCCTTCCTCATCTTAGCTAGCATCCTTGCTAATGAGCTCAAAGATACCTCTGCTTCGGGCTCCATCTCTGTTCGGGCAGGTATTTAACGTGGGACTTTCATTCTGTCAGGTCCCAGTGCCGAAATAGCCCACCAGATCCCCCAATCCAGTACACCCAACAGTTAGTTGAACAACTATTGAGTTGACCAGGCAGGGGGAAAGGGGAATGGAGAAAATAAAAACAGACAGGATTCTTCTGGATCAGTTTCCTTCAGCTCCCTGAAGACTTCAACTCTCACTGGAAACCTTGCAAATAACACAGTCTATACGTTAATCTCTACTCTTTTGCTTCTGGAAATAATATTTAACTATGTATCTTGTTTCACTCCCAAACCCTTAATTACCTGTCAGCCTCTGGTAATTGCCTAAAAGCAAGTTAAAAGGTTGTAGGAGTTCTCTTAATTTGCTTGCCAACTTGTGATTGGGGTCCTCTTCTGTGGCTATGGATTCTTCTGGCAAAACAGTACTTTTACTTCTGCAATCTATCTTCTCTTTAAATTCTTTAGTTCAGAACTTAACTTTGGCTTTAGACACATATTCATAGTTCAACTGTTTCACTCTTTCACAACTTTCAAAATGCCAAAACGATTTCCTCTTATTGATTTCTTTGTAGTTCTCTATCTCTCTCTCTCTCTCTCTCTCTCTCTCTCTCTCTCTCTCACTTGTCTCTTTTCACAAGCCTCTTGTGTCAATATTTTCCTCTACTTGTGCTAGAAACAGTAACTACATAACGTGCGTGTAATCTACTGCTGTCTCACCGCGCTTTCACTCATGACGTTGACTGCTTTAATGTGACGCGCGCATTGCCCGCTGCTGACTCGCCCTGCTTTCACTTAGACACCAAGTTTCTTTTATGACATGCGCAGAGACTGCTGCCTCACCGCGCTACAGCTGAAGACGTGGCCCGAACCGAAAATGCGCACACACCCTTCCGCTCTTACCCGATCTCCTCAGCTGAAATAAACAACTGCGCAACCCAGGTTGAAAGAACGGTCTCCTATTACGCGGCTCATTTCTTGACTTCCGGATTGCGTAGGACTACGCCGATGGGTCCTCTTTTCTAACGCGATCTGTTCGACACGCGGAATAGCATTGCAATGCTTCCAAAGCTCGCTCAGCCAGAACATGGTTTACAGTAACAAATGCTACGCGCCCTTTTCGTTTGAGTCGATTTGAAAATATTAAACACTATTTACAAATCCAAAAAGGTAACTTGAAGCTTCTAACTGTACACATGCTTCTCATTTAAACTTTTAGTACTGACCATCTCAACAACATTGTGAAAGCAAGCAATTTCCACTTAGTTTAATTTTTCAACAGTCACTTATCTGAATTTTTGTGTCAGGCTCTTTATGGTGTCTTTTCTTCATGGCAGTGTGGATCTCTTCTTTTGGTTCTTTAGTTTCTCTAGTTTTCTATGGAGCTCTTGAGCGCTGTGACCATTCACCAACAGATCTCGAATCAAAGGCAGTTTAGAACCTCTTCAAAGGTTCCAAACTACATCACAATAGTCTGTAGTTGTCTGCATCCAATTGTTACTGAGCAGGAAGTTCACCATTTTGGACTCGGAGAATTACAGCTGACTAGTATGAGGTCAAGGAAGAAATTGTTAACTCAACCCAAACACCACCTAAACAGCACAATTCAAGTCACCAATGCCCAGAAACCTGACAGCCTTGGTGAAGATTAGCTTTCTGCACGATGTTCCCTCGTAGCTCGGGAAGACGTCTCCTCTGGGGCCACTAACAGGTGCCCAAAAACATAAGTTAAGGGCACAGGGCTGTACCTCCACCCATGGGTGCCACAAAGGTATCCCAAGGGTCTGTTCACCACAACCAAAAAGCGGAAGAGCTGAACTGCCAGGAGTCCCACATGGACTCCTGTGCAGAAAGCATTGCAGCAAACATATGATAAAAAGAGTACAGCATACATAAGATAAAAAGAGTACAGGACAAGGGCATGGAAGCCATGTCCCTCCAATGCATTTCCAGCATCACAAAAACATTCTTGTTGGGATAGGGACAAATAGGCGCTTTATACCACCCTCGGTTAATTTTAATAAATATGGCAAATGTTGAGAAAACTACAGCTTTGTGTCCATCTCTCATTTCTGACACCTCACAAAGGTCAGGTAATCAATCTGTGCATTCCACACTAAAGCCTGATTGATAGAATCTAAAAAAGTGTGTCCCAGTACTTGGAGTGCTGGATTATTTAACAGGCGATATGTCGAATTTCTCTACGCTTAGGAGGCTGTGTTACCCCACGTTATTAAGCGTTACTTCGTGGATAGCTGCTTCTGCCTCTAATGACTCCTTTCTGAGGCGGTAACATATCTTTTTCAGACTAAAAACGAGGTGCCAGTCAGTATTAATTTCTTTCAGACTAGACGACTCATGGCAAAACAGCATTTCCACCATTGTGTTACTCTATTCGCTGCTTACTGGAAGTGACAGTGAGCACTGTTATTGCAAATGTACACTTTAAACTATTAAGTTTAAAGCCCTTGCATCGCCCACAAATCGAGAAGCGGACAAATTCTTCCAAGCTAAAATCACTGATTACGAACATGGAAGAAACATAAGATCGAGCAACGATGTCCAGATAGAAACAAAACACTACGAGAAAAATTCGGAGGAACTGCATTTTCCTTTCTGATAGCCAAATTATGGAACTCGATATTGAAGGAAATAAGAATGACGGAAGACTACCTAATATTCAGGAAACAACTGAAAACCTGGCTATTGAATTCACTGGGAAAAACATAGACACGTGCCTCTGCAAACCGTACTGCGGACCAAAGCAAACAATAGATAATACAGAATGAAGAACCGGCAATATAACTACTCCACATGCCGAAAAAAAGGGCTAGCCTAAGAACATTCTAAAAACAGACAAACCACACACCCCTCACAATCATGCTACAAAAACATTTACTTGCTAACAAAAAACAAATCGGACACTGGACGCCACCAGTGTCCGATTTGAAAATAACAAAGCGCACCCAGAAAGCTCACACGGACAAATGCCAGTTTCTCTTGGTCCTGCAAGCACCAACAGAAGAACACAACCTCAATCCTAGCCCGCTTCCCTCTCCAACCAACTCCACCCACTTTTCTTATAGAGCCACGCGAGCATCTGGAGACCATGAAAATGGCAGCAGTGCGCTGTATTAATCATCGAAACTTAACAGTTGGAGGTAAGGGAATGTGTGATTTTTGTTTTGAGTTCCCTCCCTCGTCCATTATATGCTGTTGTGTACACGTTTTTGTGACTGACAATCCCGTCAAAGTACTACTCTCATCTGAACAGCCCACAATATAACCATGATCATATTTTTGTTTGTTACTTTGACCTAGTCT
Source organism: Ambystoma mexicanum (assembly GCF_040938575.1). NCBI lineage: Eukaryota > Metazoa > Chordata > Amphibia > Caudata > Ambystomatidae > Ambystoma > Ambystoma mexicanum. Next base: position 77,563,578 of record NC_090934.1, read on the forward strand.
TGTTGTTTATCGTGCAGAAGTTCATCTACTTTGATTGTATGTTTCTTTCTTAGTTTTTGAAGTACTTCTGTGGACCCTGTTCATTCTGCTTCTACAGACATTTCTGGCATAGGCACTGAGTACATGAGGGAAGTTGGCCCCGTCCTCCTTGAACAACGAGGGTAGGAGTGCCACTTTGCTCCTTTGGAAATTCTGTAACAAAAAAAAATAGAAATCTGGTTTGGATACTGCGCTCTTCTAAATCAATGGGTGCCATATATGCCAATATTCCGTCGCTCTTGGGAGGGAGATTTCGACAGGGAAATCGAGAGACAACAATTTTAGCATATGTATGCATTGGGGAAAAAATTATTTTAGGTGGCAGAACGTGAAAAATAGCAATATTTTTGACTGAAAAATCGGGAGTCTCCCGCCTGTGTATGGGGTGCAGCAGGGCTTCTGGCTCCTGCCTTGCTGGGCTCAGGCTTGATGAAGTGTTAGCATGCATCTTGCAAAATTAGCGCTAGCTGGAATTAGGAGGTTCCCTTATCACTGCACCATATGAGTAGAACGGAAGAAGTAGGAAATTGTAAAGTCGCGCCTAGAAAAACTTGTGTACAGGCACATTATAAATGCCACCTCATATATCAAAAAGCAAAATGCTGCAAAGACAGCTCAGCAGGTTACGTGATTGTTGCTGAGATGTTATGTTTTGGCCTGCATGTAAACCTTTTTTCCAACTCCTGCTGCAAAATGTGCTCTTGACATTTGTTGTTTCAACCTGCGGATAGGTACTGCCCCCTCTCTTTGCTTGGGGGGATTTCTGCCTCTGTAGCATAAACAAAAGCCCCCAACCACCATGATTACTGGTTTCCTCCATTAAAATCAAGGAGGATTCCCCCTCTTTCCCTGTCAGCATCTCCCTTCTACAATGTTAGTTGCGATCATGGCCGGTGAACCTCCACCATTTGTATCCATGTCTTATTTGCGCACCATGCGTATAGGCCCGGATAAAGCCCATAAGATGCATGATCCAACATGTTGCCGCGCCTGCAGCTCCTAGTTTAGGTTAAATGTTTTTGGGCTGTTTATATGACCATTAGATTTGTTTGCCAACATCACAGAACATGCCTAAAATATTTAGCATAATTAGTGAACAATTTCAAAAAACCATGTATTAGTACGGGCCCGCCGAGAAACCCACGCTCTAGTCGGGAGAAACGCGCAAAAATCAGCCAAGTTCCCAATTGCACATGCGCAATAACAGAAACTGCTGACTCCACTGATGCCGACGTGCTCTCCAGTGCGCATGCTCAATGACAGAAACAGCGGAACCGTGGCTGACCTGCGCTCCAGTGCGCATGCTCAATAACAGAAACGGAAGGGGGGACGTGCCCGACCTGCTCTCCAGTGCGCATGTTCGAAGATCGAACTTCCGGCGGTGGCTCACTTCTTGGCGCGAAATGGAGGCGGAAGTGCGCCACACGCGGCGGCTGCGTTCCTTGTGTGTGGCAGGCCCTGAAGACAACTAGTACCTCGGCAAGGCACAAGGGCGCAGGAGACCAGAGAAGGAGAGGGGCTCGAGAGAGGAGGATTAATCGTTTAAAAAAAAGGGGAATAAAGCACAAGAATGATAGGGCCTGGGGTAGGGGCCTAAAGACAAGAAAGGCCCCTCTGTGGGAAGAGATGAAGGGTGCGGTGAGAAGAACAGAGAGGCAGGTGGGACATGGATGAATACATGTATGAGAGACAAAGAGAGATGTTCATACATGCCAACATTGTGACACACCTAGGAGGGAGTTTTGAGAGAGAAAATCGGGAGACATAGTTTTCTCCATAGGAATGTATTGGCACTGGAATTATTTTAGATGGGAGAACATGAAAAAAAGCTATATTTCTAACAGAAAAGTCGAGAGTCTGCCGACTAAATTGGGAGTGTTGGCATCTATGGATGTTGGAAGAGTATGGCCAAATGTTGGAAGTGGAAGAAGAGGAGAGAAAGGAGCAGACAGGTGTGGTTTGGGGAGAGTAGGAGTCTTAGTTGAGTGCAGATTAAGTGTTAGAAGGGCATATCCGTGATTTGAGGAAGAAAATGGAAGAGAGGGTTGAAGGATTATTGTACTCATTGCTATGCGGAGGGCGAAATGTACAGCAGGTTCAGTCACAGTAAGGAAGCAGAGTGAGGTGTATTTCTGCAGCAGAGCAGGATGTAACATGTAGTTCAGCAGGCTAATGCTTCTGCTACAGGGATATGTGTCCACCCAGGAAGCTCACAGCATACGTACAATCTTGACAGGATAGATCATTGGGTAACTGCATGCTGCAAAGCTTTGTGTGTAACCTGCAAATCGCACGTTCCAATCCCAGTTAAGATTGTTCAGCTGGTTAATGGACTTGCTATTGAAATCTGTGTGCAACTTCCAAATTACTGGTTAAGATAAATGACAACAGGTAATCAAAGCAGCACTGCAGAGAGCTAGGTGTATCCTGAATGTAGCTACACTGGGCAGGGTGAGTAGCATACTATCCATACTCGTGTGTGCCAGCAGTAGGTCGGAAAATAATTTCCCAGTATGAAAACGTAAAAGGGATAAATATCTACTGCTGATATGTGCTTAAGCTACACATGCATAAATACCAGGGTAGGATACCAACATGTTTTAATGCCGTTTTTATGCCGTTATTCCAAAGTTCTGTGCGGAAACTGCAAGTCATATATTACAGTACAGCAATGCTATATTTATTGTTGCTCTTGATACATAGATCATGTATATGCTGCACGTCACAGGCTCAATTCCCCAAAAACTCGGTTGAGTTCAGTACTTACTCCTGTCTGTGCTGACCATGTAAACCAACACCATGAACATAGTCAATGGGTCAATTCTGTGTGCACAGAGATCATTGTTCAGCAATAATTTACACTGTCAGGTGTCGTGTTAATGTTACATCAAGCATTTAAATACATTTTTCCCATAAACCTTTACGTTAACTGCAGATAATAGGTTCAAGCCTCTAGGATTGTCTCATGCTTTAACACACTGTTCAGAGGTGTGCGGGAACCCTGCATTTTGCAGTTTTCCAATCCAACAAGATAGCTCAGTAGAGTGTAGCACTTGCTGCAGAAATCAATCCCGGCGACAAGTTTACATTTCAGTAGGGTAACCATGTGTAAGTGGTTTATATCCTCTGCATAGACGTTTGCAACCTGCAGGCCACTGGGGCAATGCTAGTAAGACGGCCACTTGGTTACATCTGCGTTTGACCTACTGGTTACTGGTTCCAGTCCCAATAAAATGACACACAAGAGTAATTCACTTGCTGCAAAGATCTGTGTGTGTGTGTGTAACCTTCATGTAACAGGTTTCTATACCACCATGTGATAATAGTAAAGCTCTTATTAGCAAGAGGGGGCCCGACAGGTAGAAGTGTACAGACCACAGCAACAGATTAATACCAAGTAAATGAGGATGAGTGAGGTGGATTTAAGAGAGAGGAGTGGCTCTTGGCAAGGATTATTAATATCTGTCCTTTTAATTGAGTGCCTCTATCCCCTGTGCCAGGTTGTCATGCAGCACAGATGTCACCAAATCTCAGCTGGTGATTTTTCTTTGTCTCCCAAGAGAAACTCGCTCACACCTCAAAGCCTTGGGTAAGTGGGGCATTCCATTCAACTCTTTAATTCCCGAGTGTTCTCTCTCTCCCTCTCTCTTAAGTCATTACAACCTTTAAATCATTTTCAATAATTCGTTTTTATTCTAAAATGATATAATGCCTTAGTGTTCAAGTACAGACTAGACATGCATGGATTTAATTTCAATGTCCACAGGTGTGGTATAACCCCTTGTGCTCCTGAAACTCCTATTTTAGAAGAGCAGTTGTCAAAGTCTCTGCCAACCACTAACAAAGAAATTTGACTGCTTTTTCACCCCCACCCCACTGCAGCGTCATTAACGGCATCGGCAGAGGTTGTATTTTTATCTGGTTATGCAAAATGTAAAGTTGCTTATTTTACAGTTATTGAAGGATTTTTATATCAACCACTATATATGAATTTGCCTGGGTTGAGGCTGTGTGATGTCAGTTCCATGTAATAATGTCGCCACAAAAATCTCGCCATGCAAAAATATCACCGAAAAATTGCCGTTTTTTGTGGCGACATTATTGCATGGAACATGCGGGTGACACATGCGGTGGACACCCCCGCAACCCCCAAACTGTTTTTTTCTTCTTTCTTTTTTTTGCCCCTGTCCCCATAGATATGGTCACCCAAATAATATCGCCACAACATTTTCCCGGCGATATTATTTACGGCAACCATATATGGCAATATTATTACCTGATACCGTGATGTCCCTTCTTTTGAAGTCATTTTTGATCAATGTTCACGTGATGCCCCTTACCTCGAATTTCATCATAGGTTTAATAGCATGACATATCCTTCCCACAACCCTTATTTATGTTGGTGAAATTATGCTGGTGTGCATCAGAAGATCGGACCAATGTGGAGTTTGGACTTTGTAAGTCCCCGCGCTATGGTGGGCCCAAGCAAAGCAAAGGCCCCTGTTAGGGCTTATATTTATTACTAGGCAAGCCTGCCCACCTGCCGGGTATTTAACAGTCACTGTTATCTCTCTGCGGCTTTTTCCCATGAGTAAAATGGCACAATGGCAGCACAAGCCCGATTCCAAAAAGAAAAACTAAAGAAAAGCGACATGTCTGCCATTTAATGTAGAAAGTCCCCTTTCCATGTTTGTTTCAGCAATCACAGGAGCAAGAGCCAGCAACGAGGGAGCGAGGGGATGTGAGTGCATGAAAATGCGCATGCAAGTGGGCGCAGGGACCGGAGGGAGGATGTGGGTGCGGGGGGCAGAGATGGATGGGGTGGGAAGGACCTTCTTGCTAAATTATAAATATGAGTAGCCTGGTAATTGAACATTTCCTTTGATGCTCCAAAAACAGGTCACAGCACCTTGCCAGCCTCTAGTAATGGGCCCTGATAGAAGCTTCTGACCCTCCCTGGATTGATATGTTGTCATCCCACATGCTTAAGAAACGGTTTCAAGCAAATGAAAGCAATAATAGTAGCCTGTAACACAGATACAGACAAGTTGTTCAGGAAAAGAGCTGCATCTATACAGATCTGCAATCTTCCTGGATCCCGCCGCCGGATCCCAGCACCAGGGATATCAAAAGCCAATGCCCGAGCTGCCATACACCACTGCACCCACTGTGATCAGCTACTCAGTGTGGTCAGTACCAGTTTCTGAGCTCAGAAGAGCTCTGCTTTCGTTTCTCGTTTTTTGTTTTGTTTTGAATTTTAGACCATTAAACAGACATTAACTTCGGATAGATGCGAACGTGGGTAGTGGGTCTTTCTTTGGTCTGTAGAATGTCCCTTAAGAGATGGGAAAGTTGGATGATTAGACATGGGAGGCATGCATTAAACTGCATGATGAGTGAAACAATGGCTACAAGCAGGAGCTCTTCGTGCTTTTTTGTAAGTTAGCTATTTTTAGGCTTACATTTATTTGCATTCTGTTAATTGTAGGCTTCCATTCAGGATGGGGAAAACAAAGTCACAATCGTGCAACTTTTCGCAGTATGTTACTACAAACTATAAACATGTTTCTGATGCTTGTTAATTTGCTTAGAATCACATGCTCTGCATATAGTCCGACATCTAGTAGTAACAGCAGAGTATTGCATCTTGTCTTTCGTGGATCAAAAGGGGACGTCGACATGGGCGTGCCTGTAACACTATCCCTAACGTGACGTGTAGTGTACCCAAAATCTCTCATGAGTCGAGGTCCCTCAGATTGTTTTTTCCCGTCCAGCTAACGGGTCGCCTTATGCGGAGCTCTTACCAAATTGCAATATTGTTATATTTCCCGACCTCCGGTCATATTTATATTATCGTCACCTCCTCGATGATTGTTTCCTGAACCACCGCAGAAGACAACGAAAGAACACTTTTCGACGGCTGGGGCTCCGGTCGACCGCGTGGCTGTGCCTTCTGGCTGGCCTATACAGTAGGGAGAGCGGGGTCTGGGTATTTCTATTCTTTTCAAGAATGTCTTTCCTCCTCCCCCCTCTTTGTCTCTTTGGTTTTGTCATCGCTTTTCAATTCCTGAGCTATGGACAGGACACGATTTAAATTTTGCCCGCCCTGCAAGGGAAAATTCCCATGGAAAGACAAGCACCAGCGCTGCAATAAGTGTCTTCCCCTCACTCACGATGAGGCCACCTGTAAGTCCTGTAAGCTCCTACATCCTAAGACGATTAATGAGCATTGAGTGAAATGGTGGGCAGCCTACGCTATGTTGCAGGCCGAGGGTAGCTCCCCCGTCGCCGCAGCCGCCGAATTTGACGAGGAGTTAAGCGATGACCAAGGCTCCAGTTCGGACGCCATTGACCTTACATCAGAGCGCTCGCGCTCCACAATGTCCGTCCCCGGCCCTGCTAGGTACGATGCAAGTCCTGCTATGGGGAATGTACAACCCGGCAACAGGGACGCATCCGCAACTAAAAGCACAAAGTACACAACCCCCGGTACCACCTCGATTGCTCATTCGAAGCAATCCAAAGCGCCAACGGTTACGTCGGATTCTTCAGCGGCATCCGCAGCCCTCCCCGCAACCGTGTCAGCGGCCTGCGTCCAGGCATTCTGAAAGTAAGGGTGTCAGCACCAAAAGCCATGCGGCTATCGAGTGGCCTCAGAAGAGCGCGCCAATGCTGCATAAAGCCACGGTTGCGTCGAAATCCACGGCGCAACCACCTAAACAGTGCAAACACCTCCCAGTAACGCTAAGATTGTTTCAGCGGCTAAACATAAAGACAGGTCTAAAGCCACGTTGAAAGACATGTTGAAATGCACGGAAGGGCGGAAAGATTACACTGAGAGTCCCCTATCTTTATCTACAACTCTGGTTAAGAAATCTCGACGTTCTAGGGAAGAGGATCATCAGGAAGAGCCCTTTCATCCTCTAGACACCTGTGGCTCCTCATCTTGGACCAGAGAGAAGTTTGAAGGTTGCATGGACAGGCTGGAAAAGTTTGTAGACTTTTCTGAAAGGTTGGCTTCTAAGAGGCCTCGTGAACAAACCCTTATACACCAATAGCAAAGTTCCAAAGGACCTCTGAATTGCTTTATGAAGAGGTCTTTGACCTTACTGATCAGACCCAGGGATGGGGGGGACGCCCAGCCGGTAGGTAACCCACCTTGGCTGTCCTCTACCCATTCCCTGGACCTAGACACCTTATGTATGACTCGCCCCCCTACTCACCATTACGTAAGGCATCACCTGTTGATGACCAGAGGGTGTTTAACGCCATCCTAGAGAAAGCAGCAGAACACTTCCAAATTGCCACGCAGGAGGCAGTGCCAGACTCGGATTTTGTTGAAGACATTTTAAAGGAGAAGCCTCCTGCCAGCCATGCTATCACATTACTTAATTCTATTAAGAGGTGCAATGCCCCTTCATTATTAACACCCTCACAAACCAGGTCTTTTAATCCACGGGTGAAGAAGCTTTTTCACCCTTCCCCTACTGACCCCATTTATATTAGGGGGCATGCCACTGCAGATTCTCTGGTGGTCACGACTCCAAGGAAGAGGACATGTGCCCCCTTGTCGACAGACGAGGCACCGCCTGACAAAGAATGTAAGAAATGGTACGCTCTGGGAAAGAGAATCACTACTGCAGCAGCATACTCCACCCGCATAGTCAACAACACTACGCTGTTGGCCAGCTATTCAGATGTTCAATGGAACCTGCTGCAAGAGTGCCTACATGAGGTCCCTGAACCTGTGCATACTCGCCTGCTTACAATTGTGTCTGAGGGTAAGCAGGTGAACCACTACATTCTCAAGAATACTTTAGACGCTGCAGAGACAGCGGGAAGGACTTTAGCCTAGAGTACCCTACTAAAACGTCACTCCGGGTTCAAACCAGAGACTCAGGCGGTATTAATCAACAAGCCGGTGGAGAAATCCAACCTGTTCGGCAAGGCTGTTGATGAGGCGCTGAAAACGGCAAAACAAGAACACAAGACTTTGAAAACTTTTAACCAAATTACTCGAAGACTCTTTCAACAGAGAGGGGGAGGTTCTCGCTGCTCCTTTCGTAGGCAGTCCTACTCTTGCTCCCCTCACAACCAATATGGTTCCGGGAACAATTGGTCCACAGTACAGGAGTCTGCATCCTCTACCCCCTATCCGCCTAGGGGACAACGCCGTGGGAAAGGAAGGGGTCGTAATGCTACCCCCAGAGGCTCCACAGCCTCCAGTCAGAAATGACTTTCAGATCCGGATCCCCTCCCATGCCTCCCTGGTCGGGGGACGTATAACATCATTCCTGCACGCATGGGTGGGGATTACAACAGACCAGTGGGTGCTCAAGACCGCTGCCCACGGTTACCTCATCGAGTTCAGCCGACCGCCTCGATTCAGACCCCAGAGATCAAGACGCCTAACACCAGCACACCTGAGGATGCTGCTGCAAGAGACAGAGGTCCTGCAGGAAAAGGGCGCTATCGAAGTCATCCCTCTTCTACAGGTAAACAAGGGTATTTATTCAGTGTACTTCCTTGTACCCAAAAAGGATCTCCCTATGTGTCCTGTGCTAGACTTGCACCCAGTGAAAAAATGTGTCAATCCTCTGAAGTTTCGTATGGTAACGCTGCAAGAGTTAATTCCTCTGCTAACACAGGGGAATTACATGGCAACATTGGACATGAAAGATGCATACTTTCATATTTCAATGTTGCCGGCACACAGGAAATATCTAAGGTTCATGATAGAGGACAAGCACTACCAATTCAAGGTCCTTCCCTTTGGCATTGCCTCAGCCCCAAGGGTGTTTACAAAGGTGCTGGCAGTGGCAGCAGCACACCTGCGCTGGCAATCCATCTCAGTTTATCCTTATCTCGACGACTGGCTCATAACAGGGGATGCCTATGGAACATGCCTGTCGAATACCCAAAAGCCGATAGACCTCTTATTCAGTCTAGGATTCTCCATAAATGAGAAGAAGTCCAGCCTAGACCCCATCCAAGTCAAGCAGTTTCTGGGGGCCCTAATTCGGACATAAGACAGGCTCGTCTTCCCCTCCAACGAGAGGGTCCAAAAGATGCTGTTTTAAATCCCTCAGTATGTAGCCAGTCGAGAGGTGATGGTACGCAAGGCCATGCGACTGTTAAGAATGATGGTGTCCTGCATTTACTTGGTTCCTCGCGCACGTTTGCGCATGTGTGCCATGCAAGAGAGGCTCAACAGCCAGTGGTGTCAGGCCAGTGGACAATGGGACGATCTAGTGGTTGTCTCGGCAGCCCTCGTTCTCTTTTTGCAGTGGGAAAACCTCTTGAAGGGGGAAGACCTTCACCACCCCCGCAGTAGAAGCCACTCTCACGACGGACACATCTCTCACGGGGTGGGAGGCCCTCCTTCTTCAGCAGACGACGCACAGCGTTTGGTCCCCAGAAGTAGTATCCAACCACATAAACCTGTTGGAGCTGCTAGCAGTGTTTAAAGCACTGAAGGCCTTTCAAACACAGTTGCAGGGGAAGACGGTCCTGATCCTCACAGGCAGCACCACGGCCATGTACTACCTGAACAAGCAAGGGGGCACTCACTCTTCAGGGCTATCCAAACTGTCCCAGAACATTTGGAAATGGGCTTTCAGGCACAAGATGTTCCTGTTGTCTCAACACGTTCCAGGGGAACTCAATCTTCTAGTGGACGTTCTCAGCAGAGACTTCCCACTGCCTTTAGAGTACGAATGGCAACTACACGAAAACTTCGTCTCCAACATCTTTGCAGAATGGGGGTTCCCAGAGATAGATTTGTTCGCAACTCTAGAGAATGCACAATGCCAGAATTACGCCTCCAGGTACCCTCAGAACTGATCCAAGGTGAACGGTCTCTGGATAACATGATCAGGGAGATTTGTTTACACTTTTTCCCCGACTCCCCTACTCAGTTCCATATGTTAAAATCGTGGCAAAAATGGTGTACACAAAATATCGTGGCAAAAAGGCTGTGGTATTGCCGCCGCAATCGATGTAAAGGATGCGGAGGACACCCCCGCAACCCCCAGACCCATTATACCATTTATGGGGGGGGGAAGGACACCTCAACAACCCCCGCTCCCCTTAAATGGTATAATGGGGTATACCTTTAATGGGTCAAACCACAGCATTTTTGCATCAATTTTTTGTACAGGCGACATTTTTGACGCACTCTTATCGCTGCATACCCCCTACTCAACAAGATCGTGCACAAGATGCACCAGGAATCAGTCACCATGATATTGGTGGCCCCGATGTGGGGCTACCAACCCTGGTTCTCCCATCTGATGGATATGTCTCTCTCTCCTCTGATGAAACTTCCTTGCCCCTACAGCATGTTATCTCAGGACAAGGGGGAAACACTACACCCATGCCTGCAAACTCTGAACTTAGTGGCCTAGCTCCTGAAGTCATAGGGCCTCATTACACGGATGGCGGAGAACCATGGCGCTATTAGCGCCATGGTTCATGCCGGTAAAATACCGGCACCGCCTTGGCGGAAAGGGGAATTACCGCCCCATTCCAAGGTTGGCAGGCGGTAATTCCCCCTTCCACCATTGCTTTCCCCATTCCCATTTTTGGCCCATAGGGCTCAATGGGAATGGGGAAGGCGCTAAATACGGTACCGCAAATTGCGGTACCGTAATTAGCTCCCTGGGTCCCTTTGCGGGTTGGCTTTTAACGCCTGCAAGAAGCAGGCGTTAAATCCCCCAACCCGCAAAGGGACCTCGTAGTAAGGCGGTAAGGATTTACCGGTACCGGTATTTTACTGGTACCGGTAAATCCTTACCGCCATCCGTGTAATGAGGCCCATAGAGTTCGGGCACCTCAGAGATGCATGGACATACTTAGAGAAGCAAGAAAGCCTAACACCAGACATTGCTACTCCAATAAATGGAAATGCTTCATCATCTGATGCAATTCCAGGAGCATCAATCCCATTGACTGCTCGCCTACCCATTGTGAGTCTATGCATAAGGCAAGTCACAAGGATCTTACTTACAAGACCGCCTTCCTAGTGGCAGTCACTTCAATAAGGAGAGTCAGTGAACTACAGGCCCTTTCAATTCTAGACCCTTTTGATACAATTCAGAGATAAGATGATTTTGCGCACTCGCCCTCGGTTTGCGCCCACATTTATTTCTAAGTTCCATGTGAACCAATCTATAGAACTGCCAACTTTCTTCCAGAACCCCACTAACGTGGTGGAAAGAAGCCTACACACACTAGATGTGCGCAGGGCAGTCATGTACTGCCTGGAAAGAACTAAACCACTAAGGAAGATTAACCCGTTTTTCATTTCAGTGGCAGCTGGTAGAGAAGGGGATCCTGTCTCTAAATCAGCCACCTCAAGGTGGATTGTCAATCGCATCACACTCTGCTACACTCTTGCCAAGAGAGATCTGCCCTTCAAGTCTAGAGCGCACTCTACTCTAGCATTCATTGCAAATGTTCCTCTCGAGTCCATTTGCAAAGCAGCAACCTGGAGTTCTCTAAACACCTTTACAAAACACTAGTGCCTAGATATTCACTCTAGGTCTGATTCTCAGGTGGGACAAGCACTCTTTTCACTACTGTTCCTTCTCATATCCCACCTCCAACTCCGGGTACTGCTTGCTAGTCTATGTACAGCATATGATTCTAAGCAGATTAACAAGCATTAGAAGACATGCATTACTTACCGTAATAGCATTTCTGATGATTGTATCTGCTTGGAGTCACATGCGCCCACCCTTCCTCCCCGCTCGGATGGAAGAAACATAGACATCTTACTACTACGCTCTCTTTTCTGTACTCACGGTAGTCATAAGGCTCCCTCATAGCAGAAAAAAATACAATCGGAGGGACCTTCACGCGTGAGGGATTTTGGGTACACTACACGTCACATCAGGGATAGTGTTACAGGCACACACATGTCGACGTCCCCTTTCGATCCTCGAAATACAAGATGCAATACTCTGTGGTTATCATTAGATGTCGGACTATATGCACAGCGTGTGAATCTAAGCAGATACAATCATCAGAAATGCGATTACTGTAAGTAATGTATGTTATATATTATCAGGTTGGTTTATTATGCCGGTTTTAAGTCATCTTTATAAAACAGGACACTATTTTAGCCTTGTGTCTTTCATACTGTTTACAAGTCTTTCATTTGCCTAATATAAAACAACACCTAGCCCTGCCCCTATGGCTCTGACTGTCATGCTCCACCCGACACGCAGGGTGAAAAAATGTACCTGGTGTTAGGCGCCAGTACCTATGCTGACACTGGGACTGGCCATGGGATGGGGGTTCCTGGTTCCTCAGCGACAGTCACAGACTCTGGCGTCCTGAGTCTGTGGGCACCGCCATCATTTTTGCAGTGCGCATGCGTGGGGGAGTCGCATCTTGGCGACATGTATGCACACTGCCCTCTGTTTACTTGTTACCATGGCAACCACAGGGAGAGCATTGTTTCCAGGCAGCTTCTATATCTGGGCAGAAGGCACTCTGCTGAGTGCATTTCAGTACTCCTTTTGTGCACGTTCCTTACCTTTTCTCAGTTTCCAAGTCCTTTGGATTTCCCTGAGCCCTGCTGTTTCTCTGTTACACCACTCTGCCTAGATTCCTTGTTCTTACATCTTCTTACTTGTAACTCTGCTGTGCCGAGCCTTTCCCTGGATTCCATCTTTCTGTTGCTTCTGACTGCTGAACTTCCCAGTACCCTGGATCAGTGCTCGCAATGTCCCTGCCCATGGTAAACACAGAGGTACTGTTTTGTGGTGCAGTGAGATGGTTCCAGTTCACTAGCATTTTTAACTTTGTGTACAGCGCATTTGCCCAGGTCACTGCATCATACAGCCAAGAGCCAGAGCCCACTCCAGCACCACCATGGACGCATTGTAGAAAGACAGCACCCCTGGTATATCAGGAATGCAACACTGATGCTCGGTAGTGCATGACAGATTGAGACACCCGCCACCTGAGGGGGAATTCCACATGAAGGCAAATAAAGAATTGCGCAAATCAAGAATTGCGAATCAGTTACAGGCGCTTGGCACTAAAGTGACGGCCCTGTAACAAGAAAATTCAGCGCTTAAGAATACCTTCACTCAGAACACCATGGCCCCTGTGGCAGTGGGTGTCATGGCACACACCAGCTCAATGATATATGATGTAGATCCCTGTCTGCTGACAGAATTCAGTTACCCTGTCACGTCCAATTCTTATTCTGGCCAGTGCATTTTGCTAACGACAAGGCCAATATAGGATACAAAGGATACAGTTGAATAGGTCGAGAAATCTGCTCGAGCACTCTCCTTTACTCTGTCACCCTATGCACATACATAAAGAAATCGATTTTCCGTGCCCAGTTATGGAAAATTCTTGATTTAATATAAAGTTGCATGAATCAACAGAAATTAGGTACTAGAAAACATAACATCAATGGATATTCAGCTGGTCATGCAAAGAAAAAACAACAACACAAAGATATACACATTGGGCAATACAGTTGTTTGTGTGAAGAAAAAAGGTATGAGTCCTTGACTGTCAATACCTAAAAGGACAGTATTGTACGGAAAAACAGGTGAACATTTGTGACAAAAAACAACACCATGGCCCTCATTACGAGGTTGGAGGTAGCCATGGTGCTATTAATGCCATGGCTGCCTCCAAAATCGTTCCGACTCCGGTCTGGTGGATGGAGCAATTACCGGTCCATTCCGAGGTCGGCGGGACCGGTAATTCCCCATTCACCAGAGCCATTGCCCATTCCCATTTGAGCCCCCATAGGGCTCAATGAAAAGGGGGAAGGCGGCAATAATGGTATAGCAAATTGCGGTACCGTTATTGACCCTGGCATCCCATTGCGGGTCATGTCCTTAACGCCTGGTAAGACCAGGCGTTAAGGATGGGACCCGCAAAGGGAACCCGTAGTAGGGCGGTAAGGGCTTACCGGCATAGGTGCCGTTACCGGTGCCAGTAATCCCTTACCGCCCACCTCGTAATGAGGCCCAATGAGTAACAAAAGTTCTTCTTATGGAGAACAGCGATGATACACTGTGATTTTGAAAGGTGCGTCTACACCGGGGTGTTTCAGCCGTCTATGTGGGCTTGCTATGCCTCATCTTTTGCACGGCCTTCTTCAGGACGGGGTGCTGTATGAGTATGATGTTCGTGCTGTGGGGGAAGGGAGAGTATAATCAGGTGGAGTGCTCGAGTTGGTATTATTGCATACTGAATTAATCATGGACTGTGTCATGTGGGTTAGACAAAACACAGCTTACCTATGGGTAATTATTGCTACAGGCACTCTGGTAGGGGTCCAATCACATCTATGGAGGGCCCCATGGGATCCTGTTATCAAATAAACATGGGAGGAGCGACATATTAATTAATTACGTCTCCTAGTAGTGAATTATTATCATCTAACAACAGCACAATGCTGTATGTAAATTTCAGTTAGAGACAATAGTGATCGGGATGATCTTACCTCTGAATAGAGGCTTTGGTCTCTCTCGTGTGAGGAAAAAAGTTTGTTCGCCTTGCCTTGCCCGGAGGAGATGTCCTAGGGGGTGGGCATATCATTAATACAGGCGATCTGCAGTTCGTGTCCGTATCTAATACGGTTTCTGACACGTTGGGTTAATGCATACCTGGGGGGCTGGGAAGCTTGCAAGTCACGTGCAGCCTGGGCGAAAGCTCCACTCGGAATGCTGAGTCAATCTGAGGGCATCAGGACCTGGAAGCGCAGCGTTGCTAACGCTGTTGCTTACGCTGTTGCTAGGTCCCCATTAGTATTTATATGGGTGGCCATCTTTGAGTGGATATGGTGCTGCACCTGAAGGGCAAAAGTGCTACTGACCTCCACAAGGCTCAAACAACTGATGTAAACAATTTAGGAAGTCGTCCTCGTATGTTATTGTGTAGTGATACAGATTAGGTACTTAAGTGTATATTTGGTTGTCATGGCAACCATTTCTACTTTGTTATACGAATGCGTTTTTTTTTTACAGACAGCCGCATCTATGGTAGCCCGTACATAAGATACAACAGATTTGTACAGGATATTTAAAACCACATCAATGGTGCTAGCATGCACGCGAAAGTAGTCGGACAACATAAATGACATGAATTATCCAACGGCACATCCGGATGGTTTTCTGCTGTGCTCAGGTATTACAGTGCCTATTACGCATAGTCAAAGGAAACAAACTGATTGCAGAAAAACTCCATAGATGTGTTGATGCCAATGTGCATGTATAGTGACATAGACCAGTTGGCATATGTATTGCGTAGCAGATATTGGATAACAAGGTAGATAAATCAGAGTACAAACAACTGTTGTGCAGAACAATTCTACATTGCATTAGTTGATGCAAAAAAACATGATTTAGTGATACAGACCAGAAGACAGATCGGTGTACATGTTGCTTTGCAGATACTGGGTAACATAGTGGATGAATCACAGTAGCAACCATATTGTCAACACAAATTGATGGAATTAGGAAATATAATGGTTTTATGTATGCCAAACTGGGGGAGATTTTTGTGGACCTATTGCAAGCACATATCATTTGCAGAAAGGTGATGTCACCTTACAGTGGCAGTGTACCTGGACCCTTGGTGGTGATGTGACACTACATGTACTGGTTCATTTATAGGAAGGATTTCCACTCGACTGAGACATTGGGGGTCATTCCGAGGTTGGAGGTAAGGGATTACCGGCGCCTGTAAGGGCACCGATGGCGGTAATCCCTTACCTCCGTATTCCGAGTTCCCTTTGCGGGTCCCTCTTTACCTCCTGCTTTTAGCAGGAGTAAATTACGGGACCCGCAAAGTGACCTTGGAGTAAATTACGGCACCGTAATTTACGGTGCCGTAATTACCTCCTTCCCCATTCCCATTGAGCCCTATGGGGGCAGAAATGGGGATGGGGAAGGGCTATGGTGAATGGGGAATTACCGGTCCATCCAACCTTGGAATGGACCGGAAATTACTCCATTCACCATGCCGGTATTCCATGGAGTAAATAGCTCCATGGTTGCCAACCATGGAGCTATTTACTCCATGGTGTAGTCCTAACTCGGAATGAGGGCCATTGAGTCCAGCCTGTACCATATTCAGCCTATGAACCCAACGTTGTTCCAGTTGTGTCAGTGTTCTACTCAGGTCTCCACCCCGTTTTGCAGGTGTCACCGTTTGGAGAACAAGCCACCTCAAATCATTGTCTTTGTGTTTTTGTTTTGCAAAAATGCTCAACTAGGGGTTTATCAACTACCCTGTTTCTGATGCAGGAACGATGTTCTGAGATGCGCCTCTTAATGGGGCGTATGGTCTTCCCTACATAAAGTAGTCCACAGGGGCATTGTATTATGTATATGATGCCATTTGTGTTACAGTTTGTGTGATCTTTCATAATCCATTTGACCATTCAGTGTTCAAATGATTTCTTTTGTAATGTTAACGGACACGCTATACAATGGCCACATTTATAATGTCCCACGATGGGGGGTAGGTTCCATAATGCGATTTGCGCATGTGGTGGTGGTTCTATGAAAGTATGCACTAAAGCGTCTTTCAGATTCCGGGACGTTGTTCAAAGTGCCTGGTTGTTTGACCAAGTGCCAATTCTTCTTGATGGTTTTTTTGTATCACTTGGCTTAATGGCCCAAAAGTGGTGACACACACTATCCTTCTCAGATCCTTTTTGGGCCTTTTCTCCAAGCAGACTTCTCTTGGTGTATGTCTCACCCTCTTTTTGGCCTGGCTAATGGATTTTCGGGGGTAGCCTCTTTCCGTTAGTCGAGTCTGTAGAACTTGAGCATGTTTCTTGTACATGTCGATGTCCTTACAGTTCCTACGTATACGTCAGAACTGTCCGTAGGGGAGATTGTACTTGAGCCCCATAGGGTGATAGCTCTGGAAATGAAGTAAGCTGCGAATGTGCACAGGTTGCTACCACAGCAGGGCAACACGGCAACCGCGTTTACTCTGTTCTGGGCGCACTCGTCTCACTTCAGACCTGGGAATGCTAAGTGTACGAAATTTGGTGTGAGGGTGCCGTGGACACAGAGCTAGCATTAGGCCAAGTTTCGGGGGCTTCCCCGAAACAGTCGCGGTGACAGAGCAAACTTCCTGTGTAAGCTGGTCAGCCCACTGGTTGGCCCAGGGACACTCCCGAAGAGGCTTACTTGCAGGGTTTGATGAAGGTGCCGAGAATAGTTGGTCCCACTATTCCAATGGGTTGAAGCGCCTTTGCAGACCTTCTAGGACGATCAGATGCAGAGGGATCTTGCAGGACGACAGCGGCTCAGGGTGCCAAACCTTCAGCAGGTCACCAGCGGTTCCTCGACTCAGCTTCTTGTTGCAGGATACTTGGCTCCTTATCTCTCGTTCAGTGTGAACTCAGAAGATCGACCTCGTAGTGGTGTTTTCAGCCTCCTCTTATCCAAAGTTCCCTTCACGCCAAAACGGAGAGGACCCAATGGGAGATCTGCTCACAAACACTCACACCATACGTGGCCCTATCACGGACCACGGTGGTCCCAGGTATTCAGGACACTCCAGACTCTCTGGCACTCAGGATGTGTATTGGGAACAGACATGCCAGCCCACATTCTGGAGGCACACACAAGGCATGCAGAAGCCCGCGAAAGCGTTGGGTTTTGCGGGAACGTGCATGACCAAATAAGGACGGACCCGGGTCGGCTCGACCTGGGGAAGGTGAAAGGGCAAGACGGTCAGAGGACAGGACAAAGAACCTCGTGGCATGGCCATTTTGGAGCCAGGCCACTCATTTGTGGCAAACGCGGTAAGCGCGGATAACATGGCGAAAAAGGGTTCAAAACACAAGAGAAACGATAGCTGCCACCAGTCCTGTCCGTGACACACTTGCACAGTTAATAATAAGTCCAGCGAGAGATTCTAGGGCCTTTGGAATGACTAGAGACCCAAGAGCGCGGTAAAGTAAATTACAGGGCACTCTTGTTTCATGTTGCACAAAAGCTGCAACATGAGGAAAGGACTAAGGGAAACGAAGTCTCCCAGTACTGACTGTCTTAAGGGCATGTCAGTTTCCCCATAAGAATTGAGCGAAAGCCCAGAGGAGTGCGGCGGAAGGCTGCGCTTCTCTGGCAAAGTCTAGATCAGGGTGTAAAACAGCAGCAAAATGTTTGGGGGTTGACACATGGAGGGAAAATTACCTACAATCATGAAATCTTTCCTAACAGTATGTACGGGCTACCATAGATGCGGCTGTCTGTAAAAAAAACGCATTCGTATAACAAAGTAGAAATGGTTGCCATGACAACCAAATATACACTTAAGTACCTAATATGTATCACTACACAATAACATAGGAGGACGACTTCCTAAATTGTTTACATCAGGTGTTTGAGCCTTGTGGAGGTCAGTAGCACTTTTGCCCTTCAGGCACGGCACCCGTATCCACTCAAAGATGGCCGCTCATATAAATACTAACGGGGACCTAGCAATAGCGTTAGCAATGCTGCGCTTCCAGGTCCTGATGCCCTCAGAGTGACTCAGCATTCCGAGTGGAGCTTTCGCCTGGGCTGCACGCGACTTGCGAGCTTCCCAGCCCTCCAGGTATGCAATAACCCAACGTGTCAGAAACCGTATTAGATACAGACACGAACTGCAGATCGCCTGTAGTAATGATATGCCCTCCCTCTAGGACATCTCCTCCGGGCAAGGCAAGGCGAACAAACTTTTTTCCTCACACGAGAGAGACCGACGCCTCTAGTCAGCGCTTTGATGTAAGTCAATAAATCAATCAATCAATTTAGAGGCAAGATCATCCCAATCACTATTTTCTCTAACTGAAATTTACATACAGCATTGTGCTGTTGTTAGATGATAATAATTCACTACTAGGAGACGTAATTAATTAATATGTCGCTCCTCCCATGTTTATTTGATAATAGGATCCCATGGGGCCCTCCATAGATGTGATTGGACCCCTACCAGAGAGCCTGTGGTAATAATTACCCATAGGTAAGCTGTGTTTTGTCTAACCCCCATGACACAGTCCATGATTAATTCAGTATGCAATAATACTAACTCGAGCACTCCACCTGATTATACTCTCCCTTCCCCCACAGCACGAACATCATACTCATGCAGCACCCCGTCCCGAAGAAGGCCGTGCAAAAGATGAGGCATAGCAAGCCCACATAGACGGCTGAAACACCCCGGTGTAGACGAACTTTTCAAAATAACAGTGTATCATCGCTGTTCTCCATAAGAAGAACCTTTGTTACTCATTGTGTTGTTTTTCGTCACAAATGTTCACCTGTTTTTCCGTACAATACTGTCCTTTTAGGTATTGACAGTCAAGGAATCATACCTTTTTTCTCTTCACACAAACAACTGTATTGCCCAATGTGTATATCTTTGTGTTGTTGTTTTTTCTTTGTATGACCAGCTGAATATCCATTGATGTTATGTTTTCTAGCACCTAATTTATGTTGATTCATGCAACTTTATATTAAATCAAGAATTTTCCATAACTGGGCACGGAAAATCTATTTCTTTATGTATGTGCATAGGGTGACAGGGTAAAGAAGAGTGCTCGAGCAGATTTCTCGACCTATTCAACTGTATCCTTTGTTCAATAAGTAGCCCTCCTGGGCAGAATAAGTTCCAAACCAGGAGCCCATTTGTTAAGTCAATATAGGATACATCCTGAATAATGTAGCTATACATACATAAAGACTTATAGAGCGAAACTATGCCCCAAAGGCATCAAGACGCATGCACACAACTGGTAGGGGAGAAAAGGCTACTCATTCAGAACTCAAAAGATATGTCTTCAGATTCCTTCGAAACTGAAAGTGATCAACAGTATCACAAAGATCCGTCGGTAGTGAGGTCCATATTGTTGGAGCCAGTACAAAGAAAGATCATCCTCCTACTCGTTTCCTACGATAATTTGGAGTGCTCAACAAGCAATACAATAGGTAGGTCATGTTTGCCAGCTTGCTGCTGAATCTTTATGGCCCGGAGTAACCCAAAGAACCTTGTCTGTCATGGCCTGAGAGCTGAATACAAGGACGAGTTGGAACAACAGTTTGGGGGAAAAAACTCAATTACCTGCTCTAACGACAAGGAAACAATTTAGTTATGGGAGTCGCAGTGAAACCAAATGTAGTGAGCTGCTTCCCTGACGTCTCTCTTGTGAAATACAACAACTACTGAAACAGTCTTTGGTCTCAAAAAGCACCTGTCCTTTCTGTTCCATTTGAAAAAAAAACAAATATTTTTAAATCAATAAAACATTTTATGACAAAAAAGCATGAATAAAGTCCTTGTTGTGCCTCGAAAGACTAGATTGGATTATCAAGCCAGATCTGTGTCAAGCCAAAATGTGTTTCAAGCCATGTTAATTTTAGGCATGCTCCTATTCAGGGCTTTAGTCCTTGTGTCTGATCTGTAAAAACAGTCATTTAATCAACTCAAAACCATGATTTTAAATAGAATGTATGCTAAAAAAGTTACTTTTAAATACAAAAAGAAATGATATCTCAACATAGATATTCGTCATACAAAATGAAAAACTATGATTACAATTATGTAAAATAAGGGGTCCATTTAAACGGGGGTGACATTACGAACAACATCACATAAGAAGACAAAATATGCAAAGAAACACAAATTATTGATATTCAAAATGAATCCAAAAGAAATTCACATTAATGATTGTTGTAAAATGTATACATATATGCTTTATGAGTTCTTAGGAGCACCATGTGGATAAAACATCTCTGCATGATTATTAAGGATGATCTATGTGGTCGGTTACGTGACTACCTCCACCTGGACTCTGATGCTTTAGTGGCTACGTTCTAACTGGCCGTGTATTTATTTAAATGGGAGCGTCTTTACTACAAATGTTGCACCTATTTTTCAGTATGCTTAAAACAGTGTGGTGTTGCTTTACCTGAGTATGGATGATGTTTAAGAGTTCTATAATGTTCACATGATCTTTTTTGTTTCTGAGAATCTATTAATTAAAAGATACTAGATTTAGCATGGCTGCTGGGGAGAGTTATATAATCATTTCTATGGTGGTCTGAACAAACTAGCCTTAAAACGTTCCTTACAGTCATAGATTTATGTTCAAATCTCATAATGTTCTTCAACTAAATATTCATCGCACATGAGAATGCGGGTGCATTAGGTTTCCTGTTCCGAAAAAATAATGATAAAGTTTCGCTCAAATATCAGAGTGTTGATCATTATCGATTTTCCTAATAAGTAAGAATAGGAAACTAGAGGCAGTTGTTTTCCTTACCTATGCTTGGGAACCTGCAGATTCTAATGTGGGCCACCACGCTGGTCAGGGTTGTGATGCGATCCAACGCCATTTTTACATGTCTCTTTTTTTATAGTAGCATACTGCTAGTTAAACATAGAAGAAGGACTGCATAGGAACTTCAAAGTTAACTGTCAAACCGGCAGCGTGCTATCCTAAATTTTATGTTTTTTTACTCATATTGGGCCTCATTACGACCCTGGCGGAAATCCACAGACCGGACCGCGATGGCGTACATAGCGTTTCCGCCATTGCACGAGGGAGCAAAGTGCGGCTAATTACGACCCATCGGGCACGAGCCTCACGGCATGGCGGAATCGGAAAGGCCGCGATGGCGGAAATGACCCCAAAACGCCCCTTACCGCCGCCGTACGCTGCACCAGGTGCAATACCGCCACCCATCTTTGCGGTCACCGTAATGAGCGGTCACCGTAATGAGCGGGCACCGCAAATTACGTGCACCGTAAATATACAGAAACGGAAGTAAAAGCATGTGGCCGGAACGGAAAACAGCACGCCGCACAACTATAAAATCCGAATCCCAACACAACCATTAAAAATCCGACCCTGACACACATCCCAACCCGTTAGCAACCCCAGTTAAAAAAATAAATATGGGAAAGGTAGCCAAGAAAGCGTGTGATCGCAAGCGGCAGGTCCACTTCTCCCGAGAGGAACTGACCGTGCACACCGAGACCCTACAGGAGAATGCCGCCGTCGTCTTCTACAGTCAAATGACCAGGACAGCCCTTGCCAACAGGAAGGCCATATGGGCCCTGGTGGCACAGCGCGTAAGTGCGGTGGGGACAACACCCCGCACGCCACAGCAATGTCGCAAGCGGTGGGACGACCTGCGGATCCGCGTACGCAGCATACTTTCTGCGAACAGGAACATCGCCACAGCTACCGGGGGGGGATCAGAATCGCCCATCAAGTTGACCCCCTGGGAGGGAATCTGCGCCTCCACCATAGGAATGGAGAGCATAGAGGGAGTCGGAGGGATGGAGAAAGGAGTGCCGACAACCGGAGAATCAGGTAGGTTGGCCAAGAGAAACAATGCGAAATCCACAAAGCACGAACATGTGCAGTACCATGTGACCCCATAGTGCAATACATACTTTGCCCTGACAGCGCACTCTAAAAGTCAGAATAAATAAACAAATCAATCAAAAAGCCAAAAACACCCCCTACATGTGCAGCATGCACCCCCTAACTGCAGGCAGCCAAATGAATGCATCCTAAATCCACACGAAAATGAGACCACCTCCAAGGCCCAGTTCCAAATCACCCTCATGTACCACCCCAATGCATGTGATACGTTGCCATTCCAATTCCCACAGACCCATAACTAACGCTCGCCCCTCTTTACTCCACCACAGGGTCTGATACCAACGACGAGCTGCAGGACACCCCTACCAGCACGCCTGCAAAGAGGGCCAGGACCAACGTCCCAAGAGCCTCCGCCTCAGGTGCAAGGATCAAGACACGGCAGCAGCAGGAATCAAGTGGCAGCACACTGGAGGGGACTGCAACAGGCACCCCAGCAGCCAGCAAGTCCACAACACCAGCACCAGAGATCCCCCCAAAGGACGTATCTGATGGCACTGCTTCTGGTGGTAGCAGCACCATAGGTGACACAGCTGTCATGCCAGCATGCTCCGACACGGAAAACAGTGCTGGCGACGTAGGTACCATCCATGACCTTTCCCAATCCCCCTGCATGTTCCATCCCCTACACCATGACGAAACCACGCAGGGGCACCCTGAAGACGACGACTGGCCAACCCCCACAAGTCCTGTGCCAGGCAACATGTGTTGAGCAGCCCCCCTGTCACACCACCGCAAATGTCCATGGCCCAGCAGAGGCAACAGTCCCTCGACCAGCTGATCGAGCAACAGCAGGAAGTGGCCACGCTACTCAAGGACCATGCAAATGAATGCGGGGGTTCTAGGGCAGCCATGGAAACATCCACTGAGACACACAAGGCACAAATAGAGAAAAGTAGTGAGAGCCTTCATCTTCAGGTGCATGCAGTTCAGCGTCAGGGGGCATGGGCACATTCCTACGTACGCACATGTTGTGCAGCATGACACATGCCATGACCATCTTAGAAACCTTCTCATGGCTGTACATGAGTGCCCCGCCAGACCTGCTCAGGCAGCGGAAACGAGCCTTCAGTAGGCCGAATGCCTGTTCAATGACCACACGGGTACGTGAGTGGGCATGGTTGTAGTCCTCCTCATGCTGGTTCTGTGGGTTCGGTATTGGTGTCAGGAGCCATCTCCTCAGCGGATACCCGGCATCACCTATATGAGACAGATAAAGGGTGTCAGTGGAATGATAGTGCTAATTGGCCCCCCCACCCCTTCCTGCAAGATAATTGACGCATCAAATGGGCCACGATGTCATGCATTGAATGAGACTCACCGAGTAGCCAGGATCTGTGCCCAGCGTGTCGCTCCATGTAGCGGGGTATACTTGAGTTCCTTAGGACCATAGAATCATGGGTGGATCCTGGAAATCTGGCACAACAATGCGTGAAGATCTTGTTCGCGTCACACACCATTTGCACATTTATGGAATGGAACTGTTTCCGGTTGCGGTACTGGACCTCCATGGCAAGTGGGACAACCAATTCAACATGGGTGCAATCGATGGCACCAATGCAACCCGGGATGCCGCCAAGTGCATGGTATCCAACTTTCGCGTTGGTCATCTCCTGGGCCGTGCGTGGTAGTGTGATGTGGTCGTCGGCGTGCTTCAGGAGGGCATCGAGCACTTGAAAGAGTGTCCGTGAGAACAGTGGCTGTGAAATGCCATGCAACTGTCCGACTGTGTGCTGGTACGTGCCTGTGGCCAGGAAGTGGAGTACAGACACCACCTTCAGTAGGGGTGGGATGGCGGTTGGGCTATCTATCATGCTCACGAGGTCTGCCTGTGTCATGTCCACAATGGAGATGATGGTTTGCCGGTCCAAACGGTAGAGGGTGTGGATCTGTTCAGCAGTGAGGTTGAACGGATCAGCACGGATGCGTTGGATTGCGGGCCGCCTGCGTGGTGGTAGTGGCTGTGCTGGTGGCCCTTGCTGCACCTGCCTTCCCATCCTCCTCCTCCTCCTTCTCCTCCGTCTCCCCTGTGCGGCCGGTTGTTGTACCTGTTGTTGTTCGTCGTCTTCTTCGAGTTGTACTACTTGCAGTGCTATCTGCTCCCCCAGGGCCAACATCGCTAGTGCTGCCGGTCGCATTTTGGAGTGGTAGTGGTCGTGGGAGGTGCTTGGGTCTGCTATATATGTGCTGTCGGCCTGTATGGCTTCCACCTGTGCTGATTGAATGAATCTGTGGCAGATGCTATCCATTCTGGGCGAGCAGGTCCCGCCCGTAAGGCTGCATATGGCCGCATGGCATCTTGGGATTGCAATCATGTATCAAATCCCGATGGCAGTGTGATGTACTTTGACAGATTATATTGCTATGCTCACATTGTTACACATGCTGTATTTGCTATCGCAGACATACTTGTGGGGACTCAGTGGTATGTAGGGCTCGATCGACGGAGGACCCTCATGCAGCACAACTACGAACTTCACCGACGGGCGTGGCCTCCCAATCGTGATAGCAGCCAGTTAGCATTATCACACACAGCCGCACTACATTGATATATTAGTGGATGCAGGCGTTCACAGACGCGTTTCGGGCGTAATGTTGCAAATTAGGATTTCGAAGGACAGCGTTCGTGGTCTTGTAGTAGCGGCGGGGATACGCCCACGGGTCTTGCTGGAAATGTAACGTTCTATTGTAGAATGTCCTTGGGACAGGGCCCATAACGAGCAAGCAATGAATGATATTAATTGAATGGCATGCGCAATAGCGTAGTGGCCGATAAGGCAGGACGTTTAATAATCCATGTTGCCACACAACACTGAAGATCCGGCCAGGTGCACACTGGTTTTTGCAGACTGCATTACGCACAGACGCAATGGAAGCTTCTAATATTATGTGAGTGAATCTTCATGCGATTGCATGGCGGGATGAGGGAATGATGAATGGATGCATGGACAGTAACAGACGTTGGCAATGGTGTATTTACCCTTGTTGTCTACATTATGATTCGCTGCTACTTTAGGGGGGTATATGTTCCGTTGGAGTGGCCGTGCATGCATATGGGTGTGTATTTTGTGTGTGTGATGAGGTGTGTAATGCATCAGGAGTCCCGTAATGCATTCGGTTGATTTGTCTTTCTTTTGGGTGTCAGGTATCTGGTGCCCTTTTGCAGATGCCATCTGTACGCCACTCCTCCAGATGGGTTTTACCCTCGACACCTGCAGCTTCGGGTGAATCAGTGGAGCACCATTACGATCTTATGGGACGATCGCCAATGGGCCACATGCCCTTACGCAGTACTGGTGGCTAGGTGTAACATTTCGGCCATTCAGCTGGACTAGTGCCTGCCTCATGGGACGGACCTGCGGTTCTTGCCCCTTCCATGTTGCCTTTTGGGACGTTAATGTAGGCCCTGTGTGACATGAAGGGACAGGGCGTCACACAAGTGGAAGCTTGTCAATTGTAGCGTATGCGGCCCTCGGTGATGATGGATGTTTTGGTGTCATAGTGCATTTCTGTGCTGTCCCTTTGTCATTTGGATGTCCATTTAAATATTATTTCACTTTCTCTACGTGTTGCGTAATTCATTGCAGGTGATGTATCTATTTCCTATTATTGGCGCTATGTTTCGTGAGTTCATCTGCATTTATTGTGTTCCGCATTCTGGGTTGCGTTGCGTGGTACTGTACTGGCAGCGATTTCCTGCGTAGCACTGTATGGTGACGGATTGGGCCTGATTGTGACTGTTTACATGATGTGCTGCTCATGGGAGGGGGATTATCTTTTTGCCAACTGGTGCCTGTCAGCCAGGTGGATTGGTGGGATGATGGGATTATCAGAATATGGATGGTCACAGGTGCCTGTGTTTGCGTGCGTTTGTTGGAGGGGACTGGGGTCATGTCCATTGGATTTGAATCTGTATTCGTGCCATCTGTGTCCTGCAGCTCCTGTCGGACCCTCTTGTGATGGCCTGGCTGCTCAGTCGCTCTGCCGACTTGTGTGGTACGTGCTTCTGCTGATGGTTGGTTTTTTAACTGGCAGGGGTACAGGGCTGGTGCATTCTCCCTCAGGATACTGCTTTGGGGGTTGCCTTGCGCTGGTGGCAAGCGATGGGGGACTACTGTTGTATTGTATCATGTATTCTTGCTTTTCATTTTGGTGTCCTTGTACCTTCACATGCCTGTGCTGCATCAGTACGGCTATGGTGGCATGCCGTGCATGGATGGCCACTCACGGGGCGCTTTGAGCCCCTGCATGCATTTCTACGTTGGCATGCATGAGTGAATTGTAGTTTTCACTGGTTGCATAGTGTGAGTACATTGCGCCTGCCAGGAGTTGTGCAATGTGGCCAGGGAGTGGAGTACAGGCACTCAGTGGGCCATTTACGGTTGGTTCACGATGCCGTATTTCTCGCCATGGCGGAATGGTACTTTCCGCCGTCCTTGATGGCGTTCAGTACATGTCCGCTAGGGTCAGAATTCGCGTACCATTGCGCCATGGCGGTAATTCCGGTTTTGCAGGGCGCGCGTGCGCGTACTTGGTGCAGTTAGCGTTGCCGTTCACTGCGGTGTCGCTAATGGCATCGTACTTTACGGTGACGGGTCATAATCGCAACGAGCGGTATTCGATGGCGGTATTGCATTTCCGCCATCGTTTTTCCATTTCCGCCAGGGTCGTAATGAGGCCCATTGTGAGTTAATACACTCATAGGGCCTCATTACGACCCTGGCGGAAATCCACAGACCGGACCGCGATGGCGTACATAGCGTTTCCGCCATTGCACGAGGGAGCAAAGTGCGGCTAATTACGACCCATCGGGCACGAGCCTCACGCCATGGCGGAATCGGAAAGGCCGCGATGGCGGAAATGACCCCAAAACGCCCCTTACCGCCGCCGTACGCTGCACCAGGTGCAATACCGCCACCCATCTTTGCGGTCACCGTAATGAGCGGTCACCGTAATGAGCGGGCACCGCAAATTACGTGCACCGTAAATATACAGAAACGGAAGTAAAAGCATGTGGCCGGAACGGAAAACAGCACGCCGCACAACTATAAAATCCGAATCCCAACACAACCATTAAAAATCCGACCCTGACACACATCCCAACCCGTTAGCAACCCCAGTTAAAAAAATAAATATGGGAAAGGTAGCCAAGAAAGCGTGTGATCGCAAGCGGCAGGTCCACTTCTCCCGAGAGGAACTGACCGTGCACACCGAGACCCTACAGGAGAATGCCGCCGTCGTCTTCTACAGTCAAATGACCAGGACAGCCCTTGCCAACAGGAAGGCCATATGGGCCCTGGTGGCACAGCGCGTAAGTGCGGTGGGGACAACACCCCGCACGCCACAGCAATGTCGCAAGCGGTGGGACGACCTGCGGATCCGCGTACGCAGCATACTTTCTGCGAACAGGAACATCGCCACAGCTACCGGGGGGGGATCAGAATCGCCCATCAAGTTGACCCCCTGGGAGGGAATCTGCGCCTCCACCATAGGAATGGAGAGCATAGAGGGAGTCGGAGGGATGGAGAAAGGAGTGCCGACAACCGGAGAATCAGGTAGGTTGGCCAAGAGAAACAATGCGAAATCCACAAAGCACGAACATGTGCAGTACCATGTGACCCCATAGTGCAATACATACTTTGCCCTGACAGCGCACTCTAAAAGTCAGAATAAATAAACAAATCAATCAAAAAGCCAAAAACACCCCCTACATGTGCAGCATGCACCCCCTAACTGCAGGCAGCCAAATGAATGCATCCTAAATCCACACGAAAATGAGACCACCTCCAAGGCCCAGTTCCAAATCACCCTCATGTACCACCCCAATGCATGTGATACGTTGCCATTCCAATTCCCACAGACCCATAACTAACGCTCGCCCCTCTTTACTCCACCACAGGGTCTGATACCAACGACGAGCTGCAGGACACCCCTACCAGCACGCCTGCAAAGAGGGCCAGGACCAACGTCCCAAGAGCCTCCACCTCAGGTGCAAGGATCAAGACACGGCAGCAGCAGGAATCAAGTGGCAGCACACTGGAGGGGACTGCAACAGGCACCCCAGCAGCCAGCAAGTCCACAACACCAGCACCAGAGATCCCCCCAAAGGACGTATCTGATGGCACTGCTTCTGGTGGTAGCAGCACCATAGGTGACACAGCTGTCATGCCAGCATGCTCCGACACGGAAAACAGTGCTGGCGACGTAGGTACCATCCATGACCTTTCCCAATCCCCCTGCATGTTCCATCCCCTACACCATGACGAAACCACGCAGGGGCACCCTGAAGACGACGACTGGCCAACCCCCACAAGTCCTGTGCCAGGCAACATGTGTTGAGCAGCCCCCCTGTCACACCACCGCAAATGTCCATGGCCCAGCAGAGGCAACAGTCCCTCGACCAGCTGATCGAGCAACAGCAGGAAGTGGCCACGCTACTCAAGGACCATGCAAATGAATGCGGGGGTTCTAGGGCAGCCATGGAAACATCCACTGAGACACACAAGGCACAAATAGAGAAAAGTAGTGAGAGCCTTCATCTTCAGGTGCATGCAGTTCAGCGTCAGGGGGCATGGGCACATTCCTACGTACGCACATGTTGTGCAGCATGACACATGCCATGACCATCTTAGAAACCTTCTCATGGCTGTACATGAGTGCCCCGCCAGACCTGCTCAGGCAGCGGAAACGAGCCTTCAGTAGGCCGAATGCCTGTTCAATGACCACACGGGTACGTGAGTGGGCATGGTTGTAGTCCTCCTCATGCTGGTTCTGTGGGTTCGGTATTGGTGTCAGGAGCCATCTCCTCAGCGGATACCCGGCATCACCTATATGAGACAGATAAAGGGTGTCAGTGGAATGATAGTGCTAATTGGCCCCCCCACCCCTTCCTGCAAGATAATTGACGCATCAAATGGGCCACGATGTCATGCATTGAATGAGACTCACCGAGTAGCCAGGATCTGTGCCCAGCGTGTCGCTCCATGTAGCGGGGTATACTTGAGTTCCTTAGGACCATAGAATCATGGGTGGATCCTGGAAATCTGGCACAACAATGCGTGAAGATCTTGTTCGCGTCACACACCATTTGCACATTTATGGAATGGAACTGTTTCCGGTTGCGGTACTGGACCTCCATGGCAAGTGGGACAACCAATTCAACATGGGTGCAATCGATGGCACCAATGCAACCCGGGATGCCGCCAAGTGCATGGTATCCAACTTTCGCGTTGGTCATCTCCTGGGCCGTGCGTGGTAGTGTGATGTGGTCGTCGGCGTGCTTCAGGAGGGCATCGAGCACTTGAAAGAGTGTCCGTGAGAACAGTGGCTGTGAAATGCCATGCAACTGTCCGACTGTGTGCTGGTACGTGCCTGTGGCCAGGAAGTGGAGTACAGACACCACCTTCAGTAGGGGTGGGATGGCGGTTGGGCTATCTATCATGCTCACGAGGTCTGCCTGTGTCATGTCCACAATGGAGATGATGGTTTGCCGGTCCAAACGGTAGAGGGTGTGGATCTGTTCAGCAGTGAGGTTGAACGGATCAGCACGGATGCGTTGGATTGCGGGCCGCCTGCGTGGTGGTAGTGGCTGTGCTGGTGGCCCTTGCTGCACCTGCCTTCCCATCCTCCTCCTCCTCCTTCTCCTCCGTCTCCCCTGTGCGGCCGGTTGTTGTACCTGTTGTTGTTCGTCGTCTTCTTCGAGTTGTACTACTTGCAGTGCTATCTGCTCCCCCAGGGCCAACATCGCTAGTGCTGCCGGTCGCATTTTGGAGTGGTAGTGGTCGTGGGAGGTGCTTGGGTCTGCTATATATGTGCTGTCGGCCTGTATGGCTTCCACCTGTGCTGATTGAATGAATCTGTGGCAGATGCTATCCATTCTGGGCGAGCAGGTCCCGCCCGTAAGGCTGCATATGGCCGCATGGCATCTTGGGATTGCAATCATGTATCAAATCCCGATGGCAGTGTGATGTACTTTGACAGATTATATTGCTATGCTCACATTGTTACACATGCTGTATTTGCTATCGCAGACATACTTGTGGGGACTCAGTGGTATGTAGGGCTCGATCGACGGAGGACCCTCATGCAGCACAACTACGAACTTCACCGACGGGCGTGGCCTCCCAATCGTGATAGCAGCCAGTTAGCATTATCACACACAGCCGCACTACATTGATATATTAGTGGATGCAGGCGTTCACAGACGCGTTTCGGGCGTAATGTTGCAAATTAGGATTTCGAAGGACAGCGTTCGTGGTCTTGTAGTAGCGGCGGGGATACGCCCACGGGTCTTGCTGGAAATGTAACGTTCTATTGTAGAATGTCCTTGGGACAGGGCCCATAACGAGCAAGCAATGAATGATATTAATTGAATGGCATGCGCAATAGCGTAGTGGCCGATAAGGCAGGACGTTTAATAATCCATGTTGCCACACAACACTGAAGATCCGGCCAGGTGCACACTGGTTTTTGCAGACTGCATTACGCACAGACGCAATGGAAGCTTCTAATATTATGTGAGTGAATCTTCATGCGATTGCATGGCGGGATGAGGGAATGATGAATGGATGCATGGACAGTAACAGACGTTGGCAATGGTGTATTTACCCTTGTTGTCTACATTATGATTCGCTGCTACTTTAGGGGGGTATATGTTCCGTTGGAGTGGCCGTGCATGCATATGGGTGTGTATTTTGTGTGTGTGATGAGGTGTGTAATGCATCAGGAGTCCCGTAATGCATTCGGTTGATTTGTCTTTCTTTTGGGTGTCAGGTATCTGGTGCCCTTTTGCAGATGCCATCTGTACGCCACTCCTCCAGATGGGTTTTACCCTCGACACCTGCAGCTTCGGGTGAATCAGTGGAGCACCATTACGATCTTATGGGACGATCGCCAATGGGCCACATGCCCTTACGCAGTACTGGTGGCTAGGTGTAACATTTCGGCCATTCAGCTGGACTAGTGCCTGCCTCATGGGACGGACCTGCGGTTCTTACCCCTTCCATGTTGCCTTTTGGGACGTTAATGTAGGCCCTGTGTGACATGAAGGGACAGGGCGTCACACAAGTGGAAGCTTGTCAATTGTAGCGTATGCGGCCCTCGGTGATGATGGATGTTTTGGTGTCATAGTGCATTTCTGTGCTGTCCCTTTGTCATTTGGATGTCCATTTAAATATTATTTCACTTTCTCTACGTGTTGCGTAATTCATTGCAGGTGATGTATCTATTTCCTATTATTGGCGCTATGTTTCGTGAGTTCATCTGCATTTATTGTGTTCCGCATTCTGGGTTGCGTTGCGTGGTACTGTACTGGCAGCGATTTCCTGCGTAGCACTGTATGGTGACGGATTGGGCCTGATTGTGACTGTTTACATGATGTGCTGCTCATGGGAGGGGGATTATCTTTTTGCCAACTGGTGCCTGTCAGCCAGGTGGATTGGTGGGATGATGGGATTATCAGAATATGGATGGTCACAGGTGCCTGTGTTTGCGTGCGTTTGTTGGAGGGGACTGGGGTCATGTCCATTGGATTTGAATCTGTATTCGTGCCATCTGTGTCCTGCAGCTCCTGTCGGACCCTCTTGTGATGGCCTGGCTGCTCAGTCGCTCTGCCGACTTGTGTGGTACGTGCTTCTGCTGATGGTTGGTTTTTTAACTGGCAGGGGTACAGGGCTGGTGCATTCTCCCTCAGGATACTGCTTTGGGGGTTGCCTTGCGCTGGTGGCAAGCGATGGGGGACTACTGTTGTATTGTATCATGTATTCTTGCTTTTCATTTTGGTGTCCTTGTACCTTCACATGCCTGTGCTGCATCAGTACGGCTATGGTGGCATGCCGTGCATGGATGGCCACTCACGGGGCGCTTTGAGCCCCTGCATGCATTTCTACGTTGGCATGCATGGGTGAATTGTAGTTTTCACTGGTTGCATAGTGTGAGTACATTGCGCCTGCCAGGAGTTGTGCAATGTGGCCAGGGAGTGGAGTACAGGCACTCAGTGGGCCATTTACGGTTGGTTCACGATGCCGTATTTCTCGCCATGGCGGAATGGTACTTTCCGCCGTCCTTGATGGCGTTCAGTACATGTCCGCTAGGGTCAGAATTCGCGTACCATTGCGCCATGGCGGTAATTCCGGTTTTGCAGGGCGCGCGTGCGCGTACTTGGTGCAGTTAGCGTTGCCGTTCACTGCGGTGTCGCTAATGGCATCGTACTTTACGGTGACGGGTCATAATCGCAACGAGCGGTATTCGATGGCGGTATTGCATTTCCGCCATCGTTTTTCCATTTCCGCCAGGGTCGTAATGAGGCCCATAGTGAGTAGATAGTTTCAACAACTAGTTAACCTGAAATGCTTGACTTCTTGATAGTGTCCACAAATCAGTGTTACAATGCGATCCAGTGCCTTATATATATTTTATCCCGTTGCTGGTTCGGCAACATAGGACTGCATAGGAGCTAAAAAGTTAATTGTGATACCGGCATCACCATCTTGGAATCCACACTCCAAATATAATCCTTACTAATCTTGTTTTCTTTACTCTTATTGCAGATGGTTTCAACAATTAGTTGAAAAGCATGATCTATTGATAATATCTGAAAATACTATTTAGGTAACACAACGTTTGTTGTTGCTCCTGAAACTAAGACAGACTGATGTGAATGTTAATGGTGCTGCCTGTGATCCTTGCAGTGGCATATAAGTTACGTCATACATTAGAGTATGTGATGTCCCCAAAATAAAGGGTTTAAAATGGGGAAGTAGGAAAATGAATCCACCTTACATAGACAAAAACATGTCCATTTTTATTTGTAAAATGAGAACACCTTATTCATAATGTATAAGATATGACAGTTAAATGATGTTGACAGTAACCATTGGTTGATGAAAACATGTTATTCATTGTCATCGTTTAGGTCATCTGTGGTTGCCTTGTGTTTAAATATCAATCTGGCCTCCTTTTGTCTCATTGCAGATACTCTATTGTCACATCTGGGCTCAATGTACTCGCGAATCCTCAGTCTCAGTTCTCTCTTTGTACTTCTAATATAAAAGTTGTCACAGACACAAATGATGTAATAAATAACAAAAAATGATCTACAATTGACAAAAACATGAATCTGAAATCATTTATTGGTGCAAGTCTTATACTGAGTAATTCTGTTAAATGCATAATTGCACATATTGCATCTGCAGCATTTGTAAAAACCTTAAGGTTTTTGTAACCAGTGTGGTTGAGGATTGGTTCATGTGGAATTCATAAAACTGGAACTGATCAAATTACCTAAATTCTTAGCTTTTGTCAGTACTGCTTCTGGTTTGCTCTTGATATAATGTTTAAGGCCCTTGTCCAAACATAATATGCTTCAATGTTTATTGTATGTACTTGCTTATTGTGTGCAGACAATCTAGTAATAAATCTAACGGGTTCATTCTGTTCTCTCTGCGGCTTGCTTTTAGGTGTTAAGAGCGTGAGCCTATCTGTTTCTCTAGCTTTAGAAGCAGCTATCCGAATATCATGTGTTCTACAGCCTCTGTTCTTAAACCTTTCAGAAATCTTCAAGACCTATTCTTTAAAATCATCTGTGTCGCTACAATTTACAGTTCCACTCTCAGCAATCAGGGCCTTCGGTGGTTAAGTCTCTTTTCTACAAAAAGTCTCTTGTCTCCGAGGACCTGATGTATCCAAACTAATAAACAAAAAGTTCCTTCTCTGCTGTACGCCGGGTGATGCCTTTTCACTCCTTGGCCCCCGTCTTCCAGGCTCAGACTCTTCTCAATGTCAGCCTCCCTCCGTCGGTTTCACTATGGCTTCTTAGCACTATCTCCCTTGTGACATCCACAAGTCTTAATATCTTTTTAAATGGTTCACTTTAGAAATCCCTCCGTCGGGTTCACTCTTGCCAACTTTGGCAATCACTTGATCAGTTCTTACGATGCAGGATTCCCTTCCCTTAGCTTTACAATCATCTGCCGGTCAAAGACTTTTGACTGTACAGAGGATTTTACTAGACCCGTGTATGACCTCTTTGACCCCTTTCTCGTGCCTCTCCCAAGGCCTTCTGGGAATGTTAGTTTCAACACTAGGGTAATCGCCCATAGGTTCCTGAGTGAGCACCCACATGGTGCCTGACTCTTCTGTAGCTGTTTTCCCCTCTTGTATTAACAGTTCATTGTACTTTCTTCAATTAGCTGTTTGCTACTTTTGTTCAATACAGTTCGGTTTCTTATTGACTCTCCCCTCGACTCAATGGCTGTGATGAACCGCTTGGCTTTGCTTGTCTCTGGAGTCAAGGTCGGTACCACAGTGGCAAGCCTCACTCCCTGGCTTGGTTATCAGTGGAGGGCCCCGTGTACTGTTGACATCTGCTGCAACACACGTCGGCTATTGTTCACGGTCTGATGATTCCTTCCACGGAGGTTGCACGTGCCTGTGTTGGAAAGGGCAAGGTTGCGTCTCTCCTTGTCACCCTTTCGGTTGTGGCCGGCTTTCTCCTCCTCTTGACTGCCATGCTGGGTTAGCTCTCTTGTCGTGCGGTCTGCCTTGCTCGTATTGTGCTCTTGTGCTCCACCTTTTATCCCTGTGGGGAAGGGAAAGGGCTGTCAGGTGTATGTGATTCTGGTGCATTGCCTGACTTTGCCTGACCCTTGTGTTGGGAAATGTCAGGTAAACAGCTCTGGTGTTTGTCCGTCGTCTTTCGTGGTGTGCGAAAGGGGGCGGGGAGTAGAGTGTTTCAGTATCCTACATGTTAGGATGAGGAAAAGGTGTTATAAGCAAGGGGAAACCCCGTCTCACCCATCAGTGTCCCACTTCCACTCCCCCAGGACCCCCCATCCAAGTGATCCTCCCTCACTTGTCCAACCCCAGGAACTCGATCCAATAGCGCTGGCCGTGTCCTGGCCACCTGGATGACAGATCCACAGGGCCTAGTCAGGGAGACACCTTCAGGTTTCTCACATACCCTTCCTCCATGCGATGAAGCCACATTTGTACCACAGGCAGCCTACCAGTTAACGTGCCTTCCCTAGTCTTTTCCATTTTGGTGCTCCATAGTGAAACAATAAGGTTGTATGTCTAGAAACCATTGCATGACCCGAGGGTTAGAGTCTTTGCGTTGGCTAATCCAAACTAGGTGCGAGTTATCTGTAACAAGTGTGAACTGTCATCCTAATAGGTAGTATCTGAGATGGGTTATGGCCCACTTGATGGCCAGGGCCTTTAGTTCCAACACAGAGTAATTTATTTCAAGTGAGAACAGTTTGCGGCTGGTGAATAATATGGGGTGTTCCAATCCATCCGCAATCCTGGGACAGGACTGCTCCTAACCTTGTAAAGGAGGCATCTGTTTGTAAGGTCCTGTTAAACCGTTCCACCAGACCATTGGTCTGGGGGTGGTATGCGGAAGAAAACTTGTAGGTGACCCCACATTCCTTCCACATAGCCTGCATATACTTAGACATAAAGTTGCTGCCTCTGTCAGACACAACTTCTTTAGGGAAGCCAACCCTAGTAAAGGTGCTGAGTAAAGCTTTTGCGACTGACTTGGCAGTCACAGTTTTCAATGGGATGGCCTCAGGATATCTGGTGGCATGGTCGACCAATACCAGGATAAACCTATTGCCTGAGGATGTTTGGGGGTCAAGGGGACCAACTATGTCGATCCCTACCCTCTCGAATGGTACTCCCACAACTGGGAGTGGTACCAATGGAGCTTGGATTGTTGAACCACTCTTACCAGATAACTGGCAGGAGGCACAACTCCTGCAGTGACTTTCTACTTGCACCCCCATCTTGGGCCAGTAGAAGTGCATGGATAACCTTTGCTTGGTCCTTTTAATACCAAGGTGACTAGCAAGGGGCACTTCATGCGCCAGCTGCAGGAGGAAGGGTTTTACAGCAAGGGGAACCACCAACCTCCTATGGTCTCCTTCTGTAGACTCTGTGGGCTCACTATACAGGAGTCCACCTTCCCAATAAATCTGATGCTTCCCAGGAGGTTCACCCTCAAGCTGGGAGCAGGCCTGTCTCCTTAGGCCTTCCAGAAATGGGCACTCACGTTGGCCTTTACTGAATTCTTCCCCGTCTGAGGAGAAGGATGCTCCGGTAATCTCTTCTTCCTCGTAGGAGGAGAAGGCCAGATTGACAGAGTGGACCCCCAAGTTGTTGACCTTACATCTGGGATCCCCCTTCACGTGGTCAGTTGCTCCACAAGCAAAACAAGATCCATTGGGTCTGTTTACATAGGGAGGCTTATTATGACCAGAGTTCTGTTTTGGAGGCTGACCTCCACTACCCTGTGAGTTCTCTTGTGTCTTACCCTTATTTTTCTTTTTGTGGCCCTTTTGGGAAGAAGATTTATCAGTTTCCCCACCCTGCTTATCTTTGGACTTTTTCCCTTCCTCCTGCTTACCAGGATGAGTCTTGTCCTTATGGGACACTCAATGTGACACCCATAAATCTGCTGCAATGGCAAGCTTCTAGGGATGTATCTCCTTTGAATCTGCCAAATGCTGCTTAAGCTCAGGGGAAGAAGAGGCAAAAATATGTTCCAGCATGACAAGACTTATCATACCTTCAAAGGTAGAAACCTCATTACCTTCGACCCAGCCAGTCAAGTTTTTTAAGGATTCAGTTACATAAGATACCCAAGTACCACCTTCTTTTTTCTTATACTCTCCAAATCTTTTTAAGTATTGGGCAGGAGTCTTTCCAAACTTTAAAATGAGAGTTTGCTTCAACATTGCAAAATCTGCCCTCTCAGCCTTCGACATTTCCATAATGGCACTGCAGCCAGAATGGAGCAGTCTACTAAGTAACCAGGCAATCCATAATGTCATTCTTTTCCTCATACACACTGAGCAGATCTTTTGGAAACCTTGGATGAGAGGAGGCCCCAGACCCATGTCCAGGACCCTTGGATCCATTGGCAACTTGAATCTTGGCCAGTTCCAACTGGGGATCCCTGTCTTTCTGTTTTTCTGCCTGCTCGATTTTTAGTTTTGGCATATTGAACTCAAGCTCCTTCTGCCTAAACAGCAGTTCTTGCTTCTTGAATTCAAGTATGGCCTCCCCATCAGCACTGGCAGAGGAAACATTGGACATTTCATCCTCCCTGTCCTCATGGTCGCCGTGGACCAGTGCAGCGGCAGAACTGTCAGTTCTACCAGTGAGAGCAGCCCCACCTCCTTCTGCACTGTCCTCTGAAGCTATAGCACTAAGCTGAGCTTCTTGCCAGGCCATGATTCTTTGGATCATTTTCATTTTAGTGCCTTGAGAGGAGACACATCTCTCAGCACACATCTTTTTCAATGTTTCGGATTTAGAAGCATTTAAAGTTAACAAGGTACTTGTTTCCATATTGTTAGATAGGACTATGGCCTTTAAAGTTATACTACGACAATTCACTATGTGTCCTTGTTAGGCGGAAACCTGTGCAGTTCCCTTAGGGAACACTGCAAAAGATTTAAGACTACAGGTGTTGGCAGTAAACCCACTTGGTAGCAGTCCGTACCACCCAGATTTACCTGGTAGCTGTGGCTGAGCAGTCAGACTTCCCTCAAGAAGAGGTAGGCAGTATGCAAAGTATACACAATAGGCACTCAGATACAACAATACAAGCAAACACTGACCAGAGCTTTGGTATCAAAGTATATAATTATTTATTTAAAAACACACTATTTGAAACACTCCAGCACTCTTGTTGTAAAATATTCTAAACACAGTTACTATTGTAATATGTACACCCCTTTTTCCTTATCAGATAAGTCACAGTAAAACACCACTTATTTTCATACAGAGGTGAGCGCTTAACAAGATGGCACTCCAATAAGTTTGTGAGAAAGGGAGGGAAAAAGACAGAATATGGAAATGTACACCACTCTAAGGTTCAGGAACACTGTTAGCAAGGCAGAAGAGCAAAAGTCACTGGTGAACCAAAGTCCACAGGCTGGGCCCACTCTTAGAGCAGAGCACAAATGCGCCCAAGATCACACAGTTACTCTAGGCTTAGAAAGTCTTGCAGAGAGTTCAAAAAGAGTTTAGAGAGGCTTAGGAAAGTTTAGCCAGGGTGTCCCAGGCTAACCCAGGTTCGAAAGCCGGGGGCTAAATATACCCCGTACAGTCGGTAGCAAGGGAAGCCAGGCGGGACACGGTACTTTAAGTGGGAAGGATCCTCCAGCGGTGGCAGTTGTTGCTGGTAGTGGGTGCAAGTTGCGTCGTCGTCCAGGGGAAGAGAAGATCTTGACTTGGAGGAAAGATGAAGGTCGTTGCACTACCAGGGAAGAAACCAGCCGCTGAGTTTTCCAGTTAAAGGTGGTACCTTTGTTTCACGGTCGTGGTAAAGCGTGGTATCCCGGTTGCCGGGGTGCTTGGCACAGGCAAGGCGGCCACGAGGTACGTCGGGAAGGCGAAAAGACGGTGAAACTGGTTATCCCCACCAGTCAAAGGAAGAAGACTCTCCGGCGGGAGATCTCCTCTGTCGTTGGGAAAAAGTGGTGAGACGGTCCAGCAGGGCTCCACCAGTGGTGGTGTCGTGGCAGGTCGGCTCAGCTTCTCCCTCGTCAGATTCTTAGGTCATGTGGCGACTTTTGAAGTTCCAGTCCCCAAAGCCCTGCTTTTATGCAGCAAACCCCCATTCACTCAGCCTAGCTGTCACTCAAACATGCTAAGTGGTGAGCCGGCCGGCTCACCACTTGGGCCAATCAGGATGGAGTCTAGGCAACTCAGTCCAGGGTGCCTAAATTCCCCTCCACCCCTCCTAAGTACCCCAGACAGAGTGGCACCACTTTGGAGGGCTTCTGTGGAGAAGCCTGCCAAAAAGTGGAACAAAGGGCTCGACTTGGGTTGGAGTCACAGAAGAGAACACAAACGCCATTTTAGAATCAAGTTTTGGCAAAAAATACCAACCGGAGAATTAATATTAATTAAATAAACTGGCGGTATGTTCGAGGCTACCGTAAATAATTAAATAAAGATAGTAGCCTAAAACAATGGGAAATCCCATAGGAAAATATTCGCGGTGGAATATAAAGAGTAGTATCCACTGCCACCAGCCAAAACTCGATCAGGGGGGATGGAGACGTGCCCCCTCGACTAACAGACCCTGGGGCAATCGAATTGCCCCAGCCAGTACGTCCACAATATGATGGTTTGTACTGGTTCTGTTCAGAATTTAAGACTAGTAATGTCAATGGTGACTTTACATGCCCTGGGAGACAGTAGTCAGTCCCAGGGTATGGAGTCTATATTGGGGGGTCACTATGACACCCCTGTGTTACTGCACTGAGGGTGCTGTGTAACACACATCACAAAAACACATGAAGCCCTATGGAGTAAAAGACCCCATAGCCCATTAAACACATCTAGATTCAAAGAAACACACTCAAATCATGCCCAAGAGTGAGGGGAAAAGAGTCTCACTCTTGGCAGGAGGAAAAAATAAACCCCAAAAA
Organism: Ambystoma mexicanum; assembly: GCF_040938575.1. NCBI lineage: Eukaryota > Metazoa > Chordata > Amphibia > Caudata > Ambystomatidae > Ambystoma > Ambystoma mexicanum. The sequence continues at coordinate 77,603,496 of NC_090934.1, forward strand.
GCTGCTGTGGGACTCACTAGGTTAGGAAATTCTGCCTAAACAGAGAATTCTCCCTAACACTCGCCCCCCCCCCCCCAGACTCAGGGACAGGGGGATTTAATCCACTCCTGGATGAACCTCATACCTCTAGTAGATGACATACATCCTAGAGAGTCCATCAGCATTTTGATGGTGACAACTTGACCTATGTTCTATGGTCCAATCAAAGGTTTTCCTTTGTAAGCTACATGACCTACAAACCCTTTGAGGAACATCAGTCTTTTTTAAGTTATAGGGGATCTGGTTGACCTGTCCCTCAGAAGTGGTTACAACTTCTGAACCTGTGTTAGGATTTTTCAAGGAGTCCTTATAAAGTATTCCCTTAGATCTAGAGGGGCCTCCAAGGTTCCTCACCACCTCTCTTGTGGGAGCAGGTTGGGTCTTAGGCCTCTTGGTTGGAGGGGTTGGGGTTAGGCAATGTACCTGCTTCCCCTTCCTCTTAGATCGAACCTTATCTACTTTAGGAGTTTCCCCCCTAATATTAGGATTTGGGTTGGAGTCTTCAGTAGAAGGTCCAGCAGTCTGAAGGCTTTTGTCCTTAGACTTTTCTTTCCTGGTTTTCCACCAGCATTGAGAATTACCAGTTCTCTTAGGCCTAGGTAGGGGCCCAGTAGGTCTATCCACATCTTCCTCCGAAGCAGGGTAGTCACAGACTCTGAAACTGGGGGAACAATGATGGAGCTTAGTTGGGGCTCCCATTTCCCTACTGTACTAGCCTGAAATGTGCCTGGGTTAGAGGTCAACTTACTAACACCAGGGCTTGTAGTGGGGGTCTCAGTAGAGGTTCCCACAGGCTTAGAGGGGTCCCTTAAGGTGGCCTCTCTAGACAATTTGGTTAGGTTCTGGGTCTCCATACTGGGAGGCCTGGGGGTATGTGACACTGCTCCTAGAGTTCTCAGGTCATTCCCCAGCAGGACCTTCCCAGGCACCTCAGTCTGAACACTGACAGGGATCCTCACTGTCATGTTGTTACACTGAATGAGGGCTGGTAGAATAGGAACCATTTGGACAGGGCCTCCAGACATCTTAGTGGGACCTTTGGGTGCTTTTGCCACATCCCCAGGTTGAAAGAAGCTTTCATCCACTACTGTTCTGCTGGCCCCAGTGTCTCTCCTGGCAGGAGTATCCTGGCCATTGACAAGAACACTGTCCAAATAATACACCTTAGAGTTAACAGGTAGGGAGTTACACACAACCCCATTCTGGGGACTAACCAGACCCATAGGATCTAAGTTTACAATTGCTTGAAGACCCAAGGGTTTTTCCGCAAAGAGTTCAAAGTGGGCACTAGCCATCTGTACTTCATCCTCAGGAGTGAAGGCTAAGGAGACTGTGCTGATCCCTGCAGGTTTACCCTTGCATCTGGGATCCCCTTTGGTATGGTCAGTAGCCTTACAGATATAGCATTGTCCAAATGCTTTCTGAAAGGGTGGCTTGTTCTGACCTCCTTCTGGTTGTTGACCAGAAGGTACACTAGCCTGATTCGGTTTACCGTGGGGCTTACCGTGGTTATTTTGTTGTTTGTGGCCCTCTTTGGTATGGGAGGTATTAGAATTCTCTGGATTCACTTTAGGTGGCTGCTTTCCCACATCCTTTTTCTGAGTGACCCCTGAATCCTTGTGAGTGGCCCTGTTGGCAACCCACAAGTCAGCAGCCTTAGCTAGTTTTCTGGAATCTAATTCCTTTGAATCAGCCAAGTGCTGTCTGAGCTCAGGAGAGCAGGCATCATAAATTGACTCCAACATAAAAAGATTCTTCATACCTTCATAAGTGTTCACCTTGTAACCCTTAATCCATCCCTCTAAGTTGTTCAAACATTCACTCACCCAGGTAGCCCAAGGGGTACCATCATTCTTTTTGAGGGTCCTAAACCTCTTAAGATACTGGGAAAGGGGTCTTCCCAAATCTAGCTATTAGAGCTAGTTTCACACATTCATACTCTTTCCTATCCTCCTTCCCCAACTCCATTACCACATCAGTTGCAACAGGGGGAAGCCTAGAGAACAACCAGGTGAGTAAGTCATTTCCTGTGATGTTCTGGAGCCCATGATTATATTCAAACAGAGACAAACAATCCAACACATCCAACTTAGGCTCATACATACCAACCAATTCTTTAGGCATCCGGGGTCTTTTAGGACTGGAACTTCTAGAGGAGCCAGAGAGAGAAGCATTTTCAACAGATAATTTCTTCATTTCTAGCTCATGCTTGAGCTCCATTTCCCTTAGCCTTAGTTCTTGATTCAGTTCCTGATGTTTCTGTTCAGCCTGAGTATTCAGTCTCTTGAACTCTAGTTCAAGTTTCATTTTCTCTAATTCAAGATATTGAGGACTAAGTGTGGGACTTGGCAAAGGCCCAGTAGATACAGCAGGTAGAGCAGACAGAGACCTAGGGGGGGACAGTCACAGCAGCCTCACCCTCCTCTTCTGACTCTTCCTCAAGATTATCAACATTTTGATCAACATAAATCTCTATACTGTTATCTACATTTTCTGGCATGGTAGGTTCCTCTGAACCATCATCCAGACTTTGGTTAGCTAACAACCTTTCTATCAATTCCATTTTCTTGCCTTTAGTCAGGAGATTCTTATGCTTACATAGGACTCTTAAACAATCAGCAGTTTTTGTAGCAAGGGACTCTTGACTATAAGTTTCCATAGTTGACATGTTAGATAGATTACTTTTTCAGTGCTAAGCTTTGTGGTTAGTTGTACTAAGGTATCCTAAAGCACTCTAAAGTGTATACTCATTACAAATCCCACGCTGTACACCAGTGTTAGGCAGAAACCTGTGCAGTTCCCTTAGGGAACACTGCAAAAGATTTAAGACTACAGGTGTTGGCAGTAAACCCACTTGGTAGCAGTCCGTACCACCCAGATTTACCTGGTAGCTGTGGCTGAGCAGTCAGACTTCCCTCAAGAAGAGTTAGGCAGTATGCAAAGTATACACAATAGGCGCTCAGATACAACAATACAAGCAAACACTGACCAGAGCTTTGGTATCAAAGTATATAATTATTTATTTAAAAACACACTGTTTGAAACACTCCAGCACTCTTGTTGTAAAATATTCTAAACACAGTTACTATTGTAATATGTACACCCCTTTTTCCTTATCAGATAAGTCACAGTAAAACACCACTTATTTTCATACAGAGGTGAGCGCTTAACTAGATGGCACTCCAATAAGTTTGTGAGGGAAAAAGACAGAATATGGAAATGTACACCACTCTAAGGTTCAGGAACACTGCTAGCAAGGCAGAAGAGCAAAAGTCACTGGTGAACCAAAGTCCACAGGCTGGGCCCACTCTTAGAGAGAGCAGAGCACAAATGCGCCCAAGATCACACAGTTACTCTAGGCTTAGAAAGTCTTGCAGAGAGTTCAAAAAGAGTTTAGAGAGGCTTAGGAAAGTTTAGCCAGGGTGTCCCAGGCTAACCCAGGTTCGAAAGCCGGGGACTAAATCTACCCCGTACAGGCAAGGGAAGCCAGGCGGGACACGGTACCTTAAGTGGGAAGGATCCTCCAGCGGTGGCAGTTGTTCCTGGTAGTGGGTGCAAGTTGCGTCGTCGTCCAGGGGAAGAGAAGATCTCGACTTGGAGGAAAGATGAAGGTCGTTGCACTACCAGGGAAGAAACCAGCCGCAGAGTTTTCCGGTTAAAGGTGGTACCTTTGTTTCGCGGTCGTGGTAAAACGTGGTATCCCGGTTGCCGGGGTGCTTGGCACAGGCAAGGCGGCCACGAGGTACGTCGGGAAGGCGAAAATACGGTGAAACTGGTTATCCCCACCAGTCAAAGGAAGAAGACTCTCCGGCGGGAGATCTCCTCTGTCGTTGGGAAAAAGTGGTGAGACGGTCCAGCAGGGCGCCACCAGTGGTGGTGTCGTGGCAGGTCGGCTCAGCTTCTCCCTCGTCGGATTCTTAGGTCCTGTGGCGACTTCTGAAGTTCCAGTCCCCAAAGCCCTGCTTTTATGCAGCAAACCCCCATTCACTCAGCCTAGCTGTCACTCAAACATGCTAAGTGGTGAGCCGGCCGGATCACCACTTGGGCCAATCAGGATGGAGTGCAACTTGAGTTGCCTAGGCAACTCAGTCCAGGGTGCCTAAATTCCCCTCCACCCCTCCTAAGTACCCCAGACAGAGTGGCACCACTTTGGAGGGCTTCTGTGAAGAAGCCTGCCAAAAAGTGGAACAAAGGGCTCGATTTGGGTTGGAGTCACAGAAGAGAACACAAACGCCATTTTAGAATCAAGTTTTGGCAAAAAATACCAACCAGAGAATTAATATTAAATAAACCAGCGGTATGTTCGAGGCTACCGTAAATAATGAAATAAAGATAGTAGCCTAAAACAATGGGAAATCCCATAGGAAAATATTTGCGGTTGAATATAAAAAGTAGTATCCACTGCCACCAGCCAAAACTCGATCAGGGGGGACGGAGACGTGCCCCCTCGACTAACAGACCCTGGGGCAATCGAATTGCCCCAGCCAGTACGTCCACAATATGATGGTTTGTACTGGTTCTGTTCAGAATTTAAGACTAGTAAAGTCAATGGTGACTTTACATGCCCTGGGAGACAGTAGTCAGTCCCAGGGTATGGAGTCTATACTGGGGGGTCACTATGACACCCCTGTGTTACTGCACTGAGGGTGCTGTGTAACACACATCACAAAAACACATGAAGCCCTATGGAGTAAAAGACCCCATAGCCCATTAAACACATCTAGATTCAAAGAAACACACTCAAATCATGCCCAAGAGTGAGGGTAAAAGAGTCTCACTCTTGGCAGGAGAAAAAAATAAACCCCAAAAATCCAGCAAAGCTGCTGGGGGACTCACTAGGTTAGGAAATTCAGCCTAAACAGAGAAATCTCCCTAACAGTCCTGGTATGAATAACTTGAAACGCCTTCACTCGTATGCAACACTGGATACCTTCAGTCCTATCCCACCGCTGTACACCAATTTGTTAAGATGGATTTCTGAACTCAGACCCAGAGGTTCAGAAGGCCAGCCTAGTTTCTTGGAACAGGGTAACCTCTGGACAAGCCAGACCAATCAGGGTAGCGATGGCGGCGGTCAAGACTAAGTCTCAAGAGGGATGAGGGTGACTGAAAGACCTCAATGAGCACACAAAGCAAGGACACTTACAAATTACTCCAGACAGGTCTTATATTAAAAATATAGACACATTTATTACAAGGCCTTTGTAACATCGACCATAGCAAAGAATCACAATAATACTAAAGTAAACCAACACATCGCAATCAATACAATATATATACAAGAGCGAGGGGTCTAAGGAGATATGAGCACGTAATATGTAGTCCGCCTAGATGGGGAGGAAAACAGGCAGTGCAAGTAATAATTAGACCCAGTTCGACATCAGCAATACACCTAACTAGGAGGAAGTCCGAGCCCTACGAAGAGAGGAGCCTTATGCTCAAAAGTACCTGCATGCGCTGGTGCCAATGGATAAAGTAGGGTCTCTTCAAGGGTCTCAGGCAGTTCAGGAAGGTGAATGAAGCGATAAAGAGCAAGTCCCCACTACTCAAGCAAGGCCTCCACTTGTGGGCAGAGGCAGGGTGAGAGTGCGGGAAGGATCTGCTATTTCGCAACAGCGGTAGAAAAGAAATTGGCTCCTGTGCTAGGGGCCACCGGTTGGGGTATGGACTACTCACCGGTCCCCGACGCAGTCAGACCCAGACTTCGCCAGTTCAGTTCACGTTGCTGGCAGGTTCGGCTGCGATGATCAGGACGTCTCGACACCGTGCAGATTCCGCAGTAGCAGGATGCAGGGGCGAGGGTGTCCCAAATGCAGCGAACGTGCACAGGTTGTTACCACAGCAGGGCAACACGGCAACCGCGTTTACTCGGGTCTGGGCGCACTCATCTCACTTCAGACCTGGGAATGCCAAGTGTACGAAATTCGGTGTGAGGGTGCCGTGGACACAGAGCTAGCAGTAGGCCAAGTTTCGGGGGCTTCCCGAAACGGCGGTGGTGACAGAGCAAACGTCCTGTGTAAGCTGGTCAGCCCACTGGTTGGCGCAGGGACACTTCCGAAGAGGCTTACTTGCATGGTTTGATGAAGGTGCCGAGAATAGTTGGTCCAACTATTCCAATGGCTCGAAGCGCCTTCGCAGACCTCCTAGGACAATCAGATGCAGAGGGGTCTTGCAGGACGACAGCGGCTCAGGGTGCCAAACCTTCAGCAGGTCACCAGCGGTTCCTCGACTCAGCTTCTTGTTGCAGGATACTTGGCTCCTTATCCCTCGTTCGGTGTGAACTCAGAAGATCGACCTGATAGTGGTGTTTTCAGCCTCCTCTTATCCAAAGTTCCCTTTGCGCCAAAACGGAGAGGACCCAATGGGAGATCTGCTCACAAACACTTACACCATACGTGGACCTATCACGGACTACGGTGGTCCCAGGCATTCAAGACACTCCAGACTCTCTGGCACCCAGGATGTGTATTGGGAACAGACATCCCAGCCCACATCCTGGATGCACACACAAAGCATGCAGAAGCCCGCGAAAGCGTTGGGTTTCGTGGGAAAGTGCATGACCAAATAAGGACGGACCCGGGTCGGCTCGACCTGGGGAAGGTGAAGGGGCAAGACGGTCAGAGGACAGGACAAAGAACCTCGTGGCTTGGCCATTTTGGAGCCAGGCCACTCATTTGTACCAAATGCAGTAAGCGCGGATAACATGGCGAAAAAGGGTTCAAAACACAAGAGAAACGATAGCTGCCACCAATCCTGTCCGTGACACACTTGCACAGTTCATAATAAGTCCAGCGAGAGTTTCTAGGGCCTTTGGAATGACTAGAGACCCAAGAGCGCAGTAAAGTAAGTTACAGGGCACTCTTGTTTCATGTTGCACAAAATCTGTAACATGAGGAAAGGACTAAGGGAAACAAAGTATTCCAGTACTGACTGTCTTAAGGGCATGTCAGTTTCCCCATAAGAATTGAGCGAAAGCCCAGAGGAGTGCGGCCATGACAACCAAATATACACTTAAGTACCTAATATGTATCACTACACAATAACATATGAGGACGACTTCCTAAATTGTTTACATCAGGTGTTTGAGCTTTGTGGAGGTCAGTAACACTTTTGCCCTTGAGGCACGGCACCCGTATCCACTCAAAGATGGCCGCCCATATAAATACTAACGGGGACCTAGCAACAGCGTTAGCAACGCTGCGCTTCCAGGTCCTGATGCCCTCAGAGTGACTCAGCATTCTGAGAGGAGCTTTCGCCCGGGCTGCACGCGACTTGGGAGTTTCCCAGCTCTCCATGTATGCATTAACCCGACGTGTCAGAAACCGTATTAGATACGGACACGAACTGCAGATCGCCTGTATTAATGATATGCCCTCCTCCTAGGACATCTCCTCCGGGCAAGGCAAGGCGAACAAACTTTTTTCCTCACATACGAGAGACCGAAGCCTCTATTCAGCGCTTTGGTGTAAGGCGCTTAATAAATCAATAAATCAATCAATCAATCAATCAATCAATTTAGAGGCAAGATCACCCCGATCACTATTTTCTCTAACTGAAATTTACATACAGCATTGTGCTGTTGTTAGATGATAATAATTCACTACTAGGAGACGTAATTAATTAATATGTCGCTCCTCCCATGTTTATTCGATAACAGGATCCCATGGGGCCCTCCATAGATGTGATTGGACCCCTACCAGAGAGCCTGTGGCAATAATTACCCATAGGTAAGGTGTGTTTTGTCTAACCCACATGACACAGCCCATGATTAATTCAGTATGCAATAATACTAACTCGAGCACTCCCCTGATTATACTCTGCCTTCCCCCACAGCACGAACGTCATACTCATGCAGCACCCTGTCCCGAAGAATGCCGTGCAAAAGAAGAGGCATAGCAAGCCCACATAGACGGCTGAAACACCCCGGTGTAGACGCACTTTTCAAAATCACAGTGTATCATCGCTGTTCTCCATAAAACGAACTTTTGTTACTCATTGTGTTGTTTTTTGTCACAAATGTTTACCTGTTTTTCCGTACAATACTGTCCTTTTAGGTATTGACAGTCAAGGACTCATACCTTTTTTCTTCACACAAACAACTGTATTGCCCAATGTGTATATCTTTGTGTTGTTGTTTTTTCTTTGTATGACCAGCTGAATATCCATTGATGTTATGTTGTCTAGTACCTAATTTATGTTGATTCATGCAACTTTATATTAAATCAAGAATTTTCCATAACTGGGCACGGAAAATCGATTTCTTTATGTATGTGCATAGGGTGACAGGGTAAAGAAGAGTGCTCGAGCAGATTTCTCGACCTATTCAACTGTATCCTTTGTTCAATAAGTAGCCCTCCTGGCAGAATAAGTTCCAAACCAGGAGCCCATTTGTTAAGTCAATATAGGATACATCCTGAATAATGTAGCTATACATACATAAAGACTTATAGAGCGAAACTATGCCCCAAAGGCATCAAGACGCAAGCACACAACTGGTAGGGGAGAAAAGGCTACTCATTCAGAACTCAAAAGATATGTCTTCAGATTTCTTCGAAACTGAAAGTGATCAACAGTATCACAAAGATCCGTCGGTAGAGAGGTCCACATTGTTGGAGCCAGTACAGAGAAAGATCATCCTCCTACTCGTTTCCTACGATAATTTGGAGTGCTAAGCAGAATTTGAGAGGAGGACCGAAGTAGTCTGGCTGGCTTATAGAGAGTAAGTTTAGAGTGAAGGTATTCCTCGCCAGTACCATGAATGGCGCAGTGTACCAACAAAGTGTTTTAAACTTCATACGGCTACCAAACGGAAGCCAATGCAGCTAACAGAGCAGGACCACATAGTGCGAGAGCCGTTATCCTGGGCAGCTCCATATTTATCTGTAAAACCTCATACTCTAAAACTGCAGGCATGTTTGGAGGTAATCTTGTCGCCCAACCAAGCCACTAGTGCTCAGAATCGCCTGCTGGATCTTAAACAAGCAATACAATAGGTAAGTCATTTTTGCCAGCTTGCTGCTGAATCTTTATGGCCCGGAGTAACCCAAAGAACCTTGTCTGCCATGGCCTGAGAGCTGAATACAAGGACAAGTTGGAACAACAGTTTGGGGGAAAAAACTCAATTACCTGCTCTACCGACAAGGAAATAAATTTAGTTATGGGAGTCGCAGTGAAACCAAATGTAGTGAGCTGCTTCCCTGACGTCTCTCTTGTTAAATACAACAACTACTGAAACAGTCTTTGGTCTCTAAAAGCACCTGTCCTTTTTGTTCCATTTGAAAAAATACCAAATATTTTTAAATCAATTATACATTTTATGACAAAAAAGCATGAATAAAGTCCTTGTTGTGCCTCGAAAGACTAGATCGGATTATCAAGCCAGATCTGTGTCGAGCCAACATGTGTTTCAAGCCCTGTTCATTTTAGGCATGCTCCTATTCAGGGCTTTAGTCCTTCTGTCTGATCTGTAAATACAGTCATTTAATCAACTCAAAACCATGATTTTAAATAGAATGTATGCTAAAAAAGTTACTTTTAAATACAAAAAGAAATGATATCTCAACATAGATATTCGTCATACAAAATGAAAAACTATGATTAAAATTATGTAAAATAAGGGGTCCATTTAAACGGGGGTGACATTACGAACAACATCACATAAGAAGACAAAATATGCAAAGAAACACAAATTATTGATATTCAAAATTAATCCAAAAGAAATTCACCTTAATGATTGTTGTAAAATGTATACATATATGCTTTATGAGTTCTTAGGAGCACCATGTGGATAAAACATCTCTGCATGATTATTAAGGATGATCTATGTGGTCGGTTACGTGACTACCTCCACCTGGACTCTGATGCTTTAGTGGCTACGTTCTAACTGGCCGTGTATTTATTTAAATGGGAGCGTCTTTACTACAAATGTCGCACCTATTTTTCAATACGCTTAAAACAGTGTGCTGTAGCTTTACCTGAGTATGGATGATGTTTAAGAGTTCTATAATATTCACATGATCTATTTGTTTCTGAGAATCTATTAATTAAAAGATACTAGATTTAGCATGGCTGCTGGGGAGAGTTATATAATCATTTCTATGGTGGTCTGAACGAACTAGCCTTAAAATGTTCCTTACAGTCATAGATTTATGTTCAAATCTCATAATGTTCTTCAACTAAATATTCCTAGCACATGAGAATGCGGGTGCATTAAGTTTCCTGTTCCGAAAAAATAATGATAAAGTTTCGCTCAAATATCAGAGTGTTGATCGATTTTCCTAATAAGTAAGAATAGGAAACTACAGGCAGTTGTTTTCCTTACCTATGCTTGGGAACCTGCAGATTCTAATGTGGGCCACCACGCTGGTCAGGGTTGTGATGCGATCCAGTGACATTTTTACATGTCTCATTTTTTATAGTAGCATACTGCTAGTTAAACATAGAAGAAGGACTGCATAAGAACTTCAAAGTTAACTGTGAAACCGGCAGCGTGTAATCCTTACTTTTATGTTTTTTTTACTCATATTGTGAGTTAATGCACTCATAGTGAGTAGATAGTTTCAACAACTAGTTAACCTGAAATGCTTGACTTCTTGATAGTGTCAACGAATCAGTGTTACAATGCGATCCAGTGTCTTATATATATTTTATCCCGTTGCTGGTTCGGCAACATAGGACTGCATAGGAACTAAAAAGTTAATTGTGATACCGGCATCGCCTTCTTGGAATCCACACTCCAAATATAATCCTTACTAATCTTGTTTTCTTTACTCTTATTGCAGATGGTTTCAACAATTAGTTGAAAAGCATGATCTATTGATAATATCTGAAAATACTATTTAGGTAACACAACGTATGTTGTTGCTCCTGAAACTAAGACAGAATGATGTGAATGTTAATGGTGCTGCCTGTGATCCTTGCAGTGGTATATAAGTTACGTCATACATTAGAATATGTGATGTCCCCAAAATAAAGGGTTTAAAATGGGGAAGTAGGAAAACGAATCCACCTTACATAGACAAAACCATGTCCATTTTTATTTGTAAAATGAGAACACCTTATTCATAATGTATAAGATATGACAGTTAAATGATGTTGACAGTAACCATTGGTTGATGAAAACATGTATTCATTGTCATCGTTTAGGCCATCTGTGGTTGCCTTTTGTTTAAATATCAATCTGGCCTCCTTTTGTCTCATTGCAGATACTCTATTGTCACATCTGGGCTCAATGTACTCATGAATCCTGCCAATCCTCAGTCTCAGTTCTCTCTTTGTACTTCTAATATAAAAGTTGTCACAGACACAAATGATGTAATTAATAACAAAAGCTGATCTACAATTGACAAAAACAAGAATCTGAATCCATTTATTGGTGCAAGTCTTATGGTGAGTAATTGTGTTAAATGCATAATTGCACATATTGCATCTGCAGCATTTGTAAAAACCTTAAGGTTTTTGTAACCAGTGTGGTTGAGGATTGTTTCATGTGGAATTCATAAAACTGGAACTGATCAAATTACCTAAATTCTTAGCTTTTGTCAGTACTGCTTCTGGTTTGCTCTTGATATAATGTTTAAGGCCCTTGTCCAAACATAATATGCTTCAATGTCTATTGTATGTACTTGCTTATTGTGTGCAGACAATCTAGTAATAAATCGAACAGGTTCATTCTGTTCTCTCTGCGGCTTGCTCTTAGGTGTTAAGAGAGTGAGCCTATCTGTTTCTCTAGCTTTAGAAGCAGCTATCCGAATATCATGTGTTCTGCAGCCTCTGTTCTTAAACCTTTCAGAAATCTCCAAGACCTATTCTTTAAAATCATCTGTGTCGCTACAATTTACAGTTCCACTCTCAGCAATCAGAGCCTTCGGTGGTTAAGCCTCTTTTCTACAAAAAGTCTCTTGTCTCCGAGGACCTGATGTATCCAAACTAATAAACAAAAAGTTCCTTCTCTGCTGTACGCCGGGTGATGCCTTTTCACTCCTTGGCCCCCGTCTTCCAGGCTCAGACTCTTCTCAATATCAGCCTCCCTCCGTCGAGTTCACTATGGCTTCTTAGCACTATCTCCTTTGTGACATTCACAAGTCTTAATATCTTTTTAAATGGTTCACTTTAGAAATCCCTCCGTCGGGTTCACTCTTGCCAACTTTGGCAATCACTTGATCAGTTCTTACGATGCAGGATTCACTTTCCTTAGCTTTACAATCATCTGCCGGTCAAAGACTTTTGACTGTACAGAGGATTTTACTAGACCCCTGTATGACCTCTTTGACCCCTTTCTCGTGCCTCTCCCAAGGCCTTCTGGGAATGTTAGTTTCAACACTAGGGTAATCGCCCAGAGGTTCCTGAGTGAGCACCCACGTGGTGCCTGACTCTTCTGTAGCTGGTTTCCCCTCTCGTATTAACAGTTCTTTGTACTTTCTTCAATTAGCTGTTTGCTCCTTTTGTTCAATACAGTTCGGTTTCTTATCGACTCTCCCCTCGACTCACCGGCTGTGATGAACCGCTTGGCTTTGCTTGTCTCTGGAGTCAAGGTCGGTACCACAGTGTTAAGCATCACTCCCTGGCTTGGTTATCAGTGGAGGGCCCTGTGTACCGTTGACATCTGGTGCAACACACGTCGGCTATTGTTCGCGGTCTTATGATTCCTTCCACGGAAGTTGCACGTGCCTGTGTTGGAAAGGACAATGTTGCATCTCTCCTTGTCACCCTTTCAGTTGTGGCCGCCTTTCTCCTCCTCTTTAACTGCCATGCTGGGTTAGCTCTCTCGTCGTGCGGTCTGCCTTGCTCGTATTGTGCTCTTGTGTCCACCTTTTATCCCTGTAGGGAAGGGAAAGGGCTGTCAGGTGTATTTGATTCTGGTGCATTGCCTGAGTTTGCCTGACCCTTGTGTTGGGAAATGTCAGGTAAACAGCTCTGGTGTTTGTCGTCGTCTTTCGTGGTGTACGAAAGTGTTTGTGTCGGAAAGGGGGCGGGGAGTAGAGTGTTTCAGTATCCTACATGTTAGGATTAGGAAAATGTGTTATAAGCCTGGGGATACCCCGTCTCACCCATCAGTGTCCCACTTCCACTCCCACAGGACCCCCCATCCAAGTGATCCTCCCTCACTTGTCCAACCCCAGGAACGCGATCCAATAGCGCTGGCCGTGTCCTGGCCACCTGGATGACAGATCCCCAGGGACTAGTCAGGGAGACACCTTCAGGTTTCTCACATACCCTTCCTCCATGCGATGAAGCCACATTTGTACCACAGGCAGCCTACCAGTTAACGTGCGTATCTTGCCCTTTTACGCATGTAAATATGGCAAATACGGACCATTTAATTTTGTACTGCGTATCGTGTACGCTTTGATTTATTCATTAAAAAAACATACTTTCCACCACTAGATGGCAATGTAGCATTTCTTTTGTCAGCAGCATAGCCTTCTTATGCATGATGGTGAATTTCCAACTGAAAGACCAAATCTGTGAAAGCTAAGCGAGCAACACAATAAAGCACTCACCCTTTTAAAATGTGTTCATACCCATAACGTATGTGTTGGATAAGTTTTACTCTCTTGCAGAGGAGAAAACTAATTTGTACTCTCTTGAAATTGCATTTACGCTCTAATTTGAAAAATCATGCGTAAAATACTCCCACCTCAAAATCTTATCTGGAGCACTGACCACAAGGGAACCGGGAAAGAAAATCTACATTTCCCTAGTCTTTTCCATTTTGGGGCTCCATAGTGAAACAATAGGGTTGTAGGTCTAGAAACCATTACATGACCCGAGGGTTAGAGTCTTTGCGTTGGCTAATCCAAACTAAGTGCGAGTTATCTGTAACAAGTGTGAACTGTCATCCTAATAGGTAGTATCTGAGATGGGTTATGGCCCACTTGATGGCCAGGGCCTTTAGTTCCAACACAGAGTAATTTTTTTCAAGTGGGAACAGTTTGCGGCTGGTGAATAATATGGGGTGTTCCAATCCATCCGCAATCCTGGGACAGGACTGCTCCTAACCTTGTAAAGGAGGCATCTGTTTGTAGGACAAATTCTTTAGCGAAGTCGACTACCTTTTGGATCGGGTTCTGTTTTAAGGTGTAGCATATCTCATCCTCGTCATTCAAATTAAGTTTCTGGCGTTCGGCATTCTTACGTTTCTGTTAGCCAGGCTCTGTTATCCGAAAAGTAGGTGATAAACCTACAGTAATATCCTACTAACCTGAGAAAAGCTCTAAGGTCTCTTTGATCTAGGGGATTGGTGTATCTAAGACAGCTTTTACGTTCTCATGTTGGGGCTGTACATTACCATTCCCTACGAAGAAGCCAGGGTAGTTTAGGCCTGGCTGGGCCAATCTGCATTTAGCTGGATTAGCAGTTAGGCCAGCGTTTCTGATGACTTTCATGATGGTATAAAGATGGAAGCGATGGCCCACCCAAGTCTTACTATAAATGACGATATCATCAGTATAGGCTCCAGAGAAATCGGAATAAAGTTGTAGGATTTGATCCATGAGGCGTTGGAAAGTGGCTGGCGCACCATGTACGCCAAAAGGAAGGACTTTGAATTGAAACAGTCCTAGAGATGTTGAAAACGGGTTTGTTTTCTTTATCTGGCCCATATACGGCACCTTGCCAGTAACCTATAGTTAGGTTGTTGAGCTAAAACTCCCAGGTAGGTTCGGGGCTACTAGAAGTTTGCAAACCCAGAACTCATGGAAGGCTCTACTTTTTCCCTTGCCAAAAGGAACGCAGGCCCAGACAGACAGCAAGATCAAACTGCGGTTTATTACAGCTAAAAGCAAGAGGGATCAGTACAAGGAACAGTCTCTTGGACGTCTCAGCGATCACTGGATCACAGGCCAGTTTTGTAGCGCTATGGCGTCAGCATATCATCACAATCTGGGCCCTTCTCCAGTAAACCTATCGAGCGAGTGGATTGGGCGTTGAATGGTAGTTCCCCTATTGCAGTCCCTATGTGCGTTAGTTTACTGGCTCTCCCATGTCAGGAGTCAGGCCTGGACCATCCCCGAAAAATGCTACTTCTACAATGTTGCAGTGTGATCATTGGTTCTTGCCCGTTGCTACCCACCCCTAGGGTCCTGCACTGTGATTGGCTAGAGCTGTCGCCCCCAGGCCTGGGACCCAATCGGTTCTCAGCTCGGAGTGTACCTTTTGAAGGTAATAAGAACAACTATGTGTCTGCACTGTAACATGTGTTCACCACCAAAGACTATGAGAGTGCTCGTTCTCATCATGCAACATTCAGCTGCTTCTGTGGCAACTTTGTTGCAAGCCATTGTCTAGTAGCGTGAGACTGCTCCGCTTTCCCAGTTGCTAGTTTCGGTTCATCATCAGCTCTGCTGGATCACGTGTTCAGAGACCGTGATTTTGGGCTTCTGGACCTCTGAATTGTTCCGATTTATGAGGAATTATTCGCATTTACTGTGCTGGTGTTACTGCTGTTCACCGAATGGAATGTCACTCGTATCTTGGTGGTCTTGGCAGCAGGCCCTGTACCACACCTTTGCTCTCCTGTTTGCTCTGAATTCAGCTCAGCCCAGCTTTTACTGAGGCGGCTATGGTCTACTCTGATTTCCTAAGCCATGGTATGGCTTCTAATTGTTCGTGCTCTTCTATATAATATCCATAGGTTAGTAGGTTCATGGCTCTGTCAGGTCCCTCAGGTGGTCCTGCATTTCCATAGGGTTATTTGCATGTAACCATCTGCAAGCTTTTACACAGGATATCTTGCTTCTTGCGGGTTCTGCGTTGCTATGGGCAAGCTAATGACAAAATAATAAACGTGAAGACAGTGGGCCTCATTACACAGATGGTGGTAAGGGTTTACCGGTACCGGTATTTTACCGGTACCGGTAAATCCTTACCGCCTTACTACGAGGTCCCTTTGCGTGTTGGGGATTTAACGCCTGCTTTTTGCAGGCGTTAAAAAACCAACCCGCAAAGGGAGAAGGGAGCTAATTACGGTACCGCAATTTGCGGTACTGTAATTAGCGCCTTCCCCATTCCCATAGAGCCCTAAATGGGAATGGGGAAGGGCAATGGTGGAAGGGGGAATTACCGCTCCGCCAACCTTGGAATAGGGCGGTAATTCCCCTTTCCACCAAGGCGGTGCCAGTATTTTACCGGCATGAACCATGGCGCTAATGGCGCCATGGTTCACCGCCATCCGTGTAATGAGGCCCAGTATGTTTATGTCTCTGTCCTCTGACTCATAGAACTGCACACATGTGTTCTTCGTGTATTCGGGTGTGTTGTTGTGTCCCGATGTGCGGATGGCACCTGTGCTTCATGTCTAACTCTGCTATGTCGTGATGTCTCTAACGCTTTTATGCATGTCGAGAGTGTCAATTGAGGTGTCTTTGGTGGCGTCTCGTGGATCCTCATCCACCTTGGGCAACGTTTTAACTGCTCCTGGGCTGTAGGGTTGACTGAGTGGGTACCTTTCGACGTACCTGTCTGTCATGGGAGCAGTAGGAATCGGTCCGAACTCGTACAAACGCTCATGGTGCCTTTGGTTATTCTTCCGGCTCATGTGTCTTGTGAGCTAGGTGTCTCACATAGGACATAATCATTTATTCTGTGTTGTTGTTTACCATGCACCTTCTGTGCATCATGTAACCTAGCTACTGTAGAACCTGACTGCTATCTCGGTAATAGTTCCAGGTTCTAGAGTTGTAGGAGGTAGGAGCAGGCTGAAGAGAGGAGGACAGTTGTGGTGTCCCTGGCTGGGGGCCGTTCTCCCTGGATAACGAATCTACCTGATTAAATAAAGAGAGTTTGCCTGCTACAGCGTGTCCGAGGTATAATTGCATAACATAACACAGTGGTAGATTTCAACCTTCTCTATTCAGTCCCTCCTCTGGTCGACTTGTCGACCACATCACGAAAGAGCAACTCATCCTCTTTCAGTCACCATATCTTCGTCACTCCTCTGAGGTGTCCATAATAGTTTACATGATCATCAAAGGACCTGTACATGTAAGCGTACACTCCTTCGGGATTGAAACAAACCCACTTCCCTTCATACTTCCTTGGGTCGCAGGGATTGTCCACCTTTGTTCCTGCTGGAAATAGGTCACACATTGTTATCCTCTCCCTTAGTCTGTCTCTTTCTCTTACAATGTCATCCATTGCTCCTCCTATGTTTACATCACGATTTGCATTCCTATTGCTTCTGCTGCCGTTTTCTTGCACCTTCCAATGCAGATCTTGATCCCACAAAAGGATGCTGGCCCTATCGCCAGTGCTCCAACTATCACCTTCAGTCCACCTGATAGCCTTGATGCATCCATGACCAGAGATATGCTAGCCAGCTCTTGTTCTTCCCAATTCCCCGTTCTTCATCCTCCATCTTCGCATGCATCTGTGCTAGCTATGCAACTGCATCTGAGAGAGTTATGTTATCTTCATCGTTAGCCGGTATTAAGGTGCAACATTAACTCCTTATTTTCGCACAAACTCCTCCTTCCCATGCTATGAGAAGATCCAGAACATTCCTATTCTGGAGCGCCACCAATCTTATTGCCGAGCTCTTCTTTTATGGCGTTGAACCCATTCACTGTCAAATGTCTTACCATCAACTCCCAAGAAGTGATCTGTAACCACTTGGCATATGCGTTTGTCTGTACTCCTGGCATCAGTGAGGCAAAGAACATTGGTGTTCTGCTAAACAGTCTGTGTCCCGCTGGTACCTCGGCCAATGCTGTTTCTGATTGACCTGAGAAGTCATTTCCCCCTCAGCTCAGTCCTTGTTGCTCGTCAATCCGCTCTATCTGGACAGGTTGTGCTATCTCTAGTGACCTCTTCTTTCTCTTATTGTTTCCCATCTTCGGAAAGTCATCAAGCTTCACAGCTTTCTTGTGTACCACTAATGAAGGCATTTTGATGTGTACTAAGGATCATATTCCTCCCCAATCTGTGGGAAGTTTCTCGTATGCTTCAGATCTGCAGGCCCAATAGTGATCCATCTGCTCTGCTGTTCCTGCTCCCATTGCTGGGATAGTCTCAATAGTCTGGCATCCTGCATTCCCGCCAACCTCTGCATCGCCATTGTGTTGGTAACACAGAGCTGGTGTCTTCAGGGGAATTATTGGCATTGGTTCAGCTTCGTTCTCTACCCATGTTACTGACTTTGCCCTCTTGTCCCATTCTTTCAGCCACTTGTCATTCTCTTACTGCACCTTGCTCATTGGTGAACTGGCTAAGGCTAGTGCCTTGCTTCCCACCACTCCATCTTCCTAGCCATCTTTAGTACATACACGTCCATAGATCAATATCTGCGGTCTCTCCCAGCAGCTGGACACTCATCCGGTTTTCTTTACTCTTGTCCGTGGGCGTGGCAATTCCTTTAGTGTGACAGTCTGTTTCTCCTTTCTCCGGCCCATCAGTCATGTACTGCAACCTTTCATCGAGCTGCCAGTAATTATTCATCATGTCTAGTATCTTAATGTAATTATCTTCATATGGGAAGGTTCCCTGAGACATCCATCTTAATGTTGCCATCTTCCCTTGGAATCATCCTCGCGTTTGGACCATTGCGAGGTACATCAAGCATTGTGCTTTTGCTGCAGATATTTCAGTTGCAGTGAACAATCTAGACACACTCATGGCGTAGGGGATTAAAGAGCAGACATAACAACTCTCCCCGGTGGTGTCTCTACCTACTTTGGACATGTGTTTGTACCACATGTTGTTTGTAACTCGTTTTGTGTCTGTGAGATATGTATCAACTCCCTTCATGTCTGCATCAACACTGCGCTTACCTCTCCTTACCTTTCCTGCAGTGTCTTCTCGTCCAATTGACTTGGTAGTTCCTCCTGCTTGGGTCCGGGGTACGTTAGTAGGGGGTACAGCAATAGCATGCATTGCGAAAAAGAGCTGCCATACTACAATACCCAACACTCCAGTGGGAATCATTGAACACACCAGTATTAGAACAAATGTTATTCTTTCTGACTTGCCCACATGAAAATCGCAAGAAAGGCGTTACTGTGTTAGTTTGTCAGTACCCTCAAGCTCCGTAAACGAATTAATCGCTGATTGCGAAAGCAAATACTTCCTCTCAGAAGACCTTTCTTATGGATGAGTCTCTTAATGTGGGCAGAACAGGGTATGCAATGTGTTCAAGTTGTGGATATGCTTGGGCCAAATATTCTATGAACACCAGGAAATATACTTCAGGGGATCAAGTTCTAAATCGTCTGGATTTCCTGATATAGTGCTTTGATAAGTTTATTTACTGCTGTCTTGCTGTGTTCCACTGCCCAAGACTGCCCAGAACTGCCCAGAACTGCATATTCGAAGAGATTGTGTCCTCCGACGTATTCCTTATCTTTGATAGATTATCTCCCAGCTTGCTGGCCTAATGAAAATATTTTCAGTAGAGGGCGCTGCGCGTCGACGTCCCTCCAGCCGATGTCCCTCGACAGCCTCCGTATCGGCGCCAACGTCATCACGCGTATAAATAGACTTGGGCAGCGTCCGTTGCTCAGTTCCGTTTTTCTGGGCTTCGTGGGGCCTCAAAGTATCGTTGCTCAGTTCTTCAGTCAAATATACTTCATTATTCCTTGTGAATACCGACTCGTACTCGATGGCTTCCTCACCCGAACCGACGACTCCACGGTCCGGCCTCAAAAAATGTCAAGATTGTGGAAAGAAAATGTCGTTGCCGGATCCTCACAGGATCTGTTTGTGGTGCCTGGGAATCAAGCACCATTGTTCGGAGTGTGAGGACTGCATGTCCATGACGGCGAAAGCCTTGAAGGAGCGTAAGGGGAAGCTCGAGAGAGGTAAGGCAGTTAAAACTTCTTCGAAAGTTTCCTCGGCGGAGTCGAGACATTCGTCTCCTCGCCATCACAAAAGACATTCTCGTTCTAGGTCTCAAAGCAGTTCACATCACTCTTCGCGATCTAAGCATTCAAAAAAGAGACGTCGAAGATCCCCTTCCTCGTCTTCTTCTTCTTCCGTTTCCCCAAAAAGGGTCTCCTGCCCCACAAAACATAGCTCTCAGGCTGAGTGGGAGGAATTCAGGAAAAAGATGCTGAACGTCTTAGAGAAAGCGGCCTCGACCCCCTCGAAGACTGCTGAGGGTGATACCCTGGGTGAAAGACCCGAAAAAAACGCTGTGAGTCGCAGCACCTGGTGAAAGAAGCCACTCGAGAGCGTCACAAACCCTCGAGTAAAGGCAAAGTCGCGTCTTCGACGCCGTCGTCGAAGATCCCTTCGACGCATAGATCGCCGTCTTCGACGCCGTTATCGAAGGGTTCTTCGATGCACAGGTCAGTCGATTCAACGCCGAGAAAGGACAAACCCACAGCCACCTCACAGCCAGTAACCATACCCAGAGCCTCGATCACGAGAATGTCGTCGACAACCTCGAGTAGAATTCCAATACTCTCGAGTTCATCAAGGCCTCTACCGCCTTTCTCGACGCCTTTTTCTATGGCTTCGAAGCCTTTAAGGTCCGCGTCGACGACGTCGATGTTTTCTCAGCCAATCATGACGAATTTGGCCCCTCTGCTCTGGAAATGGGATTTATACCATTTTCAAGACCTGATCACTCCAGAGTCTTATCATCTATTTATGAAGAAGGGGAGGATTCGGATCAGGAAAGACCTTTTGAGTTGCAGGGATCTCCAACTCCTGTACCAGAGGAATTTTCTTCTGTGGAAGGTAGGTTTAAAGACCTCCAAGAATCCTTACAGGAAGGAAGTGGGTTGGACACTTCCCCAGAAGTGGAATTTGCCAGACCAGACCCAGGGGAACATGCTGAAATCCCTTATAGAACCTTGATGGCAAGGATAATAGAGTTTATGGGGTGGTCCACACCCTCACCTGCTTTTCGGCAAGACGACCTCACAGACATCTTGGTCAAAGGTCCACGGGAGTATCCTGTGGTGCCATTTCATGCAACATTACAAAAGAGAATATTGGCAAACTGGGAAACACCTGAGGTAATCACGGCGGTTAACAAAAAATGATCAGCTAAATATAGGGTGTCTTCTGCTGACCCTGAATATTTATCCAAACACCCAACTCCGGAGAGTCTGGTTGTTCAGGCAGCTACTTCATCAGGTAGTAAATCGGCTTACCCTACTGTTCCACAGGACAGGGATGATAAGAGATATGACTCTATGGCCAAAAAAGTCTTTTCGGCATGTAGCATGGCGTTGAAATCCATCAATGCTACTTGTACGCTCGCAAGGTTCAGCCACACACTTTGGGAGTGTGCTTCATCAGCGGCTGACTGCCTCCTGGAGGGAGAAGAAAGAGAAGCGTTCCTAAACATCATCAAGGATGGTAAAGACGCTATGTGCGAATCCCTTCAAACTGGCATCGATTCTGCTGACAGCATCAGCAAGGCCATGGCGGCAAGCACAACAACCAGGAGATTTGCTTGGTTGCGGAAGTCTGGGTTTGCTCCAGATGTGCAAAGCAGACTCTTGAATATGCCCTTTGACGGCTCTTCCTTGTTTGGTAAGAAGGCGGATGACAGTTTAGAAAAGCTTCAAACATCAAAGGCAGCAGCAAAATCCCTGGGAGCTGCAATCAGTCAGACACCATATCGCCCCTCAGAAACCTCTTGGAGAGGTAAGTCCTTTCGCTTCTATTCCAAATTCGGAAGAGGCAGAGGACAGCCGGTTCAAAGGGGTCAGAAAAAATTCACCCGAGGTGGACAAGGTAAGCTTCAAACATCAAAGGCAGCAGCAAAATCCCTGGGAGCTGCAATCAGTCAGACACCATATCGCCCCTCAGAAACCTCTTGGAGAGGTAAGTCCTTTCGCTTCTATTCCGCATTCGGAAGAGGCAGAGGACAGCCGGTTCAAAGGGGTCTGAAAAAATTCACCCGAGGTGGACAGGGTAAAAATACAAAAGCCGCAGCAGCAGCAGGTGCCTCTTTACCCTCGACATCTGCATCAGCCGCCTCCAAACCGCTCTGAGGACTCTCCTCACAAGACACCAGTAGGGGGCAGGTTAACTCAACATCTGACGGAATGGCAGGCTATTACGTCAGATGCTTGGGCATTGGAGACAGTTGCCCAAGGTTACTGCCTGCCTTTTCTACGCATCCCTCAGAGTCATCCACCAGGGAACAGCTCTCTAAAAGTTCCAGATCTGCTCCTCTTGCAGGAAATTGTAGACCTGCTAGAGAAAGGTGCCATAGAACCAGTACCTGTAGCGGAGAGGAACAAGAGCTGGTACTCCCCCTACTTTCTCATACCGAAGAAAGACAGAGGACTGAGACCTATCTTGGACTTACGAGAATTGAACAAGTTCCTCAGGAAGGACAAGTTCAAGATGGTAACTCTCTCTCAGATCCTTCAGGCCCTCCAGCTCCAGGACTGGCTGGTATCTCTGGACCTCCAGGATGCTTATTTCCATGTGCCAATCCATCTCAAACACAGGAAATACCTGAGGTTTGCAATTGGCGGCTCTCATTATCAATTTTGAGTTCTGCCATTTGGGCTGACCTCCGCCCTGAGGGTCTTCACTGAGCTAATGTCGGTAGTGGCTGTAAGTCTAAGGAGGGAAGAGATTCACGTCTACCCCTGCCTGGACGATTGGCTGATCAGAGCTGTATCCCCGGAACAAGCTCAGATTCAGCTAGATTATGTCTGCCACTTCCTTCACACACTGGGCTTCTCCCTCAATTTAAAGAAGTCACCGATGATACCATCACAGAGACTCGAGTTCATTGGAGCGGTCCTGGACACTTCCCTGGGAAAAGCTTTGCCACCAGAGGTGAGGGCTCAAGATATTCTGCAGATGGTCACAGAGTTTCAAAATGCACAACGTCTCCCAGCCTTCGACTTTTTGAGGTTGCTATCCTGCATCTTCCTTGTGCCAGAGGCTCGCCTGAGAATGAGATCTCTTCAGTGGGCACTGAGAACTCAGTGGTTGGAATTCTCAGGGAGAATGACAGACCTCCTTCAGGTTCCGGACAAGGTGGCTCGAGACCTTCAGTGGTGGGCCTGCCAGAAAAACATCTTGAAGGGAGAACTGTTTTGGCAACCATGGCCGAAGATAACAGTAGTCACAGATGCCTCACTCACGGGGTGGGGAGCCCATACCAACGACCTGACCATCAGCGTTGCATAGTCTCCATCGGAGTCCAGACTACATATCAACCTGTTAGAGCTGAGAGCAATCAGACTAGCGCTGAAGGCTTTTCTGCCATCTGTACAGGGGAAAAATGTCCTGATAATGACAAACAACACAGTGGCCATGCACTACCTCAACAAAAGAGGAGGCGTACGATCACTGCCACTGTGCAGAGAGGCAATGCAGCTCTGGTTTTGGGCAATTCAAGAAGGAATCTCTCTATCGGCAGTTCACCTAGCCGGAGAGAAGAACTTGACGGCGGACACTCTGAGCAGGCAGGGCAGTCTCCCACGAGTGGGAACTAGCTCAGGAAGTCCTTCAGGAGATCTTCACCCTTTGGGGAACCCCTCAAGTGGATCTGTTCGCCACCAGTACCAACAGGAAGTGCGATCTGTTTTGTTCAAGGGAATTTCCCCCGAGAGGAGCTCTAGGGGACGCGTTCGTAGTGGACTGGGAGTTTCCACTCCTGTACGCGTTTCCACCAGTCCCTGTCATTCCTCAAATGATCAGGAGTTTGAGAAGATTCCAGAGGACCATGATCCTAATTGCCCCAGACTGGGCCAGGAGAATGTGGTACCCGGACCTTCTGGACATGTCCATCTGCCCTCCAATTCGTCTTCCACTCCAGGAGAATCTTCTCTCACAGAAGGGAGGTCAGGTTCTCCATCCAGACATCAGAACCCTCAACCTTCACACCTGGCTTCTGAAAGGTTGGGATACAAGGATTGGGACCTCCCTGATGACGTCATGGAAGTGTTGCTTTTGGCCAGAATGCCAGCAACAAAGTCTTTATACCGCTGCCGTTCGAACACCTTTTGCAGCTGGTGTTGTTAAGAAAGGAAGAAGGCATGCTATGGTAAAAAGGGAAAGTGTACCTAATTGTACTGTGAATAACTCCGAATCTAGCAATGTGTATATAATACCCAAGTCCTGTATATATATGTAGAACCCAGGAACGTAAATGAAGAAAAGCAGTATTACCAATCTAGGAAAGGGATGTGGGGTAAACACTTAAGACCTCCTTATAACTGAAAGGAAGGTCAGCAAACTCTTTACCCACTATGCTCTTACAGATACTGACAGCGCTAAACCCACGTAGCGGGCAAGCAAGGACAGATTCTGTGAACTGACAATCTGTAGAATACTGAATAAGGATATATAAACAGTACTCACGAGGACCGGAAAGACCACTTGAAAGTCAGTGATGTCACGAACCCTGTAGACCAAACAGGGACCCAGAAGGCTGTAAAAGCAAAAGGGTTAAAGATAACAAAATACGTAAACCCTAGAAAAAGGCAAGTCTGAATAGTGATAATAAATCGTGAGGATAACTGAAAGGGGAACACACTGGAACTTGTAACAACAACCCCACACCTAATAATCAATGGGAAATAAATGCAGAAGTGTAATAGAAAACATGGAGTGGAATCTCAATAAAGTAGGATCGGGAGCAGGGAAAATGATATCACCAAAAGGAAACCTTTCCCACCCAATCCAAGGGGGAACCTGGGCTGCATCAAATAGTAAAGTACAGAGAAAGGTTGCCTGCAGACAGAAGAAGATAGAAAGGGAAATTCAGAAAGCATAAATCAAACAAGCACATAAATCCGAATTCCAGGACAGGGAAACTAAATACAGGAACTGGGGACTGGACACTAAGCTAGGAACAGGAACTAGGTACAAGGTAAGGAACTAGGAACAAGGGACTGGAACTGGGTACTAGGCACAGAAGCTAAGTACAGGAAATCGGGACTAGTCGCAACAGGGACACTGCTACAATGACCAGCGCCGGACCGAAGCACACTGAGGCTTTTAAAACTGCTAAATGAGCACACCCCTCAGGCGTGCCGCCTGCTGCACCTGCAGCCACAGGTGTTGCCTATCTTGCTCCCAGCGTTGTGCTGCAAGGGAGGAGATGATGCAGTGAGCCAGGCATTCTGGGAGGCAGGAGGTGGAACAGTGAGCCAAGGCATTCTGGGAAACATAGTCATTTGATTTAAATAGCATGCTGGCTGCCAAAAACCAGGAAAGGATCCGGAAGGGAAGTGACTGGGAAAACAAGGCTCCAACGTTCCCAATTCATCGGAACACCACAGCATAGGTCCCGAAGGAAACGTCCAGCAAGGAACAAACCCCGGAACACGCCCCCAAGTGGCGGGGACGGGAACGAAGGGAGCGAGCCGTGACACTACACCCCCTTCCACGGCCGACTCCAGGGGGCCGTTACTCGCACAAAACAATTTCCTCCTACGACTGGAGCGCTTTGTCTTTGGAGATGGCACTGACGAAAACAAAGATCCACGGGCAGAAGCAGAAGGACTGGAATGAATAGAATCAGGCTGCAGTCTATAAGAGTCATAGGCAGGCTTTCGGTGAGGAAGGGACTCATGGGACGAAGAAAGGCATGAGGGACTTGCAGGACCTGAAGCAGAGTCGGAAAGTCCAGGAAGCTCAGTCTCTGGGAGTGGACACACAGGAGGTGAGAAAACAGCGGATTTCAGACAATGTTCACGTTCAAACAAAGAAGGCGGTGACTGGTTCAAGGCCTGTGGTTGAGGGTGACCAAGATTTGATTGCAATTGTACCACACCATGGGGGCCCGGAAGTCCAATGGGTTGCACAAGGCTGGCATTCCTGATGTCAGTCATATGGCCACCTCTCTGCAAATAAGATACAACCGCAGGGACATTTGGCACACAGATGGGAGTGATAGACGCAGTACTTGGTACATCAGGCACACTCGTAGCTGGAGCAACAACAGGCACATCTTGAACTGCAACAGTCATATCCTCTCTATGGCTATTAGCACCCGAATGGTGCTGCAGTTGGGGAACCGAGCCCTTCCCTTCCTTCAGGCTTATGTTAGATCCGGCAACAAAAGGGCTATTCAGCGGCTCATCCAAACCGGCCCCAAAATGCGAACCGTCCGATCCGTTCTCCTGGTTGGCTGTTTGTTCGATGTCTAGGCCATGGCTGATGGTATCCGATACCTTCTTGTAACACTCCAGACAAGTCCAACGGCCTTGCATGTAAGGATCTCCCAAGTCATGAACCAGCTTGATGTTTTTGGCAAAAGTCTCAGACTCAGATGTAGCATATGCGGGAGGTGCTAATTCTATAGGCAAGCAGTTGGAGGAATTAGCTGGTGTAAAAGGCAGGCCTTCTGGTGAACCTCCTGAAGCATAAGATAGACAGATTGAATGTTCATCCGTAAGAAATGACTGGGATTCAGGAGGTAGCTCTGGAGTAAATGAATCTGTAACATGATCAAACAGAGCAGACAAGTTCACCTCCGACATTGGCAGTAAGGCTGAGCAGGATACAGGTCTTTCATGAACTGAAGCTAAACTAGCAGTAGGCTCTGGAACCGGAGACAGGCACTCAGGATGTGCTACCGGAGGCTTCGTGGCTGAAGGATAAACTGCTGGACGAGTCACTGTATCTGAAAACAGGCATGCCAGAGGGAATTCAGAGGCTGAGGGCATGCAAGCTGGAGCCGTCTCGTTAGCTGAAGACAAACTTGTCAAGGTCTTTGGCTCTGACCACATACATGGTAAAGGCTCTTGAGTGACTGGCAGACATACCAACTGTTCATTGATTAAAGACACGTGTAACAATGATGACTGCAGAGCCGTGGACTGGGTAGTCGAAGAGTCAATAATTGTAGAAGGACAGACTGAAGTTCCAGAAGTCGACAGACATCTTTGTGGCTCAGGAATGGAAAGCACCTTTAGGGCGGTTGACTCCATGACACCATCAACCAAAGACTGAGCTGGACTCATGTCGTCCCTTTCCTCCATGGATGACACAGAGTCATTTCCAAAGTCTCTGTTAATCAGATTTTCGTCAAGTGTCCATTCCTTTGTCTTAACTTCTGAAGGTGACAGATTATCAATCAACTGTTCAGGAGTCGATTGCCTGGTCCTTGTTTTAGTATACTGTGGAATGAGCGCATCAAAACAGGAATTATATACTGTCTTTGGTTGTTCATTGTGACAAAAATTGGCAGAAGGAGAAGTGAACACAGAGGCAGCATCGTTTTCCACCTCAGCCTGAATGCTTACTCCGGTCTCAGCAGCTGGATCAAGGGCTGAACCTAAGCCTACAGAAATGACTGATTCTGTGTACCCAACCATTGTGGATTGTGTTTGGAATACTGGAGCATGTATGTGTTCATACTCTGAAGTATGACTGATTGCTATAGAGGAATTCTTAGGCAAAGCAGTGACTTGTAAATCTTCTACTAATAGCAATTCCTGACAAACGGTAGAACAAATGTCGGAATCTGTGTTCTGAATAAATGTTGTGCAAGAAGGAAGACTTTCACTCCCAATAGGTTCTTCGTATTGACAAGCAACGTGAACTACTAAAACCTCCTCACTCAGAGATTGAACAGTCTTCACTTCATCAACGGATAAAGTTTGAAGTGTAGTCAGAGAGATTCGTAAAGTTTTATTCTCCTCTAGCAAACTGATGTATTCTCGTCTTATTTCCTCAAATTCAGCTCTTAGCATGCCCAGGCTTAACCGTCCTTCCCTATCAGTAATCTCAAGGGAAGGCATGGTGTCATCGGGGCTAGAACCTGCCCTAGTCATCTGGACGTGTACTGATTGTACATCGTCATTTACTGTTTGCAGGTCTTGTGATCTACACTCTCGCTTACCGACTTGGTCCGTGTTACCCTTAAGTAAACTACTGACATCAGACCTCTTGACATTAGGGATTACGGTAAGTACTTGTGCAGTGGAATAGGCAGTTGGCTGAGGGCTGAAAACAGAAGTTATGTAATGAACCCCTTCATTCTTTATGTTTGAATCATGAAACTGTTCAATCTGAGGCAAAGCGCAACCGGAATCATGGGGTTCAACAACAGATGTACTCATATCTAATAAATCTAACAGTGTTTTGTTTTCCACTGCTAAGGCTTGTGCGGACATATCTGGATCAAAGTTAAAAACAGAATTAGGATCGGGCAATGTATGATGGCCCAAGCAATGGGTAAAATATTTAGCTCGTAAATACCCATTCGTATCAAGGAGTTCGTTTAAGACTGGATCAGTGTTTTGATTATCACAGGCAGACGTAGTCAAAACTTTCTGTACACATTTTTTAGTAGCCTTACTACCCTTCTTACTTGATCTGGCCGTATACAAACGGGAAGTAGGGCTGGTCATTCTGTTAAGAAAGGAAGAAGGCATGCTATGGTAAAAAGGGAAAGTGTACCTAATTGTACTGTGAATAACTCCGAATCTAGCAATGTGTATATAATACCCAAGTCCTGTATATATATGTAGAACCCAGGAACGTAAATGAAGAAAAGCAGTATTACCAATCTAGGAAAGGGATGTGGGGTAAACACTTAAGACCTCCTTATAACTGAAAGGAAGGTCAGCAAACTCTTTACCCACTATGCTCTTACAGATACTGACAGCGCTAAACCCACGTAGCGGGCAAGCAAGGACAGATTCTGTGAACTGACAATCTGTAGAATACTGAATAAGGATATATAAACAGTACTCACGAGGACCGGAAAGACCACTTGAAAGTCAGTGATGTCACGAACCCTGTAGACCAAACAGGGACCCAGAAGGCTGTAAAAGCAAAAGGGTTAAAGATAACAAAATACGTAAACCCTAGAAAAAGGCAAGTCTGAATAGTGATAATAAATCGTGAGGATAACTGAAAGGGGAACACACTGGAACTTGTAACAACAACCCCACACCTAATAATCAATGGGAAATAAATGCAGAAGTGTAATAGAAAACATGGAGTGGAATCTCAATAAAGTAGGATCGGGAGCAGGGAAAATGATATCACCAAAAGGAAACCTTTCCCACCCAATCCAAGGGGGAACCTGGGCTGCATCAAATAGTAAAGTACAGAGAAAGGTTGCCTGCAGACAGAAGAAGATAGAAAGGGAAATTCAGAAAGCATAAATCAAACAAGCACATAAATCCGAATTCCAGGACAGGGAAACTAAATACAGGAACTGGGGACTGGACACTAAGCTAGGAACAGGAACTAGGTACAAGGTAAGGAACTAGGAACAAGGGACTGGAACTGGGTACTAGGCACAGAAGCTAAGTACAGGAAATCGGGACTAGTCGCAACAGGGACACTGCTACAATGACCAGCGCCGGACCGAAGCACACTGAGGCTTTTAAAACTGCTAAATGAGCACACCCCTCAGGCGTGCCGCCTGCTGCACCTGCAGCCACAGGTGTTGCCTATCTTGCTCCCAGCGTTGTGCTGCAAGGGAGGAGATGATGCAGTGAGCCAGGCATTCTGGGAGGCAGGAGGTGGAACAGTGAGCCAAGGCATTCTGGGAAACATAGTCATTTGATTTAAATAGCATGCTGGCTGCCAAAAACCAGGAAAGGATCCGGAAGGGAAGTGACTGGGAAAACAAGGCTCCAACGTTCCCAATTCATCGGAACACCACAGCATAGGTCCCGAAGGAAACGTCCAGCAAGGAACAAACCCCGGAACACGCCCCCAAGTGGCGGGGACGGGAACGAAGGGAGCGAGCCGTGACAGGTGTAGAGAAGAGAATATCAACCCCTTTTCATGTGGTACACCAACAGTGTTATCCTTTCTACTCTACTTGGCAAATTCAGGCCTTCAATTTGGCACTATCAAGGGCTATCTCGCAGCGCTATCGATCTTCAAGCGCACTGCAGAGGAGCCATCTAATTTCAAATTACCCTTAGTAATACAATTTCTAAAGGGATTAACTAATGTCTATTCTCCAAGGCCATTCCAAGTTCCCTTATGGGACTTAAATTTAGTCTTAAATTTCCTGATGGGTACTCCTTTCGAACCACTCCACTCTTGTTCGCTAAGATTTCTCACCCTTAATACTGTCTTGTTAGTGGCTTTAACATCTGCTAGAAGGGTGAGCGAATTACAAGCTCTATCTTGTAAACCCCCTCATACAATTTTTCATAAAGACAAAGTTGTCCTACAGGTGAAGCCTAATTTCCTCCCAAAGGTGGTTTCTGAATTCCACATCACTCAGAAAATGACCTTACCTTCATTCTATCCGCCTCCCCATCCGGGGAAAGAGGAAGAAAGGCTACATAGGCTGGACCCAAGGCAGGCTTTAAGCTTTTACATCAGCAGACTTGCTAGGATTAGGCAAGCAGACCAACTGTTCGTAGGTTACTCAGGGCACAAATTAGGACTACCGATAACAAAACAAACCATTTCCAGATGGATTATTTTGGCCATTCTGGAATGTTACAAACTAGCAGGGAAAGAGCCTCCTCAAAATCTTAGGGCTCATTCAACCAGGGGTATCGCAGCCTCCTCGGCCCTCCAAAGAGGGGTTCCGGTTCGAGACATATGTGCGGCTGCCACATGGTCGTCCGCACATACCTTCACAAGATTTTACAACCTGGATTCCTCCTCTAGTCAAGAGACTAGGTTTGGCAAAGCCGTATTACATTCTGTTCATTCCTAAAAGGAAACATGGTGTTTTACTCCCACCTCCAATTACACACCACTGCTATGGGAGTCTATCAAAGATAAGGAATACGTCGGAGGACACAATCCCTTCGAAGAACAACTTACTTCTTACCTGGTAACGTTCTTTCGATGGGATGTTCCTCCGGCGTATTCCTTATCGCCCCTCCCATCCATCCCCACAGTAATACTTCCCTTGTGGTTGCAGCTTACGCTCCTTCAAGGTCAATAACCAATTCATGTAAAACAACTGTTAACGTCAAAACGGAACTGTGCAAAGGACGCTGCGCGAGTCTATTAATACGCGTGATGATGTCAGCGCCGATATATGGAGGCTGTCGAGGGACATCGGCTCGAGGGACGTCGACGCGCAGCGCCCTCTACTGAAAAAATTTCCGAGGCCAGCAAGCTGGGAGATGATCTATCAAAGATAAGGAATACGTCGGAGGAACATCCCATCGAAAGAGCGTTAACAGGTAAGAAGTAACTTGTTCTTCTATTGACGTTGAGCGAGAGACGAGGCGTTACTGCTCCCGTGACGTCCTTGATGATTACAGCCAGCTGATTGGTCTGGTACGCGGCATTTAGACTGTTACTGGCTCACAGACTGCTAAAGACTTCCGTTAGCCGTTAAACGGCAACTCCCAACTTAGTAATTATATACTTTCCTTCTGTTTATTTTGTAGCGTGAATCACGCCCCCTCCCTGGAACTAAAGGAAAGCACAGTGCGCGCGCATTTGCGCACGCGCATTGGAAAAGTGCTTTGATAAGTGTTTTGACTGCTGTCTCGCTGTCTAACTGGCGAACGGGAGTCGGGAGTGACACGTGATTTTCCTAGTGTGTAGCAAATTTGCACGTTAGACTTGGGTACGTAATTACTGGCATAACGTTTTCTGTTTGAATATTTGTTACCAACTATTGTAATTTATTTTGTACACTGAATTTTTATGGCGGGGACAAGATTTACATTGAAGTCGAGAATCCCGACATTATTGCCAGTCATTCCATCAATTACACTTAATGATAAACCAAAACCATAATTTCCAAAACCTGTCAATAAAATCACGGCTTGTGATGACAAAACACGAGGCACAAGGGCTTTTTTACGCTCCATGTCTCTTACATCGGACATATGTAGCTTTTGCTCTTATGACCCTAATGGCCTGAAATAAGCTCCAATTGCGCTATGCAATAATGCCACAACTGTTGTATCAATCCAACCAACAGCTGAAAAACTATACTACAAGTTCCAAATGAAACTTCGGAAACTCCCGCTGTGAATCAAGTTGAGGCCGTTGGAGAAGACACGGTTTCCGTTATACAAGACGGCTCTAAAGTAATCACAATGGGGGTAGAAGTCACTGACATTACGCTAATTTCAGCTTGCTTAGCAGGCGAGTTGCAACTCAATGGAAAGGCACTTGTTACGACTCCTATTTTAACAGATGAAGTCATGGCACCAGTGCTTAGTTCAGTGGAGGCCCAGCAGAAATTGAGGAAGGCCTATGAACAAATTTCCATGATAGGTGACGTTGATGAGAATGCACTGGATTTTATGAATTCATCAAACAAATCTATGTTGCATTCTCAAGAGATTTTCTACATCTGTTCCAATACTGGAGATCTCATTCAATTGCATGAAGATCTCTCACAAGCAAATATTTCCACATTTAAGGAACATGACCATTTAAACTCTGCCCAATGCGGAGTATCGAGTTCAGAAAAAACAATAACACCTGAATTACATGATAAAACCCGCATTCATTTTATAGATGAATCTCCTTCATTTATAGCGCCGACTCCGAGGCGCTCTAGATTTCAGGAGATAGCCCAATACTCAGAATGTTTTATACATAAAAACCAATCAACGCGTTTTTCCTTCCCTGAAGCCCCTGTACTTAACAACACCTTAAGTGCAATGAATACAGCGCTCTTAGCGGTAGCAAAACGTTGAAATATTAGAAGGCAAAATAAGAAATCAATCAATGTTATTAGAGCACCTGATTAAAAGTGTAGATAATAGTCAGTGTGTATCACCAAAGGAACAATAAATACACTTCCGTCAAAAGATTGCCTAGATGAGCCTTGCTCTTTGCCTGTGCCAGTAATCATACTTAAAGACCAAGATTAAATTTCATGTATTAATTCTCAACCACTAAACACTGAGATCTCAAGCTCATTGTTGCTGCCCACTGAGTGTCCTACTATAGCCATGCAAGGCGTCCTGTCACTACCTAGCGAGTGTTTTAATATAGCTACGCAGGACGTCTTATCAGATTTGCATAGTCAGATTGCATAGTCGAGGAAATGATCCAGAGCAAACAGTGGAATCATTGGTAACATCAAAACTGAATACTTTTGACATTTTTGCCCCAACTAAGAAATCTCAAGAGCGAGACTCACAAACACGTTCTTTAGGACCTGTTCCTAAGCGGCTTCAGAGAGTGACACAAAGAGTACAACAAGTACAATTTAAGAGGAAGCCAAGAAGAGTGATTAAAGCTGTAAGTCGCCTGGCGCTCCCCCGAGAAATAGGGCCTTCAATACCACCTATACGAGTTACTCTCACAACACCCGAGGGGACAGAGAGCAGAGCTCACATAGCAAACCCAGTACAACAACAAGGACTATTTCACAAATAGTAAAAAATAGTTCTACACAACTGGATTTGACCCATCATGCAGACAATAAACAAGGAATCTGGGCCTGGTTACCAAAAGCCCTCACAATGCATCGAAAAAATAGCAATCCATCCACATGAGCATAAATCAACATCTACGCCACAAGAAGAAGACTCTCACTGCAAAGTAAAATTATGCTCGTGGAGCACAAGAGGGCACTCACATCTAACTTTACCAGGATACGTCAACCTCGGAGAATATGATACCATATGTCTCCAGGAGACATGGCTAACAAGCCCACCAACCATAGAGGGATATCAAATTGTACTAGCCCCAGCAGCCAAGGGCCATTTAGGACGTCCGACTTCCGGGCTCATGATCGCTTGCCGCACCGGATGTGGACTCTCCATTGGTCCTACCCTGATTGCAAACTTGTCCATCTTGGCAGTAAGCGTCACTTGAAAACATAAAAGTAACACCAAAGACACAGATAACACGGTAGTCATTACCAATACATATTGGAACCAAGCCGCAATCAGTGAAGAAAGTTTCATCACAATGTGCGAACATGTAATTGACGAAGCAATGGCCAAGCTGTTGGTGACCTCCCTAATGATATGCAGCGATTTAAATGTGGTCTGCAAACCCAGACGAGAACTCGAGCAAAAACACAGCCCTCAGCAGCCGAACAGCGGGGTAGAGTATGGCTCGACCTAACTCACTCTCGCAAATTGCACAATCACGATGCCGCCTTCCCATAACCAAATAGAACACCCACCTGGGAACGGGCAGACTCGGGTGAGACAATCAATTACATATTCGTCTCCAAACCACTGCTAAGCGTCACCATCTGCTTTAACGTGCGACACACAATTGCCAGTGACCATAATCTCCTGGAGACCTGCTGGTTAATTCCAAGTGTAAGGAATCTTCGAGCAGGTATGGACATCGAGAACAACGTCCAGGGAACACAGCTTAAATTAAGTGCCGCAGCGATCAAGGACCTAACATACAGATACAAAAGTGACGTCCAGAAGGCAGAAACCAAAACAGTTGACTAACAACCACTGCTAGTGGCATACACACGCCCAAAAACAACTTTAAAGACCAGAGGTGTCATCAAAAAACACAATTATAACAAAGATCTGGTCGTAAGAAGACGTGAGTATAGAAGAGCCATGGGGACCATAAAAAAACGCCAATCAACTGCAGAGGGCAATGCTATACTTAAAGTCCTGAAATCAGAGTATAAAGCTTGGGTACGAGCCCACCGAAGCAAACTATACCAGTTGAATGCAGAAAACATCACCAAAGCGCTAATAACGAACACCGCCAGAGACTTTTGGTCCTTACTGAGAGCAATAGAATCCCCAGCGGAAAATGTGATAACAAACAATATCAGTCAGCTCCCCTGGGAAACACATTTCGCTGAAGTGTTCAAATCCGTCACACCTGAAAACAAAGGGGAGCACCAGCACAACAACGCAAAATGGATCAATCTTGAAGATCAAGAAGACATCCTGGAAGTCATCAAAAAAATAAAAAACTCGAGAGCTCCAGGGCCTGATGGGATCACCAACTTTGAACTAAAAGCGCACCCTGTAGAATGGGCTGCCTTGATCAGCGAAATCTTTCGACGCCTGGCAGACTCAAGTTCAGTGCCTAAATCAGGGACCACAGCAACGATAATTCCCATCTTCACAAAGGGAGACATGAAGGACCCTTTGAACTTACGGCCAATAGTGCTGCTCGACTGTATAGGAAAAGTCTATGGATCTCTACTCCTAAGAAAATTTCAAACATGGGCTGCCTCTGCTAGTTGCAATGACCATCTGCAATCAGGCTTAAAAAAAAAAACGCTGGGACATCAGGTAACATACTTATATTCAGTATACTGAAAAGTAAAGCCCTACATTTCGGTCAGCGTCTCTTCGTTGTGTTCGTTGATTTCACGCAAGCCTTCGACCGCATTGAGAGACACCGTCTTTGGACGAAATTGAGAGACTGGAACTGTCCGGAAGACATATTGGCACCCGTACAAGCCATGCATCACAAAACCTCAATGAGGGTGCGTCTAAGTCGCGAAGGAGATCTATCTGACGAAATCCCGATCACACGGGGAGTCAAGCAGGGCTGCCCACTAGCGTCAGCACTATTTTTAGCCTATATAGGCGACCTTGAAATAAGCACAACTACCACGCGTGCCTTCCCGCCTAAAATTGGAAACACCATGATAGATCGACTTCTCTACGCTGATGACCTTACATTATTCGACCAGACTCCAGTGGGTCTGCAACGGCGACTTAACGGTCTACAACAGTATGCAAGCGAAAACTTTTTGGAAATCAACAGAGGCAAAACCAAGGCCTTGATCCTGCAGAAAAAGAAAAAGAAAATCGAAAACTTAAAATGGTTTCTTGGAGATTCAAAAATTGAAATCGTTCAGAGCTTCAAGTACCTAGGGGTACAACTTGATAGTTCGAAAAGCAAAATCACCATGCAAACAGTTCTGTCCAAAAAGAATAAAAAACTAGCTGTTCAGGCCAAGACAATTGATCGTAAATTTGGGAAATTCTCACTACAACCAATAATCAACTTTTACAAAATGAAAGTAACATACGGCACTGAGGCCATGCTGACAATCCCAAAGCACATCTGGCCCAAACGGGAAGCCTCATTCTGGAAATCGGTGCTCAAGCTTCCGAATTTTACCTCAGGAGTGGCAATAAAACGTGAGCTGAGCCTCCAGTCCTTGGAGTGCACGGTGAGCTGTAATACATTAATGCTCTACAGGAAGTGCAGAATGGTCGACGGCAATGAAATTTACAAAATGATCAAGAGCGAGATGTATGCAGACAAATCGGAGTTGTTAATAAATTGGCAAAAGGAAAACACCTCGATCCTGGATGCGATCGCCTCGGGCGAAGAAGAGCTCATCCACAATCCATGCAGAATCCTGCGTAAGATGAAGGAAGCAGATTGGGCAAAGACGACCGAAGCAGCTGCAAAACCAAAGCTTACTTCTCATCTCCCTGACAACACAAAAAATTTGAACGAATTGCAAAGTTTCATAAAGAAATTTTCCAACAAACGTGCACGCAACTTGATATTAAGAGCATGCTTAAATCTTTTACCAACGAATGAAATCCTGTACATAAGAGGTTTATCATCAACAGCGAACTGTCGTTTCTGTCAAGATATCGTGCCTCCACCACAAGAAACAATTCGTCACCTCTTGATGGTCTGTCTTGCGACGCGTTCAATAAGACATCGGTACATCCCCCATGTAGCAAGAGCTGATCCACTGATGGAAGAACAAACGTGGTGGTGTAGGATCATAGGAGGCGACAGAACCAGCTGGCAAATAGCCACAGCAAAAATACTAGAATACATTGTGACCAATCTACTAAAAGACAAGTAGTGATTCGATGGATACGACGTCGCACAATCTCAACAGTCAACAAGCCCAATCAACTCGAACTTAAGTCAGCCATGTTCTGAGACAAGCCTGAGTTATACGATGAGATATACAAAGAGATAATTATATTGTAAAAATCTTATTTTAATTAAACAATAATAAAATAAAAAAATACCACGTATCGATACCAGTACAAATTACATAGCAAAACACATGACATACAGAACCTTAGATGATTTAGTGGCCTTATCTACTCTGGGTATATCTAGCAATAAAAAATCTTTGCCCAACCAAATTTCCTCTAATACTAAGACTCCAAGAATGTGGTCATCTTCAATCATCCATGTGATCACTCGAGCGATTACATCCTCTATGATTGTTCCTTCTGGGGCGAGCACACATATTGATACATTTAGAGAAGAAATTCGAGCTTCTATAGACACCTACATCTCACAAAAAACAGTGGAGTTGGAGCCGGCTAAATTACCACAGAGTGTTGTTAATCACTCAGAAGCTATTATCGAATTTCCAAAACCATGGGAAACTCTCCCCAAGGATTCTTCAGTGACTCCACCCAACCCGGCCCGGTGCCAGGATTTAGTAAATCCAACCAATCATGTTTCACAGCTTCCCAATAACTCTGCATCACTCATGTCAAGCAATGTTCTTAAGCCTATTGTAGTCCATTTGCCTCCACCTATTCCAGCTGTTGGAAAGTCAGGCTATGAGAGAATTTATAAAGGCCAGTATTGATTCATATCTCACAGAAATGCAGGGGCAAAGAACAGTTGAGTGTGATTCTTGACAGATACCCTTCCCATATATAACCACTCTGCTCAAGGGCCCGATTCCAGCGTTTAAAAAGCCCAGTTTGCCACATGTAATTTCTGCGAGGCTCCCAATGAGTGGGATTCAATTGGGCCCCCAGATTCAGGCCATGATAGATAAAAACTTAATGAGTGATGAGACAAAAAAGAGACAGCAAAACCATCATTGCCTCATGCTGAAATGTCGTGACTTGCCAGATGCTCAGTATGCTCTTAATAGAGCAAGTATATTGAACATTTGTGCAGAAATCTTTGAAACACTTAGTAGTTTCAGATCTAGATCTGGTAGAATTTAGTAATACTCAGGACCTACATTATTTCATCGACATCTCACGAGTTCATAATCCGAGTTGGATGCCACAATCAGTATATTATCTTGGAACACAAGAGGTCATTCACACTTTATTAATTCCTGGGAAAATAATTTGGGAACCTTTGACACCTTAGTTCTCCAGGAAACGTGGCCTATGGAGGTTCCAATATGAGCCTCCCATAACATTGTCACGACTTTAGCAACCAAGAAATTACTGGGGTGTCCAATGGGAGATTTACTGTTAGCCGTCAAAAAGGCTGCCGGCCTAACTATCATCAATTGCCCCTCTCCATCCTCTTGCTTTTAAATAGTGAGGATCACGAGAGGCACAGTAACTTTTGCAGTGGTGAATATTTACTGGAGCAAATTTACCTTGTCTGCAGATCTGTTTTTCAGATATTTGCGGATTATATTGGATACCTTGTTGTTAGATCTTGCTTTGCTCCATACCTTCATTATGGGGGATTTGAACCTACATCTGTTGACTAGTGATGGTGCCGAACTGCCTCGCGATGAACAATTTTGGTCCACCATAATGTAGGACGAGAATTTGTCATGCTAAATGAAACAGTAATAGGTGATGTTCCACCTCGGCCCACATGGTCCAGAGGTTTCCAACAATCCATTTTTGACTATATATATTTGAATACCAGCTCTTTAAAACATGTTCTCTCTATGAAAGTTGTATCCTCACACCTAAGTGATCACAATATGATACATGTACATTGTAAATTCCCAACCGCATCAAAAGCGTGTATCACTAGTTCTAATCTGGCTCATATTACTGTGAATAATAGTGGCAATCGGTTGAGGTGGATCCCGCATAATTTAAGACAACTCCAAACTCAAATTGGTAATTCTCTTGCTAATCCATCGATAGATGGGACTGATTGTAATATACATCTTATACAATTATTTAGAGAAAGTGTTTTACCAGATACTACTATAAAATCCACCCATCGTCATGCATTTGATGTGGAAGTGCTACAGCAGCAATCTTTACTTAGGCAAAACCTCTGCAAATTAAAAGACATACCGATCTCTTCTAGACACGCTAAAAAAAAAGCGATCAAATCGGCACATAAAGCGTGGCCATAAGATCGAAAATATCTACAGCACCAATGAGACAATTAATATATGTTTACTCAAATTCTGAGTAAATCTACTTGCGGAATATGGTCATGTCTTAACAACGCTACTGGCAAGACTCAAGGGGCAGTGCAGATCACTGCAATTTTGAATGAAACTTGGTCAACTTATTTCCAGGATCTTTATAGTCCTCCATTTGGCAGTCTGGACTGGAAGAAGTTAGAACAAAATGTATCTCCCAAATTTCCTCTAAAGAGAGACGATATATTAGAATGTATTAAAAACTTAATTAGATCCCGTGCTGCCGATCCAGATGGTCTTCATAACTGTATGTTGAAGGATCACCCTTACGAATGGACAAACATACTTTATAAGATTTTAGGCATATCTTTACTCTGGGTCATATTCCCAAGACGTGGCAGCAATCTATAATTCTTCCAATTTTCAAAAAGGGCAATAGGGCTGATCCAAAGTCATTTCATCCAATTGCCTTGTTAGATTGCTCTGGAAAAATGTTTGCCCGGCATGTTCTTAACCAATTTAACATGTGGTTAGATCAAAATAATCATCAGGACCCTTTTCACCTTGGGATTTCTACCTCGAGCCGGCACAATGGTTAATATCATAACCTTGAATAGTATTCTGTCACAAGCCCAGCAAAGTCATCAAGCCCTCTACGTTGCTTTTGTAGAATTTCGTATGGCTTTTGATGCAGTCCCTTGCAAATTATTGTATAAAAAGTTAATGGACAAAGGGTGTCCATGGTTTATTCTAAAATGGGTAATTGACCTTGATACTAACACAACCATTCGGGTCAAATTATCCACCGATGGACTGTTATCGGATCCCATACTTACTGCACGAGGACTCAAACAGGGATGTCTCCTAGGGTCCGCAATGTTTAATTTCTTTATTTCAGATGTTGGTTGTTGCTTTCAAGATATAATCTCTGATTCACCAAAGATTAATGGACTCCTAGTTAGATATCTTTTATACGCAGATGACATGGTGTTATTTGCTAAGACTCCTAATGGTTTGAGAGCGTTACTGGGAGCCTTGAGCAGATATACCCAGCGTAACTGTATTGCTATTAATGTGCTGAAGACGAACGTCATTCAGTTTGGAAACTCAAAACAACGTTCCATGAGCCATAGATGGCTTCTTCAGCAGGTCTGTTTATCATTGTCCCGGGAGGATAACTCAGCAGCAACGTGCTCGCCTTGGAAACAAGACGACACGCAGCAGCACAGGTTTGATCCACGGGTCTGCGCTTAGAAACCTCTGGTTATTAAGTGCGTTATAAATACGCAACTAAGACCTATTTCGGTAACAGCGCCTCGATGCCCCCGGGCTGTGCGAGCGCTTTAAAAATGCAAATAGATAAATAGATAGATCTATATCTTCCTATGTCTATTTGGGCACTTTAATAACGAATCAACCTAGTCCAGCCTCTCATGATATGTACATAAATCAGAAAATGTTGGCAGTTATCTCTCAAACCCGGTTAATTAAAGCTACATTTTGTAAATTTTCTATTATTCCAATCTTTACATATTACAAGTAAAAAGTGACTCCAGTAGTATTGTATGGGTCAGAAGCATCAACTCATAAGCCATATAGTTATTGGTTAAAATTGGAAGGGAGCTACTGGAAACATGCACTTACTTTACCATTTTCCGAATCGATGTGTTTGATAAGACACAAGCTAGGTATATTATCTCTCTATGCGGTGCGCAAATGGAAACTATGTGCCTTTTATCGCAAATGTGTGTTGTCAGTTCAGAAAGCGGGTCTATTAGGTCTCATAGTCGATTATTTGCTAAATTCTCTAGAAGTATTCCCCAAAACTTGGCGTAAGCAAGTATTGGGAATCCTTAATAAGACAGGATTCTCACTTAAATTATTACTAGAGAATCCGGATAAAGCAAAGAAGTTAATTTGGGAGCACGACTGGATAAAGACCAGAGCTGCCTGTTTTAAAATTCAAAAATTAGCAATGAATCCGTTTGCACTAAAAAAATTAGGTATTGTGGAAAATGACCTTATCAAATTTCCAACTGCCTGCCAAAGAGTTGATTACTTGAGCTTTAGGCTTAACATCTGGCCTACGCATGAGATTCTGCTTACACGTAAACTAATCACTCCAGCGGAGGCCTGTTGTCGATATTGTCATTTAGTACCAGAGACATTAAAGCACTTATGCACGGAATGTCCTGCATTATTAATATTACGAATTTTGTATTTCAAAACATTATTTGAAGATCATAATGACCTAACGAAGGCCCACTTTTGGGAATTGTTATTTCACTCTTTTAGAAAGCAGATTAGGTATGCAACCCTTGATTTTTTGTATAGGTTGAAATTGTTAGATAAGGCAGTAGTATCATACATTCTTCCTCTGTAACCATGGAACACCAACTGTCATTAACATGTATTACGGCCTATGTATCATCGGTGCTATTTTGTATCACTGCTTCTGTCATATCTGCCATCTTCTATTAAGTGAATATTCTGTAACAGCGCCATGATGCCCCAGGGCCGCTGGGCGCTTTATAAATTCAAAATAAATTTAAAAAATATATATAAAAAGAATTCTGGAGACATCTCTTTTGAGCACTTATTGTGAATAATGTGGATTATTTTATTTAATCTTTGACATGAATCTTAAGTTGTATTTTAATATATATGTGTTGTATATGATGAATTGTATATTCTGTCTTCTGTGTTATGTGTTTTATTCTTTTCTTTTTATATATTTTGTTGAAAAGTCAAGATTTATCTTGATTAAAACAACTTAATAATAAAAAAAATAAAAAAAAATATATAGTGTACAAATTGGTTAGACAATGCTTCAGAGTGGTCAATGGGAAGTAACATCAGGACATTTCCCTAGACAGTTCTAACAACATTCGCATCTACCTGCATGTGTGAGGAAGAGATGTTCGTGCTTTCAAATGTGCACAAGTGTTCCAGTTGCAACCTTACATCCTGCGTGTGCAGATGTGTTTCAACTGTCAATATTTACAAGTGTTCTGGTTGCAACTTCAGCTGCTTGGGATCGTCGGACCATAGGATGGCCCTGTCTCCTTAAATTAGTGATTTCTGCATGCACTTGTAGTTCATCAAGATCTGCAACGTTGGCCGTGTTGATCACTGTTACTGTGCTGCTAGGCAAGGCCACTGCTTTGTAGGGCTTGATGTCCTGGATGTGGTTCCAAACTATTTCCCCTCGAGCTGCACAGCTGTGTCTGTGTCAGCCTCCACTATGTGGGGGCCGGAGAACCTATGTGCTTTCCACCTACACAGAAAATTGTTCAGGAGGACTAGGTCCCCCACCTTTACTGAATGCGGGTGTCCACTGTTTTGCTCTTGGTCCTCAGAATCCGTGCCATGGCTGTCTTCAGGCCTGCCCTGTGTCCGCTGTATCTGGCGCTGTGTCTGACGAGAGATAAAAGAAGCACCAGAAACCAAGGAATTGGTATACTCAAACATCTCTTGACCCAATACATCAGCATAATATATATTCAATATTATATTATCATAATATTTCAATGCCCTAGTGGGAGGAGCCAGCAAGAGATGCATGTGCCGTCCTGTTACCACCTCGTTGGGCGTTACATGGGGGTGGGACCCTGGCTTGTTGCGCAATTCAAACAGTGCCAGAGGCAATCGGTGAAGCCCGTTTTTCTTGGTGCTCTGCTGAGTTTTGGCAATGCTCTCCTTCAGGAGGCTATTGAGGCGTTCACATATCCCATTTGCTTGCGGGTGGTACGCACAGGC
The DNA here is from genome assembly GCF_040938575.1 of Ambystoma mexicanum. Lineage (NCBI taxonomy): Eukaryota > Metazoa > Chordata > Amphibia > Caudata > Ambystomatidae > Ambystoma > Ambystoma mexicanum. The sequence goes on from NC_090934.1 coordinate 77,646,154, forward strand.
AAATTGGTGTTTAATTCCTAGCAGGGTTGTGATGTGTTGAAACATTTAATTAGCAAAGTGAGGACCATTGTCAGACAGCAGGACCTCACAAACACACCATATTGGGAAACCTTCCTGCACCAGAGATTTTGCTGCCCTTAGGGCGTCAGCATGCAAACAGGGCCAAGCCTCTATTCACCTAGAGAATGGTCAGAAAACCATTATCGTGTAGTGGTATTCTTGACATACATGGATCATGTCCACATAATCTACATGGATATGCAGAAATGGGGTCTTGGTATGGCTCCTGTCACAACTCTCAGGCTGTGTCCAGAGTTCAATTGCTTACAAGTCAGGCAATTACTATTAAAATTGGCTACATGTTCATTCAAATTTGGCCAAAACCATGTCTCTCCAATTCGTATAGCAATGACCTCTTTTCCTGTGTGTGTTGGATACTGCAACTGTGCTGGTGCTGTTTACAATACTGCAAGTGTCGTGGCCACCTTTCCTGTGTTGTTCTGTCGCCATAGGGCATCTGTTGGGGACATGGAACAATCTCTCTTCACCCATATTTCCCTCTCCTCCTGTGGTACAGCTTCCTGCAATTCCATAATGTGTCTTTCTGGTATGGTATATCTCTCCCTCATCACCATGTTTCTTACTCCTCCTGGGGTGTTGGGTCTCTCTTTCAGTTCTGACAGTTCCCCAGAGTATGGTGCACATTTTGCCTCAGTCAGCTGCCTCATTTCCCCTTGATATTGCGCCATCCCCTTTTGTGTGTGCCTGACAGTTCACTAGTGCTAGCTCCCTGTTAGGCAGAAACCTGTGCAGTTCCCTTAGGGACCACTGCAAAAGATTTAAGACTACAGGTGTTTGGCAGTAAACCCACTTGGTAGCAGTCTGTACCACACAGATTCACTTGGTAGCTGTGGCTGAGCAGTCAGACCTCCCACAAGAAGAGTTAGGCAGTATACAGAGCATACAAAATAGGTACAGAAATACAGTAGCACAAGCAAACACTGACCAGAGCTTGGGTGTAAAAGTATATAATTATTTTATTTAACACACACTTGTAAAACACACTAGCACTAAATTGGTAAGATCAGTTCAAAACACAATCACTATTATCATATTTACATCCCTGATTACTTGTTGGACAAGTCTTAGTTAACACCACTTATTTCCAGACAGAGGTGAGCGCTTAACGTTCGATGGCACTCCAACAAGTTAAATAAAAAGGGAGGTAAAAGCAGAATTATGGAAGCATATACACTAAACTTTTTTTAAAGAACCACAGCAAGTTAGGAAGGCACAGTCTACTGTTGAGCAAGGAAGTTTAGGTGCCAGGCCCACTTTCAAGGGAGCCAGGCGGAAGATGCCCAAGATCAGACAGTTACACAGAGTCTTCAACGTTTGTGGAGGTAGTTCAAAAAAGGTTTAGTTCAGTTCAGAAAAGTTAGCTAGGGTGTTCCAGGCTAACGCAGGTTCGAGAGACAAGGATTTAATACACCCTGTTCAATCGGTTGCAAGGGAAGCCAGGCGGAACATGGTACCTTAAATGGAGAGGATCCTCCAGTGGGGGCAGTTGTTCCTGGCAGCGGGTGCAAGTCACAGCATCGTCCAGAGGAAGAGCAGATCTCGTAGTGGAGGAAAGATGAAGGTCGTTGCACTGCCAGGGAAGAAACCAGCCGCAGAGTTCTCCGGTACAAAGGTACTACACTTTCGGTTTGCGGTAGTGGTGAAAACGTGGTATCCCGGTTGCCGGGGTGCTTGGCACAGGCAAGGCGGCCACGAGATGCTCCAGGAAGGTGAAAAGAAGGTAGACTGGTTATCCCCACCAGTCGAAGGAAGAAGACTCTCCGGGCTGGAGATCTACTCTGTCGTTGGGAAAAGTGGTGAGACGGTTCAGCAGGGCTCCACCGGTGGTGTCGTCGTTGCAGGCCGGCTCAGCTTCTCCCTCCTCGAATTCTTAGGTCCTGTGGCGACATCTGAAGTTCCAGTCCCCAAAGCCCTGCTTTTATGCAGCACACCCCCATTCACTCAGCCTAGCTGTCAATCAAACATGCTAAGTGGTGAGCCGGCCGGCTCACCACTTGGGCCAATCACACAAGAGTGCGACTTGAGTTACCAAGGTAACTCAGTCCCGGGTGCCTAAACCCCCTCCCACACCCCCTGTGGTACCCAGACAGAGTGGCACCACTTTTGGAGGCTTCTGTGGAGAAGCCCGCCAAAAAGTGGAACAAAGGGCTCGACTTGGGTTGGAGTCACAGAAGAGAACACAAACGCCATTTTAGAATCGAGTTCTGACAAAAAATACCAACCGGGGAATTAATATTAAATAAATAAACTGGCGGTATGTTCGAGGCTATAAGAATTAAATAATTAAAGTTGGTAGCCTCGAACAATGGGAAAATCCCATAGAGATATATTTGCGCTCGAATATAAAAAGTAGTATCCACTGCCACCAGCCAAAACTCGATCAGGGGGGACGGAGACGTGGCCCCTCGAACAACAGACCCCGGGACAATCGAATTGCCCCGACCAGTACATCCACAATATGATGGTTTGTACTGGTTTCTGTTCGTAATTTGGAACTAGCAAAGCCAATGGTGACTTTACATGCCCTGGGAGACAGTAGTCAGTCCCAGGGTATGAATTCTATGTTGGGGGGTCGCTACGACACCCCTGGGTTACGGCACGGATCGTGCTGTGTAACCCACATCAGAAAAACACATGAGACTCTATGGAGTAAAAGACCCCATAGCCCATAAAACACATGGAAAGTTAAAGGAACACCTCAAATTCTGTCTAAGAGTGGGAGCAAAAAGAATCTCACTCTTAGCAGGAGAGAAAAAAATAAACCCCAGAAATCCAGCAAAGCTGCTGGGGGACTCACTAGGTTTGGGAAATTAGCCTTACAGAGAATTCTCCCTAACACTCCCTTGGATATGCAATCGTGTCGATCAGTTTGCCTAGCAAAAGCGCATGCTGTATTGGCATTCCATCTGCCCTCCTGAACACTCTCTTTAGCCATTGCGCCAATCCCGAATGTACTATTGATGTGATGTAAGCACTGTCAGAGTAGATTGTCACACTTTCGTCTACGCTGTGCTCTAGTTCCAATATGAGAGCCACTAGCTCTTCTGCTTGTGCTGAGTAATGAGATGGTAACTGTGTATTCACAACAACCTCACTTGTCCAGTCCGCCTCCAGTCTTACTACAGCAGTTCCAGTCCTTCTGATCCCATCAGTTTGGTCAACAGTTGATGAACCATCAATGTACAGCAGGTCTCCCCCCTCAAGTGCATTTTCCTCCACCTTGCGTATCTCACTGAATTGCTCTATGTTCTTAGTGCAGTCATGAGCCCAGGCTCCTGTTTGAAAGATGTCTGCCAAAAAATGTGGCTGGGTTTACTGTCTTGCAACGTACTATCTTCGGTCCCACATTTGATAGTATCACCTCGTACCCTGAGGCTCTCTGTGTAGTCAGTGTGCTATTTGGCTTGTGCAGTATCGCAAACAGGGCGTGCTCCACGTAAAGAGTGGTGGTGCATCCCATTGTCACTGCTGATGCCTTTTCCACTGCGAAGGCTGCAGCTGCCAAAGACCTTTCGCATGGATAGTGTCCTCTCAATCACTGGGTCAAGTTGTCCACTGTAGTAAGCAATTGGCTTATGGCCCGCTTGTTTTCTGAGTCAGTACTGCTTTCATCACTACACCGTCAGTGTGGGAGAACAGGAAGAATTCCGTTTTGTAGTTAGGGGTGCCTAACACTGGAGCGCTACATACAGCCAACTTCAGGTCCTCAAAAGCGTCAGTCATCTCTGGTCCATGTCAGTGTTCTTGTACCCCTCTGGGCCTCTTTCATTGCCGTCAAAACTGGTCTGGTGTATGTGCTGTACTCAAAGACCCAAGCTCCACAACAACCCCAAGAATCGTTGCATGTTCCTCACTGTTTTGGGCTGGGGTGTAGCAAAGATTGTCCCTGCTCTCTTTAGGGCAATGTGTCTGCTGTCTTTAGAGATCAACTGTCCAATGTAAAGCACCTCCTTCTGACAATACTGGAGTTTGGCCTTGTCCACCTTGTACCCTTTGTCAACTGGCACTGTCAACATGTGCACCACGTCTTTCCTGCACTCATCTTCTGTTTCACTGCAGATCAAAATGTCATCAACATACTGTAGAACTGTGATCTCTGTCTCTATGTTGCCTAGATCCATCTGTATCATTCTGTTAAAAATGGATGGTGACTCACAGTACGCTTGTGGTAAACGAATATGTTTCCACTTCTGGTTTCGATACATAAAGCTGGTCAAGTCTTATGAGTCTGGGTGTAGTGGCACTAAGAATGCATTCTTTAGATAAATGATTGCCAAGCAGGTGTCTTACACGGGAATGCCATACAGAATTGTCGCTGGATTTGCTGCTACTGCATATTCTGCTTCTAGAATGTGGTTAAGGGGTCTCAGGTCCTGAATGAAACGCCACGACCCCCTGTTGGCCTTGCGTATGGGGTACTCTGCCATGTTGCATGGAGACTCGGATGGTACCAGAATGCCTCTCTCAATAAGTGCTTTGATTGTTTCATAAATGCCCTCATCTGCTTTGGTTAAGGGATACTGTTTCACCCTTGGCAAGATTGCTCCTGGTTTCAGTTTGATCTTCACTCCCTCTATAATCTTGATGCACCCCACGTCTAGCGCCATCGCCATTCTCTGCGGTACCTATCTGTAATGAATCTGTAAACAAAAGGTTACACTCCTTTTAAACTCCTGTTCCGCTTCCAATCTTTCTTTCTTAAAGAGCTCCTCATCTGCCACTGTGGTTAGCCTGCAAGCTGTTGTGTGTTTCCCGTGATCTGTGGTGTCTGCAAATACTGTGGTAGCGGTGCTGCCATTTGTGGTGCTGGTGTCTGTACCTGTGGTGGTGCTGGTGCTTGCGTCTGTGCTTGTGGCATTTGTTGGTAGGTGCCCTGTATCTGTCACTGTTGCTGTTGACCCGGAGCATAATAATCCTCTTGTCCCCTGTGATAGTTCTGCTGACCCTGGTCTCTCCAATCTTGCTGTGCTCCCCTTGAATCGGCACACCCGTGAAATGTGTCCTAGCTGCACGCAGGTCCAACATTGAGGTGGTTCCCTCCCTTGCCTTGGGAAACCCCCTGGAAATCTCCTGGTCCCTGCTGCGTCTGTTGGCCATACCCCGGAAACCCTCCTTGGTTGTGGTGTGCTTGTGGTAATCCTCCCCTCCCTCGGAACCCGGGCTGGAACCCGCCCCACCCCATATACCATCCTCCCATGAGCGGTGCGTATTGTTGTGGTTGTTGACACTGCTGCTGTGGTACCGGTGCTTGTGGGGTGGGGCTGGTTATTTACAGCCCCTTCCATCTCATACTTTGATAACTTCTTTTGCACTAGTTTAGCTTTGTCTGCCTTTCTCTCTTCTGCCTTTTGATTTATTTTCTCATGCCACAGTCTGCAATGGTGTACTATTGTGAGCTGTATTTCTTGCAATCCCTTCGCTTCCATCTCCACTAATTTCTTCAAACTCTTTTGCACTGGCTCTGGAAATCCCTGCACCAAGATGTGATAAAAGATAGCTATCGTTTTGTCCCATGTCTCTCGAGTTTCAAGGCACCAAAGCTCTTGAATCTCTTGAATATATTGAACAGGATCTTCGTCTTCACGCATTTTGCATGAAGTAATCGCAACGTTGTGTGACGTGTCCAGATATTGTGTTCATAGTGCTTGCCAAACTGCAGCTCTGCAGTTCAAATGGCGATCCATCATGTGCTGTGTTTTGTATCGTCACCCCTGGGAAACCCAGCTCTCTTCCATATGTCATCAGCTGCGTCGCCCAGTATTGAAACCAATAATGCCTTTACGTCACCCACTGCCAACCTGTGACCCATCGTTAGTTTCTCAATCTCATAAATTCATTTCCCAGCTCATACGCTTAAGGATGGCAATCTGCATTTGACATTCTCCTTGTCTGCCTGTTTCCAGGATACATACTGAGGCCTCATCCCTCCCTGTCCAGTAGTGGCATCTGCAGAAATGCTGCTCTCTCTTCCGGGGTCCTCCAGTATAGCCTACGTTTTATTGTCCCTCTCTCGTCCTCAACGTCTGTGCATATGTCCAATGGCTCTAGTGTGGGTATTCGCTTTTTTTCGTCATGAGCTCTAGACAATCGTCCTCTGGAATTTGCCAGTGCGGTCTCCTCTCTTCTGCGTCCTGGGAGATCGCTGAGTCTATTGATATGTGTTATGTGTAGTACATCTGTCAGTTGCTTGCTGTGCTTGTTCTTCTAGATCGGGCCCTCCTTCTCCCTATCCGTGTGATCTACACTCCTATGATGCTTCTGCCCTGTCCCCATAGAGTACGGCCTGTTCTACTCCCCCTCTCGTCGCCACTATGCCTGTCATCATTGTCAGACCCTATGTCAATGTTGCTGCAAGTCATCTGTGAAATTCAATCTCTTTGATGTAGAGTCAGCGATCAATGTCCACCAGGTTATATTTGCTGCCTCCTGCCCATACCACTAGGTGTGCTGCGCCGCATCCTACTTCGCTCCTGCTGCGCGTATTTGTGCTATCTGATTCTACTTGCCTCTCCTCTTCCCGTTTATTCCTTTCCCAATCCATTGTCACACGTGTTTTTACTGCCCGTATCGCTTGCTCATCCGCCTCCCTGTATGCTCGTTCTCTCGCCACTAGCTGGTTGTCCTGCAACTTTCGGTTTCTCTTCTGTAGGATATGGTGGTGGCTTATATGTTGGGTTTGAATACCCCTCTGCTGCCCTTAGTACCCTTACTGGATCCCCTGGTCATCATCTGTGTCATCGGATACTACACTGGAAGGGGCAGTGGAAGGTGCGGAAGGGTGAGACCTCTCTTCCTTCACTTCATGCTGGTTTGGCATTCTCATACGCCTCGCCGCTTTCCCCTCTCCCTCCTGGAACATACGCCATTACTCGAATATGCTTATGCGTTTGATCATTTTCTTCCCCTTGTAATTACATTGTATGCATGTCAGTAGCGATTCCTGCACGTCCCTGGATAAACTGCCGCAGGGCGGTCATGGCTTGGTCAATTTGCCTTCAGTGTTTCTGGACCACTACATGCTATATTTGATGATTTTGTTCCTTATAAGGAGGCAATGTCTTACACAAATGCTGAAGGGGAGTTACTCCCCCACTATTTCCCTGATACATTTTGTAAACCCTTGCTCTACCTGACCTCAAATAGGTTTTCGATAATCCGCTGTTCAAGGGATAAAAATCACAATGCAATGCTGAATACGTTCTTATTTCTACAAGCCTCTTTGGCCCTGCACCTTACCAGGCGTGCTCTGTGCACTGCCCCTCCTTCACAATTGCTGCCTCTCTCAGGCACACCACCACAATCCTGCGCATGCGCCTTCTGCGCACCGTTACTCGTTTACCTCATCTGCCAATCCCAAGTTCATTCTGCTAGCTCCTCACCATCCACAATTTCTGCGTCCCATGTATGATCTAACGATGACGTCACCAAGCTAAAGTCGCAATACAGGTAGACAATTGTGGATCCACATCAATGATCCGTTACTCCAACCCCACACAAACCCTACAGCTGTCTTCCTGCCTCTCCAGGGCAGAGTATACCTATTTTCTTGTGACAAACTGCACCCGTTGCGTCGCCTAACGTGTGAAATGCCTCTCTCCAGGAGACTTAATCAGCCAGTTCACCTTCCGCAATCTAGGATAGCTCCAGCTAACCCTCATAGGAATACCATTATCTATGGGCTGAGCTAAAATCCCCACCCAACAGGAATACCTTTATTCATAAATTCTCGTCATCTAAGCCCTCTGAGACCGAATGTGACCTAAACATAAAAATGGGTACCTCTACCTCCGCTCCAGTCCCTACTCACAACAGCCTTGCTAGACAATACTGTAACAAACGGCTGGACAATGCTTCACTAATGCTTGACAATGCCCCAATTGTACCCCACAATACTCCGTACCCCCCCTTACACCCGCAGTTGCTGTTAGTCTGGACCAGTACTTAGGTTCTGTCCTGCACTGGTGCTGCTCGGCTGCCGGCTCTCCCGTCAAGACGCTCGCCTCACCATCTTGGTCTGCCTGGACAACTCGCCGATTCCGGGCGGGATGATTTTCAAACGGCTCCCGACAGCCTTTTCTTATCTTTTTTAATTATAAGTTGATTTGGTCAAACATTACATTCAACCTTTCAACATAAAATTTCACAATATCATACTACACAATTTTTCATCTTACATAATAAGGATACTAAAACAATTAAAACAAGAAATAATAAAAAACTCAATTAAAGGACACCGTTAATAAGCAGATGATTTGCTAAAATTATTACATTTAACATGTGAATTAAATCAGAGTTGTCACATGTTTTTTTACTTTGATTCCAATATTATGAAGATAATTTACAATGGCATATCTTACCGATTTTTTGGTAGTATGTAAAAGTGCTAGCCAAAGCTGATTTGCAGTTAGATTTATACGTTCTTCAAAGTAACATTTGAATTCCTTATTCCTTATTATTGCTAATTCCACGCAGTCTACTAATAAGTGTAGTAACGTTTCGGCCTCCTTGTCACAAAAACGACAACTTGAATCATCATGTGAAATGATTTGCCATTTAGAAAGTACTTCCTTGGTTGGCCATATATTGAGCCTGAAGCGCAAGAAGTCTGCACGATGGTTTGCATTCGGAGATTGTATTAAATAGGGCTCTGTCAAACCAATTTTTTTAAAAACAAATGGATTTTGTTTGAATTTTTTTTAAAGTTCTTTTTATTAGAATTTTTTAACAAACAATACATTCCTAACTCCACCCCCCCCCTCACCGCTTCTCCCTCGGTGCCAACTCATGTTTTCCCCTTTCATTTGTAACTGGTCCTCCTACGGGGGCTCAGTGTAGATCCAAAAGTCTAAGGCGTTGTGATCGCCGTCCGATCCTGTAATCGTCCCTGAGAAATGTTAAGACTTCCCCCCATTCACTTGCAAAATTCTGTAATGTGTTGTTCATGGCATACGATGCCCATTCCATTGCAACCATCTCCCGCACTTTTCGCAACCAGTCTTGGAACGTTGGGATATTTAAGTTTTTCCACCTCTGGGCAATAATTGTTATGCCTGCTAAAGTCAGCATCACCTGCGCTCTTTCTCTGGCTCTTGGTTCCCTTATGTCTTCCTCGTTCCTGAGGCCCAGTAGAATCAATTCCGGGGCCCTGCTCCCCCCTGCACCGAATGCCTGTTCTTGCTCTTGCTGAATTTCCTTCCAAAGTGGTTCTATTTTTGGGCATTTCCACCATATATGCTCTGCTGTGCCTTCTTTCCCACAGGCTCTCCAGCAAGCCCCCGACAATTCAGGGTACATTCTGTGTAAGCGGGCTGGCGTATAGTGCCAACCATACAACATTTTGTACCAGGCTTCCTGCGTTTGGGAGGATCTTGCTAATTTAGGAATTTTCCTCCACAGTTTCTCCCATTCCCTCTTGTCTATGTCTCTTCCCAGTATTTGTTCCCATCTCCCCATGTAGGCCCAGGCTTGCCTCTGCGTTGCCCCATCCAATATTTTGTGCAACTGAAAAATTAGCCCTCTGGAGTCATCATTCGTGACTAAGAATTTCTCGAAGGGGGTTATGGGTCTGGTGGCCGCTCCTTTGTTCACGGGGTGTAGGAGCAGTGGCGCAATTGAGAGTACCTCATCCTCTCCCCCTCTCCTAATGCGAAATCCCTTTTACACTCCATAAAAGTACTAACCTCCTCCCCAATAAACATGTCTCGCATCTCGCAATAAACATGTCCGGCAGCCCCCCTCTTGCCATTTCTTGAACACTCCCCTCTCCAGCCCCGGTGTGAACTCCTTGTTGTTAAATAGGGGTGTAAAAGGTGAAGGGAACGTTGTGATCTCCCTTAGTTTCACTAACCTGTCCCAGTTATCCGCGACTAATTTAGTAATAGAGATCTCGTACATGTGTTTTGGTCGGTGATGTTTTGGTAGCCACAAGACCTCTCTTAGGTCGTGCTTTGTTACTGCCCTATCCATTATTACCCAATGCTTTTCTTCCCCCTCGTGGAGCCATTCCTTAATTACCCTTCATTGGGATGCTTCATAATGTTGTCTAAAATTAGGAAGAGCCAGTCCCCCCCCTCTCTCCTTGATGCTGTAAGCTGTTGCCTGCTTACTCTTGCTCTTTTGCCTTCCCATATAAACTCATTTATTATGGTTTCAAGCTCCTTAAAGAAGCACCCCGGGACCAATTGGGGGATGGCCTGGAATAAGTAAAGCAGCCTTGGGAGTACCACCATTTTTATAGCTGCCATCCTCCCAAGCCACGAGATTCGGAGGTTCCGCCACTTGATGAGATCCTTTTTAATGCCCCTTATCAGGGAGGATAGTTTGCTGCTTACCACCCTGTAAGTGCTGGCGTTATCTTTACCCCCAGAAACGTGATTCCCCCTGGTCGCTAGACGAATGGTGGTGTTCCTTTTAGATGTTCCCTTTCCTTTATCCCCAGTGTCAGGTTCAGTAGTTAGGATTTTTCCCCATGTTAATACTTAGACCTGACGCTTCCCCGTATTCCTTCAGTAGAGCCATGCTTGCCCTGCTCGAGACAGAGGGGTTCGTGAGGCTAAGCAGCATGTCATCTGTGAATGCCGCCACCTTATGTTGTTTGCCTGCGAATGGAATACCACGGATCTCCTCTGCTTCTCTTATGGCCTGGAGTAGGGGTTCCAAGTATAGTGCATACAATAGCGGGGATAGGGGACAACCCTGTTTTGTTCCTCTTTGTAGCATAAATGGTTGTGATGTTATACCGTTTACTACTATCCGCGCTTGGGGGCCCTCGTAATTCGCCTTGACCATCTGCAAGTAAGCGCCTCCTAGCCCCATCTTTTCCATAGTCTTAAAGAGGAACGACCATTCGACCCGGTCGAATGCTTTTTCGGCGTCCAATGATAATAGGACCGCTGGGGTGTTTGTTTTGTTTACTTTTTCTACAAGGTGTGCCACCCTCCTTATGTTGTCTGCTGTTTGCCTGCCTTTTATAAAGCCTGCCTTGTCCTGATGTATTAGGTCTGGCAGGATCCCCTCCAATCTGTTGGGCAGGATTTTAGTGTATATTTTAGCGTCTACATTAATGAGCGCTATGGGCCTGTAGGACGATCTTTCCTGGTTTCAATATTAAAGTAATTTTGGTTTCTTTCATTGAGGTAGCTATTTGGCCTTTGTCTTTGAATGTGTTAAAGAGGTGAGTCAATTGTGGTACCAGTATCCCCGCAAAGGTTTTATAAAATGACACTGTGTAGCCGTCAGGGCCTGGAGCTTTGCCCGTGGGCAGCTTTACTATGACCCCCCTCACCTCGTCCTCCGTTATCTCTTGGTGTAAGGTGTTCTGGACTTCCCTGCTTATTCCCTGTAACCCTATCTTTTCCAGGAACTCCTCCTGTATTTGGGACTGGGGGACCTGTGATGTATATAGTGTCTCGTAGAATTTGACCACACTTTCCTGGATGTCCTCTAGTTGTGTAATGCTCTCACCAGCCTCAGTTTTTAGGGCCGTGATTGCGTTTCTCGACTGAGCCCCCCTAAGGAGAAGTGCTAGCAGGGCATCCACCTTATTTGCGTTCGCATAGTATTTCTGCCGTACATAAGGAAGGGCCTCCTCCGCCTTTTTAGCCCGCAGGAGCCCTAGTTGACCTATTGCCCTTCTGTATTCCGTCTGTTTGTTTCTGTTGGGTGTCTTCACCACCTTTTCCTTTGCCTCTTCTACTTCTGCCTCCAGCAGTTTCTCCATGGTCTGGAGCTGTTTTTGTCTGTGTGCCTTAGCTCCTATGATTTCTTCCCTCAAAGTCGCCTTAAACGCGTCCCATCTGGTATCATCCGGTTTCCCCTCTTATTGTTCTAAAAAAAAATGCCCCATTTTTCCCTCCAATTCCTCCCTAAAGACAGGGTCCCTCATTAGGTAAAATGGGTATTTCCATCCCCAGACTCCCCTCCTCCCGTTCCCTAGTTCTAGTTGCATTGTTATTATTTTATGGTCTGCAATTCCCATGGGGCCAACCTCTATCCCCTTGACCCTACCCACTAGCTGAGGTCCAAATATAATCTATCCGTGATTGCGTTCCATGAACTTCGGAGAGAAAGGTGTAGCCCTCCGCATTTCCTTTGAGTTCCCTCCACACATCCCTTAGTCCCATGTTGGACATTCTCTCCCTCAGCTCTGGCGAGGCCACGGCTCCCCCTCCCGAGCTTTTATTTCCCGATCTGTCTCTAGCTCTGTCCCAAGCTATGTTCAGGTCTCCCATTATAACTATCTGTCCCCGTGACTGCTCCTCTATTTTTCCCAAAACGCCCCGCATGAAGGCCTCCTGTCCTGAGTTGGGTGCATAGATGACTGATCTTGTGTATATCCCCTCTTCCACTTTGCCTTTTACTATTATATATCTGCCCTCTTTATCCCTTATGGTCTTCTCAATCCTGACATTTACTGTGTTCTTGATAGCCAAGGCCACCCCCCCTAATTTTGTCGCCCCTGCCGCATGGAGTATCTGGTCAAATCCCTGAAGCCTAAGCCGGTACTGATCCCTGGGAAGTAAGTGTGTCTCTTGTAGCCCCAGGAAATCTTTTAGTGAAGAGCTCCAACTTTTTCCTCTTCAGTGGGGAGTTCAGTCCCCTAACCTTATGGGGTATCCACTTGAATATGGGTGTCGCTCTTTCCCCCTCTCCATATGACCCCCATGACTGTTCTCCTTTCTCCATCGTCCCGCCTTCAGGTCTGGCTCTGAATGACCTTTCCCCCTATTATCCCTGGTAGGCACCTTCCCCCCCCGTCCCTCCCTTCCCCCTACCCCCACACTCCTCCCCGAACCTGAAGACCCCATTATTGGGACTTTCCACCTCCCCTCTCCTCTCAGGCATCTTCGCCCTCTCCGGTCCCAAGATGTTCGCTCTACACCCCTCCATTCCTCTTTATACTCCTTTCTGCCCACCACCCCATCTTACCCATACTTGCTTCGGGCTATTCCCCTTAGGTCCCTGCCCTCTCTTTCTCAGCTGTTTCTCTGCCCCTTTCCTTTCCGGCAGGGCCCCGTGGTGCAGGTCTTCTTCTCCCCTCGCCCATCACTGACCATTCACATGGCCAAGGCCTCGTTTCCTTTCCTGCCATCAGTAATTTCTGTGGGCTGACCGCCCCTCACTCTTGTTCCAGCTCTATGCGCAGGATGTCTGCCCCTTCTTGCAACAAAGTTATTCTCCTCTGCATGCCATCCCACTCAAAAAGTACACCAAACGGGAAGGTCCATTTATATTTGGTCCCTTGTTCTTTAAGTTTTGCAGTCACTGGGCTCATCTGACAGCGCTTTAGTAGGGTACTGCTGGACAGTTCATAATACATCTCGATCCGTTGGTCTTTATACAATATCGGTTCTTTCTATCTAGCTGCCCTCAGAACAGCCTCTTTCTGTGCATACCTCGCAAAGGCAGTTAGGACATCCCTAGGTTTGCTGTTCTGGTTCTTGCTGAGACGGCCAACTCTATGTACCCTGTCCAGCTCTATTTTGTCTGGGGTGGCTTCCCCCAGCAGATCCACGTACAGTTCTTGAATTGTCTCCTTTAAGTCTCTGTCTGACACCGTTTCTGGCAACATCTTCACCCTAATGTTGATGCTTCGAGACCCTTTTTCCAGGTCTTCCATACTGATTTCTAGGTTATAATAAGGTGGCCCGAGATGTCGCCCTGAGCCATTCCACTCTTGTTCGTTCTGCTCTTGTTTTTGGCAGCCATACTAGCAAGGCCTGGTGTATAGCCGTTTGTCAGTTATCAGTGCGTGCAAGGTTTGGGCCTCGGCCTTGATTTCCCTCTGACCCTTTCTTCTGGATCTGGTGTGATGGGCTCTGGTTGCTCGTGATAAATATGATTGTGTCAGCTTTTATCGGGCCGGGGGGTTATGTCTTCCTCTTCCTCTGAGTTCCTTTTGTAATTCGTTGTCAGTGCTCCACTTCGCTCACCCCCTTTCAATATGCATTTTGCCTCGCCTGTCCCTCCTTTATGCCGTTGTACCCTGCGGATACCTTTATGGGCGCCGCCGGTGCTTGATTCCAGGGAGTCCAGTCCTGATTCCTAGGACTCTGGTATGCCCCCCCTTTGGTCCGTAGCTGTGGTAGTCGGGTGTTGGAGGGAAGGCGAGTCCGCCCGAGTGTCTGGTTTCCGATCCGGCTGTTTGGCCGCTCCTTTTCCCCCGTTACGGGGTTGGGGGTTGATCGTGTGGTGGCCCCCCTCCATGTGCGGGAGGGGATCGGATTCTAGTGATCCCCTGGGCCAGTGGTCACCTGTATGACTTTCTTAGTGCGGGGGGTCCCCCCTGGGATGCAACTTCTCGCTAGGTTTGCCTTGCCCCTGTTATGAGCTGGGGGGAGCATATCCGGGGCCTCCCGCACCTTCTAGACTCCCGCCCTTACCTTGCTGGCCCCGGCCCTGGGAGGCTCCAGGTCCCCGTTCACACACTTCCCCTGGGGCTCGCCTTGCAGCCGGGTCCGTCCGCTCTCCCTCTGCGGTGTCTTGCACTGCATAGTGGGAGATCAGGAGAGCGCGGCGAGTCCCGGCCCCTCCGGTCCTCGTCTCCGGCACCCAGGGGTGGTTGCAGCTGTTGGGCCGCTCGCCTCTTTGGGTTTTCTCCTCTGCCGACCCCGGCGGTACTTGCCGGTACATGTCGGCGAGTCGCCTCCCAACTGACGCTCACTCCGAAGTAGCCCGTTCTTCGGCTATCTGTTCTGGTTTGCCCCGTCCTCGTGGCAGGCTGTGGATCCTTCTCCAGGATTCCGGGCTGAGCCTCTGCTTCTCCCGGTTTCCGTTCGATCGGCGTCAAAAGCAAAAACCTCGTAGCTTGCTTCCAAGGTGACTCCTGACGCGCTCCCCTCCGAGTGGGCCTCTTTTTTCCTATTTTTGGCTTCTGTGGCGCGTGATTGGGGTGGTGGGGCTGATATCAGGCATAGGGGTTTCGGGGCGCCGTCGACACACGTCTACCTGGTGTCGGCAGCCATCTTGGAATCCTTATTTGAATTTTTGATAAAGCATACATGATGTTCTAGTTTTTATCCAATCATATTCCCATAGCTTGTGCTTAGCTTTATTTGGATTTTCTATCAACAGTTTTTCTGATATCCCGGCTCCGTGCGTTACTTTTTGCATTTTAGTCCGCCAGATCTTAACAAAATTATCATTCGAAGTAAGTATTTGTGCGGATATTAATTTTGAAGTCCGTTATCGACTTCATTTTTGACACATTTTCTATACATGGAACATAACTTCCAATTTTACATGGCGTATAGCGAAATGAGGCCCAATTCATGTCTAATAATTGGAAGTAATTCTGATACTGGTAAATTTAGTGCTTTTTTCCAATACCTGCTTTCTATTTTGGACCAATAAGAGTATGGTTGCCATTGCTTAGATTCTGTGCCATACAGCATTACTGGTACATACTTCTGTTTGTAATATACAATCAGTGGTTATATGGAAAATGTACAATATTTAGCTCTTATTATGGAACTTTGGGACAAGGCTGTATATTGTTTTGTTTTGATAATATCAACATAAGGGGTATCCAATGGATGATTATTGATGCAAACTCCTAGATATATGTAGGATGTTACCATTTGGATGTTAGTTTCCTGTAACTGCCACGAGTGTTGAGTCTCTTTGTTTTGCATTATCAAATTGCATTACTTGTGTTTTGGTTGTGTTGATACTTATGCAGTTTTTTTTAGCATATTTATCCAATGGACTTAACATGATTTTCAAACCCATACGAGTTTTGGAGATGACCGCTTTATGGTTATTCCTTTTAATCTAGGTGCATCCGTTCTCAACCGTTCGAAACTCACCTTAATATCTGAGATGAAATGATTGAATAAGGCCGAGGCGAGTAAACAGCCTTGTTTTAGACCCCGTTGCGTCACTATTGGCATAGTTAACAGACCATCGTTTCTCAACCGGATCTGAATGCCAGTTGCTGTATGCAGCTCTATTATCCATTTCAAAATATGCCAAGGACAACCTTGGTCCATTAACTTTTCATACAGCAATTCTCTGGGCACTAGATCGAACGCTGACCGAAAGTCAATGAAAGCGACATAAATGGCTTGTTTGCATTCTTTCTCATGATTCAATATAGCATTTAAGGTGAACAGATTGATCACTGTTCCCAAACCTGGAACAAATCCTGTCTGGAATTGGTCCCTCACGTTACTCACATTTAACCATTTATTAAACTTATCCAAGACCAGGCGGGCAAATATCTTGCCTGGGCTATCAAGAAGTGCAATAGGTCGATAAGCTGCTGGGTCCACTCGATTGCCCTTTTTAAAAATAGGTAAAATTGACTGCTTCCATGTAGGTGGAATTTCCCCAGTTTCCATGATATTCATAAATATGGTATGTAATATTTGGGCCCATTCTTGTGGATATCATTTTAATATACAATTATGAAGGCCGTCAGGGCCAGCAGCACGAGAGTGACTTCACTTTGTTATGCAATGTTGTATATCATTTACATCAAAGTGAAATTTGTGATCATATTTTATAACTCCAGTGTTGATATCCATGTCTGGGAAGGGGGTCTTATTAGCACCAAGATAATGGTCTCGCCATGCAGATTCCGTGACCGGATTAATTTGAATTACACATTGGTTTTTATGCAGTGCTCCATTTAACAATGCCCTGATCCCACCTGAGGATTTTAGGACAATTTGCTGCATCATCGCCTCACCATCATTTTGATATCGTATTGACTTTCGCCCCCGAAGCCAATTTTTATAAGATGACTTTAAGGTTTTTGTCAGAGAAGATCTTAAGGAAGGCAAAGCAAATTTCAAGTTTCGCATATCTTTGCGCAGCTGGGTCTTGTTTAATTTGACATCATAATCAAATGCATGTAGATTACCATTGGGCTGAAAGAGCACCTTTCCTTACTTAAATATTTGCATAAATCGTACTTAACAACCATGCTCTTGGGCTTCAAAGCTTAACGGAACCTTTTTTAATATTTGATCATACTGTGCTAGCTTTGTTTTATTCCACCTGATTCGAATTACCTGCATTGTTAACTACTATGTCTGTCATTTAGGAATTGGAGATTTTAATAGGGCTGTTGTTAGGCCATTTCCATGCTAAACACAACTGATTGTGATCACTTAAAGGAATGGTTCGGTCAAAAAATGTTATTGTCCCTAGGGGTCGGCCATGTGTTTTTAAGCCTAAATCGCACAATTTTAGAAAGATTTCTTATGGACCTTACTCGAGCTTTCGTCCATTAAACGCACGCGAAAACAGGCACCAGGGCGCCGCCATTTTGTGATAATCCTATCACTTGCCCCATCGCCCTGGCTGACCTGCTTTTGCGGCACTAAATCATATCCCCCGCCCTTGAGCCTGTCATCAGCAGACGCGTGCCGGCCATTTCACAACGCCAAAGCACGTCTCGTGTCAACAATCGCTGCGCTTGAGCTACTGACGTGTCGCCATGGAAATGGCAGGAAGCCTCTTTACTCAATAAGAATAAACAGACCGTTTCACAACACACAGAAGCAGATTTTCGATTCCATTCCTCCCTCTGTGTTACTTTGAGTATTCTGTGACTTGTGTCTGTGCTCTGGTCAGCTACCTTTGCCGCTTGCAGCCCGTGTGAACACCTGTACCATTGCTATAAATTATTTTAATTTGTTTACCACACAATGGCTACAATAATGCCCTACATGTACGAGCCCGAGTATACTGGAGAGGAACTACTGGAAAGGGAAACACGCGAAAACGATGGGGCTTCGGACAGCAGTTGGCAGGACGAATCAACGGATGAAGACACTGGACCTAGTCGCATGGACGGTGTTTCCACCTGGTGCACATGCAATCGGTGCAAACTAATGCCAACCGAGGAGGAGAACTGCTGCTGCTGTGAAAACTTGGGATGCGTGGCCTACATCTCAAAAGGCGAGCCACGACCGCAATGCATCACCGAGCTGCCAGACTTCAGGGCAGCCTGCCTCACACAGTCCGTGTTGTGGATAATGATGGTGCTTATGCACGAACTTCGCGCAACTGTTCATCCTTGTAATCCGAGTAACGAGTAAGTATACTGTGCTTGTGATGCCACTCCTATTTCATGGTCTTCTACTATATGCAAAATTACATATACATATCATGTTAACGCATGAAAGTCGTTCAATAGTGTGCAGTCTCTAGATAGCATTTGTCCAAGCAGAATGCCATTAGTTACAATTGTCATTGACAAGAAACTTTTAATAAACTTATCTTGTTCATTTAAAAACAGTTTGTATCATTCTTTTTCACAGGTGGTACCGGCTGGTGGCCTATCGTTCCTTTACATGGTGGCTTCACGGGAGTCTTGGACACCGCGTTCGAAGAGTAATACCCGCCTGTGCCATAAGAGAAACTTTCCCGAGTGACAGCGGTCAGTACAGGGGATTTTCCCTCGCTGTGCTGCAACCTGACCTGTACAATGTGTAAAGTCTTGTATTTTTGTGCCATCAAAATAAGATACAAAATAAAACGCCACATATATTTCAACAACAGTTGTTTCGATTTTTTTAATGAATCAAGTGTGTCTCCATTCAAGGATGGACGTCAGACATCTGTGCTCCGGATGGGTGAAGGTCAGGTCGCTGTGAAGCGGGGTGGTCACTATCTAAGCTAACATAATATATTGTCAATAATGCATGCACTAAATAACACTTGTTCACAAAGTCTTTCAGTAGGTTATGTCTCTATAAAAGTCACACATATATCTATACTATCAATGAACACACTGGTTGAAGTGTGGGTCTGTGCACACAAGAATCTCCGGTATGTGTCATTTGTTATTGATAGGCAACGAAATACTGTGGTAGGGGTCTAATGTTAGTTGGGGATCTGCTAGGTGGGCATCATGGCATGGTCAGTGGTCTGGCACATGAAGAGAATACCTTGCAGGGACACAGGGTCAGAATGGCAGTAACTTTCCACTGGCGAGGGTGCATGGGCAAGGACACGTTTGTGGAGATGAACGAGCTATGTGCTTAGTTCAGGCTGGTTCACATGCAGTAGGTCAAGGGTTTTGAGCTAGAAAAGTCCTCTTTTTTAGGGGGCTGTGTGGCTGAGGACCAAGTGCAAACAATCTATCAACAGGAATGCCACTGAGTACAGCTACCCGCCCTTACACCTGCTAGGTGTGCTTGGTTGCGTTAAGTGTTAACAGTCATATTGGTCAATAGATCCAAATAGAACAAGAAAAGGAATAGAGATCAACATATTTTAATTAGTCTATAGAAGAGACTGACATATTAAAAAACAATAATGCATTTCGTTTACACAAAACATAAAAACAATTAATGACGAACACCATTTTTCCTAACCAAGAAAACCAAAACTGTTATTGACATGTTTAAACAGTTGAGTGAGGTTAGTATACGTGTGATATTGGCATTGCATATATCCACAATTGCTATTTTATTAGTCCTTGACTCTGTCGACACAGAGGAATGTGTTTCTGGGTATCAGCAGGTGTGACTTGAGAACAAACACTCTCTAGCTGGCTTAGTCTGACATGAGACATGTGCTGAACCCGTCTTCAGGACAATGGATTATAGGGACGCAGCAAAATGATGCAGCTTTCAATTTCTTTATAGCAGTGTAGGGCGTCGGAAATGGTGACCTTGGACCAAATTCGAGAAACTGTGCGGACTCACAGTTGAACAAAAAGCGTGAATAAGCGTTCCAAGGGCGTAGAATCTTGCTTCCAGTGCCATGAGTGCTGTGACTGCGAGAAGCTAACGGTAGTCATAGGAACCCCTTTTCTTGTTCTATTTGGATCTATTGACCAATATGACTGTTAACACTTAACGCAACCAAGCACACCTAGCAGGTGTAAGGGCGGGTAGCTGTACTCAGTGGCATTCCTGTTGATAGATGGTTCACATGCAGGACAGTGATCTCAGAGGAAGATTGATGTGTTACATTTATTAGCTGTTGTAAATACCTCTGGAGTTTTCCAGTCAGAGTGGGAACGAGGGTGGGGGCCATGTGCTATGCGCGCTGTACTATCGCAGTGAGGCCTGGTCATCAAGATGGAGTCGAAAGGGGGTACATGTTAGAACACCTACCTGTGCGGGGCGACGGGGCTCTAGGGGGCGTGCTGGTTCCTGGCAGTTGTACCCACGTCTCAGGTTGTGGAGACGACGCACCGCTCTGGGCCCATTCCCCCGGCGGATTTTCTCTGTCCTGACCCGTGTAGGGCACGGGTGCCGTTCACGTAGCTGTTCGAGCGAGTTTGCGTTCCAAGACTCGTTCGCGCGGCGGCACCCATTCGCGCATGCACATTGCAGCGCGGTTCAAGCCTCGGTTTCACACAGGACCGTTACTTAAGCGATCCGATTTTGTTTTTCATCGCGTCTCAACGCGGTTGGTTCCCTTCCGCTCCGCTTCCCTGGTTCTGTGGTTCTTGGGTCCTGATCCTGGTCCTGGGCTGGGTCCTTTCCTGCTCCTCCTCTAGTCAGGCTGCCCTCTTCCCCTTCCCTTACCTGTTCTCCTGAGTTCTCTGGTCTTTTCCCCCTGGTCCCCCTTCCTGCTCCTTTTCGAATTGCCTGAGTTGCCCGCCTCCTGCTGGGGTTCCTGTGGTCCTGGTCCGCTTCTCTGGCTTCTGTGGATCCCTGTTCTTCATCCTGCATTGGTACCTTGGACTCTCTGCTTACCTGCACCGGTACCTTAGACTCATTGTTTACCTGCATTGGTACCTTGGACACTCTGCTTACCTGTACTGGCTACCTTGAACCTTCACCATCCTGGATAGCTGCTTGGGATACTTTGCCAGTATTTGCCAGTAACATCTACGACCTTCCCAATCAGTGCTTGCACTGTTCTGGCGCCACGTTAATATTGGGAAGTGTCATTCGTGGCGTCAGGAGCTGGCCCCAGTTCAATCCTGTATTACAGGACGGGTCCGGGGTCGGTTCTTTGCGTCACTTCTCTTCATTAGCGAAAGACTTCATCAGCTACTTGTCTACATCTACCACGACCTGGCTACCTCGGCACGCAAGACTCCTGGAGATACAGGTACGCCTCGTCCTCGGGACGCACAACTTAACAGTACAAAAATGGATGCCCCGTGTCCTGCTCAGTGGTCCCATCTACGCGAATGTCAACCAAAGTTAACATCACATAAGGGCAAGGGATGAACCCACTGCTGGAGGCACTTGGTCCGAGTTTCTACTAAGAAGTAAAGGATGAGAGGGGCCTGATGTCCCCTCGCTGCCACACACTTGCCTGCACGCCCACTGGCCCATCCATCCACCTACCCCCCCCCCCTATCAAAGGCATTTCGCACCCGTGGATGAGCGTTGCCATGGTGTGCTGTCAGGGGCGAGAACGGCCAAGGTGCCAAACACCATGTACACTTCAAAAGGTATCCCACGCCAAAGGGGCAATCGCTCACATGGCCTCCTCAGACCCCGTGTCCCCAGGCAGGCCGCCCCCCTGCAATCCACATAAGTGTGTCTCCATTCAGCAGTCTTCCTGTGCCTTGTCTGCACGCCCACCGGCCCATCCATCCACCCCCCTCCCCTATCAAAGGCATTTCGCACCCGTGGATGAGTGCTGCCATGGTGTGCTGTCGGGGGCGATAACGGCCAATGTGCCAAACACCATGTACACTTCAAAAGGTATCCCACGCCAAAGGGGCAATCGCTCACATGGCCTCCTCAGACCACGTGTCTCCAGGCAGGCCTCCCCTGACGCTGGCCGCCCCCCTGCAAACCGCATAATACCACGACATACACACGTCATTCATTCACAAACACACCCTGTTTCTAATACTTTATAAACCACTTGCTATGTCTCATGAGAACATCTTTGTGCTTTGCAAGTCAACTCCTGAACATTCTATCTGAGAAGCACTGAGATCTATGCTAATCTGCTCATCGTCGTGCCATCTGTGACCGCTTCGAGCAAACTCGTCAGTGTGCTACCTGTGGCCATCTACCTGTTCTCCTGCAACATACTGCTCGGCCTGCTGAATCCAACTGTTTGTTGGTCAAGGTAAGGCCATGTATCCTAGTCATATTTTGGTCATTTTTAAATTTCTATCTATTTGCGATTACAGTACCCAATAGTGGTATGTTCATTTGGCTCATTGCTATTGACTTGAGTTTCAATTTTTATGCTATCAATAGATCTATTTATTTTCATCTGTGTCAATTGTCATCGATTGCATCCTCCGGGGGTCCAGTCTATAATGTAAGCATGTTTCCTTCTCGTGCAAGACAGAACATCCAAGGGACGAGTCACATGTTCAGAGTTTAGTCACATCATTTACAAATTTCTGCAACTTATGCAAACACTATGCAAACACTAAGCCGCACATGATGGTATAGTTCCGGCGAGTAAAACAAACTTTGCATTGAACATTGTATGGTTCATTTACTTTTGTATCACATTTTTATTCATCAAGATTGTTTAATAATGTCGATATTTACTTTTCAGAATTCTCAACAATACCTGCCTGTTCGATTAGCGGTTGTCCTTCGAAGACCCATGCTAAATCTGAAGGCACTACACTACAATTCATGTATTCCCGAAAACTGTTGATCGAATAAGAGAATGGGTCAGACATTGTGGATATCCACTGCATGAGCTTGAAAGTAGAGTCCAACAAGTCTTTGAGGACAAGAGGGGTGATCGATACCGCATCTGCAGCCGGCACTTTCCCTCGAACATGTACGCCACATCTTGGGTAACAAAGAAGAATAAACGGCGAACGACACAAATTGTTCGCAAACGCTATTCCCACTCTATTCGTCCACATTCTGCCACTGGTGAGTCGAGTGTCCGTTTTCAGCTTTAGGCCTTGCGGTAGTGTGTAGGTAGCCGAATGGATTAATTGATATTTTAGGTTTTGTTTCCAATTTGTAATACTTTCGACATTGATATGAGTGTATAGCTTTTTGAATAATGACATTTATCAATATATTATTTTTAGATTTCATAACCCACCAACGAAATCTATATATGGGCACAGGGAACTGTGCTATATTGCGCATTTTCAAATGCATTACTCACGTATTCTGTCTCCTTACATGGCAATTTTAAATATTGGCATTTCATTATCAAACAATAATTTACCTTTACAACTGCTTGACTATCCCTTGAATCTGAAGCAAGAACATTCTACTTCCGTGACGTGCTCGCAGTTATCAACCACTTCTAGCGCGTATCAGGTAATCTTACTTGGCTATTCCGCTACAGACTTGTTTTATGCATGTCAAGTAATAGTTTTTATGTATCGTGTGATTAGTTTACCAATTGTTTGGTTAGTGCTTTCCAATTGATATACATCTTGGTTGTCGTCCCCTGGTTTTTGTTTTCAGTTATAATTAGTGTTATCCATACTAATGCAAGTACTGTCTTTCAGGGAGATGCTGAAGCGTCCACCACATTGACAACAGCCCTAGATGTTCTTCAGCAGCACGAGGTATGGTTACTGACAGCTCCATCGACCGTGATCACCAGGACTGGAACACTTGTACTTTGTTCTACACCATGTTTCATTCGTGGTTAGCCATTGATATGTACCTGTGCGGTCGACCCCAAGTGTGTGTTATGTTTTCAATATTGTAATCCTTACTAATGCAAATACTATGTTTCAGGCAGTTGTTGAAGCGTCAACCCCCGCACTTGATGCAGAGCCTGACATTCAAGTAATTCCAGGGGAAGTGGAAGCGGGACCATGCGGATACGAATCGGCGCAACAGCTTTCGGAAGTGCGCACTACATTTACAACATCCCTAGATATTCTTCAGCAGCACGAGGTATGGATACTGACAGCTCCATCGAGCGTGATCATATAACGTGATTCCATTTGCTATACTTTCTTCCCTATTAACGCAAGTACTGTGTTTCAGGGAGACGATGGAGCTTCCACTACAATCACAACATCCCATTTAGATGATGCAGATGTAAAGAAATCGGAGAAATAAGTCGATTAAATCGGATCATATTTAAATATTCCTTGATTCTTTTAGACAAAGTATCATTTGTGGTTATCTCTTTATATGTACCTGTGCTGTCGACCCCAAGTGTGTGTATGTTTACAATATTGAAAACCATACTAACGCAAGTACTGTGTTTCAGGGAGTTGCTGATGCATCCTCTCCAATACAATTATTCATGGCAGTCCATGCAGAGCCAGAGGTATGGATACTCACAGTTCCATCGAACTAAGTCATCAGAGCTCAAATACTTGTCGTTTGATTGTTCTACACAATGTTTAAATCGTGTTTAGCTATTGAGATGTACCTGTGTGTTCGTCCTCACGTGTGTTTTATGCTAACAATATTGTGATACATAGTAATGAAAGTACTGTGTTTCAGGGAGTCGATGGAGCCTCAATCCGTGCTGTCTATGCGGATACAGAAAATATAGTCGTTGCAGCGCAACAGGAAGGGAAGAGATGCGGAAACGAATCGGAGCTACAGCGTGCAGATTTTGAAGGTCGAGTCAAAAAAGTTGCAAAGAAAAGAAACAAAAATAAGGTTAGTTACTTTAATTTTAAAATTTGTTTATTGGCATTTATAGTTATGAACATTTTACAATATTACTGGTCAGGTACTTTACTTATAGTATCCGACATATTTACTGCAGTTATGCCTTGTTTTCAAAGTAAAATAACAACGTTCATGCAACAACTTAACTTAACAAATTAACATTAACTGTCTCCTTGCAAGTGGCGGGTGATGGTTGACAGGTTTCCGGGGAGGGCGGGTGTTCTGTCTTCGGGTTAGTGGGAGGAATCGTTCCTGTTATAGTCCGGGGTTGTGGGAGTCTAGTATCGAGTGATCAGTTCGCTTATGTGGATCGAAAGGACAATCAGGTGTGTTGTTCAAGGGGGTTTATCATCGGAGGATCGGAATAGTTTAGCCATGGTGTCTTCCATGCCTCTAGGGCCATGCTCGAGTCTTCAGTGGATCTAGTTATGCTGTCCTCCCAGGCTCTGGTTTCGGCGTTTGCCCATCTTTCCAGGTCCTTACGCCATACTTTATAATTCGGTCCTGCAGGCTTTTTCCAGGCCATAGCGATAGTTCTCTTGGCCGTTATGCACAGCAAGTCCATTAGTATGACAGCATATTTGAGTTTGGCCAGCCTGGGGTAACTGCCTAGGAGGCATTCAGCTGGAGTCTACTTATACCTCGTAACTTCCGCTTCTTCGCAGGTTTGTTTCACTTTTGACCAGAGGTTCTGTGCCTTGTTGCAGTTCCATAGCATGTGGATCAAGTTTGCCCCATCCGCCCCGCACCTATGTGCACTGTGCCTGAGTGGTTTTGTTGAACATTGCTATTTTACTTGGGGTTAAGTAGGTGCGGTATAGTACATTTATCTGTATTAATCGAAATCTCTGGTTCCTAGAGACCTCTTTTGGAAACGACAGTGCTCTGAGCCATTCATTTTCGGTCATCTCCTGTCCCATGTCCGTTTCCCAGCAGGCCCTTAGTATGGCACTATGAGGGTTGGGGGTGTCTGAGTTAGTTACAATCAGTTCCTAACTTTAGAAATTGTTTTGTGCTGGGGACTATTTTATGTTTTTTTCCAGTCAATTGTACTATACTTTATCTTGTGTTTAAACTGAATATTCCTTTTCCAATCTGTCCTCTAGTTACCCGTGGGTGTACAAACTATACATACACAGTCAGTGAAGCGAATGAGAGATGTTGCTTGCCAGACCATTTACACTATGGAGGAACTATTAATTCAGACGCCGCGTGTTGAGACTAGAGATGCTCATGTCCAATGGCCAGAAAATGAAATGAATGTATCCGGAGAATCCAGTAAAGTTGTAATGGACCATTGCTACAGTGCGACTGCAACACCACAAGAAGATGATACTGAATGTATTGAAGATAGCTCTGAAGTAGTCGCAGATCAATTCACACAATCTACACCCACCAAAAAAGCTGTCGACATTGTGTGTTCTCACATCAATGTTGAAGTAACAGATGTTGAAATGACAGAGAATGAACCAGCAGCAGCATTCACTGACGCATCAGAACCTGATATCGGCAATATTTCTTTCAATGCTGCTGATATGTCCTCAACGATGCAGTCCGAAACAAGTGTGATGCCGGATGACAGTCTAATGAAAGAGGGCAAATACATAGTATTCGACAGTTGTTTGATGGATATTATAAGTATGCTGAAATGTGGGCATTCCGTCAGAGGGAAAGTATGTCGGAAGCCATTGATTCATGTGACTCGTCAAATAAAAGGCAGTAACGTCAAAATTAATGCCACCTGTAGATTCAATCATACATTCTCACGGTCTGCACATCCGATGCTGGGGAAACTGCCAGCAGGCAATCTACTGTGTGCAGCTGCATCACTTTTTAGTGGCTCCAGTTTTAGAAAGTTAAAGTCTTTCTTTCAGTTTGTGGGACTCCATTTCATTTCTAAAACGCAGTACTACAGATACCAACGTGATTATCTATTTCCGGCCATTAGTGATGCTTGGAAAATTGAACAATTGTCTCTAGCAAGTACATTCGAAAGCAAACGATTCAGGTTAGCCGGCGATGGACAGTGCGACAGCCCTGGATTTTCTGCCAAGTACTGCACCTACCACTTTCAGGACATGGATAGTAAGAAAATTGTGAGTTCGGTGGGCGGGCAGGTGTCCCAATGTAAATCCTCAGTGGCCATGGAGAAACTAGGATTTATAAAATCAGTGGAATATCTACAATCGAGGGGAATGCACATCGACCTCATAGCCACGGACAGACACGTTTCAATTGCCAAGACAATGAGAGAGCAGTTCCCACATATTAAATATCAGTTTGATGTATGGCATCTTGCTAAATCAATCAATAAGAAAATCTCAGCTGCAGGGAAAAAAAAAGGTTTGGAAAGTATATCACAGTGGTCCCAGTCTATCAGCAACCATCTTTGGTGGAGCTCCAAAACTTGTGAAGGGTCAGTGGAAATCCTACTTGAAAAATGGCGGTCACTGATGCACCACTGTACCAACGTTCACCGCTGGACAGAAAAACTACATTTCCACCAATGAGAACATGGCCCTTTGTCCCCAGAGGAGGCACGGAAGAAGAAGTGGTTGGTTCCATCTTCACCCACACACAAAGCCATTGAGAAGATTGTTTTTCGATAAAACTCTATCAAGAGATTTGAGGGGGCTGACAGAATTCTGTCACACAGGAGGTTTGGAAGTGTTCCACAATATGTGCCTAAAGTACAGGCCAAAGCGCTTGCATTTCAGCATGCAGGGCATGAAATATAGGACTCTACTTGCAGTCTTGGCCCATAACGAGAATGTGTGCCGTGAACAATCTAGAACTACAGGTAATGTAGGGATGCTTCGCTACACTACGGCCTTTGCAAAAAGAAGTAAGCAATGGGTGATCAAACCAGTCTATGAGGAAATGGAGCTCGACTTTGTTAAAGGCCTTATTGTTGCTGTACTCGAGAAGCACAGATAAGGAATTTTGAGTGTTTCTGTGCAGAGTACTGATGCATTGCCACCAAACATTGCCAATGTGCCATGTCCACCCAAAGAAGAACTCGTTGAGAAGTACAAATCCCGGTTTAAATCATTATAATCTGATTGTCTTTTTGTAAAATAATGTTATTGTACAGTGTACATACAAAGTATGCAAACCCTAACCCCTACCTTCACCATCCTGGGTGGCGAACAACCTGGGTGTCATCTTTGACTTCTCTCTCTATTCACCTCATATCGCTGACCTTGTCAATATGTGTATGTATATATTTTTGTTGATGTAACTAAGTTTCACAATCTCATGTAAATGCTGCGCACTGTTTACCGAGGGGAGGCTTGCGTATTGCAAATAATAAAACAAACAATAAATTGGGGGCCTTAGAACGCGCCAAGCGAGCCATTGCAGATGGGAGAGAAGCCAGTTCGCATTTGCACATTGAGGCCCAGTACATAGATAGATTCGAAAATTCAAGTTCTCACAGATGGCTTTACTACGGGATGTTGCAAAGTAAGAATGTATGCTCATTTCGAGTGAAGGTCAGCGGCTTTGATTTTCAGCTCGCGGCCTGAAGAGGCCCACAACTCGCACTGGCAGAATAAGGTTCTATTGGTTTTTGACCTTGAGAGACAGGGACCATGCCGAAAGGACTTCATTTGAAGGAGGTGGGCAATAACGTAAGAGACGATAAGGCAGAAAATTCGGAAACTAGACCGAGTTTCATGTTAGTTCAGTATACGAAAAAATCGTTGTCACGAGCACAGTGGGATTTACGGACTGCATTACGCAGAGACACAATGGAAATTGCAAATATAATGTAAGTAACTCTTTAGATGCTATTATACCGGAATGAAGAATTAATGAATGGATGAATGAATGAATGAAGAGCAAGTAAAACGTTTGTGGGATCGTCTTTGTACCGGGCACATGGGCATGCAGGTCCACATTCCACACGCATGTAGACAGTCGTTTCTCATTGTGTGTTAACCTCGATTTTTTTCGTTAGTTTTAGCATTGATTTTAGAGCCGAACATTCTCCAGTGCACTATCCTTGCAAGCAAATAGTTTCTGATCGGCCGTAATAAATAAAATGAATAATACTAATAAAGATCGGCTGGCGAGACTATTTATAATTTTTATGTTTTCAAAACAGGTATATCCTTCCCTACTGCTACTGCCACCAGATTCAGACCCCTGCAGATGGTTTTTTCAACCGCCAGCTGCAGCTTCTCGTAAACAACTGCACCACTTTGACGATCTTATGGGACGATCGCCAAGGGCCCATATGCCCTTACGCGGTACTAGCGGCTAGAAGCAACATATTAACCTTTATGCTGGCCTAGTGGCCTAGTGCATAGTTGATGGAACAGCCTTGCGGTTCACCGTGCGACCAAAGTGCTCCTTTTAACGAAAACCAACACCCTGTGTACTATAAAGGAACAGCGCGTGACTCACGATAAAACGGAACAGCATTTGCGGATAGAGAGAAAAGAAAAAAAATCACATTCCGATTTAATATGCCAATTGATGAATATTCTCTAAACATTTAATGTCAAATAAATGTACTTTACCAAATGTACCGTGTTGCTGTTTGATTTTAAAGTACAGTTTCATATTCCGAATTGTGGCGCGCTGTGTTGTGAGTTGATCTGTGTTGGTTTCCGGGTTCTGTGTGAAGTCGCGTACAAGACGACTGGGCGCGTTTGCCTACGCAGCACAGTAACGTCACGGAGAGAGGCGGGGAATATGAATGTTTTGATAATGTCACGCTCAGGGGCGGGGGATATGATTTAGTGCCGCAAAAGCAGGTCAGCCAGGGCGATGGGGCAAGTGATAGGATTATCACAAAATGGCAGCGCCCTGGTGCCTGTTTTCGCGTGCGTTTAATGGACGAAAACTCGGGTAAGGTCCATAGGAAATTTTTCTAAAATCGTGCGACTTAGGCTTAAAAACACATGGCCGACCGGTAGGGACAATAAAAAATTTGGCCGAACCATTCCTTTAACATAGTGCTCTTGATACTGAAGGATGTCACTCCATTTATAACCCGGGAGTCCACATAGATATAATCAAGAATTGCTTGTTGGGACTCTGTGTGCCATGTCATGCAGGATGGTATGTCACCCGAAAAACTACCATTTAACATTGTATATGATCTTTCGGCCATAAGTATTAGCCATCTTCGTTCATTAACTGTAAGCTTTGTGGAATCCTGGGTTAATAGATGAAGATTTAAATCTCCCAATATGAGAATGTGATCTATCGCGGTATCCATTAGGAGTGTGTCTAAAATGCCATTGAGTTGATCAAAGAACATATTAGAGGTTAGGTGTGTTTTCCCCCAATATATATTTTTTATGGCAATGGTTAGACTGCCTCTTTGTATCTTGACAACTTGCATGCAGGGTGAATGAGAGTCATATGGTTGAATTTTAAATTGTTTGTCCTTCTTGAAGGCCATCAAGAGGCCAGCCATCGGACGCCCATGTGTCTGAGATATGGCAGGGACAGTTACTATGTTATACAAGAAGCCAAGTTTCCTGGAACACGATTATATCATATCTAGTTAGTTCATCAGATCTAGAATTGATGAAGAGCCTGTGGCCTCGCGTGTTCCAGGATAGTAACATGATTACAGAATCTTGTGTGAGTTGTTATGATCTTTGTTTGTGAGCTTGGGTGAGCCATTTGTCATGTAACTCAATTCTCTGGCCTAGCTTAGGCTGTAGACCGGAGGAATCGCCGTAGGTTCTCAACCTGCTTGGTTCTTGTGCTGTTTCGGGGCCTTTGTTTAGAGGCATATCTTGGTTCAGGGTGTAGCCCAGATTATAAAGGGCCATCTTCGCTTGCCAGAGAGTATTTAAAACCACTTTTGATTGTAGGTATAATCTCACCTCACCTAGATCGCCATGATCTATAAATTCGATCAAGTCGATATCTGTCGATGTTAGATCATCTAAGGAAGGTATTTCTAAACATTTGTTTAAAATGCTGGTTCGATTCAAGTCGTATTTTAAATACGGATGATTTCTGCATTTTAAAGTGAGTCGATAGCGATTTTTATATAAATCCCATTTCTTTTTTACAGAAGCAGTTGTATATCCTGTTTTTGTGGGTGCGGAAGATACATATGTTAATGACCCACTATGATTTTTATTATCCCCTGACTTTTATGCAATGCCTCTAGCTCCTTGTTGGGAGGTGGAAGGGCCTTGCAAAAGCAAATTCAGGTTCGGATAGACTGGCTGTTTACTCCTCTTGTTTGAGGCAATTTGTGATGACTCCTGTTTTTGATTTACATACAGAGTAATGGACGATCTTATTTCATCCCTTAATTCTTGAATAGCAATATTCGATGTTGATAGTTTTTCAGGTTGAATACTTTCCTTTATTGATGGCTGATCATTTGGCTTAATTGCAATATTGACAGGAGGAATCAATAGAGGTGCAACAGCAGCTAAGGCTGCCAAGTCATCTAGAGGTTTATAACTTGATGGTTGAACCTCTTGTATTTTAAAGTTCGTTGTTTTCTTCTTATTGGTATTTTTACTTATGGCCGCTGATACAATTTTCACGAACTTCCTTGTTTTAGAGGAGTTTTTCAATTGTTTTTTTTTTAACTGAGTGACTGGTTTCTTCAACAGTGTTTTTGATGGATTCTCCCTTGGACCTAATTTATTCACATTATTAGCAAATGAATTGAAGGAAACATATGGTTTCATTAATGTAGAAACCGGCACAGAACTCTTTTTGGTATGAGGCTGAGCTTGAGTAGACATGTTTATCGTGTCTCCTTTAGCTAACTCTCTTGTCTTGGTATCAACGACATTTACCTGAGCGGTTGGAATTTGAATCACTTGTGAGTCTAACGCGACTAATTCAATTTTAGGCATCACTGTGATTTGATGGTTATTTCCCTCGACTAGTTGTTCGGCCTTATCATGTAGGCAGTCTGGTTTACTTGATTCCTTAGCCTGTCTATGTTGGTCTGTCGGCGAGAGTAGTTCTACAGCGGTTGGACTGTCATGCTGATTTTGCAAATTCTTTTTGTTGCAAGGATTTTTTATCTCATTAATTAATTGCAACAATACGGATGTTTATTTGAAAAAATTCTCATGTATAGATTCATGTAGTTTGACGGGATGTTTTGTCTCATTAAGTAGCTGCATCAACAAGGCTGTTGGTTTGTTCATCTTCTCATCAGGATATTCATACAGTCTAGCTACCGAGAGAAGCGCAGTGTTCATGGCCGCTAGCGTATTGTTTAAAGCGGACGCCTCAGGGAACGAAAATCGCTGGTGCTGTTGATTATGTAGTTGGTCACGAATGAAATAAGGTTGTTCTTTGACCATTTCATTGAATTTAGTCCGCTGAGGTGTTGGAGCCACAAAAGACAATGGGGGTCATTACGAGTTGGGTCCGGGTCTGGGACCGGTCTGGCTGAATGGGGACTTACCGGGTCATTCCGACCTTGGAGGACCCGGTAAGTCCCCATTCAGTAAACTATTCCCCATTCCCATTGAGCCCCGATAGGGCTCAATGGGAATGGGGAAGGCGCTAATAACGGGCCTGCAAATTGCGGGCCCGTTATTAGCTCCAAGATCTCTTAACGGGACCCGCAGAGAATGGCTGGTCAGACCCGCTAAGGGACCTCGAAATAGGGCGGAAAGGGTTTACCGGCACCGGCATACTTACCGGTGCCTGTAAACCCTTACCTCCCAACTCGTAATGACCCCCAATGATTTACTACTGGACAGGGAGGGAAATTTGTCAAACATTATTGGAGATTTCGACAAATAAAGACCCTTCGTTTGTTGTCCTTCGAATTCATTTGTTGTAGTTGTGTCTCTTTGTATTACCTTTATTACCTTGTTCTCCACATCTCTTTCATCTTGAAGTTGAATTAGATCTCCCGTATTAGAACATATATACATGATGTCTCATCAAGTTCTCCAGTTATTGAAATCGCAATTTCTGTTGAGCCAATACTGTACACAGCGCTGGCTCTTTCGGTGAGGAACTACATGACTCAGTATGGGTGGAGTACTTGCCCGCTCTTTTTTGTGA
Organism: Ambystoma mexicanum; assembly: GCF_040938575.1. Classification (NCBI taxonomy): domain Eukaryota; kingdom Metazoa; phylum Chordata; class Amphibia; order Caudata; family Ambystomatidae; genus Ambystoma; species Ambystoma mexicanum. The sequence continues at coordinate 77,678,766 of NC_090934.1, forward strand.
AGGCCATAATTTGCCTGTATTACAGGCAGAATCAAGCGTAGTATCAGTTACTTCATGGGGAGCATGTACCCTTTGTTTGTCATGTTGGGAGTCTACTTCACTCGCTTCTACCACTTTTTCAAGCGTGTCACAAGGCAGAAGATCTTTAACAGAATGAGCAACGGGTGCCGGCTGTTCAGTTTGATTAGTGACTTGTAGATTTACAACTGCCACATCTACGTCTTTCTCCTCAATTTCACGAGGCAGGCCAACGTTACTAGAATCAGTTTTTGTCATTAGTGATTGATTTTGTAGAAATACATTTGTTACACGCTTTGTGTCTGTAATATAAAAACGCGGATGTCCGCTGACATTGAGATAGAGCGCTGCTTATTCAGAGACTTTTATTCTTTGTGTGCCGGTAATAATGACATTTTTTTTAACTGTGACTCAGTCGGAATAGATTTGTCCTCAAGGGACAGAGGCATGACTGTTTTTAGTGTGTATTTATTCACTGACATAATAGGTATCAAATTATCCAAAGGTTAAAATATACACAAGGCTATCTGCAAGAAGACAAGCCCTCCTTCTTACCCCACAGAAAGATGCAGCCGCTATGCGCTCCTTCGCTCTCCCGCTAGACAGCGAGACAGTTAGTGCAAATACACTTGGCAAATACACTTGAGCAGTGTTCTGGGTAAGTGGGTGGTAGCTTTTCCAAATGAAAGTCCTTGAAGCTGACACGTGGTCACGTGATCTCTCCTCGCGTCACTGGCAACAGTGCTGGATTTGGCCTCCAAGATCCTCATGTGCTCTGTAAACAGCGAGCGTGGGACAGCGAGACAGTTAGTGCAAATGCACGTGAGCAGGGTACGCGTTTCTCGTTCTTTCTCGAAATACACACGAGGGTCCCACAGTCTCTCAGGTTCAGCAGCGAAGGGGTCGGCTTGGTGCCGGGCTAGCGCAGACCCCCATCCCTCTGCTGCCAACTTGTTGAGATGAAACTCCCAGGTAGGCTCGGGGCTACTAGGAGTTCGCAAACCCAGAACTCATGAAAGGCTCAACTCCTTCCCTTGCCAAAAGGACCGCAGGCCCAGACAGACAGCAAGTTCAAACTGCGGTTTATTCCGGCCAAAACAAACAGGGATCAGTACAAGGAACAAGCTCCTGGATGTCTCAGAGATCACTCGCTCGCAGGCCAGTTTTGTAGCGCTATGGCGTAAGCATGACTCACAATTTGGCCCTTCTCCAGCAAACCTGTAGAGCGAGTGGATTGGGCGTTGAGTGGTAGTTCCCCTATAGCAGTCCCGATGGGTTAGTTTACTGGCTCTCCCATGACAGGTGTCAGGCCTGGCCCATCCCCGAAAAATGCTACTTCTACAATGTTGCAGTGTGAGGCTCTGATTGTTGGTTCTTGTCCGTTGCTACCCACACCTAGGGTCCTGCACTGTGATTGGCTAGAGCTGTCACTCCCAGGCCTGGGACCCAAATTGGTTCTCTCCTCGGAGTGTACCTTTTCAAGGTAATAAGACTATGAGAGTGCTCGTTCTCATCATGCAACACTCAGCTTCTTCTGTAGCAACTTTGTTGCAAGCCATTGTCTGGCAGCGTAAGACTGCTCTGCGTTCCCAGCTGCTAGTTTCGGTTCATCATCAGCTCGGCCGGATCATGTGTTCAGAGACCGTGTTTTTGGGCTTTTGGAGCTCTGAATTATTCAGATTTATGAGGAATTATTTGCATTTACTGTGCTGGTGTTACTGCAGTTCAGGGAATGGAATGTCACTTGTATCTTGGTGACCTTGGCAGCAGGCCTTGTCCCACACGTTTGCTCTCCTTTTCGCTCTGAATTCGGCTCAGCCCAGCTTTTACTGAGACGGTCATGGCTTACTGTGATTTCTCAAGCCATGGCATGGCTTCTTATTGTTCATGCTCCTCTATATAATATCTATAAGTTAGTAGGTTCATGGCTCTGTCAGGTCCCGCAGGTGCTCCTGCAGTTCCATAGGGATATTTGCATATAAGCATCTGCAAGCTTTTACACAGGATCTCTTGCTTCCTGCAGGTTCTGCGTTGTACGGGAAAGCTAATGACAAAATAATAACCATGAAGACAGTATGTATATGTCTCTGTCCTCTAACTCATAGAACTGCACGGATGTGTTCTTTGTGTATTCGGGTGTGTGGTTGTGTCCCGATGTGTGGATGGCACCTGTGGTTCATGTCGACCGCTGCTATGACGTGATGTCTCTAACGCCGTTATGCATGGCTTCTTGGTGCTTTAGTCGAGACTGTCTATTGAGGAGTCTTTGGTCGCGTCTCGTGGATCCGCATCCACCTTCGGCAATGGTTTCACTGCTCCTCGGCTGTATGGTTGACGACTGAGTGGGTGTCTTTCGGTGTACCTGTCTATCATGGGAGCAGTAGGAATCGATCTGAACTCATACACTCATGGTGCCTTTTGGTTCTTCTTTCGGGTTGTGTGTCTTGTGGGAGGAGGACTAGGGGTACATTTCGACTTTTCCTCTTCAAGATCTAGGGTAGATAGAAAGGTGGCTGCTCCGAGTTTATCAATTAGGTCATCGATGCGTGGTATGGGATAGGCATCAAAGTCCAAAATAGCATTAACTTGTAGAATCTCCAGGAGTGGTCAGATTTAATGACCAGCACAATATTAGAGGACCATGGGCTTGAAGAAGGCTCGACAATATTGGCGTTCAACATTTTGTTGACTTCCTCAATCACTATCTGTTTAAGGGCTTCTGGTAATCTGTAAGGTTTTAAATGAACCACTTTACCTAATGTAATGGTATGTGCCTTTTACTCATCCAGGTTTTTCTGAGAATACATTGGGAAACAAGTCCACTACATCTTTTAGATGTTCTTGTTGTTAGAAAGACAACACGGGAGGAATAAAGGTACCGTTATCTATTTCTTCATGAACCAGACAGGCTACTACTTTGGCATGGGTGTCTGATGGTTTCTCCTTCCACTCTTTCAAGAGAATTACGTGATACAAATGAACCTTCTGTGTTCTGTCCAGTTGGGCTACTTTATAAGTACAGGATCCCGTTTGTTTTATTATCTCATACGGTCCGTGCCACTTGGAGACAAGTATGTTTTCTTTTTTTTTAAAACTTTGTTTATTGATGGTCATGTCGATATTCACACAATACCTCTAGTGAACCGACTCCAGTTTCTGCAGTTAGCCTACGAGATACCTTTTGCTGGACACTTAAGTTTTAAGAAGACCAAGGAAAGGCTCTCTCTTTACTTCTACTGGCCTAAGCTGGGTTCAGAAGTAGACAAATTCTGCAGGAGCTGCCACACTTGCCAAACCTCTGGCAAGAGTGGAGCCAATAATGTGGCACCCTTGGTGCCTCTCCCAGTGGTGGGAGTCCCTTTTGAGAGGGTTGGGATTGACATTGTTGGTCCTCTTGACCCTCCCACATCTTCAGGCAACAGGTTTATCCTGGTTGTAGTGGATCATGCCACTAGGTATCCTGAAGCAATACCTATGAGGACTGTTACAGCTCCGGCTGTGGCTAAGGCCCTACTTGGTATTTTTACCAGAGTAGGTTTTCCTAAGGAGGTGATATCTGACAGGGGATCAAATTGTATGTCCCACTACATGCAAGCCATGTGGAAAACCTGTGGCGTCACCTGCAAGTTCTCAACTGCCTACCATCCCCAAACCAATGGATTGGTGGAGAGGTTTAACAGAACTATGAAGAGCATGATAGGTGCTTTAGAAGAACCCCTTAAAAGAAAGTGGGACCTTCTACTGCCAGGAGAGGTGAACTATCTGGTGGACGTAGGCAATCCTAAGGAGGCTCCTACAGTCTTTCACAACAACCGTTTGAAGGCTTATGTCTCTAGACCTGATATAGGAGCTCTGCTTCTAGCTTCAGCTCAGGAGGAGGAGGAGAGTGAACCTCTGGCTGACCTCCTCAGAGGCTTACCTTTAGATGAGCAAGTGGATGGAGTTAATCTCTCTTCCAGTCTCACATCTGACCAGCAGGATAAGTGCAAATTACTGTTAAATCAGTTTGCCTCCCTGTTCTCACTTTCACCAGGCTTGACCCCTTCGGGCCAGCATGACATACTCACTGGTGACTGTTTGCCTGTCAAAAGCAGGGGGTACAGAATGTCAGACATTGTAAGAACCCATATAAGGAATGAGGTCAACAAGAAGCTTGATCTCGGTGTTATAGAGCCCTCTACTAGCCCACGGTCTAGCCAAGTTGTGCTTGTACCAAAGGCAGGATCCAAGGAGTTGAGATTCTGCGTGGACTATAGAGCTCTAAATGCAGTCACAAAGACTGATGCCCATCCTTTGCCTAGGACAGATGAGCTGGTGGACAAACTTGGTGCAGCCAAGTACCTCAGAACATTTGACCTAACATCCGGATATTGGCAAATAGCCCTGACAGACCATGCCAATGAGAAAACTGCATTCTCCACCCCAGCTTGTCTCTACCAATTCAAGGTAATGCCTTTTGGACTAAAGAATGCACCTGCTACATTTCAGAGGATGGTCAATCAAGTTCTGGATGGGATGTAGGACTTCTGCATGGCATACTTGGATGACATTGCAGTGTTCAGCCCTACATGGAAAGAACATATTGAACATCTAGGATATGTATTGCAGGCTCTGGAACAGGCCCATCCGCCCATAAAGGCAAGCAAATGGTAAATAGGTCAGAGTGCAGTGGTCTACCTTGGACATGAGATAGGAGGAGGTGAAATAAGGCCATTGCCTAGCAAAGTACAAACTGTACAAAATTGGGCCACCCCTACTACTCAAACCCAAGTGAGAGCCTTCTTAGGTCTCACTGGGTATTACAGGAACCTCATAGAGAAATATGGTGCAATCAAGCCTTTGAAGGTCTGAAGAAAGCCCTTTGTCAAGCTCCAGTCCTAAGAGCTCCTGACTACCACCAACCCTACATTGTACAAACTGATGCTTCTAATGTAGGGATAGAACGTGAATGTTTTGCTATTGTGTGGTCACTGAAGAGGTTTAGACCATACTTGTATGGATCTACCTTCATCATTCAGACTGACCACCAACCCTTGAGATGACTGATGCAAATGAAAGGAAAAAACCCAAGGTTACTCAGATGGTCAATCTGCCTGCAAGGATTTGATTTTTCCATTGAGCACAGCTCAGGAGGTCACCACCAAAATGCTCATGGTCTCTCTGGGATGTTTATAACCGACAATATGTATGAGAACCACCCAGGAGTGGATTAAATCCTCCTATCCCTTAGTCTGGGGAGGGGGGCGAGTGTTAGGGAGAATTCTCATTCAATGGCTAATTTCCCTTACCTAGTGAGTCCCTCAGCAGCTTTGCTGGATCTCTGGAGTTATTCTTTTTCACTTGGTAAGAGTGTGAGCTTTTCCCCACTCTTACCCATGTTTTGCCATGTGTATTTCATCTGCTTTTGTGATTGTGGGCTCTGGAGGACACCACTTCAGTAGCCCCCTTCTTTTGTGTGTTACACAGCACGTGCACTGCAGCGACACAGGGTTGTCTTTTAGACTTCCCACCGACTCCATTTATGGGGCTGACTACTGTCCCCCAGAAAAGGGTAAAGTTGCCATTAACTTTACATAGTCCTTTAACCACAGATCCACTACACCCCATCTTACATGGAGTATTGGAAAGGGTTACTTCTTAGCTCTTTTTATCTGTACCTCCTAGAGCATTGTTTCGCTCTTATAACATTTAGACGTGGCTGGTGGCAGTGGTATCTACCCTAACTTTTCTACCGCGTTTATACTATATAAACGTGGTATTGTTTTAGGCTATTATATTAGCCCCGAACATAAACCCGCTTGGCCAAATACTTTTTCTTTTGGCTCTGGTTGGGTTTATTCGCCATTTCTTTTTGTTAAAGTCCTTCTTGTGTTTTACTTTGCGCGGCAAACCAGGTTTGCCTTCTTTGTTCACTGTCTTTAGGCGGGCTTCTGCCAAGAAGCCCTCCTCTAGGCCCCTGGGTGTCTAGGTGGGCTGAATGTGAGGGAGGGGTGTAGTCACCGCCTGCACAGGGTATCCTAGGAAACCAAAGTTGTACTTTGCCATGATTGGCTGAGGTGGTTGTCCGGGCTGGACAACCCCCCTGCTGTGTGATTGACAGCCAGGCTGTGTGAATGGGGGATTTTCGCGTAAAAGGCAGGACTCTTGGACTGGAAGTCAGAGTCGCCACTGGAACTACAAGGAACCGAAGAGAAGCGGAGAAGAAGACGGCTGCTGGAACTATCCCGTCCCGGTGTAGCCCTGTTGCAGTCCTGAGCTATCTACCCTTCGACGACCAGAGAAGATCCATTCCGGAGTCTTCTTCCCTTGAGCCTGGTGGAACCAGCTCATCTTCTACAGCCAGAGGATCCTCTTCTTGGGCAAAATTGCTACACATCGCTGTAGTGGTCTGGATAGCCATCTGAAGAGCCTCTCCTGTTTTTAAGGCGCGTATCTTTTATTCACGCTGCTGGCTTCATCCCTGTGTGGTGCAGACCCCTCTAGACGTCCTCCTTCTTGCCGAAGCTCCAGGAACCGTGGGTCTGCAGGAAACTACCAGGAACAACCGCCGTGGCACCAGCTTCTTCCTTGAATAAGGTACTGTGTTCTGCTTTGAGGAACTAGGGTGAATCCCTTTTCTCCTCTTCCAAGGTTTGCCCTTATCTTCCCTTCTTATAACTTTTGCTTCCTCTATTGACAATATCTAAGTACTCCTGGCTACGTTCAATCTTGAACTGTCCGACTATGTGATCCTCGACAACAGGGACCTGGTTCCACTTGACACTGACTCCGGCCTATTGACTCTTGAATTTCTGTCAACGAGTGTTCTCTGATTCTGTCTTCCCTGACAAAAGTATTGCCTATGATTTTTGCCCCCAACACGCTCTGGTTAACTCAGGTGCTAAGTGTATTTTTGCCCCGGTAAAATTTCTTGCCACGGATACGCGTATCTTTAGTAAGACCGAACTGTCATTACTGCCAAATAGTGTTCGCATATGTATTCCCGGTAACGTCTTTTGTTTCACAACACCGGTCCGTTAAAACATAGGGTACTTACCTTGAGTTATACTGTACCAAGTGAATTGGTTGGTTGTAGTGTATTTTACGTGTGGTTTTGAATTAATAGAAGTGTTGTGTTTATAACAAATGGTTTAAAAATAAATGTACTTATATTTTGTACCTGAAACCTTGAGTCAATGTTTGCTTGAGTCACAGTAATTGTGGTCCCTTTGTGTAATCTCTGCTACTGCTCTTATACTCTTGAGATAAACTTGGCTGCTCCACTACAGCTACCAATTTAACATAGTAGTACAGGCTTACACTAAAGGTGAACTTGTATTACCACTTGTAGTCTTAATTGTGTGTAGTGGTCCCTAAGGGCACTGCACAGGATTCTGTCTAACAAGTATGTGTCCATCCATCCCCTGTACCTCTATAATTATTTGTCTGGGGGACTCATTCTTGTACACCCAGGATAATAATCTGCCTGGTTTATCTCCTTCCGCGTGCTGCATATTTTTTGTAGTTCAGGTTGCATAATCTCTCCCAGTGATCCCTGCAATCTTTTTGTAGTTGCTGTATGGTCCCAGCCTCCTCTAGGGAATGCTTGACTTCCTGCATTATTGTCTCTAATCTTCTTTCTGACTCGTGCAACTCTTGTGTTATTCCACCTTGTAGGCCTTTAGATTTAGATATTGCCGCCCGCCTCACTACCACCTTAAATGCCTTCCATAGTGTACCAGCCGATTACACACTCCCGGTCTTGTGTTTGAAATATTCCCTTATATCCTTCCTCAAATCCTCCCTGGATACTGTGTCTTTCAATGCTTCAGCTCTAAGCCTCCATGTCGGGATTCTCGTCCTTGGTGGCGAGTACTGCCATGTTATAATCAACGGTGCATGGTCTGAGAGGACCCTCGCCTTGTATTCCGACTTCACTAGTTCTCTCGTCAACTTTGGTGCAGCAAATATGTAGTCTACAGAGTGTGCAGATTTTGTGGGGCAGAGTAGTGGGAGTATTCCCTGTCTCGTGGGTTGTGCATTCTCCATATGTCCACGAATCGAAAATCACTTATCAGGGTCCTCAAAGCCTTAGCTACCGGGGTGGGCCTCTCAATCCTCTCATCTGAGCTGTAGAACTTGGGATGCAGCGTGTAGTTAAAGTCCCCTCCCCATATAACTGCCCCTTCGATATACGGACTGATCTTACTATATAGGATTTTGAAATATCTAGTGGCGTCCTGGTTCGGGACGTACGTGTTAATGATGCTTAGCTCCCTATTTTCTACTAGCCCTCTTATTTTTATTTTTTTAAAACAATTTTATTAATTTTAATCAAACAAAACAACAATACAACCAAACACGCAGTGCATTTTGCAACAAAATAATCATATTAATTCTTAATCTTGGTCACTGCTTCCCCCCCTCCCACTCCCCTTCATGAGCCGGTCTGTTCATTCGTCTCTGTATCCGCCGCATGCGGCGGGGTCTTGCTTCCTATAGATTCTGTCCAATCTTGTATTACTCCAAACAATTCCGCTATTAATGATTTCCATGCCATCAGGGTCCCTGTATCTTCCTCCCCCCCCCTATAGTGTTCGACTCTTGCCATACCATCGTTTCCGCCTCTGCCCATTTCTGTAACTCCTTCCACCACATCTCCACCCGTGGCCTGTGACAAGACTTCCATCCCATGGCAATCCTTCGTTTAGCAAGCACATATGCCAGATCCTTCAGTTTACCGACATACTTAAGTTTTGATGATCTGGGGAACCCTCCCAGCAAACAGGCCCAAGCTGTATCTATGATTAACGTGACCCCTTTCTCGGCTAGCTTTCGTACTAGCCCTCTTATTAACACCATCCTTCCGTCTGGCTCTATAGTAGATTGCAATAGCTTAAAGGGGACATATGGCGCTATCCACGTAATAACTCTTCTGGCGTATGCCGAATATGTTGCTCCTATGGCGGTCCATCTCCATTTCCTCCCCACCACCTCCTGTTTATCTTTGGTCAAGTGAGTTTCCTGTAATAAGGCAATATCATTCTACTGTCTCATCAGATATGTCATGACCTTATTTCGCTTCAGATAGTTGTTGAGCTCCCTGACATTCCATGTCACTATCTTAAGGTCCCCCATCTCATCCATATCCCACTCCGCTTGTGTCCCCCCTTATCTTACGCTCCACATCAGTGATTTCTAGTTGTTGGCTCGCCCTTTAATAGGGCCCCAAAACTCCCTCTCCCCTAACCCCTCAACTCCCGTAACCACCTCCCATCCCTTAACTTGTACTATCCCACCCCCCACCCCAACTCCCTTCCCAACCAACCCCAACTGTTGCCCAGATCCATCCCTGGATCTCAGGCTATCCCGCGTCTAGCCCTTTCTCAGTAATACCATTACTCGAAGCTCAGCAGGGGGCTACCGGTCTAACAGTATCCCAACTAAAAACCTATGGGGGATGATAGTGTGTCTCCCGGTGCTGCTGATCTAATGCAGCTCCTGTACGCCCGCATTAAACAAATAATAAGCCATACAGTTTATCTCTTTTATCGTCATATAATGCTCACTCCCATTAACCTCGTTATCTGCTGTGTTATAGTCAAGTCCGAAAGTCAATTATTCTCACAACATAACAGCCCCGGAAACCCCTGGTTCACTTATCTGACCTGCTCTCCGTCTGGTCATCTGCTGTTGCTGGACAGTTCTGTGCATCCAACCACTCTGTCGCATCCTTCGGGGTCTAAAAAAATAGGGCCGTATTCTTATGGAGTACCTTCAATTTCTCTGGGTACAGCAACATGTACCTGTACCCCGCTACATGTAGCCTCCTTTTGATCGCTCTGTAGTGTAGTCGCCGTCTCTTTACCAAGAAGGTGTAGTTAGGGTACGCTGTGATGGACGCATACGCTCTATGTATTGTTCCCCCTTTCCGGAAGTGCTCCAAGGTCTTCTCCCTGTCTCTGTAATTCAATATCTTGGTGATGATCGGCCGTGGGGGGGGACCCTGGCGGTGGCTCCGAACCTGTGCTCTGTGGCTCTCTCCACTGCGAACCCCTAGGTGAGCGCTCCTCCCTTAATCTTAATTTCCTGTAACAACATAGTTTCAATATAGTTGGTCGGGTCTGAGCCTTCCTCTCCCCCCGGGAGCCACACGATTCGCACATTGTTTCTGCATACTCGCCCTTCTGCTTCTTCTGCTCTGTTCTCTAGATTGTGCACCTACTGCCGCAGTGTATGGACTTCTGCGGCGTTCGCTGTGCAGGTGGCCATATTGGCCTTCACCTCCGTCTCCAGTCCACTCGTACGTTCCGCTAGCGCCTCACGTCTTGCCGCAGCAAGTTGATGTCCATTTTCACTGTATCTATCTTGGCTTCCAGTGCGGTCTTTAATTCGCCCATTGCTGCATCAAGCTTGGCCTCTCCTGATACTTTCAAGTCTGCGATCGCATCCAGGATCTGTTGGTCATTGCGCGCTGGGGGTGCTTTGCCCTGCGTGTTTTGCCCCTTGTTCTTAACAACCTCCGTAGTCTGAGGAGATTTGGCAAACTCTTCTATCGTTGGCTGCTTGTCACTACCACCAGTCCTCCAGCACATGCAGCCCTGTAGTCCACTCGCATACATGCCCCGGGGCACCCCCATTGGGTTTATAAATTACCACAACACTTATGGAGCCCCAGCACAGCCAATTCAAGGGGAATCCGGAGAGAACCCAGCTGGACTCAATCATGGCGCACCTGGCGCCAAATGCATTACACTCCACAGGGCAGGTCACCCAACATGGAGGAGAATCAGCCCTGAACGTTATTGTAAGCTGCAGACTAGTCTCTGGATGTGGCTGGCTATATAAGCCACACCCAGTAATGCAACTTCGCTTTGCGTTGCTCTGCCCATAGCAGCATAACGCTTGTCGTGTGCCAGCCCCAGGAGAAGCTACAACCCGGATTGCCGTAGCCAGCCTCAGCAACTCCGAGCTACGCGTAATACCTACCTAGTCAGCAGGTCCTGCATTGAACTTCTTCAGCAGCGCATCTCCTCCAGTCTTCGGCTCCCGCGGCGTCCTCCCCGGTTCTTCCTCGAGTTCAGCTCGTTCCGCTCCTCACGTGTTTACCAACTTCTGCAACGAGAAGAGAAAGAAAGAGATGCGCATTAAGCTACGAACAAAGAGAAAGACTGAATAAACAGATAAGAAGCGCATAAAGACTGAATAAGCAGATAAGAAGCGCATAAAGACGGAATAAGCGGATAAGAAGTGCATAAAGACTGAATAAGCGGATAAGAAGCGCATAAAGACAGAACACGCGGATAAGAAGCGCATAAAGACTGAATAATAAGAATAGCAAACAGATGCATGCAAAGTGACAGAACACCAGAAGGAAAGGAACAGAGTCAGCAGGCTCTGCAAGCGAGCGTTAAGACAGGATAAGACATCAGTGCACAGACAAAGAGGCAGAAAGCAAAAGACAGCACACGTCAGATAGCCATACAGCCACAGCGGAAGGCAGCCTCAACCTACCACCTTTTGCCACTGTGTGCCACGCAACTCACCACCCAAGTAACCATCCAACTCTACAGCAGGCCTGGGCTTGGAATGCTAACATCAGTGATGTAACTGGTGCCCACAGAACACTTGCGCCCCTGCCAAAGAGTGAGAGCAGGGTGGAGAGCCTACCTTCCACTTATACAAGGTGAGCTACAATCACATGCGGGTTGGACCACTGGGAGGTGGGAGGCGGCAGGGATAAACAGCGGATACCTATAAAATACATTCACCCTGTACACTTGGTCCCAATCTTAGGAGCTGTCATCCCAGAAGAGTCAGACAAGATCCTAGAGTTCCCCCAGCTGCAAAGCACGGAGGTTCTAGGGGCTCTCGCAGAGCTAAGGTGAGCGTAACACTGCTTCCCTTTAGTTTTAATCAGCTTAGTGGCCATTTCCGTGCCAGACGTGGATCTTACGAGATGGGCAGATAGGGCATCTATTCACGGGTGAACAACCCTTCCCTCGTTTGCCCTCCTCTGTGCAGCATGAGTTGTGCGATTGTCTGTACCCTGCAGGGCTTCTCCATGGTGTGCCAATAGGTTGTCTAGTCTGCTGTACAATGCCAACCGCTGCCTCTTGAATTAGTCGCAGCAGGGTCCAGCAGTTCCAACAGGGCGAATCTGCCACCTTGCTCTCTGTGAGGGCCCTGTCTGAGCACCGCCCGACTTCGGGATCCAGCGGGCTGCTCGAACGGTGTCAATCCTCTTAGCATGGGCCATATTCTGGGCTTTTTTATTCAGGGCCAGGTGGTTCCCTACCCCTTCTGAGTGCCTATCCGTGGGGCCCCGTCCCTCCTGTGCAGTGGCCAGGCCCTTGTGACCTCTGCAGTACCTTCTGCTTGCGTTGCCCCGGTTACCGCCGGGTGTGTCGTCTAAAGCCACTCTGCTCTGTTAATGTAAGGCTCGTTGTGCACACATTTGGGGGTTGTCTCTGGCAATGCAATCTACAGAGGCACTATCTTGTAATGCTGCAATGTGGGCTCCTCCACTGGATCAGCGTTCGTGGCGTTGGTGAGCACGAGCCCCTTCTTTTTGGTCTCGTGTTGTCTCCCTCTGTGGTGTCAATACAGTGTCTCCATTGTGGTTGCCGTGTGCAGCTGCAACGTTTTTGTCCTACCCTGCTATCAATGTTCGGCCCTGGTGCTGTACAGCGCGTGCCCCAGTGTTGAAGTTAAAATTGTAGTGTCCTCCTGAATATCCAAGAAGCTCTCTTGAGCCCCTGTTCTGTGGGAGGTCACTTGCCTCAGCCTAATCATGCAAGGGTTGGTTCCTAGTAGGTCCGGGCACGTCGCTGGTGGCAATTCAGTGTCTTGTTTGTTTATGTGGTCTCAATTCGTGGGTGCACAGTGTTTCGCCGGTACTTGCAGCTGGGCCACTCACAGCGTCCTAGTGATCCTCCACTAGTCCGTCCTTTATTACTGCTCTGCCAGCGGTCCTGTCGGTCCGCCTTGCATTGTTAGGTTCCCGTTGCAGGCCTTCGTGTGCCTCTGCACTGCCACTCTCGACACTGTCCAAGTATCGTAAGCCCAGCCGGCATTTATTTCAATAACCTTCTTGCGGATTATGCAGCCGCATTGTTTCGTCACAGTAACAACGTGTCCTCGCTCTCATCCGAGTGTTGTTCAGCCCTCTGCGGCATCCACTCATTCGCGTGTCATTGCCACCGGCTCCCGTGCTTTTTCTATCGCACTACAGCAAGGATGAGAGGCATCCGGCGTGTCCTCACTCCAATCCAGCCAGATCACTCTGTGTCTGGATCTGCTTACACACACCCATTTGTGTGCGCCCTCTAGCTGCTATAAGGGCTTCCTCTTCGCCCACTCTGCCACCAGGCTCCCGCTGCACATCGAGCTGTGCCATATCAAAGGATCACTACTCCTCCTATCTGTTTCAGGTTTACTTTCTCAACTCCGGTCCACTCTCAACATGTCCACAAGCAGCAGTTCCTCCGCCGCCGCTTATCTCCACACTCAATCTCTTTGTCTGTCGCGAGCCGCCATCTTTATCTCTCCGTTCGTGAGCGGCTGCAATCTTCAAAGCCACATTGTACTTGAATCACGGTGGCAATCCGTTCAACTCGCTCTCCTGGTTTGCAGTGCAGTTTCTAACGTCCGCATACTTAGTTTGATCGGTCGTAGGCTTCATTTAGTGTGATGTCTGCACGCATCATTCCAGGATCTGCAGGAGCTCCTCAGGAAACATGTCCTATCCCATGGCCTTGTAGCCACGCCCCCTTCTTCCCCTTGAGTTACCACCCCACCATCTGCTGTTTGGATACTAGCTATAAGTTTGCGGTAGTTTTCAGCCTTTAGCATGTTGGCCAGGGACCTACCAGTTTTGTTACCTTCCCCGTACTTGCCTGCTCTCGCAGGGGCGGCCATGTATTGCAATTCCCTGTCAGCTAATTTGTTAATGTCTGCCAGTGTGTCCTTCTTATGTGTAGTACTGTAATTTTTCTCTTGTTCTTGTATCTGGGACACTACCTGGCTCAATTCCTTCCGAACCAATTTAAGTAACGCTGTGGTTTTGGCCATGAGGATACCCCGAACCCAGGCTTTGAAAGTTTCCCAGAGTGTCGCATGTGTATCAATGGAGCATTTATTTATGTCGAAGAACTCTTCAATCTCAGTATGTAGGGATTCAGACATGCTGGGATATTTAAGAATAGCAGATGGCATCCTCCAGCGCTTAGCGTGTGGGGGGACATCACACAGTTCAAGCACCAGAGAGACCAGGAAGTGATCTGAAAGTGTACAAGGGTAAATATCACAACTCACCAATGCGTTTGAGAGTGAGGTGGTCAGGAGCCAATAGTCGATCCGGGATTCAGAGTCATGTAATATGTGTATTGTTTATCTAATTGGTGGAGTGTTCTCCAAGCATCTATCAGAGGTAACAGTAGCAATATCCGATGAAGGGTTTGAGCCGCTTTCGTGAGTATCCCGGGAGTATCGGACCACCTGTCCAGAGTTGTGTCAAGGATCGTGTTGATGTCCCCTCCCCAGAACACCCGTGTCTCATCCACTGGAAGCAGCATATCTGAAAAGGCCTGGTAGAATTCTCGATCATCTATATTGGGTCCATAAGAATTAACAAGGACAACTGAGTGGCCGGATATTTCTCCCAAACTAGCATGTATCGACCCAATGTATCTATTTTACTATCTGTGTATCGAAAGCCTAATGATGGGTGGATGAGAGTAAGGACTCCCCTTGCCTGTGTGGAATATTCAGTGTAGTATTGGAGTGGGTACCAGCTGGTAATAAAGTCAGCATTCACTTTTTTTTAATGCATGTGTTTCCTGGGGCATCAGTATATGTGGGTTGTGTCTTGTCACGTATACACTCACTTTCCTGGCATTGCCCGGGTTGTTGAGACCCCTTACATTCCAAGTTAACAGCTTCATTCTTATCCCTTTGCCCATAAGTGTATTGCGTGTCATAAGGGCTTATCATCTTCATCACCACCTTTACGTGCACTCTTATGTCCAGTACTGTTCATAGCGACATGACCATTGATTTTAAAACTTTTAACTCCCCCCAACTCGGTCAACTTCCTCCACCCCACCATCCCTCCTTCTTTTCAGGTGTGCCAGGGAATGACTGTTGCACCCTCCACCTCCTCCCCCCAACCCCACCCGCACCATCAACCCCAACAAGATGATGTTTCCCCTTAAACTTGTGGAACTGTCCGGAGGTGCGTAAACTGCAGTTTTGTGTCTGCCACAGCTGGATGCTACCGATCCAGTATAATTAATTATATGTGCCGGTGCTACCCATTGACATCGTTCTTAATCATATCTAAAGGATAAAACAGTCTGCAACAGTCAGTCTGCCGGATCTCTCATCGTTGGGTCGTGGGCTTGTTGTCTGATCCACTCCACGGTCGCATGACGGTAGTGGGGTCGAAGCTTCGATGCAGTCCATCGCCGCCGCAGGGGTCTCAAAGAAGTACACTCTGCCCCCATGTTGTATTCGCATTTTAGCCAGAAAAATTAAGGCGTATGCTATTTGACGCAGCCTGAGTTGCCTTCATTGGCTCATAGGATCTCCTTTGAGTGTGTACTCCTGCAGCGAAATCAGGGTAGATGTGTATGTTGTTATCTTCATATTGTAGCCTCCCCATCTCCCTGGCCATATTGAGGATCATATCTCTATCTCGATAATTGAGCAGCTTGGTAACATTGGTGCGGGGCAGAATCCCGGGTTTAGGCATTGGGGCCAGTGTGTGGTGAGCTCTCTCAACCAGGAAATGGTCAGAGAAGGATGTTCCAAACAGGGATTTTAAGGGAGCTTCGATATGTGCCTCCATGATATGATATCACATGATATGGCATTTATAACGGACCTATACACAAGTGTTCCATGGGACGTTTGCAGAAGGATTCTGCAACTCCAAATATCCGGATATTGTTTCTCCTGGATCTGGATTCCAGATCTTTGCACTTGTCTCGCATCTTAGAGATTTCTCCTTTCTGTTGTGCAATGTCGCGGCTGTGTGACCAATTGTGTCTTCATTTGTGCTTATCCTGGCCTCAGTTTCAGTTACTCTGGTACTTTCTTTATCCAATCTCGCCTTGAGTGATCCGATGGTGGTCAAAATATCATCCAGTTTAACATTAATGGATAGAAATCTACTTTGCATAGTGGCGAGGAGGTGGTCATCTCTAGGATTAGCTGCAGATGTAGTTGGAATGTCTTCTGTCGACAGCGTTGTTGCTGCTGCTGGGGTCTGGGAGCTTGTGAACGAATCCATCGGACCCTTCTTCCTAGCACCTGAGTCCTTTGTCATTATCAATTAGTAATCATGTATCAGCTGTCCTATGGGTCACGTTTTCTGAGGTGTTAAACTGTTCTGGCGATGGGAAATAGTTCAAGAGATAAGTATCTGGGAGAGGAGAGTTATTCTTGCGTGGTCATGCCTTTAGAGTGTTTGACGTATTATGCTGGGTTCAGTGGATTAAGTGTGTATATGTCTATAAACTGCCACATTCCAGAGCAGCTCAATCAAGGATAGTGTATCCCTTTTGCATCCGAATTCCAGTTTGACGAGGGAACCGTGTATTCAGACCAAGATTCTTCATGTCTGTCCGGTGTTAGTAAGGTCAGCAGTGGGGCTTAGGCCAATCCACGCCCCTCAGTGTTATTCAAATATATTCTTGTTCGACTCCCGATATGTGCAGTGATCAGGGCGCAATTCCCACTGTGCTTGACGCCGCTATCCGGCAATTTCCAGCAATCTCGCCGTATAATTAAGGGGAGTAGGCTCCAATGTCCTTCGTGTGGATACCTACGGATGTTATATATTGCATGCCGCGCCCCGGCACCTGAACCTCTGGTGGTTGTGTCTCAGTGAGTGGAGCTTGCTTAGAACGTCCACGCTACTGTGTCTTTGACTGTGCTACATGAACTGCTTTCCGGATCAAAGGATGGATTGTGTTCTCCCATGTCTTTAGAAGTTGAGTCAGTTATGCCAGATCAACTGACAAGACGTTTGGACGCTGTACATCCTTATGCCCATTATCTTGTCTTCGAATTATAGAGCTCAGTGGTGTTGCTATGTTCTCTGCCACGTGACGCATCAATGTCTACTCCTCTCTGCACAGCAGATTTCACACCAGGCCATGCAACTCTGGATTTAGGTCTCAATGAGGGTAGTTAGTATTCGCAGCCTGCATGGAGTAAGACACGGGCCGGGGAGTGGAATGCCAACTGAGCTTGTTGCCTGGTTGCGTATCGGGTGTATTTTGTTTATAAATGTGCGTGCTAGGTCAGGGGCAAACCCAGATATTAATATTTATTCTTACCCGTTGTACTTGTGGTAGCAGGTCGAATGTGGTTAGCAGAAGGTCACCTCTCGTGGCCTTCCCATTCGTGTCCAGTAGACTATCGCCTCCAAGTGCAGGAGTCCGGCTTAAGGATATGGATGCGGGAAGATTCGCAGCTCGCTGCTGAGTTCACATTGGTCACTTCACATTGATATACAAACACCGAATGGCAATGTTCTGGCTAGGCAAGATTGTTCCGATTATCTGCCCCACAGTGTCACTGAGTGTTCCACGTTCCCCTCACTCTGAATATGAGCTATGGTTGTTATGTCCATAATGGTTGTTATGTCGGGTCGTCCGGTGACACGTATCTGTTGCGTGGCAGTGTTATGTCCACTGTATCACTATTCAACTATAGACACCAACTGCGCTGCACGACCGTTTGCCGCATCACACACCCACGACCTGCCTCCCCCGTTGGCAGGGCTCACATCAGGTTGGGTGTCCAAGGATTTATATTGCAGGCAAGACTGGGAGCCTTTGTTACGAGCTTGGCGTGGTACTTTAGCCAGGGAGTCAGTGTAGTCTCCACTCTCTGCCGGATCTGGGCCGAGCGGGCTACCTATATAGACAGGGGAGTTACACTGTGTCCGCTATGGTCTTAGCTGCCAAACTGAATGATATTTGTAAAGGGCCAAACCCTGAAGCCACTCAGCTTGATTTATACCATCTGTCGTCTCCAGCCCAGCAGCGCGGTTCGAGGTGGCAGGTGCAGGGAGGGTTCATCGTCAGATATGGAGCCCAATTGGGATCGTATTTTGCAACTGAGGATTCCCACGTTGTCCCGGTGCGAGATTGGACACAGCAGTCGGTGTGCACAGTGAGTGGTTCTGTGGGTAGCAGGGTCGCTGGAGTTTCTTGCCAAGGCTCTGGTGAGATTCGGCTCGCCCACGTGTTTTCCAACTCGGAGTTTCGCTACCTTAGGCCAATGGGACCGTATGCACTGCGGTCGATCTCGGTGCGAGTGCCCGCCGGAGTGGGCTCAGAGGAAGCTGGCTGGTCCATCCTCTGCATAGGGATACAGCGGAGTGTTTAGCCATTGTGGGAACTCACAGTACTGGGGGGTTTCCAGCAGCACGCAGGCAGTATGGCAGTGAGCCCGATTGGCTCCTCCCCTTTCACTGCCTTAGCGCAAAGCTCCCTCTGCGGATTAGAGTAGGTGTTGCGTGGTTTTCCAAGCCTGCCTCTGCACCACACCACCCTCGGTCCTCTCTTCAAAGAAGGATTTTGCTGCCGTTCGTATCGGATTGCTCTGCAAATTATGCCAGGTGTTCTCCGACCCTTCACAGACAAGTGTAGCAGCAGATCTTGTCACCTGTTGGTGCCAGGACGGATTAAATTGAAATAAGGATCTGGTCCGAATCTGAGCTCTACAGCTAGGCAGCCATCACGTGCATGCACAACAGCGACCCCTCCCCCCCAGACAAGTATATTTTCTGAGGTGGGTAAGAGGACCAGCACTTTTCTTGTCATAAGCAGATTTTTGTTGGCTCTGGGCCTTTTCCATACGAGGGCAAACTGAGTCTCAAATCAATTTCATATGTTCTCGTAGTCTGGTGGCAGATAGGAATGGGGGCCTCCTCTCGTTCTTCCCAGGTCTCCCGGAGCATGTCCAGTAGGGGTGTAACAGTATAACGGTATACCGTTTTAAATACTGTGAATCATTGCATTTACAACTAATAACCGTTGTCTGAGCTACACCGGTTTACCGTGGGGCCTGCTAAGCCTTCCCCCGATTTTGCATTTGGGCGCACAATTGACTGCACACAGAGTAAAGTCTGCAACACGTTCAGTGGGATTTCTGGTACCCAAGCTGGGAGGCTTTGCGCCTGGGCTGCTTCAGTAGCACAACATGCGCTGATGACAGTGGTCGTGGCAGGCAGCGGCTCCGCTTTAGGATTCTCACAAAAACAGCCAACTTTGCTGCTGTTTAACCCATCCCCAACTGTCGAGATAACAGGTACAGGTCCGGACCACCAGCCAGCACCATGAGAGGCTCACTGAGCATAGCGGGGCGATCCCCATTGGTCGCCTCCACCTCCTGTGGCCAGAATATCACACACACCATGAAATAACAACAGACAACTTTTGTAAGGTTATTTGGAATATACAAGGTCACAGTTTATTTAGAGCAACAATAAACTTGGGACGGTCCCAGCCACACATTACATTACACTCAGGTAAGGGTGAACCTTGTCACCCTACCTGTCAAAGGCACAAGCTGAACACGATTCTGGTTACTAACAGGCCAACACCGATTACTACCAGTAGAACACTTTGGAGCACTGACAAGGAGGTTGTTGGCATAAAAGCCCTAAAAAGTGGAGTCAGTGCCCATACATGGATTTGGCTCGAGCCCAGCCAATCCTGAGCTGCTGCCGCCGAAGCTGCAGCGTGAAACTTCTTTATTGGCTAGGACCGCCCGAGACTCCGCCTGTAACAGAAATAGGAAAATTAGACACAACATACCACAACACATTACCATTCTACTGTATCTCTTTGTAATTGCTACTACATCTACCTGACACTTTTAGTGATATGAACGCCTCACCATGTCACTGAAAACCATTCTACTGCATTAAATTCACGCTATTCACTTCACTACTTACTCTTTTACAGTTTATTTGATCAATTCCAGAAGAATCGGTGTGGGTGGGGATCAAGAACGGCAGGAGCTGCAGGATAAAGAGACTGACTGCCTGCAGCTCCCACCTTATGTGTCCCCCGGGAACCCGACCGGCAGTCAGGCCCTGGGGGACGCCTCTTCCGCCTCCCTGAGGAGGAAGAGTAGAGGCTGGCCACCCCCAGAAGGTGGCGGCCAGAGGGGACAGCCCGCTATGTAGGCTGTCTCTCTAGCCCCCCTGCGGGGGCTGGTCCACCTCTTAGCGGGGAGATCCCCGTTGGTCGCCCCCACCTCCTGTGGCCAGATTATCACACACACCATGAAATAACAACAGACAACTTTTGTAAGGTTATTTGGAATATACAAGGTCACAGTTTATTTGGAGCAACAATAAACTTGGGACGGTCCCAGCCACACATTACATTACACTTAGGTAAGGGTGAACCGTGTCACCCTACCTGCCAAAGGCACAAGCTGAACACGCTTCTGGTTACTACCAGGCCAACACTGGTTACTACCAGTAGAACACTTTGGAGCACTGACAAGGAGGTTGTTGGCATAAAAGCCTTAAAACGGGGAGTCAGTGCCCGTACATGGATTTGGCTCGAGCACGGCCAATCCTGAGCCGCTGCCGCCGAAGCTGCAGCGTGAAACTCCCTCATTGGCTAGGACCGCCCCAAGACAGCTGTAAATATTTTACTGTCCTGATTTAGCATTGATAGGGGTCTGTATGAACCGCAGTTGTGACCAGGTTTATTAGGTTTGGGTAGCGGTATAATTATCGCTTCTCTAAGGGACTCTGGCAGCCTTCCCACTCCATATGCTTCATTCAGCATTTCTAAAAGCGGGGGAAGCACCTCATCCTTATATGTTTTATAAAATTTGCTTGGGAGTCTGTCAGTCCCCGGAGTCTTGCTGGTGGGCAACTGCCTCACTACCTCTTTCAATTCCTCTAAAGTAATCGGAGCGTCCAGCTCCTCTCGCTCTTCAGCACTGATCTGCGGCAGTCCTATGTCCTCCAGTGTTTCTGCTATTTCTTTACAATCACTTTCCTCATCATCTTCTTACAAGAGTCTGTAATACTCTGCAAATTCCTGCTTAACTCCTTCTTGGGTGTCCACTATGCTCCCATCCTCCCTCGTTATTGTTCTAATTGTGGGCATGGGGTTTCACTCTTGTATAGCCATGCCAAGACCCTCCCTGGTTTGTCCCCTCCGGCATGCTGTCTCTCTATATACTTTTTATAGTTAAGATTGCACAGTCACTCCCAGTGCCCCGCACATTTCTGCTGCAGCCTAAGTATTGCTTCATTAATATCCATGGTATTACCTACCCCACTTAACACTCTTTCCAGCTCCCTCTCCGTATCTTGCAGTTCAGCCAGGATCCCTCCTTGTAGCCCCTTGGACTTAGCTATAGCTACCCCCCTCATTACCACTTTAAAGGCCTCCCAAAGCATACCCGCTGTCTCTACGCTGCCAGTATAAATGTATTTCAGCCTTTAAGCCTGAAACAGTATTATCCCACAAAAGGTTCTCTAATCTTCGACCTCAAACTTATGTTGTACGACGGCAGCACTGAGGTCCATCCGTCCAACCTTACATTTCAAAATCCACTTGCATTTCTTTTGAAATCCGAGGCTCTGGTCGAAAGTAAAAGCGAAGGAAGGAAAGATAAGCTAACTTGCCCTACCCGTGCCCACGCGGCGTGGCGGCAGTACTTGAAGCAGTGTAAAACAAAGAGAGAGCACACCTTGGAAATTGACCTTGCTGTAAACAAAGCCATACCCCGCTACAGCAGTGATGAGACCTTAAAAGCACACCCGAGGCAGGCCCAGTCAGAGGCATGGTGTCGCTTTCTGTGTGGCTCAACAAACACAAAGAAACCCATAGATTTTAATTGCGCGCTGCGCTTAATAGCCTTGTCAGTATTGGGAGCCTGTTCAAACGGCCTACCTTCTGCCAGGTACACAGATACATGATTGTAAACATTAAACTGCAACATAACCAGGGAACCATGCTGGTCATCGGAGAAAATTCACCCTGATTCACCCCAGCTGCTGCATGGACATACAATGCAGCTGTTCGCCCTTGTTAATCATGGTGTGTGCACTGATGCAAAATGGAGGACCTCTCAACACTTGAATTTGAAATATGATATGCATGATAGCCCGTTACCAGGAGCTAAAAGAGTTGCCTACACAATCACAAAATTGAAGCGTGCTGCGCGGAGGACCTGGTAACCAGGAGTAACTTCGTCACAAAGGTAAAAATGGAGCCATGCGAGTCATAAACCATCGGCCGTGCGGTGCCCAGTAAATACAGCCATTCCGGAATTATTGCATCATAATCAAAGAAAAATGTGTGGTGCCGAGGTAACGAACGACCTATTTGTGATTCACAGTATCTGCAAAAATGAAGCCTGCGGCGCACACTTATGAACACTAGGGTGTATCGTTCAAAACAAGTACACCTGTTCTGAACACAACGCATCAAAATATGCACAGAAACGTGTGGCACAGCATACCTGCCTAACCTCCGGAATTTTTCTTTCAAGCGCGGGGCTCTCTTAGTTAGCCTTGCCACGCACGTTTTTCTTTATTGTTCAATGCAGGCACCAAATTTAAGACAACATATGGCCATTCCAGCATGAGGCCATAAAAAACATGCTGGAATGGCCATATGTTGTCTTAAATTTGGTGCCTGCATTGAACAATAAAGAAAAACGTGCGTGGGAAGGCTAACTAAGAGAGCCCCGCGCTTGAAAGAAAAATTAAAACCGTACCAGTGTAATTCTCCCCAACACATTCCTCACAAGCTGAGGCCCATCAAGCCGCGTGTACGAGGGGAAAGGAAACCATGGAGCACCACTCGTCCAACCCCCCGCCCCCCAGCCACCATCCACTCCTAAAATGAAAACATGCGACCACGTTACATGTAGAATGCCTGCAAGTTTGTGAAACCATGGTCCTGACATTGCACTCCCTTGTGCCGCGCTTGGGGCGATGTGCCTGTAAATGAGCAGCTAAGACACGCTTTGCATGGAACTCAAAATGCCGTAACTTCGCATCAGTTCATGCCAATGACACATTTCTTTTGTTTGGAACACAGTGTCTTTCGCCGATGCAGCCTGGGAGCATGAAACACACAATTCACCCTTACGCATGGTTGAAATATACTGATGCACGATGCTTGTCCCAATGCATAACTCCAACATTGTTTTCCTAACAATAACAAAAGTGTGGCGCGCCGGCATGCTAAAGTACACTGAAGTGAAAAACATAGGTGGAGGCCCCTTATCGTACCTCAAAAGCACTTCCTACCACCCAACGTGTGTCCATAAAATTACAAAAAACCTTTACTAAAAAACATGGTCCAGTACGTGCGATAATCTTGTTAAAATACCAACCCGATAAAGCACGTTCGTTAACATCTGCGTCCTCATAATTGGTTTCAGACATGGCAGGCTTGAACCCACACCTTTAAGTAGCCACCCTACTGTAACACCAGTTAAAGCCACACCAATCGATGAAGCATTACAAGGAGAACGGGAAAACAATGGGGCAACACGGTAAACGTATGCCCGCCTGACAGAAGGCATTCCATTACATTGTCTGCTGGGGGGGGGGGGGGTGGCATAGCTAGTGTAGGGGAGGACTGGTCTTGGAGACCCCCCTCGCCTGCATCTTCTCCCCAGGTGAGGACTATGGCTCGGTGGGCGCCCCCTCAAGCCACCCGGGCCCAGGTGGCGGGAGGGTCCACCCGCTGATGACATTGCCCGCACGTATTGATTGCCCACTTGTACCAAAATTTAGTTAGGCCTAGAAGCCATCTTGTTTAGCAAAGATGGCGTGAGCTCAGTGCACTGTAGCACGGCCCCCACCTTTGGAGGGCTTTCAGGCATCCCTGCCACCGCAGCACCATGGCAGATCCGCTGCGAGCGCGTTCCCATGAGAAAGTTGGGTATGAGCTAACACAAAATGCTAACACTGTAACACTTCACCATCCACAATGTAATACTGCGCCCCGCGTGACCTGGTCAGCAAGACCAGGGCGACGGGGAATACTGTAGCCTAGCTATCTGGAGAAAGCAGGAAAGAATTCAAGTATTAGCGTTAAAGAACCACTTCTCTTAAACGGAACCTGCAAACTGTGTATTAACTATAAAAGTGTAACGCCTATATGGCGCCCACACCCCGTGACCTCTCACTATAACTGAACTAATGCTGCTATATCACAGAGAAGGGTGTACACAATTATGCAATGAAACTTATGGTATATATATATACAAGTGTTCTTAGTCTTGTGTAGAAATCTCAACCCTTATATGTCTTCTTAGTCACCCACAATGGCAAGCATCAATCTCTGTGTTCCATAACCTAGTACTACCTCATACAATGCCACATGTATATAAATAATCAAACAATGTAGTGGATAGAATGCTTTATAATGAAAAGGTACTCAGACTGAATGTATCAAAGAAATGTTTAATGAAGTTGAAATATGTGTGTATTCAAGTAGGTTAAAACGAGGCAGACGTTATTAATGTTCTGCACCTAAAAGGCGGCAACACACGAGAAAAATACCTTTGTGAATATGTGCAAGGCCATTCTCCCTCCCACCCTGTGAAGCCTGCCAGACAAGAAAGCTGAGGCCTGCGCCGCGCTACCCTACCTCCCCCAACCAAGCTGGAGCCGCTTCAAAGATTTGTAGGCCCCGTTACAGCATCCAAGGCCACAGCCCGCCACCTGCGTTATTTACAGCACGGTAGTAAACCTCCGTTTGAATCCACAGATCTACCAGCACCCTCTCGTAAATCCCACAATCCCCCCAGACCACCCCAAGATTCATGGCCCCGTACAAGCGCGACCCCCCAACACTGGGATGAGGCACAGCGGCCCATTCATAATAACTTCTAACGAAACAGAAAGGCATGTACCACCCGTCCCATGCCCCAGAACCCAGCCCCTTGACCTATAATACCGGTTAAAAGGACACAGGTAAATCTCACTCCGACCAACGAACACCAGACCCCTCACAAGGTGCATTCCTCATGTGTTGCATTTATTCGTAAGATAACCTATTGAAAGATTTACTGTAAAAGTTAAATGTCGTTTTTAAGTAACTGCAATGTGCATGGCCTAGGGCAAACAAGTCAGGGAAGGTATTCATCTTTGTCACAGGCTGCCCCAGCATACCAACACCGCCCAGATGAACTCAAGCCGGCCTGCCAGGCCCAGCCCAACCTACGAAGCGGACCAGTGACGTCCTCCTGCCAAGACCAACCACGCTGCAGCAACACCTATAGTTAGTCGTCGCCACCCAATCCCAATGAACTTGTGCCCCCTATAGTGTGTAGGTTCTGATGACGTTTTTTGTATTAGAAATACGCCTGTCTTTGCTATTGTCAGACAGAGCGCTCTCGGAGGTTGCAGAGTTCTTTGCATGCCCTATTCTGATAAACTCCCACTTACGCTCACCCGCACTCTGTCTTGGCCTTATTCCCATTACGGGAGAGTCCTTTATTGTCTCTCATTGCGGGGAGGATCGTGCTGTTTTGGGGGCGCTTCCTTTCACTAGCAATGCGGCGTAATCACGACCAGACAAGGAAATTACACTGAAATATGAGACATTGGCCCTCATTCCGAGTTAGGACTACACCATGGAGTAAATAGCTCCATGGTTGGTAACCATGGAGCTATTTACTCCATGGAATACCGGCATGGTGAATGGAGTAATTACCGGTCCATTCCAAGGTTGGATGGACCGGTAATTCCCCATTCACCATAGCCCTTCCCCATCCCCATTTCTGCCCCCATAGGGCTCAATGGGAATGGGGAAGGAGGTAATTACGGCACCGTAAATTACGGTGCCGTAATTTACTCCAAGGCCACTTTGCGGGTCCCGTAATTTACTCCTGCTAAAAGCAGGAGGTAAAGAGGGACCCGCAAAGGGAACTCGGAATACGGAGGTAAGGGATTACCGCCATCGGTGCCCTTACAGGCGCCGGTAATCCCTTACTTCCAACCTCTGAATGACCCCCATTGCCCGTGTAAAGCTACACTTAGGACACAAGTTCTACGTGCTTGGGGTGTAACGATGCACGTTGCCTGCCAATGTGCATACTTCCAAACTTGTTTCTTAATGACCAGAAACCAAGCGTGTGGCCCGCCGTCCTGCTAAATTACGCTGAAGTGACAACACATGGCACGGGTGCATTATTCTTTCAGCCCCTTTCCGTACATCAACAAGCCCTTCCTACCCCCAAAAACACATCCCATGCAGGGTTGGAAACACTCCCATTTAAATAGCCACCCTAATGTATAGTCAGTATCCGCCACACAGACTGATGCAACATGACATGAAAAACGGGCAAACAATCGGGTAAATACGGTAAAACATATTCCTACCTGAGGAAAGCATTCCCATTCATTATACAAAGTGGGACATCATTATAAATGCGGAGCAACGTAAAGGCCACATTCTGCAAATTAATCAAACTAAACATTGCATGCCAAAAACCACACATTTACAAAGCAAATCGATTATTTGAAGAATGATAAACTTGCGAGACTGTAAAACTCATAAAGAAATGTTTAGACCGACGTGGCGCCATCGGATGTGAAAACCATCAATGCCAATTACAGTAAATTTGACGCGGTGGCCAAAGAATACCAGCTGCACATCAAAATATGAAACACACATAATGGAAGCCTTCCCAATTCGTATCTAAACATTTGTTTGCACAGCTTGGCGGCCATCAAACAACAAAAGGAAAACCATGGTAAAATCGTGGAAAAGCCCCCGGTGCCGCCAAGCCGGCGGCATGGCCAAGCAACGATAAAAACATCGGATGCGAAAAAACCATTGCTGCCAATTACAGTAAAGTTGACGCTGTGGCCAAAGAATACCAGCTGCACATAATCAAAATACCAAATGCACATAATGGAAGCCTTTCCAATTCGTATCTAAACATGTGTTTGCCCGGCGCGGCGGCCATCACACACAAAAGGAATACCATGCCAAAATCATGGATTCCCCCCCTGCGGCATGGCCAAGCAACGATAAAAACATCCCCTGGAGATACCGGACCTTGGATTCGAACTCCGGTCTCCAGCATGGCAAGACCAAGCACTTACCACGCGGCGACCATTAAACGTCCAAGCATCTCACGCCCTGGGCGCGTTGTCTATGTCTGTGGTTAAACCCTTTATCAAGCCCGGCGGCTGGAGAAACAACAAAAATGATAGACATTTATCTTTGCGCTGCCGGTGCGGCGACTAGCGAGTGCGCAACACCATTCACCCCATACTTACCATACTTACCCTTTCCAAAATTGGGCACCAACAAGTAGACGATCAAGAACAAGGGCAGTCAGGCCCTGGGGGGACGCCTCTTCCGCCTCCCTGAGGAGGAAGAGTAGAAGCTGGCCACCCCCGGAAGGTGGCGGCCAGAGGGTACAGCCCGCTATGTAGGCTGTCCCTCTAGCGCCCCCTGCGGGGGCTGGTCCGCCTCTGAGCATGCATACAATGGGCAGTTTCCAAAGTGCCTGAGGCCTCCTCCTAACACTGTGCGGCGTGTAGAAATACTGAAGGAAATAGCTCACTTGGAAAACGAGCAGGGGAGTGATCTGATCTTTGTAGCAAGCTCTTTTTGCCACCCTACCTCCTTGTGCAAGGCGTGTACAATGTAGATGCTAATGGATAAACAACCCTTCTGCCTGGACCATGTCCCCGACACTGACACTTGCAGGAGCTGCTAAGTAGTTCCGGGCTGGCTGCAGGGATGAAGTGAAGAAGCAACAATACGCCATGGGGGAAGTGATCTCCTATTTCAATCGTAGAGTTAACTTCCCCATGGCTTTATTGCTGGCTTCTTATCTTCACTTCAACGGTGCCAAGCCCCCAAGTTTCATTTCAGGGCTGCGCAGCTCCAGGAACAGAGAAGGGCAAGGCTGCAGAATAACCCAGTGAGAATGATTTAAATACACCTTCCATAAATATGTGCTTTATTCTCCAATCCTTTATTCTCCAATCCCTTTCTGCATTTCCCATTTTAAGCGTTGCTCACTTAGGATTTTTGCACATCACGTGTTCCGCTCATGAGAAAAGGGTGCATGCTGGCTCACCCTTATTAACACTTTAGCACACTATACCCAGTCACGATTTAACCCCATGACACCTTTTGCATACAGTTTATAAACAATTCCAGGGGCAATATATACAGGTAAATTAAGCGCCACATCATGGTTGAACCAGCCTAGTTGTTGGTAGCACTGACCATCATTACACAGCATTTCCAAATAAACGAAAATACCTCCGTCTGAACCGATTCTAGGGTCTGCAATTGAAAGAAAAGCATCTTTATTCAGACTGTCTTTTTGACACAAAGGGAATAAACTGCCCCATTCCAGGATCAACGTAAAGCAGCACCCTGTACTTGAAACCATTCCCCAAGGCCCTCTTGTTGTAGGTTTCCAACTTTCCAGACTGGTAGGGCAAGGTGTGTGTTGACTCTCTCAATGAAAGCTAGGCGTTATAGCACTATGCATTCGAAAGATCACTCCACCTCGCCAGGCTGGGAGGGAGAAAAATGGACTAGTGACCGAGTTGGCGACCGCGGTACGACTGGTGCTAGTAGCCACAGAGTAGTTATTCACAACACAGACTGGGGATAACACTAGCAGCTCGCATGACAAATGGCACAAACCAAAGCGCACGCTGAAACCGGATGTAGAAAGTGCTTGGACACCTTGGGGTAAGCACTATACAAAAATCAAAACACAAAGACGAAAGCCTTGTGTGCTTCTACTCCACTTTCAGCAGCCCACAAACGCTTTGACCACCACCCCCATTGAAGGGTACATTTTTCCAGCAGCCCCCATTCACCAGTGAAAGCTGCCTGGAGAAAGTGGGCTGGGATTCCTGCAGGACGGTTCTGAAGTACCAGCAGGACTCCCAAGCAGGCAGGTCCGAAAGCTCAGGCCCCAAGAAGGTCTATATTTTAAACTTGCCAACTAAAAGGTGGAAGGGTAAGATACCCCGAGCCTGTTCCAAGTAAGTGTACAAAGTCCACTGAAAACATAGAATTCATACATGAATTTAACAAGGTGGTTGCTTATGGAAAATAAAGGGGGCACTCTTCATATTAAAAGTCTCACGTTATTTTATTGTGACCATTTCATCTTGGTTGTGGTTTGCCTTATTTACAATAATAGCTTTTATTTCACATAGCACCTACGCAGTAGACTGTGGCTTCGTAGTGATGTCAATAACAGGCGTTACTATTATCCAGCACACTTAAAATATAGTAACTATGTATCTTTCCGGTTTCATGCTGGGGTAGATGGAATAGCCCCCAGAGGCTTCTTTACTGGCTGGGGGCAAGTCTGTATTCAATTGAAATATGCATAATGCAAGAGGTGATAAGAGACGTGCTTTAGCGGTTATGTTATTGTTACAAAATTTGGATCCATGAGATCTGGGTCCTAATCCCAGCTTCCCCACTTGTGTGATCCTGTGAAAATGGCATGGCCTCTCTGTTGTTCGACCATGTAAGGCTTTCATGTTAATACTGCTGAGAGAAACTGAGAATTATCGCTGCTCAATGCTATGGGCAGAGCTGCGGCGCTGAAGGGGTTCCCCAATCAATACCTTATAGCTCTGCAGAGGAGCGCTGGGCTTTTTCGGTCCAGATTATAATATTGAACATTTAGTCACACGTCACAAACGAGTAATTTGGTGCTAAAACACGGGTTTTGTTTCACTTAGGCTAACCTAACTCAAGGTTCCTCATTTCAACTACCACTGGAGAAAGAAAGGCAGAGTCTGCACTGATAGGATTCAAAACTCTTGGGCACATGTTTCACTCACGCCTCTGCAGTGGGCACGCATGTCACTGAGCTATCTTTCCAGGAAAATGTATTCTAGAGTGACACAGCGTAGGGACGAGGAGGAGGAGGGTGGTTGGACGCAAGAACACCACGGCACACCCTCCTACATCTGTTCTCCGGTGGCGTCTAACACTGAGCACAGATACACATTTACAGTACACAGTGCATACATATTCTGTCGCTCACACATGTGAACGGTTATGCGTGCATAACAATAAGAACGTGTTCATTTTGTCTTCAAGCAATTAATTAAACAGTTGAAATAAAAGAGGTTTTACAATGCACATAAATGAGATGCATTGACATGCAGACAATAGGTTTAGAAGCAACGTATGTGGGATGAGGGGAAACAACTAGGCAGAACCTGTAGGTTTCCTGGTTTCTAATATAACAAGTACCTGCAGTGTCGTCAGTAGGGTTGCAGTAACTCATGGTGTCAACCGATGGGGGGGGGGTGAAACCATCAGTGTCGCACGGGGTGTCACCAACTCTAGTGATGCCACTGGGTAGGCGTCAGGATCCCTCAATTCGTTTGCTTTCTTGCTTATATTCAGGGCAGGACGATTACTGCTCCCCTAGTGAAAATAAAAAGTTGGCACCATTGGTTCTGGTTCTGCATGTTCACTACACGGACCCCCTTTGAGATGATAAGAGTGATTGCCAGGAGGAAAGCTCCAATTCAGAGTGGTATCACCAGTGCCTGAAATTGAGTTACACGCCTCATTGCCAAAATCCAGAACTTAACCTCGCAAAGAGAGAGTTCTTTTGTTGTAGTGTTGGTTCAGAGCCTGTTGGTAAGAAGAGTACAAGTCTGTGAGAGCGGAGTACCGCCCAGTTTACATATCCGCAAATAAATAAAGGCAGTCTTTGCAAAGGATGTTGGTTTGAGTTCATCTGATAACTTTATTTTTGTAGCTTTAAGTGTGGTGGGCTCACACCAATAGGGTGCCAGTCAGAGCCCTATGGGAGAATGTAGTACGAAAAAAAGCTGCTTGTAATTTACTGACACACCCTTAAGAGCATGTAAAACTTTGGCTCCCAAAAAACATTTAAAGATGGGTCAGTTAAGTCATATCAGTTCCCTTAGGAATGACTGAACAAGAGAGGTATTGTAATCCCATTGAGTGATCTTACTACACAGCATTTTGAGAAAAAATGCCATTTATTATATGTTAACCTTTGTTGAAACACCAGAGCAAATCACAGAACAAGCACTGAACAGGGCACACACAATGAAAGTGCATCAGTAATAGGTACTAGTGCACGCTGCATTGTTCTGCAGAGTCTCTTCCTTCTGTAATAGGTATATAAACGTCTGCAAAGATTCTTTTTTATATGACAGTTAAACTGGACTACCAAACTACAGTTGGTTGACTTTTCCTAGGAATATAAAATGTAAGTCGAAGTTTAAGCATGTGTGTGCTATACTGCGATAACCACGGTATACCGTATTTACATTGAAAGGTTATCATACCGTCAAAAAATCAATACTGTGACACCCCTAATTGTCCAGGACATCTCTGGGCTCTCTACCATAGAGTAGGAAACTGTGGATGCTTGAGGGGTTTTTCTTATGGCAAATATTGCCCACGGGACCATTTGGTCCCAGTCTTTCCCATCCTGTTTTATTTTTTTGAAAAATGTTATTGGGTTTTTAACAACATCAACAAAAACCAATTAGTATAATCAATGCTTCATTTATAATAGCTTGTGTGTCCCCCCTCCCTCCGCTCCCTCCCCACCTTCCCAAGATCACAGTTTGTTCTTCAGTTCTGCCTTTACCAGATGCCCATCACGGGTTGTTTGCTCCATCTTTGGAAGTATCTTCCTTTCTTGGGTTGAATAATGACACTGTGAGCGCCACCCATTGGTGTAGGTCATCGCTGGTATCTAGCTTCTGTTCTTGCAGCGCATTCTCCCATGCCCCAGCTTCCGCCTTCACCAACTTTCGTAGGTCCTCCCACCACAGTGCACACTTGGGTTTTTGGGGCTTTTCCAACCCACAGCTATGCGTCTCTTCGCTAGAATGTACATCAAGTCCTTGAGCTTGTTCAAAGGTTTGTTCTTCTTGCTTTTTTTATATCTGCCCAGGATGCATGCCTTTGGTGACTGTACGTCTAGAACAATGTCTGCCTTGGCCACCTTTGCAGCGATTTGTGACCAAAAGGATTGAATTGTCCGGCATCCCCAAAACATGTGTCATTCCCACGTGAGGTTCATTGCATTTTGGGCATTCTTTGACACCCGCCCCCCTAAACTTGGAGGTGACCTCTGGTGTAAGGTACGCGCTGTTGGTGATGTAGAACTGTATAAATTGTAATCTGGCGTTTCTGGATACCTTTTTGTGATAGTGGGCTATGGATTCCCATTCTTTGTCCTCGAATTCCAGACCTAGCTCCTGCTCCCATTTCACTTTGCTCTTAAGGTCGTGCTTAGTTGTGCTGTCTAACAACGTTTCGTAGAGCCTCGAGGTTTTGTGTCCTCCCTCGGCTGCGTTCAGCATATTTTCTATGGTCTCGTGTCCTTCTTCTAGGTTCTCGACCTCTGGCCATCGGTTCTTAAGCCTTCTTACCACCGCTCCGTGGAGCAGGAACTGCCCAGATGGAAGTCCCGAGGTCTCATGCAGCTCCGTGAATGTTAAACTCCCTTGGTCATACACCAGGTCCCCCAGAGTGGCGACTCCGCAGGGCTCCCATGTGTTTCTTATCTATTTTTGTCCCCCGGGTCTATTTGTCATACTGGCGGCGATAGGGATCTGAGGGGAATTTGGGTCGTTTATCTTCGCTGTCTTGCAGGCTTGTTTCCAAACCTGGATCCCTAGTTTCACCAAGTATGGGCTGTGTTGTGTTGCGCCTGCAGGGATCCAGAATAAGTCTCTGAGTAGCATGTGGGGGATAGCCGGTTGTAGGAGTCGGGTATCAGTTGTGGTCTCATCAGCCATCCATTGCACTACGTGTTTCAGTTGGCCTGCTAAGTAATATAGTTCGAAGTTGGGGATTTTCAGGCCTCCTTTGTAGTAGGGTCTCTGTAGCACTTCTAGCGCTACTCTGTGCCTTCCTCCCTGTCAGAGGAATCGTCTGCAGAGTTTGTTTAAATCTTTGAAGAACTGCGGGGGGATGTTGAATGGGACGTTGGTGAAGTAATGTAGGAGTCTGAGCAGTGCCACCATCTTAAGAAGCCCAGCCCTTCCTGCCACTGAGAGCGGGAGTTTATCCCAGAAGTCCATTGATTTTTCTAGGCTTTCTTTCGCTCTTACCGTGTTCAGGGTGTGTTCAGTCTTAGGGTCTCGGTGGATGGTAATTCCCAAATATTTGAAGGAGGTGGTCTCCCACTGAAAGGCCCTAGTAGGGAGGCTTTCTCCTCTGGCCTCACTTAGGGATGCCAGGGGAAAGAGGCATGACTTTTCGTGATTGATTTGGATGCACCTGTATCTATGGAACCCATCCAGCGTCTCCAAAATGTATGGTAATATGTGTTCTGGGTTGTTTAGGTATAGGAGTGTGTCGTCAGCATACATTGAGACCAGGTGGGTCACACCGTCTATCACTATGCCCCCGTCCCCATACTCCTGCCTTAGGTATGCTGCTACAGGTTCGATGGCTATGATGTACAGCATGGGGGAAAGTAGGCATCCCTTCCGCGTGCCCCTGTAGAGGTGCCATTTGTCTGAGTATATGTTGTTCGTACGCAGCCTGGCTGTGGGGTCGGTGTATATGAGTTTGGTCCACTTTAAGAAGGCTGGCCCTATTCCCATCTTGGTCATGGTGGCGTACAGCCAGCTCCACCGGACTGAATCAAATGCTTTAGTGACATCTAGGGATGCCACAGCACATTTCTCTGGCCTGCTGTTAGTGCTGTAAATAACATGATGTAATTTGCGCAGGTTCTCAGTAATGGTTCGCCCAGGCACATAGCCCGTCTGATCTTGGTGGATCAGTAATGGGACCACTTTACGTAGTCTCCTCGCCAGCAGCGCCATCAGGATCTTGTTGTCTGAGTTTAACATGGATAGGGGCCTGTATGAACTGCACTCTCCTTTCTTGCCTGATTTTAGTAGTGGAATAATTACGGCTTCTCTCATGGTGTCTGGGAGGGTGCCTCTTTCATATGCTTCGTTGAACACTTGGGCAAGGAGTGGTGCTAGGGCATCCTCATACGTTTTATAACACTCCCCCAGGAGCCCATCAGTTCCTGGGGCCTTTCTGGATGGCAGGGATCTGATGGTGACCATGACCTCTTCTGAGGTGATGGGCTCACCCAGGGCCTCCGCCATTGGCGCGCCTAGTTTGGGTAGCTTAATAATGTCTAGGACGTCTTCTATTTCAGTGTCTGTGGATGACGAGGGGTTGGCATAAAGGTCCTGGTAGAACCCGGAGAACACCAAGTTTATTTCGGCATGTGTGTGTACCACTGCGCCGTCCGGTCTACGGGCTTGGCAGATGGGCTTTCTGGGGCCTTCCCGTTTGTAAAGCCAGGCCAGTAGACTCCCTGGTTTATCGCCGAGGGCATGACGTCTTTCGATGTATTTTGTGTAGCTGAGTTTCCCCAGTTTTTCCCAGTGCACTAAACAGGCTTGTCTGAGCTCCACGACTTTTTGTATGTGATCTGGATCCGGAGAGACCCTGGCTTCTAATTCCACAAGCTCCATCTCGGCGCGTGCTAGCGAGTTTACGATGGATCTCTGGGCTCCCCCTATAGCTGCAATCATTTTCTCCCTCATGACCACTTTGTATGCCTCCCATGCTGTGCTCATGTGTTGCACGCTATTCTCGTTTAACTGCCAGAAGTCCTGCATGCTTTTCCGGATCTGTTCGCGGAAGGCTGCGTCTAGCAGGGCCTCGCCTCTAAGCCTCCACGTGGGCACGGGGGGTCTAGGTGCGAACACCGTCCAGGTGGTTGCTAATGGGGAATGGTCTGACAACACTCTGGCCAGGTATTGTGTGTCCCCGAATGAGACTTGTTGCTCTTCGCTTGCAAATATATAGTCTATTCTCGTGTGAACAGCATGTGGAGGGGAGTAGAAGGAGTATTCTCGTTTCTCAGGGTATTGCTCCCTCCATAAGTCTTTAAGCGCAAGCTGTTGTGTCAGTGCAATTAGTATTTTGGCGGGTGGGGAAGGGCGGGAGTGTTTGCTGTCTGATCTGTCTTTGCGGGGGTCTAGGGTGCAATTGTGGTCTCCACCCCATATCAGGGTGCTATCTCTATATGGGCTGAGCCGATTGTATAGTGAGCGAAAGAAGACTGGTGTCGTGGTTGGGAGCATAAGTGTTAATTAGACAGACTTGCTTTCCTTCTATAGTGCCATGTACCAGGGCCATCCTGCCTTTGTCGTCTGTTTTTGAGTTTGCAGCAGGGCTTCACCGGGACGTGGTAGTTGCAGCAGCCGTCGTTCTCTCTGCTTCTCTTTGGTTCCTTGTACCAGTGGCGACTCTCTGACTTCTAGCCCAAGAGACCTGCCTTTTATGAGAAAAACACCCATTCACACAGTCTGGCTGTCAAACCTCGAGCAGGGGGGTTGTCCAGTCCGGACAACTACCCTAGCCAATCATGACAAAGTGCGACTTGGGTTTCCTAGGATACCCTATGCAGGGGGTAACTACACCCCTCCCTCACATTCAGCCCACCTAGACACCCAGGCGCCTTGAGGAGGGCTTCTGAGCAGAAGCCCGCCAAAAGACAGTGAACAAAGAAGGCAAAACTAGTTTGCCGTGCAAAGTAAAACACAAGAAGGACTTTAACAAAAAGAAATGGTGAATAAACCCAACCGGAGCCAAAATAAAGACGATTTGGTCAAGCGGTTTATGTTCGAGGCTAATATAATAGCCAAGAACAGTACCACGTTTATCTAATATAAACGCGGTAGAAAAGTTAGGGTAGATACCACTGCCACCAGCCAAGTCTAAATGTTAAAAAAGCGAAACAATGCTCTAGGAGGTACAGATAAAAAGGGATACGAATTAACCCTTTCCAGTACTCCATGGAAGATGGGGTGTACTGAATCTGTGGTAGATTGACTAAGTAAAGTTAATGGTAACTTTACCCCTTTTCTGGGGGACGGTAATGGAGTCGAGGGAAGTCTCAGAGACAACCCTGTGCCACGGCACTGAAGGTGCTGTGTGACACACAAAAAGAAGGGGGCTACTGAAGTGGTGTACTTCAGAGTCCACAATCACAAAAACAGGTTGAAACACATAGCAAAACACAGGTAAGAGTGGGGGAAAAGCTCTCACTCTTACCAAGTGGAAAAAAATAAACTCCAGAAGTCCAGCAAAGCTGCTGGGGGACTCACTAGGTGAGGGAAATTAGCCATAAATGAGAATTCTCCCTAACAGTCTCCATGGTGGTCTGTTTCTGTTTACCTCTTGCCCCCTTTGTGGACATTACACCAAGGGCTGGGGGATCTGTTGGTGCTATGGGCGGGCTGCGCTGTCAATGGAGGTAGTGCGCTACTAAGGGGCAGCACAGCAGCTGTGTGCGCTCCGCGGACCCTTCTCAGCGGTCTTTGTGGCTCCAGGTGGCCGTGCGTTGTCACAAGAGTTCCCCCACGGGTGAGTTGGGTAGCACTCAGGGCTTGCGATGGCTATATGAATTGCCCGTTCTTCTCTACTCTGTTTGTTGGGGAGGGTGGTCCCTCAGTCGCTCCGGGTGCACCCCTATGGTAGTGTCCAGCTATTAGCTCGTGCCTCGACGCATACGGCTCCTGTGTGGGGTGATATGTGAATTCCCTGTTGCCGGGCTCACTGCTTGGATGATGTTATGGAGCTGGCGGTGCCCGACGTGGGGCCGCCCTGTGCAGCGTTAGTTCCCGCGCCACCTGCCCGCATTTGCAGCAGTGGCTCGCTGTGTCTCGCGTGCTCACCGCACACAGTTTCAGGCCTTGCCCCACCAGAGGCCCTGGCGTCTGCTCCCTCCGAGTGGGCAAAGGCCCGCGGGGGGAAGGGCAGCCCAGCTCCAGGGTTGTAAGGATGTGGCCAGACTGGCTGGGTCCTCCCTCCCCGCTAGCTCCTCACCTTGTGTCCTCTCCGCGTTCTGCTGGGCAGTCTCCTGCGTGGGCCCGGGGCTCCTGCTCTGCCTCTCCCCGCGGGTCCTCCGCCACCCAGGTTCCCCTCGTGGGTCTGCCGCCTCCTCTTCGCCATGCTGGGGGTGATCTCCGTTCCCTTCTCTGTTGGGCCGCCACATGCGGGTTCCCCCGCGTCATCACAGGCTGCACCCGCAGCAGCTGGGGCACGGTACTTCTGTCACTTGGCTCGGCTGCTCAGCCTCTCCAGGGGACAGTCTCCACGCAGGGGTCAGGGGCTCCAGGCCGCCGAAGCCAGCCGGGACAGTCGGGCGCACACCCCGCCGCAGCCTGGTCCCATGGCGTGCTCCTCTCTCGCTGCTCCTGGGTCGCGCCTGAGATCACCCAGCCGCCTCTCGGTGCATCCGGCTCGCACAGCCTTGGGTAGATGGATCGGTGAGCGCAATGCCGCTACGGCCCCTCATGCGGTGGGCACCATTTTCCTCTCCCTGCTCGCCAGCTCTCCACAACACGGTGCCCCGCTCAGGGCGCAGTTCGTAGGGTCTTAAAACTTCGGATGTAGCTGCCCAGCGTTTCTCGTAGCAGTTGTCGCGGCTCACCATTGTTTGTGCACGCACAGAACCGTGGTATTACAGCTTATTATGGGCACATCATGCAGAGCTAACCGAATATGTGTCCTTCTTACATGGCGGTTAGGCACGCCCCCTGTCTTTCCCGTCCTTATTCACCAGTTTTCATAAAATGAGCTTCAGGGTTTTATTGAATCTTTCTACCAAGCCATCGGTTTAAGGGTGGTACACAGAAGTTCCCAAGGTGGTAATGTGGAGTAGCTCTTTGACTTCGGCCATGATGGTTAAGGATCTTCCGTGTGGTGTTATTTCGCATTGGGAATGCCTATCGGGTTGCATAATCCACGATCACAAGAACGTATTTATTGCCTAGTCTGGATGTCTCTAGAGGTCCAATTATATCCATACCGATTCTTGAAAAGGGTATTTCTATGATCAGCAATGGGTTCAGAGGGGCAGGTAATGGGATGTGCGTGCTGGTCTTTTGGCATATCTCGCAGGTTTGAAGGTCTTTGTATCGGAGTGGATACCGGTCCAGTAAAACTTCCCGCTAATATGCGCCTGAGTTTTAGATTGTCCTAAGTGCCACCCCGGTAAATGACAATGCGCGATCTCTAATACAACCTTTCAGTAACTCTTGGGTATTACCAATTGTGTTTTTACTAAACCTTCCGTGTATGTCTTTATTCTATAAAGCAATCCTTGTCTTAAGAAGAAGAAGGGACTTCCCTTCTTTATGCCTTCTTCTTCCGGAATTGCTTGTAGAAAAGCTTCAGCGAGAGCTGGAGTATTTTGTTACGCTCACCTGGACCCCACAGGGGTGTCGATCGGATCCGGACAGCTGCGGTCTCCTTCAACGTGATGCGTAGTGCAGAGATGACTGTCTGGACTGGCCTGCCTAGTCTTGTATGCTGGACCCGAAGAAGTATTTTCCTTATGTTCGTAAAAGATGAGCTCTCCATCCTGCGTGTCTTGCAGGGGCGCGTAGATACCAGTTACTTCACTGGTTTGAAGGCGTTGGGAGAGTTCCGGTAAATATTGACTCTGAAGTCCCTGGCGGGATTGGTAAGTATCAAGTTCAAAGAGTTCAATGTGCCCAATGTTCACTCTTGTCCCCTTCCTTCCTTAAGTTGCAACTGAGTTTGTGAGAAGAAGGTCTCGTAGCTGCTGCTGGCGTTCAGGTAAGAGTCTGTGTTACCCAACTCTGTCCGGTAAATATTGCATGCGTTAACGTGTTGTTTTTCTCCCTCTTTACAGATGCGGCATATGAAAATGTGGAGAGTTATGGAATAATACCGCCGGTGGTAAGTCTATGGTGATAAGAGGTTGTATTTGTTGATTCCCTTGGCTCACCTTGTTTTTTCTTATGTGCCCTAGGTGTCGGATTACGGCGAAGAAATGATGGAGACAGTGCCAGATCGAAAGATGCTGTGAGAACTGTTGAGTATGGCGCCGTGCTGGAGCTGGCGAAGCGACACGTGCAGGACTGATGTACTTTCCAGGTCCGGAGATTAAATGGTTCCGGAATTAGGTGAGGAATTAGAAATAAGTTTGTTTTCTAACCTTGTCCTTTTCTTCTTCTTTATTCTAGGAGCTCTGGATTCAAGGCGGGCGTGGCAGAAGACTGGCTGCAGGCACGCGGGCATGGCAGAAGACTGGATGCTTGCTGCAGGCACGGTGAGCGTCTGGATGCAGAATAACGCGAAGCATGTGCTGCTGTTCGGGTGTGGTTTAAATAGCCTCCAAAGTAGTTCCAGGTAAGAAGTTCCCTAGAGCCACGGCCGAGTAAAAAATAGTCCCTGTAACAAAATAGTCCCATCCAGGCCTCATGTAGGCTTGGACTCTTTTGCAGCATGGTCTGCATCAGGTAAGTAAAGTCTATGAGCCTGGCGTCTATGGCGCCAGGGCTGATTTCTATGATGAGCCTGGCACCTAAGGCGCCAGATCTGAACCCAGACAGTCCCTATCCGGGGCTGCTGAGGTTTAAACAAATGTCTGGATGCCTGCTCCCGGAGCTGAGGGCCTTGGTCCGGGTGCCCGGGGATAGGCATCATGACAGCACTCCCCCCCAAGGCCCCTCCTAAAGTTGTTCTTCCCCCTGGCCCCGGTTTGTCTGGGAAGTTCCGATGGAATCTTTTCACCAACCGAGGTGCATGAACGTGGTCGCTAGGCTCCCATGATCTTTCTTGTGGTCCATAGCCCTTCCAATCGATCAAATAAAAAAGTTTTTATTTAATCATCTTGGAGTCCAGGATATTTTTTACCTCAAATTCAGGTTCTCCATCTATCAAGATGGGGTCAGGTGGTTTGGTTAATCTTGTCCCTGGTTGAACTGGTTTTAGAAGTGAAACATGAAAGACAGGATGAATTCGCATATTAGAGGGTAATTCCAATTTGACGGCCACCGGGTTGATAATGGCCTTAATGGTGTAAGGACCCAAATATCTAGGATTAAAAGTCCGAGTTCCCTTCAGAGGTATGTTTTGTAGCCAGCCGAACTTGATCCCCAAACTGGTATTGTGGAGTTTCACTTCTATGTTTATCAGCATTTTTCTTGTATTTCTCTTTTGCTTGTTTCAAATGTTCTGTGGCTTCCTTAAAGGCTTGTGTAATAGTAGAGTGCAAATGACTAACTGCGAGCATTTCTAAGTGCTGAGGCGAATCGAGTTCTGAGGTTCGAGGGTGATGTCCATATATGGTATAAAAAGGGCTTTGTCCGGTTCCTGAATGTACAGAGTTATTGTATGCGTACTCGGAAATCCATAAAATATCTTTCCAATTGCTTTCGGTCTGGTGTAGCATGCAGCGTAGGTACTGTTCAAGGGTCTGGTTGGTCCTTTCCGTCTGACCATCGGTCTGGGGATGGTGACTTGTTGATAGCCTCACGTCGATTTGTGCCAGTTGACAAAATGTCTTCCAAAAATGCGAGATAAATTGACTACCTCGGTCAGAAACCAATACGGAAGGGAATCCGTGTAATCGAACAATGTTTTCGAGGAACTCCTTGGCCAGAATCGAAGCAGAAGGTAACCACTTTAAAGGAATAAAGTGGGCCATCTTGGAAAAAAGATCCACAATAACTAGGATGGTGTTAAATCCATTACATGGAGGTAGATCTGTAATAAAGTCTAAAGACAAGGTGTGCCATGGTGTAGGTGGAATATCCAAAGGTTGTAAAAGGCCAGCGGGTTTTTTCTTCTGGCTTTTGTTTTGGGCGCAAATGCCACAAGACATCACAAATGACATTACATCTTTTCGCCAAGTGGGCCACCAGAACTGTCTCTTAATTTTCACTTCAGTTTTTGCGATACCTGGGTGCCCTTCCATCAGGGTGTCATGGTAATTGGAGATGACTAGTTCTTGTATTTCATTGTGTGGTAGAAATAGTCGTCCTGGGTAGTAAGGTAGGTCATTGACGACTGAGTAGTCCGGGCCTTTATTTACCCAGTCCTGCAGTGTTGCTGGATCGAAGAGTTGTTGGATTTTTGAATGAATATCTTCTAGTGTCTGTAGAGTAGTTATGCCAAGAATTCTTTGCTCGGGAATTATTGGCACCGGTTCCGGGTTTGCATATGCTCCTCCCATCCCTATTCGGGATAAGGCAACTGCTTTGCCATTTTTGCAGCCTGGTCGATAAGGGATCACAAAATCGAATTCGGCAAAGAACAATGCCCATCGAAGTTGTTGCGAAGATTGGGCTTTGGCTGTTTTTAAATACTGCAGGTTCCGGTGATCGGTGATTCCGGTAGTAGTATGCCTGGCACCAAGAAGATAGTGCCGGCAAGCCTTAAATGCGGATTTGATGGCTAATAGCTCTTTATCGGTAACCGCATAGTTTAACTCAGGTGCTGAGAACTTTCTGGACCAAAACTCTACTGGGTGAAGTTGACCCGTTTCAGGATCCTTCTGGGATAGGACAGCTCCCATGGCTAAACTGGATGCATCAGTTTCTACTATGTATGGAAGCTCAGGGCGTGGAGGCTTTAAGACAGGTGCTGATGTGAATTTCGCTTTCAGCTTTTGGAAGGCCTTTTCAGCCTCTTCGGTCCACAAGAAGCGTTTGTTTTTTCGCAAAAGTGCTGTGATGGGGTGTACAACATGGGAGAAGTCTGGAATGAATCTGCAGTAGAAATTAGCAAATCCGAGCATGCTTTGTACCCCTTTGACTGAACTGGGTGATGGCCACTTGAGAATTGCGTCCACCTTTTGAGAGTCCATTCGGACTCCCTTTTGGAGTCAGGATAAATCCAAGAAATTCAACGTCCGTTGCATGAAAAACACATTTTTCCAATTTTGCATATAACTTGTGCTGGCGTAGTTTCTCAAGGACTGCACGCACGTGCTTAACATGGTCTGATTCTGAGGAGGAGTACACTAGAATATCATCTATGTATACGACGACACAGACGTCAATGAGTTCACGGAAGGACATCGTTCATAGAATACTGGAAGGCTGCTGTTGCATTGCACAACCCGAAGGGCATCACCTGATATTCGAATAATCCGTACTTGGTGCGAAAGGCAGTCTTCCATTCGTCGCCTTTCTTGACACGTACCAGATGATATGCTCCTCTGAGATCTAACTTAGTGTAGATACAAGCATCCTTTACTTGTTCTAGTAATTCGGGGATCAGAGGCAATGGGTATCGTTTTTTTTACCGTAATCTGATTTAATGCGCGGTAATCTATACACGTTCTAAGGTCACCTTCCTTTTTTGGCACGAAGAATAAAGCTGAGGATGCAGGAGACTTGGAAGGACGAATAAAGCCATTAGCAAGGTATTGGTCCAAGTATTGCCGTAGGTGACGATTTTCAGGTTCCGTGAGGGCGTAGATTCTACTGCATGGGGGTTGTGCACCGGGTAGGAGGTCGATTTGACAATCGTATGATCTGTGAGGAGGTAATGTATTGGCCTGTTCTTTTTGAAAAACATCCTGAAATTCTTGGTATTCCTAAGGTAACTGCACGATTGGTTTAACGACTGTAGCCAGGCCTTTGTTCAAAGTTTTCTCTGGGTAACAGGTGTGTGCACAATCCGGGAAGGTTATTCTCTTCTCTCGCCAATCTATACAAGGTTTATGTGTTTCCAACCATGGCATCCCCAGTATTATCTGGAACTGAGGGGCTTTGATTAGATCAAACACAATAGTCTCTCGATGCCCATCTTGACTCAACAGTGTCATCTCTGTAGTGGAATGAGTTACAGGCCCCGAGGCAATCTCAGTTCCATCAACTGTGGTGATGACATCCAAAGTGGTCCTTCTTTAAGCTCGGCAAGCGGACCTCTACGCTTGTCGGGCGTGGTCGTTTCCCGAATCAGGCTCTATGTGGCTTTTATCAGCAACTCCTACCACCTTCTTGGGTGGTTTTGTAGGGCAATCCCGTAGAAAATGTCCTGAGATTCCACAGTACAGACACAACTGCATCTGTCGTCTTCTTTCTCTTTCCTTTTGAGTTAAGGGTCCTTTAACCCCCCCCCCCCCGATCTGCATAGGTTCAGATGCATCTGTTCCTTTGGGGGCAACGTTGGGTTTAACCAATACCCGGTTCTCGAACTTAGCTCGATCAGTCTTTCGGTTCTGAAGTCGGTGGTCTAGCTGGACCACTAAGTCTGTAAATTCTGTGCAATCCTGAGGTGGGTTCACAACTTGAGCCAAGACATCTTTGAGTTCTCCCTGAAGTCCACGATGAAACAATGTAATTCGTTTTTCCTCTGGCCACCCGGTTTCCACCACCAACCTATTGAAGGTTGCAATATAGGTTAGCAGATCCTGGTTACCTTGTTGTAAGGATAAAAGTTTGTTGTCCAGGGCTTGACCCTGTGAGTGTCTGGCGAATAGTTTTTCCATGCTCCTTTGAAAACCCAAAAAATTCTGGAGAAGAGGATCATCCTAGTTGACTAATGGAATGGACCAATCCGCTGCGCTGCCACTAAGATATGACAATACAAAGGCTGCTTTGGCTTGGTCATTTGGAAATGCTCCCAGTCTGCATAAAAGGTGCAAGCGGCATTGGGTCATAATCACGGCGAACCTTTTGGGGTCCCCAGCAAAGCGTTCGGGTGGAGCTAACGGAATATTTCCTGGTAAAACCACTTGCACTGGATTGCTTGATGAAACGGGGGTTGGGTTTCCCCCATATCCAGGTAGGGGCGTTTGCCCAGCTTAGTTTTGCAGTAGTTGCGTAGCCAGATCATCCGTGCGCTCCTTTGAGACAATCAGTTCTCTCCTGAGGGCATTAGTCTCTTGGCGAGCGGCATGTACTTCCTTCCTAAGTACCCCCAATAATTGGGCCAGTTGGTCGGTTTCCATAACACCCGGGTGGGTATTTGTAGAGAGGCTTTGCGTTCTGTTACGCTCACCTGGACCCCACAGGGGTGTCGATCGGACTCAGACAGCTGCAGTCTCCTTCCACGTGATGCGTAGTGCAGAGATGACTGTCTGGACTGGCCCGCATAGTCTTGTCTGCTGGACCCGAAGAAGTATTTTCCTTATGTTCGTAAAAGATGAGCTCTCCATCCTGCGT
Source organism: Ambystoma mexicanum (assembly GCF_040938575.1). Classification (NCBI taxonomy): domain Eukaryota; kingdom Metazoa; phylum Chordata; class Amphibia; order Caudata; family Ambystomatidae; genus Ambystoma; species Ambystoma mexicanum. The sequence goes on from NC_090934.1 coordinate 77,722,756, forward strand.
GTCTTGCAGGGGCGCGTAGATACCAGTTACTTCACTGGTTTGAAGGTGTTGGGAGAGTTCCGGTAAGTATTGACTCTGACGTCCCTGGCGGGATTGGTAAGTATCAAGTTCAAAGAGTTCAATGTGCCTGATGTTCACTCTTGTCCCCTTCCTTCCTTAAATTGCAACAGAGTTCGTGAGAAGAAGGTCTCGTAGCTGCTGCTGGCGTTCAGGTAAGAGTCTGTGTTACCCAACGCTGTCCGGTAACTATTGCATGCGTTAACGTGTTGTTTTTCTCCCTCTTTACAGATGCGGCATATGGAAATGTGGAGAGTTATGGAATAATACTGCCGGTGGTAAATCTATGGTGGTAAGAGGTTGTATTTGTTGATTCCCTTGGCTCACCTGTTTTTTCTTGTGTCCCTTAGGTGTCGGATTACGGCGAAGAAATGATGGAGACAGTGCCAGATCGAAAGATGCTGTGAGAACTGGTGAGTATAGCGCCGTGCTGGAGCTGGCGGAGCGACGCGTGCAGGACTGATGTACTTTCCAGGTCCGGAGATGAAATGGTTCTGGAATTAGGTGAGGAATTTGAAATAAGTTCATTTTCTAACCTTGTCTTTTTCTTCTTCTTTATTCTAGGAGCTCCGGATTCGAGGCGGCCGTGGCAGAAGACTGGGTGCTGGCTGCAGGCACGCGGACGTGGCAGAAGACAGGATGCTGGCTGCAGGCACGGTGAGCGTCATGCTGCTGGATGCAGAATAACGCGAAGCATGTGCTGCTGTTCGGGTGTGGTTTAAATAGCCTCCAAAGTAGTTCCAGGTAAGAAGTTCCCTAGAGCCACGCCCGAGTAAAAAATAGTCCCTGTAACAAAATAGTCCCATCTAGGCCTCATGTAGGCTTGGACTCTTTTGCAGCATGGTCTGCATCAGGTAAGTAAAGTCTATGAGCCTGGCGCCTATGGCGCCAGGACTGATTTCTATGATGAGCCTGGCGCCTAAGGCCCCAGGACTGAACCCAGACAGTCCCTAGCCGGGGCTGCTGAGGTTTAAACAAATGTCTGGATGCCTGCTCCCGGAGCTGAGGGCCTTGGTCCTGATGCCCGGGGCTAGGCATCATGACATATTTAGCTTGGCGAAGGCTAGGTCGGGATAGATGGTGTAAAGACGCCGGTGGGGGGTGTCTGTACTTCCGCTCTCTATTGTAGGGGAGAGGCACAGAGGACCCCGCCAAGATTCTCTATTATGGTAGCAATGGACGAGCAATCAAGGCCTAGCTTCTTAGGAAGTGATGCAAGCTGGTTCTTAAGTACAGTGTAGTCCCCAAGCACCCACAAAGGAATGTCCGCACACTGTATCAGTTAAAACACAGTCTTTATATAATTAATATTCAAGGTCATATACACTATCACAATAACTCACTTTGTACTCCGAAAATCAACAATGGCAAATATGTACAGTTCTAAAGTGGTACCACTAACGTTATCAGATCTCATTAAAGTGCATACGGTCAGGATGACACACAGATCAAAATAAAGAGGAAATCAGCAGCAGAGAGAAGAAGGAAAGGAAGATGGTTGAGCAATTGCCAGAATACTGGTAACTACTGTTAAACACAGCCCCGTGTGGATATCCCCCCACCTGGGCAACCTGTAGAAGAAAGATACAAGCCCAGTCCATATATTGTTCACAGTAGACTTTCCAATAGTTCTGCAACCCCAAAGTACCATGGCGTTGTGGCGTTCCTCGTTGGGGAATCAACGCCCTTCTTGAGTGCCCTCCCTTTAAGGCAAGAGTCACAGGTCGTCAAACGTCCGACAGAGAACAGGTCGAGCTACGACAGTGAAGTGGCTGTGTCGGTCCTAGCGGTGCTTGTCGACGGGGAACCGTGAACGTCCTGCAAGGAAGAGGCGTGCGGGGCACCTCGGTGTCGATAGTTCTGGACCGCAAAGAGTTGGAAGAACTGTGGCCCAGCAAGGGCGTCGAGTCGTCAGCGTCTTTGTGGTCTTTAGGTGGTGAGAAACCCACCGGTGGATGCTCCTCGGCACGTCGACGGTCAGGCCTTCTCCAGCAGGATACAGCAGCGATGATGCGGACGAGAGCGTCCTTGGATCAATGAAGGTTCTTAGGCAAACGGGAGCACGGCGGCTCCAGTTGGCGACGGCGGTCGTCGATAGTGGCAGACAACAGTCCGGGGGCTTCTCCTTGGCGTTCCACAGCAGTCCCCGTATCGAGTCGGCAGTCTGTCGAAGGTCTGATTACCAGGGTGCTTTGGCAAAGGTCCGCTGGTGCACGATGGTCCCTCGTAGCTCGGGAAGAGGGCGCCTTACCAGGTCCTCTCTGGGTCAGTCCTTGGAGACACAGCAGCTTTCAGATTGTGAAGGAGAGCAACAGCAATTCTTCTCTTCCATCAGGGCTTCAAGGTCAAGCGTCAGTTTCACTCCAGTTACTCTTCGTAGTTTGGACTTCAGCTCTGAGCACTTCTGAACACGATTCCTAGCAGTGAGAGGTCCCCAGATATACTGTTGATCTCCCATTCATTCCGCTGGGTCACACTGAAGCATCCAATCACCACGAAGGGCATTCATGCAGGCAGGCAAGCAATCAGGCACACAGTGCATTCAGGCCATTCACTTTTCTCCAGACACTCACAACAAGTTATGTGTATTGGGACAAGTACAGAGCCATTCAACACTTCATACTGCATTCATACCGGTTTCAGGCAGGGCTGTCTCAGTCATTGTGTCAACCACCAGATACTAGACACCCACAACATAGAATGCGTATTCGTCACACACTCTATTCACCCAGGTCCCACCCACAGGCGTACCTACAACATACGGTCGTTGAGAAGGCTCCAGCCAGTCTGGTCGGCACTTCCCCACAATGCTATATATGGAACTTCCACCCACCAGCCAGTCAGGGGGAAGGGAGAGAGGCAGGGCTTCCCGGGACTTCGGGAAGATCAAGGTAATAGGTGATGGAAGGCAAGAGGCCATGGGGGCCATTTTGTCTCCATCAGGAATCTACCGATTCCAATGACAGGTGCTGGGCATCCCAAAATGGAGGACGCTCAGGGCACCAGTCATTTCAGCACGGAGCTGCCACCAGCCCGTACACTGCTCTGTGGGTCACACACAGGTGCCCAAAAACATACACTAGGGCTACAGGGTTGTACCCCTACCCATGGGTGCCATAACGGTATCCCACGGGTCTGTTCACCAAACTAAAAGAGAGAGAGCTGCACCGCCAGGAGTCCCACATGAACTCCTGCGCGGAAAACATGACAGAACACAATAAATAACAGTAAAGGACAAGGATACAGAGGCCCTGTCCCTCCGATGCATTCCCAGCATCACAGATGGTAGGCTCTTCTCCCTTACTTTCTTCAATGTTAAGAGATTTATCTGCTTCCCCAAAGCCTAAGTTACCTCTGTCTGTTTTATCTGGTTCACTTGCTTTAAACTGAGGAAATGGAGCTCTCTCCAAGATGCCTTGTGGAATTTGATCTCCAAAACGTACCCCTAAGGGGATCTCACCATGATTCTGTAAGAGAACCTTCACATGTCCCCGGAAGTCAGGATCGATAACGCCTGCTAAGACATCTATCCCAAATTTCCACACTAGGCCAGATTTCGGGGCCAATCTTATGTAGCACCCCGGAGGGGGTTTCAAAACGAAGTCTGTAGGATAATTCCTTTTTTCCCCTGGGGAATAATAGCTTCCCTACTTCTACAGATATCCAACCCTATTGATTCCTTGGTGGCGATGGAAAGGTTAGAAGCTCTCTGGCTAATTTTCTGAAATTGTTGAGTTCCCCAAATTTGTCACATCCCACTCTGGCACCATATGTTGGAAACTCATGGTGGCAACAGTAAAGACAAGTGATCAAATAATGGAAAAAATACCTAATCTAAATCTAAGATGGGAGCAAGCTACGACCATCAAATAATAATAAAGCAGTCCTAGTGGCGTCTTGTCAAATAAAAAGGCCTATACTAAGACTAACCTATTGCCAAGGCTTACAATTAATACAAAAGGGTGTGGGATAAGATTCAAAAGACAGAAAGAAGTGTTAACAAATGATAAGTTAGGATGTGGTAGCCGGGGGTCTCCCTTCCCCATGTTTTGAGTACAAGACAAGGTGGGATTGCGCAGCACAGCACAAGCTTTAGCTTTACCAGCACAAGCCAATAGTTCCGCTCTCAGAAATCAGGGCCTTCGGTGGTTAAGTCACTTTTCGACAAAAAGTCTCTTGCCTCTGAGTTCCTTTTCTGCGGTACGCTGGGTGGTGCCTTTTATCCCCTGGGTCCCCCTCTTCCAGGCGCAGACCCTTCTCAATATCAGCCTCCCTCCATCAGGTTCACTATGGCTTCTTAACAAAATCTCCTTTGTGACATTCACAAGTCTTAATGTCTTTTTAAACGGTTCACTGCGGTCATCCCTCTGCCGGGTTCACTCTTGTCAACACACTATTCATTGGGACTTCAGGCTTCGACCCCTTTTCATCGGCATTCCTCCATCGGGTTCACTCTTGCCAACTTTTCCATTCACACAATTCCTTGATCAGTTCTTACGATGCAGGATTCACTTCCCTTAGCTTTACAATCATCTGCCGGTCAAAGACTTTCGACTGTACAGAGGATTTTACTAGACCCCTGTATGACCACTTTGACCCATTTCTCGCGCCTCTCCCAAGACCTTATGGTAACTTTAGTTTCAACAATAGGGTAATCGCCCAGAGGATCCCGAGTGAGCACCCATGTGGTGCCTGACTCTTCTGTAGCTAGTTTTCCCCTCTCGTATTAACAGTTCTTTGTACTTTCTTCAATGAGCCGTTTGCTACTTTTGTTGAACACAGTTCGGTTTCTTATCGACTCTCCCCTCGACTCACTGGTTGTATTGAACCACTTGGCTTTGCTTGTCTCTGGAGTCAAGGTCGGTACCACAGTGGCAAGCATCTCTCCGCGGCTTAGTTATCAGCGGAGGAGGGCCCTGTGCACCATTGACATCTGCTGCAACACACGTCGGCTATTGTTCGTGGTTTTACGATTCCTTCCATGGAGGTTGCCCTGACCTGTGTTGGAAAGGTCAAGGTCGCGTCTCTCCTTGTCACCCTTTCGGTTGCGGTTGCCTTTCTCCTCCTCTTGAACTGCCGTGCTCTGTTAGCTCTCTCGTCGTGTGGTCTGCCTTGCTCGTATTGTGCTCTCGTACTCCACATTTTATCCATGTGGCGAAGGGAAAGGGCCGTCAAGTGTGTGATTCTGGTCAATTGCCTGACCTTGCCTGAGCCTTGTGTTGGGACATGTCAGGTAAACGGCTCTCGTGTTTGTCTGTCGTCTTTCGTGGCGTGCGAAAGTGTTCGTGGCGGAAAAGGGGACGGGGGAGGTTCCGTGTTTAAGTATCCCATTTGGTAGAATGGGGAAAAGGTATTATAAGAAGGGTGATACCACATCTTACCTGTTGGTGTCCCACTTCCACTCTACAAGGACCCCCCCATCCAGGTGATCCTCCCTCACTGGTCCACCCCCAGGAACTGGATCCAATAGCGATGGCTGTGCCCTGGCCACCTGGATGACAGGTCCAGGGGACTAGTCAGGGAGACACCTTTAGGTTTCTCACAGAAGCCAGGTGCATTCGAAGCACTATGATGGGCCAGGGGGAAGGGGGACAGTGAAAAAACCACCTCCCAATACAAAGGACCCCACTTCAGTGTAATCAAATATAATTAACCCACATAGTGTGGCACAGGGCGTGAGCAACATTGTTATTTTGTATAGATATTAGTAATCATAGGTAGAAAGTAAGGCTTGCACAGTGAATGCGGCATTGCATGCACTAGTCCCAATTTGCGAGACAAGGGAAAACTCCAGCACATGCCCAAGTGCCCATGAGGATAGCCCACACCCCCAAATGCCACAATGTCATGATGCCTACCCCCAGGCATCCGGACCAAGCCCATCAGCCCCGGGAGCAGGCATCTAGACATTTAGTAAAACCTCAGCATCCCTGGCTAGGGGCTATCTGGGTTCAGTCCTGGCGCCTCAGGCGCCAGGCTCATAGTAGAAATCAGTCCTGGCGCCTAAGGCGCCAGGCTCATAGTCATTACTTACCTCAGGCAGACCATGCTGCAAATGACTCCAATTCAACATGAAGCCTGAAAGGGACTATTTTTCTACAGGGACTATTTTTTACTCAGGTGTGGTTCTAGGGACTTCTTACCTGGGACTACTTTTGAGGCTATTTAAACCACGCCCGACCAGCAACACACGCTTCGCGTTATTCTGCATCCAGCAGCGTAACGCTCACCCTGCCTGCAGCCTGCATCCAGTCTTCTGCCACGCCCGCCTCTAATCCGGAGCTCTTAAAACAAAGAGGAAAGAAAGGGACAAGGTTAGAAAACAAACTTATTCTTGTTCCACACCTGATTCTGGATCCATCTCGTCTCCGGACCTGTAAAGAACATCATTTCTGCACGCGCCGCACCTCCAGCTGCAGCGCCGCGCCATACTCACTAGTCTTCACAGCATCCTCCGGGTCGGCGCTGCCTCCATCATTTCTTCGCCGAACTTCGGCACCTAGGAGACAAAAGAAAACCACAAGGTGAGCCGAGGGAACCAACAAATATAATTCTTACCACAACAGACTTACCTGATTTACCACCGGAGGCATCCTTTTGTGACTCTCCATATTTTCACGTGCCGCATCTGTAAAGAGAGACAAAACAACACGTTTTCCACGTGCAACATTTACCGGACAACGCCGGGTAATACAGACTCTTACCTGAGCGCCACCAGCTGCCACAAGAGCATCTTTTCACGAGCCAGCTGCAAGACAAGAAAGGAAGGGGGGAACAAGAGTGAACATCGGACATTTTGAACTCTATGAACTTAATACTTACTGGTCCTCACCAGGAACCTCAGAGTCAATACTCTCCGGAACTCTCCCGAGCCTTCAAACCAGTGAAGTAACTGGAATCGACCCGCCCCTGCAAATCCACGCAGGATGGAGAGCTCATCTTTCAAGAATATAAGGTGAGATTGCTGTGAGGGCATTTGGGAGGTGATTAGTTGGGGAGGACTGTGGGGGTGCCATCACTTGAATACACAAGTGGCTAAATGCAGACAAGATTAGGAGGGCAGATCCAGTCAGTCATCGCTGTACTACGCATCACGTGGGTGGAGACCGCAGCTGTCCGGGTCCGACCGACACCCCTGTGGGAGCCAGGTGAGCATAACAGAATGCGAAGCCTATCTACAAATCCCCACCCGGGCTTTATGGAAACCTCAGAAACCGACCAACTAGCCCTATTGTTAGGGGAACTTAGGGCAGAAGTGCACTCCGCGCGCCAAGAGACTAATGCCCTCAGGAGAGAACTGATTGTGTCAAAGGAGCGCACTGATGATCTTGCTAGACAATTACTGCAAAACCAAGCTTGGCAAACACCATTACCTGGATTCGGGGGGAATCCAACTCCTGTTTCATCGAGCAATCCTGTGCAAGTGGTTCTACCAGGGAGCATTTCTTTAGCTCCACCCGAACGTTTTGCTGGGGACCCAAAAAAGTTTGCAGTGTTTTTGAACCAATGCCGCTTGCACTTTTTATGCAGACCTGGAGCTTTTCCGAACAACCAAACCAAAGTAGCCTTTGTACTATCATATCTTAGTGGCAGCGCAGCGGATTGGTCAATTCCATTAGGTAACCAGGATGACCCTCTTCTTCGGGATTTTCAAGGTTTTCAATTGAGCATGGAAAGACTATATGCCAGACATTCACAGGGACAGGCCCTGGATAACGAACTTTTATCATTACGACAAGGTAACCAGGATCTACTAACCTATATCGCCACTTTTAATAGGTTAGTGGTGGAAACCGGGTGGCCAGAGGTAAAACGAATTACATTATTTAATCGTGGACTTCGGGGTGAACTCAAAGACTTTTTGGCCCAAGTTGTGAACCCACCTCAGGATTGTGCAGAATATATAGACTTAGTGGTCCAGTTAGACCACCGACTTCAGAATAGAAAGGCTGATCGAGCTAAGTTCGAGAATCGGGTATTGGTTAAACCCAATGTTACCCTCAAAAGAACAGATGTATCAGAACCAATGCAGATCGGGGGGTTCAAGGGTGCCTTAACTCAAAAGGAAAGAGAAAGAAGACGGCAGATGCAATTTTGTCTGTACTGTGGGGCCTCAGGACATCTTCTACGGGATTGCCCTATAAAAACATCTAAAAGAGTAGTCGGAGTTGCTGATAAAAATCAAACAGAGCCTGATTCGGGAAACAACCACGCCAGACAAGCGTAGAGGTCCGCTTGCCGAGCTTGAAGAAGGATACTCAGACCTCGCACTTCATCATACCAATGGTCCTTATAGATCCAAGGCAGCCATCACGTGTGCACGCAGTGAGGGCATACATTGATAGCGGGGCCATAGGAAACTATGTGGATCATGAATTGGCTTCTATGATGAATCTATCTCTCTGCAAAAAGACCACTTCGGATGTCATCACCACAGTTGATGGAACTGCAATTGCCTCTGGGGCTGTAACTCATTCCACCGAAGAGATGACACTATTAGGTCAGGATGGGCATCGAGAGACTATTGTGTTTGATTTAATCAAAGCCCTGCAGTTCCAAATAATACTGGGGATACCTTGGTTAGAAACACATAATCCTTGTATTGATTGGCTAGAGAAGAGAATAACCTTCCCGGATTGTGCACATACTTGTTACCCGAAAAAACCCTTGAACCAAGGCCTGGCCACAGTCGCTACTCCAGTTGTGCAGTTACCTCAGGAATATCAAGAATTCCAGGATGTTTTCCAAAAGGAACAGGCAAACACCCTTCCACCTCACAGATCATACGATTGTCAAATCGATCTCATACCCGGTGCACAACCTCCATGTAGTAGGATCTACGCCCTTACGGAACCCGAAAACCTTCACCTACGACAATACTTGGATCAATACCTTGCTAATGGCTTCATTCGTCCATTCAAGTCCCCTGCATCTTCAGCTTTGTTCTTCGTGCCTAAAAAGGAAGGTGACCTCAGAATGTGCATAGACTACTGCGCATTAAATCAGATCACGGTTAAGAACCGATACCCATTGCCTTTGATCCCCGAATTACTAGACCAAGTAAAGGACGCTTGCATCTACACTAAATTAGATCTCCGAGGGGCATATCATTTGGTACGTGTAAAGAAAGGCAACGAATGGAAGACTGCTTTTCGCACTAAGTACGGGTCATTCGAATACCAGGTGATGCCCTTCGGGTTGTGCAATGCACCAGCAGCCTTCCAGTATTTTATGAACGATGCCCTTCGTGAACTCATTGACGTCTGTGTTGTTGTATACATAGACGATATTCTAGTGTACTCCTCTTCATAATTAGACCATGTGAATCACGTTCTTGCAGTCCTTGAGAAACGACGCCAGCACAAGTTATATGCAAAATTGGAAAAATGCGTTTTTCATGCTACGGAAGTTGAATTCCTTGGATTTATCCTGACTCCAAAAGGAGTCTGAATGGACTCTCGAAAGGTGGATGCAATCCTCAAGTGGCCATCACCCAGTTCAGTTAAAGAGGTACAAAGCATGCTCAGATTTGCTCATTTCTACCGCAGATTCATTCCGGATTTCTCACATGTTGGACACCGTATCACAGCACTTTTGCGGAAAAAAAAAACGCTTCTTGTGGAGCGAAGAAGCTGAAAAGGCCTTCCAAGAGCTGAAAGCGAAATTCACGTCTGCACCTGTCTTAAAGCATCCAAGCCCCGAACTTCCATACATAGCTGAAACTGATGCATCCAGTTTAGCCATGGGATCTGTCCTGTCCCAGAAGGATCCTGAAACCGGTCAACTTCACCCAGTAGCATTTTGGTCCAGAAAGTTCTCGGCACCAGAGTTAAACTATGCGGTTACCGATAAAGAATTATTAGCCATCAAATGCGCCTTCAAGGCTTGGCGGCATTATCTTCTCGGTGCCAGGCATACCATTACAGTAATCACCGATCACCGGAACTTGCAGTATTTAAAAACAGCCAAGGCCCAATCGTCGTGTCAACTTCGATGGGCATTGTTCTTTGCCGAGTTTGATTTCGTGATCATTTATCGACCAGGTTGTAAAAATGGCAAGGCAGATGCCTTATCCCGAATAGGGATGGGAGAAGCATATGCGAAACCGGAACCGGTGCCTATAATTTCAGAACAAAGAATTCTTGGCATAACCACGCTACAGACACTAGAGGATATTCAAGTAAAGATCCAACAACTCTTCGATCCAACAGCCCTGCAGGACTGGGTGTAGAAAGGCTCGGACTACTCAGTCATCAATGACCTACCTTATTATCAAGGGCGACTATTTCTACCACACAAGGAACTACAAGAACTAGTCATCTCCAATTATCATGACACCCTGATGGAAGGACATCCAGGTATCGCAAAAACCGAAGCTAAAATTAAGAGACAATTCTGGTGGCCCACCTGGCGAAAAGACGTAAAGTCATTTGTAATGTCTTGTGGCATTTGCGCCCAAAACAAAAGTCAGAAGAAAAAACCCGCTGGCCTCTTACAACCTTTGGATATTCCACCTACACCATGGCACACCTTATCATTAGACTTTATTACAGATCTACCTCCATGTAATGGATTTAACACCATTCTAGTTATTGTGGATCTTTTTTCCAAGATGGCCCACTTTATTCCTCTAAAGGGATTACCTTCTGCTTCAATTCTGGCCAAGGAGTTCCTCGAAAACATTGTTCGAATACACAGATTTCCTTCCGTATTGGTCTCTGACCGAGGTAGTCAATTCATTTCACATTTTTGGAAGAAATGTTGTCAACTGGCGCAAATCGACGTGAGGTTATCAACCAGTAACCATCCCCAGAGCGAGGGTCAGACGGAGAGGACCAACCAGACCCTTGAACAGTACCTACGTTGCATGCTACACCAGACCGAAAGTAATTGGAAAGATATTTTATGGATTTCCGAGTATGCATACAATAACTCTGTACATTCAGGAACCGGACAAAGCCCCTTTTATACCATATATGGACATCACCCTCGAACCTCAGAACTAGATTCGCCTCAGCATTTAGAAATGCCTGCAGTTAGTCATTTGCATTCTACTATTACACAAGCCTTTAAGGAAGCCACAGAACATTTGAAACAAGCAAAAGAGAAATATAAGAAAAATGCTGATCAACATAGAAGTGAAACTCCACAATACCAGATTGGGGATCAAGTTTGGCTGGCTACAAAACACATACCTCTGAAGGGAACTCAGACTTTTAACCCTAGATATTTGGGACCTTACACTATTAAGGCCATTATCAACCCGGTAGCCGTCAAATTGGAATTACCCTCTAATATGTGCATTCATCCTGTCTTTCATGTTTCACTTTTAAAACCAGTTCAACCAGGAACAAGATTAACCAAACCACCCGACCCCATCTTGATAGATGGAGAACCTGAATTCGAGGTAAAAAATATCCTGGACTCCAAGATGGTTAAATCAAAACTTTTTTAATTAATCAAGTGGAAGGGCTACGGACCACAAGAAAGGTCATGGGAACCTAGTGACCACGTCCATGCACCTCGGTTGGTGAAAAGATTCCATCAGAACTTCCCTGACAAAACCAGGGCCCAGGGGAAGAACAACTTCAGGAGGGGCCTTGGGGGGGAGTGCTGTCATGATGCCTACCCCCAGGCATCCGGACCAAGCCCATCAGCCCCGGGAGCAGGCATCTAGACATTTAGTAAAACCTCAGCATCCCCGGCTAGGGGCTATCTGGGTTCAGTCCTGGCGCCTCAGGCGCCAGGCTCATAGTAGAAATCAGTCCTGGCGCCTAAGGCGCCAGGCTCATAGTCATTACTTACCTCAGGCAGACCATGCTGCAAATGACTCCAATCCAACATGAAGCCTGAAAGGGACTATTTTTCTACAGGGACTATTTTTTACTCTGGTGTGGTTCTAGGGACTTCTTACCTGGGACTACTTTTGAGGCTATTTAAACCACGCCCGACCAGCAACACACGCTTCGCGTTATTCTGCATCCAGCAGCGTAACGCTCACCGTGCCTGCAGCCTGCATCCAGTCTTCTGCCACGCCCGCCTCGAAACCGGAGCGCCTAAAACAAAGAGGAAAGAAAGGGACAAGGTTAGAAAACAAACTTATTTCTGTTCCACACCTGATTCTGGATCCATCTCGTCTCCGGACCTGTAAAGAACATCATTTCTGCACGCGCCGCACCTCCAGCTGCAGCGCCGCGCCATACTCACCAGTCTTCACAGCATCCTTTGGGTCGGCGCTGCCTCCATCATTTCTTCGCCGAACTTCGGCACCTAGGAGACAAAAGAAAACCCCAAGGTGAGCCAAGGGAACCAACAAATATAATTCTTACCACAACAGACTTACCTGATTTACCACCGGAGGCATCCTTTTGTGACTCTCCATATTTTCACGTGCCGCATCTGTAAAGAGAGACAAAACAACACGTTTTCCACGTGCAACATTTACCAGACAGCGCCGGGTAATACAGACTCTTACCTGAGCGCCACCAGCTGCCACAAGAGCATCTTTTCATGAGCCAGCTGCAAGACAAGAAAGGAAGGGGGGAACAAGAGTGAACATCAGACATATTGAACTCTATGAACTTAATACTTACTGTTCCTCCCTAGGAACCTCAGAGTCAATACTCTCCGGAACTCTCCCGAGCCTTCAAACCAGTGAAGTAACTGGAATCGACGCGCCCCTGCAAATCCACGCAGGATGGAGAGCTCATCTTTCAAGAATATAAGGTGAGATTGCTGTGAGGGCATTTGGGAGGTGATTAGTTGGGGAGGACTGTGGGGGTGCCATCACTTGAATCCACAAGTGGCTAAATGCAGACAAGATTAGGAGGGCAGATCCAGTCAGTCATCGCTGCACTACGCATCACGTGGGTGGAGACCGCAACTGTCCGGGTCCGACCGACGCCCCTGTGGGAGCAAGGTGAGCGTAACAACAACGTATATTCATTGTTCTAACAGTGTTGCAAAGATGTGTTTTTTACTCAAGAATAATGTGCCCTGCAAGGCCGTGATCACAGACCGGCGCCTTGTGTGCATGTTATCTCACACCGATCAAAGCATGACCCGGGCCCATCCCCAATCGACTATGAGTTATAGCCCATATAACTGACTAAACCCTAAGATCCCTGAATTCCATGGCACAAGGTGCCCTTTGACCACAAACCCCAAAGTAAGAAGTCCTGAAATGTTCAAAGTGGGTGGACAGGGCACATTGTTGAGCGGCAATCATGTGATTTTTATTGCGAAGTGCTGGGAGGGATACATTATAGTACAAAACGAGGGTGGAGACCTGGGAGCCGGATGGCACGGAAAGGGAGTGAGTGTGCGTCCCTGTTTGTCCCCTTCAGCATGCAGCTGTTCCACATTTTTACTGTAACTCAGTTGACCTAATCTGTCCCAGTGTTCCAAGCATTCCTGTCGGAGGGCAATAGCCTCTCGTGTACTCTCGCTAGCTAAGTTCACCTGTTTGTTCATAGCTTCTAATTTTATTTCCCCTTTATGTAGATCATTTTCCATGGCTGTTTGAACCCCATTCGCCTTTGCGATGATCGCAGTCCCTCTAATCACCACCTTAAAAGCCTACCATACCGTGCCTGCTTACTGTACGCTCCCTGTGTTATATTTAAAATGCTCCCGCACCTCTTCTCTTTAGTGTTCGCGAAATGCGTCATCCCTCAGAGACTCACTCTTGAGTCTCCATGTTGGGATGCATGCGCTCGGAGGGGAAATTTGCCATGTTACCAGCAATGGGGCATGATCTGACAACACCCGTGGTTTATATTCCACCCTATCAAATACTCCCAAGGTATCCTCACCCGTAAAGATATAATCCAGTCTTGTATGTATATCTAGGGAAGCAATGTAATGCGAATATCTGCGGGTTGTGGGTGTAGATTCAGCCATATATCCCCAAGTTTAAATGCTTACAACAATCTTCCCAGGGCCTTGGCTGCAGGGGCCGGATGAGTAAATTTGTCATCCGACCTGTCCAATGTAGGGTTGTGCGTGCAATGAAAATCTACGCCCCATATCAATGTGTCGTCCCTGTGGGAACTTATTAGTGAGTATAACGTGCAGAAATAAGCAGCTGTCCCCTGATTAGGTGCATATGTGGTAATAATACAGAATTCCACTCAACCTCGCAACACCAACATCCTACCTTCTGCATCTTGGAATGTCTCAAGCACCCTCAAGGGTACCGACGGTGCGACCCATATCACTACTCCCCTAGCATAGGCCGAGTACGACGATCCCACTGTTATGGCCCTCCACATTTTGGCAAGGGCATTCTGTTTCTCTTTTGTGAGGTGTGTTTCTTGTAACAACGCAATGTCTATTTTCTGGCGCTTTAAGTATGTCATAACTCTATTCCGCTTAATGTAACTGCTGAGGCCCCTCAGGATACATTCTAGGATACTATTTTAAGTTCCCCCATCACCCATAAGGTTTTCGACGTACTCCCACTTTCCCATGTTCAAGTTCAGCATATACAGTGCGGATTCATAGGCTGCCCACCAACCAACTACCCCAACTCTACTTCCTCCCACCCCCAACGTTAGCCCAGCTCAAACCTTTGTGCTCAGGCCTTCCCACTTTTCGCCTCTGCTCCAGGGTCATGTCCTGGTTTATGGGGCGCAGTAGACGGATATGTAACTTCTGATATCCGATCAAACCAATCCGTATTGAGGTGTATGCCGCTCCTCTGTGGTGCGCTCTAAAATATGCACCACACTTTAGGCTCCTGCATTTAACAATTCTTGTGTCTAGAGGTACAAAGTTGTCGACGTATCCTGCCTTGTGTTCATCATAGCCAACTGCATGTGATTATTCCCCTACACTCGGGCTAGCTTCTTCACCGGTTGGCAGATTTTGCGTGTCCATTCTTGAGTTTGCTTGCTTCGGGGCTATTGAAGAAAACGGTGCAGCCCTTGTGGATCACTTTCAGTCTTGCCGGGTTACACAACATATACTTCAGATTAGCCTCTCGTAGTCTCCCCTTGATCGCTATGTAGTTCATCCTTTGCTTTTGAACTTGTAGGGTATAATCCGGGTACGCTGTAATAGTGGCTGACGTTTGTTGGATTGTACCCCCCTTACGGAAGTATTCCAGGATATTTTCCCTGTTGCAGTAGTTCAGAATCTGAGCTATTATTGGCCTCAGCGGGGCATCGGTCGGTGGCTTCCTCATAAGTTACCTATGCGCCCTTTCCACAGTGAAGCCTTGGGTGTAGGCACCCAGACACATTTCTTGCTGCAGCAGGGTCTCAACGTATTCTGTT
Source organism: Ambystoma mexicanum (assembly GCF_040938575.1). Lineage (NCBI taxonomy): Eukaryota > Metazoa > Chordata > Amphibia > Caudata > Ambystomatidae > Ambystoma > Ambystoma mexicanum. The sequence goes on from NC_090934.1 coordinate 77,738,091, forward strand.
GGGTTTGCCTCCTCTTCTCCCTCCGGCAGCCCAATAATTCTGACATTGTTACAACAATCCCTACTTTCTGTATCCTTGGCCCTGTCTTCCAGTTTACGCTCCTGTTGTTGCAGTACACTGGGCCCCATTCCGACCTTGGCGGGGCGGTAAATCCCCATGGGCCTCATTACGACCCAGGCGGTAAGGGGTTTACGGCACCGTAAACAGCGCCGACCCTTACCGCCTGATTAGGAGGTCCCTTAGCGCCATGGCGGATTTAACACCTGCTTTTAGCAGGTGTTAAAATCCATGGCGCTAAGGGACCATGGAGTTAATTACGCCACCGTAATTTACGGTGGCGTAATTAACGCCTTCCCCACTCCCATTATGCCCTATGGGGCAAAAATGGGAATGGGGAAGGGTAAATGGGACATGGGGATTTACCGCCCCGCCAAGGTCGGAATGGGGCGGTAAATCCCCATTCCGCCATGGCGTAAACGTAGTTTACGCCATGGCGGTAAAGTCACGGCCCAGGCGGTAACTTACCGCCTGGGTCGTAATGAGGCCCATGGATTTTAACACCTGCTAAAAGCAGGTGTTAAATCCGCCATGGCGCTAAGGGACCTCCTAATCAGGCGGTAAGGGTCAGCGCTGTTTACGGCGCCGTAAACCCCTTACCGCCTGGGTCGTAATGAGGCCCACTGACTTCTGTTGAGGTGACTTTAAGGCCACTGGTGCCACCGACTTTTCCAGTGTTCCTGTGTGTTCAGGGGGCACGCTCAAGTCGTGTCTGAGCAAGTTCATATCAATGCTGATAGCATCTATTTTAGCTTCAAGAGACTCTTTCAGAGACGCTATGTCTGCAAGGATCTGTTGGTCCCCTTCCGCTCATGGCTTCTCTTTTTGATGTGCTGAGCTTGTTGAAGCAGGGTTTTCGACAAGAAGTGCAGTATTGGTACATGCCTCCATAGGGAGCTGCTTCCCCTTGCTCTTTTTAGGTTTAGACGCCATGGTGTGTTGCCGCCCTGTGCCGCAGCACCTGCACCTGTGATCGTGCTGTCCCAGCGCACAGACCCGGTCACTTGTCGGTCTGTTATTGACAGGGGGGACTGCCGTGTGCTGCCTTCAATCTATGCACTCATGCAGCCAGAAATGTATTTTTTTATTTATTTCATTTGTTGATCGCCCAGACCCTTAGGTATCACGGCGAGGTTACAGACATCTTATGCATTAATTAAACAATGTTAAACTTGTGCAAATCGAACATATGGCCAACATGGCTCTAAGCAGTGGTTTAGTTACAATTAGTTACTTGTTATTGGTAGGCCCTGTATACTTCAAAGGAATGAGAGTGGACATGTGTGGGCAGGATGCAGTTGGGGGGTCTTGGTCCCTCAGTATTGATTAAATAGCCAGGTTTTGAGCGCGTTTTTGAAACTTGCCATTGTTGCCTCATTTTTAATTCTGAGGGGTAGAGAGTTCCATAGGGTGGGAGCGAGAACTCTGAAGCTGTTCCCTCCTGCTTTGGTACTTTTATACTGCGGTATTTCCAATAGAACCGTGTTGTTTGATCTCAGTACTCTGTTGGGCATTTTTTTCTTAATGGCCTTATTGAGGTAACTGGGGGCTTTATTGGCGAGGCATTTGTATACAACACATAGGCCCTCATTACGAGGTATGCCGGTAAGGGAAAAACGATGCCGGTATGTAAATACCGGCATCATTTACCATTCCGTAGCATTCCGACCTGGAACCCCGGTATTAGCGGCATACCAAACAACGGTGCCGCTAATAGGGCATAGGCACGTACACGCGCCTCTTCAGGTAGTAAATACCGGCATGCCGGTAATAGGGGGTAATTTCAACCCACGCAAACATGCAAATACCGGCATCGCGATCCCGGTAACAACGGGCTGCATGATGCCGGCAAAACAGGCATCGCGGACCTCACGCAAACAGCAAGCAAGATACAAGGCAGCTGCCACAGGTGCACACAATCCCCACAGGTGGAGTCAAAGGAGGCTGTGCCAGTATGAACTGAGCACACCCACACACCACAACCCCCCCGCCCCCCGGTGTAGGCAATGCAGAGTTGCCCAGTACAAAAGGAGCACAACTAAACACCACACCCCTTCCTACACCAAAATGCCACCACTAGCATTTGCAAACATGGCACAGGAGGACCTGCCTATACTGATACAACTACAGCAACAACTGCAACAACAACAACAGCAGCAAGAACAGGCAGCACAGAGGAGACACAGGAGGAGAAGGAGGTTGAGACAGGCCCATCCATTACCACAAGCGCAGCCACCAGAGCATCGTAGGGAGCCAGCAATACCTTGCACCAGACCCAGCCCATTCAACCCTACCCCTGAGAAGATCCACACCCTGTACCGGTTGGACCGTGACACCATCACCACCATAGTGCACATGATACAGAACGACATTGCCAGCCACATACAAATATGCACTGCCATCCCCCCAATACTAAAGGTGGTGTCTGTGCCACACTTCCTGGCCACAGGCACCTACCAACACACAGTGGGACAGCTGCATGGCATTTCACAACCACTATTTTCCTGCATCCTGAACCAAGTGCTGGATGCCCTCCCGAAGCACGCAAGCACCCATATATCCCTACCACGTACTGCCCAGGAGATAGCCGAAACCAAAGTAGGCTCCCATGCACTGGCAGGCATGCCCAATTGTGTTGGTTCCATCGACTGCACCCATGTGGAATTGATAGTCCCCCATGCCATAGAGGCCATGTACCGCAATCGCAAACAATACCACTCCATCAATGTGCAAATGGTATGTGACTCCAGGAAGATCATCACCCATTGCTGCGGCCGATTTCCTGGATCAACAAATGATGCCATGTTACTGGGTAAATCCACGGTACCCCATCAAATGGAGCAACATGCCGGACCACGTGCCTGGCTGCTTGGTGAGTTGCACAACCGTCCCATGGCAGTGCTTTGGGGTACTGATGTGTGGGGATGCATGAGGGGGGGCAATACTGCAACTGGGTGGGAATAGCCGGTGATTGGAGAATGCATGCAGAGCCAAACACTCCTGACCTAAACCAGTCAAACGGTACATGACACTTCACTGGGCCACATATCACAAACAATGAATATCAATGAGAACAAGTAAGAGGCACAACCAGGCCACCATGGTGATGGCAAGCAATGCATGAATGAACAGGACGGCAAGTGTGGCTATGTGGGCAGTGTGACCATGCATAGTAAATAATGAACAGCATGAATTGGAGTCAAAACATTGTTGCACTACCACAGCATATCTGCCTCAGCATGCATGATTACACCCTGCATCATCTATTGAATGCCAACCAGACTACCACACCTCATGACAGTACAGATTGCACCTAGATAACATTTTTACATGCTTACAGGGACATGTGCATGGCCACACCAAATAGCTGGCGGCATGACTGTGCTCCTTGAATTACGGGAGTTCAGAGTGACACACACCTATTTGAATCTGCTTGCAGGTGATGGAGGATATCCCTTGAGGCCGTGGCTACACACCCCTGTGCCTAACCCGCAGAATGTTGCCACACAAGGGAAGAATACTCAAAGGCATAAAGGGGACAAATGAGTAACGAAATCAACACACAATGGGGAGTCCCCCAAATGAACCATTCAGCAACTGATTTAATGGCCTAGTCTTAGCTCATACTAGGTCCCATTCCATATGTTGTTTAAATCCCCACACAGAATGTTACACACATTACACAGTATTTATCATTTTATACAAAATAGTTCCCAGGGATGTGTATTTTTGGTCATGTACAATTCATCTTGTCATGCATAATCAATTTTAGTATGTGTATCAGGTGACACAATTTTTTGGAGGATTTCTGTGACTTATTAGCCAGATAGGGCCAGGAAGATAGTATTTTGTGCCCACTTTCCTCCATATTGCAGAATTGTCTTTGTGTCACTTTTCGTTTTATGATTGAATCATAGAAATGCTATTAGATGTGTATATACATCCTCCATATCGATATATGTATTTATGTGTTTTTTTTTATTCTGTCAACGTAGGACCAATGGCCTACGTAATAAATCATAACTATTTTGTATAAAATGATAAATACTGTGTACTGTGTGTAACATTCTGTGTGGGGATTTAAACAACATATGGAATGGGACCTAGTATGAGCTAAGACTAGGCCATTAAATCAGTTGCTGAATGGTTCATTTGGGGGACTCCCCATTGTGTGTTGATAACCCGCAGAATGGCCATGAGGAGGAGTACAATCGTGTGGACACCCGTACCCGTGTTGTCATGGAGCAGACCTTTGGCCTGTCGAAGGGGCGGTTCCGCTATCTCAGCAGGTCTGGTGGGGCACTCCTATATAGGCATGAGAAGGTGGCAAAGATCACCATGGCCCGTGTCATGCTGCACGAGAGAGAAATGTACCATTGTCACCTGACATTGACATGCATGGGCCGGGTGAGGATGATGAGGACGGAAAGGGAGGTGAAGTAGCCCCACTGCCAGTACGTGATGCACGGGATGGCCATGCTGTACGGCAAGCACGAATTCAAGTATACTTCTGAAACACAGGGACTATGAAAGACTCGTGTCAGTCAGACACTGGGCCAATGTGAACATGCACACAGGGAATGTTGGGAGTTGGGCACTGAACACCGTAACACATTAAATGGATGCACACGAAAAATAACAATGTCCAGCCATGGATTTTTCTTCTCACAACTTGTGTATTATTTAAAACTGCAAAAATGTGCCCCCTGCCCCCTCCCAGACCCCTCCAACAAACTCCCTCACCCACCCCACAAACCCCAGAAAATACCCCAACAAACTCCCTCACCCACCCCACAAACCCCAGAATATACCCCAACAAACTCCCTCACCCACCCCACAAACCCCAGAAAATAAACCAACAAACTCCCTCACCCACCCCACAGATTCCAAATGTCCCCATGTGTGCATCAAACAGTGTTCCCTTCACCAATGTAGTTCTTTGTCATTGCCCATACTGTTATTTCTTTGAGACTTTTGGGTCTGGGGTGCCATGGCCGAGCGCTGTGCGCTCCTCTGCATTAACCGCACAGAGCTCGATTGCACCGAGGCGGAAGGGGTTGTTGTAGTGGAGGTGTCTATTGTCAGTCCCATGGCTGGGCCAAGGTGTGGCCGCTGCATTTGCAGAATGTTTGCAAGAAGGGCCTGTGTCAGTGACCCCATGCACTCCCTGAATGCACACGTAGATGCCTCCACAGCAGCTGTATTGGCTGCAATAGCCGTGGCTATGGCCCTCATGGCCTCATTCCCAGCGTCGACCTGTTGACGCATGATTTGCAGCATTGACTCTTGTCGGGCCTCTACCCTTGCCAGGCGAGCCTCGAAGGAGGTGTCGGCCGCAGGTGTACTGGTGGCTGGCAGGGTGGTGGCTGGCAGGGTGGTGGCTGGCAGAGTGGTGGAAGGCACCTACGTGGACTCCTCGTGCTGGGCACTGTCCTCCTGGAAGATCCCAATGTCTGATTCTCCAAGGTCAGAGTCATGGAGAAACGGATCGTCCAGGCTCTCAGACTCTGCAGGTGGTTGGGGGCTGGCAATGGGGCTTGGGGTGGGTATTCCAGACATGATCCCAGCCTCATCATTCACCTCTGTGGACACAACGTCCGTGGTGGCTGGCGGAACGGCTCCCACTGTTGTGGGTGCCTGCTGCTGTTCTGTCGCTGCAGGTGCCCCCTGCAGGGTTGATGCCTTGCGTGGGGCACTGGGAGTTGCTGCAGGCATTTTCTTGGACGGGGGGGTGGCGGTGACCCTGGTCCCTTTGCGTGCTCTGGATGTACTCGCACCCCTGTCCTGTGTTCCACCTTCCTCATCGGTGCCTGGGAGATAGAAGAGATGCAGGTCATCAGTGATGTTGTCAAATGGCAGCTATGATGTATTGCGGTGTGATATGTGCATACATTCAGGCATCATTTCATTTCTGGTGTGTGGCATTTGGTGTACTGAGGGGACATGTTGGCAATCAATGCATGGCTGGTGGCATAGCATTGGTTTGGTGTCTGTGTGGTGGGCCCCATTGGCATGGTAGGGTCATGTTGCACCTCTGTTGGGATTGGGATTTTCACTCAGCATGCGTGTGGTGCAGGGTGTGCCACTCATTATTCTATGGATGTGTTGATGTAGCCTTGGAACATGCATTGCCTTGCCTAGTCTAACTTCCACATCACTTGTGCCACATCATGTTTTGGTATACGTGGATGTGATGGTTCACTCACTTTCCTCTGTGGTAGTTGCAGCGCCGAACTCCTGGTCTCCTATTCCCTCTATGGATTCCGGGTCAATGAATGCACTTGGGGTCTCCTCCCGTGCAGTGAGCTTCACAGGGGAGTGTGGACCACCGCCTGTCGCCATTGCGGCCCTCCTGTTCTCCGCCGGGATCTTCCTGACCCAGAGGCGGAGGTCGTCCCAGCGCTTCCGGCAGTCACGTACACTCGTTGGGGTGCCACCCACTGCCGACACCCTCTGAGCGACCTCCTGCCAGACCTGTTTTTTTTGGGTTTGAGCCGCATGCTTGAGGTCTGTGCTCCTGATTGTGTCTGCATGCTGTTCGAGGGTGTTTGCAAGCATAGTCAGTTCAGCATCAGAAAAACGCTGCTTCCTCTTCCTTTGGGAGGTTTTACTGGTGGCCTTCGACATCCTGCTTCAGTTGTGGCACACAACAACACGAGTGTAGTGGTGGTTATGGAGGATGGCAATGGATTGTGTTTTTAAAGATGGCCGCCGGCTCATTTCCCGTTCCTGCGCGATGATGTAATTTCTGGGTCCTTTTTTGCGACCACGGTAATACCGTGCCGGTATTACCATGCCGGTGTTTAGTGGTTGTTATGACGCGGTTACGGAATGGGCGGTACCCGCAATGCCGGTATAGGGGGGTTGGGGGCCCGTTACCGGCATGGCGGTTTTGCCACTACCAGCATGGGGTAACGCGCGTGCTCGCGCACTCGTAATCACCCGCTATAAGCGGGTTCATACGAGCACGGACCCGCTCATTCCGGCATGCCGGTAATGACCCCGGTTTTACCGGGCAACTCGTAATGAGGCCCATAGAGTTTTGAAAATGATTCTGGCTTTGATAGGTAGCCAATGGTTTTCTCTCCTAATGTTAGAGATGTGCTCTGATTTCTTGATACCTAACGCTGCTCTTAATGCTTTATTCTGCAGCAGTTGCAGTTTGCTTGTGTTGGCATTGGAGGTTCCTAGTAGAAGCACATTGCAGTTATATCAAAGCTCTAGCTATGGTTATGCAATAGGTAGGAGTCAGGAATTGGCGGCTGAGGGCAATGAGTTTGGCTGTGTATGCTGTGGAGGAGGAGAGGGCTGAGATTTGCTTGCTCATAGTGAGGTTAGCATCTAGATAAACACTGAGGGTTTTGACTTGCTTAAGTACTGGTATCCGGGTGCCGTCGATGTTGATGTCAGTGTAGTCTGTATGGAGAGAACTTAATCTAGCTTGAGATCCTACGATGAGGATCTCTGTCTTCTCATCATTGAGACAGAGAATATTTAGTGCCATCCAGTTTTGAATGATGGCGTAGATTTTGTTAATAGTTTGGGTGTCTTGGGTATAATCCCCAGAAATGGGAATAAGGATCTGGGTGTCATCTGCAAAATTAGTGTAGATGACACCCATATCGTCAAGTGCTGAGAATAGGAGTTTGCTGTTGGCATTGTATAGGCTCGGGGAGAGGCATGAACCCTGGGGTACCCCGATAGGGACGGTTATGGGGTCTGCCGCCTCTGTGCCAATGGCGACTCTGGATGTACGTTCAGAAAGGAACAATTTGACCCAGAGGGTGGCGTTGTTGGAGAAGCTAAAGTCTTTAGCTAATGTTTCACAAAGTTTATCATGATCTACTAGGTCGAATGCTGCTGACAGATCCAGCAGCAACAATATAGCCATTTTTCCTGAATCTCTGATGGTGTCTATTTGGATTTTTAGGTCGGTGAGAGCAGTTTCAGTACTGTGGTTAGGTCTAAAGCCGGATTGTCTATCTCCTAGGAGTTTGTTCTGGTCGAGGTGGGTTTGTAGTTGGTTATACGCTATTTTGTCGATAATTTTGAGAAGGAATGGGACTGTGGTTATGGGCCTATAATTCGTTGGAATAAGAGGGTGCAGTGTTGTTTTTTTTAGAAAGGGTGTGACCCAGGCTTCTTTGATGCTGGCTGGGACCACATTCGTATTGAAGGATGCATTAACTAAATTGGTAATGATGGGGGTGAGGGTGGGGCACATAGTTTGACTAGATGTGCCGGGAAGTTGTCCCCTTTGCAACTAGACACTTTCAGTTTCCCTATTGTATTGAACACTGTTTCTTGGGAGACTGGCGAGAAATGGAAGGTTGGGGTCTTACGTTCTATGAGGCTGGTGGTTAAGTCTATCTTGATAGGTTTTTCTGCTAGTATTGTTCTTTTCGTGACGATTTTGTTTTGTAATAGTTTAATTTTTGCAGCCAGTGCATCTTGGATGGTAGTGCACCACTTTTTGATGATAGGGATGGGGTTTTCCAGTTCTTTAAGGATGGAAAAAAGTTATTTTGCGTCAGATGCTGCTTTAGTAATCCTATTGTTAAGGGCATTTGCTTTGTGTGCAATGATGGCTGCTTTGCACGTTTTGTTTGCTGCGTTGAAAGTATTGGATGTTTCAGTGGTATGGGATTTGTTGTGGCGGTGTTCAAGCGCACGTTTCGTTCGCCTAAGTGCTACCAGTTCCTCGTCAAACCAGAAGGAGGATTTTTTGTCCGCTCTTCTGGTTTTTGTGATGCAGGGAGCTAGGGCATCTATTGTATTAGTGAGGCAATTATGGTAGGTGTCTGCTAATGAGCATGGGTTATCATTAGTGATTAATTTATCTGTGAGCGAATTTTTAAAAATTGTGTTCAGGAATATTCCTAGTTGCATAGGTGTTCAATGTGGTGGACTTGGGTGATTCGAGTTCGTTACACTCGATGGTAAAGTTGATGGCATGGTGGTCTGTCCATAGTAGAGGGGTTATTGTTTCTATGGAGACTGCAGTATTAAGAGATAGTACGCAGTCCAGTGTTCTTCTTTTGGAGTGGGTGGGTACATTCACTAGTTGTACAAATACCATGTCTTTGAGGGCGTTGTGAAGGGCATCTGCTTTATGATTTAGAATGTCATTGAATCCGAGGTTTAGGTCTCCAAGTATGATACATTTAGTCTTGGGTTTGATTAAGGGCGTTAGTAGCAGTGCTATATCTAGATCTGGTTGAGAGTTATTATTCTGAGCTCAGTATATAGTTACTATATTGATAGTGGTTTTGTTGTTTGTGGCCAGTTTAGTGAGTAGAATTTTGTAACCGTCTAAATTGTCTAAAGGGCAGGATCCAAGTTGGAGGTGGTTTTTAGCAATGATGGCTACTCCTCCTCCAACTGAGTTGATTCTGTCTGACCTAAATATGGTGTAATTTTGTGGGATGGCGATAGTAAGTATCGGGCCTGAGGCTTGGTGAAGCCTTAGGCCTGATAGCTAGAAAGACCCTCAGTAAGCACACGTTGCATAGCCTTCTTTTGTACAGGGTAGCTCCAACCATTATTGTATTGATCATACGGGCCTTCCCGGGCCCTTGTGACCAGCAACTTCTTCCAATTCAGACCTGACTGCCTGGCAGTGTCTGAGGTGTTAATTATCAGAGTGCCCCAGTGTATTAGACTTAGAATGGGGTTAATGCACCTTAATGCATGTCCTTTATGCAGTAGTTGCAGCGGTGTACCTTAAATACCTCCTGCCATTACATTACCCATCAGGCCCCGTGGTACGGTGTCAGGCACATTCCATGTACCGTGCTTGTTATAGCAGGGCAGGCCGTTGTAGATATCAGCTTGCAGTTGGTGTTATGCTTGCAATCTTTGCGCGCATGCGCTTGTTCTTGTTAGGCAGCACGGGCCGGACCACACTGAAAGCCCTCAGTATCTTGCCTTACACGTTCGCAGGACCGTGCTTAATGTTCAAGGGTGGACCGCAGTGGAAACCATGGTGCAGATCTCGTTATTCTGTGACACTCGTCCGGCCGCCCTTATACGTTTCATGGGCCCCATTGGGCGGACCACAGTGGAAATGCACACAGGACGTTTCACCGTAGCCTAAGCCTTGCTGTCCGTTCTGAAGCGGCCTCTGTTGGAAGGCCTGTATAATTACTGTTAATATACTGCACTCCGCCACTTGCACGCAACTTCTCGGGCAGACCACAATGACAGTTGCTAGATATCCATAGTTAATTTGTATGGCGTGAACATCTTCAAACTCCTGCCGCATTCTGTCGTCACATTACATATTTCAGTTTATGCATCGAGTCAGTCCCCCGAGGCTGGCTCATTGCAAGCCGACACCAAAGTCCTCCAGAACGTCGCTGCCCGCCTCTTATCCTTGTCGATTTCACAAGTTCTTCGGCAGTGTTCCACTCATGCCTGTCCCAGATGCCCAGGGCTTCTCATACATTCCGCGCACCATCTACACAGCTCTGCCAGTGCTTTCAGATGGGGCGAAAAATGGCGCAGTCTTCACCACCCAGAGTGCCCACTCAAGGCTCTAGGTCCCCAGGGCTGCGTTTGGGTCTTCTGCACATCATCGGCGTCCGGCTCAGGCAGATCAGCATTAGCTGATTTCCTGCATGCAGTGCCAGGTGCAGTGTACTGCTATTTCCAGTGTCCTGCCCGATTGCACCGTTTTCCCATAGTCGATGTTACGGAGCCCTTTGTCTTTCGCCATGTTGGATCTCCCTTTGCTGTCGGGCCTCCGACGCTTCGTTGCTCATTAGCAGGCAATCTTCCTTTTGCAGACCTTCAGCATGGGCTATTGTCTGCCCGGCATCTTCACTTCTTCAGGCCTCTATTTGTGCGTGTGAACACAGTGTTGCTTCAGTTATATTCCAAAATCATGCCGGATCAGCAGGAGCTTCGCAGAGATGCGTCTTACTGCATGGCTCTGTAGCCATAGCCGCATGTCAAGAGTGTAGTTAATTTGTTCTTTGACCTTCAACGTGAGAAGATGATCACTACAACACCCACGTGATGGAAGACGGACGGATTGGGCTGGAACCAATGACCTGGCATCTCTTATGGAGCAGGCAGATCATATTTAGGCGCACACCAAATAGCCTCTTGGGTTTTTACTGTATGTATTACGTCATCTATAGCGATATTTTCCTTTATAAGATTCTGCTTGTACTACTTTTCGGCAGAACGTTCTTAGCAGCAGAGTTCTTTGCTGTTGCTCTCATCTGTGTGTAAGATTAAAACTTGTTATACTTCCAAGATGGACTTGGGCCTTTCTTCCCTAGCAGGTTGTATTTTCTCTGGTGTGAGCGTTCAGGGGCTTCCCTTCAATTGGTGACCCTGACGTGATACCAGAGCCCCCCTTATTTGCAGAGGCTTCCAGCCCGCTCTCCAGAAGGAGGCGCGCCCACCTTCAGCGACCGGTTCTGAATAAAAAAACATGTGTTCCGTATGGTTTATGTCAGAAAAACATTTGTTTGGAGCAAGAAACAGCGCGTTACAGCTAGAAAATAGGCTGTTCTGGGATTAAACTACGTTTCCCAGCATGTCTAGGGAATTCAGTAGTCCGGGTTTTTCGCGCGATGCAGCAGCTGGTAATTAAGGAAGGAATAAAACTCCAACCGCCCGTGACTCGGTGCAGATAATTAATGATTATGTGCACGGGCGGCAGGTTGGAGAGCTGGTGATCCAGGCAATTTTCCTCAGACGCCGAAGGACTGTTGGGCGTGACACGAAGTCCAGAGCAAGAGCAGCATGCATCCCTGGCCGCAATGGTGATTCGCAAGCGGCTGGGAAGTGTTTTTGAAGCAACAATCTTCAGGGCTCGGGTGTCCTCGCGAGGCGCCCGGCCATCAGCTAAGTGCATTTTTTCCTGATGTTCTGTTAAATGGTTACGAAACTCTTGATGTCTTTAGTTAGGGAAACACACGACCACGTGGATATGCACAAGCATATTATATAAGGACATTGTGTTTGTTTGTTACATGTATTTTCTGTGCACCATTGGTTCGTTCTTTCATTGTGAAAATTGGGTTCATGAGTACAGTTTGTTTCATTCCAATGTAAGTGCTAAGTCCAATGTATGTGCTAAGTCAATGTTGTGCAAAGTGTTCCTTCATGTTTTGCGCTTACGTTTGAGTTTCTAAACTCACTTACATGTGTTCAAAAGTCAAGTTCAGGGTTCTTGTTTGGAAAGATATATGAATAGGAATATACAGTTCGGAGAACAGGTTAGGAGCAGGATTTATTATATTGTTGTATGTTGTGTTTTCCCCTTTTTTCCCTTTGTCACTCCACCCCCTTTTCCTAACTCCTTCTTCCCCCCATTGGCTGCCACGTGGCGTCTTGTGTGACTAGTTCAAGCGCCCGTGCTAACCAAGGTGGGAGGGTCGAATCTATTCGGCTTCCGTGGTTCGGGAGAGAGGGTCGAGACCCTTATCCCTTTGCTTGCATTGACAGAATTATCTGCCCCCGATTTCGGGATAATAGAACCACCCAGGCCAAATGGATACGAACCCTCCTTCGTTAGCCGATGTGCTAAAAGCACTACAAGATATTCAAGTGGAGTTAGTACAAACTAGACAAGAATCCAACACATTAAAAGTTCAAGTACAGGGTTTGGTCGCGCAAAATGTTCCGTTGGATGGGACGGGACCATCTACAAGTACGCCTACAAATAGAGTTCCTGCCACGGTGATAGTACAACCACCCAGTAGTGTGCCTTTAGCGGCACCCGAAAGATTCACGGGGGACCCCAGGAAATATATGACCTTTTTAACCCAGTGCCGTTTACATTTTTTATGTAAACCTACAGCCTTTGAGACCATACAGGCCAGAACAGCATTCGTCATCTCATATCTTACGGGAGATGCGGCCGCGTGGGCAATGCCTCTAGTACAGAAGGATGATCCGTTACTATACAATTGGGATGGGTTCTTGGGTGAATTTGGAAGGTTGTTTGACCGCCGTGAAGTTTCTCTGGCACAAGATAAAGAGTTGTTGGCATTAAGACAGGGAACACGTGATTTAGTGACATATGTTACCCAATTTAACAGATTAGTTATTGAAACAGATTGGCCCGAGAATAAGCAGACTGTGTTATTTTATCAAGGGTTAAAGGAAGAATTGAAGGATGCTATTGCGCAAGTGGAACCTCAACCATCTACTTGTACTGCCATGATAGATTTAGCTTTAAGACTAGATCATCGTATTAATGAGCGCAAAGGAGACAAGAAAAAACCCGAAGTAACACCCTTCGCTCGATTGGATCGGGGAAGGGGCAATAGGAGTATAGAAGAACCCATGCAGATTGGTGGAGTGAGAGGGCCCTTGTCAATGGCAGAAAAGGAACAACGCAAAGTGAACAACTTGTGTTTGTATTGTGGGCAACCAGGACACTATATTAGGACATGCCCGAATACTCCCAAGAAAGGAGTAAGTGGTGAGCAAAATAAAGGGGAATCGGGAAAAGGATGGGGCCGACCTTAGGGGGAACTAAGGTGACAGGCCCGAAGGAGACTAGGTTCCCCAATTGGATAGCTAACACGACAGGAAACAGAAAATCTCATGTGTATATTCTAGTGACTTTAATTTTTGCCTGTAACAAACAGATTGTATCGGCCATGGTTGACTCAGGAGCCACAGGTAATTTCATTGATATTGGGCTGGCCAACAGATTACGTTTACCCTTAAGAGAAAAGTCACAGGCGGAGGGGGTGCAGTCGGTGGATGGGTCACCCTTGATTTCTGGGCCCATTTGTCAGCAGACTCAACCTATTACCATGAAGTGTGGGTCGGGGCATTCTGAAACAATTGTGTTTGATTTGATAGCGGCACCTCAGTTTGGACTCATTTTGGGCATGCCTTGGTTAATGAAACACAATCCTAGGATTGATTGGGTTAAACACGAGGTGAATTTTGAAGATTCAGGGTGTGTGAGTCACATGGAGGAGAAGATGGGCCCCGCATTGTTGCTGGCAGAACAAACGGCTGAACCCCACAAGGTGGGAGCGGTGGAAAAAAATATTCCAACACAATACCAAGATTTGTCTAAAGTATTTGATAAAGGAGGAGCGGACAGGTTACCACCCCATCGATCATATGATTGTGTAATTGAATTGGAGCCAGGGGCCAAGTTACCTTGCAGCAGAGTTTATGCTTTGACGGAAACTGAAAATCAATATTTAAGGGAATATTTGGATGACATGTTAAAGAAGGGGTTTATTAGACACTCTACTTCACCTGTTTCGTCTCCTTTATTCTTTGTCCCCAAAAAAGAAGGAACTCTAAGGACATGTATTGATTATCGAGCACTGAATAAGGTAACAGTTAAGAACAGATACCCTTTGCCTTTGATTTCTGTGTTATTAGATCAGGTAAAAACTGCAGTGGTATACACTAAACTAGACTTGAGAGGAGCTTACCATTTGATCCGGGTAAAGGAGGGAGATGAGTGGAAGACGGCTTTCAGAACTAAGTTTGGTTTGTTTGAGTACCTTGTCATGCCTTTCGGTCTGTGTAATGCCCCTGCAGCATTTCAGTACTTCATGCAGGAGGTGTTGAGTGAGTTTCTGGATGTGTTTGTCATTGTCTATATAGACGATATTCTAATTTACTCAACTACTGAAGAGTTACACATTGGTCACGTTAGAGCAGTGTTGGAACGGTTACAAGCTTATCAGTTGTATGTCAAACTAGAGAAATGTGCATTTCATACCACTCAAGTAGAATTCCTTGGGTTCATTTTGACCCCTTCTGGTATAGTGATGGATAAGAAAAAGGTTCAAGCAGTGACTGAATGGCCAACACCTCAATGTATCAAAGACATTCAATCATTTTTGGGTTTTGCTAACTTTTACAGAAGATTTATTTCTAATTTTTCACAAATTGTTACACCCATCACGAAACTGTTAAAGAAGGCCACTAGATTTTGTTGGAATTCTGAGGCAGAAATAGCCTTTCAAGAACTGAAAAAGGCGTTTACATCAGCTCCGGTGCTAAGACATCCGAATCCGGAGAATCCTTTTCAGGTGGAGACAGATGCATCTAATCTTGCAGTTGGGGCAGTTTTGTCACAACGGGATGAAGCAGGGGTGTGGCATCCAGTAGCTTTCTATTCTCGTAAGCTTACTAACTGTGAACAAAACTATTCTATTACCGATAAAGAACTATTGGCCATTCGAGCAGCCTTTTTGGAGTGGCGACATTACTTGATGGGGGCCAAACATCAGGTGGTGGTTGTCACTGACCATAAGAACCTACAGTATTTCAAGACTGCCAATACGTTGAGTCCCAGGCAATTACGGTGGTCACAATACTTTAATGAATTTGACTTCTTGGTAACCTTTAGACCAGGTACAAAGAATGGGAAAGCGGATGCTTTGTCTAGGCAGCAAAATCTAGAAAATACTATAAGTGAAACTAAAACCATTATTCCAGTGGAAAGAGTGGTGGGAGCGGTTATGACACAGTTATTGAGACAAGTGAAACAGGAAATGCGGAAACCCGAAAAAGTGCAATGGGGAAAGGAGAATCCTTTAGAAACTTTTCGCGATGGTCTTCCGTATTATGCTGGTAGATTGTATTTACCCACACTCAATTTACAAAAGAAAGCGTTGCATTGGTGTCATGATTCTCCTTTGGCAGGGCATTCAGGAAATAAAAAGACACAGAGAATGCTGGAAAAATACTTTTGGTGGCCAGGATTGAGACAGGACACTATGAAATATATCCAAGAGTGTGAAACCTGCGTACGTAGTAAAGCAGACCACAATAAAAAAGCAGGGCTGCTCCAACCTTTACAAACACCTGAGAAAGTGTGGACACATATATCCATGGATTTTATCACTGATCTACCTCCAGAGGATGGGTATGATACCATTTGGGTGGTGGTGGACTATCTATCAAAACAAGCTCATTTTGTGCCTTGTCAAGGTATTCCAGGAGCAGGAAGATTGGCTGAATTGTTCTTGCAGCATGTGGTGCGATTACATGGGTTACCTCAGAAGATTGTATCGGACCGAGGTCCTCAATTCACTTCTAAATTTTGGCGGGCATTCTGTCTGATGCTAGGAATTGATTGTGCTTTGTCCACCAGCTATCATCCACAGACGGATGGACAAACGGAGAGGGTCAATCAGACGCTGGAGCAATATCTGCGCTGTTATTTACATGACGGTCGTGATTCTTGGGTACAATCATTATGGTTGGCGGAATTCACGTATAATAATACCGAACACACATCATTGGGTATGGCGCCTAATGAATGTCTGTATGGCCAAGTGCAAAACATGATACCTGAATATTTACCTGATGTTGAGAATATGCCCATGCTACAGGAAAGAAAACAGTTACTTCTGAACATCAGACAGACAGCAAAAGCCAATTTAGAACAGGCTAAGGAACAGTATAAAAAACATGCAGACAAGAAAAGAAGAGAGGCTCCTCAATACAAGGTGGGGGATAGAGTATGGTTGTCTACTCACAATCTGTTGTTAAGAGGTCCTCGAAAATTTGCACCTAGATTTATTGGACCCTATGAGGTGATTAAATGTATATCTAAGGTGGCGGTTAAATTACAATTGCCACAATCATTGAAGATCCATCCAGTATTCCATGTGTCTTTGCTTAAACCCGCAGCTCCGGGAACGCGAACAAAGAAACCCCCAGCAATCATCAAGGATGGGCAATCGGAATACGAGGTGCAGAAGATACTGGACTCCAGACGCAGACAGAACAAATTGTGGTATCTTGTCCAATGGGTGGGATATGGATCTGAGGATTGTTCATGGGAACCAGCTTCTGCGGTTCACGCACCTCGTTTGGTGCGGCAATTTCATCTGCGTCATCCGGAGAAAGCAAGACTTGGAAGGGGCCCTGAGAGAGGAGGTACTGTCAGAAAAACATTTGTTTGGAGCAAGAAACAGCGCGTTACAGCTAGAAAATAGGCTGTTCTGGGATTAAACTACGTTTCCCAGCATGTCTAGGGAATTCAGTAGTCCGGGTTTTTCGCGCGATGCAGCAGCTGGTAATTAAGGAAGGAATAAAACTCCAACCGCCCGTGACTCGGTGCAGATAATTAATGATTATGTGCACGGGCGGCAGGTTGGAGAGCTGGTGATCCAGGCAATTTTCCTCAGACGCCGAAGGACTGTTGGGCGTGACACGAAGTCCAGAGCAAGAGCAGCATGCATCCCTGGCCGCAATGGTGATTCGCAAGCGGCTGGGAAGTGTTTTTGAAGCAACAATCTTCAGGGCTCGGGTGTCCTCGCGAGGCGCCCGGCCATCAGCTAAGTGCATTTTTTCCTGATGTTCTGTTAAATGGTTACGAAACTCTTGATGTCTTTAGTTAGGGAAACACACGACCACGTGGATATGCACAAGCATATTATATAAGGACATTGTGTTTGTTTGTTACATGTATTTTCTGTGCACCATTGGTTCGTTCTTTCATTGTGAAAATTGGGTTCATGAGTACAGTTTGTTTCATTCCAATGTAAGTGCTAAGTCCAATGTATGTGCTAAGTCAATGTTGTGCAAAGTGTTCCTTCATGTTTTGCTCTTACGTTTGAGTTTCTAAACTCACTTACATGTGTTCAAAAGTCAAGTTCAGGGTTCTTGTTTGGAAAGATATATGAATAGGAATATACAGTTCGGAGAACAGGTTAGGAGCAGGATTTATTATATTGTTGTATGTTGTGTTTTCCCCTTTTTTCCCTTTGTCACTCCACCCCCTTTTCCTAACTCCTTCTTCCCCCCATTGGCTGCCACGTGGCGTCTTGTGTGACTAGTTCAAGCGCCCGTGCTAACCAAGGTGGGAGGGTCGAATCTATTCGGCTTCCGTGGTTCGGGAGAGAGGGTCGAGACCCTTATCCCTTTGCTTGCATTGACAGTTTAGCAGGAGCCATTTTAAGAGAAGTCCTCTCTGCTCTTTGTATCGGGGCGTGGCTCTGAGGAGAGTGCAGGCTAGTGTTTGATCCCAGTGACGGAGGAGTTCGGGTGAACACGCACATGTGAGAAGACTCTTTTAAGCGATAACATGTGGGGGACAGATGCATGGGGAAGTGTGAGAGGTGTGAGCACATGAGGAGCAAGGTTGTTGATGTGACGTGGAAGTGATTGGAGTTATTTCATATTGGTGTTTGTACTGGTAAGATATTATACAGTAAGACAAAGATAAGGCAAATGTAAGCTATGGAGCTCCTCCTCAGAAGGGGAGGGAAGGTGGTACTACAATAAAATATATTATTTCAAGGAGGAATACGGAAATAAAAGTGATGGTCTCATATAAGGAGTAGACCTGGAAAAAATAGTTGTTATTCTAGATTGTTATTTTCGTGTATTGTATTTGTGTTGTATTGGATAAAGAACAGGCCCCAGGACGGGCAGTAATTGTGTATGTCACGTGTGGAGTGGCATTGGATGGTTTTTTGAGTGGTGTGTGTGGTGTGTGTGCACGAGGAAGGGAGACAGAAAAGAGTGGGGGTTGATTCTCTTTTTTGTTTTGTCACGAGCAAGCGGCATTGTGCGCCGCGCGTTAGCAGGACATTGCGGGTCAGTAAGAGATAGGCATCACTAGCAATAGAGTATATGTACCAGGCCCTGCCACTGTATCGAGACGGTGGAGAAATACCATAAGCAGTGGATCGCGGGGCAGTAGGGGAGATGCCCTGCCTGTGGCCAGAGCAGGGCTCACACAATAGGAGCGTCTTGGAAAACATGTCCACATTTTCAGTAGCTAAGTGTAAGGGGAAGCAGCTACAGAAGAGAACATGAATCTCAGACCTCAAGTGCATGTTTGTAGACGCAGAAGACCAAGGGGACGGAATAGGGGCACAGAGATAGAAAGATGGAAAGTGCAGGAAGGGAGAAGGAGGCGGTGGGGCGCCAACAGATTGCGGGGGATTATAACCCTTCACAGCGTGTCCCGCAGAAGGGTACACAAATCCAACCTATATACCCGCCGTAATAGGGACTCCTTCCCTTCTGATAGTGACCCCTCAAGCACCAGTAACACCACAGGCCATCACTCCCCCACCCCCATAAATATGTGTCACGCATCCATCAACCCCCCATGGAGTCGGCCTACCCTCAGCCATCTGGCTCCCTGCCGACTCTGTTTTCGTCCTGGCCCAGCGGTGTCCTCGTTACGAGGGCGTGGGGGACAGTCTCCTCCCTCCACCCCTGTTCCTCGTTATGGTCGGGTTATTGGCCTTTCACAGAGGTCACGTCACTGGCGGTTTAAGCCGCGGCCTCAATAGCGGTTGCCTTGGCGACTGAGCGATGCACAGGGAATGCTTGCCTCCGCTCACGTGACACGCAAGGAGTCACGTGACTAATCACCATGGGAACAAGTAGAAACGAACACACATCGCGGTTTCCATTGCTTCTCAGCTGTGTTCCCGGCCGGCGTTTAGCGTTCCTTGTTGCATTTTTTTATATTTTTGACTTCTTGGTACCTGACCTTTGGCTCTGCTTTTCTGGGATGCTTTTTGGACCTCCCTGAACTTGGTTACGCAGATTTCTCCTCATCTGGTTACTTCAGTGCTTGACCTTGGATTGCATCTTGGACTGCCTTTGGATTCATCCTATTGTGCCTCGAACTGAACTTCCTTTTGGTTTGTTCCTGGATCTCTCTGGATACCTATGTTGCTCCTCTGGTGGGCTTACTCGTGGCATCCTTCCCACTGGACATCCCTTACTGGCTGTTGGTCCCTGCCTGTTATCTACACTGCACCATGCCGAGTGGGGGGTTGTCTCCTGTGAATCAGGAGTTGTTCACCCTCCCTTACTTCAGTGCCCTTTCACGGTTCCTCTAAAGGTAGGGGATTTTCCTGGCACTACATACATTTAGTGACTCACTGTATTGCCTCTAACCTGATCTGTTTCCTTTGCAGCTACCTGGGGACCCGGTGCTGCTGTTCCAGCGACCTATGGCCCCAATAACCGGTCTTGAATAGATATATATCCCCGTGACTGGTGATTGGGGACGGAGGTACTTTAGTCCACACGGTAGCCTACGTCTTCATAGCATGTGGGGGAGGGGCAGGTTGAGGAGTAGGACTGGCCGGATGGCGTTAGTAAGAAAAAGGGGAAGTGCGAAGAAGGGTATGGGAAGTGGGGTAAAGATGCAGATGCCCCTGATACATAAGGGGGAGGGGAGAACACAGTATGTGCCCCTGGCCCCAGGTGGATAAGAATAACTTTATTAAGGCCCGCCCACAGCTCACAGCAGGGGCGAGCAAGTGGCTATATGAGTTTGAAAAGCAAACAGCGGTGTGCCCCTGGCATTAGGGGATATCAAGAGCTTGATGGTTGCTATTATTGGGGACCAGGCTGGGGGTGTATGGGTTAAAGCTGGGTATCTGGGAATAATCCTGTGGGACGATGAACATAATGGAGCATCATTTAACAGAATCAGAGCACAAGTGTGGGATGCGTTATGGAGGGGTTTCCCGGATACCACCCATTTACGGTCCCAGATGCGGCGATGATGAGGATCCTGCTAAATTCATTCTCAAATTACAAGCGATGTAGAGAGCTGAAACGGGAGGACCATAGGATCATTCAATATCGTTCTTCTATTTTATTGTAAAGATAGGCTTACCAAAGGAAGTGCAGAAAGCGGTAGACAAGATTGTAGGTATTATTGCAAAGGGGTGGCTGGAGATATAGGGCCTCATTACGACCCTTGCGGAAATCAACAGACCGGACCGCCATAGCGTAAATAGCGTTTCCGCCATTGCACGATGGAGCAAAGTGCGGCTAATTCCGACCCATCGGGCACGAGCATTACGCCATGGCGGAATCCGAAAGGCTGCGATGGCGGAAATGACCCCAAAACGGCCCTTACCGCCGCCGTACGCTGCACCAGGTGCAATACCGCCACCCATCTTAGCGGTCACCGTAATGAGCGGTCACCGTAATGAGCGGGCACCGCAAATTACGGCCACCGTAAATATACGGAAACGGAAGTAAAAGCATGTGGCCGGAACGGGAAACAGCACGCCGCACAACTATAAAATCCGAATCCCAACACAACCATTAAAAATCCGACCCTGACACACATCCCAACCCGTTAGCAACCCCAGTTAAAAAAATAAATATGGGAAAGGTAGCCAAGAAAGCGTGTGATCGCAAGCGGCAGGTCCACTTCTCCCGAGAGGAACTGACCGTGCTCACCGAGACCCTCCAGGAGAATGCCGCCGTCGTCTTCTCCAGTCAAATGACCAGGACGGCCCTTGCCAACAAGAAGGCCATATGGGCCCTGGTGGCACAGCGCGTAAGTGCGGTGGGGACAACACCCCGCACGCCACAGCAATGTCGCAAGCGGTGGGACGACCTGCGGATCCGCGTACGCAGCATACTTTCTGCGAACAGGAACATCGCCACAGCTACCGGGGGGGGATCAGAGTCGCCCATCAAGTTGACCCCCTGGGAGGAAATCTGTGCCTCCACCATAGGAATGGAGAGCATAGAGGGAGTCGGAGGGATGGAGAAAGGAGTGCCGACATCCGGAGAATCAGGTAGGTTGGCCAAGAGAAACAATGCGAAATCCACAAAGCACGAACATGTGCAGTACCATGTGACCCCATAGTGCAATACATACTTTGCCCTGACAGCGCCCTCTAAAAGTCAAAATGAATAAACAAATTAATCAAGATGCCATAAACAACCCCTACATGTGCAGCATGCACCCCCTAACTGCAGGCAGCCAAATGAATGCATCCTCAATCCACACGAAAATGAGACCACCTCCAAGGCCCAGTCCCAAATCACCCTCATGTACCACCCCAATGCATGTGATACGTTGCCATTCCAAATCCCACAGACCCATAACTAACGCTCGCCCCTCTTTACTCCACCACAGGGTCCGATACCAACGACGAGCTGCACGACACCCCTACCAGCACGCCTGCAAAGAGGGCCAGGACCAACGTCCCAAGAGCCTCCACCTCAGGTGCAAGGATCAAGACACGGCAGCAGCAGGAATCAAGTGGCAGCACACTGGAGGGGACTGCAACAGGCACCCCAGCAGCCAGCAAGTCCACAACCCCAGCACCACAGGTCCCCCCAAAGGACGTATCTGATGGCACTGCTTCTGGTGGTAGCAGCACCATAGGTGACACAGCTGTCATGCCAGCATGCTCCGACACGGAAAACAGTGCTGGCGACGTAGGTACCATCCATGACCTTTCCCAATCCCCCTGCATGTTCCATCCCCTACACCATGACGAAACCACGCAGGGGCACCCTGAAGACGACGACTGGCCAACCCCCACAAGTCCTGTGCCAAGGCAACATGTGTTGAGCAGCCCCCCTGTCACACCACCGCAAATGTCCATGGCCCAGCAGAGGCAACAGTCCCTCGACCTGCTGATCGAGCAACAGCAGGAAGTGGCCACGCTACTCAAGGACCATGCAAATGAATGCGGGGGTTCCAGGGCAGCCATGGAAACATCCACCGAGACACTCAGGGCACAAATAGAGAAAAGTAGTGAGAGCCTTAGGGGAGAAATGGAGAGAAGCACCGAGAGCCTGAGAGCACAAATGGAGAAAAGCACCGAGAGCCTGAGGGGGGAACTGCATGCGACGTCCAAAGACGTTTGTGCTGAACTTGCCGCTGTGCGCCGTGTGCTCTCGGAGCTCTCACAAACCCTCAGAGACATGCATGGACGCGAGCAGGCAGAGACATCATCCGTGGCAAGTTCCGTCCAGGGCAGCCCCCAACGCAGATCTGGCAGGAACCTGCGCTCCACGGGCAGGGGTGCCCCTGATACCCGTAGAGGGGGCTTGCAATAGCGTCTACCCACGGACAGCATGCATATTTGGACACTGGTGTTGGGGGGGGGGGTAGTAGGGTGGAGGGGGTGTGTTGGGCTTCACTGGGTGGCGGGTCCATAGGGTGTATAAATCAAATCACATTTACAATACAGTACTTCATTATCATCCAATGACATGTGTGGACATTGATATTTACGTACGAGGCCTTCATAGGCGTACAGTCCACAATGTGCCTGTACTACACACACACAGTGCCACAGGTCCCCTTTCCATGTAATAGGCACCATGCGTGGTTGCTAGAAGCATGCATCTATGATGCTCTGTCGGATAGCACGTGCATCCTGTGCCTCATGGACTCCTTGAGGTGCCTCCACATCCCCACCCTCATCATTATCATCTTCAGGTGCATGCAGTACAGCGTCAGGGGGCATGGGCACATTCCTACGTATGCACATGTTGTGCAGCATGACACATGCCATGACCATCTTAGAAACCTTCTCATGGCTGTACATGAGTGCCCCGCCAGACCTGCTGAGGCTGCGGAAACAAGCCTTCAGTAGGCCGAATGCCTGTTCAATGACCACACGGGTACGTGAGTGGGCATGGTTGTAGTCCTCCTCATGCTGGTTCTGTGGGTTCCGGATTGGTGTAAGGAGCCATCTCTTCAGTGGATACCCGGCATCACCTGTATGAGACAAATAAAGGGTGTCAGTGGAATGATAGTGCTAAGTAGCCCCCCCCCCTTCCTGCAAGGTCATTGACGCATCAAATGGGCCACGATGTCATGCATGGAATGAGACTCACCGAGTAGCCAGGATCTGTGCCCTGCGTGTCGCTCCATGTAGCGTGGTATTCTTGTGTTCCTCAGGACCATAGAATCATGGGTAGATCCTGGAAATCTGGCACAACAATGCATAAAGATCTTGTTGGAGTCACACACCATTTGCACATTGATTGAATGATATTGTTTCCGGTTGCGGTACTGGACCTCCATGGCATGTGGGACAACCAATTCAACATGGGTGCAGTCGATGGCACCAATGCAACCCGGGATGCCGCCAAGTGCATGGAATCCCACTTTTGCGTTGGTAATCTCCTGGTACGTGCGTGGTAGTGTGATGTGGTCGTCGGCGTGCTTCAGGAGGGCATCGAGCACTTGGAAGAGTGTCCGTGAGAACAGTGGCTGTGAAACGCCATGCAACTGTCCGACTGTGTGCTGGTAGGTGCCTGTGGCCAGGAAGTGGAGTACAGACACCACCTTCAGTAGGGGTGGGATGGCGGTTGGGCTATCTATCATGCTCATGAGGTCAGCGTGTGTCATGTCCACAATGGCGATTATGGTGTCCCGGTCCAAACGGTAGAGGGTGTGGATCTGCTCAGCAGTGAGGTTGAACGGATTGGCTCGGAGGCGTGGGATTGCGGGCTGCCTGCGTGGTGGTAGTGCTTGTGGGCCTTGCTGACCCTGCCTTGCCCTCCTCCTCCTCCTTCTCCTCCGTCTCCCCTGTGCGCACGGTTGTTGTACCTGTTGTTGTTCGTCGTCTTCTTGTAGTTGTAGTACTTGCAGTGCTATCTGGTCCCCCAGGCCCAACATCGCTAGTCCTGCCGGTAGCATTTTGGAGTGGGAGTGGTTGTGGGAGGGGTTTGGGTCTGCTATATATGTGCTGTCGGCCTGTATGGCCTCCACCTGTGCTGATTGAATGAATCTGTGGCAGGTGCAATCCCTTCTGGCCGAGCACGTCCCGCACGTAAGGCTGCATTTGGCCGCATGGCATCTTGGGATTGGAATCATGTATCAAATCCCGATGGCAGTGTGATGTACTTTGACTGATTTTCATGCTATGCTCCCATTGTTACACATGCTATAATTGCAGCCGCTTACATACCTGTGAAGAGTCAGTGGTATGTAGGGCTCGATCGACGGCCGACCCTCATGCAGCACAGTTACGTACTTCACCGCCGGGCGTGGCGTCCCATTTGTGATTGTAGACAGTTAGCATTATGACACACAGCCGCACTACATTGATGTAATTGTGAATGCAAGCGTTCACAGATGCCTTTTCGACATAATGTTGCAAGTGAGGAATTCGAAGGACAGCGTTTTTGGTTTTGAACTAGCGGCGAGGATACTCCCACAGGTCTGCCTGGAAATGTAACGTTCTATTGTTGAATGTCCTTGGGACAGGGCCCATAACGAGCAAGCAATGAATGACATGAATTGAATGGGATGCGCAATGGCGTAGTGGACGATAAGGCAGGACGTTCCCAAATCCATCTTGCTTCACAACACTACAGATCCGGCCAGGAGCACAGTGGTTTTTGCAGACTGCATTACGCACAGACGCGATGGAAGTTTCAAATATTATGTGAGTGAATAATCATGCGTTTTCATTTCGGGATGAGGAAATGATGAATGGATGCATGGACAGATGATTCCATTTAGGGTCTGCCATGTACATGGGTTTTTTGAATCGATCCACTTCCCCTGCGCTATGTGATGCAAGGCTGCCATAGTGGGACTTACGTCTATCTGCCCTTGTCGGATCCTCCCTGTCTCGACGCGCCTTCATACACTTGTGTCTATGCACGTTACTAATCCCATGCCATGGGTTCTGTCTTGACGGACGCATGCACAGTAACCGACGTTGCCAATGGTGTATTTACCTCGATTGATTTCGTTATGAATCGATACTGATTTAGGGGTGTGTATATTCCTTTGGAGTGGGCTAGCATGCATATGGGTGTGGATTTGGTGTGTTGAATGAAGAGTGTAATGCATCATGAGTCCCGTAATGCAATCGGTTAATTTGTGTTTCATTTGGGTGACAGGTATCTCCTGCCCTTTTGCAGATGCCATCTGTACGCCACTCCTCCAGATGGGTTTTACTCTCGACACCTGCAGCTTCGGGTGAATCAGTGGAGCACCATTACGATCTTATGGGACGATCGCCAATGGGCCACATGCCCTTACGCTGTACTGGTGGCTAGGTGCAACATTTTGGCCTTTCAGCTGGACTAGTGCCTGCCTCATGGGACGGACCTGCGGTTCTTGCCGCTTCCATGTTGCCTTTTGGAACGTTGATGTAGGCCCTGTGTGCCATGATGGTACAGGGCGTCACACAAGTGGAAGCTGGTCAATTATTGCAGATGCAGCCCTCGGTGATGATGGATGTTTTGGTGTTATTGTGCAAATTGCTGTGAGGCCTTTGTCATTTGGATGTGCATTTAAATTGTATTCCGATATTTGGCGTGTTGCGTTATTCTTTGCAGGTGATGTAGCGATTTACGATTTGTGACGGTATGTATTGCGAGATGATCTGCATTGTGTTCCGCCTTCTGAGTTGAGTTGTGTGGTACTGTACTGGCCGCGTTTGCCTACGTAGCACAGTATGGTCACGGATAGGGGCTGCCATTGTGACTGTTTGCATGATGTGCTGTTCAGGGGCGGGGGATTGGCTTTTGGCCAACTGGTGCCTGTCAGCCGGGTCGATTGGTGGAATGATGGGATGTTCAGAATGTGGCTGGTCACAGGTGCCTGTGTTTGCGTGCGTTTGTTGGAGGGGGACTGGGGTCATGTCCATTGGGCAAGCTTCTGTATTCGTGCCATCTGTGCCCTGCAGCTCCCATCGGCCCCTCTTGAATTGGCCTGGCTGCTCAGTCACTCTGCCAACTTGTGTGGTACATGCTTCTGCTGATGGTTGGTTTGTTTACTGGCAAGAGTACAGGGCTGGTGCAATCCCCCTCAGGATGCTGCTTTGGATGTTGCCTTGCGCTGGTGGCAAGCGATGGGGGACTACTGTTGTTTTGTGTCATGTGTTCTTGATTTTCATTTTGATGTCCTTGTACCTTCACATGCCTGTGCTGCATCAGTACGGCTATGGTGACATGCCGTACATGGATGCCCACTCACGGGGCGCTTTGAGCCCCAGCATGCATTTCTACGTTGGCATGCATGGGTGAATTGTAGATTTCACTGGTTGCATAGTGTGAGTACATTGCGCCTGCCAGGAGTTGTGCAATGTGGCCAGGGAGTGGAGTACAGGCACTCAGTGGGCCATTTACGGTTGGTTCACGATGCCGTATTTCTCGCCATGGCGGAATGGTACTTTCCGCCGTGCTTGATGGCGTTCAGTACATGTCCGCTAGGGTCAGAATTCGCGTACCGTTGCGCCATGGCGCTGATTCCGGTTTTGCAAGGCGCGCGTGCGCGTACTTGGTGCAGTTAGCGTTGCCGTTCACTGCAGTGTCGCTAATGGCATCGTACTTTACGGTGACGGGTCATAATCGCAACGAGCGGTATTCGATGGCGGTATTGCATTTCCGCCATCGTTTTTCATTTTCCGCCAGGGTCGTAATGAGGCCCATAGAGTATAATAATGCATCATTGCAAAAGGATCAAGGAGAGGGAAACAGCACAAATGTGTTAGGCGGAGGAAGCAAAGTTGGTAGAAAAGAAATTGGCAAGGGTGTTGTTCAGGCACCTGTTTCGACACCCGTATAGGTGGATGGGACAGAAAGCAACCAACAGGTCATGAGCGCCCCTATTGCTGCGCACTGGGCTGAAGAAGGACAAGGACAATGGGGCGGGGCAACAGATTCCCAGCCCACAGTGGCAACAGGGAGGACTGCAGCGAGGAGAGGGGGATTCCGAGGAGCAAGTGGGAGGTTTTGGACCCAGAGGGGATGGTTTTGGAACATCACAATGTTGGAATTGTTTAAGGTGGTGGCATTTTGCAAGGGAATGCAGGAGCAGGTCTGCAATGTGGTATAATTATTGGTCACAGCATCAGGGCCAAGGGCTGCACGGGTCCCAAGGACTAGGATATATGCAACAGGGTCAAGGATATCAGAATCAAAGGTATCCGCAGAGGCAACAGACATATAATCAGCAGCCTCAAGCAGCTGACATGCAAGTGTCGCATTTGCCATAGCCTCAGGGCGATCTGCCCCGGTGAGCAGGGTACAGAGTGAGGCTTCACCTCCCTTTCGAGGAGCAGCAGTGATGGGGGGTAGCCCCCTTTTCGTTCCCTGGAAGAATACATATCCTGATTAGGAAAGCCCACAGAAAGCACTCGTGTGTCCGGTCTTGTCAACAACCATCGACCCTGAAGAGGAACCTTTGGTGGGGGCGGAGATAGGAAATAACCATTTCATATTTGTGGTTGACTCAGGTGTAACTAAATCATGTATCATGGAGGGAAATGTTCCCTTGTCAGGAAAATATCTTGACACCCAGGGATTCTCTGGGGCTATTTCCAAGGTTCTATACACTGAGGAAGTGGATGTAATGGTGGGAGGGAAGTGTTAGAAACCAGAAGGTGTCTCACTTGCTAGTCCCCGGGGATCTGTCATAAAAGTGGCCAGGACACGGCCATCGCTTTTGGATCCAGTTCCTGGATGAGGGCTCTTCGTGGAGTGGGATTGGGACACCGGATGGTGCAACGCAGTGTCCCCTTCCCTGTAAAACCTTTTCCCCATCCTACCACGTAGGATACTTAGGAACTCAAACACCTCTTTCCCGACCAAAACATTTTCTCACAAACAGTTCACTGTGAGAGAAAACAGACTAACACCCCAAGCCGTATACCTGACATGTCCCAACGCAAGTGTCAGGCAGAGTCAGGCAATTACTGATCATGGCACACACACCTGACTTCCATCACACTTCCGCATACGGATAAAAGGCGGAGCACAAAAGCACACTGAGCAAGGCAGAATCCACGAGAAAGCAGCAGTTCCGAGATGGCAGTTTAATACGAGGAAAAAGACGGCAAGACCAGAAAGGGTTGCAAGGAGGGAAAAGCCCTTGGCCTTTTCGGAGGAAAACCGTTACTTCTTCAGAGCCCTCGAATAAGAAACATAAGACCCAGAATCATAGCTGAAGAAAGGGGCATTGTGTGTCGAAGGTACCTGGGGCTCTCCCGCATCAATAGCCAAGGCGAGGAGGAGCGATTGGTGCTGTGGTATTGTCCTTGGCTCCTACAACAAAGCAGCGCCAGTAAAGTCAGCATAGTCGGTGAGTTTGGGAGACTGGTATCAGACCGTTCTGTGTTAGAACCAAGGTTGCGTATGTGATGAGCGACGCAAATATAATTGAACATCCAAGGAGTGACTGAACTTTTGAAGTCAAGATAGATACCATATAAGAGCGGTCCGGCACCATGTGGGTGCTCATTCCTAGGTCCCTGTTTGGTATCCAAATGAAAGTGTAAATTGTGAATTGTGAAATCAAAGTGGTCCTGTAATGGTCAAGCTAAACCCTGTGCACATTTGAAAGTCTTCAATGGCTAATACGAACTGCAATTGGTCCGAGCCTGGTTGAGAGAGACTAATTGTGTAAGAATTGAGCCTGGCTGAGGGGGATCCGGGGTGAAAGTGAGTCACCCGAGAAAAGATATTCATAAATATTGGAGAAGAGGATCTGAGCTGGGCTGAGGGGGATCCAGGGTAAAAATTGAATCACCAGACTTGAGTACTTGTAAAGAAACTTTTCTTTTGTTTGGTACTTCCGGCCCTCTGAATCGAGAGACTTTGATAACTTGAGAGACTTGGACACAGAAAGCCCTAATGTTTTTTTTTTTTAAACACTCTTAATTGGCTTTTAATAAGAACAGCTCAAAAACCCACACAACCCACCTCCCTCCCTCCCTTTTCCCTCCCCAACCTCCTGCCCAATACCCTACCCCCAACACATTAAATAACTTTAATTTTAACAGTAGAAACAAAGTCATCCTCCCACCCTTCCCCCTCTACCCCTCCCTCCAATGTCCGAATATATCCTCCGAGCTTCCGTGCCCTCCAACAGTCACAGCATATTGTCCGCCATCATCCCTGGTTCCTCTATGGGTTGGAAAAGTCCATTACCAATTCCCAGGTTCATATCTTCCCCACTCATCCCTTCCCCCTCCCCTCCCTACCTATACTTCTTCATGGCGGTCATTGTCACTTGACAGGTCATTTAGCTATTGGGACCAATGGATCGTTACATTCTCACAAGTCCATCTCAACGTCCATCTCCGGGTCCATCTCCTGCAAAACCATTAATTCCGCCATACCCCACCTCCGCACATCTTTCCGCCATAGATTAATCGCCAGACCCTGTGGGCATTTCCATGCTATCGCCATCAACAGAAACCGGCCCATTCTATTCCCTATTTTGTGCCTTTTCCCCCCTGGTAGCTTCCCCCACAAACAGATCTCCGTACTCTGGTCTCCAAAAGCCCATTCACTCCCTTAAGGACCTGATCCCAGAACTCAGCTATTATCCTGCAGTCCCATATCATGTGCCAAAACCCCACCTGCGCTGTGCCGCACCTAGGGCATTCGTCCGATAGCTCCCTGTTCATTGCGTGGAGTACCACCAGACATTTTACATGTCCTATGTAAAATATTAAATTGAACCAGCTGGAAGCGGGCATTCCTTGATGTTTTTTGGACCAATTCCCAGTCCTGCGCCCATTCCTCCTCCGGTATTTGACGTCCCATGTCAACCTCCCACTTCTCCTTAACCCTCAACTCCCCCTCTGAGTTCCCCTCCCGCAGGGCTTTATAAATCCGCGATATGCGCGCCCTAGCCCTCGTCTGCTCCAGCAGAACTCGGAGCACCGGGCAAGACTCCGGCTCCTCTGGAATTCCTGCCCACATCTCCGCTAGCCTACGAACCACTGCCCCGTATGCTAAGAAGAGACCCTGTGGTAGGTCAAACTTCTGGCACCATTCCTCGCAGGTAAGTAGTTTCACATCTTCGAAAAGGTCCCCCACCTTCTCACATCCCTTCTCCCAGAGCCTCTGTATCTCTACCCTCCCAATCGCCCGACGGAGCTTCTGGTCAACCCCCCAATGGAGGTTACTCTCATACCTCCCTCCAACTCCCCTGCCCCCCACATACTTCCTCCACATTTCTCTCACCGCCTCAAATGCTACGGTTCTACCCCTATCCCCCAGTGGGTGCCAAAGCAATTCAACCAGCCTGTAACTCTGCGGCAGGTCCCCTATCAATCCCATAAGGGCCTCCCCACCCGGTTGGTCCCATACCAGCACTGACTGCAATTGTGCAGCCACAAAGTACTGTTCATAATTTGGGAGGCCAGTCCCCACTCCACCCTATTGCTCTGCAATATGTCTAGAGACACCCTCCTCCTCACCGTACCCCGCAACAGCTCCCTAATCCTAACGTCCCAACATTCTAAAGAACACCTTTTTGGCCACATATGGTATATTAGTAAAAAAATAAAGCAACCGTGGCAGAATCACCATTTTGCATAGCGCCACCCTGCCTATCAGAGAAAGGGGCAGAGCCTTCCAAAATTGGACCGAATCTCCTATTTTAGATAATGCCCTCCCTGTGTTGTGTACAAACGTGTCCACCATCTCATGGAATACCCGAATCCCCAAATACTGAAATGACGCCGTCTCCCATTTTATCCCCAACTCTGGCAAATCCCCCAGTGGGCAATCCCATAGCCCCCCTACCGGGAACAACACCGACTTCCCTGGATTGATGCGGAAACCCAACCTCTGCTGGAAATTCCGCAGTACCTCTAACAGGTCTGGCAGATACACTCTAGGGTCGACCACATCTAACAACAAATCATCCGCATATAGGGACACTATATGCTTTTGACCTCCCGCCTCAATCCCGGCATCTATCATTTCCTGCTGCAAGAATGCCGCCAAGGGTTCCAGGGCCAAGGCAAACAAAACTGGAGAGGCTGCACACCCCTGCCACGTCCCCCTTTCCAATTCCCACGTTTCAGACACCCAATCGTTAGTCCTCACCATCTCCAGCGATTTCTTATATAAGGGGGCCAGCCGCCATGTTTTTCCGAACCCAAACTCCCGCAAAACCCTGAACAGCCATCTCCACTCCAAGGAGTCGAACGCCTTCATGGCATCGAACAAAGCTATTGCCATCTCCCGCCTTTGTGATTTCACTAGATCCATAATGTGGTGCAAGCGGGAGATGTTACCGGATGTTTCCCGGATGTATTCCTTCCCCCGATGAACTCACACTGGTCTGCATGGACCAGACCTGGCGCCACCCTCGTGAGCCTGGCCGCTAGGATCTTCCCGCTAGGATCTTCCCGGGTCCGGATCACCGTTGGGACTCTTTGTTTTTACTGTGACTCCCTTTCGGTCCGGTCACTTCAGCGTCAGTTGGAGCGGTGGGAGGAGGTGTTCCGACAAACTCCTCCTTCGCATTTTCAAGCGTTCATCGACGAAAAGAAGAAACGCCTGGTAAGTTCTTTACTTTTCAGAGCACCCCGGCCGGTGGATACCTTTCCAGGTTCCTCCCGGGCCGGGAGGAGCGCTGATCGCTTTGTCAACGGGGATTGCCCTGAGGTGCCCGTTGGGCTTAATAATTGTACCAGAGTTTTCTCTGAGGGTCTCCGTAAGGAGCCTGTGGATACCAGAGCACGCTCCGAGGCCCCTCCTGTGGGGGCTCTTTGTAGACCCAGTTCTACTAGGCCGTGGGGTAACAGAGCTCGCTCTGAGGCCTCTCTTTCAGCTTCCCTCAAGAATAAGAACGGGGTGCGCCTCGAGGCCTTGGTTGGGCTTGGTGTCACCGAACAGATGTTCGAGGCCCGCGCGGATAAGGCTGCTACCGGACCTGGGTCGGAGGTCCCTCGTACAGAGGCTAAAGCTACCAACAGTTCTGAGAGGCCTGACAAGGCCTTATCGGTGAAGGCTGTTTCTCACCGTTCCCGCTCTTGCGGTGATACCAGATCTGTTGAGGGGACAAAGAAGGAAAGTTCTTCTTTTATGGGCAGTGCCGAGGTCCTTCCTGGGAAGGCTAATTTGGCGGTTGGTATGTCGCAGAAACATTCCAGTCCTCATAGTACCAGCTCTGCCGAGTTCCCTTAAGTAAAGGCTAAAGTTAAGACCCCTGATCCATCGATGGGGACCCCGGCCTTAGTTCCTCACGTGCCGCAGTTCCCCTCGGGCGATGACAAAATGGGCCCGTTCCCGCCATGACCGCGGCAGCCATTTTGGGTGCTGCCTCTACAACTACGCCATCGGCCTCAGGTGTAGGGCTTGGTTCAGTGGGTGAGTTCCTTCTGCGCATCCTTATCGGCCAGTTTATGATTGGAACGCCCGGATGCCCCTTCCGCACAATGTTTTGTTGCCTGTGGGGTTGGCACCTTTATGTGGATACGTCGGTGGAGGGACCGGTGTGGCACCCTTCCCCGTTACGTCCCTGGAATTATTCTCCTCATGTGAGGCCTCCTCAGGTTCCAAAGCAGTCCCCGGAGGACGCCTTTTTCGGTAAATTTCAAACGCTCATGCGTACCGACCCCATGAGGGAATATTTCAAAGGGCTTTTTAGGGAGATATGTCCATCCGTTCCTCCGGTGGTTCCGCCGGCACCTCCCTTGCCTACGGTGCCTTCTCCGACTCTTCCACCTTTGCCCCCATTGTCCCCTGTGGACAAGGCAGCGCCCGACACGGTTCAGCAGGATCCTGACCTGTCGGATGACGCTCAAGGCGATCAGGACAATGAGGACCTGCCCCGCTCTATTAGAGCTTTTCATGACCGGGTACTGGACATGATGTGCTTCTTAGATGTTCTGGTGCCGAGGCACCCGCTCCACAGGAGGGCATGCTTTCTGGGACGTTTACCCTGTCTCCTTTGGAGCGTACCGGCCTGTTCTTGCAGAAGGACGTTCCGGCCGAGGTCCGCAGGGTCTGGGAAAACCCGCACTCTGGACTTTTCGTCAATAAGAAAATTGACACACGATACAGGCTGCATTCTTCGGAAGAGGTGGCCCTGCCGTCTTGTCCGCCCCCCTCCTCCACAGTGGTGGCTGCAGCCACTTTGCAGTCCAGGCCTGCAGCATCCTCTTCCACGACCGCTACTCAAGTTCTGGGAAAGGAGGATAAGCTCCTTGACTCCCTCGGCTTTGCAACTCAGACAGGCCAATGCCAAACTGGTGTTAGCAGGGGCTAATATGCGGATGTGGAAAGGTCTGTCGGAGTTTGAGGAGTTCATCCCGGTCGAGAAGCTGGAAGACTTTAAGGCGGGTTTATCCGACGCCAGGGTCTTGGCCCAGGATCTCCTGGAGGCTGCGGCTCATCATGTAGACACCTTGGCTCGGGGCCTTATGCTGGGGGTTGATACCTCACGACAGGCATGGCTGCATGCCACTAAATTCTCAAAAGAGGTGCAGGACAAGGTGGTAAGGAGCTCTTTCATTCTACAACAGATGTAGAGCTCACCAAGACCAAGGATAGCACTCAGACAGCTAAGTCCTTGTCGGTCCTTGTTACGACCCCTTTCAAAACCCAGAGACTGTTGTTGCAAAGCCGACCCTCCTCTGGCTTTAGGGGCTTCCTTGACCGGAAATCTTGCAGAGTGGATACCCCCTTGGGGAATAACCGCCACAGGCAACAACGGACTCGGTTTTTCTCCCGCTCCTCAGCCTCCTCCTCAGGTTCAGGTGGCAATACCACCGAAAAACCTACAAAATGAGGGTTCTCCATGCTCGCACAAGACCCCGGTGGGAGGACGCATTGCGTCTCATTGGGAGGTGTGGCAGGCCATCACTGAAGACAAATGGGTCTTGTCAGTCGCTCGGGCGGGCTTCGGCTGACCCCTACCCTGTACCCCACCCTTCAACCGTCCTTTTCAGCTGTCGGGCTCGCCCTCCCTCATAGCCGAGGTTCAGAGACTTCTGGACCTCAGAGCTGTGGAACTCGTTCCTCTCGGGGAACGAGGGGAGGGCTTCTACTCCCGGCTGTTTACGGTGCCCGAACCCAACCAGGCTGGCCTGCGCACCATCCTAGACCTTTCCCAGTTCAATCTTTTCCTACCCCAAGAGAAATTCAAGATGATCATGCCTAGCCAGATATGGTCCTCCTTGCAGATGGGCGATTCGCTCAGTGTGGTGGATCTTCAGGATGCATACATGCATATTCTGATTTGGAATCCACACAGGAGATATCTCTGTTTCTCTTTGGGAGAGGAGCACTTCCAGTTTTGGGTGCTTCCTTTTGGCCTCAGCTCGGCGCCGCGTATCTTCACGAAGATGATGTCGGTGATTGCGGCCCATCTTCATCTGGGGGGTATCCATGTGTATCCGTATTTGGATGACTGGCTCTTACGCAGCCCTTGTCCGTTGAAAGCAGAGGGCAATCTTCAGTCTCTCCTTCAGCTCCTGTTCCATCTTGGGCTGTCAGTGAACTGGCGGAAATCTTCCATGACAGTCTTGCAGGACTTGATTTTCCTGGGTTTTCGCTGGAACACGATCGACTGCAGAGTGTACCTGACTGGGGACAGGATGGCGGATCTTTTAGCCATATGTCAGAGGTTTGCGCAGTCGGAGAGCATGTCGGCCTGGTGGTTCCAGAGGCTTGTGGGCCTCATGGCCTCATGCGTGTTGGCTCTTCCTCTTGCTCGTCTCAAGATGAGGTGGACCCAGATGGCTCTTCAGACTTCTTGGTGTCAGGCTGTGGACCCGGATTCCAAGCTGATAATGGTTCCGGCTTCCATGAGAGTGGACCTGGAATGGTGGTTATCTCTCGGCAACCTGCCGGTGGGTGCGGGGTTTCAGGATCCAGCCCCTACAGTGACGATCACGACGGACTCGTCCCTCCTGGGGTGAGGTGCGACGTTAGATCCTCTTCAGGTCTCGGATCTTTGGTCGCCTCAGGACAAACTCCTCCACATAAATCATTTAGAGCTTCTGGCGATCTTCCTAGCGCTCAGGGCGTTCAGACCGATCATAGCCAACAAGGTGGTCCACATACGCACGGACAATGTAGTGTCGATGTATTACATCAACAAGCAAGGGGGAACGAAGTCTCCCCCTCTCGTGGACCTGTCCATCCAGATTTGGGAGTGGGCTGTGCTTCATGGTGTTTGGCTGCTTGCAGTGCACATCCCGGACCAGCTGAATGTCACAGCGGATGCCCTCAGCCGGCAGACAGTGGTCAGCTACGAGTGGGAGTTGAAGGCGGAGGTCCTCTCATGGATTTTCTTGCGTTGGGGCACACCGGAGGTGGACCTCTACGCTACGGCAGTAAACAAGAAGCTTCCTCAGTATGCCTCCAGAGGAGGGCTGGGAGCCTCCTCTCTGGGGGAGGCTCTCGGGATTCCATGGCACAACATGAGAGCTTACGCCTTCCCGCCTCTGCCTCTAGTCCATCGAACAATCTGGAAGCTGAAGAACTCGGTGAACTGTTCCCTTCTACACATATTCCTGTGGTGGCCGGCGAGGTTTTGGTTCTCAGAACTTCAACACCTGTCGGTGTATCCGCCGATCAGGTTACCAGTGACCCCCGATCTTCTTCATCAGGGGGAACAGCAGATGTGGCACCCCTCCCCACAATCGCTCAGCTTGGCGGCAAGGTGCCTGAGTTCAGGTCTTTAGAACATCTTAACTTGTCTGCGGATAACATGCGTATTATCCAGGCAGCCAGGAATCCCTCGACTAGATCCCAATACAGAAGTAAATGGCTCACGTTCTGTCATTGGTGCTTGGAAAAACAGTTGGACCCAAGGGGGGCTACGATTGACACTGTGCTGTCCTTCGTATCCTTGCAAGCAGAGTCGGGTGTTCACGTTCTGTCATGCAGAACTTACCTTTCAGCAATCTCCGCTTATCTTTCTACGGACTAATGTTCTTACTCTGTGTAATCCAGTGGTTAAGAGTCATTTTGCAGGCTTGACATGCCTCTACCCTCCAATTCGTAGTCCGCATCTGCAGTGGGATCTAAATGTAGTCCTGACGGCGTTGTGCCATAAGCCTTTTGAACTAATGGCTACGGTGGACCTCAAGTACCTATCCTGGAAAGTGTCCTTTTTGGTCGCTGTTACGTCAGCAAGGCGGGTGAGTGAGCTCTAGGCCTTGTCGGTGGAGCAATCCTTTTTGGTCTTTCACAAGGATAAGGTAGTCCTACAGACGAATCCTGCTTTTCTGTCGAAGGTGGTAACTGAATTCCATCTGAATCAGTCGCTCTCCCTGCCAGTCTTTTTTCCGAACCCTACCTCAGAGGCAGAAAGGGTTCTGCACTGTCTCGATGTTAGAAGGGTTCTTAAGTTCTATCTGGACAGAACTTCCGAGCTTAGGAGTTCTTCTCAACTGTTTGTGACTTTTGGTAACCCTCAGGGTAAGCAGGCGTCTAAGGCGACTATTTCTCGGTGGATCGCCGCCTGCATTACGGAGTCTTTCACCGCCCAAGGGATGAAACCTCCTAAGGGTATTCATGCACACCCGGTGCGGGGCAAGGCAGCCACGGTTGCTTTTCAGAAATATGTCCCCTGGGAGTCCATCGCTAGGGCAGCTACTTGTGCCTCCCCATCTGCTTTTTTTAAGCATTATTGTCTTGACATGAGCTCAAGAGCTGATGCTCAGTTTGGTCAGGCTGTGCTGAAGAACCTTTTTCAGTAAGGGGTATTTCCATCCACCCGTAGTTCCTGTTAGGAGTGCTTGGGACTATGGACTAGGAGTAAGGTGGTCACTACGTTGAGTAACCTGGTTGATCCATCCCATAGTTCAAAGCAGCACCTAGCTGCAGATATGCAGGAAGATTAGTTTATACCAAATATTCAAGAGTATCACAGAAATGGTCATACATTGCACTGCATGTCAAAATGTTAGTACAGTGATGACACTGCGGACATTACGGGCACTTTGCCCCACGCTACTGGGCTGTCCCGTGAACTACATATAGATTACGCTGACATTGGTGAGCGGTGTAATGGCTCCCGGTATCTCATAGTACTGGTTTGCCCTTTCTCAAGGTGGGTGGAGGCAAGGTGGTTGCCAAGTGTGCTGCTAGATTTCTGGTACGCAAGGTTTTCCCTCGATGGGGTATGTGCAAGGTCTTAAGGTCAGACAATGGCACACATTTTTTCAATGTATTGTTTAAGCATGTCACAGCACTACTTAGCATCAAGCACCGGATGTGTTCGATTTACCACCCACAGGCCAACAGCATTGTGAAAAGAATAAACGGGTTCCTCAAAAGCAAATCATCCAAACTGTGTACTACGTTGAAGAAGAATTGGGTGTATTGTTTGCCCCTGGCCTTCTTCAGTTCTATACCCCCATATTCCCTGTAAGAAGTGCTTCAGACGCACATAGAGCAACAGCAGTGCAAGGCGATGAGCTCAAACATTATTTCACCACACTAACTAGAGCAATTAAATCTCTCGGCAGGTTGCATCTCCCAGGATTGAGATGACAAACACCGAATGTAGCAACCACGACAGCAACAGATCCCGAGCACATGACCACACAACTGCTGCTGCCTGGTGATTTCGCATACATTCGGAATTGTTTGTGCTGGTGGAACAACCCTCTGTTCCCAGGGCCCTTTGAGGTGGTGTTTTTCACGCCCCTCATGGTGAAAGTAAATGGCTTGCCCTATTGGGTACACCTCTCTGACGTCCGTAGGACACCTCCAGATAGTATTTTGGCACACCAATTATCTCAAAAAGAGGGGTAGCAATACCTGTGCCCCATCTACCTCACTGACCTGTCCAGGTGCGATACGAGTGCAGTGGCACACTTCATTGGCGGGCCAAAGCTCTGCTACTAGCTCCATATCTTTCTCTTTTCAGGATCCTCTTTCTTTCTCTCTTCTTCTCTCTCTCTTACCCTCTCTCTTTTTCTCTTTCTCTATCTTTTTCTGTGTAAAAAGTAAGTCTTGTACATCTCTCCTTTTCATTGTCTTGTGTATCTGGGTTCTCATTTCGTAAGAGAAGAAGATGGACTTGGCCAATGAAAATAATTTAAGTAGGGGCCTGAGGTGTAGATACACAAATAAGAAAATATTGACCAATGTTTATTATTGTGGGTTTACCATTATTGCAGGTCTCTGTGTGATATTGATGGTACAATTTTGGACTGTATTGGGGAGGCTGTTAAAAGGGGAAGTCCTATAAAGGTTGGGAATGGGGTTGTATATTATGCAAATAGGACAGTACCTATAAATGTTAATAACATTAGCAGAGTTACATATATTAGTAATAGTGTGAATACCAACAATAATAATAGAAATTAATATAGGAGTGTCAATGGTGCTGATGCAAGTGTTAGTGATGATGTTATTTTCGATAGCATTGTTAAAGCTGACATCACTGAGAGCGTCTATAGTATAATGAAAAGAGAAGTACGGAGGCAGTATGATACATATCAAGCGTTCGGTTTGGATGTGATTGAGGATGTCCGTCATCCTGAGTTTACCAACTCATGGTATTCCAACATGAGTGGTGTGGGAAGAAACGCTGTGAATGGAAGCTGTTATGTGTGTTCACTCATTCCGCACGCGTCAGGGCTCCCAAGGTGTTAGTGCCGAAAGCAGTCCAAATTATGGTGGCACAGTGTCTAGTTCATCTTGCTCTATATATGATAAAAGGAACGCTTCAGGCACATTGTGCACAACTGCAAATGGTCGGTCCCGATCTTGCACAGTGCAGCAGTGATGCAAAAAACATCACGTGTGAGGAGCTACCCTGTCTGATAGTGATAGGGCGTAAACATGTCAATAACAACTGGCAGGACCCCACACTATCTTGCTTGGCAGAAGGACTGGTAACATACAGCAAGGAAAGGATAGCACAGCTGGACAATTTCTGTGCACAAATCTGGACAGAGCATATCACAAAGCTGACGTGGATTGCAACAATGGAAAAGCCAGTGTGGGTGCAGAAGGCAGAAGAATATAGACTCTGTTTCCACATCAAGGGTACAGTGTGTGTTGGCTCGAACAAACGTTGCAATAAGACTCTCCTGATCGCAGACATGGAAAAGGGAATGCCGGCGATGATGGATTACTACTGGGTCTGTGGCCAACAAGCTTACTTGCCCCTCCCATCATCATGGAGGGACTGTTGTTCGCTGGCCACATTGCACTCAGCCCTATTAGTGATTTTCGTGCCTTGAAACACTTGTGTATAGGCGCGTTATAAATATCATATCATATCATATCCCAGAAAAACAGCTGAAGGGGGAGCACTGCCTGCCAAGGGGCCAACTAGTCTTCCCAAAGTCAAAAATGAAGATAAGGGCCTGTGGCTCACACAAGAGCTCCACATCCTGCCAGGAAAAAGACAGTTCCAATACCTAAGGAGGAAAAAAAGATCAAATTGCATATACAAAGATTATTCTGCTTTGCTTGCTGAAACACCAGAAGAATACAGGCTCTTCAGCTCAGCAGAATCCTTTTTTGCATCTTTACTTTTGCCAGGAGTTCAGGCCGCAGCAAATGCCAAGTGGCTACAGATCGTGAGATGGGAGCTGGTCCAGCCGAATGATACAGAGAACTGGTTCAGTGTGATCAAGGTTTAGTTGCATGCATTGAGACTTATAACGATGCAAAACCAATGTGTATTGGATATGTTAACAGCAATGGAAAGGGGGGTTTTGTATAAAAAGTGGTGATTCCTGCTGCTCACTTGTGCCCCCAGAAGATGCGGAGAACGCATCATTATCCCATATCATCACAGCTGTCCATGGTCTGGATGTTCGCTTGAGAAAGGATGGGGAGCACATGACCGTAATTGGTTTACGTTGGCATTCAGTTGGGCCCTGTCATGGCTTGGAGCGATCATGAAGATGTTAATGCACATCTTTGTATTCATGCTTGTTATTTTCTGCACTTGTCAACTGGGCCTTCAATGCTGTGCCAATGTGACACCTAATAGCGCAAGAATGGTGGTATCAAATGGGGTTCCAAAAGCACTTTGAAAGACAAAAGATATTGAAGTACAGACTGATGGCCCACAAAGTGACCCTAAGTATGACATGCTCCCCATCCCGTATGAAGATACCACACTATCATTTTTCCACCCCCTGAAATAGAGAATTACACAGAAGTTTGGATGGACCTAGCAGGGGATGGGGGGTGCATCTACTTGACTTGCTCACCTGAGGAATAGGCACGTAGAGGGTAGAGTTTGCGGCCATTCTGCAGGGCGTCGGTACCGATACAAAGGGAACACAGCGATACGTGGAAGCGGAAAGGAGACAGCTGTAGCGGAGGGGCATTTAAGAGTGTGTTACTGTAGAAATAACAAAAGGGGGGAATGTTGGGAAGGGGGCAGTACCGCCCCACCCTCGTTAAGTGCTTTAGAGTGAGGCGAGATGCATTTGAAGCCCTATGATGGGCCAGGGAAAAGCGGGGACGGTGAAAAGATCACCTCCCAATATAAAGGGCCCCACTTCAATATAATCAAATATAATTAAACCACATAGTGTAGCGCACGGCACAAGCAACGTTATTTTGTGTAGATATTAGTAATCATAAGTAGAAGGTAAGGCTTACACGGAGAATGCAGCATTGCATGCACTAGGCCCGATTTGCAAGACAACAGACAAATCCAGCATGCCCAATCACAAACCGGAACCTGGTGTGCATGTTATATCACAGTGGCTAAAGCATGACCCGGCTCATCCCCAGGTGACTACGAGTTATAGCCCATATAACTGAATAAACCTGATGATCCCTGAATTGCATGGCACCAGGTGCCCTTTGACCACCAACCCCAAAGTAACAAGTCCTGAAATGTTCAAAGAGGGTGGACAGGGCACATCGTTGAGCGATAATGGTGTGATTTGTATTGCAAGGTGCTGGGAGGGATGAATTGTAGTTCAAAATGAGGCTGGAGACCTTGGAGCCGGATAGTGCCGAAGGGAGTGAGTGAAATGTGTGTGTGAAGGTTAGAGTGTCCCAGAACCTCCTTTGCACCCGTTTTAAGGCATGCAAGGTGCACAGTATAGTGATAGAAGAGCATTATGTCAGGAGTGAAGTTAATTTGTTTGTTGACCTTCAACGTGAGAAGAAGATGATCACTGCAGCACCCACGTGATGGAAGACGGACAGACTGGGCTGGAACCAATGACCTGGCATCTCTTATGGAGCAGGTGGATCATGTATAGGCGCACACCACCAGCCACATGGGTTTTTACTGTATGTATTGAGTCCCCCCTCTGGTTGCCTGTGTGTTATTCCTGTGCCCCCACTGGTTGCCTGTGTGTCGTTCCTGTGCCCCCCCTCTGGTTGCCTGTGTGTCGTTCCTGTTCCCCGCCCTCTGGTTGCCTGTGTGTCGTTCCTGTGTCCACCTTCTGGTTGCCTGTGTGTCGTTCCTGTGCCCTCCCCCCCGGTTGTCTCCTGTGCTCCCCTGTGTTGTCTGTTTGACTGAATCCTTTTCATTCTGCTTCCCCCCTCCATGTTTAGCCCTCTCCCCACTCCCCTACATTATACCTTTGCAGGTGTTTGTCTTCACACATTATAACTTTCCATCACCGTCTTGTTGCTAATGCTTGGATTTCACTTTTTTGGACTCATTTGACTTATGATGCTTCACCCTTCTCAGCACTCATGCTGGACTTCCCTACATCATTTACTCATGGTGGCCCTGAATCATGTTGTGCCCATCTTCATCCTGAATCCTGGCTGACACTTGCTGTTCTCTTGCAACATTGTGTGTTTATTACTGACTTCTGTCACTGTATTCCCTCTCTCTCTGTTTTGCATTTTACTTCCATTTCAAATCTGGCTGTGTTTATGCAAACTTGCTTTGCCATTGCGCATGCCCCCCCTACTTTATGTTTTTGTGATGTCTGTTTGTCTGTCTGCCGCCCTACGCTCATCCCCTTCTGTACGCCTATAACCTCTGTCTCCCTGCCTGTTGGCCTGCCTTTTGTTTCTTCTCTACCACCCACCCCCGCTTGCCTCTTCTTCTCTTCCACTCCCTTTCCTTTTCCTTCTCCCCTTCCCCCCTACTATTTTTCTTTGCGCTTACTCTATCCAAAATGTCCTCTGACATAGTACGATAGTAGTTTGTTTGTTTATCTCCCCCTCCCTCCTTATTTGTCCCTCCCCTCCAGCACTACCTGAAATGTCGTCAGGCCTAGTACGCTGTTTTGTTCTTCTCCTCCTCCCTCCTCCCTCCACCCCGTACCTCTTGTTAACTCTCCGTCAGACTCGTAATGAGGCCCAATGTGTATAGGCGGTATACAAACAAACAATCAATCAATCAGTCAATCTAGGACAATGATTCTGCTTGTAGTACTTTTCGGCAGAACGTTCTTGGCATCAGAGTTGTTTGCTGTTGCTCTCATCTGCGTGTGAGATTAAAACTTGTTATCCTTACAAGATCGACTTGGGCCTTTGTTCCCAAGCAAGTTGTATTTTCTCTGGTGTGAGTGTTCAGGGGTTTGCCTTCAGAAGCCAGGCGGTTGATGTACAGGGGATTGATGGAACTCCATTGGCGTCAGGCCAAGTCAGTCAGAAAATCCTCTCATTAACCCTTATCATTAACCAGCACAAGGAAATCAACATGTTTGATGTTATGAGTTTCCTTGATTTCCCTTGGTGCTAGACCTACCCTGGTTGGTCTTACATAATACCACCATCAACTATGGGACAAGAATGCTGCTGTTTGGTTAG
This sequence comes from Ambystoma mexicanum, assembly GCF_040938575.1. Lineage (NCBI taxonomy): Eukaryota > Metazoa > Chordata > Amphibia > Caudata > Ambystomatidae > Ambystoma > Ambystoma mexicanum. Next base: position 77,781,327 of record NC_090934.1, read on the forward strand.
TATATCTGCCAATGCTGGTGTTGTGCCAGTGTGGCACAAGTCAGTGCACCACTGGTTCAACAGCCGGGGGTTACTACTCTAATATCAGGAGTATCGCACTGTGTTTTTTTAACCGTAGCTGATTCCGCTAACCCCACAATGCACGGATTGTGAAATCCGACTTACCCAACAAGCCAATTCCTCATAGCGAGATTTACTCCCTGACCAACACAGAACAGGTGGAATAGCAGAAATATTTGCAAGAATGCCTTGGCAAAGGATACATACAACCATCCTGTACCCCAGCAGGGGTGCAGCTATTCTTTGTTCCTACAAAGTAGAGCATACTATGGTTATGGTCCTGCATCGACGCCAGGCAACTTATGAAATTGCAGTGAAGGACGCTATCTGCACCCTCCCTGCTATCCAGGACATATTAGAGAGTCTGTAGAAGGTACACTTTTACACCAAGATTGACTTAGGGGGGGGGGTGAGCTACCACCTGGTTTCCATTAAAGACGGGGATGAGTGGAAGACCGCTTTTAAGACCCTGCTTGGGCACTTCGAATATCGTGTGATGCCCTTGCCTTCAGGAATGCACCAGCGGTCTTCCAACAATTTATGGATTCAATTTATGTTGATCTACTGGGTACCACTGTATGGCTATATTTGGCCAGATCACTGCATCATTCAGCCACAAGAAATAGCCTACTCAAGCACAACTGTGGCTTCATCACAGACAGACATCACCTCAGGGATATCAGGTACGCGACACTGGTGCTCGGTAGTGCATGACACTGGCCATTGCTCCCCACGTGCCCTCCACTACAACCAAAGGCAGTGGGTTTCTAGAGTAAGGTTTAGCTTTTCTTTTTTTCATCACAAAAAACAAGCACAAATACTTTTAGAGTTTTTGACTAGCCTAATGGTATGTTTATGCCTAATAATATTCTTACTGTATTCTTAATTTTAAACTTTTAATAAAACTTGTGATCTGCAGAAGGAACAAATAATACTCTTTCGTCTTAAAAGGTTTTTTTTAACTCTTAAAAAAATCAGCAACGAACTACAAATAACCCAGAATATTTAGAAAATATTCACGGTAATTTTACATGTGACAAACTTTCAAAAATAACCCTGAATATGAAAAAAATAACCTTCAATATGCAAAAATGTTCGAGCTCTGAACTTGGTTCCCACCCCCATACCCTCTCAACTCCCCAATACCACATGGTGTCTTCTTTCCCCCTCTCCATCTCTAGCTTAATGGCATTTCATCCTTTTTCCTTCTCAAAATGGCATTTTTTCAACTTTTTGTTTTCAGATAACCTCGAATATTACCCTGAATATTCGTGAATATGTCTTGCATCGGGCAAAAGAACAAGGCAGCTTTTGAATTTTTTTCTGCTGCAATGCACCATGGGAGATATACCTATAATTTGGGGAGAATGGGGCACCCCTTTCTCCATCAAATATTTTAAAACCGACTGGACGCAATAACCCTACAGCTCCCCCCACCTCCTGCCCACACCAGAAATCGAGTCAACGCTTCGTGCCCAAGTTGTTTCGTAGCTGGTCCAATTCCGTCCAGCGGTTTTCGCTCTGTGCTCGAGCAAAACTGCCCTTTTTTGTTTATGAAAAATTAATGGGTACTAGGCAGAAACTTTGCCTCATTACGAGTCTGACGGTAGCCGTGCCGGTAAAACCGGTAGGCTGCCACCGGACTCGTGGGGATTTACCGGCGCCGGACCTGCGGGAATTACTGGGGCATTACAGCCCTGGTGGTCTGGTAAATCCGGCACCAGCATTATGTTACTTGTAGTCCCATAGGACTCCAAGGGAATGGGGACTGAGGAAACACCGGCACCATGCGGTAATGGTGCTGGTGTTTTTCTGCGTCCTTCTGCAGCTGGTGGCGTTAAGCCCACCAGGTCATACCTGGCGGGTGTGACACCACACGGTCACAGAACTCATAGTTAGCCGGTCCGGAAAACACTGCTGGTACGGTTTTACCGGCATCGTTAAACCCGGACCGGCTAACTTGTGATGAGGCCTGTTTTTTTGTTTTCTTATTAACTTCTTTATTTGTGAATGGATTTTTCACAAAATTTCCAGTCTCTGGGAGGCCTGTCAGGAAAATGTTGTCTGCAAAAATTCAGCTACTTCTGTCATGTGGGCCAAAGGTTATTAGTAATTCATTTTTGATTTACTACGGATCTAGATACTCAATTTAACTAGTGCCTAATGTGCTTGTGTATGTATATATGTTTACATGTGTTGTCTTTGCTTGCAGACGTGCCTTTATAGTGTGGACTGTGTACTTGTATGCATATATTCAATGGATGTGAACGGTCACTGTCTGTTTGAGTGTATCTCTATATCACTGAACTGCTCTGTCAGTTAACTCGCCCTTTACAACCACACACTATGAGCCTCATCACGGGTCCGGCTTTAAGTGCAAAACATCTGGCAACAAGTGTGTGACACATATTAGACTATTTTTCATTCATTTTTGTGCTTCTCAGAACCCCTGTTTGACGTTCTGAAAACAAGTGGGAACTTTGACATTGTACTTGGCATCCGGCTGCTGGCCCATGTACAGCATGCAACTGTGATCTGAAGTTCAGCTGAAAATTCGCCTCAGTCAAAAGAAACACATGTAGTAAATTCTTTGACTTAGCACAGAGGCACTGGAGGAAGGAAATTAAGCTGAAAAGGGCTCCGGGAAGCTGGAGCACTGGGTCAATGGCCTGCCATGAATAAGCCTCCTTATCCCAGCATGGGAGACAAGGATCATATAACCTTGGATCATGGAGACCGGTGCCCAGATGGATTCCTGTTAGTTCAGCACACATTACACAAGCAGACACAGAAATTCACCAGCCACACAGTCAGTGAGGAGTTGAAACCATTATAGATACTTATCACAAAGGAGACCCCTAATGGTAAAACAAACCCACAACTCAGAATGCTCACTGAAAAATCACTCAGTCAGGATCTGTATAAAAAGAGGTACAAGACTCCGGTCTGGGTTGGTGTTACGACCTTGTTGCAGAGAGAAAGGGTGGTGTTATATTGAGTTCGTGGAAGAAAAGGTGAATCAGGAGAACGGAACCTGTGTTGGCCAAGCGCAGAAGGCCAATTATTAAAGTGGACTAGAGAGGCAGCTAGGTAAGTAAAGCAAGAGCACAGCAAGAGCGAGTTTGGAAGGACAGGCTGCGTTTGGAGGCCTGCTGAGAACATGGGCCCAAAGATTGGCTGGGGCCAAACATTGAGGAAAGCATTCATAGTAAAGCCATAGGAGGACTCTAACCTGGACGGCGAACTCTGGTGGAAGCTGTGAGACCAAAATCTCAAATCAACCTGCTAACCTTTAAGACCCCAGGTAGTGGGGAGTGGAACACTACCCCAAAGTAGTGAGGTCATCTGGAGAATTCCCAACCATAATAGTAAAGAATCCCCTATGCCAAAATGGGTAAAATATAGGACGTACCTCAGTAGTAGCTGCAAGACTGTCACCACCTCATACAGAGCAGGACAAAGGCAAAGATGAGGACCAATACCAAGTCAATGACAAGACTAGGTTAATGACAAGACCAAGTCAGAGACTTGGTCCTTGCCAAGTCAGAGCCAAGGCAAGGACCAAGTCAAAGACAAGGACCAAGACCAAAAAAAGACCTATGCAAAGACAATGGCCAAGGGAAAGACTAAGGGCAAAAAATGCAAAGTCAAAGGTAAGACCAAGCCAAAGGCAAGACTAAGTTAATGAAAAACCAAGTCAGACACGAGGACAAAGACAAGGGCTATGGCCAAAGGACGAAGGCATAGGCATAACCTATGCAGGGATAAAGACAAAGGCCCAGGAATAGGTCAAGGCAAAGTCAGTTTTGGACTCTGTCTTCGGCCCTGGTCCCTTTTGGATAGATGGGAAAGCAAGATCATGTAATGCCAACTAGTAGATGAATCACACGCATTGCCTACATCTGCCAACCACAAGATGGCCCAGATGTTCAGCATGTCACGGCAGGTCTCACAGTGCAGAGCTTGACACCGTCCACAACATAAGCTGCATGAAACCGGTAAACCGCACGTGTCAACCTTTTCAGTTGCCATGGTTCTCTATATCCTTTCATCCTGTTCCTATGTTTCCTTCTTGACTTGAACCACAGTATTCCTCTTGCTTCCTTTTTTCCTGCCATATACTGGTGTTTCATGCTCTGTTGTATCTGTGGCATTCAGTTTCTATCCTGACTATAGCTGTCTGCACTCGCTTCAATTATGCAGCCTAAACATCCTGCAAACCTGCAATGTTTTTTCCCTCTTGGTGAGGTTCTTTTTCCTTGGACTTGGCCTTTTTGGCAGCCTTGATGCTCCATTCAGCCGGAGAGCCCTGGCTTCTAGAGAGGACCGGCTCTTTCTCTTCAGCTCCCGGACTACCCACAAACCACAGGTAAGGCACTCGCCTGAAAGATTTCAATGCCTTAAACCTCATAAACGCATGGATCAGCTGCAGGAATTAATATCAGTGGTGCAAAACCTCACGGTTGATGTTCAAACATTAAAGAATTCGAATATTTATGTCCAACATGCTTTACAAAATCGCAATGCTTTACCTGTGGGGTCTTCCAGCTTCCACAACTGTAGAAAAATTCGCTGGTGGGCTAAAAAAAGCTGAATCATTTTCTGGACTCCGGTTCCAACCAGTTTTCACTTAGGCTGGTCTCTTTCCAAACCGATAGATCTAAAGTCGGATTTCTAATAACACATATGGCTTGTGCAACCTCATTAGTATCTACAGACAATCCTCTGTTAGATTCTTATCCAGCCTTTTTTACCACCTTTTTTTTTAAAAACTGTGTTTATTTTTGCAACAGAGCAGAGCAAAAACATTACAAGCAAAATCAGCAAATGCTAGTCAGCCCTCAACCCCTCCCGCCTCCCCAACCCACCTCCCCCTATGTTCCTTCTTCCGCTCGGTTAGTTACAGTCCTTTCCAGAATTCTTTTTGACCACCTTTAAAAAGATTTTTGACGGTACTGATCTTACTTATACATCCTAAGAAGATCCCTTAGATTTTTATCAGGGGCAACAATATTTGCTTACCCATACCACAAAGTTCAAACAAATGGCGATGCAAGCAGCTTGGTCAGACGAAGCCTGCTGTACTTTGTATCGCCACAGGCTTTCAGACGAATTAAAGGACAAATTGTCCAGAGTACCATGTCCAGCGTCTTTGGAACAACTTATTCAGTTGCTCCTGGAAATAGATTTTAGACTGCAGGAACGACATTTGGAAAAAAAGAAGAAATCATCCTTACACTCTCTGTACTTTGTAACCGCCTCCTATGCCATCCGATTGACTTAAGGAAGTACCAGAAGCTATGCAGATTGGTACTGCACGTGGGCCTTTAAGAAATAGATGACGTACCAAGGCTCTTGGGATCAAATTCCTATCTCTTAATATCTTGTCTGTTGGCTCCCAGGAGAAAGGTAAATGACAACTCCCGACCCTAAAAAGGCACAGGACTGGGAGCAATTTGTTAATCCCCTAACACAAGACAACAGTGTTATACAGTCGGCTTTGGGAGCAAACACCCCTCTTTTGGTTTTGATGGTCGAATTGTTCATAACTGAACTACACTCAGTAAAAGTTTCTGCAATGGTGGATAGTGGTGCCGCAGGAGTCTTTATGGATGCCACTTGCGTGGCTTGGATGGAAATACCTTTTGAATGGATTGTGTTCTCCCATGTATTCCTCATCTTATGATATCTCCATAACCAGCTTTAGCCACATCAGAAATGGTTTCCTGCAGAGGGTGCTGCACGTCGATACCTCTCTACTCGATGCCCCTCGCCTCTGTCTTGGTGTCAACGTCATTGATGGTATATACAGCATGTGCAGCGCCCGTTGGCTTCAGTTCCGTTTTTCCGCGAGAGGATAGAATATCTGGGATGAAGTAGGCCTGCACCACTTTTTGAGCAGGATGACCTGACTGATATTTTGGCCAAGGCACCCCAGGAGGACCCTATTCTACCATTTCCTGTAGCTCTGCAAAAAAGGGTTAATGCCAACTGGGAGACGCCAGGGTTACTTCCTGCTGTGAACAAAAAACTAACCATTAAGTACTGTGCGCCAAGTAGTGACCCGTACTATCTAACAAAACATCCAACTCCTGAAAGCTTGGTAGTTCAGGCTGCCATTTCTACCTCCGGACTACAGGCATACCCAACTATCCCCCTCCCCTACCCCCCAGACACAGATGACAATCGTTTTGACGCTTGGGCTAGAAATGTTTTCTCTGTGGGGAGTATAGCCCTTAAATCAGCAAATGTCACGTGTGCAATGGCCAAGTACACTTTCACATTGTGGGATTGTATAGCAATGGCATCTGAACACATCCCCGAAGGGGAGGACAGAGACGGCTTTTTAAACATTGTCAAGGTTGGGAAAGATGTGACATGCAAATCCCTCCAGACTGGTCTCGACTATGCGGCCAGTATCAGCAGAGAAATTGCAGCTAGCACTGTAACACACAGATGTGCCTGGTTGAGAAAGTCTGGATTTGCTCCAGATGTACATACTAGACTTCTTATTATGCCCTTTGACGGCACTCATTTATTTGTCAGCAAGGATCACGAGAACCTGGAGAAGCTGCAGACCTCCAAACCTGCAGCCAAATCCTTTGGCGCAGCAATGAGACAGCCACCTACTCGCCCTACTGGTACAGCTTGTAGAGGCAGGTCTTTTCGCTATTATTTCTCAGATGGAAGAGGGAGAGGACTGTCTAATCAAAGAGGTCAGAAAAGATTCCCCTGTGGTGAACGCTTCTTATGCAAGAAATGTTGAACCTGCTAGAGAAAAGTGCTATAGAACCGGTACCTGTAGCAGAGAGGAACAAGGGTTGGTACTCCCCTTACTTTCTAATACCCAAGAAAGATGGAGGATTGAGACCTATCGTGGACTTGAACAAGTTCCTCAGGAAGGACAAGTTCAAGATGGTTACTCCTATTTCTATCTCTTAAGATCTTGTCCATTGGCTCCTGTTAGGGAGAATTCTCCAAATGTGCTAATTACCCATACCTTTTGAGACCCCCAGCAACTTTGCTTGATTTCTAGGATTTAATTTTTTACCTGGGAAGAGTGTGAGCCTTTTGTTCCCACTCATCCATGCATTTTGTGTGTGTTTTACTTTTGTGTTCTTTGGTTATGGAGTTTTAAAACAACTCCGGTGGAATCATCCTTTGCTGTGTGTCACACAGCACCTTCAGTGCAGTGGCACAGGGGTGTCTTTCAGACTCCCCAAGGTTTTAATACCTTCTCTGGGACTGACTTTTGTCTCCCAGAGTCTGTAAAGTTACATTGACTCTACTAGTCTCTTTAAATTTACTGACCCAGCACACCCTATCTTACTATAGAGTGCTGGAGGGGTTGCCTAGCTTCCCCTGAGTCAAAACACTCATGTAACAGTAAAATATTACCCTTTCCTACTTTAAATTGCTGCGGCAGTGGTTTAGATCAACTACCATGATTTTTCCCGACTGCTTACAACAGTAGCTAAAAATCAGGGTCAGCCATGTTTTTCAATATGGCGGCCAAGACCTATCTGTAAAAACAGAGACTCTGGTCATCTTTTTTCGCCATTTCTTTTAGGAAAGGTCCTTCTTGTGTTTGTCTCTGCGTGCCAAACCAGGTTTTGTCTCTTTGTTGGGTGGCCTTTAGCGGGCTTCAGTGCTGAAGCCCTCCTCTGGCGCCAGGGTGTCTGGGGTGGACAGGATGTAAGGGAGGTGCCCGAAACTCCCTGTGCTTAGTCTCCTAGGAGACCTGAATGCACTCTGGCGTGATTGGCCAGCTGGCTGTACGGCAAGGACAGCCACCCTGCTGTGTGAGTGACAGCCAGGCTGGAATGAATGGGGGAAAACTATTTAAAAGCAGGTGGGACTTGGAAAGCAGAGTCGACAACTGGAACAAAAGAACCGAAGAGGAGAGGAAGGAAGAGGACTGCGGCAACTTCTGGACGACGGTGAAGCCCTGCTGCAGGTCTGAATTGCCTGAAACTCCGACGACAGAGAAGCCCTTCAAGGTTAACTTCTTCCTTTGAGTTTGGTGGGAACAACCAATTCGCAAGCCACCTTGACACCGTCCTATTCTGGTCGAATTTTCTTCAGAGTGCTGTTGTAAACCGGATAGCCAGAGGGAAGGAAACCAGGGGGACTTTAAGGCACTCACACCTTAAACCGACGTCTTGCTGCAGCTTTTGGCCTCTTCCCTGGGCAGTGCAGGAACCTCCCGAAGTCCTCCTTCTTGTCCCCACGACTGAAGCTTAGGAACAGCGAGATCTGCTCGAACTGCCACGAACAACTGCCTCAGTTACAGCTTTCTACATTGATAAATTACTGTGTAAATGCGGTCCGGAAATCTTTTTGGCCATCGAGAAAGTGCGTGAAACTTTCCTCAACTACAAAGGCTTGTCCTTCCCTAAACATTCGTCAAACTTTTTGCCTAGCCAAATCCTTTAAAAATCTGTGGTAAACACTTAAACGTTATCTACCAGAACTGTGCTATCCTATACAAAAGACTCTGAACCATTGACTTTGGGCTAGGCCTATTGAGAAGTATTGCTGGTTGTATATAACTGAAACCCTTTGCCCTGCCTATGAATGTATTTGGGCTGTCAGTTCTTATAACCTTGTCTTTTCCCTCCCTTATTAAGTATCTGAAGTGTCATTTTGCTCCTTCTTCATTTTTGATCTAGACTTGTTCAGTTACTTACCGTTTGGATTTTTGTGGTGTATTAGTATGTGATATAGAGCTGCTTATGCTAGTGTAATGTTTTATAACTGACCGAGAAAATATAGTCTTTTACCAAGAAACCTTGAGTAAGTGTTTGCTTGAATCACTGTATTGGTTGGTCCTTTGTGTAACGTGTTCTACTGCTCACTTAAACTCTTGAGATAAGTCTGGCTGCTCAGCCATCGCTACCACTTTACTGTGTAGTATAGGCTAGTACCAAAGGTGAAATTGTGCTTACAATTGTAGTCCTAATTGCCTGTAGTGTTCCCAAAGGGTATTGCAGGTGATTCTGCCTAACACTGGTGTACAGCAGTGAGGATAAAGTGTACTTGTTACATTCAGAGTGCTACTTTTACTTTTGTTCAAGTAATCCTCCCAAGGCAAAGCAAGACTAGTAAAGCAATTGTTTTATCATGACTGATATGGAAAGCTACAGACAGGAGACTACTTTAACTGTTGATCAATTGAAAGATATGTGTAAAACTAGTAATCTCACTGTCAAAGGCAAGAAGGTTGAATTGATAGAAAAGTTGTTAGAATACCAAAGTCTGAGGAGTGGGTCTGAATCCCCCACGCCTGTAGCAAATGTGGAAAATGTTGATGAAGATGATAATGTTTCTGAGAGTAACTCAAATGTTATGGATGAGTTAGATGAGGAAGAAGAGTCTTCAAATGTAGGCCCTGTTTTACCTCTACCTGCTCATAGGCCTCAATCTCTGACCACAGGCACCCCACCAGGTCCAACCTGAAGTCCTGAATTTGTCCCTTTAGAACAAATGAGACTTGGGTTAGCGATTAAAAGAATCCAAGCTCAAACTGAATGCAAACATCAAGAACTTAAACTCAAAGAGATGGAATTGAACCATACACTAGAGATGAACAAGTTGACTGTTGAAACTGGTTCTCTTCTAGGTCTTCCAGTCCTAAGAGGCCTTGCATGCCCAAAGATGCAGTAAGCATGTATGAGGTTAAGCTTGATATTTTGGATTGGTTGACTGCTTTTGAATATAACCATGGGATTCAAGACATTACAGGGAATCAGTTGATTCCTTGGCTTTTTTCTAGGCTACCCCCTGTTGCAACTGATGTGGTAATGAAGTTGGGGGATATAGACAGAAAGGAGTATGAAACTGTGAAGCTAGCTTTGATAGCTAGATTTGAGAAGACCCCTTCTCAGTATCTTAAGAGGTTTAGAACCCTCAAAAAGCATGATGGTACCCCTTGGCCTACCTGGGTGACTGAGTATTTGAAAAACTTAGATGGTTGGGTTAAGGGCAGTCAGTGCTCCAGATAAGATTTTGAGGTGGGAGTATTTTACGCATGGTTTTTCAAATTAGAGAGTAACTGCAATTTCAAGAGAGTAAAAATGATTTTTCTCCTCTACAAGAGAGTAAAACATATCAAACACATACACCCAAGGCAGACGTAAAATGACCCGTAGACCAGAAGAGTTGTAGATTAAAGTTGTCTGACTTACCTTTAACCATTTTGTTACACTTGTGGAAAATATTCTGCCATTAAATAACTTGTAAATACATGCTATATACGCAGCTTCATTTTCAAAATTCTTGGGCCTAGATTACTATAGATTGAGACTAATGTACTGCTTGCAGAGGGAGTGTGAGTAAGCAAGTGTTAGGCATGTATTCATGGGAAAGGCACTTGCCAGGCACAGCTGTACTGGTATTACCTGGCCGTTGATAGTAGCAGGTGCAAAATGGGCCGAGTACCTGGGCATCTAATAGCAGTGCCTGCAAAAGCTTAATACTTAGGGCCTCATCACAAGTTGGGTGGTATCTCAGCGGTAATACCGCTGCAATACTGCCCAGCGCTAATAGTACTACCGCAACTTGGTCTGGCACAATTTGCGAGCCCTAATTGTCTGTGCATGTTAAGAGGGGCTGAAATACTCAGAGGAAGGGGCTGCTGGTTGTGGAGGTTGCAGATGAGGGGTTTACAGAGCAGCATTAAGACTACCTTTCTACTCTACATTGCAGAAAGCGGAACAACATTGGGAGTGAACACATGCATTGTATGCTTTTATTTAGGCAGTGGGGTGGGCACCTCGGATTCCATCTCTAAGTAATGGTTGCACAAGTGAATCTGCAGAGCAAACAAAGTAAAAGATTACATTGAGTCGTGTGAGGGGGCGGGGAAGGAGGGAATATGTAGGAGTTTTTCAGATTATTCATAAGCACACAAGCCACCAAAAGAACACTATCAACGGCAGCTGCATCACCCATGTGGATGTGCATGAACTGCTAGGATATATTCGGAGGTATAATATTGCACAACGTTCACCATTTCCAAGTATGTTAGGAGGGAGAAACACACATTTTACACCTGGGTGCAAGAGGTGCAACGGTCACTATACATTAATCTATGAATGTAAGTGTTAGAAAAATATCAAAACACTGTCAGACCCTCACTGGGCAGGCATTATAGATTTATAGCATATAATACATGCACCGAGCGAAGTGACATGATGCGGGCTGTCAGTCACTCCTCTGGGTGCATGTGTTATATACTAATAAGCACTGCACACAGTCGGGTCCCACTGGTGAGGCCTGGCGGGCCAGCGGTTGACTGGAAACACACCAACAACGAGGCTGACAGTGTCAGCTGACCCCAGCTGCAAGGCCTCCCCTGAGGGCGAGGGCTGGGGCAGCCCCCCCCCCCCACCGTCCTAGTAAAGGCCATGAAAGACACTGCTTTCCCCAACCATGCCAACCAACTCGAAAGGAAACTCGGGTGTGCTGTTGTAGAGTTTAGTGATGCAGACTGTAGTGCCATCTAGTGGAAGAAATAGGAAGCTTTTTTATGAATAAATACCGTGAATACCCTGCGTAAAACAATACGCAGTGCAACAAGAAATGTTCCATATTTGCAATAATTAAATGCGTAAAAGGGGATAATACGCACCTTATCTGGAGGCCTGGTTAATGGTTACAGAGTGAACACTTATGAAGGTATGAGAAATGTGTTTATGTTGGAATCATCTATTTATGATGCCTGCTCTCCTGAGCTGAGACAGCACTTGGCTGTCTCTAAAGAAATTGAACCAAAGAAGTTAGCAAGGGTTGCTGACTTGTGGGTTTCCAACAGGGCTACTCACAAGGATTCTTGGTCAAATTAGAAGATGGATGAGGGGAAGCAGCACAAGAAAGATTCCAAAGAGAATTCAAATACCTCCATTCCAAAAGAGGGCCACAAATATAACAAGGGTAAGCCCCAGGAAAAACCGAATCAGGCTAGTGTACCTTCTGGGGACAAACCAGAAGGAGGTCAGAACAAACCCCCATTCATAAAAATATTTGATAAATGTTATGCTTGTGGGTCAACTAACCATATGGAAGGGGATCCCAGAGGTAAGGGTAAACCTTCAGGGGTCCACACTGTCTCCTTAGCCTTCTCCCCAGTGGATGAAGTACCAATGACAAGTGGAAACTTTCACTTACTGGCTCAGGAACCCATGAAAGTCTCAGCCACTGTTTCTTTAGTGTCCCTGGGTCTGTGGGAACAACAGAATTTAGATGTGTATAACTCTATCCCAGATAATACTAAAGAGTATTACAAAGACTGTGCTTGTCAACGGTCAGGAGACCCCTGCCATTCGAGACACTGGGGCCAGCATAACTGTAGTTGATGAATCGTTTTTGAAGGTTGAAGATGTTGCTAAGGCACCCAAAATCTTAACTAAGCTTGCTGGAGGCCCTGTCCAAATGCTTCCACAGGTTTATAGTTAATATTTCGAAATTCATAATTTCGAATGCAAAAATGTCGAAATAATAATACCGAATTTTTTTCACTCGAATGTCTGTTATTTTGTTATTTTTTGTTTGAAATGGGGGGGTTCCCCCCAAACCCCTCTTTTCTCTATTAAACCCTTTTTTTGTACTCGCGAAACCCCCCAAAAAATGTAATTTAAAAAAAACAATTGTTTTTTTGGGGGATTTTTTTTTCCACATTTTTTTTCTCCATATTTTTGCCATTCGACATTTTAATTTCGACATATTAACTGGATACCACTTCCACAGTTACCAGCTCTCATCCAGTGTAATGATATGACTGTCAAGATACCTGTAAGTGTGCAGAGTGAAGTACCTGGGAGAGTCCTATTGGGGAATGACTTAAAAACTCTTGGAGTTGCATCAAGCACCCCCAGGTCTCCCAGCAAAAGGAAACAGAAGCTGACTAGGAAGGCCAGAGAGAGTACCTTAAGGGGCTCGCCAGAGGAGATTATAGAGGAAACTGTAACTCCTAGTCCACAGGACTTACTGACTGCAATTTCTAAGAAGAAAGAGGAAAAGGGACACCCTAAAACCTTTAGGAAGAAACCAGCCAGCACTCCTGTGTTACCAACAAGGACATGCCCGAGAGGACTGTCCAAGATCACACCTGTGATCCCTCCACCAGCTGAGGCTGAGTGTGTGGAACAACGATGTGTGGTTGAGTCAGCTGCTAAGGAATCAGAGCTGGAAGAGGACCTTGCTCCTGTTGGAGATCTGGATCCTGCAGACCATCCTGAGCTGCAGTCTTTACTGGCAGAAGGTGGACCCTGTAGGGCACACTTCAGCAGAGGTCAAAGAGAGTGTCCTAGTCTTGGAGGATCTACACCAACAGGCAGCTTCCTGGCTGCATGGGCAAGAGCCAGGGAAGCATAGGTTGTACTGGGAAGATGGCCTCTTCTACAGTGAACCGATTGAGTCTATCCAAGGGGACTAAAGAAGACTTGTAGTGCCTCTTGATTATTATTATTATTTTTTTTTTTAATTTTCAAAATTACAGTAGTAAGAAAAATCAAAACAAATAACAAAATACATAATCTTTAAACTGCATACCCAACTATATATAAACCCCACCCACAGAGTCACATCTGATCTAAAATCAGGCCTAATACATTAAAAGAAATTTAACCCATATCTTGTTGAACAATGCACTTTTCTTCTCCCTTAGGTACAAAACCCTTTCGATATCAGCCAAAATATGCATCTCAGTAATCCACATTTCAATTGTAATAGGAGTAGAGGTTTTCCAGTGCCTCAATATCAGTTTCTTTCCCACCATTGCTCCCTGAAAGATCCACTTTCTCTGGGAGGTACTCAAGTCTTCCAGCACATCAGTACTGCCCAGCACAATGGTCTTAAAATCCATGTGAACTCTCTCTTCGAGAACCCTCTCACAAATCTGATGAAATTCGAACCACATACCCCTCACTCTTGGACACTCCCACAGCATATGTTCAAAGGTGCCCACCTCATGTACACACGCCCAACAGTCAGAGTTATCACTCACTCCTCTTTCCAACAGTCTCTCCGGTGTCCAATAAGTCCTATGCAGAATTTTGATCTGCCGCGATCTTTCAACCAGACTCAAAGAACACAGTTTCACATTCTCACAAATTCGAGACTAATGATCCTCCGCAATGTCCTCACCAATCCTTCGGTTCCAATCCAGTCTCACAGCATCGTTCATCTTGAAGTTAGACACAATTTGTTCATAAACCTAGCTGACTAAGCCACAACCACACACACCCCGGTATCCAACCAAGCAAATCCAAATTGATCCCTTTCTCCATATTTACGTCACCCAATGCTCTCCGGATCGTCTGATAGTCTGCCAGACAAAAGGTAGGAATATCAAACTTCAACGTGACCTCCCTAGCAGTCATCCAAGTCATACCATTAAAAAGGTCCCCAATCCACTGAACCCCAGCAAGAAACCATTCATGCCAGAACAAAACTTTCCCTTCATAAGTAACCCTCGGATTCAGCCAAAGTGAAGCATTCAGCATTAAAACCCAAACACTCATTCAAAGCCAACCAAGAAGTCCGTAGACTCCTAGTCAACAGATTCTCCAACCTCCGTCTGCACGGCTGACTCGTCAACAGAGCCCTAGGTGACAACAGACTCACATGGCTAGACTCTGCACCAAACCAATCCGCACCATCTGATTGAAGACAGGCAAATAAAGTACGGGCCATGAAGGCCAGATGATATGCCCTGAAGTCTGGCACTCCCAGCTCACCTTTAGACAAGGGCAACTGTAGTTTACTTATCCTCAGGCGCAGAGGTTTATGATCCAACAAGAAACCTTGTATGAGCCTATCCAGTTCCCGCCAATACCTTTTCTCAATCTCTAATGGAACCATACTCAGCACATAGTTCACTCTAGGAGTTGACACCATTTTTAAAGCATTCACCTTCCCCCAAAGGGAAAGATGCAGCAAGGACCATCTATTCAGATCCGATTTGAAAGTTGCGCACACCACGTTCATGTTCACTCTCACAAAATCAGCAATCGCTGGCAAAATCCAAACACCCAAGTACATCAATTTCTCAGCCCACCACTTGAAGCCCAACCCAGTAACCAAATGTTTGTCACATAATGGGACAAGGGGCAGAACTTCCGATTTCACCCAATTAATCTTGTATCCAGAACACCGTTGAAAGACCTCCAGAACATTCATAAGTACAGGCAACGATTCAGCAAAATTCTTAAGGAACAATAGCAAGTCATCAGCATATAGCCAAGCTTTTTGTTTCAAACCCCAACAATCAATACTTTGCAGGCCATTCTCAGCTCTCAGCTTAATGGCCAAAGGTTCAATACTAAGCACAAATAAGAGAGGAGACAACGGGCATCGTTTTCGCGTTCCACTTTCCAATTCAAAAAGTTGAGACCTCCGACCATTAGTTTTAACATCCGCCGTGGGCTTGGTATATAGCATTCTGATCCAGGAACAAAAATGATTACCAAAACCCTAAACATAAATTGCCAGTTGACTCTATCGAATGCTTTTTCAGCATCCAGTGAAAGAACAGCTGAGTCTTCTGACAGCTCTGATGCTCTAGGGATGGTGCACAGTAGATTCCTCATGTTGCTGGATGTCGTCCTACCCTTAACAAAACCTGACTGATTCTGATCGATCAGCTTTGGTAGAAGATTTTCCAGCCTTAACGCCAGAACCTTGTTGTCCACATTAATTAAACTAATAGGCCTGTAACTGGACGCCAACATTTCATCCTTGTCCTTCTTTAGAAAGACTGAAATTGTGGAATGCCTAGTCGTATCCGGAAACAATCCCCGTGCCCTAGAGGTCTTCTACATATCCGTTAACAATACCAATGCAGAATTAGGTAACCATCTATAAAACTCCACTGGCAGCCCATCAGGGCCTGGAGACCTGCCAACATTTAATTTAGAAATTGCATTCCTGACCTCATCCACAGTTATAGGTTCTTCCAACAATGTTGATTCTTCTTCAGAAATTTCTGGGACTGGAATCGCCCCCAAAAAATCTGCATTAGTCGCGTCAATGTATGTCTCATTTTTATACAAATTCACATAAAACTTCATAAACACCTCATTTATCCTCACCGGGTCAAAAGTAGTCAATCCACCAGAGTCCGTAATCGATGCGATTGAGCGCTCCGACTCTCTCACCCTCATACTGTAAGCTAGCCAACGATCACACTCTCACCCCGTTCAAAATAAGTGCACTCTTGCTGGAAATACCTTTTCTCCACTCTGTCAGAAATCAATGCAGTCAAGTCCCTTTTCAGTCGGTTTAACTCCGAAAGTAAAAACAACTGTGAAGGATCCACCATCAGTTTCCGTGACAAATCATTTATTTGACTCTCTAATTCCAACTGCGAATTGTCCCATTTCTTTTTCAAGCCTCTCGCCAAATTAATAAAGATACCTCGTACAGTACATTTAAATGCCTCCCAAACTGTGCCCAACTCAACTTCTCCATTACAATTTTCCTCCACAAAATAATCTATTTCTGTAGAAAGTTTGGCCATCTCATCAACATTATCCAACAACAAAGGATTTAGTCTCCATGTAAATTGTCTGTCCATAGTAAAATCCCATCTCAAATCTAGAACCACATGTGATCAGTCAACACAATATTACCAACACTACTCGCTTTATAACTCTGTAACATACCTCCTGACATCAAAACCATCCTTGAATAAGTTGCATGCGCTCCAGAATAGAAATTGTATTCCCGCACCAACGGATTGTCCATCCTCCAGCTGTCTTTCAGATCATGCTCCTCCATCAAATCCACTAGCGCCCGAGATTGCACATCAGTTCTCCTGCAGAATCTATTATTACTCCTGTCCAAAGTAGAGTCAATCACCGTGTTGAAATCTCCCCCCAAGATTATGTTACTAGTCTCCAGATCCTGAACTGTTTGTGCAACATCCCTGAAAAAAGAACCATCATCCAAAGTTGGCGCATAAATATTGCAGAATGAAACCATCTTGCCCTGAATGTTCGTCAGAATAGCAACCATCCTTCCACCCTTGTCACATGTTACTTTAAGAACCTTAATCGGGGCATTTTTCCTTATCAAAATCACCACACCCCTAGACCTCGAATCAAAAGAAGAACTGTGTACTCTTCCAAACCTGCCCTTCCTCAAACCGTCCAAATCTTCCTTAAGAAGATGAGTCTCTTGAAGAAAATAAATATCCCCTTTCAAATCATTCAAATAGGACATCACTTTCCGTTTCTTCTGCACATTATTCAGTCCATTCACATTCCACGAGATAACTCTTAATTGATCCCCCATCCTCCAACCCAGAAAGTCCACCCCCACACAACCCAATGTAGATAACAGGCCCTGATTTGTGTTTGTGACCCTGAAGCCCAACCCCAACCCAACTCCCCAAAAACAGATGCAAAACACCAAGAACAGCAAACCAGAAAAAACTCCTATACTCATTCCAAGTAGTCCAACGTCCTGGACACCTCTCCAAATAACCCGAACTCCCATTAAGCCTCCCCATTCCATAGTAACCTACCGAACCACAATTAAAAACACGACCACCATTATCCAGACCACTATCCGCCACAGCTGCACCCCACGAAGTTAAGTAAGTATAAATTATATACACACCAAGCATGACCAATCCAAGTCTGCCAGCTCTACAGCACTGAAGTAAGAGGTACACGGAGTGAAGGAAAGCCACCAAATCAGAGCCCGCACCTGGGTCCCCTTCCATCCAAAATCTCTTACACTCAAAGAAGTGTGTGACCCCTTATATGATGAAATCCCACCTCCCTGTCCAAGTTCCCACACTTCCAAAATACATTCCTCAAAACACCCCCGCTAAGCATTGTAACAACAAACGTCAATGAAAGACACCATCAATGTATCACAATAACGAAAATCTAACTCTAGCAAACGATCATATCTAAACTGCTATAGGCAAAACAGTCATCCCTGCTCATGCCACCGGTCCAGCTGTCCCACCCATCAACCCTGAAAGCAATACCCCTGAAACATTGTAATAGCAGCACCCGAGTATATATCAAGAGACTAACCACTGCCCCCCAGTCGGACACCCGACAGCTCAATTCAAATATCTCCCCCGTAGCCCCCCACCAACAGGCATCATCATTCGCTCAGTGAAGACCATGACATGACGCCCCCCAGTGAAGTCCCTGACGTGCATCAAGTACAGGGGAATAGCAACCGCAGGAAACATATAGTCCAGCAGAGCGTGCCCATTGGGTCGAAAAGGCAACCCACCAGTATTTATATGTTGAGATACTGCAGAAATATCCAAAAGCACACAACGCTACTAGTACGGGCATCCACCCAGCATATAACCATATGCAAAAAACAAAAACAAAAAAACCTCTGGTGTGTGAATACCCCATCTGCCATTCCAAGTAAAAGCATATCAAATCAAACATCGAATCACGATAGAATGGTGAAGCATCATACACCTGCATGTATACAGTCAAAGGATCATTGAAGCAAGAACACACTATCACATTGAATTGGGCATTCCTAAGTACAATCCTGGAAAAGAAACAGGTTATATCAATCACCAGATATGTTAAACCATAAAGGTATACCAAAAAGCCCCATATTCTGACCACCCCACTCCTGAGTATGCATGTTCTGCCTAGCCCTGCATTAATCCAGCCCCTGACAACACAAGGGCAGTGATCTCAAATAGGCACTTCAGGTCGGTGCAGTTAAAATGATATATACTGTGATCAAACGTCATGAACCACTTGATGTATCAGCTAAAGGGAAATCCGGGGCACAGCATATTGTACATAACACAAGATAGGAGATGTTAGGTATCACTGTTTGATACGTTCAGGAGACTCGCTGTCATTTAGAAACATGGTGCCATGACCAGTTTCCCCTTCCCGAAGTCGACAGGGAACAAGTACACAGCAACGTATATGGACACTCTGTTTGTTCGAGTTGGGGGGAGGGCGTAGAACACCGCAAGGAGACAGCATCGGTCGGGTCAAGAGCCTGTTATTCCCCGACTGACAGGCACACGCCGTACCGTCACATCAACTCCGAGCACTGATACACACACCGGTGAACGCGGCAGGGGGCGTGAAGAAACACACTGAAAAAATAATTTGAACTCCAACCCGCCCTGCGCTGTAATCATGGGAAAAATGGGGGCAGAAAGATAGTGGGGGCTAACACCGGGAGGGCTTCAGACGTCAGAATCCTTGGACCACAGAACAGGGGATTAGTACCTGGGTCTTTGCCCTTCACTTTTCCGATACCTCGTCTTCCCAGATGGTAATGCTCGTAAGATCCCTGCGCAGCTCCCATACGATTCGGACAGCTGATTCCAACAGAACGAACACACGGCGTAGCACAGTGCTCACCATCCACATTGATACTGCTTACAGCGTATTACACATACGCATCATCACCTCCCGGAAACATTCCTCCTCATCCGGGTCAGCTGAGCTATCATGTGACCTACCGACTGCTGCGGGTCTATTCTTCTAAGCAGTTCCGATCTCAGAGCATTGAACATGTCGGTAAGAATGTTTTCATTAAAAAAGAAAGCGTTTAACTGTAACATGCACACGGTGCCATTTTCTATGTACCAAATCAATGTTAATATGAGTATGTGTTCAGAAAATATAGTTTTGAAGAAAAAAATATATATAAGGGAGGAGGGGTCCAGAACAAAATACACCAAAAGGGGCAGCTGTAGCAGAAGTCATACATCATGGTATCCAAATGTACATATTAGCTACTCATCCTGTCTGGACGGCTTTCCAAATCTTTCAGCCATTTTAGAGCCTCATTGGGATCTGATGTAATTTTCTCCCCATCAGAAAGCACTGAAGTAAGCAAGTTGGCTCTGTTGAGGAAAGCCTTCACCCCCAAAGATCTTGCCAGCTCCTTAGGCTCCTTAAAAGATTTCCTTATCTCCACCACCTCCTTTGGATAATCCGGGTAGATAAATAACCTCTGCTTCTTGTAGTAGATCACATCTATATTTCTTGCAGCTCAGAGGACATCTTCCTTTACCCTGGTGCAAGTAAAGGATATCAGTATCTGTCTAGCTCTCCCTTTAAGGTCCATCTTCCGGCCAATCCTGAACACATTGTCAATGTCCATCAATGTCAAACGTTCACATTTCAGAGTGTTTTTCATGAAATCCAGCATTTTAACGGCCAAATCTTCATTGTCCTCCTCTTCCAATCCAACAAGCCGTATGTTTCTACATCTAATTCTCAAATCCAGCTCCATAGTCTTGGCTTTCCCTTTGCTGAGGTCCTCCTTCAGATTCTTATAAGCTCTGTAACTTCCCGAAATTTCAGAAGACATGGATGCATTTCCACTCTCCAAAACTGAAACACAGCCATCAATCTGAGCCACCTTCATGGTTAAATCTTCCATTGTAGACTTGACATCAACCACATCTTGAGCCACTTTCCCCAGATCTTGCGCCACCTTGAGAAGCAGGGAATATATATCCTTTGGGCTTGGTATCTCTGCCATGTCAGCAGCAGATTTGGTCTTCTTTGGCACAGGATTATCCGCAGTTTCAATTTTCTTTTTGGAGTTCATAATCTTCAGTTATCCACATATGGGAGAGGGCCAGGAGCTGCTGGTTTATGCTGCTGCCTCTGCTGCTTGTATTCTGGAATCCCTTGTAGTGCCTCTTGAAAGCAGACTTCAGTTCCTACAGTTATACCATGAGATACCTTTGGTTGGTCACTTAAATTTCAAGAAGATCAAGCAGAGGCTCTCTTTATATTTCTACTGGCCTAAGTTGGGGTCTGATGTAAAATAATTCTGTAGGAGCTCTCCCGGCATCCCATGGTTAGTTTTAGTGTGTGTTTTTTGATTATTACGTGTTTGCTTCATTCTTGCATATTCTTATTTTATTTTTTGTTTCATTATTTAAACTTGTTCAGATTGCTTGATTGTTATATTTTTTGCTTTTGTACTCAAACTTGTCTAGGTGACCAAAGGTTCCCCATCCGAGTGATCTCCGTCACTCTTTTGGGGTATCCGTTTTGGTACATGTTAATTAGGATCTAGGACCATTTCGAGTGTTTTTTTTCCTTCCCTTTCTTTTGCAGTTAAACTTTGAAACAAGCACTTTATATTATGCACTTTATCATTGGTGTACAGGTGTTTACTATTGCAAATTGCATATGAGCGTTAGACGATTTAATATCTATTTTAACAACAAAAAATGTAAATAAATATAGTATTTTAAAATGATTCATTGACTCTTGTGGGGTGATCTGTGGTGTGGATTAGGGGGTTCCTTCCCTTCTCGCTTTTTGTCGGATTAAGTCTCTTGGTTTGAACATAGTTACATACCGCTGGTTTGACTTTTGTTTAATATTGTCTACTGCTTCCCCACTGCCAGTGAGGTAGGGGTAACCCATACATCGTCTTGTTGGAGCTCTCACACTTGACAAACCTCTGGCAAGATTGGAGCCAAGAATGTGGCACCCTTGGTGCCTCACACAGTGGTGGGAGTTCCTTTTGAGAGGGTAGGAATCAACATTGTTGGTCCCTTAGACCCTCCCACATGTTCAGGAAACAGGTTTATCCTGGTTGTAGTAGACCATGCTACTAGGTATCCTGAAGCTATACCTGTGAGGACTGTTACAGCTCAGGCTGTTGCAAAGGCCCTACTTGGTATTTTTTATACCAGGGTAGACTTTCCTAAGTAAGTTATCTCTGACAGGGGATCCAATTGTATTTCCCACTACATGCAGGCTGTTAGGCAGAGTTATATGCAGTACCATTTGGGAACACCACACACAATTAAGACTACAAGTGACAGTACAAATTCAAATTTGGTACAAGCCTGTACTACACAGTAAAGTGGTAGCGATGGCTGAGCAGCCAGACTTATCTCAAGAGCAAGACAGCAGTATCAATAGTTACACAAAGGACAGCAATTACTATGATTCAAGAAAATACTGACTCAAGGTTTCCAAGTAAAAAAATATACATTTATTTACTCTTTAGTTATATAACATTTCACTATCATAAAGCAGTTTAAAAATCACAATCTTAATACACCATACCCCTCCCAATAAGTTCCAGACAAGTTAAGCTCACAAAATGAAGTAGGAGCAAAATGGCACTCTAGAAATTCAAAAGGGAGGGAAAGACAAAGTTAGGCAGAAATTGACCACACCACCAGGTAAGTACTCAGGGCAATTGAGCAAGAGGAACTACAGTGATAGAATCAGGGAAAAAAGGCTAAAGTCACTAGGTCAAAAGTCTTTTGCTCAAGATCACACGGTTCAGGGAAGTTTGCGGTAAAGTTTGTGCCACAGGTTCCGGACGAGGTTGATTGGCAGCAAAGTTAGTTCAAAGAGAAGAGAAGGACAAGCCCGGAGATTGGAGAAAGATTTCAAACACTTTCACCGCGGCTGAACGAAACAAACAACCGGATTTGCACAGTACCTTAAAACGGAGAGGAAGCTGTAGCTGAGGTGGACGTTCCTGGTAGTTCCAGCAGGCTCACGGTTCCTGAAGCGACTGTCGGACTGACTCGAAGTAGGAAGACTGGAGGGTCCTGCACCACCCAGGGAAGAAACCAGCAGCAGAGCAAAGCAACGAATAAAAGGGGCGCTCCTTAAAACCCAAGCAGGGTCCGACCTTCGTGGCTATCCGGCCCACTGTAGCTCTGTACAGCGAATTCGACCAGAGGAGGGTTCCTGGCTTGAAGTTTTGGGCAAACTGGTTGGTCCCACCAGCTCAAGGGAAGAAGATTCCTGGAGGATCTTCTCCGTCATTTTAGTTCGAGGATTCAGACCTGCAGCAGGGCTTCACCGGGCGGTTCAGTCATGGTAGGGGTCCTTTTCCGTCAGCTCCTCGTCGGTTCTTTCGTTCCAGTGGCGACTCTGCCTTTCCAGTCCCATAGAACTACTTTTTAAGCAGTTTCCCCCCATTCACACAGCCTGGCTGTCAATCACACAGCATGGTGGTGGCTGTCCTGGCAAGGAAAGTCACCCAGCCAATCAAACAGGAGTGCAACTTGGGTTACCAAGGGAACCAATGGCAGGGGTCCTAAGACCCCTCCCTCACATCATGCCTACCCAGACTTTCAGGCGCCTTAAGGAGGGCTTCTGTGCAGAGGCCCGCGAAAGACGGTGAACAAAGGGACCAAACCTGGTTTGGCGTGCAGAGTAAAACACGAGAAAGACTTTAACAAAAAGAAATGGTAAATAAACCCAGCCGGAGCCGATATAAAATATATTTGGTCAAGCGGGTTAATGTTCGAGGCTTCTAAAATAGCCTAAATCAATACCATGGTTATTTAAGATAACCGCGGTAGAAAATATAGGGTAGTTATCACTGCCACCAGCCAAGTCTTGATGAAAAGGGAGCGAAACAGTGCTCCAAGAGAAACAGACAAAAAGGGATAAGAATTAACCCTTTCCAATACTCCATGTAAAATGGGTTGTACTGGGTCTGTGATTTAAAGAGACTACATAAAGTTAATGGCAACTTTACATGTTTCTGGGAGACAGTAGTCAGTCCCAGAAAAATGGAGTCAGTGGGAAGTCTAAAAGATAAAGTAAAGGACAAGTTGGCAGAAAAAGTCACGATCCACAGCGCTTGTAAGTATAGATTAGACAAAGCGCAACAAGGCTGCAGGTATCTGGGTAGTGTGGATATACTGGCAGTATGATTCCACTGAGGTAGGTACAATTGCAACACAAACAAGTCCCAGTTTTACTGCGCCAAGTATAGCAAAATAAAGATAAGAAGTCCAAGTGATTTGTATGGAAGAACAGCCTTTAAAGTCCAAAGGTTAAGTACAAGCAACAGCCTAACACGTGTTTCGAGCCTTCCACGGCTCTTCATCTGAGGCTATTATTAAACATGGGATACAATAACAAAAATGGAGTGTGCAACATTCAATAATGTAAAAAAAATGACACCATACAGTAGCATAGGCAGAACAAATAAAGGCATAGCATCCAGGGGACGTGCAGGGGACGGATGAGCCAAAATTAAATGAATGCAATTTGCAAAAGGGTTAATGCAAGACAAGAACGAAAACCGAAAGCATAATTGACAAAAGAATTTTTTTTATAAACGTGATAAATTAAAAGCCATACCAGAAGTGGTGTAAGTCCATTGGGAGGTGGATGTTGAAATATACAAAATAGAGGGAAAAACAGATTTGTGCTAAGGTTACAATTTGTTGGATGGAATGACTGCAGCAGCGCAGTCAAAAACAATAATGCCAAAAAATAAAAAATCTAGTGTAAGTTTGCACCTTATAAACCAGACACCAATTAATATGAGGCAGTATTACCTTAATAGGAATAGAACCTGAAATTTGTGCTGAAGGGGCGATGCCCAAAAAGTACTCTGCAGAGGAGAAATAAAAAGACAATCTATGGAGAAATGCCCAGATTGTTGCAATTACAGGAATAAAAAGAAAAGGTAAGTAATTTAAGTACCTGAAGGCTTCGCAATTGCGGTTAAGGCTGCAGAATGAAAGAAAGAACAGGAAAGAAAAGAAACAGACTGAATCAATGGATTGATGCAAATGTAGGTTAATATTTACCAGGTAGTAAGAAGCAACGGGTTAAATGCATGGTCTAGTAAAAAATGTTATTGTCCCAACGGGTCGGCCATGTTTTTTTAAGCCTAAGTGGCTCGATTTTAGAAAACTTTCCTATGGACCTTACCCGAGTTTTCGTCCATTAAACGCACGCGAAAACAAGCACCAGGGAGCCGCCATTTTCTGATAATCCTATCTTTTCCCCCATCGCCCTGGCTGACCTACTTTTGCGGCACTAAATCAATTCCCCCGCCCCTGAGCCTGACATTATCAAAACATTCATATTCCCCGCCTCTCTCCGTGACGTTACTGTGCTGCGTAGGCAAACGCGCCCAGTCGTCTTCTGCGCGACTCCACACAGAACCCGGAAACCAACACAGATCAACTCACAACACAGCGCGCCACAATTTGGAATATGAAACTGTACTTTAAAATGATACAGCAACATGGTACATTTGGTAAAGTACATTTATTTGACATTCAATGTTTAGAGAATATTCAGCAATTGCCATATGAACTCCGGAAGCCATTTATTTTCTTTTATCTGTATCCGCAATAACTGTTCCGTTTCATCTTGAGTCACGCGCTGTTCCTTTATGGTACACAGGGTGTTCATTTTCGTAAAAAGAATCACTTTGGAAGCACAGTGAACCTCAAGGCTGTTCCATCAACTAGGCACTAGTCCAGCCTAAAGGTTGATATGTTGCTTCTAGCCACTAGTACAGCATAAGGGCATGTGGGCCCTTGGCGATCGTCCCATAATATGGTGATCGTGCTCCAGTTGTTGACACAAAGCTGCAGGTGTCTGCTGAAGAATCCATCCGCCGGTGTCTCAAACAGATGGCAGTGGCAGAATGGGATCAAATACCTGTTATGAAAACAAAAAAAATTATAATTAGTCTCGCTAGCCGAACTTCATTAATATTACTCATTTTATTTATTACGGCCGATCAGAAACTATTTGCTTGCAAGGATAGTTCAATGGAGTATGTTCGTCTCTAAAATCAATGCGAAAAGTAACGAGATAAATCGAGGCAAACACACAATGATAAACGACAGTTAGTCTACATGCGTGAGGAATGATATGATATATGATATGGCATTTGTAACGCGCCTATACTCAAGTGTTTCTAGGCGTGATGAGGCAGGTGGGGAACAAGGGCAGACAGACAACGATCCTACTAGGCCAGGTGTCTTTCTGATCGCGCATGGGGAAGGGCTGTACATGGTTAGTTGAATACAAATTAAATAATAGGGCCAGCTGGTGGCAAGTGCAAGGTAAATGCCGGGAGAAGGGGCTGAAGGATACAGAGACAGTCCCGTAGTGCAGGTGGGCAGTGCAGGGAAAAGTGGCTGGGCCAAGGACCGAGATCGGTGAGACCAGTGGACTTGCATGCCCATGTGCCCACTACGAACACGTTTTACTTGCTTTTCCTAGCTCTTCATTCATTCATTTATTCATGTATCCATTCATTAAATCTTCGTTCCGGTATAAAAGCGTGTAAAGATTTACTTACATTATATTTGAAATTTCCATTGTGTTTCTTCGTAATGCAGTCTGTAAAACGGACCGTGCTCTTGACAACCATTTTTCGTATACTGAACTAAAATGAAACTCGGTCTAGTTTTCTGAATTTTCTGCCTTATCGTCTCTTACGTTATTGCGCACTCCCTTCAAATGTAGTTCTTTCGGCATGGTCCCTGTCTCAAGGTCAAAAAACAATAGACCCTTATACTTCCAGTGAGACTTGTGGGCCTCATCTGGGCGCTGTCCTTCGCATTCTTTATTTGCAACATCACGTAGTATAGGCATCTGTGAGAACTTGAAGTTTAGAATCCGTCTATGTAGTGCGCCTCAATGTGCAAATGCAA
The DNA here is from genome assembly GCF_040938575.1 of Ambystoma mexicanum. NCBI lineage: Eukaryota > Metazoa > Chordata > Amphibia > Caudata > Ambystomatidae > Ambystoma > Ambystoma mexicanum. Next base: position 77,807,821 of record NC_090934.1, read on the forward strand.
ACTGGCTTCTCTCCCAAATGCCACGGCCCGCTTGGCTGGCGCGTTCTAAGTGCCCCAATTTTGAGACATTTAATTTTTTGCGGAAGGTCAGGGAAAGTATAAAGTACCACAGGAGTTGAGTTAAAATTGAGATTTATTGTTTGCTTGTTTGTTTTATTATTTGCAATACGCAAGCCTCCCCTCCGCAGCATTTACATTTACATGTGTGAGGTGAATAGAGAGAATTCAAAGATGGCACCCAGCTTGTTCGCCACCCATGATGGTGAAGGTAGGGGTTAGGTTTACAGGTACACTGTACAATAACATTTATTTACAAAAAGACAATCGTATTGCAATTATTTAAACCGGGATTTGTACTTCACAATCAGCTGTGCTTCGGGTGGGCATGGCACAGTCGCAATGTTTGGTGGCAATGGATCACTGCTCTGCACAGAAACGTCCAAAATTCCATATCTGTGCTTCTCTAACACAGCAACAATAAGGCCTTTCACAAAGTCGAACTGCATTTCATCATAGACTGGTTTGATCACCCATTGCTTACTTCGTTTTGAAAACACCTTAGTGTAGCGAGGCATCCTTACTTTACCCCTAGTCCTAGATTGTTCACGTCCGACTTTGCTGTTATGGGCCAAGACCGCTAGTAGAGTGCGATGTTTCATGCCCCGAAAGCTAAAATGCAAGCGCTTTGGCCTGTACTTTAGGCACATATTGTGGAACACCTCCAAATCTCCTGTGTGACAGAATTCTGTCAGTCTTCTCAAATCTCTTGATTGAGTTTTGTCGAAAACAATCTTCTCAATGGCTTTGTGTGTCGGTGAAGATGGAATCAACCACTTCTTCTTCCGTGCCTCCTCTGGGGACAAAGGGCCATGTTCACATTGGTGGAAATGTTAATTTGCTGTCCAGCGGTGAACGTTGGTACAGTGGTGCATCAGTGACCGCCATTTTTCAAGTAGTATTTCCACTGACCCCTCACAAGTTTTTGAGCTCCACCAAAGATGGTTGGTGATAGAATGTGACCACTGCAAAATACTTTCAAAACCTTTTTTTTCCCTGCAGCCGAGATTTTCTTATTGATTGATTTAGCAAGATGCCATACGTCAAATTGATGTTTAATATGTGGGAACTGCTCTCTCATTGTCTTGGCAATTGAAATCTGTCTATCCGTGGCTATGAGGTCGATGTGCATTCCCCTTGATTGTAGATATTCCACTGATTTTATAAATTCTAGTTTCTCCATGGCCACTGACGATGTACATTGTGTTACCTGCACGACCACCGAACTCACAATTTTCTTACTATCCATGTCCTGAAAGTGGTAGGTGCAGTACTTGGCAGAAAATCCAGGGCTGTCGCACTGTCCATTGCCGGCTAGCCTGAATCGTTTGCCTTCGAATTTACTTGCTAGAGACAATTGTTCAATTTTCCAAGCATCACTAATGGCCGGAAACAGATAATCACGTTGGTATATGTAGTACAGCGCTTTAGAAATAAAATGGAGTCCCACAAACTGAAAGAAAGCCTCTAACTTTCTAAAACTGGAGCCACTAAAAAGTGATGCAGCTGCACACAGTAGATTGCCTGCTGGCAGTTTCCCCAGCATCGGTTGTGCAGACCATGAGAACCTATGATTTAATCTACAGGTGGCATTAATTTTGACGTTACTGCCTTTTATTTGACGAGTCACATTAATCAATGGCTTCCCACATATTTTCCCTCTAATGGAATGCACACATTTCAGCATACTTATAATTTCCATCAAATAACTGTCGAATACAATGTATTTGCTCTCTTTCATTAGACTGTCATCCTGCGTCAACGTTGTTTCGGCCTGTGACGTTGTGGAGATTTCAACACATTGGAAAGTAATATCGCTGATATCAAGTTCTGATGCGTCTATGGATGCTGCGGCTGGTTCATTCTCTGTCATTTCGACATCTATTACTTCAACATTGATGGGAGAACACAACAATGTCGACAGGTTTTTTGGTGGCAAATTCTTGGCAGGTGTAGATTGTGTGAATTGATCTGCAACTACTTCAGAGCTATCTTCAATACATTCAATAACATCTTCTTTTGGTGGTGCGGTCGCACTGTAGCTATGGTCCAATGCAACTTTGCTGTAGTCTCCAAACACAGTTAATTAATGTTCTGGCCATTGGACATGAGCATCTCGAGCCTGAACACGCCTCGCCTCAATGAATAGTTCCTCCATAGTGTACACGGTCTGGCAAACCACACCTCTCATTCGCTTCACTGTCTGTGTGTGTATAGTTCTGACACCCACGGGTAACTGGAGGAGAGATTGGAAAAGGGATGTTCAGTTTAAACACAAGATGGAGTGTAGTAGAATTGACTGGAAAAAAACATAAAATAGTCCCCAGCACAAACATTTTTTTAAAGTTATGAACTGTTTGTAACTAACCTTTTTTTGTTTTTTTTTCTTTGCAACTTTTTTGACTCGAACTTCAACATCTGCACGCTGTAGCTCCGATTCGTTTCCGCATGTCCTCCCTTCCTCTTGCGCTGCAACGACTATATTTTCTGTATCTGCATAGACAGCACGGAATGAGGCTCCATCGTCTCCCTGAAACATAGTACTTTCATTACTATGTATCAAAATATTGTTAGCATAAAACACACGTGAGGACGAACACACAGGTACATCTCAATAGCCAAACACGATTTAAACATTGTGTGCAACAATCAAAGGACAAGTATTCGACCAGTGATGATCTATTTCGATGGAACTGTCAGTATCCATACCTCTGGCTCTGCATGGACTGCCATGAATGGTTGTATTGGAGAGGAGGCATCCGCATATCCCTGAAACACAGTACTTGCATTAGTATGCTTTTCAATATTGGAAACACAACACACACTTGGGGTTGACGGCACAGGTACACATAAAGAGATAACCACAAATGATGCATTGCCCAAAAGAATCAAGGAAAATCCAAATATGATCACATTTCATCGACTTATTTCAACGATTCCTTTACATCTGCATCATCTAAATGAGATGTTGTGATTGTGGTGGAAGCTCTGTCGTCTCCCTGAAACACAGTACTTGGATTAGTATGGTTTTCAATATTGGAAACATAACACACACTTGGGGTCGAACGCACAGGTACATATAAAGAGATAACCGCAAATGATGCATTGTCCAAAAGAATAAAGGAAAATCTAAATATGATCACATTTCATCGACTTATTTCTCCGATTTATTTACATCTGCATCATCTAAATTGGATGTTGTGATTGTAGTGGAAGCTTCGTCGTCTCCCTGAAACACAGCACTTGCGTTAATAGGGAAGAAAGTATAGCAAATGGAATCACGTTATATGATCACGCATGATGGAGCTGTCATTATCCATACCTCGTGCTGCTGAAGAATATCTATGGATGTTGCAAATGTAGTGCGCACTTCCGAAAGCTGTTGCGCCGATTCGTATACGCATGGTCCCGCTTCCACTTCCCCTGGAATTACTTGAATGTCAGGCTCTGCATCAAGTGCAGGGGTTGACGCTCCATCAACTGCCTGAAACGTAGTACTTGCATTAGTGAGGATTACAATAGTGAAAACATAACACACACCTGGGGTCGACAGCACAGGTACATATCAACGGCTAACCACGAATGAAACATTGTGTAGAACAATCAAACGACAAGAATTCCAGCTCTGATGATGACGCTCGATGGAGCTGTCAGTATCCATACATCCTGCTGTTGAAGAACATCTAGAAATGTTGTAGATGTGGCAGACGCTTCAGCATCTCCCTGAAAGACAGTACTTGCATTAGTATGGATAACACTAATTATAACCGAAAACAAACACCAGTGGACGATAACTAAGGTGTATATCAATTGGAAAGCACTAACCAAGCATTCGGTAAAATGATTACACGATAAAATAAAAATATTACTTGACATGCATAAAACAGGTCTGTAGCGGATTACCCTAGTAAGATTACCTGATACGCGCTAGAAGTGGTTGATAACTGCGACCACGTCAAGGATGTAGAATGTTCTTGCTTCAGATTCAAGGGATAGTCAAGAAGTTGTAAAGGTAAATTAATGATTGATAATGAAATGCCAATATTAAAAATAGCCATGTAAGGCGACAGAATACTTGTAAAATGCTCAATACAGCACACTTCCTGTTCCCATATATATACATTGCGTTTGTGGGTTATGAAATCTAAAAAGAATATATTGGTAAATGTCATTATTCAAAAAACTATACAATCATATCAATATCGAAATTATTACAAGGGATAGAACACCTACAATATCAATTAATCCGTTCGGATACCTACACACTACCGCAAGGCCTAAAGCTAAGTCCGGACACTTGACTCACCGGTTGCGGAATGTGGACGAATAGAGTGGGAATAGCGTTTTCGAGCAATTTCCGTGTCGTTCGCCGTTTATTCTTCTTTGTTACCGAAGATGTTGTGTACATGTCCAAGGAAAAGTGCCGGCTGCAGATGCGGTATCGATCACCCCTCTTGTCCTGTAAGACTTGTTGGACTCTACTTTCCAGCTCATCCAGTGGATATCTGCAATGTCTGACCCATTCTCTTATTCGATCAACAGTTTTCGGGAATACATGCATTGTAGTGCCTTCAGATTTCGCATGGGTCTTCGAAGGGCAACCGCTAATCGAACAGGCAGCCATTGTTGATAAATCTGAAAAGTAAATATCGACATTATTATACAATCTTCAAGAATTAAGATTTGATACAAAAGTAAATGAATCATACAATGATCAATGCAAGGTTTGTTTTGGTCGCAGGAACCATACCAGTTCATTATGTGCGGCTTAGTATTTGCATAAGTTGCAGAAATGTATAAATGATGTGACTAAAAACTGAACATGTGACTCATCCCTTGGATGTTCTGTATTGCACGAGAAGGAAACATGCTTACATCATAGACTGGACCCCCGAAGGATGCAATTCGATGACAATTGACACAGATGAAAATAAATAGATCTATTGATAGCATAGCAATGGAAATTCAAGTCAATAGCAATAAGACCAATGAACATAGCACTATAGGGTACTCTACTCGCAAATAGATAGAAATTAAAAAATCTGCAAAATATGACCAGGATACATGGCCTTACCTTGACCAACAAACAGTTGGATTCAGCAAGCAGAGCAGTATGTTGCGGGAGAATAGGTGGATGGCCACAGGTAGCGCACTGATGGGTATGCTCGAAGCGGTCACAGAAGTTCACGGATAGCACGACGACGAGCAGATTAGCATAGATCTCAGTGGTTCCCAGGTAGCACGTTCAGGAGTTGACTTGCAAAGCACAAAGATGTTCTCATGAGACATATCGAGTAGTTTTTAAAGTATTAGAAACTGGGGTGTGTTTGTGAATGAATGACGTATGTATGTCGTGGTATTAGGGGGGCGGCCTGCTTCAAGGGGAGGCCTGGCTGGAGACACGGGGTCTGAGGAGGCCATGTGACCGATGGCCCCTTGGCGTGGGACACCTTTTGAAGTGTACATGTAGTTTGGCACCTTGGCCGTTTGCGCCCGTCACAGCCCCCCATGCCAGCGGGCATCCACCGGCGCGACCCGCCTTTGATACAGGGGGGTGGGATGAATGGCCCTGGGGCGTGCAGATAAGGCACAGGAAGACTGCTGAATGGAGACACACTTATGTGGATTGCAGGGGGGCGGCCTACTTCAAGGGGAGGCCTGGCCGGAGACACGGGGTCTGAGGAGACCATGTGAACAATGCCCCCTTGGCGTGGGACACCTTTTGAAGTGTACATGTAGTTTGGCACCTTGGCCGTTTGCGCCCGTCACAGCCCCCCATGCCAGCGCGCATCCACCGGCACGAACCGCCTTTGATACAGGGGGGTGGGATGGATGGGCCTGGGGCGTGCAGATAAGGCACAGGAAGACTGCTGAATGGAGACACACTTATGTGGATTGCAGGGGGGCGGCCTGCTTCAAGGGGAGGCCTGGCTGGAGACACGGGGTCTGAGGAGGCCATGTGACCGATGGCCCCTTGGCGTGGGACACCTTTTGAAGTGTACATGTAGTTTGGCACCTTGGCCTTTCGCGCCCCTGACAGCCCCCCATGCCAGCGCGCATCCACCGGCGTGAACCGCCTTTGATACAAGGGGGTGGGATGGATGGGCCTGGGGCGTGCAGATAAGGCACAGGAAGACTGCTGAATGGAGACACACTTATGTGGATTGCAGGGGGGCGGCCTGCTTCAATGGGAGGCCTGGCCGGAGACACGGGGTCTGAGGAGGCCATGTGACCGATGGCCCCTTGGCGTGGGACACCTTTTGAAGTGTACATGTAGTTTGGCACCTTGGCCTTTCGCGCCCCTGACAGCCCCCCATGCCAGCGTGCATCCACCGGCACGAACCGCCTTTATATCAATATATAGTATATCGTCTTTAAATCAATGATAGTATATCGTTGCTTATCAATAACAAATGCCACATACCGGAGATTCTTGTGAGCACAGACCCACACTTCAACCGGTGTATTATAGTGGTCAAGACCCAAGGCCTGTATAATCTAATGGTAATTGTTAGTATAGACATATGTGTGACTTTTATAGAGACATAACCCACTGAAAGACTTTGAACAAGTGTTATTTAGTGCATGCATTATCGAGAATATGTTGTGTTAGCTTAGATAGATAGTGACCACCCTGCTTCACAGCGACCAGACCTTCACCCATTCGGAGCACAGATGTCTGACGTCCATCCTTGAATGGAGACACACTTGATTCATTTAAAAAATCGAAACAACCGTTGTTAAAATATATGTGGTGTTTTATTTTGTATCTTATTTTGATGACACAAAAATACAAGACTTTAAACATTGTACAGTTCAGGTTGCAGCACAGCGAGAGAAAATCCCCTGTACTGACCGCTGTCACTCGGGAACGTTTCTCTAATGGCACGAACGGCACAGGCGGGTATCACTCTTCGAACGCGGTGCCCAAGCCTCCCGTGGAGCCACCATGTAAAGGAACGATAGGCCACCAGCCTGTACCACCTGTGAAAAGGAATGAAACAAACTGTTTTTAAATGACCAAGATAAGTTTAATAAACGTTTGTTGTCAATGACAATTCTTGTAACTAATGGCATTCTGCACAGACAAATGCTATCTAGACAATGCACACTATTGAACGACTTACATGCGTTACAATGATATGTAGATGTAATTTTGGATATAGTAGAAGAACATGAAATAGGAGTGGCATGACAAGCAGAGTATACTTACTCGTTACTCGGATTACGAGGACGAACAGTTGCACGAAGTTCGTGCATAAGCACCATCATTATTCTCAACACGGCCCGTGTGAGGCAGGCTGCCCTGAAGTCTGGCAGCTCGGTGATGCATTGCGGTCGTGGCTCGCCTTCTGAAATGTAGGCCAGGCATCCCAAGTTTTCTCGGCAGCAGCAGTTCTCCTCCTTGGTCGGCATTAGCTCGCACCGATTGCATGTGCACCAGGTGGAGACGCCGTCCATTCGACTAGGCCCAGGCTCTTCATCTGTTGATTCGTCCTGCCAACTGCCGTCCGAATCCCCATCGTTTTCGCGTGCTTCCCTTTCCAGTAGTTCCTCCTCGGTATACTCGGGCTCGTACATGTAGGGCATTATTGTAGCCATTGTGTGTTAAACAAACTAAAATAATTTATAGCGGTGGTACTGGTATCTGTTCACACGGGCTACAAGCGGCGAAGGTAGCTGACCAGAGCACTGAAACGAGTCACAGAATACACAGAGAGAGGAATGGAATTGAAAATCTGCTGCTGTGTGTTGTGAAACGGTCTGTTTATACTTTTTGAGGAAAGAGGCGTCCTGCCATTTCCATGGCGACACGTCATTAGCTGAAGCGCAGCAAATGTTGACACGAGACGTGCTTTGGCGTTGGGAAATGGGTGGTACGAGTCTGCTGATGACAGGCTCAGGGGCGGGGGAATTGATTTAGTGCCGCAAAAGCAGGTCAGCCAGGGCGATGGGCGAAAAGATAGGGTTATCAGAAAATGGCGGCTCCCTGGTGCTTGTTTTCGCGTGCGTTTAATGGACGAAAACTCGGGTAAGGTCCATAGGAAAGTTTTCTAAAATCGAGCCACTTAGGCTTAAAAAAACATGGCCGTCCCGTAGGGACAATAAACATTTTTACTAGGCCATGCCTTTAATGCGATAAGAAGAACGCACGCAATCAAAAAAAGCGTTACCCATATGTTAGCACTAGACTTAGCGGGCTTGAAGATGTTAAACCTCAGGCTTGAATGAGCAATAACACTGAATTACAACTCCAAAATGAACGGAGGGCCATGTAAAACTGTCTTACCTGGTCGGCTGTATAGATAGACTGAAGAAAATCAACGCGCTGGCCGCGAAACTAGAAAGAGGACTGAATAAATGTATCAGGACAGAAAAACATGGCAGAAGGAAGGAACCAGCAGAGCCGCCATGATTGAGCTGCCTTGAAGTGCAAGGCAATGCAATGGATAAGTAAGGGATATGGAGTGAAACTAAAGTTACCTAGAAATTGCTCAATGCACACACATGAGAGAAAAATACAAAATAGAAAGCCACCAAAGAAAATAAGGAAAGTAAAAATGATTAAAGAGGAAAAGAAAAAAAATTAAAATAGTAGGCAGAGAACGGAAGTGCGAGCAAGGTAGGTAATTACTAAATTAATTACTCACGCGTAAAAGTAAAAAAAGAGTACCATTAAACGACATGAAGAAATTTGGATAAATGAACCGAAGGAACATCATGTGTAAAAAGGGACAGGATACTGTCTGTGAATGCGCTGCTGCAAGGTCATGTACAGGTTGCAGACGGAAACCAATTTACAATAATTAAAATAATGACCCAATGGGTGGAGGAGTTAATAAAAATGTGTGCCAAAGAATAACAGATTAGGCACATAAGAAACAAACATTCCATAATGCAGTGAGGGCGGTGGCACCAAATTGACAGAGACAAAAATAAGAACAGCCTGCAGTTACAGGAAAGTAGCAAATTCATGGTCCGAATTTAAACCATTAAAGACAGTACGGTATTTACAGATAAGTCTTGCTTCCAATTGTCGTAATTTCAATGTTAGGTTGCCCCCTCTCGGAGGCAAGGACACTTTGCATAGGCCAACGAAACATATGTCATCCTTACAGTCAAATTGATGAGTTTTTTGCCAGTGGTTGGCTAAAGGATATTTGGACTCTTGACTACCAATTGTAGCCAAGTGTTCGCGGATGCAAATCTTCAAGGGGCGAATAGTGCTGCCAATATATTTCAGACCACAGGTACAGATTATACAATACACAACAAATTTGGAATTACAGTTGATGAAAGAATGAATTGAGTGATGCCCCCTAGCTCCAAAGGAGACCTGTGATGTTTCCAAAGTAAATTTACACATGTTGCAAAAGCCACATTTATGAAACCCAGTGGCCTGAGCTGAATGTAGCCAAGTCAGTTTAGGAGAGGGCATACTCATAAATGATGGACAAAGTTTATTTTTAAGCGATTTGCCTTTACTAAATGTTATACTAGCAGTCGGATCAAGCCAGTTAACAATATCAGAATCAAGGTGTAACAGGTGCCAGTGTTTCCTCAGCACAGTATGGATTTTGTGACTATCCGAATTGAACCTTGTGATTAACCTAATTTTCTGAGTGACGGAAGACTTGTCATGAGTTTTAGGAACTAGCAGGTCCGCTCTCTTAAGCTGGCGTACTGAAGCTAATGCTTTATCGAGACAGCTATGATGGTAGCCTCTCTCAACGAAGCGTGATTTAATGAAGATACTTTCATTGTCAAAATCCTTGGGATTTGAGCAATTCCTCTTAGCACGGATGAACTCATTATTTGGAATGTTAGCCTTTATATGATTTTTGTGACAACTTTCTGCATGCAATGTTGAATTGACAGAAGTGGATTTACGATAGGTTTTAGTGACTAAACCATTAGGGGTTAAGTCAATTGATAGATCCAAAAAATCAATATGCGTTTGGCTTGCAGTGGAAGTAAATTGTAAGCCCCAGTTATTATTATTCAAGAAGGCAACAAATTGAATAAGTAAATCTTGTGTACCAGTCCTAATTAAAATAACATCAATTATGTAACGTTTCCACAAATGAATGGATGGAAGAAAAACAGGGCAAGCAAATACAATTGTTTGTTCAAAGAAATGCATGAATAGGTGTCTGGTTTATAAGGTGCAAACTTACACTAGATTTTTTTTTTTTGGGGAATTATTGTTTTTGACTGCGCTGCTGCAGTCATTCCATCCAAAAATTGTAACCTTAGCACAAATCTGTTTTTCTCTCTAGTTTGTATATTTCAACACCCACCTCCCAATGGACTTACACCACTTCTGGTATGGCTTTGAATTTATCACGTTTATATATTTTTTCTTTTGTCAATTATGCTTTTGGTTTTCGTTCTTGTCTTGCATTAACCCTATTGCAAATTGCATTCATTTAATTTTGGCTCATCCATCCCCTGCACTTCCCCTGGATGCTATGCCTTTGATTGTTCTGCCTATGCTATTGTATGGTGTCATTTTTTTTACATTATTGAATGTTGCACACTCCATTTTTGTTATTGTATCCTATGTTTAATAATAGCCTCAAATGAAGAGCCGTGGAAGGCTTGAAACACGTGTTAGGCTGTTGCTTGTACTTACCCTTTGGACTTTAAAGGCTATTCTTCCATACAAATCACTTGGACTTCTTATCTTTATTTTGCTATACTTGGCACAGTGAAACTGGGACTTGTTTGTGTTGAAAATCTAAAAGATAACCCTGCGTCACTGCACTGAAGGTGCTGTGTAACACACATAAAAATGATGCTCATGGACTCGGTAAGTCTCCAGAGCCCAAGATCACACAAATGGTAAAGACACACACAGCAAAACACATGTAAGAGTGGAAAAAGGCTCACACTCATACCAGGTGAAAAAAATAAACCTTAGAAATCCAGCAAAGCTGCTGAGGGACTCAGTAGGTGAGGGAAATTAGCCATTTAATGAGAATTCTACCTAACACAGGCCATGTGGAAAAACTGTGGAGTAACTTACAAGTTCTCAACTGCCTACCACCCTCAGACAAATGGATTGGTAGAGGGGTTCAACCGTACAATGAAGAGCATGATAGGTGCTTTAGAGGAACTCCTTAGAAGAAAGTGGGACCTTCTACTTTGCTTATAGAGATGTCCCTCAGGGAGGGAGTTGGATTTAGTCCCTTCAAACATCTTTATGGCCATCCAGCTAGAGGCCCTTTGGCCCTCATTAAGGAGGGTTTGGAGAGTGCTCCTTCCCCCAAGCCAGTGAGAGTCACTGACTATGTGATAGGTCTCTGGAGGAGAATGTTGCACATGATGGCAGAAGCAACAGATAACTTAAAAGCAGGTCAGGCTCTGGTCAAACATTTGCATGACCAGAAGGCCAACATGGATGAGTTTACTGAAGACCGGTACGTTTTAGTTATGGTACCTACAAGACAGAGGGCCTTACAGGACAAGTGGATAGGACCCTTCAAGGTTGTGTGTAAACCTGAGAGGTCAACTATCTGGTGGACTTAGGCTGTCCTAAGGAGGCCCCCAGAGTCTTTCATACCAACCGTTTAAAGGCTTATGTCTCAAGGCCAGAAGTGGGAGCTTTGCTTCTAGCTTCAGCCCAAGAGGAGGATGAGGAGAGTGAACCTCTACCTGACCTACTTAGAGGCCAGCCTTTAGATGAGAAAATAGAAGGAGTTAATCTCTCTTCTAACTTGAAACCTGAACAACAGGAGGAGCGCAAGTTTCTGTTAGATTAGTTTGCCTCCCTGTTTTCACTATCACCAGGCTTGACCCCTTGGGGCCAGCATGATATTGAAACTGGTGACTGTTTACCTGTCAAAAACAGAGGTTACAGGATGTCAGATTATGTAAGATCCCACTAAAGGAGGAGGTCAACAAGATGCTTGATCTCAGGGTAATAGAGCCCTCTACCAGTCCATGGTCTAATCCAGTTGTTCTAGGACCGGAGGCAGGATCCAAGGAGTTGAGATTCTGTGTGGACTATAGAGCTCTTAGTGCAGTCACTTAGACTGATGCCCAACCTTTACCAAGAACAGATGAACTGGTGGACAGATCTGGTTCAGCCAAGTACCTCAGTACACTTGATCTATCTTCAGGTTATTGGCAAATAGCACTGACAGACCATACCAAGGAGAAAACTGCATTCTCATCCCCGGCAGGCCTCTAACAGTTTAAGGTAATGCCTTTTGGATTAAAGAATGCACCTGCTACATTCCAAAGGATGGTTAATCAGGTTCTGAATGCGATGGAGGACTTCTGCATGGCATACTTGGATGACATTGCACTGTTCAGCCCTACTTGGAAAGAACATGTTGACCACTTAGGATATGTTTTGCAGGCTCTTGAGGAGGCCCATCTGACCATAAAGGCAGGTAAATGTCAAATTGGTCAGAGTAACGTGGTCTACCTTGGACATGAGGTAGGAGGAGGTGAAATCAGGCCATTGCCTAGCAAAGTAGAAGCTATACAAAACTGGCCCACCCCTAATACTCAAACCCAAGTGAGAGCCTTCCACTGGTTACTATAGGAACTTCATAGAGAACTATGGGACCATAGCTTCTCCCTTGAATATGGTCTCCTCTCCCAAATTCCCTAAAAAGGTCAGGTGGAATGAGGAGTGCACTCAAGCATTTGAAGGCCTAAAGAAAGCCTTTTGTCAAGCTCCTGTCCTAAGAGCTCCTGACTATAACCAAACCTTCATTGTGCAGACAGATGCTTCAAATACAGGTATAGGTGCAGTCTTTAGTCAACTGGATGAGAAAGGTAGGGAGCACCCCATTTGCTTCATCAGCAGGAAGCTGAAGGAACCAGAAACAAGGTGGGCAACCATTGAGCGTGAATGCTTTGCTATTATGTGGTCATTGAAGAAATTTAGACCATACTTGTATGGATCTACTTTTGTGATTCAAACTGACCACCAACCCTTGATATGGTTGATGCAAATGAAAGGGGAAAACCCAAGACTACTGAGATGGTCAATCAGCCTGCAAGGGTTTGATTTTAACATTGAACACAGGTCAGGGTGTCACCACCAAAATGATGATGGTCTCTTCAGGATGTTTGACCGACTGGAGTAAGGATATTCATCCAGGAGTGGATTAAATCCTCCTGTCCCTTAGTCTGGGGAGGACAAGTGTTAGGGAGAATTCTCCAAATGTGCTAATTTCCCTTACCTTTTGAGACCCCCAGCAACTTTGCTGGATTTCTAGGATTACATTTTTTATCTGGGAAGAGTGTGAGCTTTTTTTCCCACTCTTCCATGTATTTTGTGTGTGTTTTACTTTTGTGTTCTTTGGTTATGGAGTATTGAAACAACTCCAGTGGCATCATAATTTGCTGTGTGCCACACAGCACCTTCAGTGCAGTGGCACAGTGGTGTCTTTCAGACTCCGGAAGGTTTAAATACCTTCTCTGGGACTGACTACTGTCTCCCAGAGTCTGTAAAGTTAAATTGACTTTACTAGTCTCTTTATACTTCTCTGTACCCTTTCCTCCATACTTATGGGACATCCCTCCATCCTGTAGGACGGGAGCACTTTGTAAAAAGCATCAACATTTTAAAAAAAAATGTGTTCTTCCTCTCTTTCTTGCGCGGGGCCCGGCACGCGGCCGTAACCCCGACCCGCGCATCGCCCATTAGTCCTTTTCTCTGCTTATGGACTGGACGCACTTGCACCCGCGGAAGATTTTCTTCCTTTTTTCCTCTCTGGCTCTCACTAGCGATCGTGTACTAGTCTGTCTATGTCGCTCAAACTAGACTTTCCAGATTGTTCATCGTATCAACGACGCTTCGCCAGGGCGGATCCCCATCCTCTTTGTTTAGAGTGTTTGGGTCCGGATCACCGTTGGGACTCTTGTTTTTACTGTGACTCCCTTTCGGTCCGGGCTCTTAAGCGTCAGTTGGAGCAGTGGGAGGAGGTGTTCCGACAAACTCCTCCTTCGCATTTTCAAGCGTTCATCGACGAAAAGAAGAGACGCCCGGTAAATTCTTTACTTTTCAGAGCACCTTTCCAGGTTCCTCCCGGGCCGGGAGGGGCGTTGATCGCTCTGTCACCGGGGTTCGCCCTGAGGTGCCCGTTGGGCCTAATAATTATACCGGAGTTTTCTCTGAGGGTCTCCGTAAGGGGCCTGTGGATACCGGTGTACATTCCAAGGCCCCTCCTGTGGGGGCTGCTTGTAGGCCCAGTTCTACTGCGTCATGTGGTACCAGAGCTTGCTCTGAGGCCCCTCTGTCGGCTTCCTTCAAAAATAAGAACCGGGTTCTCCCCGAGGCCTCAGCGGGGCTTGGTATTACCGGAAGGATGTTCGAGGCTTGCGCCAGTAAGGCTGTTACCGGACTTGGGTCCGAGGTCCCTCGCACAGAGGCTAAAGTTACCAACATTTCTGAGAGGCCTGGCAAGGCCTTATCGGTGAAGGTTGTTTCTCACCATGTGAAAACAAAATCTAAATATCTAGACTGAGTACCCCAAAAGGAAATACACCGAACACGGGTTACAAAGGAACATACAAAGTACTTTATTTTATACTGAATCCAGTTACAAAAACAGAGCAAAGTCAGATAGCTATCGTCCCTCAGTACAACACAACGAACTCCAGCGTGGTTCAGTGTGTTCAGTGAGAGACGTTGTACATTAGAATGCATTTGCTTTTCATACACTTGGTGGGCACGATGCCCAGCCCCACTTCGGGTTAATATTCCACTTAATACATCACCGATCTAGGGTTCGTGCCAAGTCTCGAACAACCGCATATAACTGGTTTGCCTTTAATACATGTATCAACAAGCCTATGCAATAACTGTGTATTCTAAGATTTTCCATACAGGCCTTCTCAAACATTAATACAGTGTAGTTAAACAGATGTTCTACTTTCAGTATTTGAATACATTGTTTCAACATATGCTCGTGGATTAGTTTCATTGCACGAGTAATCCTTCTACACACAGGTCAACGAAGGACAAGGTCTCAGTTCACGACCTGAACAAGTGGCCTGCAGGCAAGTTACATATTAGCTATGTACAGAGGTCAAGACGGCCCTGTTGTATTCTGGAATGACATCGTCCACTATTTTAACTCACAGGGTGACTTTTACAAAGCGAATCCTAAAATGGCGGTTAGACCTAAAATGGCGGCTTACATTAATTTAAGGTCAGGACCTTGCAACACGTATTCTTTCGCAAGCGACTTTCGAGCAGCTTGGCGTAGGCCAATATTCATATATTTATTGCAATAGGAGGCGCAAAATGATTTCTCTTTTGACAAACCCTCCTTTTGGCCTATGCCAAGTGCTAAAAAACTGCTTTGGATCTCCTTGCAAATAACTGCATGCTTCATCTTCCATGCACCCTGAATCACTATCGGAAATATCTATTGCCATTAGATAATTTGCTAAAATATCTTTCAACACATATTCTTTGGAAGTTTTATCCGGGGCATACACTTTATGTCCTATTGAACCTATCGCTTGTGCGCAACATCCTCCTAGCATCAAACACATACCAGGTAGACACTGAATACAGCAACAAAGACACAACAGGATTTACAAAATAATTAGCAAGACCGAAAGTACCTCCCAACCCCAAGATCGCAAGAAGTCCCAGAACCAAGCGCTTAGATCCCAGTTTCCCTTGGGAACATGCACTTCGGAACTAAGGACGTGCAGATTCTGTATTGCCTTGAAGATAGTTGGGGAGGAATCTGGTACGAAAACACAGCAAGCGGACCCCACTAATTTACACACTCCACCACGCTCAGCCAGAATGACATCTAATGCCATTGGGTTTTGAAGTGTTACTAATCTTATCGACTTTTGTTCTAACGTCATATTATAGAGTATGTCCGTGGTCCGGTTGATGGTTCTCTCCAGTACTCTCGCTTCTTTTCTGATATCTTCTGAATTCGCTATCGGCCCCCAAAATGGCACAACTGATTTAGCTATATCTCCCAAGATTTGTGCTGGGTTGTCACCATTCTCGTCCCGCTGTGGACGAGCCTTCGAAACTTCTCTTGTACTAGCTATAAACACCCTAGGTAATAGGATCCCTAAATAACAGGTTCCCTGCCAATCCCTGGATAACCATGGAAATGCTACATTACCGCAAACAAAGTAGACAGGTTCGCCTACATACAAAGGTCTGTCTTCCCCAGTCAAATTTGCAACGTTGGCACAACCTACAAAATTTCCCATCGACTGAGTTCCATTCCTCTGTATGCAAAAAGAAACTGAATCGGGGCTATGGTTAACAGTGTAAGAAGGAGGCATGGCATCCTTATTGCCTATTGGAGCCATCTTAAAGGAAATCAAAGATTGGAAAGGACGAGACAGTTTATCAGAAGGCCTAATAGAAGCAACATTCGGTTTACTCCTGTTTGCGAAAAGCGAGCATCCCAGGGGAGTCAAAACACGTTTCTCAAAACTATTCAAATTGGTGCCATCAAAGTTCCCTGAGATGCCATCATTCCACCGGCCAAAGAACAGTGCTCTAAGAGAAGCATAGCAAGCAGTTGTCAACGGTAAAGGATGAATATACCAACCTAGCCCCTTATCCCCGTGTTGCTGTAAGTATGAGCAGACCCAACAGTTAGATTTATTAAAAATGGCATGCGAAGCATTCATGATAAGCAGTAGAGTATTATTGTGGTACCTTTGTCTGTGCTGAGAATCCCTAGGGGATAGAGAATGCAAATGTACAAAGGGAGTAGGAACAATAGGTGCACTTTTAGTAGGCGACAAAAGTTCTAAAGAATGAGTTTCCTTGAGGTACCACAATCCTAAGGCAGCGACTATTAAAAACCCAAATATCATTATAAAAATACAGCAATACATTTTCGGGGCCCAGGCATTTTGTCCATTGTCCCGGTTGGTCACCCCCTTATTTACAAGTCCCATACGAGCGGTAGCGGTACCGGGCATCGTAATCTTCAAATGGATACCCCAAAGTTTGTTGCTGGCGACCTCCCGGTCGAGCGACTTCTTAGTCCTTCCACAACCCTAGCCAACAGAATCCCCTTTTCTTCTTCAAATGCACAGCCGAACCGTGCCGTAAGTCTATCAGATGCACAGCAAAACCGTGCCGTAAGTCTATCAGATGCACAGCAAACCGTGCCGTAAGCCTATTTTCGTGGTCATAGATTGTACCTTACTTTTCCCGGTACTGATTGATCCGAAAACAATATGTCGTCACTTCCTGCTGGAAGCAACGTGTCGGAAGCAAGTGAAGGTGCTGAATTTGAAATAGCAGTTTCCGGATGAAAAATGTGTGTAGAGTGTGGAGACAAAATGGCAGCTTCCCCAAGCCTCACGGGCTCAGAGAGATTCTCTGACACACTCTCAGTGCTACTTACTGCTTTGGGATCGTTGGTTGCAGTGTCAGCGAGGGTTTCTGTTTCTTCTGTAACGTGTGGCACAGGGTGAGTTAATTTCTTGACGTGGGACGCGTGGATCTAGTTCTTTCTCCCAGCGACCCGCACCGCTGTCTGGGTGACCAACAGAAATTGGAATGGCCCACGCCAGCGAGGCACAAGGCAAGAGGAGTGTTCAAACGATTTGACGAGCACCCAACATCCAGGCCGTATGCTGTGGCCTGGCCCCTCGTATCGCACAGGTAAAGCTTCTCGTACCAGGTGATAAATCAAATACAGGTTTTGAGTCAACTGGCTATAATAATCTGAAAGTAATACATTTTCAACATTTCTTAATGAGTTACATTTAGGAAGGTTCCAAATATTGGCATGTCTCCCCATTACCACCTCAAATGGAGAGAGCCCAGTCTTAGTTTGAGGGGTTGATCGCATGGATAACAACACGATCGGTAAGGCATCCAGCCATTTTAGTTTGGTGCCGGCACACGTCTTAGCAAGCTTGTTCTTGATGATACCGTTGTGTCTTTCTACTAGTCCGGCGCTCTGAGCATGTCTGGCCGAATGGAGCCGTTTGTCAATTCGTAATGCCGTACATATCTGCAGAATTACATCAGCGACAAAATGTGAACCATTGTCCGACCAGATAGCTCTTGGCAAACCAAACCGCGGGAAGTATTCCTTTAACATGATTTTTGCAGTAGTCATAGCTGTACCCTGTTTAACAGGGAAAGCCTCAACCCATTTACTAAAAGCACAGATAACCACCAGTACATATTTCTTACTATCGCATCATTCCATTTCAATAAAATCAAAGTGGATCACTTCAAAGGGGACAGAGGGTGGCCCAAAACTACCCCTTGGAGTTACTGTCCCCTTTCCCACGTTGTGTTGCAGACAAATCATGCACTACCGGACGTAGCACTGGGCAATTTTCGACATTTTGTCTTTTACCCAAACTTTCTCTAACATTTTTGTCTTCTTCTGGGCACATACATGCGTAGGACCATGGGCCATGATGCCCATCATCATGACATACGCGTCAGGGAGCAGCCATTTCCCTTCTACTATGTCCACCCAACAACCGTCATCGTCAAGTTTCCCCAAGCCTTCAGCCCACCTTTTGGATTCTTCTAACGTGGCATCAGCTTGGATATCCTGTACAGACCCAACACCCTCATCCATTGCATAAGCATCTACAGACTCCCTTGAAACATGCATCTCCGTGAGGAGATCAGTAGCAGTTTGCCTTGCTATCTGATCAACGAAAACATTCCCTTTCCCTATATCATCTATAATCTTTTGATGTGCTGCACATTTCATAACTGCTAACTGAGTAGGGAGCGCAAGCGCTGAGAGTAGTTGTACTATTAGGGAGCCATGTTCAATTTTGGTGCCATGCGAAGTTAGGAACCCTCTCGCTGACCAAAGTCTCCCAAAGTTGTGAACCACCCCAAAGGCATACTGACTATCAGTATATATATTTACTTTACACAAGCTCGGGTCAATGCTATAATCTCTGCGGCCTGCGCAGAATTATGTGTGATTCTCTTAGTTTCCACAACCGTGCTCAATGTAGTGATCGCATAAGCAGCTGTGGATGTACCATCCGGAAGTTTGAAGCAGGAGCCGTCACAAAACAGCTCTCCTTGTGGATTATCCAAGGGAGTATCTTTCAAATCAATTCTTCCCTTTGTCTCTTGTTCGGTCGTATACAAACAATCATGTGGCACTTCATCGCCGCAAGTAGTATCTTGCGGGAAAGGTAGGAGTTCAGCCGGATTAAGAACACAACACCTCTTAATTTGAATGCGAGGAGCAAACAAGATCAATTCATATCTTGTCAACCGTGCAGAAGTGAGGTGTTGCGTTTGAGTTCGGTTCAGTAGAACATCTACAGAGTGAGGCACCATCAGGGTTAGATCATGGCCTAGGACCATTCCCTCACTCTGTTTTACAGACGCAGCAGCAGCAGTGACAGTTCGCAAACATCTTGGCAAAGCGCATGCTACAGGATCAAGGGCAGAAGAAAAGCAACCGCATATTCAAAGGGATTGTGTCCTCCGACGTATTCCTCATCTTAGATATCTCCTTCCAGCTCTGCTGGCCTCAGAACATGTTTTCTCTCTAGAGGGCGCTGCGCGTCGACGTCCTCCGAGTCGATGTCCCTCGACAGCCGCCGTATCGACGTCGACGTCATCCTGCCTATAAAGGCTGCACGCAGCATCCGTTGCTCAGTTCCGTTTTTCCGCGCTTACTCAGTGCCTCGGAATACCTTTGCTCAGTTTTGTCAGGTTAAACCTATTTACCTCGAGTTATTCGATCCGTACGCGATGGCTTCTTCGTCGGAACCGACAACTCCTCGATCCGGCTTCAAAAAATGCCGAGATTGTGGGAAAAAGATGTCGCTGACTGACCCTCACAGAGTTTGTCTGTGGTGTTTGGGAGATGAACACCATTGTTCGGAGTGCGAGGACTGTATGTCCATGACAGCTAAGGCCCTGAAGGAGCGTAGGGGGAAGCTGGAGAAAGGTAAGACTTTTAAAGCTTCTTCTTTGTCGACGAAGTCGAGACATTCGTCTCCTCGTCACCATTCGCGCTCTAGGTCTCGGAGTGGGTCCCATCACTTCTCGAGATCGAAGCACTCGAAGAGGAGACGTCGAAGATCCCCTTCTCCATCTTCCTCTTCCTCTGTTTCGCCAAAGAGAATCCCTTGCCCCACAAAACATAGTTCCCGGGCTGAATGGGAGGAATTCCGCAAAAATATGATGAGCGTCTTCGAGAAAGCGGCCTCGACCCCCTCGAAGACTGGCGAGACCGATGCTCTGGTCGAAAGAACCAAAGGTCAAAAACGCCGCGAGTCGCAGTACCCGGCGAAGGAAACCTCTCGAGCACGTCTCGAACCCTCGAGTAGGACTATGACCTCCAAACCTTCCTCAAAGGTTCCGTCGACGCCGAGGTCGGTGTCTTCGACGCCGTTGTCGAAGGGACCTTCGACACACGGGTCTGTCGACTCGACGCCAGCTTCGAAACCGGCGTCGACGCCAAGAAAAGTCACGGTTACGACACACCCAGTGACTATCCCCAGGTCCTCGATGACGATGGCTTCGAGATTGTCGAGCAGAATCCCAATTCTGTCGAGGTCATCGAGGCGTCCGCCTTTGTTTTCGACACCACGCTCGAAGCCTTCGACGTCGGCGTCGACGACATCGACGTTTTCGAGGCCGATTATGACAAGTTCGGCACCCTCTGCCTTGGAAATGGGGTTTACACCCTTTATGAGTTCAGAACAATTGAGAACTATGTCCTCAATTATGGAAGAGGGTGAATTGTCTGAACAGGAAGACACATTTGAGTTGCAGGGACCTGTAACCCCAATTAGAGAGGAATTTTCCTCTGAAGAACGCAGGTTAACGGATCTTCATGATTCCTTACATGAGGCAAGTGGGTTAGACACCTCCCCTGAGGTGGAGTTTGCTAGGCCAGACCCGGGGGAGCATGCTGAAACCCCCTATAGAGCCTTAATGGCCAGGATCACAGAGTTTATGGGGTGGTCTGCACCTTCACAATCTTTCCAACAAGATGACCTCACGGATATTCTTGACAAAGGCCCACTGGAGGATCCTGTGGTGCCTTTTCATAAAGCTCTTCAGAGGAAGATTATGACGAACTGGGAAACCCCAGATGTCGTCCCGGCAGTAAATAAAAAACTGTCTACAAAATACAGGGTATCCTCTACAGACCCAGAGTTTTTGTCAAAACACCCATCCCCAGAAAGTCTGGTGGTACAGGCAGCATCTTCTACCGATGTCCAGACGGCTTATCCTACCGTCCCACAGGACAGGGACGATAAAAAATATGATGCTATGGCAAAGAAAGTTTTTTCGGCATGTAGCATGGCGTTAAAATCTGTTAATGCTACTTGCACCCTTGCTAGATTCAGCCATACACTTTGGGAGTGTGCTTCTACAGCGGCTGACTGCATCCCGGAGGGAGAAGAAAGGGATGCGTTCCTGAATATCATACAGGACGGTAAAGACGCTATGTGCGAATCCCTCCAGATGGG
The DNA here is from genome assembly GCF_040938575.1 of Ambystoma mexicanum. Classification (NCBI taxonomy): domain Eukaryota; kingdom Metazoa; phylum Chordata; class Amphibia; order Caudata; family Ambystomatidae; genus Ambystoma; species Ambystoma mexicanum. The sequence goes on from NC_090934.1 coordinate 77,829,331, forward strand.
CATTGATTCGGCTGACAGTATCAGCAGAGCAATGGCGGCAAGTACAACAACCAGGAGATTCGCTTGGTTGAGAAAGTCTGGTTTTGCCCCAGATGTGCAAGCCAGGCTCTTGAACATGCCATTCGATGGCTCTTCTTTGTTCGGGAAAAAGGCGGATGACAGTTTAGAGAAACTGCAAACTTCAAAAGCAGCAGCAAAATCCCTAGGCGCTGCAATCCGTCAGACACCTTTTCGTCCCACAGGTGTCACGATGCCCGCTCCCGGGGAGCCGGCTCAGGCCCTGCGTCCCCGAAAGCAGACATCAAGTCCCCGGGGAAGGTCCCAGCAACCCCTTATAGGGGCCCTTTGGACAGCGTCCTGGCGCCTGTGGCGCCAGGCTCATAGAAAATGTCAGTCCTGGCGCCATAGGTGCCAGGCTCATTATGAAAGTGTTTGGGTGCACTTACCTGATGCAGACCATGCTGCAGAACCCCGGCCTCCTTGAGGCCTGAAAGGAACTACTTTACCTGTGGGACTCATTTACCACCCGGGCGTGGTCGGGGAAGGATACATACCTGATTGGAGGAAGGACATATTCTAGGAACTTCTTCCAAGGCTATTTAAACCACACCCGATCAGCCACACGTGCTTCGCGTTGTTCTGCATCTAGCAGCTGGACGCTCACAGTGTCTGCTCCTGCATCTTGACTTCTGCCACACCTGCCAGCATCCTGAATCACCTGCAAAGGAAGGGAACAAGAGAACAGAAGAAGGAAAAGGCCTCACCTGCTAAATCTGTATCCCAGAGACATTTCGCCGACAATCCTGAAAAGGAAGACATTTATTTTTAAAAGCACATCGCATCGATCGCTGCAGCGCCGCATTCTACTCACCTTTACAGGGCGCCTCCATGTTCAGCAGCGACAATCCGGATTCGCAGTCGTGCCCCCGCGCCTAGGGAGAAAAAGACAAGAACAAAGGTGAGAGAAAGAAGGGAAAAGGGAAGCTAAAACTCCATGTCAAGACTTACCTGTTGGGTCATTCCCTTTTCATTTCGGGTCCGCGCCGCATAAGGGGAAAAAGACATCAGCGTTAATGAGTGAATGAAAAGACATTACCAAAACACTCATTAAAGACTTACCTGATTTCCACAAGGATTTCACTGCTCACCTCGGGTCGGTGCCTGTTCCCCGGCATTCCGCACCCCGGCCCCTATGGGGAAAAAGACACTAGCATTAGAACATTAATGCATGGACACAAGGGGAATCACTTATAGAAAAACTTACCTGGAAGCCAAGCAAGTTTGGTTCTCACCCATCCGAAAATCCAGTGACGTAACTGGATACCAACGTGCCCCTGCATCAGAAGCAGGATGGAGAGCTCGTCCTTCCAGACCCTAAGGTGAGACGCTACGGGGAAGCACATAAGGGTTTTGAGGAGGGTGAGAGGGGTAAGTGGGAGGCCGATTGCATTACCCCGCTGACAGTTAACCCCCTATTCTCACCTACAGAAGGATACTTCTGCGAGTCAGACAAGCCAGATCTGGGGCCCGGTCCAGTCCGTCTTCCGAACCCTGCGCATCACCTTAGACGAGGTCACAGCAGCGCGAACCAGGCCAGCGCCCCCGTGGGAGTCAGGTGAGTGTTACAACAGGAACCTCTGCGAGGGGCAAGTCCTTTCGCTTCTACTCCGCATTCGGAAGAGGTAGAGGATGACCGGCTCAAAGGGGACAAAGAAGAACTACCCGAGGTGGACGGGGTAGATATTCAAAAGCCGCAGCAACAGCAGGTGCCTCTTTACCATCGGCATCTGCATCAGCCGCCCCAAAACCACTCTGAGGACTTCCCTCACAGGACACCTGTAGGAGGCAGGTTGACTCAACATCTGGCGGTATGGCAGGCTATCACGTCAGATGCTTGGGCATTGGAAACAGTTGCCCAAGGTTACTGCCTGCCTTTCCTACGCATACCTCAGAGTCATCCACCGGGGATCAGCTCTCAGAAAGCTCCAGATCCGCTCCTCTTGCAGGAAATTTTGGACCTGCTAGAGAAAGGTGCCATAGAACCGGTACCTGTAGCGGAGAGGAACAAGGGCTGGTACTCCCCTTACTTTCTCATTCCAAAGAAAGACGGAGGACTGAGACCCATCTTGGACTTGCGAGAATTGAACAAATTCCTCAGGAAAGACAAATTCAAGATGGTCACTCTTTCTCAGATCCTCCAGGCCCTTCAGTTCCAGGACTGGTTGGTATCTCTGGACCTTCAGGACGCTTATTTCCATGTGCCTATCCATCTCAAACACAGGAAATACCTGAGGTTCGCAATTGGCAACTCTCACTATCAATTTCGAGTGCTGCCATTTGGGCTGACTTCCGCCCCGAGGGTCTTCACCAAGTTAATGTCGGTAGTGGCGGCAAGTCTAAGGAGGGAAGGGATTCACGTCTACCCCTACCTGGACGATTGGTTGATCAGGGCTGTTTCTTCGGAACAAGCTCAGATCCAGCTAAATCACGTATGCCACTCCCTTCACATACTGGGCTTCTCCCTCAATTTAAAGAAGTCACAAATGATACCATCGCAGAGACTCCAGTTCATAGGAGTGATCCTGGACACTTACCTGGGAAAAGCCTCACCACCAGGTGAGGGCTCAAGATATTCTACAGATGGTTACCAAGTTCCAAGATACCCAACGTCTCCCAGCCTTCGACTTTTTGAGGTTGCTAGGCCTCATGGCATCCTGCATTTTCCTAGTGCCAGAGGCTCGCCTGAGAATGAGATCCCTCCAGTGGGCACTGAGGACTCAGTGGTCACAATTCTCAGGGAGAATGACAGATCTTCTTCAGGTTCCCGACAGGGTGGCTCGAGACCTTCAGTGGTGGGCCTGTCAGGAGAACATTCTGAAAGGAGAACATTTTTGGCAACCCTGGCCGGAGATAACAGTAGTCACGGATGCCTCACTCACGGGGTGGGGAGCCCACGCCAACGACTTGACCATCAGCTGTCGTTGGTCTCCATCGGAGTCCAGACTACATATCAACCTGTTAGAGCTGAGAGCCATCAGACTTGCGCTGAAGGCGTTCCTTCCAGCTGTACAAGGGAAAAACGTCCTGATAATGACGGACAACACAGTGGCAATGCATTACCTCAACAAAAGAGGAGGCGTAGGATCACTACCCCTGTGCAGAAAGGCGATGCAGCTCTGGTTTTGGGCAATCCAAGAAGGAATCTCTCTATCGGCAGTTCACCTAGCCGGAGAGAAGAACTTGACAGCGGACGCTCTGAGCAGGCAGAGCACAGTCTCCCACGAGTGGGAGCTAGCTCAGGAAGTCCTTCAAGAGATCTTCGCCCTTTGGGGAACCCCTCAGGTGGATCTGTTCGCCACCAGCGTCAACAGGAAGTGCGATCTGTTCTGCTCAAGGGAATTTCCCCCGAGAGGAGCTCTGGGAGACGGGTTCATAGTGGAATGGGAGTTTCCGCTTCTGGACGCGTTCCCACCGGTCCCTGTCATTCCTCAAATGATCAGGAGGTTGAGAAGATTCCGGAGAACCATGATCCTAATTGCCCCGGATTGGGCCAGGAGAACGTGGTACCCGGACCTTCTAGACTTGTCCATCTGCCCTCCAATTCGACTTCCACTCAGAGAGAACCTACTCTCACAGAAGGGAGGTCAGGTTCTCCATCCAGACATCAAAACCCTCAACCTTCACACTTGGCTTCTGAAAGGCTGAGGTACAAGGATTGGGACCTCCCTGATGATGTTATGGAGGTGTTGCTTTCGGCAAGGAGGCCAGCAACAAAGTCTTCATACCACTGCCGTTGGAACAGATTTTGCAGCTGGTGTAGAGAACAGAATATCGACCCTTTTTCATGTGGTACACCAATGGTTTTGTCCTTCCTACTATATTTGGCAAATTCAGGCCTTCAAGTTGGCACCATTAAGGGCTATCTCGCAGCGCTATCCATCTTTAAGCGCACTGCGGAAGAACCATCCTATTTCAAGTTACCTTTGGTAATACAGTTTCTCAATGGGTTAACCAATGTTTATCCCCCAAGACCATTCCAAATTCCCCTATGGGATTTAAACTTAGTCCTAACTTTCCTGATGGGCACACCTTTCGAACCACTCCATTCTTGTTCGTTAAGATTCCTTACCCTTAAAACTGTTTTATTAATAGCACTTACATCTGCTAGAAGGGTGAGCGAATTACAAGCTCTTTCTTGTAAACCCCCTCACACAATCTTTCACAAAGACAAAGTTGTCCTGCAAGTGAAGCCTCATTTCCTCCCAAAGGTGGTTTCTGAATTTCATATCACTCAGAAGATTACCCTTCCATCTTTATATCCTCCTCCTCATCCGGGGAAAGAGGAAGAGAGGTTACACAGGCTAGACCCTAGAAGGGCCTTAAGTTTTTACATCAGTAGACTAGCCAGGATAAGACAGGCAGACCAGCTGTTTGTAGGTTACACAGGTCACAAGCTGGGGTTACCAATAACTAAGCAGACCATTTCCAGATGTATCATTCTAGCCATTCTGGAATGTTATAAACTGGCAGGGAAAGAGCCCCCTCAAAACCTTAGGGCTCATTCGACCAGAGGTATTGCAGCTTCATCGGCCCTCAAAAGAGGTGTGCCGGTTAAAGACATCTGTGCGGCCGCTACATGGTCGTCTGTCCATACCTTTACACGATTTTACAACTTGGATTCCTCCTCCAGTCAAGAGACTAGGTTTGGAAGGGCTTTACTGCATTCTATTCATCAATAGAAGACAGCGTGAAGTCAGTACTCCCTCCTCCAATAATAGAATACTGCTATGGGAGCCTATCTAAGATGAGGAATACGTCGGAGGACACAATCCCTTCGAAGAACAAGTTACTTCTTACCTTGTAACGTTCTTTCGACCGGATGTTCCTCCGACGTATTCCTCATCGACCCTCCCATCCATCCCCGCAGTTCTACTTCCCTTGTTGTTGCAGTTTACGCTCCTTCAGGGTGATTAGTCCAGAAAGAATTATTGTGGGCTACAAAACGGAACTGAGCAACGGACGCTGCGCGCGGCCTTTATAGGCAGGATGACGTCGCAGCGCCCTCTAGAGAGAAAAATGTTTCCAAGGCCAGCAGAGCTGGAAGGAGATATCTAAGATGAGGAATACGTCGGAGGAACATCCCGTCGAAAGAACGTTACAAGGTAAGAAGTAACTTGTTCTTCTATTCTTCCCTCCATGTTCCTGCGTTAATACAGCCAAAGCACATCCATCACATTCATGCACAAACAACACAAAGGCCTTTTCATAGTTTGGTGTGCCCAAAACTGGTGCAGAGCATAATGCAGTCTTAAGCAAGTCAAACGATTGCTGGTGTACCGCGTTCCATGGCAATGGTGAAGAAATGCCCTTCTTTGTCAAAGCCAACATCGGTTTGATCACTAGTGAAACATTTGGGATCCACAACCTACAGTAAGAAGCCATACCTATCAAGGCTCTAACTTCCTTCTGTGTATTTGAGACAGACATACCAGAAATGTGTTTTATTCTTTCAGGTATCAATCTTCTTCCCTCCTTTGACAGGAGATAGCCTAAATAGGCGACCTCCTGACAACAATATTGCAATTTTTTAAGCGAAGCTTTGTGACCATGCTTAGCTAGATGGATAAGCAATAGCACAGTGCCCTCCTTCCAGGCACTCTCAGAGTCAGCAGCTAGAAGCAAATCATCAACGTACTGAAGCAAAGTACAGGTAGAGGGCAAATCAAGGGTATCAAGTTGTTCTTTCAAAGCCCTACTATAAATGCTAGGACTCTCTGTGTACCTTTGGGGTGCACAAGTAAATGTGAACGAGCGTCCCCCTAAGGTGAACGCGAACAAATATCTACTATACTTATGTATAGGAATACTAAAGAAAGTATTCTTCAGGTCCACAACACTAAAGTAAGTAGCTGTAGCTGGAATCATGGTTAGGATTGTCGTTACATCAGGCACAATTAGAAATTGTGGTGCCACGACTTTATTAATAGCACGTAAATCAATTATGAAACGTAATGGAATTGCATTATCGCCTTTCTTGTACACAGGTAAAATCGGACTGTTAAACAAACTTCCTGAAATTTCTTCAATCACCCCACGATGCACAAAATCGGAAACAGTGCATTTCAAAACTTGCTCGCCTTCAACTGAAATCTTATACTGGGGAATGCGTGGCAGCTCAATTCCATGTTTCAAAACTATCTTGACAGGTTCAATCTGTCAAACACCGACATCATTGTCGTCGACAGCCCACAAGCTCTCTGGTACATCAATGAATTCTGGAGGCTGTTAGGGAGAATATTCTGTTTAGGCTGAATTTCCTAACCTAGTGAGTCCCCCAGCAGCTTTGCTGGATTTTTGGGGTTTATTTATTTCTCCTGCCAAGAGTGAGACTCTTTCTCCCTCACTCTTGGGCATGATTTGAGTGTGTTTCTTTGACTCTAGATGTGTTTAATGGGCTATGGTTTTTTTTACTCCATAGGGCTTCATGTGTTTTTGTGATATGTGTTACACAGCACCCTCAGTGCAGTAACACAGGGGTGTCATAGTGACACCCCAATATAGACTCCATACCCTGGGACTGACTACTGTCTCCCAGGGCATGTAAAGTCACCATTGACTTTACTAGTCTCAAATTCTGAACAGAACCAGTACAAACCATCATATTGTGGACATACTGGCCGGGCAATTCAATTGCCAAGGGGTCTGTTAGTCGAGGGGGCACGTCTCCGATCGAGTTTTGGCTGGTGGCGGTGGATACTACTTTTTATATTCGACCACGAATATATCTCTATGGGATTTCCCATTATTCGAGGCTACCAACATTAATTATTTAATTCCTATAGCCTCGAACATACCGCCGGTTTATTTATTTAATATTAATTCTCCGGTTGGTATTTTTTGCCAGAACTCAGTTCTAAAATGGCGTTTGTGTTCTCTTCTGTGACTCCAACCCAAGTTGAGCCCTTTGTTCCACTTTTTGGCAGGCTTCTCCACAGAAGCCCTCCAAAGTGGCGCCACTCTGTCTGGGGTACTTAGGAGGGGTGGAGGGGGATTTAGGCACCCTGGACTGAGTTGCCTAGGCAACTCAAGTCGCACATCGTCCTGATTGGCCCAGGTGGTGAGCCCGCCGGCTCACCACTTAGCATGTTTGAGTGACAGCTAGGTTGAGTGAATGGGGGTTTTCTGCATAAAAGCAAGGCTTTGGGGACTGGAACTTTGGAAGTCGCCACAGGACCTAAGAATCCAACGAGGGAGAAGCTGAGCCGACCTGCTATGACAACACCACTGGTGGAGCCCTGCTGGACCGTCTCACCACTTTTCCCAACGACAGAGGAGATCTCCAGCCCGGAGAGTCTTCTTCCTTCGACTGGTGGGGATAACCAGTCTGCTTCCTTTTTCGCTTCCTGGAGCATCTCGTGGCCTCCTTGTCTGTGCCAAGCGCCCCGGCAACCGGGATACCACGTTTTACCACTACCGCGAATCAAAGGGTAGTACCTTTAACCGGAAAACTCTGCGGCTGGTTTCTTCCCTGGCAGTGCAACGACCTTTATCTTTCCTCCACGTCGAGATCTTCTCTTCCTCTGGACGACACCGTGACTTGCACCCACTGCCAGGAACAACTGCCCCCGCTGGGTGATCCTTTCCACATAAGGTACCGTGTTCCGCCTGGCTTCCCTTGCAACCGACTGTACGGGGTACATTTAGCCTGGGACACCCTGGTTAAACTTTTCTGAGCCTAACTAAAACCTTTCTGAACTCCCTGCAAGACTTTTTAAGCCTGTTATCATTGTGTGATCTTGGGTGCATTTGTGCCCTGCTCTCTCCAAGAGTGGGCCCGGCCTATGGACTTTGGCTCACAAGTAACTTTTGACTTTCCTGCCTTGCTTAAAAGTTCCTAAAGATTAGTGTGGTGTATTTTCCTACATTCTACCTTTTTCCCTCCCTTTTTCGTTAACTTATTGAAGTGCCATCTATAGTTAAGCGCTCACCTCTGTCTGGAAATAAGTGGTGTTAACTAAGACTTGTCTGATAAGGAAAAAGGGATGTATATATAATAATAGTAATTGTGTTGAGAGTGATTTACAATAATAGTGCTGGAGTGTTTCAATCAGTGTGTTTTTAAATAAATAATTATATACCTTGATACCATAGCTCTGGTCAGTGTTTGCTTGTGCTATTGTATCTGAGTGCCTATTGTGTATACTTTGCATACTGCCTAACTCTTCTTGAGGGAAGTCTGACTGCTCAGCCACAGCTACCAAGTGAATCTGTGTGGTACAGACTGCTTCCAAGTGGGTTTACTGCCAAACACCTTAATCTTTTGCAGTGGTCCCAGAGGGAACTGCACAGGTTTCTGCCTAACAGAGGCAAAGGTCTAGTCAAGAATTGCGAGACAGAAAATTGCTGTGGTGAAATCGTCAAACGTACTCCATCAGGAGAACAATAAATCACTGCATTTAATTCTTTTAACAGATTCAACCCCAGCAAGTTCTCTCCGCAACCCGTAGTCAACAGAAATGGACAATGGTCCGTAAAGGGACCCCAAGAAATAGGTACCGGCAAAGAAACCGGCCAAACAACTGGTGTATCAGAAAACCCTACAGAAACATTGGTTTGCCCTGACAGTGGAATGTTTGGAACTCGTGGATGATCAATGGAACACTTCTGTGCTCCAGTGTCTATGAAAAACGGATGTTTCCTTTTTCTCACCACCATTTCAACGTAGGGACCTTTCTGATTGACAGGAATAGGTGTAGGTTTCAAACCCTGCTTCGGGCAATCCTAACGAAACAGAATATCATCAAAAGGAAGCTCTTCAGATAAATATGCAGCGGAAGGATGATCAACTATGTTCCTGATGTCCACACTCGGAGTCTGATTGTCCTGCAAGAAAGGTTGCTGAGGGTCCTGTGTAAACTGACCTCTACCAGGGCCCCCTACACCCCTGCGACCTCTGGTCATATTTCCAAATGTATTATTTGACCTTTGTTGAAGGACGGGGTATTGTGCTCACCAATGACCCTTTCGACGACAATAAGCGCACTGGTTAATGTTCACAGGACCCAAGGGCACATTCCCCTGCGGGACATACTGACCTCTAACCTGAGAACTACCCCCTCTGGGGCCTCTAACAATTTGCTGCATTAGCACTTTAGTTTTCAAATCGCCTTTTCGTTTTTCAATCCTATCTTTTTCATTATTGACACGGTTCTCGTAGTACTGAGCCATGTGCAGTACTTCTGATTGTGATTTTGCCTGCCAAGCGCTCTCAGAAGACATCATTTGTGACTGGATGTCAGGCAGCAATCCACGTACAAATTTGTCCACAAATAATCTTTTCCCAGACTCTGTGCCTAAGTCTTGGCCACTGAAATCCGAGAATACCTGTTCCAACCGATTAAAAAACTCGGTAGCACCCTCAGACTTTCCTTGGACACAGGCTGTAACTTTGTCCCATATAATTATTTTTTCTGGAATTATAGTTTTTAATTTTGCAACAATTCTATCAGGCAAAGTTAGTATAACCTGAGGCCGTCTTTCACCAGCTGGCCTTTCTCCATCGAGTCTAGTTATATTCACCCATGTATCTCCCAACCCAGGTACGTCGTTAAAAGTTCTAAAATAGTTCTAACTTGTTTCCATAAATCTACGGGCAGGAGTACAGGAAACAACAAATCAATGTCGCCTAGGGTGAACACTGAGGACTGCAAAATGGACTCTGTCTCTTTATAGAACCCTGTCGAATTTTTCCTAATGTCGGGAATGGATTGTCTAATAGTGTTCACTTCCTGTCGTGAAAATGGGACGTGAACAAACTGCGATACATAATGTGCGGGAATGTCCACAGCAGGTGTACCTGCTGCAACATTAGCAGGAATCTCAACCTTTGGGACAAATGTCGGAGGTACCTCTCTCATAGGCAACTGAGATATAGGCAACTCCGAACGCTTACTAAGCAACAGAGCTAAGTCGAGCGCTAAAGCAGTCGAAGAAGTGTCAAGTGAAAAAGCTCTCTTGTAAATACTCAATAACTCTGTGGCACAACTAATCTTCCTTTCTACACACTCATCCTGCAGGTATTCTACCATTACCTGTATCACTTTCCTCTGCATTTCTAGCGTATATTGACTATACGTGTCATATACTTCAACAGGAGTTATCGACATATCCGAAATCCATGTAAGTGCATCTTTCCTACATATTCGTGCTTCCTCAGATATCGATTTACGACAAGGAAGGAACCGTTTCTGTACATACCTATTTTCCTCCTCGTCATCCTCATTCTGTAGCTTTTCTAACTCCTTTCTATACCCAAATAACCTCTCAACATGCTCATTTACCTTCTCCACAGTGTCTCTAGAAAACGCTAGAGTATTTAGATCCCTTAAGCCTTGCGGGAGATCCGCATAATTTAATCTTCCCCACATTATACCTAACTGAATCCCTAAACCTTCAATAAAAACATTTTTCTCACGAAAATTATCCATATTATAAAGTGTGGCAAAAACGCTAGCTTGATCATCCTTCTCCATACAATGCTTAGCCCATGCAATTAACTCACGTTTCTTCTCTGGTGGTACAGTATTGCGAGTGACAACCTTTGACCCTGCACCTCGATCGATTACAAGTGGCTCAGGACCACTTGCAAGAGAGGGAGCAGGCAAATTTGATGGAGGTACTGTAACTGGTGCGATAAAAAGTGGTGGGGGAGCTGGAGGAAGGGGAACATTAGGCGGAGCAAGAACAACAGGAACAACAACAGGCGGAGCAGGAGGAACAGGAGGAAGAGGCAAAGCAGCAGGAAGAGGAACATACGGAGGTGGCGTAGAAGCACCAGGCCTTCGTTCATTTAATAATTTGTCTATAAACTCATCAGAAACATGAAGATCTTTAGAAGGATAGATTTTCTGAATACTGAGTGAGAAAGCCATATCCATATTTCTAGTCGATTCAGAATGTTTATCTTGGTCATACAATAGTGCTTTTTCGGCGTTCGTCTTGTGACGGCTCGCATGCTTCTCTCTACTTTTAAGTTGTTGCAGCGCTTCTTTTTTCCAATTCTGCAAAACATCAAATGCTAGCCTTTTTCTTTAATAGAATTGACTCTAAATACTCAATACGAGGGATTTCAAAACTACCATTGATTGGCCACTGAAGTTCGGAGGCATGTCTGGTTTGTCTGTGCCAAATGTCATTAAATACTATACTTCCAATGCCATGCTTACAGTACATAGTACATGCCAGCGACCCCTCCTGTGGTGCGGGACGGCTAAATTCCAAAGATTGTCTATCACTGCGGAATAATGCCCTAAAGCAGGTAGACAATTTCCCAGGCATATCTCAAATTCTTGGTGTTACCTGGTCAATAATTGTGTCTGCAGATACAGTGCACCAAAATTCAAATTGTCAGGATTAAATTAAGAATCGGGTCACGACTCACCTGACCAAACCTAAGGAGGTCCGATCGGATTTCAAAGAACTTACCTAACTAATCTTACCTTGTGTATGGTGATTTCGGCAAATCTGCCCGCCTCGATAAGTGGACCCTCGTCAAGATGCCGTCTCGGACCACACGCTTATCGTCCAAGGATCCGGTCGTGCAGCGCTGCTGAGGTGTCGCGTCTCATTCAGTGTGGCCCCTTATGTCACACCGTCCGATCCCGGGCCGAAAGCGTGCGTCAACCTTCAACAATCCGGCATCAATCTTGAGGGTCCCTATTCGGGCGCCAACTGTGAAAACAAAATCAAAATATCGAGGCTGAGTATCCCAAAAGGAAATACACCGAACACGGGTTACAAAGGAACATACAAAGTACTTTATTTTATACTGAATTCAGTTACAAAAACAGAGCAAAGTCAGATAGCTATCCGCCCTCAGTACAACACAACGAACTCCAGCGTGGTTCAGTGTGTTCAGTGAGAGACGTTGTACATTAGAATGCATTTGCTTTTTATACACTTGGTGGGCACGATGCCCAGTCCCACTTCGGGTGAATATTCCACCTAATACATCACCGATTAGGGTTCGTGCCAAGTCTCGAACAACCGCATATAACTGGTTTGCCTTTAATACATGTATCAACAAGCCTATGCAATAACTGTGTATTCTAAGATTTTCCATGCAGGCCTTCTCAAACATTAATACAATGTAGTTAAACAGATGTTCTACGTTCAGTATTTGAATACATTGTTTCAACATATGCTCGTGGATTAGTTTCATTGCACGAGTAATCCTTCTACACACAGGTCAACGAAGGACAAGGTCTCAGTTCACGACCTGAACAAGTGGCCTGCAGGCAAGTTACATATTAGCTATGTACAGAGGTCAAGACGGCCATGTTGTATTCTGGAATTACATCGTCCACCATTTTAACTCACAGGGTGACTTTTACAAAGCGAATCCTAAAATGGTGGTTTGACCTAAAATGGCGGTTTACATTGATTTAAGGTCAGGACCTTGCAACACGGATTCTTTTGCAAGCGACTTTCCAGCAGCTTGGTGTAGGCCAATATTCATATATTTATTGCAATAGGAGGCACGATATGATTTCTCTTTTCACAACCATGCCCGCTCTTGTGGCGACGCCAGATCTGTTGAGGGGGCAAAGAAGGAAAGTTCTTCTTTTACCGGCAATGCCGAGGTCCTTCTTGGGAAGGCTAATTTGGCGATTGGTATGTCGCAGAAACATTCCAGGCCACATAGTACCGGCTCAGCCGAGGTTCCTTATGTTAAGGCTAAAGTTAAGATCCCTGATCCATCGACGGGGACCCCTGCCTCTCTTCCTCACGTGCCGCAGTTCCCCTCAGGTGATGACGAAATGGCGCCTGTTCCCGCCATGACCGCGGCGGCCATTTTGGGTGCTACCCCTACAACTATGCCATCGGCCTCAGGTGTAGGGCTTGGTTCCGTGGGTGAACATAGGGTTCCTTGTGCGCGTCCTAATCGTCCAGTTTATGATTGGAATGCCCGGATGCCCCTTCCGCACAATATTTTGTTGCCTACTGGGTCGGCACCCTTGATTTATGTGGATACATCGGTGGAGGGGCCGGTGTGGCACCCTTCCCCGTTACGTCCCTGGAATTGTTCCCCTCATGAGAAGCCTCCTCTGGTTCCAAAACAGTCCCTGGAGGACGCCTTTTTGGGCAAATTTCAAACGCTCATGCGTACCGACCCCATAAGGGAATGTTTCAAAGGGCTCTTTAGGGAGATATGCCCGCCCGCACCTCCGGCTCCACCCGTACCTCCGGTGGTTCCTCCGGCGCCTCCCTTGCCTACGGTGCCTTCCCCGAATCTTCTGCCTTTGCCCCCTTTATCCCCCGTGGACAAGGCAGCGCCCGACACGGTTCAACAGGAGCCTGACATGTCGTATGACGCGCAAGGCGATCAGGAGAATGAGGACCTGCCCCGCTCTATCAGAGCTTTTCATGACCGGGTACTGGACATGATGTGCTTCTTGGATGTTCCGGTTCCCGAGGCACCCGCTCCGCAGGAGGGCGTGCTTTCTGGGGCGTTCACCCTTTCTCCTTTGGAGCATACCGGCCTGTTCTTGCAGAAGGACGTTCTGGCCGAGGTCCGCAGGGTCGGGGAAAAGCCACACTCTGGACTTTTCGTCAATCAGAAAATTGACGCACGTTACAGGATGCATTCTTTGGAAGAGGTGGCCCTGTCGTCTTGTCCGCCCCCCTCCTCCAAAGTGGTGGCCGCTACCACTTTGCAGTCCAGGCCTGCAGCATCCTCTTCCACGACGGCTACTCAGGTTCTGGGAAAGGAGGATAAGCTCCTTGACTCCCTTAGGAGAAAGATTTTCGCCAACTTGGCCTTGCAACGCATGCTACTAAATTCTCGAAAGAAGTGCAGGACAAGTTGTTAGACCTTCCGTTTGATGGTAAGGAGCTCTTTCATTCTACAACAGATGTAGAGATGACCAAGACGAAGGATAGCACTCAGACAGCTAAAGTCCTTGCCGGTCCTTGTTAAAGCCCCTTTCAAAACCCAGCGACCGTTGTCGCAAAGCCGACCCTCCTCTGGCTTTAGGGGCTTCCTAAACCGGAAATCTCACAGAGTGGATACCCATTCGGGGAATAACCGCTGGAGGCAACAACGGACCCGGTTTTTCTCCCGCTCCTCAGCCTCCTCCTCAGGTTCAGGAGGCAACACCACCAAGAAACCTCCAAAATGAGGGTTCTCCGCGCTCACACAAGACCCCGGTGGGAGGACGCATTGCGTCTCATTGGGAGGCGTGGCAGACCATCACCGAAGACAGATGGGTCTTGTCAGTCACTCGGGCCAGCTTCCGCTTACCCCTACCCTCTACCCCACCTTTAAACCCTCCTTTTCAGCTGTCTGGCTCGCCCTCCCTCAAAGCCGAGGTCCAGAAACTTCTAGACCTCAGAGCTGTAGAACCCGTTCCCTTTGGGGAGCGAGGGGAGGGCTTCTACTCCCGGCTGTTTACGGTGCCCAAACCCAACCAAGCTGGCCTGCGCACCATCCTAGACCTTTCCCAGTTCAATCTTTTCCTACCCCAAGAGAAATTCAAGATGATCACATCCGGCCAGATACGGTCCTCTTTGCAGAAGGGCGATTGGCTCAGCTTAGTGGATCTTCAGGATGCGTACATGCATATTCTGATTTGGAATCCACACAGGAGATATCTCCGTTTCTCTTTGGGAGAGGAGCACTTCCAGTTTCGAGTGCTTCCTTTCGGTCTCAGCTCTGCGCCGCGTGTCTTTACGAAGATGATGTCGGCGATTGCGGCCTATCTTTGTCTGCAAGGTATCCATGTGTTTCCGTATTTGGACGACTGGCACTTACGCAGTCCAGCGGGCAATCTTCAGTCTCTCCTTCAGCTCCTGTTCCATCTTGGGCTGTCGGCGAACTGGCGGAAATCTTCCATGACGGTCTCGCAGGACTTGATTTTCCTGGGTTTTCGCTGGAACACCATTGACTGCAGAGTGTACCTGACCGGGGACAGAATGGCGGATATGTTAGCCACGTGTCAGATGTTTGCGCAGTCGGAGAGCATGTCGGCCTGGTGGTTCCAGAGGCTTCTGGGCCTCATGGCCTCGTGCGTGTTGGCTCTTCCTCTTGCTCGTCTCAAGATGAGGCGGTCTCAGATGGCTCTTCGGAGTTCTTGGCGTCAGGCGGTGGATCCGGATTCCAAGCTGATAATGATTCCTGCTTCCATGAGAGTGGACCTGGAATGGTGGTCATCGCTCAGCAACCTGTTGGTGGATGCAGGGTTTCAGGACCCAGCCCCTACGGTTACGGTTACGATCACGACGGACTCCTCTCTCCTGGGGTGGGGTGCGACATTAGATCCTCTTCAGGTCTCGGATCTCTGGTTGCCTCAGGACAAGCTCCTCCACAAAAATCATTTAGAGCTTCTGGCGATCTTCCTAGGGCTCAGGGCGTTCAGACCGATCATAGCCAACAAGGTGGTCTGCATACGCACGGAAAATGCGGTGTCGATGTATTATATCAACAAGCAAGGGGGAACCAAGTCTGCCCCTCTCGTGGACCTGTCCATCCAGATTTGGGAGTGGGCTGTGCTTCATGGTGTTTGGCTGCTTGCAGTGCACATTCCGGGCCAGCTGAATGTCACAGCGTATGCCCTGAGCCGGCGGACAGTGGTCAGCTACGAGTGGGAGTTGAAGGCGGAGGTCCTCTCATGAATTTTCTTGCGTTGGGGCACACCGGAGGTGGACCTCTTCGCTACGGCGGTAAACCAGGAGCTTCCTCAGTATGCCTCCAGAGGGGGGCTGGGAGCCTCCTCTCTGGGGGATGCTCTCGAGATTCCATGGCACAACATGAGAGCTTACGCCTTCCCGCCTGCCTCTAGTTCACCGCGCAATTTGGAAGCTGAAGAACTTGGTGAACTGTTCCCTTCTACTCATAGCACCGTGGTGGCCGGCCAGGTTTTGGTTCTCAGAACTTCAACACCTGTCGGTGTATCCGCCGATCAGGTTACCAGTGACCCCCGATCTTCTTCATCAGGGGGAACAGCAGATGTGGCACCCCTCCCCACAATCACTCAGCTTGGCGGCATGGTGCCTGAGTTCAAGTCTTTAGAACATCTTAACTTGTCTGTGGATAACATGCGTATTATACAGGCAGCCAGGAAACCCTCGACTAGGTTCCAGTACAGAAGCAAATGGCTCAGGTTCTGTCATTGGTGTTTAAACAGCCAGTTGGACCCAAAGGGGGCTACTGTTGACACGGTCTTGTCCTTTGTATCCTTCTTAGCAGAGTTGGGTGTCCATGTTCTATCATGCAGAACTTACCTTTCAGCAGTTTCCGCTTACCTTTCTACGGACCAAAGCTCTTACTCCCTGAGTAACCCAGTGGTTAAGAGTCATTTGGCAAGCTTGACACACCTCTATCCTCCAATTCGTAGTCCGCACCCGTCGTGGGACCTAAATGTGGTCCTGACAGCGTTGTGTCATAAGCCTTTCGAGCCAATGGCCACGGTGGACCTCAAGTACCTGTCCTGGAAAGTGTCCTTTTTGGTCACCGTTACGTCAGCAAGGCGGGTGAGTGAGCTCCAGGCCTTGTCGGTGGAGCATCCCTTTTTGGTCTTTCACAAGGATAAAGTAGTCCTACGGACGAATCCTGCTTTCCTGCCGAAGGTGGTAACTGAATTCCATCTGAATCAGTCGATCTCCCTGCCAGTCTTTTTTCCGAACCCTACCTCAGAGGCAGAAAGGGTTCTGCATTGTCTCGATGTCAGAAGGGCTCTTAAGTTCTATCTTGACAGAACTTCAGAGCTTAGGAGTTCTTCTCAACTGTTTGTGACTTTTGGTAACCCTCAGGGTAAGCAGGCGTCTAAGGCGACTATTTCTCGGTGGATTGCCGCCTGCATTACGGAGTCTTTAATCGTACATGGGCTGAAACCTCCTAAGGGTATTCATGCACACCTGGTGCGGGGCAAGGCAGCCGCGGTTGCTTTTCAGAAATATGTCCCCTGGGAGTCCATCGCTAGGGCAGCTACTTGGGCCTCCCCATCTGCTTTTTGTAAGCATTATTGTCTTGACATGAGCTCAAGAGCTGATGCTCAGTTTGGTCATGCTGTGCTGAAGAACCTTTTTCAGTAAGGGGTATTCCATCCACCCGTAGTTCCTGTTAGGAGTGCTTGGAATCTCCCATAAGTATGGAGGAAAGGGGACGGGACTTAGGAGTATAACCAGGTTACTCAACGTAGTGACCACCTTACTCCTAGTCCATAGTCCCCTTTCCTGCATACGCCTGCCGTCCCCTCTAATAAGGTTCCTCTGTTATTGCTAATAGGTCTCTGACCTGGCGATAGAAAAGGACTGATGGGCGATGCGTGGGGCGGAGCCAAGGTGGGCCGGGTTACGGCCGCGTTCCGGGCCCCACGCAAGAAAGAGAGGAAGGACACATTTTTAAAACATTTTTTGGATGCTTTTTACAAAGTGCTCCGGTCCCATCCCACAGGACGGAGAGATGTCCCATAAGTATGGAGGAAAGGGGACTATGGACTAGGAGTAAGGTGGTCTCTACGGTGAGTAACCTGGTTAAATTTACTGACCCTGCACACCCTGTCTTACTATAGAGTGCTGGAGGGGTTGCCTAGCTTCCCCTGAGTCACAACACTCATGTAACAGTAAAATGTTACCCTTTCCTACTTTAAATGGCTGGTGCAGTGGTTTAGATCAACTAGCGTGATTTTTCCCGACCGTTAACAAAGGTAGCAAAAAATCGGGGCCATCCATGTTTTTCAATATGGCGCCCAAGACCTATCTGTAAAAACAGACTCCGGTCATCCGCCATTTCTTTTAGGAAAGGTCCTTCTTGTGTTTGCCTGTGCGCGCCAAACCCCGTTTGGTCCCTTTGTTCGGCGGCCTTTGGCGGGCTTCAGTGCTGAAGTCCTCCTCTGGCGCCAGTGTGTCTGGGGTAGACAGGATGTGAGGGAGCTGCCCGAAACTCCCTGTGCTTAGTCTCCTAGGAGACCTGAATGTACTCTGGCGTGATTGGCCAGCTGGTTGTCCGGCAAGGACAGCCACCCTGTTTGTGAGTGACGGCCAGGCTGGAATGAATGGGGGAAAACTGTTTAAAAGCATGTCTCTGGGACTTGGAAAGCAGCGTCGACCACTGGAACGAAAGAACTGAAGAGGAGAGGAAGGAAGAGGACTGCTGCAACTCCTGGACGACTGGTGAAGACCTGCTGCAGTTTCGAATTGCCTGAAACTCTGACGACAGAGAAGCCCTTAAAGGTTAACTTCTCCCACCTGGAGACCGTCCTATTCTGGTTGAATTTTCTTCAGAGTGCTGTTGAAAACCAGATAGCCAGAGGGAAGGAAACCAGGGGGACTTTAAAGGCATGGTCTAGTAAAAACTTTTATTGTCCCTATGGGTCGGCCATGTTTTTTTAAGGCTAAGTGGCTCGATTTTAGAAAACTTTCCTATGGACCTTACCCGAGTTTTCGTCCATTAAACGCACGTGAAAACAAGCACCTGGGAGCCGCCATTTTCTGATAATCCTATCTTTTCCCCGATCGCCCTGGCTGACCTGCTTTTGCGGCACTAAATCAATTCCCCCGCCCCTGAGCCTGACATTATCAAAACATTCATATTCCCCGCCTCTCCCCGTGACGTTACTGTGCTGCGTAGGCAAACGTGCCCAGTCGTCTTCTGCGCGACTCCACACAGAACCCGGAAACCAACACAGATCAACTCACAACACAGCGCGCCACAATTCGGAATATGAAACTGTACTTTACAATGAAACAGCAACATGGTACATTTGGTAAAGTACATTTATTTGGCATTAAATGTTTAGAGAATATTCATATGAACTCAGGAAGCCATTTATTTTCTTTTATCTGTATCCGCAATAACTGTTCCGTTTCATCTTGAGTCACGCGCTGTTTGTTTATGGCACACAGGGTGTTCATTTTCGTAAAAAGAATCACTTTGGAAGCACAGTGAACCGCAAGGCTGTTCCATCAACTAGGCCCTAGTCCAGCCTAAAGGTGGTTATGTTGCTTCTAGCCACTAGTACAGCGTAAGGGCATGTGGGCCCTTGGCGATCGTCCCATAATATGGTGATCGTGCTCCAGTTGTTGACACGAAGCTGCAGGTGTCTGCTGAAGAATCCATCCGCCGGTGTCTCAAACAGATGGCAGGGGCAGAAAGGGATCAAATACCTGTTATGAAAACAAAAAAATGATAATTAGTCTCGCTAGCCGAACATCGTTAATATTACTCATTTTATTTATTACGGCGGATCAGAAACTATTTGCTTGCAAGGGTAGTTCAAAGGAGTATGTTCGTCCCTAACATAAATGCGAAAAGTAACGAGATAAATCGAGGCCAACACACAATGATAAACGACAGTCTACATGCGTGAGGAATGATATGATATATGATATGGCATTTGTAACGCGCGTATACTCAAGTGTTTCTAGGCGTGACGAGGCAGGTGGGGAACAAGGGCAGACAGACAACGATCCTACTAGGCCAGGTGTCTTTCTGATCGCGCATGGGGATGGGCTGTACAAGGATAGTTGAATACAAATTAAATAATAGGGCCAGCTGGTGGCAAGTGCAAGGTAAATGCCGGGACAAGGGGCTGAAGGATACAGAGACAGTGCCGTAGTGCAGGGAAAAGTGGCTGGTCCAAGGAGCGAGATCGGTGAGACCAGTGGACCTGCATGCCCATGTGCCCACTACGAACAGTTTTACTTGCTTTTCCTAGCTCTTCATTCATTCATTTATTCATGCATCCATTCATTAATTCTTCATTCCGGTATAAAAGCGTGTAAAGATTTGCTTACATTATATTTGAAATTTCCATTGTGTCTCTTCGTAATGCAGTCTGTAAAACGGACCGTGCTCTTGACAATGATTTTTCGTATACTGACCTAAAATTGAAACTCAGTCTAGTTTCTGAATTTTCTGCCTTATCGTCTCTTACGTTATTGCGCACTCCCTTCAAATGTAGTTCTTTCGGCATGGTCCCTATCTCAAGGTCAAAAAACAATAGACCCTTATACTTCCAGTGCGACTTGTGGGCCTCATCTGGGCACTGTCCTTCGCATTCTTTATTTGCAACATCACGTAGTATAGGCATCTATGAGAACTTGAAGTTTAGAATCCGTCTATGTGGTGTGCCTCAATGTGCAAATGCGAACTGGCTTCTCTCCCAAATGCCACGGCCCGCTTGGCTGGCGCGTTCTAAGTGCCCCAATTTTGTCCTGGTTGTCTGCGAGCTTTGCAGCCCAAATTGAGACATTTAATTTTTTGCGGAAGGTCAGGGAAAGTATAAAGTACCACAGGAGTTGAGTTAAAAGTGAGATTTATTGTTTGTTTGTTTGTTTTATTATTTGTAATACGCAAGCCTCCCCTCCGTTAACAGTGCGCAGCATTTACATTTACATGAGATGAGACATGAGAAAAATATATACATACACATATGTGAGGTGAATAGAGAGAATTCAAAGATGACACTCAGCTTGCTCGCCACCCATGATGGTGAAGTTAGGGGTTAGGTTTACAGGTACACTGTACAATAACATTTATTTACAAAAATACAATCCTATTGCAATTATTTAAACCGCGATTTGTACTTCACAATCAGCTGTGCATCGGGTGGGCATGGCACAGTCGCAATGTTTGGTGGCAATGGATCACTGCTCTGTACAGAAACGTCCAAAATTCCATATCTGTGCTTCTCTAACACAGCAACAATAAGGCCTTTCACAAAGTCGAACTGTATTTCACCATAGACTGGTTTGATCACCCATTGCTTACTTCTTTTTGAAAACACCTTAGTGTAGCGAGGCATCCTTACTTTACCCCTAGTCCTAGATTGTTCACGTCCGACATTGCTGTTATGGGCCAAGACCGCTAGTAGAGTGCGATGTTTCATGCCCCGAAAGCTAAAATGCAAGCGCTTTGGCCTGTACTTTAGGCCCATATTGTGGAACACCTCCAAATCTCCTGTGTGACAGAATTCTGTCAGTCCTCTCAAATCTCTTGACAGAGTTTTGCCGAAAACAATCTTCTCAATGGCTTTGTGTGTCGGTGAAGATGGAATCAACCACTTCTTCTTCCATGCCTCCTCTGGGGACAAAGGGCCATGTTCACATTGGTGGAAATGTTCATTTGCTGTCCAGCGGTGAACGTTGGTACAGTGGTGCATCAGTGACCGCCATTTTTCAAGTAGTATTTCCACTGACTCCTCACAAGTTTTTGAGCTCCACCAAAGATGGTTGGTGATAGAATGTGACCACTGCAAAATACTTTCAAAACCTTTTTTTTTTCCTGCAGCCGAGATTTTCTTATTGATTGATTTAGCAAGATGCCATACGTCAAATTGATGTTTAATATGTGGGAACTGCTCTCTCATTGTCTTGGCAATTGAAACGTGTCTATACATGGCTATGAGGTCGATGTGCATCCCCCTCGATTGTAGATGTTCCACTGATTTTATAAATCCTAGTTTCTCCATGGCCACTGAGGATGTACATTGTGTTACCTGCACGACCTCCGAACTCACAATTTTCTTACTATCCATGTCCTGAAAGTGGTAGGTGCAGTACTTGGCAGAAAATCCAGGACTGACTATCTCACTGTCCATCGCCGGCTAGCCTGAATCGTTTGCCTTCGAATGTACTTGCTAGAGACAATTGTTCAATTCTCCAAGCATCACTAATGGCCGGAAACAGATAATCATGTTGGTATGTGTAGTACAGCGCTTTAGAAATGAAATGGAGTCCCACAAACTGAAAGAAAGCCTCTAACTTTCTAAAACTGGAGCCACTAAAAAGTGATGCAGCTGCACACAGTAGATTGCCTGCTGGCATTTTCCCCAGCATTGGTTGTGCAGACCATGAGAACCTATGATTTAATCTACAGGCGGCATTTATTTTGACGTTACTGCCTTTCATTTGACGAGTCACATTAATCAATGGCTTCCCACATACTTTCCCTCTAACGGAATGCACACATTTCAGCATACTTATAATTTCCATCAAACAACTGTTGAATACAATGTATTTGCTCTCTTTCATTAGACTGTCATCCTGCGTCAACGTTGTTTCGGCCTTTGACGTTGTGGAGATGTCAACACATTGGAAAGTAATATCGCTGATATCAAGGATTGTTGCGTCTATGGATTTTGCGGCTGGTTCATTCTCTCTCATTTCAACATCTGCTAATTCAACATTGATGGGAGAACACAACAATGTCCACATGTTTTTTGGTGGCAATTTTTTGGCGGGTGTAGATTGTGTAAATTGATCTGCAACTACTTCAGAGCTATCTTCAATACATTCAATAACATCTTCTTGTGGTGGTCCGGTTGCACAGTAGCTATGGTCCAATGCAACTTTGCTGTAGTCTCCAAACAGAGCTAATTCATGTTCTGGCCATTGGACATGAGCATCTCGAGCCTGAACACGCCTCGCCTCAATTAATAGTTCCTCCATAGTGTACATGGTCTGGCAAGCCACATCTCTCATTCGCTTCACTGTCTGTGTGTGTATAGTTCTGACGCCCACGGGTAACTGGAGGAGAGATTAAACACAAGATGGAGTGTAGTAGAATTGACTGGAAAAAAACATAAAATAGTCCCCACCACAAACATTTTTTTAAAGTTATTAACTGTTTGTAACTAACCTTTTTTTGTTTTTTTTTCTTTGCAACTTTTTTGACTCGACCTTCAACGTCTGCACGCTGTAGCTCCGATTCGTTTCTGCATGTCCTCCCTTCCTCTTGCGCTGCAAGGACTATATTTTCTGTATCCGCATAGACAGCAAGGAATGAGGCTCCATCGTCTCCCTGAAACATAGTACTTTCATTACTATGTATCAAAATATTGTTAGCATAAAACACGTGAGGACGAACACACAGGTACATCTCAATAGCCAAATACGATTTAAACATTGTGTGCAACAATCAAACGACAAGTATTCGACCAGTGATGATCTATTTCGATGGAACTGTCAGTATCCATACCTCTGGCTCTGCATGGACTGCCATGAATGGTTGTATTGGAGAGGAGGCATCCGCATCTCCCTGAAACACAGTACTTGCATTAGTATGCTTTTCCATATTGGAAACACAACACACACTTGGGGTCGACGGCACAGGTACATATAAAGAGATAACCGCGAAAGATGCATTGTCCAAAAGAATCAAGGAAAATCCAAATATGATCACATTTCATCGACTTATTTCAACGATTCCTTTACATCTGCATCATCTAAATGAGATGTTGTGATTGTGGTGGAAGCTCTGTCGTCTCCCTGAAACACAGTACTTGGATTAGTATGGTTTTCAATATTGGAAACATAACACACACTTGGGGTCGAACGCACAGGTACATATAAAGAGATAACCGCAAATGATGCATTGTCCAAAAGAATAAAGGAAAATCTAAATATGATCACATTTCATCGACTTATTTCTCCGATTTATTTACATCTGCATCATCTAAATTGGATGTTGTGATTGTAGTGGAAGCTTCGTCGTCTCCCTGAAACACAGCACTTGCGTTAATAGGGAAGAAAGTATAGCAAATGGAATCACGTTATATGATCACGCATGATGGAGCTGTCAGTATCCATACCTCGTGCTGCTGAAGAATATGTATGTTGCAAATGTAGTGCGCACTTCCGAAAGCTGTTGCGCCTATTCGTATACTTGAATGTCAGGCTCTGCATCAAGTGTAGGGGTTGACGCTCCATCAACTGCCTGAAACGTAGTACTTGCATTAGTGAGGATTACAATTGTGAAAACATAACATACACCTGGGGTCGACAGCACAGGTACATATCAACGGCTAACCACGAATGAAACATTGTGTAGAACAATCAAACGACAGGAATTCCGGCTCTGATGATGATGCTCGATGGAGCTGTCAGTATCCATACCTCGTGCTGCTGAAGAATATCTATGGATGTTGCAAATGTAGTGCGCACTTCCGAAAGCTGTTGCGCCGATTCGTATTCTTGAATGTCAGGCTCTGCATCAAGTGTAGGGGTTGACGCTCCATCAACTGCCTGAAACATAGTACTTGCATTAGAGAGGATTACAATTGTGAAAACATAACATACACCTGGGGTCGACAGCACAGGTACATATCAACGGCTAACCACGAATGAAACATTGTGTAGAACAATCAAACGACAGGAATTCCAGCTCTGATGATGACGCTCGATGGAGCTGTCAGTATCCATACCTCCTGCTGGTGAGGATCATCTAGAAACGTTGTAGATGTGGCGGACGCTTCAGCATCTCCCTGAAAGACAGTACTTGCATTAGTATGGATAAAACTAATTATAACTGAAAACAAACACCAGTGGACGATAACTAAGGTGTATATTAATTGGAAAGCAGTAACCAAACATTCGGTAAAATAATTACACGCTAGAATAAAACTATTACTTGACATGTCTAAAACAAGTATGTAGCGGATTAGCCTAGTAAGATTACCTGATACGCGCTAGAAGTGGTTGATAACTGCGACCACGTCAAGGATGTAGAATGTTCTTGCTTCAGATTCAAGGGATAGTCAAGAAGTTGTAAAGGTCAATTAATGATTGATAGTGAAATGCCAATATTAAAAATAGCCACGTAAGCCGACAGAATACTTGGACATGAGCATCATGTCATGCAAATGCTCAATACAGCACAGTTCCCTGTTCCCATATATATATATACATTGCGTTTGTGGGTTATGAAATCGAAAAAGAATATATTGATAAATGTAATTATTCAAAAAACTATACACTCATATCAATATCGAAATTATTACAAGGGATAGAACACCTACAATATCTATTAATCCATTTGGCTACACACTACCGCAAGGCCTAAAGCTAAATCGGGACACTTGACTCACCGGTGGCGGAATGTGGACGAATAGAGTGGGAATAGCGTTTTCGCGCAATTTGCATGTCGTTCGCCGTTTATTCTTCTTTGTTACCCAAGAAGTTGTGTACATGTCCAAGGAAAAGTGCCGGCTGCAGATGCGGTATCGATCACCCCTCTTCTCCTCTAAGACTTGTTGGACTCTACTTTCCAGCTCATCCAGTGGATATCCGCAATGTCTGACCCATTCTCTTATTCGATCAACAGTTTTCGGGAATACATGCATTGTAGTTCCTTCAGATTTCGCATGGGTCTTCGAAGGGCAACCGCTAATCGAACAGGCAGGCATTGTTGATAAATCTGAAAAGTAAATATCGACATT
Organism: Ambystoma mexicanum; assembly: GCF_040938575.1. NCBI lineage: Eukaryota > Metazoa > Chordata > Amphibia > Caudata > Ambystomatidae > Ambystoma > Ambystoma mexicanum. The sequence continues at coordinate 77,854,548 of NC_090934.1, forward strand.
ATTATACAATCTTCAAGAGTAAAGATTTGATACAAAAGTAAATGAATCATACAATGATCAATGCAAGGTTTGTTTTGGTTGCAGGAACTATTCCAGTTCATTATGTGCTGCTTAGTATTTGCATAAGTTGCAGAAATGTATAATTGATGTGTCTGAAATCTGAATATGTGACTCGTCCCTTGGATGTTTTGTCTTGCACGAGAAGGAAACATGCTAACATTATTGACTGGACCCCCGAAGGATGCAATTCAATCACAATAGTCACAGATGAAAATAAATAGATCTATTGATAGCATAGCAATGGAAACTGAAGTCAATACCAATGAGACCAATGAACATAGCACTATTTTGTACTCTACTGGAAAATAGATAGAAATTTAAAAATCTGCGAAATATAACCAGGATACATGGCCTTACCTTGACCAACAAACAGTTGGGTTCAGCAAGCAGAGCAGTATGTTGCGGGAGAATAGGTGGATGGCCACAGGTAGCGCACTGATGGGTATGCTCGAAGCGGTCGGACACAGAGTTCACGGATAGCACAACGACAAGCAGATTAGCATAGATCTCAGTGGTTCCCAGGTAGCACGTTCAAGAGTTGAGTTGCAAAGCACAAAGATGTTCTCATGAGACATATCGAGTGGTTTTTAAAGTATTAGAAACTGGGGTGTGTTTGTGAATGAATGACGTATGTATGTCGTGGTATTAGGGGGGCGGCCTGCCTCGGGGGAGGCCTGCTTGGAGACACGGGGTCTGAGGAGGCCATGTGACCGATGGCCCCTTGGCGTGGGACACCTTTTGAAGTGTACATGTAGTTTGGCACCTTGGCCTTTCGCGCCCAGGACATCCCCCCATGCCAGCGCTCATCCCCGGGTGTGAACCGCCTTTGATACAGGGGGGTGGGATGGATGGGCCTGGGGCGTGCAGATAAGGCACAGGAAGACTGCTGAATGGAGACACACTTATGTGGATTGCAGGGGGGCGGCCTGCTTCAAGGGGAGGCCTGGCTGCAGACACGGGGTCTGAGTAGGCCATGTGACCGATGGCCCCTTGGCGTGGGACACCTTTTGAAGTGTACATGTAGTTTGGCACCTTGGCCTTTCGCGCCCAGGACAGCCCCCCATACCAGCGCTCATCCCCGGGTGTGAACCGCCTTTGATACAGGGGGGTGGGATGGATGGGCCTGGGGCGTGCAGATAAGGCACAGGAAGACTGCTGAATGGAGACACACTTATGTGGATTGCAGGGGGGCAGCCTGCTTCAAGGGGAGGCCTGGCTGGAGACACGGGGTCTGAGTAGGCCATGTGACCGATGGCCCCTTGGCGTGGGACACCTTTTGAAGTGTACATGGAGTTTGGCACCTTGGCCTTTCGCGCCCAGGACATCCCCCCCATGCCAGCGCTCATCCCCGGGTGGGAACCACCTTTGATACAGGGGGGTGGGATGGATGGGCCTGGGGCGTGCAGATAAGGCACAGGAAGACTGCTGAATGGAGACACACTTATGTGGATTGCAGGGGGGCGGCCTGCTTCAAGGGGAGGCCTGGCTGGAGACACGGGGTCTGAGTAGGCCATGTGACCGATGGCCCCTTGGCGTGGGACACCTTTTGAAGTGTACATGTAGTTTGGCACCTTGGCCTTTCGCGCCCCGGACAGCCCCGCCCCATGCCAGCGTGCATCCACCGGCGCGAACCGCCTTTATATCAATATACAGTATATCGCCTTTATATCAATGATAGTATATCGTTGCTTATCAATAACAAATGCCACATACCGGAGATTCTTGTGAGCACAGACCCACACTTCAACCGGTGTATTATAGTGGCCAAGACCCTAGGGCATGTATAATCCAATGGTAATTGATAGTATAGATATATGTGTGACTTTTATATAGACATAACCTACTGAAAGACTTTGAAAAAGTGTTATTTGATGCATGCATTATCGATAATATGTTATGTTAGCTTAGATAGATAGTGACCACCCTGCACAGGTGTCTGACGTCCATCCTTGAATGGAGACACACTTGAATCATTTAAAAAATCGAGACAAACGTTGTTAAAATAAATGTGTTTTATTTTGTATCTTATTTTCATGACACAAAAATAGAAGACTTTAAAGGTTATACAGGTCAGGTTGCAGCACAGCGAGAGAAAATCCCCTGTACTGACCGCTGTCACTCGGGAACGTGTCTCTAATGGCACGAATGGCACAGGCGGGTATCACTCTTCGAACGCGGTGTCCAAGCCTCCCGTGAAGCCACCATGTAAAGGAACGATAGGCCACCAGCCTGTACCACCTGTGAAAAGGAATGAAACAAACTGTTTTTAAATGACCCAGATAAGTTTAATAAACGTTTGTTGTCAATGACAATTCTTGTAACTAATGGCATTCAGCACGGACAAATGCTATCTAGACAATGCACACTATTGAATGACTTACATGCGTTACAATGATATGTAGATGTAATTTTGGATATAGTAGAAGAACATGAAATAGGAGTGGCATGACATGCAGAGTATACTTACTCGTTACTCGGATTACGAGGACGAACAGTTGCGCGAAGTTCGTGCATAAGCACCATCATTATCCTCAACTAGGCCCGTGTGAGGCAAGCTGCCCTGAAGTCTGGCAGCTCGGTGATGCATTGCAGTCGTGGCTCGCCTTCCGAAATGTAGGCCAGGCATCCCGAGTTTTCTCGGCAGCAGCAGTTCTCGTCCTCGGTTGGCATTAGCTCGCACCGATTGCATGTACACCAGGTGGAGACGCCGTCGATGCGACTAGGCCCAGGCTCTTCATCTGTTGAATCGTCCTCCCAACTGCCGTCCGAATCCCCATCGTTTTCACGTGCTTCCCTTTCCAGTAGTTCCTCCTCGGTATACTCAGGCTCGTACATGTAGGGCATTATTGTAGCCATTGTGTGGTAAACAAAGTAAAATAATTTACAGAGATGGTACAGGTGTTCACACGGGCTACAAGCGGCGAAGGTAGCTGACCAGAGCACAGAAACGAGTCACAGAATACTCAAAGTAAAACAGAGAGAGGAATGGAATCGAAAATCGGCTGCTGTGTGTTGTGAAACGGTCTGTTTATACTTATTGAGGTGAGAGGCGTCCTGCCATTTCCATGGCGACACGTCATTAGCTGAAGCGCAGCGAATGTTGACACGAGATGTGCTTTGGTGTTGGGAAATGGGCGGTACGAGTCTGCTGATGACAGGCTCAGGGGCGGGGGAATTGATTTAGTGCCGCAAAAGCAGGTCAGCCAGGGCGATCGGGGAAAAGATAGGATTATCAGAAAATGGCGGCTCCCAGGTGCTTGTTTTCGCATGCGTTTAATGGACGAAAACTCGGGTAAGGTCCATAGGAAAGTTTTCTAAAATCGAGCCACTTAGCCTTAAAAAAACATGGCCGACCCATAGGGACAATAAAAAATGTTACTAGACCATGCCTTTAAGGCACTCACACATTAAACCGACATTTTGCTAAAGCTTTTGGCCTCTTCCCTGGGCAATGCAGAAACCTCCTGACGTGCTCCTTCTTGTCCCCACAACTGAAGCTCAGGAACAGCGAGATCTGCTCGAAGTGTCAGGAACAACTGCCTCAGCTACAGCTTTCTTCTTTGACAAGGTACTGTGCAAACGCGGTCCGGAAATCTTTTTGGCCATCGAAAAAGTGCATGAAACTTTCCTCAACTACGAATGCTTGTCCTTCCCTAAACATTCGTCAAACTTTTCACCTAGCCAAATCCTTAAAAATCTGTGGCAAAGATTTACCCTTATCTACCAGAACTGTGCTATCCTATACAAAAGACTCTGAACCATTGACTTTGGCCCAGGCCTATTCAGAAGAATTGGTGGTTGTATTTAACTGAAACCCTTTGCCCTGCCTAGGAATGTATTTGGGCTGTCTGTTCTTATAACCGTGTCTTTTCCCTCCCTTATTAAGTATCTGAATTGTCATTTTACTCCTACTTCATTTTTGAGCTAAACTTGTTCAATTACTTAACGGTTGGATTTATGTGGTGTATTAGTGTGTGATATTGTGCTTACACTTGTAGTCCTAATTGCCTGTAGTGTTCCCAAACTGTACTTCAGGTGATTCTGCCTAACGGCTCCCAGGAGAAAGGTAAATGCCAACTCCTGACCCCAAAAGGGCACAGGACTGGGAGCAATTTGTTAATCCCCTAACACAAGACAACAGTGTTCTACAGTCGGCTTTGAGGGCAAGCACATCTCTTTTGGTTTTGATGGTTGAATTGTTCATAACTGAATGAACTACACTCAGTAAAAGTATCCGCATTGGTGGATTGTGGTGCCGCAGGAGTCTTTATGGATGCCACTTGGGTTGCTCGGATGAAAATACTTTTCGAATGGATTGTGTTTGCCCACATATTCCTCATCTTATGATATCTCCATATCCAGGTTTTGCCGCATCAGAAATGGATTCCTGCAGAGGGCGCTGTGCGTAGATGCCTGTCGACTCGATGTCCCTCGCCTCTGTCTCTGTGTCAATGTCATTGATGTTATATATAGTGCGCGCAGCCACCGCTGGCTTCAGTTCCGTTTTGATTAGAGGACTGTCTAATCAAAGAGGTCAGAAAAGATTCCCCTGTGGTGGACGCTTCCTATGCAAGAAATGTTGAACCTGCTAGAGAAAGGTTCTATAGAACCGGTACCTGTAACAGAGAGGAACAAGGGTTGGTACTCCCCTTATTTTCTAATACCCAAGAAGGATGGAGGATTGAGACCCATTGTGGACTTGAACAAGTTCCTCAGGAAGGACAAGTTCAAGATGGTTACCCCTTCTCAGATCCTTCAGACCCCCCAGCTTCAGGACTGTATGGTATCATTGGACCTTCAGAATGCTAACTTTCATGTGCCAATCCTCATTATCAGTTTCGAGTTCTCCCATTTGGTCTGAACTCCGCTCCAAGGGTTTTCACCAAGTTGATGGCAGTGGTGACATTGAGTCTAAGGAGAGGGGGGATTCAGATCTACCCCTACCTGGACGATTGGCTGATCAGGGCACGTTTCCCCGAACAGGCCCTGGAACATCTCAGCTCCACCTGTTGCTCCCTCCACAGTCTGGGCTTCTCCCTCAACTTCAAGATATCACACATGATACCATGTCAAAGGCTCCAATTCACTGGGGCTGTCCTGGATGCTTCCTTAGGAAAAGCCTCTTCACCCGAGGTGAGGTCTCAAGATATTCTGCAGATGGTCAACAAATCCCAAAACGATGAGAGTCTTACGGCCTTCAATTTTCTGAGGTTGCTCGCCATTATGGCATCCTGCATTTTCCTGGTGCTAGACGCTCGCCTGAGAATAAGATCCCTCCAATGGGCTCTCAGGACTCAAGGGTCACAATTCTCAGGCAAAATGTCAGACCTCCTTCAGGTTCCATGCAGAGTAGCACAAGATCTGCTGTGGTGGATGTACCAAGAAAACATTCTGAAAGGAAAAAACTTTTTGGCAGCCATGGCTGGAGATAATTGTGGTGACAGATGCCTCACTCATGGGATGTGGAGCCACCACCAACGATCTGCCAATCAGTGGTTGCCGGTCTCCGTCAGAGTCCAAACTACACATCAAACTTTTGGAGCTGAGAGCGATCAGACTAGCACTGAAGGCCTTTCTGCCCTCTGTACGGGGAAAGAATGGCCAATAATACCGGAAAACACAGCGGCCATGTACTACCTCATCACGAGAGGAGGCGTAGGATCACTACCGCTGTGCAGAGAAGCAATGCAGCTCTGGTACGGGGCAATTCAAGAAGTAATCTCTCTATCAGTAGTCCACCTAGCCGGAGAGGAGAACACGGCGGCAGACGCTCTGAGCAGGCAGAGCACAGTCTCCCACGAGCGGGAACAAGCTCAGAAAGTCCTTCAATAGATCTTCGCCCTTTGTGGAACCCCTCAAGTAGATCTGTTTGTGACCAGTGTCAACAAGAAGTGTGAACTGTATTGCTCCAGGGAATTTTCCCCAAGAGGTGCTCTAGGAAACACGTTCGTAGTGGACTGGGAGTTTCCACTCCAGTCCCCATTATTCCTCCAATCCCCGTTATTCTTCATGTAATCAGCAGGTTGAGAAAGTTTGGGAAACCCATGATCCTAATTCCTCTAGATTGGGCCAGGAGGACGTGTTACCCGGACCTTCTGGACATATCCATCTGCCCTCCATTGTGTCTTCCACAAAGAGAGGACCTTCTCTCGCGAGCGGAGGGTCGGGGTCTCCATCCAGAGGTCAAGACTTTCAACCTTCACGCATTGATCTGGGAGGTTGAGATATGAGGATTGGGATAGAGATTTTGCTTTCGGCTAGCAGGCCGGCAACAAAGTCCTTGTACCGCTGCCGTTGTAAAGAATTCTGCAGCTGGTGCAGGGATAATAATGTGGACACTTTTACAAGCAGTACACCCATGGTGTTATTGTTCTTGTGTTTATATATCAAGGAGACAGTACATTTTATAATTTTTATAACTGTCTCCTTGATATATAAACAGTTGTGGTCACCCCCTGACCGTGTGAGAGAGGGCGTATTCTAAAGGGGTACTTTGGCCTTTTATAAAGTTGGTTATTGTTCTTGTTACATCTGGCTAATCTGGGGCTCCAGGTTGGTACATTTACAGGGTATCTGGCAGCGCTATCTATTTTAAAACGCTTCTTCAAGATTCCACTGGTTATTCAATTCTTGAAAGGCAGACGTGCCTTTTCCGCATGATATTTCCTAATTTCCTATTTCCTAATCTTAGGTGTGCACCTCAGTAGTGTTTTGCACAAATATCAAAGAGGAGTGCCCTCCATTATGACAAGTCGTTTTTTAACTGTCAATAGTTACCACACCTTTTATTCTGTTATTACTTTAATTAATTATATCACAACAATTAATTTGGGCAAGCACCATCAATCGCCGCCCATCACGTAAAACCAATTTTCAAGCCTACATTTATTTCTATTCCTTTGTTTATAATTCTATCGATTCTCGCTATCCTGCTGTTTTATTATCAACAATCGAAGAGTCTTATTTTGCTTTTATTTCTCCTCTCAACTTTTACAATCCTATAATTGACATAAATTGCTTGTTTTTAGGGTTTGATAAACAGCTAGATTATTACTCGTTCTATGTTTCTTAGTCAAACAAATCAATTTATTACACTGACATATTCATAACCCCAAACAAATGTGCACAACAACTTCTACAACCGTCTTCATTTACTTTCTCTAGTTAATGTATCTCATCTCAGTTTTATTCCATCTTGAAGTGTGCAACGCATTCTTCACCTTGGCCTTGCCTCATGAATGCCTAAAAAATACCCCACTTGTTGCGTTAGCTTCTATCGCCTTAAGAATAGGAAACAAGGTCATCTGTCTCGTAAAACAGACCCCGTTCCTGTTTCCCTACTATATATATATTTAAACTTTAAATACACTTTCAGTGTTCTACTTGCATACTGCATTCAGTTTGAGCCCTTTGGCTTTGATTCTTCCCCACTCAACCGGTTCGCCGTCAGTCCGCGGGGCACCCATGGTGACGGGACAGGAATTTCTGCAAAGGAACCTGCAAACAGTCTCGTTTTCATACGTGTGGTTTTTTTCTCCATTCTCCACAGGAAACTTTGCGATCTTCTGCCTAATGGTGGAAGACGTCAAACATTTTAGAGTCTGAATCTGGACCATCCGCACTGCTACCAAAATGTGCAATAGCATCTGGAGAGTTCCAAGTGCCGAATGGGATTACCAAACAAATGATCTCAAGCCCAAATAACCGGAAAAACTCAAAGAATATTGCAAAATACTACTTTATTCTCAATTCAATAAAGTTGGGAAACCTAGCAAACAACAAATTATAGCTCACTCTCGACGCATTTCCATTACACAAAAGCCTTTACACCTTGATGTACTTTAGCTATGACGCCATCCTGCGTAGCAAAGAATAAAACCTATTGGGTGGAGGGATTGGTTAGGGGAACATATATACCTCTATTCTATATAAGTGTTAGTAACATCATTGGCTGCCCGTTCCCTGGTAGGCACGCCTTAAACACCCTCTAACTACTCAAAATACAGATAATAGCGTAATGCCAGCAGCGGATAGGCTTCTGCAACAATGTACAGTACACCATTACTTAGACCCTCGTGATTGGTTTGCACACTCTTCCAACCTTGGACATTCGGCTCGTTAGTAGCACATAAGCAATGAAACCCAGGTGCAGGGAAACAACGTCCGACAACTGCCTTTCTTAGCTAATTAGCCTACAATCTCTCATCAGTAAGGCCCTAAGCCAAGGCTTTTTGTTAGTAGTTGACCTTGCTGACTGTTCTCTTCTTCAGAACTTTTAAGGGGGTGAAGGTACATTGATATCTTTGTCTGGAGCTTTAAGAATAGGCCTTGTTTTTGATTCTTGCACCACATGTTAGGAGACCATGATTTTATCCATTCTGACTTTTTATTTAGTGCTATTTAATTCAATTATATTGGGTGCCATTACTCCTCTTAGCCTCTGGAGACGTGGTTGCTCTGTCTTGCATGCACGTTCTGCATATTTGTTTGTTCAATACTTGGCACTCATAATTATTCACTCCTTTACTTAATCTGAGAGAAATATATCTTTCCTATATGTCTTATCCTCTTTGACTCCTTCCATTCCTTGCAGTTGCTTCTTGCTGTGGCCGTCTTGATCCTGAGCCAAGCAAATACCCTTTGTTCTCGCACTTAGCTGTATTCCAGCGCCTGTCTACTCTGCAGCCTTGGTCGCTCTCCTCAAGGGTTCTAGATCACTATTATACAATGCCAACGTCCATTTTCTTAACATGGCTGCTTTACTCGTGTTATATTTCCTACATTAGCAAGCTTCTATGTTGTTTTATCTGCCTTGTGTTTCTACGTATATGATTTGATATGATATGGCATTTATAACGTGTCTGTACATACGTGTTTCTTGGTGCGTCAAGACAAGGAGGGGGAAACAAAAAGGAGGACAAAAATAATGATCTTACTAGGCCTTGTGTCATTGAGATAGCGCAAGAGCAGGGAAGGGGAGGGGAGAAGTGCTGAGGGTAGGGGAAGGTTGGAGAAGTGCGTGACAAAGGAGAAAAACAAGAGTGCAGCCAACGGGTGCCAAGTGCGGCTACTCATAAGTGCAGCCAGCAGGTGGCAAATAAGTGCAAGGGAGGGGACTTTAGGGTTACAGATACAGACCACAAGTGCAGGGGAGCCGAGAGGCAAGGCAGTGCAGGATTGTAGCTGGATATATGTTTTAGCTCGTTGCTTCAGTTATATCCTTTATCCTTTGGACATCCATTCATCAGATTCAGTGCGTCTATGTATCATCTCTCTTTGTGACGTCACTTCTCTTCGATACGACTTTACTTAAAGCTCTTCTATGTCCAGTGGTGTCTGCAGACTCCTGTCTACTGCATCAGTTCGAGGATACATTTGGTACGAATAACGTCTCTCATACCTTCAATGTGGTATTGGGATGATACCAGGTGTCACACACAGTCCTCTCTTGCTGTTCCTCCAGAATGATGCGGGTGAGAGGGCGAGCTCTCTAGATGACGTGTACATCTTCCTCTCTACAAATTCATCTGTTACAACTGCAACACAGCTTGATAGATTTCATCTCCTGAGCACCCCTTCCCCATTCTGCTTGCTTGTCTGCACCTGAACACTGCTTACAAAATCCTCATCAGTTTCAGTATACCCTTCACCAACCAATGAGCACTACTGACTTTTGACAACGCATTAGCTACCACATTGTTCTCCCATGAAAATGCTCGACCTCAAATTGCTAGCCTGGTAACCTACTCACCCATTTCATTATTCTCAGTAAAATTCCTTCCAAACCACCTCTGTTGAAGACCCACCAGAGGTTTATTGTCTGTTCTGACCTTTTTAGTCTTGCCCCCACAAATAAATCCGGAATGTATTGATTTCCCACACACACACACCACTTTCTACTATAGAATACTGTCTCTCTGCCTCCTTAAGTATCCTTGAGGTAAAAGCAATAGTCAGCAGTTCTCCATATTCCTCTTGCAAAAGCACTACCCCAGACCACAATCACTTGCATCCGTATAAATGCTTCCATCCTTCCATGAAACCAACCAATAGCGGTGCATGAACTACACAACACTTAATACATTGAAATTCCTTGGCGCACTCATCCCAATTGAACACCACACCTTTCTTTGTGAGCCTCCTCATGTGCTTAGGCTTGGCTGCAAGTCAAACTTGCTATAAAATTCCACCAAACCCAAAATTGACGCCACTACAACTTAATCCTAGGCTCAGGCATATTTGTAATGGCTTCAAATGTGTCATGCTTCGTTTGACACCTTTCACACTAATCTCATGACCCAGTTATGTGACTTTGTCAGCCCTAAATGTACATTTTTCCATGGCTATCGTTAAGCCAGCTACCGTCAAAATCGCAAGCACCCTCTTCATACACCCATGATTCTCCTCCATTGATGCGCCACACACCAACACATCATCCACTTCATCCCTCAATAACTTATGCATTACAGTTTGAAATACACTTGCCACCAAGACAAGCCTGAACGGAATCCTCCTGCATTTTATCAATCCAATAGGTGTTAAATCCATTGAATCTCCATGAAGTACAATCTGATAATAAGCCGCTCTCAGGTCTAAAATAGAAACAATGTGGGCTCCTGCCACTCCTGCCATTAAGTCATCTAGAGGGAACTTCTCAGCCACCACATTTCTATTTAAACTTCTGAAGTCAATACATAGGGGGTCATTACGACCTGAGCACAAAGGGATACCGGGGCACCGGTAATGACACCGGTGCCGGTAATCCCTTTGCGCCCTATTCCGAGGTCCCTTTGCGGGTCCCTCCCTTAACGCCTGGTTTTACCAGGCGTTAAGGAAGGGACCCGCAAAGGGATACCGGGGGCAATAACGGTACCACAATTTACGGTACCGTTATTGACGCCTTCCCCCTTCCCATTGAGCCCTATGGGGGCTCAAATGGGAATGCGGAATGGCATTTCAAATGGGGACTTACCGGTCCCGCAATGGTCGGAATAGACCGGTAAGTCCCCATACCACCAAGTCGGTGGCGGTACCGGTATTGGTGCTAGTCATGGCGCTAATAGCGCCATGACTAGAAACAATCTTGGAATGAGGGCCATAGTGTTACAGTGCTATTAGGCTACCGTACGGCAACACTTGGACTGACCCATTCAGAGGCCTCGTCCTTCTCAATGATCCCCTCCTCCTCCATTCTTTTAATCTTCACTTTCACTTCTTTTGGCAAGGTCAAAGGTACCATTCTCACCTTTGCAGAAATCGGTAATGCTCCTTGCTTGAGTCTTATCCGATGAACAAAGCCTTTGAGACATCATATTTTCTTCTCAAACACTTCTGGAAACCAAGAGGGGGTTTTTCCACTATCCTGGACCGTCAGGACTTGTCCAGGATGAAACGAATCTAGCATGATGGCAAATTCAGCTTGATAACCCCATGAAAGTAGTTCTCATCCCTTTCTTGCTACATATACCACACCAGATGCTCTTCTCCCTTTAAATTGCAATTCAGCTTCAAATTTGACTATAATGTCAATGGGAACATCTTCATAAGAATTTTCCTTGATTTCTGGTTCTTTTAAAGTACAACACCTGAACTCCTCTCTACACACCTGTATGCTTATGAGAGATTAGTACGCCTCACTATCAATTAACATGGGTATATGAACCCCATTCAGAGATACCAGCGCATATGGCTTCTTCCTCATCACTTTTCCTGACACCGCTTGGACAGAGGAAATAATTTCTCTTCCCATTTCTTCGTATTCATCACATTCTTCCTCATCGTACACTTCTCGCATCTGTCCAAAGGCCCTGACGTTTTTGAAGCATTGAGCAAGATGTCCTCTCCAGCCACATTCACGACACACTATGTGTGCCGCTGCACACTCCTTGTCATTTCCCAGTTGATTGTCACTTCCACATCGATAACCTCTGTTGCCCTAAATTTTGCTTGCTTCCACTTTAGATGGACAGAGCAGAGTGCTCTTATCACCACAAGCCATCGAACCACCTGTTCTGGAGCCATCTCTCCCCTTCTGGGCATCTTTCTTCCTATTGCCAGACCATTGTTTCTGGCCCGCCTTGGTCGTTTTTTTGACCTCTACATCTTCCACCACTGTCTTGTGACCATCACTACCTTTCTCCGAGTGCAACTCCTGGATACACAATTCAGTGTGCTCGATGTTCTTCGTAATCTCAATTGCCCTGTTGCGGGTCGGATCACATTCTCTTCACATCTCTTCCCTGTTCTTGTCATTGATGCACTTAATCATAAATTGGTCCTGTATGTGCTCATTCTGACAGTGTGTGAAACAACACTTCACAGTGAGACCCCTCAGCACTGTGACAAGTTCTTTAATCGATTCACCAGCCCTCTGTTCCCTGGTGGCAAAGTGATAGTGCGCAATAATCTTGTTTTCTTGTGCCTCATAATGATTGTCCAGCTTTGCTAGGCTCCTCTCAAACTGTCCCACATCCCCCAGGCCCAGTGGCTCTGGGAACTTCTTCAACACTTCCTGGCCCGCAGGCTCTAACAATGAAATTGTAAAGACTCCTTCCTGTCATTAGAATAGTTTGCACCAAACACTGCCAGAACATATTTCATGAACACGTTCCTCTAGTCTGCCCATCTTACTTTGGGCTCACCAGGTGATGGCAGAAGACATACTGGAGCGGGGACATTTGCCATGACTCTTTTTCATTCAGCACTACATAAATGTTCCTTAAATGTCTTAAATAAACATGCACTGTAAATACTGGGACGAAAGTGATCATAAATGTTTGTCATAAATATCCAGTTCAAGTACTGGGATGAGGAAGAACATGGGCACACAATTGCACTCTCATTTGCACAATAAAGCAGCAGGCACCGGGACGAGAGGACAGAAGAGTGATGCTGATCAGCCTCCCGACAAGATGGCCGCACACCCACTCACCGCATTGGGTGCCCTCCTCTAACACTACACGGAGCGTCAGAGGCAAAAAGTGATGGGTGGAAGGTTTTGAATAAATCTGAACCACTGGCACTGCTCTGGACAACCTTCAACACCACCGCTTGTTAGCCCGTCTGCATCATTGCAAGACTGGTCCAGCCATATGCAGATATGTCAGGTACTGCCACCAGTGGAAGCACCCCAACCAAACTGCTAGACCAGGTCTCCTTTGCACGGAAACACAAGCAACCCCAGACATGTTTCGGCCTTTATGGGCCTCCTCATTGAGGTGCTGCTTGGTTCCTGATGGCACAGTAAGCAAGGAACCCACATTTGGGCATGTCCTCTCTCACATAGGGACACAAACTACAACCAAAAAAGTGATGATTTGAAGATTCCCTGTCATATCTCTCCACATTCGCATCTCTTTCCTGCTCTGAAGTAGAACAGAAGATAATAATTCTCAAGATCAAGGCATATTTCTCTTAGCTTAAGGTAGGAACAAGCAACCTTCAAGTGCCATGTGCCAGCTAATCAAAAGCTTAAAATGCCTGAAGTGTTGCTTGACCAAGTCTCTAGAGGCCGAGGAGAGTAGTAGCAACGATATTAAAAGGAACTAAATTCATGGTAATAGCTGAACAGAATATGGTCTCCTCACACGTGACTCGCAACTAGAGAACAGTATCCATTCATTAGTGCCAGACACAGATATGCACATGCCTCAACTCCCAAAAAAGTTCTCAGAGCTGAGATGCCGGACAAGGCCAAGTTCAAAGTTAGACGTCTTGGCGCGTGGAAAGAAGCAGTATCTTGTTGTCTCTCCCGCTACCATAATTTCTGCTTATGTGCTGATGACCTGCCAAAGGTTGGTGTAGCCAGTGCCAACCAATCATTGCTCTCCAATAATGCTGTCTTGCAACTGTTGCAGGAGGCAATGAATTGTTATCACGATGATGTAGTTCTTAGCTTATCAATTATGGGGTGGTCCAAGTTGGGGCCACCAAATAACTATATCCAATGAAAACACTGACCATTATATATTCCCTTTGTAGACAATTCCCTTATCCAATCCCACCTTCCCATAGGTTTTTGGAAATACAGTGTCAATTATGACGTATTTTTTAGCTATATGCTGATGTTTGATGGGAAAATCTTTGAGAGCGTGGAGACTTTGTGTTTATTGATGTTCCTGTTTTATGCAGACTATTAGTAAAAGAGTCCTTTGTTAATTACCTTTACTCTTCCGTTATTGGGTTCAGGATTTCCCAGCCTGTCTGGTCCGCTGATGGCTGGGATTTCCAGCCCATCCATAAATATGGTAGCAGTTCGGATGGTGGGCCAGTGCCCTAGGATTGACAGACCTTCTCTCTACAAGTCTGAGGACTTTGGAGGGACCCATGGAGAACAGTGATTCACTCGTGAACTGAGACGGTCGACAGGCCCTGCCTTGAAAAAAATCCTGCCCGGTCCCCATGGGCACTCCACAGGAGCGAGGGTGAAGTGGCCGATTGAGGGGGTAGTGATAACGAATCCCTCGGCCGATCCACGGATGTAAGTATAGAACATCGATTTGGCAATGAAGATGGGAGGGATTTGTTTGTATAATATTGGGGAAGAAGGATAAAAGATTTATTTATGAGAGAATACCTGTAACCAGGGTTATGGAAGGTGGCACTCTAAAACTTGAGACAAGGTATTAAGTTATTAAAAGTGAAGAGATTACCTACAGCAAGGTCAAGGAAGAGGGCACCATGCCCCGTTTGGGGTAGTTTTAAGAGATAAACGGATACCTTGTCAAGAATGACAGGAAGACAGCCATAGGGGTTTTGTTGTGTTGTGTTATATTGAGGGTGCACCCGTATGTAAAGTAATTGTTGGTGTCAACAAGAGGGTGAAAAAGTGGTTTAAACAGAAAAACAAGGCTTTGTGGATATTGGTTTACATCATAAAGCACCTGGAATTATGGTTTGGTCTCGAAGGACAGAGTCCCGAGCGTGGGCAGCGTTTGTGGGGCTTGCCCAAACAGTTGCAGCCGAAAGGCTGAGGAAGAGGTGTAGAAAGTGGTGGAAATAGTGGAAAATATTGTTGACAAGAGATTGTGGAGGAGGAGTGAAGCAATAATGGATCCAAAGGGTTTTTGAAGGACCGGTAAGTATCGGCAGTCAAGCTTGTGACGTGCCATCATGGGATGAAATGCTCCCCTTAGACATTTATGTAAATTTCTTCCAAGGTACAAGGACAACATTTGCAAATACCGCTCTGAGTAGGTTTGTGGCACAGCGGGCAAAATATTTTTACTTTGGCCCCAAGAGCGTACTCGTTAAAAATCACTGCTGCAACACGTAGCAACATATTTACATGCTGTGTGTAAGGGAAAAAGGTTACAAAAAAGATTGGCCATTTTAGAGTTATGGAAAATGTTTGCGAATGCGCTGGAAGAGCCATCCTACAGGGGGTGGATGCTTAATCGGCATGAAAAGGAGGGCACAGCACCCCCGCCTCCTCCCCAGAGCATCGATCCGCTGACGAAGGTCACATATTTTACAGATTCAAAAAATTAAAAGCAGCAGCAGGATACACTACCCCTGTATATGCGCCCCGGCTTACAGTAGTGAACATGCTATAAGTGAAGCTAAATTGAACTAATGCATGCCAGCTTCCATGCGCCACGAGTATAGCGAGCCCCGCGAATTGCAAGCAAAGCTGACAAAGGCTGAGTGAGAGATACAGAGACGGAGAGGAAGACAGAACAGTAAGGAAGAGACAGCGATCACTCTGAATGAGTGGATGGGAGCACAGTTATCACTTAAAATGGACGGGGGGAATATAGATGATTCTAAAGAAAGGGAAGATAAAAAAAGGTAGGGGAAAAATGAAGAGGAGAAAAGAAAACAGGAGGAAAAGATATAACAGACAGAAACAGGAGGAGAAAAAAAACAGGAGGAGAAAAACAAAGAATGGGACTGACTAATTGAGAAGGAAAGGGAGAGGCAACTTGAAGCAGATAGAGGGGAGAGGAAATGGAAAGAGGAGAAGAGAAAGGAATTAGAGGAAAGAAAGATAAATGGAAAGAATACAAAAAACAGAAAAGAAGGAGCAAAAAAGAAAAAAGGGAAAGATTGAAGTGTCAAAATGCAGAGATGGAAAGGGTGAAAAAGCAATGAGAAGAAAGAGACAGACAAAGGAAAATTGAGGAAAAAAGAGAGGAGGATATAGAGAAGGAGCTGGAACTAAGCCGAGAGAAATGGTGGAAAGAAGCTGACAAAATTGTCAGAGAATGCATGCTCTGTGAAAAGGAGAAAATATGGAGAAAACAGGAAAGATAGGAATTTGGAGGGATGTGATTGGGAGGTGGAGGAGATATGAACCCCTTAAGTTCTAGGCTATTATGCAAGTCTATGAAAAAAGGACAAGCATTCTCGTCCTTCACACTTAAGGGGTTAAGAGACTATACTTTTCAAATGAAGAGGAAGGAGCAGCAATGCGAAGGTGTTACGCTCACCTGGCTCCCACAGGGGCGTCGGTCGGACCCGGACTGCTGCGGCCTCCACCCACGTGATGCATAGTGCAGCGATGACTGACTGGATCTGCCCTCCTAATCTTGTCTGCTTGACCCGTAGAAATATTCTCCTACAAGTGGAGAGATGGATTTAGCCACTTGTGGATTCAAGTGATAGCACCCCCACAGTCCTCCCCACTAATCACCTCTGTACCCTCTCAGCAATCTCACCTTATATTCTTGAAGGATGAGCCCTCCATCCTGCGAAGTACGCAGGGGCGGGTTGATAACCAGTTACTTCACTGGCCTGAAGATATTGGAAGAGTTGTAGACGAATCCTGACTCCAAAAGGTCCTGACGAAGAGCCGTAAATATATAGTTCGTAAGAGTTCAAAATGTCTGGAATTCACTCCTGCCCAATTCCTCTTTTATCTTGCAACTTCGACAGATTGACTGCTGAAAGCACTCCGGTAAAAGTCTGTGTTATCCAACACTGTCCGGTAAATAATGCCAAGGGTTAAACTTGTTGCTTTCTCCTCTTCTTAGAGGTGCAGCATAAGAATATGTGGCGTGCTGATGAATAATACCTCCGGTGGTAAAATCAGGTAAGCATATGGCGGCTAAAGAGATTGTCTCTGTCTGTTCTCTCTGCTCACCTTGTTGTTTCTTGTCCCCCTTAGATGCCGGGATTCGGCGATGTAAAGATGGAGACAGCGCTGGATCGAAGAAATGCTGCGTGGAGCGGTGAATATGGCGCGGAGCTGCTGCTGAGATGCGACGCGTTTAAAAACAAAGACTTTCCTCTGGTTTGAAGATGCGATGAATCCAGAATCAGGTAAGAAATCAGTTAATACTCTTGTTCTAACCTTTGCTTCTTTCCTTCTTTCTAGGTGCTCCAGGTTCGAGGCGGGCGTGGCAGAAGGCTGGATGCTGCTGCTGGCACAGTGAACGTTACGCTGCTGGATGCAGAATAACGCGAAGCGTGTGCTGCTCTTCGGGCGTGGTTTAAATAGCCTCCTAAGTAGTCCCAGGTAGGTATTCCTCCCTGACCAAGCCCGAGTAACAAAATAGTCCCTAAGGTAAAGTAGTCCCTTCCAGGCCTCACATGGGCCTGGATTTTCTTGCAGCATGGTCTGAATCAGGTAAGTGTGCACCTATGAGCCCGGCGCCTAGGGCGCCAGGACTGATGTCCCATATGAGCCTGGCGCCATAGGCGCCAGGACTGAATCCAGACAGCCCCTAGCAGGGGTGCTGGGTTTTCTCAAGGTGACATGATGCCTGCTCCCGGGGCTGATGGTCGTGGTCTGGATGCCCGGGGGTATGCATCATGACAGCACTCCCCCTCAAGGCCCCTCCTAAAGTCGTTCCTCCTCTTGGTCCTGGTTTGTCTGGGAAGTCCTGATGGAATCTCTTCACTAATCGTGGTGCATGAACGTGGTCACTAGGCTCCCAAGACCTTTCCTGTGGCCTGTAACCTTTCCAATCGATTAAACAAGTATTCATTTAACTACCTTGGAGTCCAGGATGTTTTTCACCTCGAATTTAGGTTCTCCATCTATCAAGATAGGATCTGGTGGTTTGGTTAATCTTGTTCCTGGTTAAACTGGTTTTAAAAGTGAAACATGAAAGACAGGATGAATTCGCATATTGGAGGGTAATTCCAGTTTGACAGCCACCGGGTTGATAATGGCCTTAATGGTGTAAGGTCCCAAATATCTAGGATTAAAAGTCCGAGTTCCTTTCAGAGGTATGTGTTTTGTAGCTAGCCAAACCTGATCTCCAATTTGGTACTGTGGAGTTTCACTTCTATGTAGATCAGCATTTTTCTTGTATTTCTCTTTTGCTTGCTTCAAATGTTCTGTCACTTCCTTGAAGGCTTGTGTAGTAATAGAATGTAAATGACTAACTGCAGGCATTTCTAAGTGCTGAGGCGAATCGAGTTCTGAGGTTCGAGGGTGGTGTCCATATATGGTATAAAAGGGGCTTTGTCCGGTTCCTGAATGTACATAGTTATTGTATGCATATTCGGAAATCCATAAAATATCTTTCCAATTACTTTCGATCTGGTGAAGCATGCTACAAAGGTACTGTTCAAGGGTCTGGTTGGTCCTCTGCGTCTGACCATCGGTCTGGGGATAGTGACTGGTTGAGAACCTTACGTCGATTTGCGCCAATTGGCAACATTTCTTCCAAAAATGTGAAATGAATTGACTACCTCGGTCAGAGACCAATACAGAAGGAAACCTGTGTATTCGAACAATGTTTTTGAGGAACTCCTTGGCCAGGACTGAAGCAGAAGGTAATCCCTTCAAAGGAATAAAGTGGGCCATCTTGGAAAAAAGATCCACGATAATTAGAATGTTGTTAAATCCATTACATGGAGGACGATCAGTAATAAGTCTAAAGATAAGGTGTGCCATGGTGTAGGTGGAATATCCAAAGGTTGTAAAAGGCCAGCTGGTTTTTTCTTCTGACTCTTGTTTTGGGCGCAAATGCCGCAAGACATCACAAATGACTTTATATCTTTTCGCCAGGTGGGCCACCAGAATTGTCTCTTAATCTTGGCTTTGGTTTTTGCGATACCTGGGTGACCTTCCATTAGGTTATCATTATAATTGGAGATGACAAGTTCCTGTAATTCCTTGTGTGGTAGAAATAGTCATCCTTGATATTAGGGTAGGTCATTGATGACGGAGTAATCCAGGCATTTCTTTACCCAGTCCTGCAGGGCTGCTGGATTGAAGAGTTGTTGGATTTTTAAATGAATTTCTTCTAGTGTCTGTAAAGTAGTTATGCCAATAATTCTTTGTTCAGAAATTATAGGCACCGGCTCCAGGTTCGCATATGCTTCTTCCATTCCTATTCGGGATAAGGCATCTGCCTTGCCATTTTTACAGCCTGGTCGATAAGTGATCACAAAATCGAATTCGGCAAAGAACAATGCCCATCGAAGTTGGCGCGAAGATTGGGCTTTGGCTGTTTTTAGATACTGCAAGTTCCGGTGATCGGTAATTACAGTAATGGTATGCCTGGAACCGAGTAGATAGTGTCGCCAAGCCTTAAAGGCGGATTTGATGGCTAATAACTCTTTATCGGTAACCGCATAGTTTAACTCGGGTGCTGAGAACTTTCTGGACCAAAATGCCACTGGGTGAAGTTGACCAGTTTCAGGATCCTTCTGAGACAGGACAGCTCCCATGGCTAAACTGGATGCATCAGTTTCCACTATGTATGGAAGCTCTGGGCGTGGATGCTTTAAGACAGGCGCAGACGTGAATTTCGCTTTCAGCTCTTGGAAGGCCATTTCAGCCTCTTCGGTCCACAATAAACGTTTGTTCTTTCGCAAAAGTGCTGTGATGGGATGTACAACATGTGAGAAGTCCGGAATGAATCTGCGGTAGAAATTGGCAAATCCGAGCATGCTTTTTACCCCTTTAACTGAACTAGGTGATGGCCACTTGAGAATTGCGTCCACCTTTCGTGAGTCCATTCGGACTCCTTTTGGAGTCAAGATAAATCCAAGGAATTCAACTTCCGTAACATGAAAAACATATTTTTCCAATTTGCATATAACTTGTGCTGGCATAGTATTTCAAGGACTGCACGTATGTGCTTAACATGGTCTGATTCTGAGGAGGAGTACACAAGGATATCGTCTATGTATACGACAACACAGATGTCAATGAGTTCACGACAGACATCGTTCATAAAATACTGGAAGGCTGCTGGTGCATTGCACAACCCGAAGGGCATCACCTGATACTCGAATAATCCATACTTAGTGCGAAAGGCCGTCTTCCATTCGTCGCCTTTCTTTACACGTACCAGATAATATGCACCTCGGAGATCTAATTTAGTGCAGATACAAGCATCCTTTACTTGGTCTAGTAATTCGGGGATCAGAGGCAATGGGTACCGTTTTTTTACTGTAATCTGATTTAGTGCGCGATAGTCTATGCACGTTCTAAGGTCACCTTCCTTTTTTGGCACGAAGAACAAAGCTTAGGAAACAGGGGACTTGGATGGACGAATGAAACCATTAGCAAGGTAGTGGTCTAAATATTGTCGTAGGTGCAGGTTTTCGGGTTCCGTGAGGGCGTAGATTCTGCTGCATGGGGGTTGTGCACCAGGGATGAGGTCGATTTGACAATCGTATGATCTGTGTGGTGGTAAGGTATTTGCCTGTTCTTTTTGGAAAACGTCCTGGAATTCTTGGTATTCCTGAGGTAACTGCACGACTGGAGTAGTGACTGTGGCCAGGCCTTTGTTCAAGGGTTTTTCCGGGTAGCAGGTGTGTGCACAATCCGGGAAGGTTATTCTCTTCTCTCGCCAATCAATACAAGGATTATGTGTTTCTAACCAAGGTATCCCCAGTATTATTTGGAACTGTGGGGCTTTGATTAAGTCAAACACAATAGTCTCTCGATGCCCGTCGTGACCCAGCAGTGTCATCTCTGTAGTGGAATGAGTTACAGGCCCAGAGGCAATTTCAGTTCCATCGACTGTGGTGACGACATCCGGAGCGGTCTTTTTGCAGAGAGATAGATTCATCCTAGAAGCCAATTTATGGTCCATATAGGTTCCTACGGCCCCGCTATCGATATATGCCCTTGCTGCGTGCATACGTGATGGGAGTCTTGGATCAATGAGGACCATTCGTATGATTAGAGGTGAGGTCTCAGTGTCCTTCTTCAAGCTCGGCAAGCGAACCTCTATGCTTGTCGGGCGTGGTCGTTTCCCGATTCAGGCTCTGTTTGATTTCTAACAGCTACTCCGGCTACTTTCTTGGATGGTTTAATAGGGCAATCCCTTAGAAAATGTCCTGAAGCCCCACAATAAAGGCACAATTGCATTTGTCGTCTTCTGTCTCTCTCTCTTTTTGCGTTAAGGGTCCCTTAACCCCCCCGATCTGCATGGGTTCTGATGTGTCAGTTCCTTTGGAGGTAACATGTGGTTTGACCAGTACTCGATTCTCGAATTTAGCTCGATCAGCCTTTTGATTCTGAGGTCGGTGGTCTAACTGGACTACCAAGTCTATATATTCTGTGCAATCCTGGGGTGGGTTCACCACTTGGGCCAAAACATCTTTGAGTTCACCCCGAAGCCCACGATGAAATAAAGTAATTATTTTCTCCTCTGGCCAGCCGATTTCCACCACTAACCTGTTGAAGGTTGCGATATAGGTTAGCAGATCCTGAGTGCCTTGTCGTAGGGATAAAAGTTCGTTATCCAGGGCCTGACCCTGCAAATGTCTGGCAAATAGTTTTTCCATGCTCAATTGAAAACCTTGAAAATCCCGAAGAAGAGGGTCATCCTGGTTGACCAGCGGGATTGACCAATCTGCTGCGCTGCCACTAAGGTACGATAGTACAAAGGCTACTTTGTCTTGGTCGTTTGGGAAAGCTCCTGGTCTGCATAGAAAGTGCAAGCGGCACTGGTTCATGAACAGGGCAAACCTTTTCGGGTCCCCATCAAAAAGTTCAGGTGGAGCTAAAGGAATGCTCCCTGGTAGAACCACTTGCACAGGATTGCTCGAAGAGACAGGAGTTGGATTCCCTCCGAGTCCAGGTAGTGGTGTTTGGCCGGCTTGGCTTTGCAGCAGTTGTCTAGCAAGATCATCAGTGCGTTCCTTTGACAAAATAAGTTCTCTCCTGAGGGCATTAATCTCTTGGCGTGCAGAATGCACCTCTGCCCTAAATTCCCCTAACAGTTGGGCTAGTTGATCGGATTCAGAGGTTTCCATAACGCCCAGGTGTTTTTTTTTAGGTAGGCTTCACGTTCTGTTACGCTCACCTGGCTCCCACAGGGGCGTCGTCGGACCCGGACTGCTGCGGCCTCCACCCACGTGATGCGTAGTGCAGCGATGACTGACTGGATCTGCCCTCCTAATCTTCTCTGCTTGACCCTTAGAAATATTCTCCTACAAGTGGAGAGATGGATTTAGCCACTTGTGGATTCAAGTGATAGCACCCCCACAGTCCTCCCCACTAATCACCTCTGTGCCCTCTCAGCAATCTCACCTTATATTCTTGAAGGATGAGCCCTCCATCCTTCGAAGCACGCAAGGGCGCGTTGATGGCCAGTTACTTCACTGGCCTGAAGATATTGGAAGAGTTGTAGACGAATCCTGACTCCAAAAGGTCCTGGCGAAGAGCCATAAGTATATAGTTCGTAAGAGTTCAAAATGTCTGGAATTCACTCCTGCCCAATTCCTCTTTTATCTTGCAACTTTGACAGATTGACTGCTGAAAGCACTCCGGTAAAAGTCTGTGTTACCCAACACTGTCCGGTAAAAAATGCCAAGGGTTAAACTTGTTGCTTTCTCCTCTTCTTACAGGTGCGGCATAAGAAGATGTGGCGTGCTGATGAATAATACCTCCGGCGGTAAAATCCGGTAAGCATATGGCGGCTAAAGAGATTGTCTCTGTCTGTTCTCTCTGCTCACCTTGTTGTTTCTTGTCCCCCTTAGGTGCCGGGATTCGGCGATGTAAAGATGGAGACAGCGCCGGATCAAAGAAATGCTGCGTGGAACAGTGAATATGGCGCGTTGCTGCTGCTGAGATGCGACACGTTTAAAAACAAAGTCTTTCGTCTGGTTTGAAGATGCGATGAATCCAGAATCAGGTAAGAAATCAGGTAATACTCTTGTTCTAACCTTTGCTTCTTTCCTTCTTTCTAGGTGCTCCAGGTTCAGAAGGCTGAATGCTGCTGCTGGCACGGTGAACGTTACGCTGCTGGATGCAGAATAACGCGAAGCGTGTGCTCCTCTTCGGGTGTGGTTTAAATAGCCTCCAAAGTAGTCCCAGGTAGGTATTCCTCCCCGACCACACCCGAGTAACAAAATAGTCCCTAAGGTAAAGTAGTCCCTTCCAGGCCTCACATGGGCCTGGATCTTCTTGCAGCATGGTCTGCATCAGGTAAGTGTGCACCTATGAGCCCGGCACCTAGGGCGCCAGGACTGATGTCCCATATGAGCCTGGCGCCATAGGCGCCAGGACTGAACCCAGACAGCCCCTAGCAGGGGATGCTGGGTTTTCTCAAGGTGACATGATGCCTGCTCCCGGGGCTGATGGACGTGGTCTGGATGCCCGGGGGTTTGCATCATGACAGAAGGAGGATTAGTAATTTGTACAGAAGCAGGAGGGCTACTGCTGCAGTCCATAAGGTAAAGAGGAGTTTAGTAGGATCCTTCCAGCGAGGAGAAGGGAGTTTACTGGAGAAGGCACTGAAGGGATTGTATGAAACAAGTCCTATGATAAAATTAAATGTTAAAGACAGAGAAGTTGAATGAAGTGATGAAAGTTGTGGGACAATGTTTTCGGATGTGGAAAGGCATGAAAGTGAAAATGAGGAAGGGGAAGTGGCCACACTAGGCCCTTCCACAGTTCAGTACCAGAGAAAGAGATAACATGGTCTGACATGGCAGAAACAGAAGGGAGAAGGCCAGGATCTGTAGCATATCCCAAACGTCCAAAGGGACAATCGCATCGTTTGGAAGAAACAACCCCAAAACGTAAACAGGTTGAGAGCTCTACCAGGGCAAAAGAAAACTAGCATGACAGATGCCGCTGCAAAAACAAAGGGCGCAACTGGATTTGACTATAGTGCAAAATGTATGCAATTCACCTTGCTAGAAAAGGGTGGAGACCGCCACAATATATATCATGGCCAAAAATGGATAAGGATAAATTGAGGTGTAAATTGCCAACTCTAACATTGGGAGTGCACAAATGGATTTATGAATTACAGAGACTGACAGCAGGAATTATATTAGCGGTGGGTTACATAACAAGCTTACTTGCAGCCACCATTGGGGAGGGAGCAGATTATATTTGTAAACGAGCTGGGTATCCCAGGGTGACAGCCCAAAACACAGCTCATGGTAGAGCACCATTTAATAATTGTATGAGTGTAATTATGACACGCAAAATGCGCAATATCAAAGATCTCATTGCTTACATTCAAGAGATTCCGGAAAGATAGTCTCTTGAGATGAAAGAGCTGTGGGATAAGATTATAGCAATTTTTTATCATTTACAGTGTCAGGGGTTACCCAAGTCGGTGCAGAGGCAACTGAAAAAATTGGTGAGAATTGAAGTGGAAACATGGCCAGAGATTAAATTAACCATAGTACTGTATTGCAAGAGAATGCCAGGAAGAAACTCGAAAGAAAGCTGGAGGAAGCAAAGTTAGTTCAGAAACAACTATCGAAGTTTGCAATGGAAGTAGCCATGTTGACGAGTGTGGAAGCAGTGGTTACACCAAACACACAGCAGCCACAGCCAATAGCTGAGGGGAACTTTGCATGAAGGGGAGAATGTAATTATTGACCAACATGAAGAGGGCATGCACCCATAGGAAGAGGGGGAGGGTTTTAGACTTCACAAGGAGGAGGGTTGAATGGAGGACAGCCTAAGCCTATAGTACTGCCGTAGCAGTGCTGGACATCTGGAAAAATGGGACACTTCTCCCGAGCGTGTAGAAGCAGGGAAAGACTGCAACAGAACTGTCAGGACCCAAGAGTGGGGATGGCATATCCTCCAACATATAGTGCAGAACCACCTGAATATTATGCCGAGTATCACACACAGTATCAGACATATGCGCTGTAAATAAAGCAAGCACAACTAGCACCAATGCAAGCATGCAAACACAGCAAGTCTCTATGCAGACACAACACAGGTGCAACTACAAGCACTGATACATTAGAATATTGTGGCAACATGGAATGTGAATACAGGAGCACAGACACCTACAGCCAGGATAGGGACTGTGACCGGGTTGGGAGGAAACCCTTTCACTTGGACAGGGATGAATTTATACTCACAATAGGACAGCCCACATAGTCACTTGATTTGTTCAATCCCATCAGTTACACCAGACTCACAAGAGGAACCATGGGTTGGAGTGACCTTAGGTGGCAAGAAATGTTCCTTCCTTGTAGATACAGGGACAACCAGGTCCTGTTTTTAGGCAAGGGAAATACCCAATGTCTGGCATTGCCATGAATGCACAGGGTTTCTCTGGGGCCACAAGTTTGGTTCCATTTACTGGCGACTTACCCATCACTATGAGAGAACATGACCTTTCCATGCCACTATTATATTCACACAAGACAGCAGTTAATATAATGGAATGGGACATGATGAGTAACTTCAACATGACCATCTCTTTTACGGACCATAGAATAGTGTGCTCCACTCCAGGGATTGAATGCACAAGAATTTATATCAGAATTTTTCAGCCAGAAAGCACAGTGGAGCGTACCATTAGACCCAGAAGTGTTTCATTACAAAGTACTCCTTTTGCTAGCCTGGTTACCTGGGATAAGGGATAAAACATTGCCAATTACCACAGAATTTTTATTCAGACCAGAAGTACCTATGGATGATGAGGAGGGGTGAGTGATTCCCATAGAAATAGAGGAATTCGTAGTGAGAGAAGAGAAGGTGATTCTTCATGGGACTGATGATGAGGGGAAAGTATGGCGAGCAGTGATAGCTCTTGATGAAGGACACAGATTAGCTGACTTGACAGATGAACTATTCAGAGATAATGATTTGGATGATGAGATAACGTTCTTTATAAGTCTCACTTATTGGATGACAATTGAGAGCAGAGAAGTACTGCAGAGAATGGCATTGATAAAAAAAGACACCATCATTTTTTTCTGGAAGACTTAGAATAGGTACCAAGTGTACTGTGGACCAATAGCCCATATGCTGTTGGCTTACTGAAAGGGGTAGGTGCAATCAAAATTAAGCTGAAACCAGAAGCAATCTTGTCACAAATGAGAGAATATCCAATGTCAAAAAATGCAGATACAGGCATTTATGACATAATCTCTGCGTTAGTGCAACAGGGAATACTATTGCCATCAGAGTCTCCATGTAACACGGCAGTGTACCCAGTGAATCTTGGAGATTTATACAGGATCTACACCCCCTAAAAATATAGTTGAAGCAGAATTCCCATTGGTCCTTAACCCAGACACAATATTCCTTCCACAGCCCCAAGTATTTCACAGTGATCGATCTAAAGAATGCATTCTCTTCAATCCCCCTTCAAGAAGAGTCACAAGACTTCACTTTGTTTTCGTATAGAAACCAAAAGTGGAAACACACACTTGTTTACCCCCGCAGTACTGTGATTCCCCCTCAATATTCAACTGGGTCCTTCAGATGGATTTAGGAAATGATGCAATATGTAGATGACATTGTGGTGTGCAGTGAAACAGAGGAATAGTGCAGAAAAGATTAGATACAGTTACTGACAGTCTTGGCGAAAAGGGGTATAACGTAGACAAGGAAACATTACAATATTGTCAGGAAGAGGTCTTATACATAGGGTAGCTAATATCCCAAGAAGGCAGAAAAGCGACCCCTGAGAGAGCAGAAGCGATTATGAAAACAGCCAAACGAAAGCCAGTGAGGGAAATGCAGCGATTTCTGGGCCTTTGCAATTACTGCAGGTAATTGACTACAGTAGATACGCCAGAACCCTCTTAAAAGGATTTAAAGCAGCTCAGAAAGATGACAGTGTCATAGCCTGGACAGGTGAAATGGCAGTAGCTTTTGATGAATTAAAAGAAGCAATATGCACAGCACCCGTTATAGGGATCACTGAATACAGTGCAGAATTCTTTCTGTTCACGCATTCGAATGGCGTGGTAATGACAGCAGTGCTCACACAGAAAACGACCATGGGACACAGACCACTAGAATATTACAGCGGGATCTTAGATCCAGTCATTTGAGAACATTATCCTTGTGATCAATCATTGGCCGCAGCAGCTTAAGCAATTGAGAAATCTGCCAGAATTACGATGGCTGTTCACTCACATTATATGTGGAACATGCCCTATTTGCCATTCTTGAGAAATCCAAAAGCACTTTGGCACCTGGAAACACTGGTGTATGGACGCCATACAAATGTCCAATAAATAAATAAATTGACCACACAGAGAGCATCAGGGTACGAAGTGATTATCTCGAAGCCAGCAATCAAAATTGTTAGGTGCAGATTAGTGAATCCACCAACTTTTATAACAGAACCAGCAGAGGAACGAGACAATGTGCATGATTGCACCAAATACACTGTACAGTACAATGATTTGCTAGGTATCTGAAAATGCCCTAGAGGGATGGGGTACTCTTCATTGACTGTTCCTCAATGAGCGACTAGAGCACAGGGGAAAGACGCACAGATACCGCAGTGGTAAAAACGTAATGGTAACTTTGAGACAGTGGCAAGTTCAAGACTGACTTTACATTTTTCAGCGCAAGTGGCAGAACTAGTAGTGCTTATTGAGGCACTTAAAATGCATGAGGATGAGGAAGTAACAGTATCTTCTGACTCCGCCTACGTAACATCAACAGTACACGCAGGACTGTCACGTTGGAAGAGACAGTGCTTCCTACGTGCAGACAGCATGTCAGTGCAGCACGTACCATTATTGGACAGGCTTATAGACCAACTATAGCTACCATCGGCCATTGCTGTGGTGAAGTGTCCCACCCATGCTAAGGGCACAGATTTAATTTCCCACATCAACAAAGCCACCATCATAGAGGCCAAAAAAGCAGTGCATTTTCCTGAAATATTGGAATTTGACACAGTACCTAATAAATGCACATGAGCACTCAACATGGTATTGAGAGAAGGCTTTAATTCCTTGCCCATAGCACAGATTTTTCAATTACATGTGGATGTGCTACACCAGAACAACAGGATTTGTAGAAGCGTAGGGGGTGCTCCTTGTCCCCCACAAACGCAGTGTGGCGGCACGACAGCACCACTAAATCAGTTATGCCATTTACATTACTTAAAGTAGCATTAGACTAGTTTCACTACCCAGCTCACACGACATGAGTCTAGCAGCCCTGATCTCGAAAGAAAGGTTTGTGCCCAATTTGATCTAACATGTTGTGGCATTCATTATAAACTGTGTGGTCTGTCATAAGCTCACAGCAGGGCATACACTGCAAACAGTGAGAGGAGCAACCCCATCCTACTGGACCCTTTCAGTTTTTGCATATTGATTATGTAAATGTGCTCCAAATTTGTAACAACTACAGATATATGCTAGTATGTGTCCCTTTTCCCACTGGATCAAAGACGGTCCATGCACACATACTAGTGCCACCTGTGCTGCAAATATCCTTGTACGTGATATCTTCCAAAAATGGGGAATGTTCAAAGTCCTTCCGTCTGAAATGGACCGCATTTTGTAAGGTTTTTCAGCATGTCACAATCCTACTGGGAAATAAGCATATGTTCTCATCCACTTATCACCCGCAGACGAACGGGATTTGTGAGCGCCTCAATGGCTTTCTCAAAGAACTAATTGCTACGCTAAAAATTACCCTGAAGAAAGGATGGCTCCATTGCCTACCCCAAGTCCTATTTGCATTACTCAATCAGCCCGGCTAAGACCATCACCTGACTTCTTATTAGCTGGTGACGGGACGCTGTATGCCTTTACCTCTTGCTCCTCCCACTCGAAGGCAAACCGACGCCAGACTGTTGATGTGCTTGGCTCTGAAATGCATGAATACCTTGCTGCTATGATGGAGAGTGTCTCTTTTATGTCTCAAGAGCTTCGGGACTGGCAGGCGAGGAAAGAAAAATGAGGAATATGGCGAACAGTTCCATCCCCAAGACTTACTCAAGCCCCCCGCCTTGTACCATGGCAATCTTATTCTCATAAAGAACTTTGTGGGCCATTGGCATAAACCCCAATTTGAAGGACCTTCTCTTGTCGAGGAGGTCTGGCCCACTGCAGCACGGGTGCAGAGAAGGAGAGCCTGGATCCACCTCAGTGACATCAAACCATACAAAGGAGAGAACCCCTGTCGCAACTTCCTGAATCTTAAGGTGAAGAAGATGTGACATGGATGCAGACACAATAAGCCACCAGAAGCAGACAACAATCTGCAGACTGAGAGAGAAATTATGAACTGATTATCTCCAGCCAACGAAAGAGAAGAAGTACATAAATAAGAAGATTTTACCTGCACAAATAAAGAAATTGCACTTGTTGAAACAGACATTCAATATTGCCCCTACACACACACTGCTATTCGCAATTTTCTCTTAAATAGTAAATTCCTATTCTGTTGTACGATCCCAAAACGTTTTACTTGTAGAAGCCAACAAGTGTGGAAGCATCTTGGAACAGTTGTTTCTGTTGTGCAAGGTATTGACATTTTGGAAACAGCAAGAGACTCATTGAAAAGAAGAAAATTGTCCTTTTTAATTTTGTAAAATATACGCTTCTTGCACATCGACCACCTAATGCTTGTGGCTCCTTCCAACACGTGGACACATTAGCAGTAAGGATGTAGCTACTTTTTTTACATTCTGTTGTCTCTATTTCTTTATTCTTGTGGCTTTGCAAGAATTGGTTCTCTATAATGTGCCCAAACCTATGTACAGCAATATAACCCCTATCACTACAGCAGGTAAATTAACAATTGATTAATTTTCTATTGTCACTTAACAGATGAAAAGGCTGAAAAGAAATATTTGAGATATCCAAAGTGCCATCCAAAGTGGCTGTTGGGCTGCGTGTGTTGCTGGTTTTCACCTTTGCTGCTCTGCCTGAGTCAACTCGCCGTCTGCGAGAGGAAGCGACCATCCAGTGTCTTTGCCTCAACACAGACAAGGATTTCGTGCAGCCTACATGTTCCTGGATACAACTATTCCCGCGACTCTGCCCACCAGCCCGCCCGTCTACTATCTCACTTCCTATATTAAGTAAGGTGCGCACGCATTCGAAGTGCCATCCAAAGTGGCTGTGGGGCTGTGTGTGTTGCCGGTTTTTGCCTTTGCTGCTCTGCCTGAGTCAACTCGCCGTCTGCAAGAGGAAGCAACCTTCCAGTGTTTTTGCTGCAACACAGACAAGGATTTTGTGCGGCCTCCATGTTCCAGGATAAAAGTAATTGAACTTTTGCTGGATTTCTACTTCCTCTGTGTGACTTTGTGAAATCTTTGTGACCTGCGGTGCTCCCGCGGCTCACTGTGCTACCACAACCTCTTTTCTGCCCCTTACCTGAGTTTTCTTCTTCTTGCAGCTCTTCCTGCGACTCCGTCCACCAGCCTGTCCTTCTACTATCTCACTTCCTATATTAAGGTGCGCGCGCATCACGTGCATGCATCCAAAGTGCCATCCAGAGTGGCTGTTAGGCTGCTGGAGTACAGGTGAGCAGAGATTATTTCCATTTAAAATTGTCACCTAGATATTGGTAAACCCCTAGCAACCCTTTTACACCTTTGTGGCTGGAGCAATAGAGCTACTCACTTAGCAGTTCAATTTCAATTTCTAATTTACCAACACAGCAACTCCTCACTTGCTGTGTCTAATTCAGTCACTAGATTAGTGCTTTTACTACCTGGGACTGTGATTCCTAGCTGTGTGCTTAACATTAAATTACTCCCCAACAATGGTGAATGGTTTGCGAAGTGGGAGAAAACTAAACATGGGTAAACTGAAGAGTTCCGAAATTGAGTGCTCTGCCCTTTCTCCTACAGCTGATATAGTGTATAACTCCCTTACTTCTGAAGAGGGAAATGGAGTGAACGAAGCAAATGAATCAGTCCCCACCATATTGATAGATGGAGGGGCACCTAGCAGGTGAGAAGACTCTGCGATTTTGAAAACTGCCATATGTGAGAAGGTGGAAGTTGACCCTGTTACTACCAACTCAGAGGTGGTGAATAATTCCCTATTCCCTGACACAACGAAAGAATCCCCTGCTCCACTCTCTTTAGATAGGGCTTACAATAATTGTGGAGTGCAGTCTACAGCTCCACAACAAGGGGAAATTACATACATTGAAGTCAAGACAAAACCACTGAATCATTTGAAAGTTATGGGGTCTCTATCCATAAAAGAGGCGAACAAAATCTCCCCAAGTGGATGGACAAATGATTGTGTGAAATTGGATGTAAGTCTTGATAGAGATGAAATTAGAAAAAAAATGGGAGTGGAATGCTTTGACAATCATCTTGCTGATTTTTCAATGTTAGATCCAGCAATCAAATCTGAATTAAGGACGCGAATTAGACTCTCACATGAGCCATCCACCCCAGTAACCCAAAGGAAATATGGGGTGGAAAATGTTTTACTCTTTAATAACCTTCCTAACTACTCATATACTGTGCCCTGTCACTATACTGCACACAAAGAAGTTTGGGAAATTGATAGCATCTTTTCCCCAAGAATCTCATCAGTGGCTGCCATAAATATGCAGAATAAAGGTTCCCCCATTTCTGAAAAATCACTTGGACAGCACTCCCAGGTTTTTAATAACCCTGAATGCTCCATAGACTCACAATTCCAAAACGAGCCAAAGAATGATGACCCTGGTCCAAGGTCGACCCCTAGTCCTTATGAGAAGCAATATAGTCCAGAAATCTTTCCAGTAATTACTCTGATTTTTTATTTGCTAGATAAGGGCCATGAACAAACTCATGGGGAAGTCAGACTGTTACAACTACAAATGACAGAACTGATCGATCGACAAATTAAGTAGAATTGAGGGATTGCTTTTTACTTGCAATACGATTTCTGCGGTGACGCAGAAGCGAGACGAGAGGGCAGTAACTAATACCATTGCCACTCAGACCAAATCCTTTGCTGAAGCAGCGGCTGCAAGTCCAAAGCTGAAGCCTCGTGCAGAGCAAGGTCTAGATCCGTCTCTCCCCCAAATAGGCTTTGAATGCCACATAAATTGCGGATTGACATCATTAGTCAAAGAGATGGTTTGAATTCATGAGATCCGACCAGGTTTAAATAAAATGTAAGCCTCCGTCCTCCACGATACCCATGAGAAGGTGCCCTTGATAGCCCTTCTGCTCTCACCAACCTTATTGATTTAACTGGGGAGTCTATTGAACTTAAGGGGACTCAAGAAATGCCTGTCTTAGATAGTCACTCAGAAGAGGCTCCTATGATTCCCCTAATGAGAAAACAAAAAAGAGCTATAGCAAGAGCAGAAAAGCGTAAAGTATTTGACAAGAGAATGAAGGGAAAATCAAAAAAAAATAAAAAAATCAAGCACTAGACAAAACAGAAAAACATAATACACATGAAAGATATATGTAATATGTCTGGGTGAGATACAATTATTGACTTGAATCAACTGAACGAAGAATCAAAAGCATTGCTCAACCTTTCTGAGCCAAATCAACCGGCTCAACCAATGAAAAAGGCTTAATTTGATCTAAAAGATCCACATGATATTAGGGGTACAACAGGACTAAACCCACTGAATACGGGTAAGGGGGGAAAAAAAACGAATACCAAACTTAATAAAGGGGATGCTTCATTAACTAAGGGAAAAGAAATTGAGACTCTAACATCTCCTCCGGTGATAGCAATCTCTACCCAAAAACAATCTGTATTATCGAACCTTTACCCCATGTTGGGTATTAAGAAAGCAGAGAAAGTAATCATTGATACAATCAATGACCAATGTGTGAAAGCCAAAAGCAAACCCACAAAAACCAAAAAAAATGGGCAACAAATCCCTCCTGCTGTTCGAACGCCCAACACTGATGTTGAAAACGATAAAACTAGCGAGGAGGGGACCGGAGGCTTGCCCTCTTATGGTACATAGGATGGACAGGTGTTTACGACCCCTCCAGTTGTGAGTGGCGGCACCCTGGCGTTTACACCACCATGCTCTGCCTCTCCTCATAATTCAAACAAGCTAAAATCTGCTATCGTGATGGGATGGGAAAGTGATCTTACTCGACATGGAAAGGCTCGGCTGAACCGTGCCTTTCTGCTTACTATGCTACTGGAGATTCCAGCCCTACGTATCATAAGATCTAATGATATTGATTGGATAAAATTGGCATCTGTAAACAGCAATAGAATGATTTGTAAATTTATCTCACCCTTTATAATGAAACTTACATGGGAACAAAGGGATGATCTCAAATCAATTGGTTTACTGCCTAATCTTTTTTCCTCACTTGAAGATGCTACAAGTTTTGTGGAGACTCTCCCTCCTCCTGTTGAGGACACCTCTAACAAGACTGCTCAAGGTGATTCCTCTAATATAGACGTAAATACAATGAAACCATTTATGGCCTTTGTGTCGGCTCTCAAAGGGATGGCATGGATGGATCCTCATACAGAGCAAACAGGTACCCAGTCTGATTCGATAAAAGATTCATAGCTCTGCTAATTGGCACATCATTTCCTGGAATTCTTCTGGACTAAACAACTTTAAGACGTGGTTCAGGACTAACATTCACCCAAAGCCCGATGTTATCTTTCTGTAAGAAACTATGTACCAAACATACTTCACAGTCAAGGGCTATTTTGCCTTTATTCAGGTGGCTAATCAGGTTTTTTTAGGAAGACCATCGGGCGGCCTAGCCTTCCTGATTAATACTGCCTGTAAATGCTCCTCCAAAATGGTTAGCAATTCTGACACCTTACTGGCCATCCAATTAATTGCTGACAAGGATCCGTCCATAACTCTCTTACTGATTTACATCTATTGGAACAAATATACCACTGGATTACCCGTCATCCTTGATGAATTGAATCTTTTATTAGAGGCAGCACTGATAGCAAATCCATCTGTGAGAATAATTGTTGGTGGTGATCTGAATTCCTTTGGTTGTGACGTGACACTCCACTCAGAAGCTTTGGCGAAAAAACACAAAAAATTGTCGAAGAAAAACAGGCAAAAATTGATAGATTTTTTTCTAGATTGGGACATGCAATCCACAGATATTACTCTAGAGCCTTATAATTATACTTGGACAAGGGGAGATTGTAGCTCACTGATCGAGAGATCATATGATCATTAAATTGGTACTACATATTCCACTTGCCCGTTGCTCTGAAGCAATAGCTTTAACATTGATTGAACCTGATCGCCAGTCTCTGTCTGTAAGATGGAACACCACAGTCTGCAATAAGTTCTTAAAATACATTGAATTGGACAGTGAAATTATAACCAGGATAGGTGCAGGGGGAACTAGTCTGATGGACATAGAAACTAGGAATGCCTCCCGAAATCAAATTCACCTAAAAAGACTAGCAAATGAGGGTATTATGTAAGACCAATCATATGTTAACCATGCCCATTCCTTTAATATGTGTTTAGCCGTCCTCAAAACGGAAGAAAACTCACTTATCAGTCATATATTAAGAACTAATCTCCATTCGGAAGAACTGATGTAACAAATAAGAAAGATCAAACAGACCTATAAAAACTAAATTATATGGATGAGAAGAGAACTGTATTATGAGAACAATCAAAAAAATTATATACCATTTCCTAAAACATGATACCAGGCAAGTGTGGTCAATTTTGCGTTCCTTGACTTCTGGTACTGCCACTGTGATTGAATCTGTAATCACTGCGGAGATATGGCCATCACATATAAAGGTTAAATATCAGCTACTAGATCGTTTTGCTTCGCTCAAAGGTGGTGAACCTAAGCTCCAACCAGGCATGCAATCTATGTAGTCGATATTGATATTGTCGAAGCTATAGGGAAATTAAAGAACTCAAAGGCCCCAGGGCATGATGGCCTGCCAGCGTGTGTATATAAATCTGATCCCTAATTTTGGGCTAAAATTCTTAAAATTCACTTGGATATGATCATCTACACTGGTATAGTTCCACATTCCTGGCATTCAGCTCACATCATTCCCATTTACAAAAAGGGTCCCCCAGATTCTCCTACTAATTATTGTCCAATTGCACTTACAGATGCCTCTTCGGAAATATTTTCTTTACTACTACTTCATCAATTGCAAATACATATTGACAAACAGGCACTACTGTCACCTTGCCAGGTGGGTTTCCAGAAACAAATTGGCTGTCCTTTGAATGCCACCATTCTATCTTACCTCCAGGCTCAAACCTCCATATCAAAAATTGGGCCTGTTTATATGGTCAGTTTAGATCTAACTGCGGCGTTCGACAGCGTGATTAGAGAGATTCTCTGGGCAAAAATGGTAAAAATTAGCATCCCTGTCTATTTGGTAGCCCTTATTGCGCAACTCCATCATAATATCAACTACCGCATTTGCCTGAATCGAGAAGGGGCACTTACTAACCCCATTCGTACTGAAATGGGGGTACAACAGGGGTGTAATATGGCAGCAGTACTATTTAATTTATACCTCCTGGGTTTAGATGATTTTTAGCAAAATGCAGGGGCTTTCCCAGCCAAACTACTCTCCATCAAATTAGATTGAATGGGATTCGCAGATGATCTTCTGTTTTTTGACAGAACCCCTTTGGCGTGCAAAAAAAATTAGATCTATTTACATAATTTGCACATGAACATAATCTATTACCCAATCTGACCAAATCTTATATCTTAATTTTTGTCGACGGCAAACTGAAACCCACTCATTTTGCTTGGTCACTTCACGGGATCAAGATTGTGTATGCCCCTTTGATTCGCTATTGAGGTTATCCACTTACAGATACTTATTCATTGAATATGTGAAAGAACTTCTTAAATCAAAAAGTTAAAATCCTGTCTTCACAGATGAAAATCATACTCCAACAACATTGCATGTTTTCCCTGTTACCTCTTATCCAATTCTACCTACTGAAAGTAGAACCCATCTTATTATATACATTGAATATTTGTACTTTTGAGATCGATGACTTTATTGATGTCCTACAGGGGAATTTATGGAAAATGTTTCTAGGTCTAGCACTATCCATTCCCAATGCATTGATATGCCATGAGCTTAACTTGTTACCCCTTTCAGTCAAGCACAACTTGAGAAGCATACATAATTACATAAAATAATTGATCCGCCAAAAAATACATTATATGTGGAGCTTAATAAAATTCTTGGCGACCCCAGCATTCGATCTTTGAATAAACTCACCTTAAAACTTCAGTTAATTCTTAACGCAATTAATGAAACCCCAGAATCCATGAGCATGTGTCTACCTAGTCAAAAGAAAAAATATCAGAGATAGTATTGGTGCATCATGCTAGATCTGATGGCAACCTACTCCTCCTTCTAGGAATACAATCTTTTTCGGAGGAAATGGGGTGATAGACACAACTATCTAATTCAATTCCCCTCAGTAACTTCAAGAAAAACGTACCTCCAATTTAGATTAAATACATTTTCTACTTATTCGAGAACTAAGTATTGGTATAGATTACAGGGAACTATGGGTTCAGGTATATGCCGCTTCTTTGTGTCGGATGATGAGAGCGAAACCCTGAAACATCTGGTGGTTTATTGTAATTTCTTTGAGGAACCTCATACTCGAATTTTTGATTGCTGTTCATTGAACAAATCTCCTTCCGCCAGGGAATCTTTATGGAAACGATGCATGGAAGGATATAGTTAACGACTTACCTTGAAATTGATTGACTTACTTGGAATTATTGAGGTTAAATTGTGTGAGGCATTACTAGCTGAATAATTAGGCATATCATGATTAACAACTTGGACTAAGTAAAATGTCTATGTACAACTTGTACTGAGTAAAAAAGGCTAAACAGTTAATTGAATTAACTACTTGCACGAAGTAATAGATCACTTTGCTTTTTTTCCTTTTTGGAGCTCAAACTGACAGGCCACATAGGTTACCAAATTCAAAACAACAAAGTGAACATTATAATGCTCTAACACTGTTTGTTGACTTCAGTCCCGCTTCAAACTATGTCTTTTTACACGCTCGTTATGAAATAATGTTTTTAATATTTGTAATGATTTTGTTGAATGATTCAATGAATGTGCTATCAGTACGCTATATTTTCTTTTATTGGACATATGTATTGTATGAAAAATGAAAAATTGATTTTGTAAAGGTTTGTACTTGAATAAACCAAAAACAATTAAAAAAATAAATAATATTTGTGATTACTTCCAGCATATTTATGCTTATATAACTGATTCCGCCCATGTGACTAATAATATGTGTACTAGCACATGAACCGGGTAGGATAGGGACATCTGATGAGAGATGGTATGTCTACTCCCTCATTCCCTACGCCATGTGCGCTGCCAGGACATTCATAGCCACACAGATGAAGCACATTGTTTAACGCACTTAGCACTCTACATGACCAGAGGACAATTCAAAGGAAAATGGGTCACTTTACGATGGATGTCAAAAACTACATTTCCCTATAAGGAAGCTATATAAAAACACAGGTTATGAGAGACGACAAGAAAATGTAACAAAATTATACAATATACATTACAAGGCCCAGAAAAAGGAGGCGCTACAACAGTAGGTGAACAATTTTTAGAATGCCCGAATGTTGTAAGGAAATAGACACCTGGGGTGCCAGGCTGCTGGGAGAGACCCCAGTTATTAATGTACAGAGAGTTATTTACTTCAGCAGAATGTGTTGAAGGAATGATGGCGTGTAAGCAAAAGTACTCCTGTCGGTACCAGTAGAGGTGGTACAGAATGCAAATGATGTATGTCTGAAGGAATGGACTTAATATTCCAAATGGCTCACATGGGTAGAGGAAGAAGCAGGCTCCCTACCCATAATACCTCTGAAGAATGCCACGTAATGTTTCAGGAATACTGGGCCAGTGAATGTAGGGGAAAACAAATAGTGCAAACGTGTTTATGATTTGCCTGCAATGAAACTATGCATTGCCGTATTGATGGACCACTATTGGGCTTATGATATGATATGATATGATAGGTTATTTATAACGCACTTAATACCCAGAGGTTTCTAAGCGCAGACCCGGGTATCGAACCTGTGTTGCTCTGTGTCGTCTTGCTTCCAAGGCGAGCATGTTGCCCCCGAGCTATCTTCCCAAGACATATATCCAAAGCATATATGAAGCTATCCCCAAATGGAGAGGGTTATGTTCGATCGTGCTGACAAGCATACCCACTTTAAAAAAAAAAAATGTATGTTTATAATTGTTACTTTGACAATTTTTACAAATGGGGCAGCAAAGTTTGTGGTAGATACTGTGGAGAAGATTCCCTGTGACCAGTCTTGCATCGTCATCTGTTGTTCTGGAGGACTCCTTATATCTATGACTGGTTTTCTTTAGTTAGTTCCATAGATTTTTCTGCTTAAGGAATCGTGGTTTGTGCTTTTTCCTCTAAGTTCAGGCTCTGTGGAAACATTGCTCCACTCATTATCCAATTCTACCAGGATTCTTCATCGAGTGTAAGCTGTTTGTGCCTGTGGCGTTGCAGGTATGCGAGCCTCAGATTTTCAGTCTCTGGACATAGTAGAAGGAGATGTCGCACCGACTTGACTTGATTTGTGTCCTTACAGTAGCAACATCTGCTGCTTGAAGATTGTTTTCTGAATGCTAATACCTCGTTTGTTTTCAGGACATTCAATCGCGTCCTTAGATATATTGTGCGCAGAGCCTTTTTAGGGAACTTTTTTAGGTAGTTTCGGACCTCATCCACCTTTTGCGTGTTCATTGACAAGTGAGCTGTTGATTTGAACGCCTTTGATTTGTCCAGTGTCTCAATACAGTCTCAGATTTTACATTTTTCTTTAACTTTGTCTGGTCTACGTTCAAGATCTCATTGCGAGCTTCCAATTTTTTCGACCAGGTCTACCTTGTTTTTTGCCCAATCTGCCAGCATCCGGCTTTTCCCGTTCGTCATTTCTTTATATATGATTCCAAGGATTTTCGTCCTGGGTTTTCTTAAGATTTTTCCGAAAAACAACAAGCTGTTCCTGTCTGCCACAGATTTCATCGATGACAAACTGAGTTCCCTTCTAATTACAGCCACAGGGGTCGAGAGTGGCAATTTCAGGACCTTCCGCCAGAATAAACCTTACAGTTTGGTCCAGAGAATGGTCGGAAGTTGTGGCATTGCCTCTGCGCCGTAAGTGATTGCAGGTATAACTTTCACTTTGTAAAAGTTTATCACTGGTAATAGTGAGAACTTGACAAACTTTCTTTCCAGGATTGATGCTTGAGCTGCAAATGTAGTTGTTTTGGCGTAGAGGAATTCTTGCAGAAGTCGTTTCTATTCGACTTCACGTTATTTTAACTCCCAAGTAGGTAAGGTTGGTCACGATTTCCAGCTTCTCTAAATCCATAAATCAGTGTAGTTTCGTTATTTTCTCGATAATCAAGACCTTGGTTTTATTTGTGTTAATTTCCAGGTCATTCTTTTTTAAATATGCTGAGAGGATGTTTAACTGGCGTTGTAATCCGATAGTTTTCCGGTCCAGGAGTATTATGTGGTCCGCGTAAAGGAGCCTTGTGATCTTTGACTCTCCAATTGTAGGAGGTAAGGAACGAGTGTCTTTTTCGATGTCTATGATGACAGGCATGAAAGCATAATAATGCTGGTGCCAAGTGGCATCCCTGTTTAACCACTCTGTTGGTTTTTATGGGGTCTGATAGTTGGCCCGCTGCATTAAGCCACACTCTCATCGAAGTATCTGAGAAGAGTGCCCTGATTGGTTCTAAGTAGAGTGCCCTGATTGGTTCTAGAATGGCAGTTGGGCACCTGGCTTTCTTTAGTTTTAACCACAGCTTTTCTCTATTTACTCGGTCGAATGTTTGGACTAGATCTATGGAGGTGAGTAATATTTTAGGGCGCCCCTCCATCACACCGGCCTTAAGGATGCTGATTGGCATGATGTTTGTAGTTGTATCGAGCTTTTTTTACAGAACCTGATTGGTAAGGGTCCACAGTGTTTATCTCATTCTGCCAATCGTTGAATTCATCCAAGACTAAGGACCCAAAATAGCTTGCCCATCACGTCAAGCAAAGCTATTGATCGATAATTTTTGGGTTCATTTTTCAGTCCTTTCTTGTAAATTGGCACTACGTTAGCAGTTTTCCATGATTGAGGTATGTTTCTTGTGGCCCGACATCTGTTTATGATCTCTGAAATTAAAATTGCCCATTCTTCCATGTCTTCTTTTAGTTGGAAATTGGAAATGCCGTCTGGGCCTGGGGGTCTTGAGTTTTTCAAGGTTTTTTTCTTTTGCAATATTGTAGTTTTGTCGTGAGCAATGGCCCATTCACAAAAAGCAGTTATTTCAGTGTCGAGTACTCAGGTTGCGGGCTGTTGAAACAGGTTGGAGAAGTGTGATGACCATGCTTCTTCGCTAACACAGTTTAGTATCAGTGTTTCTGTCATTGATGTAGTGTCTTTGACTATGGACCAGAAGTCTCTAGAGTGTCTACTACAGATAGCACGTAGCATTTTTCTCTGAGTCATGTTGGTATAATCTTCTATGAAATGTTTGTAGACAGGTTTTATAACTATTTCTTGCTTTTGCCGCAAGAGCTGTGTTCTGTTCTGATCGATAAATTTGAGCACGTCTTGTAGCTTATCTCATGCTCAATCTCCCTTCCCTTAGATCTTCGTTATATCTATGTAGGTGTTGATTTCCTGGACCCCTTTTTGTCCTTTGAAATAGATAAGGAGCGAGCAATAGTCCAGTTTTGATGTTGTCGGGACTTCAGACCTTGAGAGGTGGTCTCCTTTATAGCTCCTCGTGATCCTGCTAATTTCTTCTTTTGTTAACTTTAGTCGGGTCCCATGAAAGTCGGCTTCAACCTGGGCTGTCATTATTTGGTGTGTTCCTTTAAATGCTGATCATGATGCTTTTAGAAGGTTATGATCACTGCAATTAGTTTTGATCACTTTAAATGAATCAATGATCGCGTACAGTTCTTTGGAAGCATAGATATGGTCGATGGTACTCTTTTGACCTTCTCTCTCCCAGGTCGGCTCTGGCGGTGTACATTTGTTGAGTTGATTTAAATTGTACAGGTCTCGAGAATCCATAAGGTCAGCCCATGCAGAGCCTCTTTTGGTTGAGTGTTCTCTATAGTGATTGCAAATCAGTGGTTCAGCATTTTCTCTACTCGTCACTGGGCAAGTGGCATTTAAATCTCCACATATCAGAGTGTGGGTTACGTAAGTGTAAGCGATGTGCACATTATAGATTTTCCTAAAATGTATACACATTTGAGAAGCAAAAGGTCCCTCAGCCGAACAAAAAGGAGTAACTTCATCTTAGACCAATTGGAAAAGGCATATGAAGACATACCACATGAGCATATAATCTTTGGTAGACCAGAAATGTTTTATGCTTTGCTTTTTACTGCCAATACAAATACCAAGTGGCTGCAAATAACCTGCTGGGAGCTGTTACAAACAATTACTACAACAGTAAAAGACTTTAACGCCATAATGGAAGAGCTTAGAGCAATGAGGCTCATGACTCTTCAAAATAAGTACATCCTCGACCTAACAACATTCATGGAGGGTAGGCATATGCACAAAAATAGGACCATCTTGCGGTATATACTCAATTGTCCACAGTGAGGGAAATGGGACCCTCACAGATGCCATAACATCGCTGACGGAAACTCCATACTAAAATGGTAGATGAGATGGAAGAAGTAGAGTATGATGAATGGCTCTCTTTACTATTCTCCTGGATCGCCTCCTGGCTGGCCAATGCATTCAACATATTAATAGCTATATGTTAGGTAAGATTTCCACCGAGCTGGTAAATCTTCCTTTCCTGGTTCAACCCCAGAACTTTTTGCTTTTCTAGTGGGATATTTTTCATTAATACCTCAGTGAGTGGGAACCTTTTTCCACACTCACCTAATATTTAACTCTTTTTATGGGTGTCATTTTTAAGACTCTCCATAGTGTATATATACTACCAGGAACGAGTATGATCGACAAGCGGAAAGACTTACAAAGAACCTGAAGGACAGAAACTATCCACAGAAGAAAATCCACTACCGACACCTCGATTCGCAATTAGGAGGATAAAAAACCTTACGGACTCCTTGGTGCACAGCTACAAAGAAAGCAGACCGGTACTTGTCACGACTACTCTCTGGAACACACCAAGACCATTGGGCTATACACCGTGTGGAAACTGTTCAGTCTTTAAATTTACTAAACGCACTACATCCATCGATATTGGGTGGAAGTACCCATGGGAACAGAGGAACTTCACAAATTGCAACACCACAAATGTGGTATATTTGATTCAATGCCCATGCAACAAAAAATATATTGGAATGACGACAAGAGCCATAAAAATCCGCATTGGAGAACATAGGTTCAACTTTAGGACCAAAAAAAGAACAGCTCCATTGGTCGGACACTACCTGGAAATAAAACACACAGAAAATGACCTCGTATGGACCATACTGGAAAAAGTTAAAATACCAAAACGGGGGGGTTGGAGGGGCAATATAGCAGCCCTCTTATTGAGAAGAGAACAGCAATGGATTTTCAGGCTACGGAGTCTTCAACTCGGCCTTAACAGAGAAATCTGTTGGCAAGCTCTGGCTGTCATATAAGAGGTACCCAATAGCAGATTAAGAACACAGAGATGGTTCTTGGCACCAGCAGAACACTTTGATGACATATATTCTGCAATTTGTAGACACAACGCAGAACGATACATCTAACTAGGTCCCCCTGTACCATTCTGGACTGAACAGCAAATGGCATGGAATCCTGATCCTACTACTTCTAACACTGTCAGTTGGGCTGGAGTTAGGATTATGGGGAAGTACATGACTGCTACCTCTAAATATGCCCCAAGGGGGCTCTTGCGCCATCAGTACAACTATTAGGGTGCAAAATTGAAATGTGCGTGGATACTACATTTCCCAACATCCTTGGGGATAAACTGGTAGTAGGAGCTGATCGCAAAGAACCGACACAAGTTAATAACACAGAATTGCTGTAATAGAAAATTGTTAAAACACTGAGATCACTACCAAGATCCAGCAGTAACACAGCCACTAACTGGAGCCGCCAAACCCACTGTACAAGATAGAAATGGGAGGATAGACTACACCTCCCAGCATCCTTGGGCGAAATTGGTAGTCAGTACGTGTCGCACAGAAAATTAGATATACGAGAATAATTTTCAACAACGCGGCGACGCGGTAACACAATAGAGATGAACATCCCACTGGTGATCCAGCTCGAACCGTCAAGCTGTGACCTAGAAAGAATACTCGTGTTTGGATAACACGGAGGCATTTGATCGCGTGAGCGGGACGCCGGCATATAAACAAAGAGTAATCCAAGATGGCGCCTGACACGAACCGGTATACGAGACACGGCTTACAAAAGGAATCAAGGTGAGCAATGTAGGAGATTTTGCGAGTGGACCCAACTGAGATAGAGCCTAGTTAACTGCTTAAGAACCACGAGTCACATCTATATAGTGACTCAGGAGTAGAATGGAAATAGAAACAATGGCGGTCCACTAGCCCGGCACGTATGTACCGGAGGAGACGCATAAGAGCACATGCACAGATACATACAGCTCCGTATGCGGGAGCCTTTGAATAGAGATAAACACATAGGTGCATACAGCCCAACATACTGGCACTGGAAATACACTAGAGAAGAGCGGGCACCTGAGTGAGATAGGCTACTGTAAGAGATGCTCACATATGCTAGAACACAAGGGCTACACTATTAAAAGTGGGCCAGAGTTGCACATGGGCTATTGAGATACATGTCCTTGAGGCAATGACCTAAGGGAGCCTGTGTTTTTTTGTCCATAGGAGCACGGTTTCAAGGACAGAAGAACCGATCCTATACCTTCTACTGCGCAAAGATCCACCAGTGAAGACAGGTGAATAAGTTGTGCTGCTGTGTCGTGTTTGAGTACACTTCCCCCATAGGGGCAGAAGTCTAGAGTATGAGATAACGAGATACCAGCATTGATTGTTAATGTATCCACAGATTCCAATATGGAACGTACAGAGCTGAGCACATGACCTGCTCACCATAGAACAGGCAGCAACATTACAAGACTGCCCAACACAGGTAAGAAAACACTTGCCCTCAGAATGTGTGGACAGACAAAC
The DNA here is from genome assembly GCF_040938575.1 of Ambystoma mexicanum. Classification (NCBI taxonomy): domain Eukaryota; kingdom Metazoa; phylum Chordata; class Amphibia; order Caudata; family Ambystomatidae; genus Ambystoma; species Ambystoma mexicanum. The sequence goes on from NC_090934.1 coordinate 77,898,883, forward strand.
CCACACACTTTAGAGCAGTAACCCGTTTAGAAACACCCGTAGAGTCATGATAGTTCCACTTGTCTTTCTTGTCGTTTTATCCTATAGGATTCAGGGATCCATATATTAAGCCCATTGGACAACCAAAGACATCCTCATAACCTTCAGAAAATTGAAGCTTACATAGAGAATACCACAATCAGAAGTATTCGTCCTGAAGAAAGCGGCCAATAACTAAACCCCGCTGAAACCGGTTGACCTACTCCTAAGTAGTGCTGGACTGATTATCCAGACTCCAATACCCCATATACATAGACATAGGGGGCGTATTTGAAGTAATTACAATCACTAGCTCTATCTAACCTTGTGTTAGGCGAACAGAAAAACATGATTTTAAAACATCCCTTGACTACTGATCATAGGGAAAGCCTTTTCAAGGAGCACAGAGGACAGAAAATCGCTTGAATCGGTTCAATTCTCGTCATTTTAAAGATCCAGTACTCTTGTGAGAGGACTTTTTAGACTCGATTCGTGTCTCTGGAGTAGTCAAGGAGTATCCCTTGACTACTGATCATATGGAAAGTATTTTATGTTATAAGACATACCTGCTGGAGGCGGCAATATTAAAGACTGAGACCGAACCCACCACGTATGCACTTACTTTTAGAAAACAGGAACGTTGTGAGAGAGGATAGGGAGAGGACCTCTACACCCTATTTGTAGTCGGCACATCAGCACTCACTAGGGCTGGCGGGATGGGTCACAAGGTTACTCACCTACAAGGCTAACCAGTTATTGCTAGGGATTCAGCTTAAGGAATAACTTTTTAATAAATATCCTCCTGTTATTTTTGTGATACAATAATTAAGGTATAGACGGGAGGTGACCACCTTTCGACTCTCATTTGTTGTTACTGCTCCTTGAAAAGGTGCCAAATCCGCAGAACCGCATTCAGCCGCAAGAGAAATCTTGCCTAGAGCCTTCTTCATCGATCCCTGCTGCAAAGCCCCTTCTGAGGTCTTGTGTTCAGTCTCCAGGACAAGGAATCCACTGACCGGGTATTTGGCTGCAGTCCCTGAAGTTCTCCTGCTGTAATCGCTTCTTCATTGCTGAGGTACTGTGTTGGCTTGGGTATATACTTACCTTAAGCCTTTCTGGATTTTCTGCGTAGTCCTGGGGTGTTTTCTGTGATTGGGAGGTCCCTCGTCCAGTGCACCCAGTCCCACTGCTAGAATCCTGCTGGGGTGTCTATTCTAACACTGCCTGTTGGTCACTAATCCTAGTGACCCCCCTTCTGCAACTGAGAACACTCCTGCTCCAAGAATAAGAGAAAGACTTTGAAGGGATTGGGACTTCTGCCTAGAAAAGAAATCAAGTGTTTTACTTACTTGTAAAGAGTTGGTTGGTAACTGTAATTCTAAGAGTGAACAGTTACAAAAGTTCTTAATGATCTTGAATGTGTGATGCACTATTCTTAAAAGTATGGTTAACATATTTTCTTCCTTAGCCACTGTTTTGCCAGTCTAATGGAAAGTAGATGTGAAGGTATTTTACTCTCCTGTGATTAAGTTGTGCCTCTTTACAAAAGTAATGTGTTGGTTTCACCAGATTATTCCTGTAGGGTAATTGTGTGAGTGTCCTCCAACTGTTGGTATCACCAGGTTAGTCCTGTTAGGATAACTGTATGAGTGTCCTCCAACTGGGTCTTGCTTCCCCTGACTTGCTGCTAGCCTGTCCTTAAGAAGTCTACATTAGGTTGTTGCCTACCTAGAATAACTATTCAGTAAAGTGTGACATTGGGTTTGACTTTCCCCTTCATTGTGAAGTTAAAGTATGCAAGGTTTACTTACATTGTGTTAGCTGTGTGCCATCCAAAACAAGTTACCAGAGTTATTGCTTACCTCAATCTGGGGTTCCCTGATTTCAAAAGCATCTGTTTTACTCACCTGGTATAACTGTGTGTTATGACAAAAATAGTTATAGGTTTTTACTGCCCCTATGATAAGTGTTTCACTATTCAACAAAAGTATACTGTCCCGTTGACTGTTTACGTGATTTGTTACAAGAGTCACTGTACAACTGGAAGGGCCTACTGCCTTACTGAATGTAATCTAAAAGTAACCATTGGTATTTTTACTCCCAAAGAATAGGCTTGACCTATACTAAATGTGTATACAAGGTTTTGACTTCCCTAGAACTACTGTTAGGTGTTCCAAATAAGGTATATACTTGGGTCTGTGAATTTCAAGTATAGTGTTGTGTTTTTATACTGTGATTTCTTATAATGTTTTAGTATTTACCCCTAGATTTATCTGGGCCTACCTGTATTTAAATAAATCCTTTATTTTTACAATACATAGTGTTTCAGTGTTTCTTTGGATCATTTGTATTACAATTTCACTTGTACTGTGTCTATTGCCCTCTCTCCCTCCTAAGATAAGCCTGGCTGCTCTGTCTACGCTACCCTATACTCAGGTGGTACAGCCTTATACTAAGAGTGGAGTCTTGTACTGCCTCAGTTGAATGGTTTTACTAAGCCCTTGGACTTCAGAAAAACTGTCCTAACACTATACTAATGTTAGTGTTATTAGGATTCTGTATGCTGAGCATAGCCATAAGCCATTGCAAGAAGACAGCTAAAAAGGCATTAGGGATGAAAATAGTGATAAACCTGGACACTAAAATCCACCAATGCACACAAACCGATGATCTTCCTTATATGGTGTTATGAAGACGCTCGTGAAAACAGGTAAGTCTTCATAATACATATTTATTAAGGTATAAGGATGAAAAGACCCCCAGCAACAGCAGAGGCCCCTTACTAAATAGAGACAAACTTCAACTGACAACGTTAGAACACTGGAAGCAAGCAAGCAAACACAGGTTCTGTGACCTCATGTCATGATGCCTACCTTTCATAGGGCCAGACAGGGCCCGGCACCCTCAGAGGCAGGCAACATGTATACTAGGGAAGTCCCAGCCACCCCAGATAGGGGCTCTTTGGTCTCAGTCCTGGCGCCGTTGGCGTCAGGCTCATAAGGGATAACAGTCCTGGCACCATCGGCGCCAGGCTCATACAAGATATGGAAGGAATAGTGTTTGGTGCAAACTTACCTGGCATTCCATGCTGCAATTTCCTTACCTGGCAGATCATTCTACAACTTCCAGATGAAAAAGGAACTACTTAACCACACGGGAGTGGCTGGTGGCAGGATACATACCTTCAGTGGAAGGATACATACCTGGGACTACTTGAAAGGCTATTTAAGCCACGCCCAGACAGCAAACCACGCTTCGCGTTGTTCTGCTCATAACAGCTGGACGCTCACCGTGCCTGCTCCTGCTCCAGCCCTCGACCACGCCTGCCAGCATCCTGGAAACACCTAAGGATAGAAAAGGGAAGAAGAAACAGGTGAAAACAAACCTTATCTGTTAAAGCTGCATTCCGGATTCAGCGCGCCAACATTCCTGCAAAAAGACATCATTTTAAATACTCACCGCGTCGCATACATCTCGGCGCACTTCTCTTACCTGCACGTGGCGCCTTCGGCTCTGCGACGCCCATCCGGATTTCCTGCAGCATTCCAGCACCTACGGGGAGTCGAAGAGAAGAAAGTAAGGTGAGAAGGGGAAAATAACCAAGAAGCACTTACCCGCCAAGCTAATTCTTCTTACCTTTGGGTCGATGCCATTCCTTGGGCATTTCAGCACCCCGGCCCCTATGGGGAAAAAGCAAACATCACATTAGTGAATGCAAGAACCGTAGCAAACGAACTATTTTAAACTCACCAGCTTACAGGTCGGACTCAGCTTCTGCTTCGTACCGGCTCCATTTCTTCGGCATTCTCGAACTCCGGCCCCTAAGGAAAAAGAGACAGGAAAAGACAGTAGTGGGCCTACACCAAAACTCACCTGAAATCAGGTTTTCGACGGAAACCACCCTCAGCCCGGAGTCTTCCATTACCTGCAAAAGAGAAGAGGAACAGTTTAGACTCAAGCTTGCCATAAACATTTACGGTACTTACCGGAACAGACAAGCAAACTCGAATTTACTATCCAGTGACGTAACTGGATCCCAACGCGCCCCTGCATCAGAAGCAGGATGGAGAGCTCGCCTTTTCAATCCCTAAGGTGAGTCTCCACAGGGAATTACAGAAGGGTTGCAAGGAGGGTGAGAAGGGGAACGGGAGATCAACACAAAACCCGCAGAGTATTAACCCTTCCTTTTCGCTCACAGAAGGGTATTCATCCGAGCCAGACAAGCCGGATTTGGGAACCCAGCCCACTCCATCTTCAGGGTGCTGAACATCTCCTTCGAAGAGGCCACTGCCCAGACCACGCCCGCGCCTCCGTGGGAACCAGGTGAGCGTTACACCTCACTAGAACTTGAGGTAGTAAAGGTTCCACGCTAAAGATTTCATGCTATCTAGAACAACATCATAACATATGGACATAAGACAAAGGGCCTGATCACGAGTTTGGCGGTAATGCAGCGGTTTTCCTGTCGAGCGTTATTAGCGCTAACACCAAGCCCCCCGGCGGATAGTCCGTCAGATCACGAGTTTGCATGCACGCGCACAGGGACATGGAGGTAGCGCAAATAGCGCTCGACGGGAAAAAGGCCCAAGAACCCGTAAATCCAGTGCACCGTGCGCTACCGCCATACTGCGCTAATAGTGCGCGCCATAAGCGCGCGGGAATCACGTCACCGCCAGAACAGGAAATAAAGCGGTGGCCATCTTGGAAATCACAGTCCGTTGGATATCACAGCCCCTGCAAGCCATCCACCCCTGGGAAGAGTGAATTATGTCACAGGAGTGCACTAGGGGCAAGTCAGCCCTGGACAGGGTCAGGAAACCAACATTTTGTGACCAGGAGCTGGCCATACTAGTTGAGGAGGCAGAGATCCATCATGATGAACTGCAGCAGCGCAGACAAGTGGGCGGCGTCGTGAACAGATCTGGCGGAACATCAGCCAAAGGGTGTCTGCAGTGGGACGCGTGCCCCGGGATGGCGAGGACTGTCGCAAGCGCCTCAATGACTTGCGTGTCAGAGTCAGCGGCATACTCTCACAGCACAGGAGTGCAAGCAGGGGCACTGGAGGAGGGCCACCACCACCCGAACTCACATCCTGGGAGGAGAAGATGACTGCCCTAATCGACATCGGCACCATAGAGGGAATAGGTGGAGCGGAGGCAGGCACTGGTATCGAGCTGACTGCAGGTGAGTCGCACCCCAAATGCATGCATCTGAAAGGACCACACATGCAGACCCTGAGTGAATGAATGTGATGAAATGTGTGTGAGGCACTGCAGACACCCTTAACTCAGTCCTTGAACCCCTGAACTGTAGTGCCGCCTAGACCCCCTGCACGTGCAGTGCATCAATACAAGGGGCAGGGGACAGACATCCATAGCCATGGGACAGCTATGTAGAATGTGAGTGTGCATGAATACACCCCCAGGACCTTGAGCATGGTGCATCCCAATCCTGCATGTGATGATGGCACACAAACATTTCCATGCAGTGTTCCAGTGTTCCTCCACACCCACACATTCCACCAATCACTACATGGGGATTGAACAAAATGCAAGTGCCATGCATAATTGTTACTGCCTACAATCCCACTTGGTGGCATGAACTCCATGATACTTATGTAGGTTGCCCTGAACTCAATCCACACCCTATTTACCCCACAGGCACACAGCGATCTTCACGGGATGACGATGCCGGTGAGGAGGCCACTCCATCCCAGCGTCCGAGGCAGTGTACCTCGACCAGCACCACCACCCAGCAAAGAGGACGCGCGGAAGGGAACTGACGCCGGACCCATGCCACATCACCAAACCACAGCCTAACCAGACCGCTGCAGCACCCACATGGCCGCAGGGTGTCAGAGCCTAGCTCACCCCAAGCCACCATGCAGACTTCCGATGCAGAGGGAGTCACCTGTGGGTCAGAGCCCGATGTGGGACTGACATCTCCAGCTGCGCCTCAGGCAGGACATTTGCATTCCCCTGGAAGCAGCGATGCCGAAGGGATGGGCACACCACAAGGGACCCCAGGGCCAGTCACACAGGGAGCACAAACCTCATGTGTGCATGTGCGTCGTGTCCGCACGCCAGAGCCAGATGTAGACACACCATCACATGGCAGCCCTGAAGACCGGTACTCAGATCCCGGCAGCCCCATCCAAGCCGCCAACATGTCCCCATGCAGCCCCCCACCCCATCAGCGCACAACTGGCAGGCCGGTACCTGCCACACCAGGGGTACCTTTCATCACGGGAGCAGCTCTGAGGGGACGTCTGGACATAATTGAGGCCAAAAAGGCAAAAGTGGAAACCATGGCCAAAGTGCACAGCCGGCACATCAAGGCCATCAGCGCGTCCATACGGCATGGCTGCATGTACATTGCCCGAAACAACGCCCGCACACGGAGAGTGGTGGAGCAATGCACCTCAGCCCTGACAGGTTTTAGCCAAAGGGTACGGGAGTTGTGCGAGGCAGTAAGGGAATCGAACAACCTTCGCCGTCAGCATCTGCAGGCAACCGGGTCAGTCCCATCAACCTCCACTACACCCACAGAGGGATCCCTTGAGCCTTCACCTAGGCGCCATTAATTGCGCCACCTGAGATCCCGCACACCAGAGGGGCCAGGACATGGAAAGCGCCCACGACCATCATAGTTGGACATGGCATTGTTGTAGGTGCCCTGAGAACATGCACCTACCTGCACTGTTGTGGGGAGTTAACTGGGGGAGGGAGGATTGTGTGCTGGGTGTTCATTGGGGCGAGGGGGGATTGTGTGCTGGGTGTTCATTGGGGCAGGGGGGTTTGCCTGCTGGGTGTTCATTGGGTGAGGGGGGATTGTGTGCTGGGTGTTCATTGGGGGAGGGGGGATTGTGTGCTGGGTGTTCATTGGGGGAGGGGGGCTTGTGTGCTGGGTGTTCATTGGGGGGAGGGGGCATTGACAATCTTTAAATAAATCACATTTAAAATTCATACAATGCATGGACAGTTGTGATTGTGATTAAGTGCTCTTTAATGCCCAAGTGACATGTGCAAAATGTAGCCATCACCCCTATCAAAAATAATTCTCAATCAAGCCCTGTCTGGCCAACCTCCCCTCCCTCACCCCATTCCTGTGTGCACATGCAGCACCTTCTTGCACATCATCATCTTCACTCCCATCCTCAGGTGGCTGCACATGAGCATCGGGGGGCAGTGTCACATTCCTGCGACAGCAAATGTTGTGCAGCATGGCACATGTAAGTACAATTTTACCAACTTTTTCAGGTGCATACATCAATGCCCCTCCCGTACGGTCTAGGCACCGGAAGCATGCCTTCAGCAATCCAAATGCCCTCTCCACGCAGATGCGTGTACGTCCATGGGCAATGTTGTATGTCCACTCAGCTGCAGTGTGTGGATGGCGCACAGGGGATATCCAGAATCACCTGCAGGGTAGAGAATGCAGGTATGAGGACAAGGTAGGTTCAGTGGGTGCACACGGCTCAGTCATCAGTGACATTGTCAGCAGGATCAAGTTAGTGTTGAAGAGGTCATGCTATCTCATCACAATGTTGGCATACAGCCTTTGACTTCCAGGACATGCATGGTGTGAGGTTGCCTTACAGCTGTGTATCTATGTATATGTGAGTTGTTATGTGCGTCACACTCATGTATTTCATGTGGCCTACTTATCATTTGGTCACTTGCATTGTGGAGTGTGCTATGCTAGGGACGGCATTGAATCAATGGAGTACTTACAACTTGCGACGCCTCTGTTTCTAAATGTAACAGTGCTCTGTCCCTTGTCACTGGAGGAGGGGACCCTTCTATCTGCTTGTGCATGCGACATGTGGTTAGCCCATGTGTTATTGGCATTCCCCTTGGCTGCTGTTGCATTTGCTGGTTGGCACTGTTGTGTACAGTTATCCAGGAATGTGATTGGCCAATCAGGGGTCAGTTTTTCAGGGATGTACATTGTCGTTAATCAGACTAGTTTCGTGTAGTGCTTTTGTGGATGTGCCTATTTTCGTGTAACATTGGCATGGCTGTCGGGTGGCCAGGGTGGGATGTCTGTGCTGTGTCAGGGTTGGAAGCTATACTGCAACACACATAAGAGGCTTTGTGGTAGTAGAACTTCTCCAGCATTGGATCTTTCATGGATTCACATGCTTAGAATATTCCCCGTCGTCAGACTGGGACCCCTCGGTAAACATATATAGCCTTTTCCAAAGGAAAACTTTCGACACTTTTGTGTCCTATCTACGTCCTTTTAGGACCCGCCTACGCATGCTCCGTAGGCCGTGCCAGTATAAGAGGCCCGCCCCCGCGGCTCCCCTTCAGATTTCAACCGTCTCCAAAGTAGTGGGATCTCCTCGTGTTGTCTGCTATTTTGTACTAGGTTGCGTTCTTGGAGTTTTTTAGTACAGTAAAATGTCCTCTGTGTCTGGGAAAGTGCTGTTCTGTCCATGCGCGACGTGCGGCTTAAAAAAGGTTTACGAGGGGGACGGACATATGGACTGCATATATTGCCTCCACCCTCACCATTCGGCGGACAACTGCGACATATGCAAGGGGTTTTCTCAAAAAACCCTCAAAGACCGGAACCGACGATTGGTGACATGGCTGAATGATGGAGCGGGGGCATACCCCCCTTCGGAGGTGGGCTCCACACTGTCGGCGAAAACATCACGCCGAGAGGCCTCGTCGGAACCACCGGCGAAGAAATCTAGACCGTCGGAAAAAGAGTCTGGAAGTCATTCAACTAGAGACTCCTCGTCAAAGAAATCATCCTCGTCCAAAAAGCATGAGAAGGAAAGGAAATCCTCCTCTGGCGATCATCACAGATCGACCACGAGTCGAGAGTTGAGTAAGAGCAGACGAGGGGTGGAGAAGGCAGGACCGCCAAAACCACCTGCGAAGTCTTCGTCGTCGACGACGGTCCAGTCATCGACCGCGCCCTGCCACTCACACAGAGGGCATCCACCGTCCCGTCGACCATGGCCTCGACCATGGCCTCGTCGACAGGGGTCCTACAGGAGGCCTGAAGTCTTTGACCCAATCCTCCCGGATGCTTTGCTACAAGAACAAGCTACGCTGCTGTCCTCGGAGGACGAGAACGACAGAATAGCTAGCCCAACAGACCTAGGGCTACGAGCAGCTGACAAGGCGTCGACGAGGGCATCCGTTACACCGGTATCTGCCCCTCTCCTAAACCCTCAATCGGTTTTGTCGTTGGATATTCTGTCCACGCTTCAGTCCTTGTTAAGGTCGTTGGACCAGCGACTACCCCAGGCAAGCCTGCCACAGTCACCCGTCGACGAGCCGGGGCCTTCCCTTCAACCGACGCACCCACGCACGCCAATCTCAGCACTGGCACAGGAGGAAGGTGAGCTGCCAGAGGGAGCCATGTCGGATGTCTCTTTATCCCCCTCCAGGGATCCTACCTGGGAGTCAGAGGCGGAGTTGGAAAACCCCAGAAGCCCAGTTCACCCGTCTCCTCCGGACGACATTGCGTCATTCCATTCTATGATGGAGAAGGCATGCAAAGAATTTGGTCTGTCCCAGGAAGAACAGAAAAAGGACTGTTTTTTGTTCGACCACATGGGGAAGAGAAGGAGGTCGGTGTTCTCCATACCAATTTTAGACCACGTATGGAAAGAGGGGTTGCAAACAATGAGGCACCCATTCTCAGAACCAGCAGTGAAAGGGCGACTTGAAAAAAAGTTTAAGGCTGCAGAGTCTACCCCCAAGTGTTTATCATCTCAACCAACACCTGACTCCGTGGTGTCGGCGGCAGCGGCGAGGAAGGCAAAGGCACAGCACAAGTGCACGACTCCTCTGGAGAACGAAGCGAGACGCCAAGATGCCTTTGGCAAGAAAGTGCTCTCTGTAGGAGCGACCACAGTAAAGGCTGCAAACTCTCTGGCAATTGTGGCCAGATACGATAGGGAGATGTGGCACAGACTAGCTCCGTTGCTTGATCATCTTCCAGAAGAACAGAGGAAGGCGGCGATGCTACTTGTCCGAGAGGGGGAGGAAGCCTCAAACCACGCAATAAACATCGCAGTGGATCTCGCTGAGTCAGGCTTCAAGCAAGTCAACAATGGAGTTGTATTACGTCGGCAATCTTGGCTTAAATATTTTCTTCCTTAGCCACTGTTTTGCCAGTCTAATGGAAAGTAGATGTGAAGGTATTTTACTCTCCTGTGATTAAGTTGTGCCTCTTTACAAAAGTAATGTGTTGGTTTCACCAGATTATTCCTGTAGGGTAATTGTGTGAGTGTCCTCCAACTGTTGGTATCACCAGGTTAGTCCTGTTAGGATAACTGTATGAGTGTCCTCCAACTGGGTCTTGCTTCCCCTGACTTGCTGCTAGCCTGTCCTTAAGAAGTCTACATTAGGTTGTTGCCTACCTAGAATAACTATTCAGTAAAGTGTGACATTGGGTTTGACTTTCCCCTTCATTGTGAAGTTAAAGTATGCAAGGTTTACTTACATTGTGTTAGCTGTGTGCCATCCAAATCAAGTTACCAGAGTTATTGCTTACCTCAATCTGGGGTTCCCTGATTTCAAAAGCATCTGTTTTACTCACCTGGTATAACTGTGTGTTATGACAAAAATAGTTATAGGTTTTTACTGCCCCTATGATAAGTGTTTCACTATTCAACAAAAGTATACTGTCCCGTTGACTGTTTACGTGATTTGTTCCAAGAGTCACTGTACAACTGGAAGGGCCTACTGCCTTACTGAATGTAATCTAAAAGTAACCATTGGTATTTTTACTCCCAAAGAATAGGCTTGACCTATACTAAATGTGTATACAAGGTTTTGACTTCCCTAGAACTACTGTTAGGTGTTCCAAATAAGGTATATACTTGGGTCTGTGAATTTCAAGTATAGTGTTGTGTTTTTATACTGTGATTTCTTATAATGTTTTAGTATTTACCCCTAGATTTATCTGGGCCTACCTTTATTTAAATAAATCCTTTATTTTTACAATACATAGTGTTTCAGTGTTTCTTTGGATCATTTGTATTACAATTTCACTTGTACTGTGTCTATTGCCCTCTCTCCCTCCTAAGATAAGCCTGGCTGCTCTGTCTACGCTACCCTATACTCAGGTGGTACAGCCTTATACTAAGAGTGGAGTCTTGTACTGCCTCAGTTGAATGGTTTTACTAAGCCCTTGGGCTTCAGAAAAACTGTCCTAACACTATACTAATGTTAGTGTTATTAGGATTCTGTATGCTGAGCATAGCCATAAGCCATTGCAAGAAGACAGCTAAAAAGGCATTAGGGATGAAAATAGTGATAAACCTGGACACTAAAATCCACCAATGCACACAAACCGATGATCTTCCTTATATGGTGTTATGAAGACGCTCGTGAAAACAGGTAAGTCTTCATAATACATATTTATTAAGGTATAAGGATGAAAAGACCCCCAGCAACAGCAGAGGCCCCTTACTAAATAGAGACAAACTTCAACTGACAACGTTAGAACACTGGAAGCAAGCAAGCAAACACAGGTTCTGTGACCTCATGTCATGATGCCTACCTTTCATAGGGCCAGACAGGGCCCGGCACCCTCAGAGGCAGGCAACATGTATACTAGGGAAGTCCCAGCCACCCCAGATAGGGGCTCTTTGGTCTCAGTCCTGGCGCCGTTGGCGTCAGGCTCATAAGGGATAACAGTCCTGGCACCATCGGCGCCAGGCTCATACAAGATATGGAAGGAATAGTGTTTGGTGCAAACTTACCTGGCATTCCATGCTGCAATTTCCTTACCTGGCAGATCATTCTACAACTTCCAGATGAAAAAGGAACTACTTAACCACACGGGAGTGGCTGGTGGCAGGATACATACCTTCAGTGGAAGGATACATACCTGGGACTACTTGAAAGGCTATTTAAGCCACGCCCAGACAGCAAACCACGCTTCGCGTTGTTCTGCTCATAACAGCTGGACGCTCACCGTGCCTGCTCCTGCTCCAGCCCTCGACCACGCCTGCCAGCATCCTGGAAACACCTAAGGATAGAAAAGGGAAGAAGAAACAGGTGAAAACAAACCTTATCTGTTAAAGCTGCATTCCGGATTCAGCGCGCCAACATTCCTGCAAAAAGACATCATTTTAAATACTCACCGCGTCGCATACATCTCGGCGCACTTCTCTTACCTGCACGTGGCGCCTTCGGCTCTGCGACGCCCATCCGGATTTCCTGCAGCATTCCAGCACCTACGGGGAGTCGAAGAGAAGAAAGTAAGGTGAGAAGGGGAAAATAACCAAGAAGCACTTACCCGCCAAGCTAATTCTTCTTACCTTCGGGTCGATGCCATTCCTTGGGCATTTCAGCACCCCGGCCCCTATGGGGAAAAAGCAAACATCACATTAGTGAATGCAAGAACCGTAGCAAACGAACTATTTTAAACTCACCAGCTTACAGGTCGGACTCAGCTTCTGCTTCGTACCGGCTCCATTTCTTCGGCATTCTCGAACTCCGGCCCCTAAGGAAAAAGAGACAGGAAAAGACAGTAGTGGGCCTACACCAAAACTCACCTGAAATCAGGTTTTCGACGGAAACCGCCCTCAGCCCGGAGTCTTCCATTACCTGCAAAAGAGAAGAGGAACAGTTTAGACTCAAGCTTGCCATAAACATTTACGGTACTTACCGGAACAGACAAGCAAACTCGAACTTACTATCCAGTGACGTAACTGGATCCCAACGCGCCCCTGCATCAGAAGCAGGATGGAGAGCTCGCCTTTTCAATCCCTAAGGTGAGTCTCCACAGGGAATTACAGAAGGGTTGCAAGGAGGGTGAGAAGGGGAACGGGAGATCAACACAAAACCCGCAGAGTATTAACCCTTCCTTTTCGCTCACAGAAGGGTATTCATCCGAGCCAGACAAGCCGGATTTGGGAACCCAGCCCACTCCATCTTCAGGGTGCTGAACATCTCCTTCGAAGAGGCCACTGCCCAGACCACGCCCGCGCCTCCGTGGGAACCAGGTGAGCGTTACACCTCACTAGAACTTGAGGTAGTAAAGGTTCCACGCTAAAGATTTCATGCTATCTAGAACAACATCATAACATATGGACATAAGACAAAGGGCCTGATCACGAGTTTGGCGGTAATGCGGCGGTTTTCCTGTCGAGCGTTATTAGCGCTAACACCAAGCCCCCCGGCGGATAGTCCGTCAGATCACGAGTTTGCATGCACGCGCACAGGGACATGGTGGTAGCGCAAATAGCGCTCAACGGGAAAAAGGCCCAAGAACCCGTAAATCCAGTGCACCATGCGCTACCGCCATACTGCGCTAATAGTGCGCGCCATAAGCGCGCGGGAATCACGTCACCGCCAGAACAGGAAATAAAGCGGTGGCCATCTTGGAAATCACAGTCCGTTGGATATCACAGCCCCTGCAAGCCATCCACCCCTGGGAAGAGTGAATTATGTCACAGGAGTGCACTAGGGGCAAGTCAGCCCAGGACAGGGTCAGGAAACCAACATTTTGTGACCAGGAGCTGGCCATACTAGTTGAGGAGGCAGAGATCCATCATGATGAACTGCAGCAGCGCAGACAAGTGGGCGGCGTCGTGAACAGATCTGGCGGAACATCAGCCAAAGGGTGTCTGCAGTGGGACGCGTGCCCCGGGATGGCGAGGACTGTCGCAAGCGCCTCAATGACTTGCGTGTCAGAGTCAGCGGCATACTCTCACAGCACAGGAGTGCAAGCAGGGGCACTGGAGGAGGGCCACCACCACCCGAACTCACATCCTGGGAGGAGAAGATGACTGCCCTAATCGACATCAGCACCATAGAGGGAATAGGTGGAGCGGAGGCAGGCACTGGTATCGAGCTGACTGCAGGTGAGTCGCACCCCAAATGCATGCATCTGAAAGGACCACACATGCAGACCCTGAGTGAATGAATGTGATGAAATGTGTGTGAGGCACTGCAGACACCCTTAACTCAGTCCTTGAACCCCTGAACTGTAGTGCCGCCTAGACCCCCTGCACGTGCAGTGCATCAATACAAGGGGCAGGGGACAGACATCCATAGCCATGGGACAGCTATGTAGAATGTGAGTGTGCATGAATACACCCCCAGGACCTTGAGCATGGTGCATCCCAATCCTGCATGTGATGATGGCACACAAACATTTCCATGCAGTGTTCCAGTGTTCCTCCACACCCACACATTCCACCAATCACTACATGGGGATTGAACAAAATGCAAGTGCCATGCATAATTGTTACTGCCTACAATCCCACTTGGTGGCATGAACTCCATGATACTTATGTAGGTTGCCCTGAACTCAATCCACACCCTATTTACCCCACAGGCACACAGCGATCTTCACGGGATGACGATGCCGGTGAGGAGGCCACTCCGTCCCAGCGTCCGAGGCAGTGTACCTCGACCAGCACCACCACCCAGCAAAGAGGACCCGCGGAAGGGAACCGACGCCGGACCCATGCCACATCACCAAACCACAGCCCAACCAGACCGCTGCAGCACCCACATGGCCGCAGGGTGTCAGAGCCTAGCTCACCCCAAGCCACCATGCAGACTTCCGATGCAGAGGGAGTCACCTGTGGGTCAGAGCCCGATGTGGGACTGACATCTCCAGCTGCGCCTCAGGCAGGACATTTGCATTCCCCTGGAAGCAGCGATGCCGAAGGGATGGGCACACCACAAGGGACCCCAGGGCCAGTCACACAGGGAGCACAAACCTCATGTGTGCATGTGCGTCGTGTCCGCACGCCAGAGCCAGATGTAGACACACCATCACATGGCAGCCCTGAAGACCGGTACTCAGATCCCGGCAGCCCCATCCAAGCCGCCAACATGTCCCCATGCAGCCCCCCACCCCATCAGCGCACAACTGGCAGGCCGGTACCTGCCACACCAGGGGTACCTTTCGTCACGGGAGCAGCTCTGAGGGGACGTCTGGACATAATTGAGGCCAAAAAGGCAAAAGTGGAAACCATGGCCAAAGTGCACAGCCGGCACATCAAGGCCATCAGCGCGTCCATACGGCATGGCTGCATGTACATTGCCCGAAACAACGCCCGCACACGGAGAGTGGTGGAGCAATGCACCTCAGCCCTGACAGGTTTTAGCCAAAGGGTACGGGAGTTGTGCGAGGCAGTAAGGGAATCGAACAACCTTCGCCGTCAGCATCTGCAGGCAACCGGGTCAGTCCCATCAACCTCCACTACACCCACAGAGGGATCCCTTGAGCCTTCACCTAGGCGCCATTAATTGCGCCACCTGAGATCCCGCACACCAGAGGGGCCAGGACATGGAAAGCGCCCACGACCATCATAGTTGGACATGGCATTGTTGTAGGTGCCCTGAGAACATGCACCTACCTGCACTGTTGTGGGGAGTTAACTGGTGGAGGGAGGATTGTGTGCTGGGTGTTCATTGGGGCGAGGGGGGATTGTGTGCTGGGTGTTCATTGGGGCAGGGGGGTTTGCCTGCTGGGTGTTCATTGGGTGAGGGGGGATTGTGTGCTGGGTGTTCATTGGGGGAGGGGGGATTGTGTGCTGGGTGTTCATTGGGGGAGGGGGGCTTGTGTGCTGGGTGTTCATTGGGGGGAGGGGGGATTGACAATCTTTAAATAAATCACATTTAAAATTCATACAATGCATGGACAGTTGTGATTGTGATTAAGTGCTCTTTAATGCCCAAGTGACATGTGCAAAATGTAGCCATCACCCGTATCAAAAATAATTCTCAATCAAGCCCTGTCTGGCCAACCTCCCCTCCCTCACCCCATTCCTGTGTGCACATGCAGCACCTTCTGGCACATCATCATCTTCACTCCCATCCTCAGGTGGCTGCACATGAGCATCGGGGGGCAGTGTCACATTCCTGCGACAGCAAATGTTGTGCAGCATGGCACATGTAAGTACAATTTTACCAACTTTTTCAGGTGCATACATCAATGCCCCTCCCGTACGGTCTAGGCACCGGAAGCATGCCTTCAGCAATCCAAATGCCCTCTCCACGCAGATGCGTGTACGTCCATGGGCAATGTTGTATGTCCACTCAGCTGCAGTGTGTGGATGGCGCACAGGGGATATCCAGAATCACCTGCAGGGGAGAGAATGCAGGTATGAGGACAAGGTAGGTTCAGTGGGTGCACACGGCTCAGTCATCAGTGACATTGTCAGCAGGATCAAGTTAGTGTTGAAGAGGTCATGCTATCTCATCACAATGTTGGCATACAGCCTTTGACTTCCAGGACATGCATGGTGTGAGGTTGCCATACAGCTGTGTATCTATGTATATGTGAGTTGTTATGTGCGTCACACTCATGTATTTCATGTGGCCTACTTATCATTTGGTCACTTGCATTGTGGAGTGTGCTATGCTAGGGACGGCATTGAATCAATGGAGTACTTACAACTTGCGACGCCTCTGTTTCTAAATGTAACAGTGCTCTGTCCCTTGTCACTGGAGGAGGGGACCCTTCTATCTGCTTGTGCATGCGACATGTGGTTAGCCCATGTGCTATTGGCATTCCCTTTGGCTGCTGTTGCATTTGCTGGTTGGCACTGTTGTGTACAGTTATCCAGGAATGTGATTGGCCAATCAGGGGTCAGTTTTTCAGGGATGTACATTGTCGTTAATCAGACTAGTTTCGTGTAGTGCTTTTGTGGATGTGCCTATTTTCGTGTAACATTGGCATGGCTGTCGGGTGGCCAGGGTGGGATGTCTGTGCTGTGTCAGGGTTGGAAGCTATACTGCAACACACATAAGAGGCTTTGTGGTAGTAGAACTTCTCCAGCATTGGATCTTTCATGGATTCACATGCTTAGAATATTCCCCGTCGTCAGACTGGGACCCCTCGGTAAACATATATAGCCTTTTCCAAAGGAAAACTTTCGACACTTTTGTGTCCTATCTACGTCCTTTTAGGACCCGCCTACGCATGCTCCGTAGGCCGTGCCAGTATAAGAGGCCCGCCCCCGCGGCTCCCCTTCAGATTTCAACCGTCTCCAAAGTAGTGGGATCTCCTCGTGTTGTCTGCTATTTTGTACTAGGTTGCGTTCTTGGAGTTTTTTAGTACAGTAAAATGTCCTCTGTGTCTGGGAAAGCGCTGTTCTGTCCATGCGCGACGTGCGGCTTAAAAAAGGTTTACGAGGGGGACGGACATATGGACTGCATATATTGCCTCCACCCTCACCATTCGGCGGACAACTGCGACATATGCAAGGGGTTTTCTCAAAAAACCCTCAAAGACCGGAACCGACGATTGGTGGCATGGCTGAATGATGGAGCGGGGGCATACCCCCCTTCGGAGGTGGGCTCCACACTGTCGGTGAAAACATCACGCCGAGAGGCCTCGTCGGAACCACCGGCGAAGAAATCTAGAACGTCGGAAAAAGAGTCTGGAAGTCATTCAACTAGAGACTCCTCGTCAAAGAAATCATCCTCGTCCAAAAAGCATGAGAAGGAAAGGAAATCCTCCTCTGGCGATCATCACAGATCGACCACGAGTCGAGAGTCGAGTAAGAGCAGACGAGGGGTGGAGAAGGCAGGACCGCCAAAACCACCTGCGAAGTCTTCGTCGTCGACGACGGTCCAGTCATCGACCGCGCCCTGCCACTCACACAGAGGGCATCCACCGTCCCGTCGACCATGGCCTCGACCATGGCCTCGTCGACAGGGGTCCTACAGGAGGCCTGGCGGCCTGAAGTCTTTGACCCAATCCTCCCGGATGCTTTGCTACAAGAACAAGCTACGCTGCTGTCCTCGGAGGACGAGAACGACAGAATAGCTAGCCCAACAGACCTAGGGCTACGAGCAGCTGACAAGGCGTCGACGAGGGCATCCGTTACACCGGTATCTGCCCCTCTCCTAAACCCTCAATCGGTTTTGTCGTTGGATATTCTGTCCACGCTTTAGTCCTTGTTAAGGTCGTTGGACCAGCGACTACCCCAGGCAAGCCTGCCACAGTCACCCGTCGACGAGCCGGGGCCTTCCCTTCAACCGACGCACCCACACACGCCAATCTCAGCACTGGCACAGGAGGAAGGTGAGCTGCCAGATTCGGAGTCTGACAGGGGAGCCATGTCGGATGTCTCTTTATCCCCCTCCAGGGATCCTACCTGGGAGTCAGAGGCGGAGTTGGAAAACCCCAGAAGCCCAGTTCACCCGTCTCCTCCGGACGACATTGCGTCATTCCATTCTATGATGGAGAAGGCATGCAAAGAATTTGGTCTGTCCCAGGAAGAACAGAAAAAGGACTGTTTTTTGTTCGACCACATGGGGAAGAGAAGGAGGTCGGTGTTCTCCATACCAATTTTAGACCACGTATGGAAAGAGGGGTTGCAAACAATGAGGCACCCATTCTCAGAACCAGCAGTGAAAGGGCGACTTGAAAAAAAGTTTAAGGCTGCAGAGTCTACCCCCAAGTGTTTATCATCTCAACCAACACCTGACTCTGTGGTGTCGGCGGCAGCGGCGAGGAAGGCAAAGGCACAGCACAAGTGCACGACTCCTCTGGAGAACGAAGCGAGACGCCAAGATGCCTTTGGCAAGAAAGTGCTCTCTGTAGGAGTGACCACAGTAAAGGCTGCAAACTCTCTGGCAATTGTGGCCAGATACGATAGGGAGATGTGGCACAGACTAGCTCCGTTGCTTGATCATCTTCCAGAAGAACAGAGGAAGGCGGCGATGCTACTTGTCCGAAAGGGGGAGGAAGCCTCAAACCACGCAATAAGCATCGCGGTGGATCTCGCTGAGTCAGGCTTCAAGCAAGTCAACAATGGAGTTGTATTACGTCGGCAATCTTGGCTTAAATGTACCTACTTCAGGCCAGAAGTGCAATACAAAGTCTTAGATATGCCCTTTGAGGGAGACCTTCTTTTCGGTGAAAAGGTGGACGAGGCCCTAAAAGGAATGAAAGAGGACTCGGACACGGCACGTTCTTTGGGTGCCCTCCAGAGTGGCAGAAGCTACAAGTCTTTTCGTCCCTTTAGAGGGGCTTCAGGTAATTCAAGATTCGCTTCTGGAGACAAATCTTTTGGCAGATCGGCTTACCCCTCCCAGGGATACCGACATGCCTCACAATCGGCTACCCGTCGACGGAACTTCCAGTCTTCCAGAAAAAGACCGTCATACCCATCGTCGTCGAGAGACAAGCAAAATAAAGATCAACAGTGACATACCACACACCGTTCTGGGGGGAAGAGTTTCTGCATATGTCGACGAATGGAAACGGATTACGACGGACCAATGGGTGCTAGACACTATAACAAACAGACACTCTCTACAATTCAATCACAGCCCTCCGCAAATTCCACCTGCGTTCACCGCTCATGCCCATATGAAGGTACTGCAACAAGAGGTTGCACTCCTGTTAGCAAAGGGCGTGATAGAATTGGTTCCAACTTCACAGAGAGGTCAAGGAGTCTACTCAAGATACTTTGTCGTAAAAAAGCCGAATGGCAAATGGCGTCCCATTCTAGACTTACGCGATCTCAACAAGTCTTTAAAGAGCCTAAAATTCAAGATGCTCACTCTGCAGGAAGTGATCCGCGCTGTTCAAAAGGGAGATTTCCTGCCGTCCCTGGATTTACAGGACGCGTATTTCCATATTCCCATGCGTTGGAAACACAGGAAATTCCTACGTTCTGTAATAGGGCGAACTCACTACCAATTCACGGTTCTCCCTTTCGGGCTCAAGACCTCCCCCAGAACGTTCACAAAATGCCTGGCTCCAGTGGCCGCATGGCTAAGGAAACAGGGCCACCATGTCTACCCATACCTCGACGACTGGCTGGTAAGAGGATCCTCCCCAGCGTATACCAACACAAGTCTGCAAGCCACCATGCAGCTTCTACAACGGCTGGGATTCGCCATAAACTTTGAGAAATCCTCTCTGCGGCCATTGAGAACGCTGGTTTTCTTGGGGGCACAGTTCGAGACTCAGTTGGGGCTGGTGAAACCTTCTCTCGACAGGTCCTCAAGACTCAATCAACATGCGGCCCGGCTACGGCGAAACACCCGGATCTCAGTGAGAAAGTATGTTTTGGTCCTAGGGTCCATGGCATCCTGCATCCATCTGGTGAGAAACTGTCGACTATTCATGAGGCCAGTCCAGGAGTTCCTAGCGGACCGATGGACACAGGCTCAAGGATCGTGGTCGGACAGGCTAATCATCGACGACGACAGGCTACTTCGGTCCCTTCAGTGGTGGCAGAGTTTCCACAATCTAGACAACGGCGTACCCCTACAGGAGCCGGAGTTTCAGCACACCATAGTCACGGATGCGTCCCTAACCGGATGGGGTGCGCACATGGGTACTCTCCAAAGGCAGGGTCGCTGGTCTCCGACTGAGTCACTCCTTCACATAAACGTACTAGAACTCAGAGCGGTACGATGGGCTTTGAAGGCGTTCCTACCACACATCAAGAGTTCGCGAGTAAGAATATTGACAGACAATACAACTGCCATGTTTTATCTGAGGAAACAAGGAGGGACACGATCAAGAACTCTTTCCGTGGAAGCCCAGAAAACATGGCATTGGGCATCGAAGCACGCAATTTCCATCGTGGCTGATCACCTTCCAGGAGTGAGGAACTGCCAAGCCGACTCCCTCAGCAGAAGCATGGCCCAGATACACGAGTGGGAAGTGGACACGGTACACTTGATGACAGTGTTCGACAAATGGGGTCACCCCCCTCTGGACGTCTTTGCGACCAAGGACAACAAGAAATGCGAGCAGTTCGCAAGCAGATGGCCCCAAGAGGGTTCGGTGGGGGAGGTATTCTCCTTCCCATGGACGGACATGTTCCTCTATGCCTTTCCCCCGTTCCCCCTCATACGGAGAACGATACAATGGATACGCAGATACAATTGCCGGGTAATTCTTGTAACACCATACTGGCCGAGGCAACCGTGGTTCTCCGACCTACTCCACCTATCGCTGGAACATCCTATAGCGTTCCCGAAAGTTCTGAACCTTCTATCCCGGGACAGAGGCACGGTGTGGCATCACGACCCGGACAGTCTCAACCTTACGTCCTGGCTCCTGACTTCTCGGAGTTCGGTGCTTTGAACATTTCAGAGGATTGCCAAGAAATTCTACAAGCGGCTAAAGCCCCTTCTACTAACAAGTCTTACTCCTATAAGTGGCGCAGATTCTGTGAATGGTGTAGAGAACAACAGGGCTTACAACCGTTGTTGGTGACGCCGGAACAAATTCTACCTTACCTGCTCCTCTTGGCAAAAAAGGGATTGACCCCCTCATCGATAAAGGTGCACCTGGCGGCCATCTCGAGGTTCACAAGGAAGAGGCAGTCGTCTCCTCTATTCAGCGACAGACTGGTAAAACACTTCATGCGGGGTTTGTTTCGAGCTTTTCCCCCGGAGAAACGTTTTCCCCCGACGTGGAGCCTCAACACAGTGTTAGCAGGCTTGATGAAACCGCCGTTTGAGCCTATGGCCACGTCCGACATAAAATTCATTTCGTGGAAGTTGGCATTCCTGATAGCTATCACATCAGCCAGACGAATCTCGGAACTACAAGCGCTGGTCGTGGACCCGCCCTACCTAAGATTCTTTAAGGACAAGGTAGTCCTGGCAACTAACCCTATGTTCGTCCCTAAGGTTCCGACGGTATATCACAAACACTCATCCGTGGTTCTGCCTACTTTCTTCGCCACCCCATCATCGGCGGCAGAAAAAACTCTTCATACCCTGGACGTTAAGAGGGCTCTGAAATTCTACCTACATCGTACACAAGAAATCAGGGCTACTCGGCAACTGTTCGTCGCATATGGACCGTCGGCGAGGGCAAAAGCAATCTCTAAACAGGGATTGGCAAGATGGGTCTCGTCGACGATTGCTTTTTGTCACTCTAAGGCCGGGAGGCCACTGCAAGGACATCCTAGAGCCCACTCTACAAGGTCGATGTCCTCCTCAACAGCGTTGTGGGCTGGAATTCCGCTGACGGACATATGCCAAGCTGCGGCATGGTCAGTGCCCCACACGTTTACCCGCCACTACTGCCTTGCCAGGCAGCATGCAGACGAGGTGCAGATGGGAAGAGCTGTCCTGCGCCATCTGTTTCAGTAAGGTAAGCTCCACCCTGTGGAGATTCGGTGGATTACCCTCTTAAGGGCGGTATAATTACGTGGGCTAAATTATGGAGTTAACTTACCCCTGCTATCTATATATGTGTTGTATAGTATGATGAGGGTATATTTATATATAATGTTACATTACATTCTCACCGCCATCTCAAGTGTTACTGCTATACAATCTATTCTAAGCATGTGAATCCATGAAAGATCCAATGCTGGAGAAGGGAATAGTTTCTTACCTGTAACTCCATTTCTCCAGCATTGGTATCTTTCATGGATTCATATGCGCCCGCCAACCTCCCCGTATGTAATGTATGCAATAAATGTATTCCTTCCTACTTTGGAGGGGCCGAAATCTGAAGGGGAGCCGCAGGGGCGGGCCTCTTATACTGGCACGGCCTACGGAGCATGCGTAGGCGGGTCCTAAAAGGACGTAGATAGGACACAAAAGTGTCGAAAGTTTTCCTTTGGAAAAGGCTATATATGTTTACCGAGGGGTCCCAGTCTGACGACGGGGAATATTCTAAGCATGTGAATCCATGAAAGATACCAATGCTGGAGAAATGGAGTTACAGGTAAGAAACTATTCCCTTCCATATGTGACTGTGCTGCCACATGTCTTTGCCCTCCAGACTGGGTGTGTTCTGCTGTGTTGGACATGTCCAAGGGTTCTTGTGCAAGGTACATGCATGGGAATGTTGCAGTGCTGGTGCTGCCTATTGGCATGCAGGGATTTCACTGTGTATGACCAGCCCCATCAGATGTAATTCAACATGCATGCATTACGGACTACATGTGTACTCACCCAGCATCCATGTGTTTTGGCCTCTGTGCCTTTCCATGTACGCTGGCAGGGTACTGTTGCGCGGAACCATGGAGTCGTGGGTGGATCCTGGGTAGCGGGCACAGCAGTGGCTGAAGGTGAGGTCAGGGCTACATGTCATCTGCACATTCAGGGAATGGTAATTTTTCCGGTTTCTGTAGGCTGCCTCATGTGCCTGGGGTGGTACGAGTGCTACATTTGTGCAGTTCAGGGCTGCTATTACATTCGGAACTTGGTCAATGGCATGCAATTGACCCTTCAGCTGGTTCTCCTGTGCCTGTGTGGCTGGCAATGCAATGTGCTCATTCACATGGATCAACATTGCATCCAGCACCTGTCCGAGCATGGCACTGAAGGTGGACTGGGCCATGCCATGCATCATGACAATGGTGTGTTGATAGCTGCCAGTCTCGAGGAATTGTAGCACGGACACAAGCTTCACGAGGGGGTGCACTGCAGTGCTGATAGCTATGCGGCTGCCGATGTCAGCCTGGATTGTGTCCAGCAACTGGGTGATGGTTGCCCTGTCCAGCCTATACTCGCTCATCAACTGCCCATCAGTCAGGGCCCAGGGTATTGGCCTGAACCTGGGGATGGCTGGTCGCCTTGCTGGTGCTGCTCTCCTCCTCCTTCTCCTCATCCCCACCACCCCCTGCGCTCCCAGGGCCCTGTAGCTCCAGGCGCAGCACGTAGATGTCCACATCAAGGCTCCCGGCTCCAAATGGTAGCATGGTGTTTGGAAGTGTGTGTTGTGCATGGGTGGGTCCTTTGGAGGTCTCTGATTTGCATTGGTTTCGCCTGGGCACTTATTGCTGTGTCCTGTGTTATTTTACCTCCAGCATTTTGCTAGGGGTATTTTCGGCGGATTATCCGCCGCTTTTCTGGCGCTAATAGCGCCTATGCCAGACTCATGATTGCTATGTTTTAGCACGAATGGATACTGGTGCTTTTACAGCCGACACCTTTACAGCCGTACTTGTGATCCGACAGACCCTTAAATCCAGCGCTGATAGAGTTACCGCTGGATTTAAGGGCTACCGCCAAACTCGTGATGAGGCCCAAAGTCCTACCATACTTCCAGGGTCAACATTTTGTTATTGCTGAGACCCTCATAACTACGTGGGACGTTGGGTATTATGCAATCCTGATGGGGGGTGCTGCTATATGACCTGGAGTGTGGATGAACATATAAAGAATTCAGGAGACTCGAGGAGCGTGATAAAGATATGGACTGCAAAAGTGCCTTGCTGTGGGGAGGGCCCTGTAGGAGATGTAGTTGCAGACTCACCCAGAGGGGGGAGTATTGATAGACAGATGAATACGTAATTTATAACATCCGTCCCTCCCCCACCTTCATACAGTAGGAATGAGAGGAGTACATCATTCATGGTGTCAGCCCTTTCCCCGCCTAAATACTGCAAGCATGAGAGACGCTATTCACTAAGGCAATCCTACCGATCTTATCTTGGAACCATCGAAGAAGAGATGAATTTGCAAGCTCAAGAAGACATGAACATGCTGTAACTAAAGATGACAAGATCAAGTAACCTCATTGTCAGACTGACATCACGAGTCATGAAGCAGACATGCACTCGCAATGAAGATACACGAACTCTAGGTCAAACTCGCATTTAAGAGATGAAGAATGTTACCTGCATTCAGTCGACACTAGAAATCAATGTATGCGCTGAAACGCAAGATGCATAAGAATACATATAACGCTTGGTTAACGCAGAAATGCAACAGTAACGAGTGGCCATTTTGGAGTAAACGGACAGCGCCGCCACGTTGGAGTAAATGGAGTATCCATAGATGCCTCGAAGCTGCAGGGAGATTCAATTTGCTGAAGTAGCTGGAACACAGACTCGTGCGGGCCAGACAGTGGCTATGTTGCCCCCTTTAAAGGTTATTGAAGAAAAAACAGGTTTGGCCAGCTCTGAAGTAGATCAGAAGATAATAATTCTCAAGTGCAAGGCATATTTCCCTTGGGTTAAGGAAGGAACAAGCAACCTACGAGTGCCAGATGCCGGCTAATTAAAAGTTTTAAATTGCATGACGAGTAGTGCATCTAATTGAAAACACTCTGCATCGCCCACAAAGCCTTTCACAGACAAGGAGCTGAATTTTTCCAAGACAAGATTAGCCGCTATCGCCCAGGAAGGGAACTAAGATCCAGCAACGACCTACAAATAGAAGCAAAACAGTATGAAAAATAGGAAATTCGTCAGCACAGCGTTCTCACATCTAATTGCTAACATCTGGAACACCATGCCCAAAGAAAATAGAACCACAGAAGACCCCATTACCTTCAGGAAACTGCTCAAAACTTGGCTATTCAGCAGACAATGACAATCTCGAAGGGACACCGGCAAAAACAACACCAGAGACAAACAACTAGAGAGGAGACAAGATGGCCCAAACAACCACAAACAGATACTTGCTAGATACTGTCAAGCAGCAAACAAACAGCCGTGCCAGATGCTACAACGAACCTACCGACTTACTAACCCATTTTCCCGTTCCTGCACCTCCAACACAACTGACGCCACAACACCAGACGTTGGACTAGCCACACTACACATAAACAAACCAAGAATCAATACTATGTGCACACCAAGCATCTCTAGATGCTGAAGCTCACCTAGAATGAACCACCCACATAGTCCATAATACCACCAACAATGCAATTACACAGAAAGATACCTGATTATCTTACAACTACTGCCACCCATG
The DNA here is from genome assembly GCF_040938575.1 of Ambystoma mexicanum. Lineage (NCBI taxonomy): Eukaryota > Metazoa > Chordata > Amphibia > Caudata > Ambystomatidae > Ambystoma > Ambystoma mexicanum. The sequence goes on from NC_090934.1 coordinate 77,924,538, forward strand.
ACTCTGGAACCCTTACTGACACTATCTAACCAGTACGCACTACTAAACCCACCACATCCCCACACAACACACCAACACAAAACACTACCACACACCCGAGGCACTGACTCCTACCCATATGGTTACAATGTACAAGACCTCCAACACAAACTCACACATGCCAAACAACATTCACAGATGCCAGTTCCTCCTGTTTCTGAACCTATCCTCTCACCCTATCCCCACTAACCTCCCCATGCCCCTCTGTTGCAGAACCTCGTGAGCGCCTGGAGACTGCCCCTAGGTGGTAGCAGTGCGCGTTACAAATCAACATAGCATAACATTTGTAGTTACAGGTGTAAGTTTGTGATGTTTGAAGTATGGGCGTATGGTATTTTTGGTTTGATGTTATGGGGTAAGTAACTGATGTGTGTGATGAGTAAGGTGGAGATAAATGGAGAGTTAGTCAAAAGGTGGTGGTGTTCTTTGGGTTTATGTATGTCTTTCAAACTATTGGTCTTGCTGTCGGTTGCATTAGGGTGAGATGTATTTCACTTTAATGGTTGATGCATGAAGATGTCTTATGTTGAGGTATAGATATTCTAAGTTGTGTCTGCGCATGAAAGTTGAACTATTGAGAAGTGCCCTTTTTACTGCGCAGCTTTTTGGACTTTTCCTGCATTTCATGTGTCGTTTAGGGTGAAGATTTTCCTTGGTAATGAATTCCGGTGTTTGGCTACCATAGTGGAAAGGGAGGAGCTTCTGTGTCTTTCTCTGCAATCTGGTTTCCAAAGCTATGTCATTTCTCAATCTTAGGTCTCTCGTTGATTGGTAGCGTGAGATTTTCTTTTTGGAGGAATTCTGCTCCTTGACCTTCAAGTGCTCTGTGGGCGGGACAGAGGGCCTTGAACTGGATCCTCTTTTTAATTGGTAGCCAGTGTAGTGCTCTGAGAGCCATTGTTATGTGTTTGATCCTGTTGAGTCTGAATAAAAGTCTGGCTGCTGTGTTTGAAATCCGTTTAACTTTTTTTGTGAGGTAGACCGGCATTCCTAGGTAAATGCTGTTTGCACAGTCGATTCTTGAAAGAATAAAGTAGCTAATACCCAGCCCTTTGTGTGGAGAGGAGCGATATCTGTCAGAGCAGGGATGGTAGAAGCACATTTTAGCTGTTGCGTTAACTTGAGTTCCAGAATGAGTCTGTTGTCCATTATTATGCCTAGCTTCTTGACCACTTTAGATTGTTAAGGGTAGTTACCCATTTGCAGAGGCTACGGTAGAGATGTTTCAGGTGCAGCGCAAGGTGAGATTTGAGATTATCATTATTTCTGTTTTCTCTGGGTTGTGTTTTAGGTAGTTGGCCATTATCCATCAATTTATTCATGTGAGGCAGTTGCAGGGGGTGGTGCTAGAGTTTCCTTCGTCTGTCATTTTGTAGATGATTTGCATGTTATCCGCATAGCTGTAACAGGTGACCCCAAAAATTGTATGATCTTCATGAAATTGGTCATATAGATATTGAAGAGAATAAGAGAGAGGCTTGATCTCTGTGGGACTCCACAGGTAATTGGTCCAGGTACCTCATCCACTGTAGAGTTGTTTTATGTAGTCCGGTTTCTTTAATTAGTGTACTTTAGTTAACAGTGTTGAAGGCTGCTGAGATTTCGAGGAGTACGAATGCTGAGGTGATGTTGTGATCCGCTGAGATTTTGAGGTTGTCCCAAATGGAATCTGCTGCTGATTCGGTGCCTCTATTAGGTCTAAAATGAAGTAATCTAGTAAGTTATTAGACTTTACATGCTCCAAGATTTGACTGTATACATAGCTCTCTAGAATTTTGACTCAGTATGTTCTTTTAGAGATAGGATGAAAGTTGGAAGGGTCTTCTGGGTCTTGTGATGAATACTGTGGAGTCATCACTGATTCCCAGCCTGATATCTCTTCCCATGTATCCTGGGACAGCAGCCTCTACCTGATCCTGACCCTGGCGGTGGTATTATGAGGGAGGATCACATGGGAGGAGATGGCTGTCTGGGAGTTGTGGTCAACCCATCAGGAGGGACGCAGTATTCGTCCCTTATAAATGAGGAAGACCATATCATTCCTAAGTTCCTGGTGGCATGTTGCCACTATACGAATCCCTCCATTTACACAACTTTAAAGGCCTTTCCTAACAAAAATTGTAGTCTGAATACCAGTCACACCTCAAATGTACACAACACACACATAACATCTCCTTTCTCTGATGGTTTTGTAATTAACAAAACTACCAAACAAAATGACCTTAGAAGACTATTAATCCTATGGACTCCAACTCCCATAATGCCTCAAGTACTGAGATGAGGAAGAGGAAAAAGGAGTTAGTATGGATTGAAAGAAGCCCTAAGCTAAACACGCAGACTAGTTGTTGCAATGTAGATCCGCTGCACGGGACATTTAAATATGGTTTACACTTTCGATCAAGAGGCAGAGAGAAGAGAAGCAGCTCGGGCGAAGCGGGAATCAGAACCGTAGGTCAAGGCAAACTCATGAGGGCGAACCGTGCTGAAGGAGGAAGGGTATTTTTAAGCTTCCGCTTGTCAGCAAGTTTTACCGGCGTGGCGGGAGACCCAAGGGGACGTAGCAGGCTCCGGGGAAGAGCTGCAAAGGAACCAGCAGAAGAAGAAGGGCTGTCAAGGATGCGGTTGTGCAAACAGCAGCAACTTTACCAGCAAGTGAATGTGAGGCCAGTGGGGGAGCCGAAAGAGGGCCTGCCAAGTAGGAGATGCCATTCCCAAGTTAAAACTTTGCTGCAGCAATGTTCCACAGGTCGGACAACTATGAGACACTGGTGAGTTGGCCCAGTGATGGTGGGAACCTCGGGCGTACCGACAGGCACACAAACAATCAAGAGTGCATTTTGAATATCGACCAATAAATTAGAAAAACAGAAATTGCACAATTCCTCATGCTCCTCATGCTTGAGATGTCAATATGGGGAAAGTAGGAGCAAGTATTGCCATAAGCAAATGAACATTGGTGAAGTAGTTAAGACAGAACTTGAACACATCTTCATATGTCCATATGGGGAAGCTTGGTACAAGTAGTATCTGAAGCTAATGAGGTATAGATAGTGCAGGAGTATAACTATGATATGCTGGGGAACAGAGGGAACACTGAAAGAAGCCCTATAAGGAAGAATATCAGACAGCGAGCCTTTTTAGGGAAAAATACCTGACCGAAGAGTACACCAGGGGGTTTATCGAACCCAGACGGGATTCCTGGCAAGGGAGTACACCAGGCAGGAAATTGACTTAAAGTGTATGAAAGGCAAAGAAATTGTGAAAAAATGACTGCCAAGAACTCTCTTGGAAGTCATCTTTTCACAATTTCTTTGCCTTTCATACACTTTAAGTCAGGGGATCTAACGAATCTATTGAAGAATTCCTGGCCGAGGAGTATACTAGGAAGTCATCCGTGAGAAGTTGTGTAAAAGAAACACTTTTGCCATCATTGAGAAGTTGTTGCCCTACGTAAGGAAACATTGTTTGGAAAAATACACTTTCGCTACCCTTATAGTCCAGGGGAAGGGAACTACTCTCTTGATCCAAAGATGATTCCTTTTAAGAAACTATTTTTTGATGGATTTTCTATATTTGATTTACATTTAAACAATTTTTGGCTTAAGCTAGAACAGAGACATTTTTCCTTACACTTCTTAGTTGTTCATTTCTAGTGTGAGTTTCAAATATGTTTTGGACACAAGGACAGTTTACAAAATTTGGACAAGACACAGACTGATCTTTAGTTTTACTTTCCTAGGTATGGAAACTCTCTTTAGGATAGGGACAGTGAGGCATTTATCCAACCTTTTCATTTTAATAAAGATGTCTGATGTTGAAAACACTACCACTTTGTTTCCGCCTCTCATTTCTGATGTAGGATGTTGAACCAATTGACACAAATTGTGCGGAAACCCACTAACAAAACCCTTATATTTTAATGTAATTTATTGTACAACAGTTAGAGGAAGGGAATTTTTCAGTTGATATTAACCCTCATGACACCATTTTTAGTTTTAAGCAAAAGATCTCGACCAAATTTGCTTTCCCTCTCAATCACCAACATCTTTTTTTTCACAGACAACCTTTGTTGGGTACATGTAAGGTGTCATACTACGATGTAAGATCCAATTGTAAATTAAATATGGCCAAAAATGCATAGAGGCCTTAAACGCAGTCTCGGGAAGCCCTCTTGAGCCTTGATAAAAGAGGAAGAATTATCAGATACTATTTATTTATTAGAGATAAATGACCCAATAGAAATACAGGTTAATAATAAGCTAACTGGCCACCTGTGCCACTATACAATATTTTACTGAACTTAAGTGATTTTAAGAGATGTTACTCCTTATTTTACAATATTTTTATTAACACAAATTTCAAACAGCCGACATGTGTTTTGCCCTTTTAAGAATGTCTTCATCAGGGCTGTGGTACATGTACACATAATATCAATTCAGATGAATTCATCAATTGTATGATTGCATTCCAAAAACACCATTGTTGTGACAAAATTATTCATGTGATTTCCGTCAATTGAACAGTGGAAGCATTTTTAATTTAAAAAAACACACAAAAAAACCAAAGAGGTTAAAAAACACAATGGAGAGTCAAGTGAAAAAGAGGAGGAGAACATAAAAAATGTGTCAGTCAATACTTAAAATATTCATTGTCTATTCACTTGTTACAAACACAATATTATGTGTGATAGACGGCAAACTATGTAACCACCACCATAAAATGATAGTCCATTGTTACAAGTTTGTCACTTATCATTGCTTGAAGCGATTGATTAGTAATATAAACACTACTCTCTGCCTATATGTTTTCAACCACTTTTTAACGTGCTGTTCCTAACCCAACAAATCGCCTATTGATTCCCAAGTCACCATGGTGCCACTCATCTTATCCTAAATGTGGAGAATTATTGCTAAAAGCTATTTTTTTTAATTTGGGTTTACCTGAAAAAGACACTCTTCTTTCCAATTTTTCAGTTTATTTTTTTGAGAGTCAACCTTTATTGTCCGTACAACCAGGAGTTGTTGCAATCTTTTCTGGACCAATCTATTCAATTGAGAAATTAAAAAAATAAGGTTTCTTGCGGATCTCAAAAACTCATTGAGCCTCATTACAAGTTTTGCGGCAGCTTTGCCGGTGAAACCGGCAGACTGTCGCCAAACTTGCAAATATTTCCGGCCCCTGGCATTGGGGAAATATAAACAGACTCAGAAGTACAGAGAGATTCAGAAACACCAATTGAACAAGCACTTGACAACCTCAACCATACAGCGAGCTCCTCAGCACAAACATCCACCGCTGTTTTTTTAGGCGCACGGCCAAAAGAACCCGCAGGGGGAGGAGGAAGCCTAAGACCCAAACCTCAAACACGTCTACAATTAAGGAAAACTTAGTGATTAATATCTCAGACAGAACTCTCACTAAACAGGAAGAAGACACATTACAAAAAGGTCTCCGTTTTGTCCCGACCTATAGTACAACATTGTTCAACAGTAAGATCGAACTCTATAAATTTGTAAGGAAGCTCAAATTGAAAGTGTTCTTTGAAGAATTGGAAACATACGATAAACCTCCCAACATGCCTGATTTCCAAGAGTTTAGGGCTAAAAGTGGGTTCATACCTCCCATCAGTGTCCCCTCTATCGACATTTTTCAAAAACTGGTCACTCGAGATCTTGAACGGATCAATTATCGAACCCCGCCACACAAGAATTTGAAACCTCACGAAATGAGACTTATTAGAGATCTCTACAGCGACACCAAAATCACAATTCGCCCTGCAGACAAAGGAGGTGCCCTTGTCATCCTTAACACTACAGACTATGATTCTGAGTGCAGTAGACAACTTCAAGATCAGACCACATATGCCACTCTAGCTCATGATCCAACTATCTCAATCAAACAGAACTTAGTTATTCTGCTGGACAAAGCACTCGAACTAGATTGGGTAAATGAACATACACATAAGTTCCTGCTCAATGAACATCCGAGAATTCCGAATTTCTACACTCTGCCAAAGATTCATAAGGACCCTATCAAACCCCCTGGCAGAACCATTGTCGCAGGAATGGACAGTATAAACCAGCCACTTGGTGTTTACATTGATTTTTTCCTACAACCCCTAATTCAAAAAAACCCTACTTATACTCGAGACACAACTCATTTTTTACAGAAGCTTAACAATATTACTTTCCAACAGGATCATCTGATGTTTACTATAGATGTCAAAAGTCTATACACTTCTATACCACACGACCTTGGAATTGAAGCAGTAGAATGGCTTTTACTTCAATCACCGGATGTTCGAGCCCAAAAGGAATTTATTCTAACCCTTCTGCAATTCATTGCTGAAAATTCTTATTTTCAATACCATAACCAGTTTTTCCTTCAAGTCTCTGGTACATCCATGGGCGCGACTATGGCGCCGACTTACGCCAACTGTTTTATGTACAAATTCGAGTCGGATCACATTTTGAATAAACCCGAATGGAAGAAGAATATCTACATGTGGACTCGATACATAGATGACATTTTTGGCATTTGGACAGGCACAGATAGAGCATTCGATGACTTCTTTGAGAACCTTAATAACATTGACCAACGAGTTCAATTCACTAGGGAATCATCACGGGACAAGATTACGTTTCTAGATGTACAAATAATAAAGAAAGACAATGGTTATAGTACCACCCTTTTCCGGAAGCCAACTGATCGCAATAATCTGCTACACCGCCTTAGCTTCCATCAGCCTAGCTTACTAAGGAACCTGCCATTTAGTCAACTCCTTCGAGTCAAAAAGATTGTAAGTGACCCCGAGGATTGTATTTCACAGCAACTGGCTATGAAAGAGAAATTTCTTGCAAGAGGTTACCATCAAGAAGAACTGGATTCTGCAGTTGAAAGGGTCAACAGTCTTGACCGTAAAACCTTACTATCCACTCCTAAGAAACCAACAAGGGACCTTAAATCACCAGTATATGTATCAAATTCTCTACCCAGAGCAATAAAATCAAACAAACAATTAAGAAACACTGGAAAATTTTCAAAAACGACATAAGAGTACAAAACTTGTTTTCTGAATTACCTGTGTTTGCATATCAGAGGAGTAGGAATCTCAGGGACGAACTTGTACATACAAGACCTCCATTGAAAAAAATTATCACACAACGCACTGGCACGTTTCCCTGCCTACACTGCATTAATTGCAATTCCGTCATTAAAGGCAATGTAATCTTCCATCCACGCACAGGTAAGAAGATCATCCTCAAGACATTTGGCACATGCCAACATCATATATGGCATTAAATGTCCTTTCGGAAAATACTATGTCGGCCAGTCAACTAGAGCAGCCAAAATCAGATGGAACGAACACCGGTCATGTATCCGTGATTCCAACCCTAATTCGGCTGTAGCTCGCCACTGGGCCTTGAACAATCACAATCTTTCACAGATTAAGTTTCTGATTCTGGAGGTACTCACAAGAAATAATCCTCATGAAGATTTAGGTCTGCGCCTCAATCGCAGAGAGACATTTTGGATTGATAAACTCTGCAGTTTGGTCCCGAGCGGTCTGAATGAGGAGATCAATTACCACTGTTATATTTGATTGTGATACTACTGTTTTGCCTGTGTTAAAGGTGTATGCTTTGCCATGTTTTCACACATAAGGGTCTCTACTGTTCCTCTTGTGACTTTACTGTTTCTACTGTTCTTTCTGTGCTTGAGTTGTATACTTTAACATGTTTTCATACATAGGGATCTCTTTGCCCTGTGCTTTAATTATTACTTTTTGATTGCATTGGCTACTCTATATGATGCTCAGAGTAATTTGTGAAAGATGTTCTGAACATTTGGATACTGTTCTTTTTACATTTCCACATGTTGACAGCCGTTGAGCTTAACCTGTTCAAATCACTCTACCTCATGTAGCCTTTTTTGCTTTATTTTCTTAATTATTGTCTGGCATATGTTTCCTTTTGTCTAATCATATTTGGAGCATTCTAGTAACAGCCCTAGTGCATGTCCCGGACGGTCGTCTGGGACCCAAGGTGCCGTCCCTGGGCGACACCTTACGCACTGTGACTGTACTTCAACTGCTCATCTACGTTTGAATAGTCTTACTATTACCTTAGCTTAATTTTGTTATGTCTTGCTGTCCAGACAGCTTAAAGACCTGTGACAGTATTTTTTTATCTTTACTACTTTGTTATTTTATATATTTATTTGGAATTTTGTCATTACAATTATGGGCACCCATTGGTGATGTCCCATAAACACTTCATTTTTAATTTTGGTGGGCCCTGGCCGACTTTACAACAGTATTCGTGACCAGATAGCCATAGGACCTGTGACAGTATTTTTTCTATCTTCATTATTCTAATGTTTAATTCTTTTTCGGATTTTATCATCACAATTATGGGTACCTATTTATGATGCCCCATAAATACTTGGTTTGACATCTTTGTGGGCTCTGGCCTATTTTACATCATTATTTGTGACCACCTGCACACATTTATCACTACTACTTTGTTTTTTCATTAAAAAAAATTTCATTTGGGATTTTGTTATTACAATTATGGGCACCCATTTGTGATGCCCTATAAATACCTCATTTTTTTGTTTTTGGGGGCCCTGGCCGACTTTACAGCAGTATTTGTGACCAGACAGCCACAGGACTTGTGACAGTATTTTTTCTATCTTCATTATTCTAATGTTTAATTTTTTTCCGGATTTTATCATTACAATTATGGGCACCTATTGATGATGCCCCATAAATATTTGGTTTGTCATTTTTGTGGGCCCTGGCCGATTTTACATCATTAATTGTGACCACCTGCATCTCACAGAAACGAGGTGGTCACATGCTAAACAAAAGAACCGTTGCCTAGACAAGGGCTTCACACTGCAGTCTGAGTCACTGCCCTGCAGCTGCACAGTGGAGGATCGTTTCTCTCTGTGTATTACAAGGTAAGAATCTGATTACAATCCTTCTTTTTGACCAAGTATGAGTGTAAAACACAGTATCTAATTGGATCTTTTATGATCCACAGATTGGTTTCCTTGTAAGCACGAGTGGATTTTCTCCATGCCTTTGTGCATAATGTCATTTACAACCCACTGCTGAGTGGGCATGAACGCAGGACGTTCTGTTTTTCACCACTGACCACACCAATGAGGTAAATCCACACCTAATATTCTTTGGTTTTATTTATTTACCTTATAAACCACTTACGGCATTTTTCTTTTTCTTTTTCTTTTTTGCCATTGATATTTACCCATGATGAAACATCTACTGATTGGTATGTTTCCTTTCATTTTTTTCAATGTATGTTTCGTTTGAATTGTCACCATTATATGAATTTATGTTACATACTTGCATTTGTTATGTTATATACTTGCTTGCTGGACTTATACAATTAGACTCGCCCTGATGAAGGAAATAATTTCCGAAATGCATTGGCTTTTTTAGTCTAATACATGTGGATTGTGGCAACTGCTTCCTCACTAAGGATTATTAGTGATAGCTTTTTGTTTGAACTACTATGGATAAATAATTTTTGATATGAATCAGAAAGACTCATCTTCCTTTTTCTAAGAAGTATGGTATATTATGGATACTTGAATATATTGTTGTGAATCAGATATAAATACGTGCCCATCTTGGGCCCCATATGAGAGCGGTTGTGTGACCCAGTATTATTACTTGGTCTCCAGCGTGTATTGGGGAAATACAACCCTGGCAAATGCCGTATTTCCCCATTACCAGGGACCAGAATCTTTTACTCCCCATTCCCATTGAGCCCCATAGGGCTCAATTTTAATGGGGAGGCCGGATGCACCGGCACCATTCAGAATGGTGCCGGTGCATCGAACATGCTCTGCCCGTGGGTGCCGGTACGCCCGCCAAGTCCGACCTGGCGGGTGAACAGGCACCCGCAAGCAGAGCTCATAGTTTGCCAGTCCGGTAACTACGGTACCGGCAAGCTTACCGGTACTGTAGCTTCCGGACCGCCAAACTTGTAATGAGGCCCATTGTCTACAATCATTTTGGTTAACATTCTTTCAATGTGTGCCCGCCGCGTCCTTAATATGTCTTTTCCAATAATTTTTTTTGCACATACTGTATATTGGTACTTGTCCTTTTTGGGCGCATTACATTTACCCTCTCCTATCAAGGTCTGCTCAAAAATGATTTCTATATCTATATGCAATACATGAAATCCTGTTAGTTCAAAGATGCTCTGTCTACTGGAATCCCTTATTGACAATGTGTTCATAGATACCTTGTTATATTGAGTATTCCCAAACTTAGTTGTGGTTTTCGTGCTTGTGGTGGTTGCATTGTATTTCTGACTGTTCAGATACAGCTAACCCTTAAATGAAAAACAATAACGTTGTTTTGTTTATTGTAAGGAAGGCAAGGTATCACAAGTATGACACTGACACAAAAGGTACAATTTGTAAAACCTTTATTGCACTTTCAATGGGGTTGGAGAAACTCCTACTTTGCCCTATAGCTAAGATGGGAGTAGTCTTGACCATCAAATAATAAATAAAACAGTCCTAGTTGAGTCTGTCAAATCAAAATGGCCTATACTAATAAAAACCTAATGCCTGCCCTATATCTTGTACAAAAAGTGTGAAAAGGAGAATATGTATGCAAAGGAAAGTCAGTGTTCAAATATAAAAAAAGAAAATGTAGCTGAGTCAGCTTTCCTCCCCACGATGGACAGCACAGGGCAAGGAAGTCCCTGTAGATGAGATGACACACTCTGGCTAAGGCTCTTAACACAAGGCAATTCAAAACGTGGATTGAGGCCCACCTGTCCTTCCACGTTAAAGTCATACTTTCCAATTTCCAAAAAGTTCACGTCAGTCCCCCTCTGTCGGGCGAAACCCTCTTAAAGCAAAAGTTCACATCGGTCTCCCTCAGTCAGGCTCAGATCTTTCACATCAAAAGTTCACGTTGGCCTCCCTCAGACGGGCTCGGACCTCTTAAAGCAAAAGTTCACTTCGGTCTCCCTCAGTCGGGCTCAGACCTCTTAAAGCAAAAGTTCACATCAGTCTCCCTCAGTCGTGCTCACACCTTTTACATCAAAAGTTCACGTCGGTCTCCCTCAGTCGGGCTCGGACCTCTTAAAGCAAAAGTTCACATCGGTTTCCCTCAGTTGAATTCTGACCTCTTACAGCAAAAGTTCACGTTGGTCTCCCTCAGTTTGGCTCGGACCTCTGAAAGCAAAACAAAACACTTGTAGGGGATCCCTTCCCCAAGCTTAATACACCTGCTTTAGGTGTTCCCTTCCCCTAATTTATTACACCTTCGGTCTCCGTCAGTCAGGCTTGGACAGTTTCCCGATGTCTAAGACTTTCTGAAAGACCAAAGAAATATCGAGGCTTAGTACCACAAATAAAATACGCCAATCATGGGTTGAAAAGATACAAGTATCTTTTATTACTGTAAAGTTTCAAAACAATACAGATAGCTATCTGGCTCCCAACACCTCGCAGTGTGTACCAGCAGACACAGTGAGGGGTGAGAGTGCTGGACATCTAAACGCAGACATATTTATACCATTTTTGAAACATTGTCCAGCCCCTCTCCAAACTAATAATTCAGTGGCTAGAGTTCGTGCCTAGTTCATATGACAGATGTTACAATATTATACAAAGGATTAAACAAGTTTGTATGCCCATGAAAACACAATGATGCTGTTGGTTTTCTGATCCACGGTAAGCCTTATTCCAAGAATCGATACAATGCGGTTCAGCCAGAACACACGATCCGAGTTTGTTTTCCATTGTCCCTTTGTTTATACGCGGATGAGGTTTGTGAGTGCAGACAACACTTGGATGGCAGTTCATATGAAGCACAAGGTTTCTTTGCATTAGTCAAACAGTCTGCTCTCGGTCAGCCTAAACATTAACAGAACTCAAAAGTCGTTTGGCTCGACAGCAAGTTGAAAACATAGTCCACCATTTTAGAACATGGAACAAGAGTTGAAATCAAAATGGCGGATGAGTCTTAAAATGGCTGCAAAGTTAACCAAAAGTCGGAACATTACGAACGTGGTTTTTTGTGTAAAGCGAATGGGCTTAGGCCAATATTCATACTAAGGAGGTATTATATGATTACGGTTTAACAAACCCTCCTTTTGGCCTAAGCCAAGAGCATTACTAAAACATTTGCTTTACTCAAAACCCCACGCCTCAATGTCTGTACATCCTGAATCACATTCTTCAGAAATATCAATTGCCATTAGATCCTTGATAGTGATATCCTTCATTACAAAAACATTAGTCATTTTGTCGGGTGCATGTATTTTTGGTCCTAATGTACCCATAGTTTGCGCACAACATCCCCCTAACATCGAAAATATGGCAGGAAGACATTGGGCCTCATTACGAGGAAGGCGGTAGAGGGATAACGGCGCCAGTAGAGCTGCCAGACTCGTTATCCCTCTACCGCTTCATTACGAGGTCTGCTCGTGGGTCCCACAAAGAATGTCTGGTAAAACCAGGCGTCCTTAGCGGGACCCGCTAGCAGACCAGGATGCTAACAACGGGCCCATCATTAACGGGCCCGTTGTTAGCATCCTCCCCCTTCTCATTGAGCCCTGTGGGGGCTCAAATGGAAATGGGGATGTACCGGTTCTGGGTTCCAGGAAAGGGAATTACCGGGCCCTCCAAGGTTGGAATGGCCCGGTAATTCCCTATTTGTGGAACCCGGACCCGGTACGCGGTATGGGGGTTTAGCGGCATGGCTACCTCCATACTCGTAATGAGGCCCATTGTACACAACAACAACAGAATAATAGAAAACCAAGAATTACCAACAGGACTGAAAAGAGCTTCCATCCCCATGAACGTAGAAAGTCCCAGAACCAAGCACTAAGATCCCAGTTTCCCTCGGGGACATGTACTTCCGTGCTCAAAGTATGCAGATTTTGTATTGCCTTGAATATGGTAGGGGAGGAGTCAGGTACGAAAACACAACAAGCAGATCCCGCCAATTTACATACCCCACCACGCTCGGCTAGGATGACGTCTAACACCATCCTATTCTGAAGGGCCACTAATCTGATTGCTTTTTGTTCCAGCGTCATGTTGTATAGTATATCGGTGGTTCTGTTGAAGGTCCTCTCCAATACTCTTGCTAGTCTCCTAACATCCTCAGAATTAATTATCTGTCCCCAAAATGGTACAAAGGATTTTGCTACATCGCCCATGATCTGTGAAGGAGTGTCACCATTCTCGTGCCACCTTGGACGAGCTCTAGAGACCTCAGAGGTGTTAGCTATATATACCCCTGGTAACAAGATACCCAAATAACAAGTACCCTGCCATTCTCTAGGTATTCAAGGATAAGTTCCATTGCCACAGACAAAATAAGCTGGATCACCTACATACAAAGGTCTGTTAGGTGTGCAATGTTGGTACAACCCTTGAATGTACCCATTGGCTGAGAACCAACCCTTTTTATACAGAAGGAAACAGAGTTGGGGCTATGATTGATAGTGTAGGAAGGAGGCATGGCATCCCGGTTGCCTACGGGAGCCATCATGAAAGAAATTACCGATTGGAAAGGTCTAGAAAGTCTATCGGAAGGCCTAATAGAAGCAACATTGAGTTTGCTCCTATTCGCAAAAAGGGAACATCCCAAAGGTATCAGGACTCGTCTTTCAAATTTGTTCAGATTAGTCCCATCGAAGTTCCCAGAAATACTGTCATTCCAATGACCAAAGAATAGTGCCCTTAGTGAGGCGTGGCATGCAGTAGTCAAAGGAAGAGTATGAATTTACCATTTTTTCCCCGTGCTGTGGCAAATGCGAACATATCCAGCAATTCGTTCTGTTTAGAATTGCATTGGGTCGCATTCATAATCGCAATGGTCCCCCTGTGATGTTCCCTTGTGCCCCCACCATTCTCACACAAAGGTGTTGCCGGTTTTGCTTGATTCTTCTACCCTGCTTCCGCCTTTGCCCCCTCAAGCCTACTTCTGCAGGAGTCTGTCCTGATAAATTCTGGTTTTACCATCACCGTCTTGTGGCCAATGCTGGATTTGATTTTTATGGACTTCTTTCATTCACAGTGTGTCACCCTTTCTCAACTCTCATGCTGGACTTCCTTTGCATCTTGTACTCATGGTGGCCCTGAATCGTGCTGTTTCCATCTTCATCTTGTATCCTGGCTTGCAACATTATGTGTTAATACTGACTTCTGCAATTGTATTCACTCTCCCCTCTTGCTACTCCACTCTTTTGCCTGATAACTCACTGTTCTCTCCTCCTTTCCCTTCTCCATTGTCCTATCTCCTCCCCTTACTTTCTTCTATGCACTTACTCTATCAGAATTGTCCATGGACCTAGTATGATAGCAACCTCGTCTGTCTCCCCCCCACACGCCCTCCAGCACTATCTGAAATGTCGTCAGACCTAGTATGGTAGTCGCTTGTTGTGTTCCTCTCCTACCTTTCTGCACCCCTCTCCCTCACCTCTTGTTTTTCTCCGGCTCTACCAGAAATGTTGTCAGGCCTAGTACGGTAGTCGCCTGTCTGTTTCCATTTCCTTCCTACTCTCCCCCTCCCTTCCTTATCTATGTCTTAGCTCTTGCACTATCTGAAATGTCATCAGGCCGAGTACGATAGTTAATTTCACATCCTTACTGTTCATGGCCTGTAAGAATGTCATTGTATTTTCCCTTGTCCCCTCCCTTGCCTTGAAGCGCTTTGAAACACATTGTGTATAGGCGCTATATAAATAGGTACAACGTCATTTCATCGCCGGATGTTTTTTCGCGCATTTTACCGCAGATTTTTTTCCGAAAAAAATCATCTAATTTTTTGGGGGGGGTTAGAAAAATTATATAAATTGGGTGTGGGTGTAGAGGGATATAAAAAATATTAAAATAGAAAAATAAACAATGCAATAAGTTTTTTTTAAAAATCTGTGGTAAATAATTCCACGAAAAAACATCCCGCCATGAAATGACATGGAACCTATAATAAATAAGCTATCATATCATATCATAATTATTAAAAGAGTGTTATTATGGTAACTCTGTCTGTGTTGGGAATCCCTAGAAGGTAGAGTGTGCAGATGTACGAAAGGTGAAGACATAGTGGGAACACTTTCAGTCGGTAACAAAGTCTCAAGTGGACGCACCCCCTCAATGTACCAGAACCTAAGTGCAAACACAACTGTCAGACCAGTTAACATTATAACAAGAAAACAATGAGTCCTCAAAGACCATGGGCCTCATTACGAGTATGGAGGTAGCCATGCCGCTTTTAGCGGCATGGCTACCCCCATACTGGTTACCAGGTACCGGGTCCGGGTTCCAGGAATGAGGAATTACCGGGCCATTCCGACCTTGGAGGGCCCAGTAATTCCCTTTCCTGGGACCCAGACCCGGTACATCCCCATTCCCATTTGAGGCCCCATAGGGCTCAATGGGAATGGGGAGGATGCTAGCAATGGGCCCATTAATGATGGGTCCATTGTTAGCATCCTGGTCTGCAGCGGGTCACGCTAAGGACGCCTGGTCTAACCAGGCGTTCCAGAGCGGGATCCGCTGCAGACCTCGTAATAGTGCAGCCCGTAATGAACGGTGCCGGTCCCTTACCGGCACTGTTCATTACGAGTCCTCACTCGTTGTAATGAGGCCCCATGACCTTTGATGTTCAAATTCTTTGTTAGCCACAAGACAAATAGCTTGCTCCGTACAAGTAGAGTTAGAAAAGGGCATTGTTCCTCGAAGTACGTTTAGAAAGTCTCTCCGTATGGCTCTTTCAGGTCGCCCGTCGGTGATCTCATGACCTTATCTTGCTTGAAGGTAACTTTTCCGGTCCCGGCCACTTATTTATGTTTCAGCAAGAGAGTGGCAAGGGACTAGCTCAACAGTGGTTTCTTGTGGACACAGCCGATGCTATGCTGTAAGTCTAGTACTGAGGACGCAGATTGTACCTCAAGACTCCATGTACGGTGTGATCTGCGAACAAAGTGTTGTTGCTTCCTGATGGAAGTGGTGAAACAGAAGCTGGATTGCTCAAGGGTGCAGAAAGATCTGAGGAAGAATTCAAAGGGAAAGCAGCAGTCTCCCCAGGCCCCACAGGCTCAGGAAGAATCTCCGAGACACCCTTGGTGTCGTTCAAAACAGACTTGTCGTGCAGAACAGAATAAACAGTCTCCTTCTCTTCTCCTTCGTCAAGTGGCAGAGGAAAAGATATCTTCTTGACGTGTGTTCCGTGGATCCAGTGTCTCTTTCCTGCTACTCGTACAGCGGTCTGTGTGGCCAACAGGACCTGAAACGGTCCACCCCAGCGCGGTACGAGACAGGATGCTCTTTCAAAGGTTTTTGTGAGCACCCAGTCGCCTGGTCGAAGTCGATGACCTGGCCCCTCGTATTTTACTGCGAGGGCTTCTCGCACCTGTTGATAAATCAAATACAAGTTTTGAGTTAACTGGCCACAGTATTCAGAAAGGAGCAAATGCTCCACGTCTTTCAGTCGTTTAGGCTTGGGCAAATTCCAAATATTGGCTGGTCTCCCGATTACTATTTCATAAGGGGAGAGTCCAGTTCTTGTTTGTGAGGTCATCCGCATGGACAATAAAGCTACCGGTAATGCATCTGGCCATTTCAAATTGCTACTGGCACAGACCCTGCCACCTTATTCTTTAAGATACCCTTATGGCGTTCTACAAGTCCAGCACTCTGAGCGTGTTTGGTCGAATGGAACCGTTTATCGATCTGTAATCCTGCGCATACTTGCAGAATAACAGCAGCGATAAAATGTGGACCATTGTCCGACCAAATGACCCTTGGCAAACCAAACCTAGGAAAATATTCCTTAAGCATGGTTGTTGCCATTGTTATTGCTGTGGCATCTTTTACAGGGAATGCCTCAACCCACTTGCTAAAGGCACAAATGACTACCACGACGTATTTGTAGTTTTGGCAGCGCTCCATTTCGATAAAGTCGAAATGTATCACTTCAGAAGGCACGGGGGGAGCCAAAACTACCCCTTGGTGTAGATGTACCCTTTCCCACATTATGCTGTACGCATACCATGCAATTTTGGACCAAATGCTCAGCAGTCTTTGAGATGTTTACATTTACCCAGACAAGTTCTGGCAGTTTACACATTTTTCTAGCACATAAATGAGTAGTAACCATAGCAGTGACATAAGCATTGGATAGCATCCATCTTTTCCTGACATTGTCTATCCAACAATCTTCATTATATAAACTTGCTACACCTTCAGCCCATCGCTTAAGCTCTTCTTGAGTGGCTTCAGCTTGAATATTTTTTATCGAATCAATTCCTTCATCTATTATACAAGTGTTTGTGGCTTCTTTTATTACATACATCTCTGAATACAATTCAGTGGCACTCTGTTTGGCTATTCTGTGAGCAAAAGTGTTTCCCCTCCACACATCATCTGTTACTTTCTGGTGTGCGGCACACTTCATAATTGCTAGTTGAGTAGGAAGCGCAAGCGCTGAGAGTAGCCGAACTATCTAAGTGACATGTTGAATTTTAGTTTGTGTGAGGTCAAGAAACCTCTCTCTGTCCATAATCTACAGAAGTTGTGAACCACCCCAAAGGCATACTGACTGTCTGTAAATATATTTACTCTAAGCCCTTCGGAAAGTTCACTAGCTCGAGTCAGTGCGATAATCTCTGCGGCCTGTGCAGAGTTATGCGAAATTCTCTTGGTTTCCACAATCGTGCTTAATGTAGTGATGGCATAAGCAGCAGTGGATGTACCATCCGGAAGTTTGAAGCAGGAGCCATCGCAAAACAGCTCCCCTTGTGGATTTTTCAATGGTGTGTCATTTAAATCAATTCTACCTTTGGTTTCTTGCTCTGTGGTGACATCTTGTCACTGCAGGCAATGTCTTGCGGAAGAGGCAATAATTCAGCCCGATTTAATACGCAACATATCTTAATTTGGATATGCAGTGCAAATAAAATCAGCTTGTATCTTGTTAATCGTGCTGGCTGAAGTAAGATGTTGCTTTTCCGTTCTGTTCAAAAGAACGTCTACTGAGTGGGGTACCATCATGCTTAAAGAGTGACCTAAAACCATACCCTCACTTTGTTTTACGGACACAGCAGCAGCAGCGACAGGTCTCAAACATCTTGGCAAATCGCATGTGACAGGATCAAGCACGGAGGAAAAATGACTGCACGGTCTATTCTTCCCCCCATGTTCCTGTGTTAACACATCCAAAGCACATCCATCACACTCATGCACATACAAAACAAATGCCTTGTCATAATTTGGTGTGCCCAAAACCGGTGCTGAACACAGCACAGCCTTAAGCAGATCAAAAGCTTTCAGGTGGTCCAAGTTCCATGGTAATGGCAAAGAAATGCCCTTCTTTGTCAATGCCAACATTGGTTTTATCACTAGTGAGAAGTTTGGGATCCACTGTCTACAGTATGAAGCCATGCCTATCAAGGCTATGACCTCTTTCTGTGTATTTTGCACAGACATGCTAGAGATGTTTTTTATCCGTTCTTCCTTCCTTTGACAGGAGATAGCCTAAATAGGTGACCTCATGTCGACAATATTGAAACTTTTTCAATGAAGCCTTATGCCCATGCTCTACTAGATGAATAAGCAGCAACACGGTGCCCTCCTTGCAAGCAACTTCTGAGTCTGCAGCTAAAAGAAGATCATCAACATACTGCAACAATGTACAAGTGGAAGGCAACTCAAGTGTATCGAGCTGCTCCTTCAATGCTGTACTGTAAATACTTGTACTCTCAGTGTACCCTTGTGGCACACAAGTAAATGTAAACGAGCATCCCCCTAGGGTGAATGCGAACAAATACCTACTATCAACGTGTACAGGAATACTAAAGAAGGCATTCTTAAGATCCGCAACGCTGAAATGAGTAGCAGAAGCTGGAATCATTGTTAATATTGTGGTCACATCAGGCACAATTGGAAATTATAGAGCAACAATCTTATTGATAGCACGCAAATCAATAATAAAGTGGAAAGGAATCGCATTACCCCCTTTCTTGTACACAAGTAAAATCAGGCTATTGCACAAACTTCCTGCAATTTCCTCAATCACTCCACGATGAACACAATCAGAAACTATATTTTTTAGAGCTTGCTCACCATCAACTGAAATCTTATATTGTGGAATACATGGCAACTTAACACCTGGTTTCGAGACACTTTTAACAAGTTCAATTTGCAAAATGCCAACATCATTATCGTCAACTGCCCATAAACATGCCGGAACTTTATCGAATTCAGTCGATGAAGGCCTAGTCAGAAATTGTGAAGCCGAAGATTGCGGGGGTGAAATCGTCAATGTACTCCATCCGAAGAACAATTAATGACTGCATTTAATTCCTTCGACAGATTCAACCCCAAAAAATTCTCGCCACAATTCGTCGTTAGAAGAAATGAACATTGATCCGTGAATGGCCCCAGTGAAATCGGTACCGGCTGAGAAACCGGACTAACCCTGGCGTGCCAGAAAACCCTACAGAAATGTTATTCTGCCCTGACAGTGGAATATCTGGAACCTGCAAATGATCAAAGGAACACTTCTGTGCTCCTGTATCTATCAAAAATAGATGCTTCCTATTCCCCACCTTCATTTCTACGTAGGGCCCTTACTGATCGACAACAATAGGCACTGGTCCCAGACTGTGCTTCGGGCTGTCCTAACGGAACAATATATCGTCAAATACGAAATCCTCAGAAAGATAGGCAGTCGAAGGATTATCAGAACTATTCCTATTATCAACACTATATTGCTGACTTTCTTGTGAGATTGACTGTGGATTCTGGGTGAACTGGCTTCTACCAGGACCCCCCACCCCAGGGCGGCCTCTTGGTCATCTACCCATGGTACCATATGTGTTATTCGATCGCTGCTGAAGGATCGGGCATTGTGCTCGACAATGACCTTCTTGTCTGCAATAAGCACATTGGTTCATGTGTACAGGACCCATCTGCGCATTACGCTGTTGAGTGAACTGACCCTTAAACTGTGTACTCCCACATCTGGTTCCTCTAACTGTCTGTTGCAACAATACTTTGGTTTTCAGGTCTCCCTTCTTCTTTTCTATCCTCTCTTTTTCACTCTTGACTCTATTTCCATAATACTGAGCCATTTGCAATACTTCGGACTGTGATTTAGCCTGCCAGGCACTCTGGAAGTCATAATATGTGATTGGATAGCAGTGTCATGACCACTGTGAGGGGGCACAAGTTGTACCACTAGCAGGCTCCCACCAGAACCCTGAGAGCCTTAAATCCACTGCAAAAGGCTCCTGGAGCCAGTCTTGGCGCCTTTGGCACCAGACTCATATGTAGGAAGAAAGGGCTGTTCAAACTAGGTCCCATTTATGTACATGGGCCTTTAAATCCAACATGGAAGCACCCACACAGTCTAGTACTAAGAACCAAACAATGCGGTCTAGTGTTTTGGGTGTGGCAGGCCTGGAACTACTTTCCCTGGTATTACTTTACCTGGGTTATATAAACCACACCCTGACTGCAGAACACGCTTTGTGTTATTCTGCAACCATCAGCGTGACGCTCACCGTGTCCAGCTCCTGGTCTTCAGCATCTTCCTGTAATCCTGCAAGAACAAGAACACGATTATTCTATCTTACCTGAGAAAACACCATCCAGCACTCAGCATCTCAACTGGGCTGCAATTTGTGGAAACCGAGAGAAGAAGAAACATCACTCACCTGTGAGTACTAGCTTAAGGACTTCCGGCGAACCGGTACCACAGCTGCTGTTCTAACATTGCGACCTGCAACAACGAGAAAGGGAAAAACAATATTAGAACGTGCGCTTCCAAAACATCGAATTCCATCAGTCTTACCTGAATTCCATCGCATTACGCCACGCTTCCATCCGGAGCACCACAGGAACCTCTGCAAAGGAAAAGAGACATATTCAGGTTCGCTTTCAATATTAAACAACCGCACAATGCTGTACTTACCTTAACGAATTCCGGGGGCCTGTTTTTCATCACGCTCTCACCCACTCGCAGCACCACAGCAGCCTGTGAGGAGAAGAAGAAGAAAACACAGGTTAGCTTTAAAAGACAACAAAGTCGATGCGCTTCGCGCTTCCTCTTACCTAGAAACGTGCCTCTCCATCTGGCACGCCAGCATCAAGACCTTCGCACCTGAAAAGAAGAAGATAAAGACATTAATGAAATTCCCACCATAAACAGAACAAAGACTTACAATTAACAAACCTACCTACCTACCAGCAGATTCGGGGTCACAGTAGGCCTGGGGCCAAGGAAGGAGTACTGCACCAGTGAAGCAACTCGGGCAGCTCGTCAACAAATGTCAAGCGTCCCTGCACAAGAAACACAGGATGGATAGCTCACCCTACAAATAACTAAGATTCATTATTCAGCACTGGGCAACTATGCACCCAGGGTTCCAGATCTCAGAGCCTTCCAGACGCCCCCAGGTATATCAGGTGAGCGTAACAATCAGGCAACAACCCACGCACACATTTGTCCACAAACAACCTTTTCCCTGACTCGGTGCTTAAATCTTGACCGCTAAAATCTGAAAATACTTGTTCGAATCGATTAAAGAATTCGGTAGCACCTTCAGATACCCTTAGGTACAAGCAGTGAGTTTGTCCCAAACTATCCTTCTCTCTGGAACTAGAGTCTTTAATTTAGTAACTATTCTGTCTTGCAGGGTCAGTATCAACTGTGTCGGTCTCTCATCAACTTTCCTTTCTCCCTCTAACCATACAAGGTTAACCCATGTGTCACCCAGCCCTACCTGATCATCTACAGTTCTAATCTGGTTCCATAAATCAGCAGGTAGGATCACAGGGAACAACAAGTCAATATCACCCAGAGGGAAAACTGACAAATGCAAAATAGATTCTATTTCTTTATAAAGTCCTGTTGAATTTTTCCTAATGTCTAGAATCGACTGTCTAATCGTATTCAGTTCCTGTCTAGAGAACGGAACATGAACAAATTGCGAAACATAGTTAGCTTCAATAGTGGTAGCTGGTGTTCCTGCTACGGCATCAGCTGGAATTTCCACTTTAGGAACAAATGTTTGAGGAACCTCTCTCATTGGCAACTGAGAAGTAGGCAACTCCAAACATGTGTTCAGTAATAGAGCTAAATCGAGCGATAAAGTAGCCAAAGCAGTATCGGGCGAAAAATGCTCTCTTATAAATCATCAAATCTGCGGGACAACAAATCTTTTTCTTCATACACTCATTCTGCAGTTACTCTACCATCACCTGTAACCCTTTCTTTTGCATTTCTGGAGTTTACTGACTAAATGTATCATACACTTCTATGGGAGATATAGACTCATCTGAAATCCATCTAAGCGCATCCCTTGTGCAAATTTGGTCTTTTCACTCGTTGATTTACAAGAAGGAAGAAACCGTTTCTGCACATACAGAGCATCCAATCTATCACCATCTGCTTCATCACTCTGTAACCTATCTAACTCCCTCTTAAACTCAAAAACCCTCTCAACATGCTCATGTACTTTCTCTGCAGTGTCCCTTGAGTAAGCTAAGACATTCAAATCCCTCAACTCTTGTGGGACATCCATGTCCGTCAAATCATTCCACATTTCGGCCAAGTGCATTCCCATCCCCTCAATCAAAACATTCTGTTCGGGAATACTTTCTAGGTCAAAGATTGTAGCTAAAACAGCTGATTTTTCACCTTCTTTTATACATTCAAGGGGGGGCCACTCACCCCTTCATTTGCTACAAGCGGAGCAGAACCACTTGGAAAAGAGAGAGCAGCCAAATCCTGTACAACAGGTAGTGGAGACATTACCGCTGGCAACAAAGATGGAATCCCAGGAACAGCAATTGTCGGCAAGGGTGGAGATACAGAAGGGGGAGCAACAACAGGAAGAGGAGCAACAGCTGGCGGCGGAGGAACGAGAGGAACAGGGACAGCAACGGGAGGAGGTGCAACAGGAAGAGTTAAGACAGCAGGAAGAGGTACATAAGGAGGTGGTCCAGTGACAACTGTCCTACGTTCATTTAAAAGCTTATCAATTAGTTAGTCTGAAGCATGAAAATCTTTAGACGGATATATTTTCTGTACACCAAGTTGGAAAGCCCTATCCATATTTCTAACAGACTTCGACTGTTTCTGTTGATCATACAATAATGCTTTTTCTGAATTAGACATGTGACAACGTGCATGTTTCTCTTTACTCGTAAGTTGCTGCATAGCTTCCTTTTTCCATTTCTGAATTACATGAATTGCTGCATTCCTAGCCTTTTTCTTTAACAATATAGACTCTAAATACTCTATATGAGCAATCTCAAAGCTACCATGAACTGGCCACTGAAATTCGGAAGCATGTCTAGTTTGTCTGTGCCAAATATCGTTGAATACTATACTACCAATGCCGTACTTACAGTACATAGTACATGTCGGCGACCCCTCCTGTGGTGCTGGTCAGCTAAATTCCAAAGATTGTCTGTCTCTGCGAAAAAAAAACCTGAAACAGGCAGACAATTTCCCAAGCATTTCAGATCACTGGTGTTACCTGGCGTCGTTTGTACTCATGAGAACAAGACTGCAGCCAAATATCAGGATACTTAGGAACGGGGGCACGACTCACCTGATTACAAAGGACTAAGGTCCGATCGAATTACAAAGGATGACCTCGTGGTTGGCGATTTCGGCAAAACAGCCCGCCTCGATATGAGGACCATCATCAAGATGCCCTCTCGAACCGCGTGCTCACCATTTAGGTATCGGATTGTGCAGTACTGTCGAGGTGTCGCGTCTCATACAAAGGGGTCCCCTTTTTTTCACTCTCCGATCCCGGTCCGATAGCCGCGTCTTCTCTTCAGCGAGGTGACATCAATATTGAGGGTCCCTATTCGGGCGCCATCTGAAAGACCAAAGAAATATCGAGGATTAGTACCACAGATAAAATACACCAATCACGAATTGAAAAGATACAAGTATCTTTTATTACTGTACTGTTTCAAAGCAAAACAGATAGCTGTCTGGCCCCCAACACCTCGCAGTGTGTACCAGCAGACACAGTGAGGGGTGAGAGTGCTGGACAACTAAACACAGACATATTTATACCATTTTTTGAAACATTGTCCAGCCCCTCTCCAAACTGATAATTCACTGGCTAGAGTTTGTGCCTAGTTCATAAAACAGATGTTACAATATTATACAAAGGATTAAACAAGTTTGCATGTCCATGAAATCACAACGATATTGTTGGTTTTCTGATCCACGGTAAGCCTTATTCCAAGAATCGCTACAATGCAGTTCAGCCAGAACACACAATCCAAAATTGTTTTCCATTGTCTCTTTGTTTATACGAGGATGAGGCTTGTGAGCGCAGGCAACACTCCAGTGCTCTCCAAGGACGTTCAGGACTTGTGGCATTGGGCCATCGGACAGGGGATTATCCTCCTCCCGTTTCACCTTGCAGGCATAAAGTACACCATCGCTGACTCCCTTGGCAAGGAGCTGCACTCCTGTCACATGTGGGAACTTCGTCAGGATCAGACGGACCGTCTGTTCGTCAAATGGGGCAGACCTCTGATCGATCTTTTAGCCACAGCAGCAAAATACCAGAAGTTTGCCAGCAGATTCCACCAACTACCAAAAGATCGATCGGAGGTCTGCCCCATTTGACGAGCAGACGGTCCGTCTGATCCTGCAAAGTTCCCACTTGTGCCAGGAGTGCAGCTCCCTGCTGAGGGAGTCAGCAATGATGTTCTTTATGTCTACCAGGTGGAACGGGATGAGGAACATCCCCTGTCTGATGGGCCAATGCCACAAGTCCTGAACTTCCTTGGTGATCGCTGGGGATCGAGTGTCCCCTTGCTTCCTGATGTAGAACATGGTGGTGGTGTTGTCTGTGAAGATCCTTACCACCTTGCCCCTCAGAGATGGTAGGAAAGACCTGATGACCCAGACCACTGCCCGTAACTCCAGGATGTTGATGTGTAGATCCTTCTCCTCCGGAAGCCACAGACCTCTGGCGTGTCTGGTGTGAGCTCCCCAACCTTCCAGAGAGGCGTCCGTGGTGACCATCTCCTGGTACGGCGGTGCTTGAAATCTTGTCCCCTGGGCGATTCGGTGCATACCCCCCACCACTCTATCGCCTGCCGGAACACCTCGTTGAGGGAGATCTTGTCTGCAAAATTTCTGAACACTTGTATCCAACGTGCATCCAAGAATTCCTGTAGGGGTTGCATCTGAAACCTGCAGAGACGGAAGAGGTAGATGCAGGATTACATCATGCCCAGCAAAGAGTTGATGGCCCAAACCGTGTCCATCTTCGCTGAGGACAACTGGTGTACCTTCTCTTGAATGGCAACTAGCCTCTCCTCCGATGGGGATGCCAGCCAAGCCACTTTGTTGAGTCTAGCATCAAGGATCAGCGTGTTCTGCGATTGCGTCAAGCTGGACTTCGATAGTTTATGTAGAACCCCACTCTGTCAGTAGATGGACAGTCTCATTCATCTGCTCGTCGTCCAGTTCCCTATAGCGGGCTCTTATCAGACAGTCGTCCAGGTACGAGAATACGTGCACTCCCTGCAGACGCAGGTGGGCCGCCACCGGGCCAGGCATTTTGTAAACACCCTTGGGCCGACTTTAAGCCGGAAGGTATGAACTTGAACTGGTAGTGTTGGCCTTGTACCACAAACTGTTGGAACTTCTGATGTTTACTGCGGATGGGGACATGGAAGTACGCATCCTCTAGGTCCAACGACGTCAAGAAATCCCCCTCCTCCAGTTGGCCGAGCACAAATTGCTATCTATCCTGAATTTTTGTGATTTCAAGTACTTGTTTAGACGGCACAGGTCCAGAATGGGTCTCCAGCCCACTGTCTTCTTTTTGACTTAAACATCGTCTGTGTTCTGCACAGATAGATATATCTATACTGGAAAGGGGTGTTAGAAACACTTTGTAAATACTGTGTGCTAGATGGTTATATGTTTACTGAAACCATGTGTTTATATGGAGAAATAGGTTTTGTGTATGAATGGCTGAGTGCGTGTGAGCGATGGAGGAATTCAAATGGAGCATTTAATTGAACATATGATTAAGAAAAATCTAGTTTGTTTTTGTACCACATAATGTCTGATGAAATGTTGAATAAAATTGTTGAGACAAAATAGCAACGAGTAGTGTGTTGCCATCCTCGATTTAAGGGTCCATTTTTTGTATATATCTTACACTCACCTGGAGGACCGTAGAATACCTCGGGTACCCCTTTGTTTTGAAATTCTTCCTGACCAGAAAGTATCTGGAATAGACTCCGGAGCCCCAGAGAGAAGCTCTATTGCCCCTTTCCGTAACATGGCTCGCACTTCTTCCAGGAACTGAGGGATGTGCTGCTCCTATCAGGGAACCAGTGGAATACGAGGGCACCTGAGTTGGAACTCCAAGCTGTATCCCTGGGCGAGAGCATCCAGCACCCATCTGTCAGTTGTGATCTTCTTCCACTCACTGATGAACCTCGTCAGCTGGCCTCCCAACAGGGTGCACGACTGGTGACCAGACGTCTTAGCCAGTTCAGGCTTGCTTGGGTGCTGGCTCCCTTTGGGAGTCGCTGACCTCTGCTACCGTAGTCTTGGGAGCAACTCCTGTAGGCTACCTGTGTGGAGGATCGAGGAGGTTGCCTGTATGATGTGGAGTATCCCTTGATGATCTGCTAGATTTTCCCCTGGAGGAGTGAAAAGACGATGAGCGATGCTACCGCAGAGTGCCAAGGGAACGTGGCATGTCCAGCACCTTTGCATGAACGTCTTGGCAAAAGTTGTGTCCTTTAACCATCCCTGCCGACATACGTAAACTCTGTTTCCCATCTGTCGGAAGCCCATGTCGTCGATGTCCACTGCCACCGTAATGGCATGGTCCGACGCCACCTCCCCTTCCTGAAAGAGGGCGAGAGCCTCTGTTTTCTTGTCTTGTGGGAGGAAATCCAGGATAGGGCCCAGCTTGTACTAAACCTCCTGGTCGTAAGCTAGCCAGAGCATTGGCCGCCTTGATCGTGGATGCCGCTGTGTAAATGACTCTATTGCCCATGGCGTACATCTTCTTCCCCTCGTTGTCCGGGTGACTGATGATGCAAAGGCCGGGTTGGCCGAACGTTTCCTTGCGGCGGCTGTCACTACTGAGTCCAGCTATGGTTGTGACCTCACACACTTGGGTCCGGAGTCCGGCACCCTGTATTTCTTCTCCAACCTGTCCCGTTTGGTTGGTGATGTGCATGGGTTCTTCATGAGGGCTAAGCCTTCCTACCAAATGTTGTGCAAAAAAGGATACCACCATAATCGTCTTCCTCTTGGACTCCTGTTGCTGATATGGGAAGCCCTCCTTCTTGGTTTCCTCGGGCACGAGCTAGAACAGCTCAGAGACCCTGGAGATCATTGAGTGGAATGATCCCACATCGTCTGGTGGCGAGAATCTATGAGGGGCGTCCAGGTGTGGTGATTTGTCGTCTGCCGGGACGAAGTCCTCATCTTCGTCGGTTTCTGTGGCCGTCTCCGTACCAGTGTCTGTGTGTGTGTATCCGGGTCCTCTGGTGGAGTCGGGTCCCGACGGGGTGGAGGAGTCTGATGCAGCGTTGTCGGATGACACTTCCTCTTCTTACGCGCTGAGGCTGGTCAGGGGCCTGCGATATAACAGGTACAGGCAACCTCTGTTGGATCTCTGTCGCTATGGTGTGGAGAGTCGACAGGATGTCTATGGACATGTCACTTGGCTGAGGAGGGAATGATGGAGAGCTAGGCCCTGGGCCGCCGTCTTCCTCGTGGACTGTATGGATGTACACTTGGTCGTCGTCGTCTGTGGATGAGATGTCCATTGGCTGAACGAAAGCCTTGGAAGGATAATTTGGGGCCTCTTCGTGGTGCCCCCCCCTTTTCCCTCCTGAGGGTTGTGTACCGGGCCCTGAGCCGAGCCGGTGCTCCCCCTGCCACCCCTGTAGGGGTGACCGCAGCCTTCGCCATTGCCTCAGTGGCCAGGCAGGAAAACACTCTGCGCTGTAGGGACCACCCTTGTCAGGTTAGTTCCACCGGCCATAGCTATCGCCCCAGAGGATGTCGACAAAGTGGTCGACGGAGCCTTCGGCTGGGTCAGATGAGCCTGCTGTAAGGCCTTCTTCTCTTCGTCTCTCCCCTGTTTCTCTGATTTGTCCTGTAATTTGGCCGGGATGGAGGACTTCCACTTTGAGGAGGAACTCAATGGTAGGCTGGCTAAAGAGGTGAACGGCGATGGCAATCACGGTCTATCCGACCTGGGACCCGCATCAGCGGCAAACCTGGCGGAATCTTGCGGCTCTTGGCCTTCTCTTGAACCCACGGATGAGGCATCCTCAATGGACTTCGACCTCCTCCCAGAGGGAGCCCACTCCTCGGACCAACGTGTCCTGGGTGAGGCATGACCCTGCTGGGAGCACGGGTCAGAGGCCTTGCGCCATTTGAGCCATGTAGCAATTCCTGCCTTTCTTCGAGAAGACCAGGAATATCTCGCACCCAGACTTGTTGTGGTCCAGGTGCAGGCAGCATAGACACTTCTGATGCTTGTCCTGCACGAAGATGTTCCTTAGCCCATAGTGGGTGCAGGGCCAGAAAAGTGTCCTTCCCTCCTTTTTCTCTTCCATCATGGTCGGAGGGCGCGAAGTAGGCCCAAGATGGCCTTCCAGAAACTTCGACGAACAACCGCCCTTGCTGAGAACTGTTCTGCATGCAAAATTGGAAAAAAGTACAAAATAGCTTGTAGATCAACTTGAAAACTCTCAACACTGAAGCGTGCAGTAAAAATCTCAAGATGGCTGCCAGAGACGGGGCTTAGGGAGAGGACTATCATTGGATGGGGGAGGTATGACACCAGAGGACAGTGATTGGTTTAGAGGAGAAATAAAGTGAAACTGTTTTTCTTTTACCGAGGATTACCAGCCTGACAGGGAACATTCATGAGCATGTGAATCAATGCCAGACCCCATGCTGGAGAAAAGCATTGATATCGATGTGAAAGAACTCTTTGAGATCAGGGATTTAATTAATTGTCGGTACATGTTTACAGTGTATGGCATTATCTGTTTGTGTAGAATCAGAGAGCAAATGTGTGCACTTCGAAATGATGACCTGAGACTGCCTCTTTCCACACATTGGCAAGAGAAACATCAGTTGGATGATAAAGGGGGATATGTTTCTTTTGACTAAAACTGGTACCCCCCCAAACCAAGAGGGAGAGACAGAGAAAGAAGTCTAAGGCAGATTGAAGCACGGATGATCTGCAAATATCGGACAATCGAAAAGGGATTACATTCTGGCCATGAAATAGGAGTTTTTTGGGGAAGATTTGGTCTACCAATAGACTGTATTGTGACCTTGAATGTACTTAAGGGATGATGTATGCTTTCATTAAAACAGAATAAGGGGTGTGCATAAGCCTCAAAAAAGGCACACACATTATACATAAGTAGAACTTACTAACTAGGAAAATAGGTAACAGTGCAGCACAAGCTTCCTCAGTATGTGTACCTGGGTTTCTGCAATGAGTCATGACAACATTTTTCCAACCAACATTACGAGTTAGAATATTTTAAAGGCAGCTTGTAATATGATTTTATGGGATATAGCTTGCACATTCCATGAGTGGCATGCGAGTAAAAGGAACAATAATACTGCATAGAGAAATGTGGGCAATCAATTAGAATACAACAGCACCATCTGGTGCCCTGCCTTGGGGAATTCATCTTGCTAGAAAATACAAAACCCACTTGGGCAATATCAGCAGCACTAGCGCTTTGTAATATTACGAAAGTGTTTATGGAAATTGCTGAGTGAACTCATGGGCCGCATGGCCTGATGTCACGTGGCAAATATAAACTGATGTTTTTTCAAAATTGTGCGGCATTCTAACACGTGGGACACTGCAAACGGACAGAGAGCTTGAGTCAAGTCTGTTTTTAACCCAAATTCGGTAAGTTTAGATTTTTAAATATTCTGAACAGACACAGAGTGGTTGGCATGAAACCTAGTACAAAACAGACATATGTATAAACTGTTAAACTGTGAGAAGCCAAAGGGTGTCTCACCCGCTAGTCCTCAGGGACTTGTCATCCAGCTGGTCAGGACACGGCCATCGCTTTTGGATTCAGTTCCTGAGGATGGACCAGTGTGGGAGGATTACCTGGGTGAGGGGTCTTCGGAAAGTGGGTTTGAGGCAGCCGGTGGTGAGACGCGGTATTCCTCCCTTAACCCGTACCCATGATCCCTCCTATTTCATAGGAGTCTCCGGTGTCCCAACCTCCCGCCCCCCTTTCCACACAAACACTGGGCAAAGGAAGAGGGTGACAGGGTAATAATGCTAACTCTTACACATTGCATTGGAGCTGTCCCACTAATTGGGTTAGGCAAGTCAGAAAAATTACTCTAAGTGCATACATCTGATACCAATTAGCTCTCCTCACATAGATAAAACGCGAAACATAGAGACACACTCTGAGCAAGGTAGAACACGAGTAAGAGCAGAACTTCCAGGGTGAAGGCGAACTTACTGGAGCATAGCAACGGATCGAGGGACTAGAGCCAGAGGTGGAGAAGCCCCAGGTGTTCCCTGTAGGAGGTTGTTGCCTCCAACAGGCTGCAAAAGACACGTGGATAAGGCTGAATCCCAAACAAGAAGGTTGCATTGTGTTTCAAGAACGCCAGCGACCATCCAGGGTGAACTGCAGAGTTGTGAAGGCGAGGCCAAGCCTGTGGTACTAACCTTAACTCGTAAACTACAATACAGTAAATACGTGAAAGAAACGCACCCAGCTGTTGAATTGGCAAGCGACGTGAGAGACCGGTGTGTGCTAAAGAACGATTGAAGTGGCAACATTATATCACACAATTGAAGGCTGCATGGGTGTGGATGAGACGTGAAGAAAGGCAGACCTGTGAATGAACCTTGAAGTAACGATAGCAGTTAAGTCAGAGATACTGAGTAACGGAGTAGTCCAGCGAAAGGAAGTAGCCCACTTGAAAGTCTCTGTAAAAGGTGAAAAGTTTGTAGCGATAAAATGAATGAACTGTAAAAACAAAGTGATTGAAATTGACCCAGGGAAAAGGGGAGGGTAAAAAAGTGAAAGTTGAATTTGTGCATAATACAGTGAACTACCCAGATCAAGAAGCACTGGGGCAAACAACATAGGGGTGTGAGTTGAAAGCTGGAAAGTCGAAATGGTCCTGCGGAGGTCTGTAGAAAAAAGCCACGCATATTCGAAATGTTAAACCGTAATCATGTAATACCTCCTTATTTTGAATATTGGCCTAAACCCATTCGCGTTACACAGAAAACCGCGTTCGTAATGTTCCGACTTTTGGTTAACTTCGCCGCCATTTTAAGACTCATCAGCCATTTTGATTTCAACTCTTGTTCCATGTTCTAAAAGGGTGGACTGTGTTTTCAACTTGCAGTCTAGCCGAACGACCTTTGAGTTCTGTTAATGTTTAGGCTGACCGAGAGCAGACTGTTTGACTTATGCAAAGAAACCTTGTGCTTCATATGAACCATATCATATCATATCATATCACAACTGAGCAGCATGGGGGATGCGTTCTCCTTCCCGGTGGAAGGTCTGGTTCTGTACGCCATTCCCCTATTTCCTCTCCTGCTACGTGTGATCAACACACTCAGACGAGGCAGATTTGGTATCCGGACCCACTCAGCCTGTCAATATCACCTCCAGTCAAGTTGCCAGTACTTCCGGATCTGCTCACCAGGGAGCGAGGCGCAATCCTTCATCACGACCCAGGATCTCCGAACCTGAAGGCATGGCTCCTGCAGCCTTACAGTTTGGAGGTTATGAGCTGCCAGGGAGATCCTCGCCAAAGCCAGGGCATTGTCGACTCTAAAGTGCTATGCCCATAAGTGGGAGCATTTTGCTACGTGTGCCGGTCGCAGAAGGTTATCCCACTGAGGATCACGGCCCCCAGATTCTTCCGTGCTTGCTTTCCTTGGCAAAAGCTGGGCTGGCTCACGCATCCATCATGGTACACCTGGCGCCCATCTCACACTACACCAGATCCCTGAGAAGATCCTCGCTGTTGTCCTATAGACTCGTCGAGGAGTTTCTCAAGGGGCTTTTTTTCAATCTTTCCCTCCGGTAAATGCGCCTGCCTGGCATGGGAACTGAACGTGGTCCTGTCAAGACTCGTGGGAGAACCTTTCGAACCTATGCATCAAGGCCCACTCAAGTTTCTCTTGTGGAAGACAGCGTTCCTTGTGGCCATCACCTCACCCAGACTAGTGGGTGAGATACAGGCCCTATCCTGCAAGCAGCTGTATCTGACTTTCCGTGAATCAAGGGTGGTACTGCGTACACACCCCACTTTCATGCCTAAGTTTCCGTCAGAATTCCACCTCAACAATCCTTTGGTGTTGCTTGGTTTCTTCTCGAATCCTTTTTCGCTGTTGAAGAGAATCTGGCATTCGCTGGACGTTGCTCGCGCCTTAAAGTTCTACGTGGCATGCACAAAGAGTTTTCAGAAGACTTCTCAATTGTATGTGAACTTTGGACGTGTGAATCATGGGAAGGCCTTGTCCAAGGCTTCCATCTCAAGATGGCTCTCCGGCTGCATCATGCACTGTGCTCGGATGGCGAACGGCCTCTGCCGGGCCGTCCGAGTGCCCACTCCACCAGAGTGATCGCTGTGATAATGGCGTTCCTTTCTGGTGTGCCCCTGCTTAACATCTGCAGGGCTGCAACATGGAGATCCACGCATCACTTCACGAAGCTCTACTGCATTGATAGGGATTTCAGGGAGGAGTCCAGAGTCGACCAGGCTGTGCTACGCAACTTGTTTGCTTGAGGTGAGTCTGTTCCAGGGGTAAGTGTTAATTGCTTTTGTTGAGCCTTGCCACCTCTCGTGGTTGTTGTGTAAAGTTTTACTGCCGTGTATTCATTATTCATGAGCATGTGAATCCTTGCCAGACCCCATGCTGGAGAAGGTTTAAGTTACTTACCTGTAACTATTGTCCTCCAGCATGGCTCTCCATGCAAACCCTCCCTCTGGCTCGCTGCGGCTCTTCTTGGCCATACTGCTACTTTATGTGCTTACCAAATCTGAAGATGGCTGTCAGAGGTGGGGCTTAGGGAGAGGACTGTCATTGGATGGGGGCAGTATGACCCAGCCGACCAGTGATTGATTTAGAGGGGAAATACAGTTTTAAAGTGAAAGTGAAACTTTATTCTTTTACCGAGGATTCCCAGCCTTTTCACGGGGAATATTCATGAGCATGTGAGTCCATGCCAGACTCATGCTGGAGAACAATAGTTACAGGTAAGTAACGTAAACCTTCATTTCAATCTTATATTGACAGATACTACTGTGCCATACTTTAAAAAGTTCCCATTCATCCACGTTTTCTGTGTTCTGATTAGGTTCTGGTAGGATGGACTGACTGTGGACCTAATTGTTGGTGCTCTAGTATACACACACACGTGGGACCTTTCCCAATATATACACATAAGTCAGAATCTAAAGTTAATAAGTGCCAATGGTTCTTAAACATCTTAAAAACTTAATGACTGTCTCTTGAATACCTTGTTATCATCCTTACTACATTTGAGTTTCTTTTAAAATTTTTAGTCTTAGGTTTTAGGAATTCACTCCTGAGGGTTTCCATCGCTCTTTTTTTCTCTGTATCCTCGCTATAGAAATCTTGTTCTAAAACAGTGGTCTTCAAACTTTTTAGGCCTGGGCCGCTCGAGCAAAATGTCGGTAGGCCGGGCTCCACCAAAAATTGCAAATGGACAGTAAATCCAAATGGCCATGGACTATTGCGTGCCCTCTCTGCATCCTACTCCAAGCATAGGTATAGTCCCTGCGCTCCCCCACCAGCTCCTATCACAGTCTGTGGGCTCCTTCATCCCACTTATACCCATTCCCTGAGCTTCCCCACCCTGCCCCCAGCACATTCCCAGTGCCAGTGGGGGCTGGTGAATTTTTTAAGTGGAGTGGCATAAATATTTCCCTTAGATATGCCATACCGACCAGGCTTAGCGAGGGAGCCCGAACCAATCGAGAGAGGTTCAGGGAGTTTTCCCCCTGGAATTTTTTTTTAAATAACTGGTTATAATTTTGCATTTTAGAGCATATTTTTGTTTTAAACTTGGTAAAAAGCCAAACAGTTTGCAATTGACGCTGGGGGCGCCCAGTGGGAAGGCATGATATTTTTTACTGCCCATCTATGATAGGAGGCCAGTAAAAATATACCATCCCTGTCTCCTGGACCCCACAGCACCTCAGAAGGAGAGCTGATTTTTGCAAGTGGGTAGGGGGATTGTGCAACTTTGTCGTACAACCCTCCTCCCCCTCACTCGCCAAAATAAGCTCCAATAACAAACACAAACACACACACATTCACACAGCATTCATACAGCAAACACTTTATCATTCAAACGAGCACCCACCATCAAACAATCACTCATAACACAAGCATAAATGCATCCATATACATACTTAAATAAAAAATAAATGAACATAAATGTACCTTCTGCCCCGGTCCTGAGGTTTCCTCTCCAGCGTTCCAGCATCCTGAACAGTAATCTGGAAGCAAGAGCTTGCAGGGACCTGCGTGTGGGTGCTGAAACACCCTTCTGCAGGGTGCTCTGTCCGGATGTGCGAGGAGGCGCAGGAGCTTCCCCTTGCACATACATACTCCTACGTCCCATCCCCTTTCCTCCATACTTATGGGACATCTCTCGGTCCTGTGGGACGGGACCGGAGCTCTTTGTAAAAAGCATCCAAAAATTTTGCTAAAATGTGTCCTTCCTCTCTTTCTTGCGCGCGTGGCCTGGCACGCGGCCGCAACCCCGCCCACCTCAGCTCGGCCCCGCGCATAGCACATCAGTCCTTTTCTCCGCTCGTTCGGGACTGGACGCACTTGCATCCGTGGAAGATTTTCTTCCCTTTTTTCCTCTCTGGCTCTCGCTAGCGATCGTGCAGTAGTCTGTCTATGTCGTTCAAACTAGACTTTCCAGACTGTTCATCGTGTCACTGTCGCTTCGCGAGGGCGGATCCCCATTGTCTTTGTTTAGAGTGTTTGGGTCCGGAACACTGTTGGGACTCCTGTTTTTACTGTGACTCCCTTTCGGTCCGGGCACTTCAACGTTGGTTGGAGCGGTGGTAGGAGGTGTTCTGACGAATTCCTCCTTCTCATTTTTAGGCGTTCATCGACGAGAAGAAGAAACGCCCGGTAAAT
Source organism: Ambystoma mexicanum (assembly GCF_040938575.1). Classification (NCBI taxonomy): domain Eukaryota; kingdom Metazoa; phylum Chordata; class Amphibia; order Caudata; family Ambystomatidae; genus Ambystoma; species Ambystoma mexicanum. Next base: position 77,959,832 of record NC_090934.1, read on the forward strand.
TCTTTACTTTTCAGAGCATCCCGACCGGGGGATACCTTCCCAGGTTCCTCTCGGGCCGGGAGGGGCGTTGATCGCTCTGTTACCGCGGTTCGCCCTGAGGTGCCTGTTGGGCCTAATAATTCTACCAGAGTTTTCTCTGAGGGTCTCCATAAGGGGCCTGTGTACACCAGAGTACGCTCCGAGGCCCCTCCTGTGGGGTCTGTTTGTAGGCCCAGTTCTACTGAGTCGTGGGGTACCAGAGCTTGCTCTGAGGCCTCTCTTTCGGCTTCCCTCAAAAACAAAACCGGGGTGCGCCCCGAGGCCTTGGCTGGGCTTGTGGTTACCGAACGGATGTTCGAGGCCCGTGCTGATAAGGCTTTTACCGGGCCTAGGTCCGAGATCCCTCATACAGAAGCTAAGGCTACCAACAGTTCTAAGGGGCCGGGCAAGGCCCTGTCGGTGAAAGCGGTTGCTCACGTTCCCGCTCTTGTGGTGACACCAGATCTGTTGAGGGGGTAAAGAAGAAAGGTTCTTCTTTTACCGGCAGTGCCGAGGCCCTTCCTTCGAAGGCTCAGTTGGCGGTTGGTATGTCGCAGAAACATTCCAGGCCTCATAGTAGCGGCTCTGCCGAGGTTCCTTACGTTAAGGCAAAAATTAAGACCCCTGACCCATTGACGGGGACCCCTGCCTCACTTCCTCACGTGCCGCAGTTCCCCTCAGATGAGGACAAAATGGCGGCCGTTCCCGCCACAACCACAGCGGCCATTTTAGGTACAACCCCTACAACTACGCCATCGGCCCCTGGTGTAGGGTTCGGTCCTTTGGGTGAACCTAAGGTCCCTTGTGCGCATCCTTACCAGCCGGTTTATGATTGGAACGCCCGGATGCCTCTTCCGCACAATGTTAAGTTGCCAGCGGGGGCGGCTCCCTTGATTTATGTGGATACGTCGGTGGAGGGGCCGGTGTGGCACCCTTCTCCGTTACGTCCCTGGATTTGTCCACCTCATGAGAGGCCTCCTCAGGTTTCGAAACAATCTCCTGAGGATGCCATTTTCGGTAAATTTCAAGCGCATATGCGCACCGACCCCATGAGGGAATATTTCAAAGGGCTTTTCAAGGATATATGTCCACCTGCGCCTCCGGCTCCACCTGTTCCTCTGGTGGTTCCGCCGGTGCCTCCCTTGCCTGTGGTGCCTCCCCCTGTTCTTCCACCTTTGCCACCATTGTCCGCAGTGGACAAGGCAGTGCCTGACATGGCTCAGCAGGATCCTGACCTGTCAGATGACCCTCAAGGCGATCAGGACAACGAGGACCTTCCCCGCTCTATCAGAGCTTTTCATGACCGGGTACTGGACATGATGAGTTTCTTAGATGTTCCGGTGCCCGAGGCACCCGCTCTGCAGGAGAGCGTGCTTTCTGGGGCGTTCACCTTGTCTCCCTTGGAGCGTACCGGCCTGTTCCTGGAGAAGGACGTTCTGGCCGAGGTCAGAAGAGTTTGGGAAAAGCCACGCTCGGGACTTTTTGTCAATAAAAAGATTGACGCGAGGTACAGGCTGCATTCTTCGGAAGAAGTGGCCTTGTCGTCTTGTCCGCCTCCCTCCTCCACAGTGGTGGCTGCGGCTACGTTGCAATCCAGACCTGCAGCATCCTCTTCCGCGACGGCTACTCAGGTCTTGGGAAAGGAGGACAAGCTCCTGGACCCTAGGGAGGAAAATCTTTGCCAATTCGGCCTTGCAGCTCAGGCAGGCCAATGCAGAATTGATTTTGGCGGGAGCTAACATGCGGATGTGGAAAGGTCTGTCGGAGTTTGAGGAGCACATTCCGGTCGAGAAGTTGGAAGATTTCAGAGGTGGCCTTTCCGATGCAAGGGTCTTGGCCCAGGATCTCCTGGAGGCTGCGGCTCATCACGTAGACACCTCGGCTCGGGCCTGATGCTTGGGGTTGATACCTCACGGCAAGCGTGGCTGCATGCCACTAAGTTTTCGAAGGAAGTGCAAGACAAGGTACTGGACCTTCCATTCGATGGTACGGAGCTTTTTCACTCTTCTACTGATGTAGAGCTCACCAAAACCAAGGATAGCACTCAGACGGCTAAATCATTGTCTGTTCTGGTTAAAGCTCCTTTCAAATCCTAGAGACTGTTGTCGCAAAGTCGACCTTCCTCTGGTTTTAGGGGCTTCCTCGACCGCAAATCTCGCACAGTGGATACTCCTGTGGGGAATAACCGCCGTAGACAACAGCGTACGCGGTTTTTCTCCCGCTCCTCAGCCTCCTCATCAGGTTCAGGTGGCACCGCCACTGATAAGCCTGCCAAATGAGGGTTTTCCACGCTCGCACAAGACCCCGGTGGGAGGACGCATTGCGTCTCATTGGGAGGCGTGGCAGACCATCACAGAAGACAGATGGGTCTTGTCAGTCGCTCGAGCGGGCTTCCGCGTACCTTTACCCCCTACCCCACCCCTCAACCCTCCTTTTCAGCTGACGGGCTCACCCTCCCTCAAGGCCGAGGTTCAGAAACTTCTGCACCTGAGGGCTGTGGAACCTGTTCCCCTTGGGGAGCGAGGGGAGGGCTTTTACTCCCGGCTGTTTACTGTGCCCAAACCCAACCAGGCTGGCCTGCGCACCATCTTAGACCTTTCCCAGTTCAATCTTTTCCTGCCCCAAGAGAAATTCAAGATGATCCCGCCCGGCCAGATTCGCTCCTCTTTGCAGATGGGCGATTGGCTCAGCGTGGTGGATCTTCAGGATGCATACATGCATATCCTGATTTGGAATCCACACAGGAGATACCTCTGCTTCTCTTTGGGAGAGGAGCACTTCCAGTTTCGGGTGCTTCCTTTTGGCCTCAGCTCGGTGCCGCGTGTCTTCACGAAGATGATGTCGGTGATTGCTGCTTATCTTCGTCTCCAGGGTATCCATGTGTATCCTTATTTGGACGACTGGCTCTTACGCAGTCCTTGTCCGTTGGCAGCAGCAGGCAACTTCCAGTCTCTCCTTCAGCTCCTGTTCCATCTTGGGCTGTCGGTGAACTGGCGGAAATCCTCCATGACGGTCTCACAGGACCTGATCTACCTGGGTTTTCATTGGAACACGATCGACTGCCGAGTGTATCTGACCGGGGACAGAATGGCGGATCTGTTGGCCACGTGTCAGATGTTTGCGCAGTCGGAGAGCATGTCGGCCTGGTGGTTTCAGAGGCTTCTGGGCCTCATGGCCTCGTGTGTACTGGCTCTTCCTCTTTCTCGTCTCAAAATGAGACGGACCCAGTTGGCTCTTCGGGGTTACTGGCGTCAGGCTGTGGACCCAGATTCCAAGCGGATAATGATTCCTGATTCCATGAGAGAGGACCTGGACTGGTGGTCATCTCTCAGCAACCTGTCGGTGGGCGCGGGTTTTCAGGACCCAGCCCCCATGGTGACGATCACAACGGACTCCTCCCTTTTGGGGTGGGGTGCGACGTTAGATCTTCTTCAGGTCTCGGACCTGTGGTCGCCTCAGGACAAGCTCCTGCACATAAATCATTTGGAGCTTCTGGCGATCTTTCTGGCGCTCAAGGCATTCAGACCGCTCATTGTCAACAAGGTGGTCTGCATAAGAACGGACAATGTGGTTTGAATGTATTACATAAACAAGCAAGGGGGAACAAAGTCTCCCCCTCTTGTGGACCTGTCCATCCAGATTTGGGAGTGGGCCGTGCTTCATGGGGTCTGGCTGCTTGCAGTGCACATCCCGGGCCAGATGAATGTCGCAGCGGATGCCCTCAGCCGGCGGACAGTGGTCAACTACGAGTGGGAGTTGAAGGCAGAGGTCCCCTCATGGATTTTCTCGCGTTGGGACATACCGGAGGTGGACCTCTTCGCCACGGCGGTAAACAAGAAGCTTCCTCAGTACGCCTCCAGAGGAGGGCTTGGAGCCTCCTCTCTGGGGGATGCTCTCGAGATTCCATGGCACAACATGAGAGCTTACGCCTTCCCGCCTCTGCCCCTAGTTCATCGAGCAATTTGGAAGTTGAAGAACTCTGTGAACTGTTCTCATCTACTGATAGCCCTGTGGTGGCCGGCCAGGTTTTGGTTCTCAGAACTTCAACACCTGTCGGTGTCGATCAGGTTACCAGTAACTTCCGATCTTCTTCACCAAGGGGAACAACAGATGTGGCACCCCTCCCCACAATCGCTCAGCTTGGCGGCATTGGTGCCTAAATTCAAGTCTTTAGAGCATTTGAGTTTGTCTTTGGATAACATAGGCATTATCCAGGCAGCCAGGAAACCCTCGACCAGATCTCAATACAAGAGTAAATGGCTCAGGTTCTGTCATTGGTGTTTAGAGAAAGAGTTGAATCCGAGGGTGGCAACGATTGACACGGTGCTGTCCTTCGTATCCTCCCTATCAGAGTCAGGGGTTCATGTTCTGTCTTGCAGGACTTATCTCTCAGCGGTTTCCGCTTACCTTTCTACAGACCTGTGTTCTTATTCTCTAACTAACCCGGTGGTGAAGAGACATTTTTCTGGCTTGACATGCCTCTGCCCTCCGGTTCATAGTCCGCACCCGCCTTCGGATCTAAATGTAGTCCTGACGGCGCTATGCCATAAACCCTTTGAGCCAATGGCTACGGTTGACCTCAAGTACGTGTCCTGGAAAGTGTCCTTTCTGGTCTCCGTTACGTCAGTGAGGTGAGTGAGTGAGCTCCAGGCATTGTCTGTGGAGCATCCTTTCTGGGTCTTTCACAAGGACAAGGTAGTCCTTCGGACAAACCTGGCTTTCCTACCGAAGGTAGTGACCGAATTCCATCAGAATCAGTCGATCTCCCTTCTGGTCTTTTTTCCGAACCCGGCCTCGGAGGCTGAAAGGGTTCTACACTGTCTTGACGTCAGAAGAGCTCTTAAGTTCTACCTGGACAGGACTTCCGAGCTTCGTAGTTCTTCTCAACTTTTTGTGACCTTCGGTAACCCTCAGGGCAGGCGGACGTCTAAGGCATCTATTTCCAGATGGATTGCCGCCTGTATCACGGAGTCTTTCACCGTCCAAAAGCTGAAACTTCCTAAAGGTATCCATGCACACCTGGTGCGGGGCAAGGCAGCCGTGGTTGCTTTTCAGAAATATGTTCCCTGGGAGTCCATCGCTAAAGCAGCTACTTGGGCCTCCCCATCTGCTTTCTGTAAGCATTACTGCCTCGATATGAGCTCTAGAGCAGACGCTCAGTTTGGTCAGGCTGTGCTAATGAACCTGTTTCAGTAAGGGGTATTTCCATCCACCCGTAGTTCCTGTAATGAGTGCTTGGGAATCTCCCACAAGTATGGAGGAAAGGGGATGGGACGTAGGAGTATTACCAGGTTACTCACCGTAGTGACCACCTTACTCCTAGTCCATAGTCCCCTTTCCTCCATACGCCCGCCGTCCCCTCTAATAAGGTTCCTCTGTTATTGCTAATGGGTCATTGACCCTGCGATAGAAAAGGACTGATGGGTGATACGTGGGGCGGAGCAAAGGTGGGCGGGGTTACGGCCGCGTGCCAGGCCCCGCGCAGGAAAGAGAGCAGGGACACATTTTGAAAAAATAAATGTGATGCTTTTTACAAAGTGCTCTGGTCCCGTCCCACAGGACGGAGAGATGTCCCACAAGTATGGAGGAAAGGGGACTATGGACTAGGAGTAAGGTGGTCACTACGGTGAGTAACCTGGTAATCCCTGGCCACCTGAACTGAAGATCCCTGTGGAGTAGATGTTCGAGTACTTTCAGGTTTCTCACAGTGGAAAAGATGATATTTCACCTAACACATCTTATGGTGAATTTAATAAATATAGTTAGGAGGCAGAGAGATAGTCAGGATGCAGAGAGAAGAGAAGCAGCTCAGGTGAAGCGAGAAGCAGAACCGCAGGTGAAGGCAGACGCAAGGAAGCAAAGCATGCTCAAGGAGGCAGGTGCTTTCAATCTGCTGCTTGTCAGCATTTCTTACCGGCAAGGCGGAGACCTAGGGGAGTGTGGCAGGCTCTGAGGAAGAGCTGCGAAGGAACCGGCAGAATCAGAGGGGCTGTCAAAGATGCTGCTGTGGCAAACAGCAGCAACTTTACCGGCAAGTGAATGCGAGAACGGCGGGGGAGCTGAAAGAAGGTTTGGCAAGCAGGAGACGCCATTCCCAAGTTAAAACGTTGCCACAGCAATGCGCCATCCTTATCCTATAACTACAATAAAGATCCATAATCTTGCCCTAAAAGTAGTAAATGATTAAAGAGTGAATTTTTGTGGTGGCATCTCGCTGGACCAAAGGGAAAACTATTGTCTGAAAACATGCATTGCTTCATTTACCATTCAAACGTGTTTTTCAACAGTACGCTCCATTAGCATAATTTAAAGTCTGGTAGTGCCCAACCATCCAAAGTTTTCTCACTTGAGTTAGTTGTTTTCAGTTTCCATTGTAACTTATGTACACAAATAAAAGAGGTAATTTGCCTTGACGATTGAGAAACAAAGAATGATAAACAAAATAGAGGGCATTCAGGAAAGTGATCTTCGTACGTATTACCATGTTTATAATGCCCACTCTTCCTGTTAGTGATATAGCTAAGATGTCTCAAGAGCTCAATTTAACATCCCCCACTTTTTCGTTACTCAACCTGGCAAGTATTATATTTTTGATTTCTTAAAAGGCAATATACAGTTCTTAATATTCCAAGTCATAAGCTCTGATTTCTATTAATTTTATAACCTGCCGGCCTCCATGTAAAAGTGGATAGCGCAAACTAAAAAGATCTTTTTTTGAATAATGTATTGTAATATTATCAGCATATAATTTTACTTTTCAACTTAGTCCCTCACTATTATGGATGGTGAAGCCAATCCTTGTAGGCTGTGCAAATGGGTCTAATGAAATGTCACACAACATTAATCATTTTCAAAAACAAGACATGTTAATGACATATCACTGGTTAACAGGTATAAGTATTTACTACACTGCTCTGTTTGCACACAGCTGTGTCTATACTGAAAAACATTAATTGCTTGTAACTGCTTGTGCTTTTCAGCACTTTGCTGTAGGTCTATGCTAAAAAACAACATAGCAACAGTTAATTTCCAAATTACATACATTTCTAATCCTGCTACTTGAGTTTCAAACGTTATAAATATTAAATGTATATGGAAGGACAGACCTGTTGTATTACATTTGAACATTGGATAGAGGTTCTTTGTTAATAATATTTTATGATTGGAGATTAAGTTTTATGATTATAAGTTAACATGTGTAACATGAGAACACAACTAATTACTTTTTTGTGTAACGTTGTTAAGGCCTTGAAAAACCTACTATAACCCTCTTATATCATAACCTGCATTCAATATATTTATTGAGCAAGTTGCACATCCTGGAATTTATTTCAATAAACATCATTCAACTGCTCTCCGTTTGCACTATTGCAAACGATTACCCTTTCAAATAGATTCAGCTCTACAACGGGTGGATGCCTGCTTCCAACCTAGTTCCTAGCACAGAATATGCGGCCTTGGCTACAAATTATATATCACTACCACGTTCTCGCTAAAATATCCCATCTATCTTAATGTGTCAAATTATCAGGAAAAATGATTTAGGGAGTGAGTGACTTGCCCCCTTTCTTAAATAATAACTAGTGTCCTCTGCTAGGTGGAGAACATGGAACTAAAAATCATGTTAATAAGGGGGCTGGGAAGAATTTTAAAATATCCCGGGGCTCCCTATACGGACTGGGGTGTGCCTGGTCTAATTGGTTTCTACCAAAAAAAGTGTTGCCTTTGAGACTAGAACTCATTTAAATAAAATTCCAACCACAGCTCCCCTAAGTATTTCCTTACAGCCAGTTTACTCTGGAAACACCAATTGCCCCTTTGCTCGTAATAGTCGGCAATCTGTTATGCCCAGCAGAGTACAGCCCATCACAATATTCTTTCCATTCCTGCAGGCTTATTTGAGCCTGTAAAGCTTATAGTCTCTGTCATCCGAACCTTAGGCCTGAAGGTTAATGTGCAAAGATATGTTTGAATTGTCACCCTTTTCTGCACTGAGCAGAGACACCCATGCATTGTACTCCAGTTCGTCACATAGTTTGGCTAGGGCCTGCTTGTAAGCCTCTCATATCCATCCAGTATGAAATAGATGGTCTTTAAACTAATTAGAAGCGTCTCCTTCTGGTTATTAAAGTCCTTATCTAGTCAGGATCACTTCCCAGATAATTTTCGATGTTTACATTTTTTTTTCAATATATAGCATATAGAAGCGGAAAACATCATCAATTATTCAAATTATTACAATATTATTAACCTAAATGTATCAGGCATGTAATCAACGATAAAAATAAACTACAAAACTATAACTAAGTAATGAATTCAAGAAGAAAATAAACAGAATAGGAGGAGGAAAGAGGAAGAAAAAGATAATAGAATAAAGACAGAGAACCATTTAACATATTTATCAATTAACATATCTTTCAGTTATTAAGTCATCAAACAACAACAACACTGAAATGGTAAATATAGACAAATTAGCAAAAACAATAATAATTTCCAGAGACACTACATCCTAAATAAAAGATCTAAATTATCCGTAGACCTCAAGGAAACTTTTCCAAATGTCCCAGAATTTCCCAATGTCTCCTGCATTCTTGTAGATGGCTTTCTCATAGGTTGAAATGGTGAGAAGCTCCTCCACCCATTCATCGATATTGAAGGAACTGCTTGTCTTCCAAGATCTCAATATCATCCTCTTAGCAATCATACTGGCACGGAGCAGCCAAGTCAATTTTCACATTGCCTTACTAATAGAAAGTATAGTCTTAGTACTACAAGTCAGCTGTGCTAGGGCTGTTAACCTATCGAGAGAAAATGCCTCTATAACCAGATTCATGCAAACAAGATTCTGGCTCTGACTAACAATTTCCCATTGGAATCTCACCTGTTTGTCTAAGGACTTAGACCACATTTCCTTTTGGATGTAACTTCAGACATCCCATGAGGGAAAGTGGCAGTGAGATCCACTGAAAGACATGTGAATATTGTATTCTTGTTCAAAATAGCCATTTGGACCACGAGTCAGTATTGCTAATACATCTTTCACTATTTAACGTAATATTGGCCAACTGATCAGAACACCTCTGTCGCTGAAAAGCCAATGAAGATAAACTTGTGCTATTTGATCATGGATATATCAGAGCGGGCCATTAATATTTTGTGAAAATTGCCCTACTTGCCCATGATTTCACCATTCCATCCTCCCTTTTGCCCCATTTTGTATGTCGAAGTCACTTCCAACAATGAGAACTGGGGGGAGAATTTGCTCCACCTTTTGTTAATATTGAATTTTAGTAATGATAGCTTTTGTTTCCACACTTCCCTGCTCTCACAAATTGTAGATAATTAAGGTTTTATTGAAGCAATTGGAATGGGTTTTTGGAAAGTCTCTCAACACTTACATATTGTCGGAGTCACAGTGGCTGTACGTCCACCTCCAAACAGACCACAATGCAGGCTGTAAAGTCCCAGAAACAGTGGCATCTGGGATTGACTCTGACAGGAATGCCATTTGAGGAAAGCTTGTGTATGTCTAATTTGGCTGAGGCCCATAGTTATTGAGAAATAGGGTGCCAAACTACTAAGTGAAAGACAGCAGGTAACCCAAGAGACCCATATCAGCACATATTATTCCCCAGTACTACAGACACGGGAAAAAACAGTGTCTGTAATACCAGCAAACTCCTCCAGGGAGTCCATTGGGACTTCATGGAATGAGGAGTTATCACTGTTACGGCACTCTGAATCCAGTGGACATTCCACCAGACTGAGTGATGGTGATGTTATTACAGCGAAAGTAAGTGGTGCTCAAGTGGTGTTGGCTGGTGGCTGGAGCAAGTTCTGGCACTTTAATTTTCTTGGAGGAGGAGCTGCAGTGTGACATTGTGACCTGTGCAAAACCCAACACCCAACCACTTGAAAAAAACCAAGACCTGCGAAAGCAGAGTGAAAGTGGTGCTCAAGTGGTGTTGGCTGATGTTAGCGGGTGATCGCGGGATCAAGGGAGGAGCTGCACAACGCCCTGAAGAGCGATGACTGAGTCCACCCTGCGTTCCGGTGAATCGGCTGGCACCATCCCCTCTGGGGTTTCTTAATGCAGAGAGGAAACTGCAGAGACCTCTGTGTAGGTCACGCAAGCAGGTACCGACATCTGTCAACATGCTGAGCGAACTGCTATGCGACATATGGACGTATGAACAGGGGCGGAAAAAATTGTCTCTGGCCGAAAACGGGGGAGGACACCTCAAAAGTCCCCCAATTTCAAGCCGGTTGTGGAAAATGGGAGGAGATATGATCGGGCGGGGGCGGCATCCAGCCCGGAGAGTCTGCATGTACTGCGGAGAAGCACTGATACTGTAACTGACACTGTAAACAGCCCATCCTTGCAAAGGAGCGCGGAAGGCCCCTCAGAGGAGGAATTGACTATCAATGTGGCGAAAAGTACCCCAGCAAATATGTACAAACTAAGGCTGTCACTGAATGGGGATGCCGTCCCCGGGGAAGACCCAACCAGAAAGGATAAATCTGCAACCCCACTCACAAAAGGAACGTCAGCGATAGGAACAAGTCTATGTGAGGCAAAAAGTACCCGTGCAAATGAAGGCTATCACCGAATGGGGATGACGTCCTGGAGGAAGACCCAAGCAGAAAGGAAAAATCTGCAGCCCCGTTCATACAGGGAACATCGGCGAAGGGAACAAGTCTATGTGAGCAGAGAGAAGAGGCTGAAGGTAGAAAGGGAAATAATCGTTACGTGGATTGCCAAGCCCTCTCTCCTATTGAAAGGGAGTCAGGAGAGTTATGCTCATCAGCAAACTCGCGACACACGAAACAAGATGGGAATCAAGAAAACAAAAAGCTAAGTGGAACTAACTTAACGGAGAGGGAGCGACCAAGTACTAATTTAACGGCTGATATACCAAGAAGGGAACAGGCTGAAGACCTACCATTTATCTAATTGGCAGAAGCACCTAGCATGGAACAGGTAGAAGAACCAGTCTTTACTGAGATAGGAAGTCGAGACTGGGACGGTGTGGAAGAAATGGAGGAACTATCTTGGTAGTCGGGGAGGATCCCCAGATGCCCGGATCCCCGGAGGTGGAGCATATGGTATTCCAATACCGAGTGAAAAGGATGTGACGAGGTGGGGGAAGAAAAGGAGAAATCGTTAAGGATAGGGAACCAAACTAAGATCCCCTCCCCGGGTAGAGGAGGCTCGGAAATGGATGAGCCCCAGTATCGAGAGAAGCAAGTCTATCAAGGAGTAACCTAGAAAATACTAAAAGGACCCGCACCGAACCGAGAGAATTGAGCAACTCAGCTCTGGCAGAGTGACCAATCCGGGAATTATCTGACCTGACAGGAAAGATAGCAAGGGAGAAAAATAGTTTGTCAACTATAAGGGAGAAAATAGCAGCTCTCGACTACGAAATCGCAACCTTGCCTAAGAGGTAGGGGAAAAAGGACAGAATAATTACAGAAAGACCTTTTACAAATCTAGTAGCAAACTTGAGGTCCCCAATAGTAGAGAGACAAGTTTTAGAAAACCTCAACCCGGGGCTGGATGCCCCAAAGAAGGTAGGAAACCACCTATTAGTGCGGAGCAGGAGAGCAAAAAGAAAGATCATGAAGCTTGAAGAACACATCTTAAGAGGACACCAACAGATAACTGGAGTAAAGTTGAGACTCCAGCCTTGAATGTAGATTCAACAAATATGAGTAGACCCCCTCTCGGAAGATGCTGATGAACAGGAAAGAAGAACACTCTCGAGACTGTAATTGCAACGGTAAAGTTGATAATGGAATAAATGAAGATAGCACCTACATTCAAAATACAATGATGGCAGCCCTGACAATCTCAATTGCACCCTTGATAAAACTTTGAGGCCATCAATACCTCCATACAAGATCAGGCCTCTGTCAGCGTAATAGCAAATACTAAACTGTTAAGAATTGAGTGTTTCATGAAGAAGATCGAGGAGAGATTGGATAGGGAGGCTGTATCCTCAATTGCCTGGCAAAATCGCCTCTGTGATATGGCAAGAAGAGAAACAATTGATAAGTCCATATTAATGGAGGCGATAATAAAGGACTGGAAGTGGATGAGAAGCTGGTGCAAAAATGGGTAAGCCAGAAAAGAGCCACAAGGGACACCAAAAGATTTAAGACGAATATCCCCACAGAATAAAAAACTGCTAATCAGGCTGGAGGAGGAGGTCTACTTAATCAAGGCTGAATCAGCCCAAATGTCTGACGGAACGAATTTGGAGCGGGAACCAAAACAGAGCAAAATCATAGGGGCTGGAACTCAGGATTGAGAGATAAGGAAGGCCCAAGGGGAGTTAGAGAAAGGGACGGAAGGAAGGGTCATTCACCCAATGCAAGGAAAAGCGGGGAAGGGTAAAACAAATTTCTCAATTTTTCAGACAGCTCTCCCAACAGAAAAATGAAACAACTCTCAGATGAAGAAAATCCAAGTGAATCAAAAGGGAAATAAAGAGAAAAGAGAATCAAAAAATACTAAAACATTACCAAAAAGAAAATCTGATAAATCCAGAGCTTTTTTAAAGGACATAAGAACCCGCCCTATGCTGGAAATAACGCAAAGCCCAACACGCCCAAGAAGGGAAATGATGATGCCGAAGGATTTAGTGAAGACTCACTTAACCGAAGATGCTCTCAGATCAAGAGAAAGATCAAAGGAGCGGGAAGAACAAGATTCGGTATCAGCAGCAGGGCTCAGTGATCTGATTGATCTGTTAGATAGGAGTAATGATGACGAGGAATGGGATGATCTGAGCGCCTCAGGGTGGGCTGAGATAGAAAATCAGGTGAAAGGTATGATGGTGAAGCCACAGATAGTTCTGCCCTTGGACTGTAAGAGGAAGGAGAGAAACCCCACAGGTCGAAGGGGACATGAGGTTGAAGGGGACATGAGAAGGATGATGAGGAAAGGGAATATCACACCCAGAACATGGGAAAACATTTACATTTTAGAACGATGGAGGAAAAAAGAAAGTAAAACTACATGGTGAAAAGATTGCACTTCAACCAAAGGGAGAAGGAACTGAGGAGAGAAAGTAAAACTAGGCTAAAGGATGAAACACAGAAAAAGAGGGAAGGTGCAGGAAGTGGAAAGAAGCATCAAGGGGAGGAGTTAAATTGCGACTAGAGAGAATAGTGAAAGGATCCAAAATGCCTATTCTAAATAGAGAAATATTATGAAATGATTCCAGCAGGTACCTCCAATGAGATACATTTCATCCGAAGACATCCGTATAGTAGAGTCTGTTAACGAAAGATGACTGGATTGGGTAACATTACATCTGAAGTCACCCCTAATTAAAGAGACATTATTGGAGTCCAAAGACAAGTTATTGCTGTTGGGCTATGAGTTAAGTGATTGAAAAGGACAGGAGGGATTGAATAACCAGGTCAATAATTCAACCAAGAGAAGGAAAGAGCTGGAGCAGGTAAGCAGCTCCAGAAGTACCGGAAGAAAGGAACAGGAGGGGAAAAAAGAGGGGGAGAAGAGACCCCCAAAGAGTGGTATTGAACAGGAGCGGAAAGGAGGAGTGGGTGGCCCCGATAAAAACGAAAAATCTAAAACTGCTTGAGATAAGAGAACACAAACAGAAAAAATTGCCTCCCCAGAGCAACAGGCTAAAGTACTAAGATTTACTATCGAAAATTCAAGAAAACAAAAGCGACAAAAGGAAAACAACAAAAGGGGGATAAGGAGCAAGATTGGTCTTGGATCGCAGGAGCACTCTCAAGGTCTAAAAACCAATAGAGTAAAGGGAAGGATAAGCCGGAGCGGCTCCACCTCGCAACCTGGAATGCGAGAAGCTTTAAATCATTATTTACTGGAAATACGGACTCACTGGGAAAGTATGAAAAAATCTGTTTCCAGGAAACTTGGATTAGAAACAAACCGGCGTGTGAAGGGTATGAAATATACCTGAATCCAGCAAGGAAAGGAGCAACAGGAAGACCTTTCTCCGGACTCATGGTCATTAAGATCAATAGTGGATTAAAGGTATTGGAACATTATATCCCCAGTCTGTATGTGCAAATAATAAAAATGAGTTAATGGATTGAGAAACAGGAATTGGAGACCTTATTAATGAATGCATACTGGAGTGTGAAGATGTGTGAAACCAGAGCATATATCCAATCCATAATGCAAGTGGTGGACGACTCAATGCTAGAGAGCAAGATCCAACATATTATGTATGACTGTGGTGATTTAAATATTAAACTATTGGATGAAGGAGGGAAACCTAAAACGGAGTCACGACTGGAAGGTAGGGCGTTAAGCTGGTTGAAAGAAATGGAGCAGCAAGATTTGAGGATGCTAAATGGGCAAACAAGGGGGGATCAACATGGAGCCAGTTCATGGGGCAGTGGCTCCTGCCGATCTTGCATAGATTACTGTTTCATATCAGAAAACGTCCTACAGCTAATCAGAACTTTGAAGTAAGGAGGCAAGAAGTAAGCAACCATGACTTGCTAGCTGTCACAGTGTAAATACCTGTAAGGAAAGTAGAAAGAACAAACAGTGGAACTATCCTGGGGGAAAAATAAGTTAAGAATAAAACAAACTGAAATCCCGAAGTTCGCGGCAAGATATGACCTCATGGAAAAAAAACAGAGGGGGTAGAATATGGATGGCTACTCAACCCCTTAAGTGCCAAGGGCGAGCTATCTCGTCCTTGACATTACCTCCGTAGTGCCAAGGACGAGATAGCTCGTCCTTTTTAGCACTCTGTTTTGAGCCATCCCTGCAAAGCAGGGATGGCTCAAAACTGTAATCCAATCCCCGGACTATGTGAGGGCGAGGTCCCCCCTCAGTGCCAGGGGGCTGGATTACCTTCAGTTTCAAGTCAGCGTGTGAAATGCACGCCGACATGAAAGTATTTTCACTGCAGCAGCCATTTTCGACTGCTACGGTGAAAACTCAAGGTGAGTCTCCACCTTGCTCTGTCTTGATCTCCGCTGTATTTCAAGCCGGAGATCAAGGCAGGTGTCGTTGGAAAGGGGAGATTCTCCCCTTTCCAATGATACCTTGTGCGACAGCATTGCTGCTCACGAATCGGGCGCAGGTCACTCGATCCGTGGTCAGCAATGCCCACTAGACACTAGGGATGTCTTTACAGTCCGGGGGGGGCTGCTTACTAGGTAAGCGGCCTCCTCCCCCCCGTGGCCCCAAAGCATGGGGCCATATGTATGGAGACCCCTGGGGGCGGATGGGTGACCATCCGCCCCCAGGGGTGGGGGCCAAAAAAAATGTTGAAAAAAAAATACGTAATGAGAAGGGGGAGGTGGTTTGGGGACCCTAAAAAGCAGGGATTGTTTTGGTGATGGTATTGTTGGAAAGGGGAGGTTCTCCCCTTTCCAACAACACCATTTGTGTAAGCATTGCTGCTCCCGGATCGGGCGCAGGGTGCTCGATCCGTGGGCAGCAATGCCCACTAGACACCAGGGATGTCTTTACAGTGTGGGGGGAGGGGGAGCTGCTTACTAGGTAAGGGGCCCCCTCCCCCCACGAGGCCCCAATGCATGGGGCCACATGTATGAAGACCCCTGGGGGGCAAAAAAAGGAAAAATTACAAAAATATCATGACCGTATCATGCAACGTTATGTGAGTACTGTTTTTTATTATTCTATGGTTAGGGCCCACTGTCAGTGGGGTGGGTGAGACTGGGGCTGGATTGTTGGTGGTGTGGGTGGGAATGGTCCACCTGGGCAGATATTTTGGTGGGCTGGGACACAATTGCAGGGGCAGGCCACAAATTGCCCCCCATTCCAGCAGAACATTGGTGTTTCCCTGGGAGCGGATGCCTCCCATGTTGGTTGTCTGTCTGCAACGCCAGGCTGCAGCTCTGGCTGTGCTACGTTATAGGTGTCACCTCCGGGAAGGAATGGGGATCCTGCCGGGGATCCCTGGAGCTGCCGCTGTACTTAGGGGACGGTACACCCACATGGTGCATGGATGTCCAAGGCCGGGGACATCACCTCCAACCGTCCTGGAGTTGCGGCTGGGCTGCATTACAGCTTTTCCCTTTGGGGAGGTATTGGCACACTGCCGGGACTCCCTGGTGGGGAGAAGCTGTAACGCAGGCCAGCTAGCGCTCCAGCAAAGTTGGAGGTAATATCACTGGCCTTGGGCACCCTTCTCCCATGTGGGTCTTTGGCGGGGCTTCTGGGTAATACATTCTGGGGAGATTTGCGCAAGTCAGACATCTTTGGATTCCCAGCGGTGTCTTCTATTCAGAAATGCATGGGGTTCCCTGTTTTCCTTGCTGGCTTCGACACCCTAGGCCCAAATCTGTAGGTTGCCCACACGAACAAAATGTGCTGTACCGAAAGGCTTGGGGTTACCAGTGGGTTACCCTTTTCCTTTTGCGCCCCGGTAGGTACACTGACACATGTGAGGTACCGTTTTCATCGGGACACCTGTGGGAACGCGGGAAGGTATGACATCTGTTGTTGGCAACGTGTTTCGGTGAGTGGACAGAGGGAAATGTCTCTGAAATTGGCTGGAAATACATACAATTCTCAGACATTTCGCTCTGGCCACCCACCGAAACACACCGCCAACAACACATTGCCTACCTTCCCGCGTCCCCACACGTGTCCCGATGAAAACGGTACCGCACATGTGTGCGTGAACCTACCTGGGGCACAAATGGAAAAGGGTAACCCACTGCTAACCTCAAACCTTTCGGAACAGCACATTTTGTTCATGTGGGCAACCTACAGATTTGGGCCTAGGGTGTTGAAGCCAGCAAGGAAAACAGGGAACCCCATGCATTTCCGAAAAGAGGAAACACCCAAATCTGTAGGGTGTGCGCATGAGCAGAATTCCTAAAATGATGCTGCGCTGAAAGACTTGGGGTTACCCATGTTCTAGGCTTTCCCCTTGGCGCCCAGGTAGGTGCACCCACACATGTGAGGTACCGTTTTCATCGGGACACGTGTGGGAACGCAGGACGGTAGGCCATGTGTTGTTGGCGGCGTGTTTCGGTGGGTAAACCGAGTGAAATGTGCAGAAAATCTGTTTTTTTTTACACATTTCGGACTTTGCCGGGGTTTCTGGGTAATACATTGTGGGCGGATTTGAGCAAGTCAGACCTCTGTGGATTCCCACGGGTGTCCTCTTTTCGGAAATGCATGGGGTTCCCTGTTTTCCTTGGTGGCTTGGACACCCTAGGCCCATATCTATATGGTGTGCCATCTGGAAAAATTGTGAAATTCAGCTATCTTAACAGACTTGGGGTTATGGGTCTTTTAGGCTTTCCCCTTGGCGCCCAGGTATGTGCACCCACACATGTGAGGTACCGTTTCCATCGGGACGCCTGTGGGAACGATAGAAGGTATGACATTTGATATGTTTGTGTGCTTTTCATAATGTTTTAACCCATTTGCTGGTGCCCTTCGTCACACAACCCGTTCATTTCCCAAATGTGCCCTACATTTAGTCGGTGCTTTAGGCACCATACACTTTTGTAGCCTGCACAAGTCACCTACCCGTGAAAAGGTCTGCCTGTGCTCTTTCAAAAAATGTATGCTTGCCGTTACTTACCACATTGGTTTTCATGATTTACACATGCTAAGTACGTCTGTTCAGGCTGTAAGCATAAAACTCCTGTGTACCAAGGCTCAGTGTTTGGCTTGTGGTAATGCTTGTTTTGTGAAACACTACAAAAAATGAGTGCTCTCCTAACTACAAGAGTCGGGGGAATGTAGCGGAGCATTGTTTTTGTAAAAATTCATAGAAGCCATTGCCGTACCAAGCCAACAATATCCACCACATACCTTTTTTTTCGTTAATTTTCCTGCTTTCCCCCCAAACTATGGCATTTTCCCCTACCTAGTTGTTGCCCGACCTGTGCAAATCACCCTTTCCTAAACTTGGAATTTTGTCTACTTTTCAGAAATGTATGCCTTTCTGTCCTCCAATTCGGCTTTCCTACCCTTTTCTTCCATTTCGTCCATGCATGTCCAATTGGCAAAAATGGCCAAAATCGCCTACCTCTCACAAAACGGTTCATAAGCAAATCAAAATAAAAATGTTTTGTTTCCACTCAACCTGTTCATACAAGCCAGGAAATTGGAAAATTCAGCACAGCAAACCATTTGTTCCTAGCTCTTACAAGGAAAAAACCACAGGCTTCTTTGTACATCAATTTATTGGCATTTTTAGAAAAAACACAAAATTTTCGCCCTTCTTGGTTATTTTCTCTCACCTCCCTACAGCAAACTGGGATTCCTGGGTGGCGTTACGACCACCTACATGTGGGAAAAAAAGGGGCCAAATTTGGCCGAGATATCTCATGTAACAAAAAAAGTACAAGGCATTGAATGGTGACGTACCGAAATCACCAAAAAAGGCCTTCGCACTGGGGGGAAAAACCCATGCCACTTAAAGGGTTAAAGAGTTTGTTGCAAGAGAAGATAGAGGAGGGGAAACAACTATGAAGTTTGCATATGACCATGACCTGGTAGCGAATCGGAAAAAATATAGAGCCGACCTGAGAAAGTTGAGATAAGAAACCGGCATTAACAAACTAGAAAAGATAAGGAAATGTAAACAAGACTACAAGAACTGGATTCTTGCTACCCGGGCAAAACCCGCACAAGGGGCTGCAGAAAAACTGCTGAGAGCGGTAAGTGCAAATAATGCCAAAAGCTTATGGGATATCATTAACAATGGAGGTAATTTTCAATCTGCCTTCATGATGGGGCAGGTGTCAGAAGAACGATGGATAGATCATTACACCTCACTCTTCAATATGAAACAAGAAGGCAGTAACAAAATAACAAAAAGAGCAAATAATTTCTGGACATTTGAATTTGATTGTGCAGAAATAAGAGAGATGATTGGGAAACTGAGCTCCTCGGGTGGCATCTCTAATTAGACCTTGAAGATGAAGGAGGAAAGCCGGCGGAGACCTGATCACGCTACTATTTGCCCAAATATTGAAGACCCAGAGAATACCATCATCGTGGAGAGAGGCAATTATAGTGCTGATCTATAAAAAAGGAGATTGTGGCGATCCCAGGAATTATAGGCCAATTGCCTTATTAGATTCTGTTGGCAAACTCTTTGCTTCCATCTTGCTGAGGGATCTTAAGAAATGGGCGGCAGAGGCGTGGCAACGAGACCCGCGGCTTACCGGCTTCATAAGTGGGGTCGGAACGTCGCTAAATCTATTAATCTTGAACTTTTTAAAGCAAAGAGCCTTGGACACAAATACAAAGATCTACTTAGCATTTATAGATCTCGAACAAGCGTTCCTCAGAGTCAATCGCGAACGCCTGTGGGTAAAATTGAGGCGATGGTACTGACCTGCGGATCTATTAGAAGCTATTTAGGCTCTGTATACAGATACCTCCATACAGGTGAGATTGTTTGGAAACAGAGCACTTTCAATAAAAGTCAAAACATATGTGGGCATAAAACAAGGCTGCTCGTTGGCTCCTTTTTTATTAAGTCTTACTCCTACGTCCCGCCCCCTTTCCTCCATACTTATGGGACATCTCTCCGTCCTGTGGGACAGGACCGGAGCACTTTTGTAAAAAGCATCCACATTTTTTTCAAAAATGTGTCCCTCCTCTCTTTCCTGCGCGGGGCCCGGCACGTGGCCGTAACCCCGCTCACCTTGGCTCCGCTCCGCGCATCGCCCATCAGTCCTTTTCTCTGCACGATCGGGGCCGGACGCACTTGCATCCTTGGAAGATTTTCTTCCCTTTTTTTCCCTCTCTGGCTCTCGCTAGCGTTCGTTTACTAGTCTGTCTATGTCTTTTAAACTAGATTTTCCAGACTGTTCATCGTGTCATCGTCGCTTCGCGAGGGCGGATCCCCATCCTCTTTGTTTAGAGTGTTTGGGTCTGGAACACCGTTGGGACTCCTGTTTTTACTGCGACTCCCTTTCGGTCCGGGCACTTCAACGTCGGTTGGAGCGGTGGGAGGAGGTGTTCGACGGACTCCTCCTTCTCATTTTCAGGCGTTCATCGACGAGAAGAAAAAACGCCCGGTAAGTTCTTTAATTTTCAGAGCACCCCAGCCGCGGGATACCTTCCTGGGTTCCTCTCGATCCGGGAGGGGCGTTGATTGCTCTGTTACCGGGGTTCGCCCTGAGGTGCCTGTCGGGCCTAATAATTCTACCAGAGTTTTCTCCGAGGGTCTCCGTAAGGGGCCTGTGATCACCGGAGTACACTCCGAGGCCCCTCCTGTGGGGGCTGTTTGTAGACCCAGTTCTACTGAGTCGTGGGGTACCGGAGCTTGTTCTTTCGCTTCCCTCAAAAACAAAACCGGGGTACGCCCCGAGGTCTTGGCTGGGCTTGAGGTTACCGAACGGATGTTCGAGGCCCGTGCCGATAAGGCTTCTAACGAGGCTAAAGCTACCAACAGTTCTGAGGGGCCGGGCAAGGCCCTGTCGGTGACAGCGCACCGTTCCCGCTCTTGTGGTGACACCAGATCTGTTGAGGTGGCAAAGAAGAAAGTTTCTTCTTTTACCGGCAGTGCCGAGGCTCTTCCTTCGAAGGCTCAGTTGGCGGTTGGTATGTCGCAGAAACATTCCAGGCCTCATAGTACCAGCTCTGCCGAGGTTCCTTACGTTAAGGCTAAAATTAAGACCCCTGATCCATCGATGGGAACCCCGGCCTCACTTCCTCATGTGCCGCAGTTCCCCTCAGATGAGGACAAAATGGCGCCCGTTCCCGCCACGACCATGGTGGCCATTTTAGGTACTACCCCTACAACTACGCCATCGGCCCCTGGTGTAGGGTTCGGTCCTTCGGGTGAACCTAAGGTCCCTTGTGCGCATCCTTACCGGCCGGTTTATGATTGGAACTCCCGGATGCCTCTTCCGCACAATGTTTCGTTGCCCGCGGGGGCAGCTCCTTTGATTTATGTGGATACGTCCGCGGAGGGGCCGGTGTGGCACCCTTCCCCGTTGCGTCCCTGGATTTGTCCACCTCATGAGAGACCCCCTCAGGTTCCGAAACAATCTCCTGAGGACGCCTTTTTCGGTAAATTTCAAGCGCTTATGCGCACCGACCCCATGAGGGAATATTTCAAGGGGCTTTTCAAGGAGATATGTCCACCCGCGCCTCCGGCTCCACCCGTCCCATCGGTGGTTCCGCCGGTGCCTCCCTTGCCCGTGGTGCCTCCCACTGCACTTCCGCCTTTGCCACCATTGTCCCCAGTGGACAAGGCAGTGCCTGACTCGGCTCAGCAGGAGCCGGACCTGTCGGATGACCCTCAAGGCGATCAGGACAACGAGGACCTGCCCCGCTCTACCAGAGCTTTCCATGACCGGGCACTGGACATGATGAGCTTCTTAGATGTTCCGCAGGAGGGCGTGCTTTCTGGGGCATTCACCTTGTCTCCTTTGGAGCGTACCGGCCTGTTCTTGCAGAAGGACGTTCTGGCCGAGGTCCGAAGAGTTCGGGACTTTTTGTCAATAAAAAGATTGACGCGAGGTAGAGGCTACATTCCTCGGAAGAAGTGGCCTTGTCGTCTTGTCCGCCTCCCTCCTCAACAGTGGTGGCTGCGGCCACGTTGCAATCCAGACCTGCAGCTTCCTCCTCCGCGACGGCGACTCAGGTCTTGGGAAAGGAGGACAAGCTCCTGGACTCCCTAGGGAGGAAAATCTTTGCCAATTCAGCCTTGCAGCTCAGGCAGGCCAATGCAGAATTGATTTTGGCAGGAGCTAACATGCGGATGTGGAGAGGTCTGTCAGAGTTTGAGGAGCACATTCCGGTCGAGAAGCTGGAGGATTTCAGAGGAGGCCTTTCCGATGCCAGGATCTTGGCCCAGGATCTCCTGGAGGCTGCGGTTCACCACGTAGACACCTCGGCTTGGGGTCTGATGCTAGGGGTTGATACCTCGCGGCAAGCATGGCTACATGCCACTAAGTTCTCGAAGGAGGTGCAAGACAAGGTTCTGGACCTTCCATTTGATGGTAAGGAGCTTTATCACTCTTCTACTAATGTAGAGCTCACCAAAACCAAAGACAGCACCCAGACGGCCAAATCATTGTCTGTTCTGGTTAAACCTCCCTTCAAGACTCAAAGGCCGTTGTCGCAAGGTCGACCTTCCTCTGGTTTTAGGGGCTTCCTCGACTGCAAAAATCACAGAGTATACTCTTGCGGGGAATCACCGCCGTAGACAAAAGCGTGCGCGGTATTTCTCCCGCTCCTCAGCCTCCTCATCAGGTTCAGAAGACAGATGGGTCTTGTCAGTCGCTCGAACGGGCTTCCGCTTACCTTTACCCCTTACCCCACCCCTCAACCCTCCTTTTCAGCTGTCGGGCTCACCCTCCCTCAAGGCCGAGGTTCAGAAACTTCTGCTCCTCAGAGCTGTGGAACCCGTTCCCCTTGGGGAACGAGGGGAGGGATTCTACTCCCGGCTGTTTATGGTGCCCAAACCCAACCGGGCTGGCCTGCGCACCATCCTAGACCTTTCCCAGTTCAATCTTTCCCTACCCCAAGAGAAATTCAAGATGATCACGCCCGGCCAGATTCGCTCCACTTTGCAGGCGGGCGATTGACTCAGCGTGGTGGATCTTCAGGATGCGTACATGCATATCCTGATTTGGAACCCACACAGGAGGTACCTCCGTTTCTCTCTTCCAGTTTCGGGTGCTTCCTTTTGGCCTCAGTTCGGCGCCGAGTATCTTCACGAAGATGATGTCGGTGAACTGGCGGAAATCCTCCATGACGGTCTCACAGGACCTGACTTTCCTGGGTTTTCGTTGGAACACGATAGACTGCCGAGTGTATTTGACCGGGGACAGAATGGCGGATCTGTTGGCCACGTCAGATGTTTACGCAGTCGGAGAGCATGTCAGCCTGGTGGTTCCAGAGGCTTCTGGGCCTCATGGCCTCGTGTGTGCTGGCTCTTCCTCTTGCTCGTCTCAAAATGAGACGGACCCAGTTGGCTCTTCGGAGTTCCTGGCGTCAGGCTGTGGACCCGGATTCCAAACAGATAATGATTCCGGATTCCATGAGAGTGGACCTGGACTGGTGGTTTTCTCTCAGCAACCTGTCAATGGGTGTGGGTTCCAGGACCCAAGCCCCATGGTGACGATCACGACAGACTCCTCCCTTTTCGGGTGGGGTGCGACGTTAGATCTTCTTCAGGTCTCGGACCTATGGTCACCTCAGGACAAGCTCCTGCACATAAATCAATTGGAGCTTCTGGCGATTTTTCTGGCGCTCAAGGCGTTCAGACCTCTATTGTCAACAAGGTGGTCCGCATAAGAACGGACAATGCAATGTCAATGTACTACAGAAACAAGCAAGGGGGAACAAAGTCTCCCCCTCTCGTGGATCTGTCCATCCAGATTTGGGAGTGGGCCGTGCTTCATGGGGTCTGGCTGCGTGCAGTGCATATCCCGGGCCGGCTGAATGTCACCGCGGATGCCCACAGCCGGCGGACAGTGGTCAGCTACGAGTGCGAGTTGAAGGCGGAGATCCTATCATGGATTTTCTCGTGTTGGGGCACACCGGAGGTGGACCTCTTCGCCACGGCGGTAAACAAGAAGCTTCCTCAGTACGCCTCCAGAGGGGGGCTGGGAGCCTCCTCTCTGGGGGACGCACTCGAGATCCCATGGCACAACATGAGAGCTTACACCTCTTCTACTCTTCTACTGTTCTCTTCTACTGATAGCTCCGTGGTGGCCGGCCAGGTTTTGGTTCTCAGAACTTCAACACCTGTCGGTGTGTCCGCCGATCAGGTTACCAGTAACTCCCGATCTTCTTCACCAAGGGGAACAGCAGATGTGGCACCCCTCCCCACAATCGCTCAGCTTGGCGGCATGGTGCCTGAGTTCACGGCTCTAGAGCCTTTGGGTTTGTCTGCGGATAACATGCGCATTACCCAGGCAGCCAGGAAACCCTCGACCAGATCCCAATACAAGAGTAAATGGCTCAGGTTCTGTCATTGGTGTTTGGAGAAAGAATTGGACCCGAGGGTGGCGACGATTGATACGGTGCTGTCCTTTGTCTCCTCCCTAGCAGAGTCAGGGGTTCATGTCTTGTCCTGCAGGACTTATCTCTCGGCGATTTCCGCCTACCTCTCTTCAGACCGGTGTTCTTATTTGTTAACTAACCCGGTGGTGAAGAGACATTTTGCTGGTTTGACACGACTCTACCCTCCGGTTCAGAGTCTGCACCCGCCTTGGGACCTAAATGTAGTCCTGACGGCGCTCTGCCGTAAACCTTTTGAGCCAATGGCTATGGTTGACCTCAAGTACGTGTCCTGGAAAGTTTCCTTTCTGGTAGCCGTTATGTCAGCGAGGAGAGTGAGTGAGCTCCAGGCATTGTCGGTGGAGCATCCTTTCTTGGTCTTTCACAAGGACAAGGTAGTCCTTCGGACGAACCCAGCTTTCCTACCAAAGGTAGTGACCGAATTCCATCTGAATCAGTCGATTTCCCTTCAGGTCTTTTTTCCGAACCCTGCCTCAGAGGCGGAAAGGGTTCTACACTGCCTGGATGTCCGAAGAGCTCTTAAGTTCTACCTGGACAGGACTGCCGAGCTTCGGAGTTCTTCCCAACTGTTTGTGACCTTCGGTAAACCCCAGGGCAGGCCGGCGTCTAAGGCATCCATTTCCAGATGGATTGCTGCCTGTATCACAGAATCTTTCACCGTCCAAAAGCTGAAACCTCCTAAGGGTATCCATGCACATCAGGTGCGAGGCAAGGCAGCTGCGGTTGCTTTTCAGAAGTATGTTCCCTGGGAGTCCATCGCTAGAGCGGCTACTTGGGCCTTCCCATCTGCTTTCTGTAAGCATTACTGCCTCGATATGAGCTCTAGGGCTGACGCTCAGTTCGGCCAGGCTGTGCTGAAGAACCTGTTTCAGTAAGGTGTATTTCCATCCACCCATAGTTCCTGTAAGGAGTGCTTGGGAATCTCCCATAAGTATGGAGGAAAGGGGACGGGGCGTAGGAGTATTACCAAGTTGCTCAGCGTAGTGCCCACCTTACGCCTAGTCCATAGTCCCCTTTCCTCCATACGCCCGCCCACCGTCCCCTCTAATAAGGTTCCTCTGTTATTGCTAATGGGTCTTGGACCCTGCGATAGAAAAGGACTGATGGGCGATGCGCGGGGCGGAGCCAAGTGCTCCGGTCCCATCCCACAGGACGGAGAGATGTCCCATAAGTATGGAGGAAAGGGGACTATGGACTAGGAGTAAGGTGGTCACTACGGTGAGTAACCTGGTAATTATATGACGGTCTTTGAAAGAATCCCAAAGGAACATTAAAGCCTTCCCGCCAAAGATGAAAGCAGGTGTGATACCGTGGATACTCTATGCCGATGATCTGGTCTTTGTTGACCAGACAGTAATCGGCTTGCAAAGGAGACTGGATGCATTTAATGACTACCTAAAAGAGAATGGGATGAAGGCAAATGTGGGGAAATCCAACATTTTGATAATGACAACACCCCGATGTCAACAAAAAAGACCCTTCAATTGGAGCATTGACAATGAAAAGCGGACATTGTGGATACCATGATCTTGCTAGGAGTCCAGATTAATAAAAACCTAGATGAAAAAAGCCAATACCTGATGATAAAAGATAAACTCAAGAAGCTAATAAATCAGAGGAAAGTCTTACATAGATAATATGGAAGATTCTCAATGGTACATATCGTCACCTTTTACAAACAAATGGTTGTGCCTATCCTGATTTACGTTGCCGAAACACTTCTAAATATGTCCTGGAAAGTGTGAGGTGCCTTTGAGGGATCATTCTGGAGGAATGTGTTGAAACTGCCAAATGCATTATCAGGAAGCGCAATAAGGCACGAGCTAAGGCTACAATCCTTGACATTGATGGTTCTCTGGAAAGTTATCTGCCTATATAGAAGGTGTGTGATGGAAAGTAGTCCAGTACCTTTTGATATTCTCAGTGAAACAACAGAGATGAAAGATAAAAGCCTTGGACGATGGAAGCAAAAATGTGAGGAAAACCTGGAGGCCCGTGATATCCTCATGGACTGGCTGATTGTGAATCCCAATAAGGTCAAAAGGAGACAACTGGATGCTGATTGGATTGAAATCTTAGACATGAGAAGCAAGGATAAATTGTGCCCACACATTAAATGGGAGCGGAAAGAATTAAATCAGATACCGAGATATCTGAAAGAATTCCCATCAGCTCATTATAGAGACCTACTAATGAGATGCAGACTAAATGTCCTAGCCTCGAGAGATGTCATGTTGGCCAGGAAACAGATCCAGAGACAGGGTGCTGTGTGGAGATACTGTAAGGAGCCGGAGCTGATAGATTCTATTCAACATCTTATGTTATGATATAACTCACTCACAGAGATTAAAACAAAGTTCCTGGGAGATCAGGTGGATCTTGGTAGCACGTTATCAGTGGAAGATTGGTGGGAACGGATCCTGATGGCAGAGAAAATTGGACTGACTCTCGCTGGCCTAAAATGTATAGAGTTTGTGTTGCAAGAGAAGGAGTTGACTAATTAATCATCATTGAATAGACTACCAGCCTATAAGGGCAGGATAAAAGTGACAGCATGTTCCTTCTATTGAGAGGAGAAATTTGGGGAATGTGAAATGTGAAATGAGAAATGTTAAAGGTTTATCTTTCTTTTTAAGAAACCAATAAAACAAAAGAAACAAAATTAATAAATTAGGGTTTTCCGGTATCCTGGCAGAATTACTGCCACGATATGGGCAAACTCATATTGTGGGCCAATGTGTGATTAATATAATGCGCTTTAAGCTTTCAGTGAAGGTATCACTAAATAGACAATGAGGCTCATTGCAAGTTTGCCGGTATTTTGGGAATAAATCCGCCAGAAGACCGGTTTACTGTTTTACTGTTACTGCCACTAGGTCGGTGGAATGTCCACCGGATTACGAGTGGTGGTAGCCGATCTAAATCTCCATTCCATGGAGTCACACTGGACTCCAGGGGGGATTTTGCCGGCATTCCAGGCGCCGGGGTTACCAGTGCCTGTAATAGCATTAAGTTTTGACGGTAAAATGGCAGAATGACCTCCAGCTTTCAGCTGGAGGTCATTCCGCTATGTCACTGGCAAACTTGTAGTTGGCCAGTGCACATCCGCACCTGCCAACTTGTAATGAGACCCAAAATGTCTTTAGCTCAGATGAAAAAGCACAATATTGATACCGGGGATATAAATATGCACTCGTCACTAGCCACTTGCTATTTAGAATTGACTATTGGCAAGTAAGAAATGGTGTGCTGTGTGTATGTGCAAAATTGAGGTTGTGAGTGACGTTTTATGGCTGGCTAGCTGCTTGTAACCTGAAGTGTGTACCCCTGGTGACCCAGTGGTGTCCCGTTACCATTTTCCTCATTGCTAAATTTGGGGGAGAAAGCTGTGGTATGGTAAACAAGGTCCCATCTAGTTAAGTGTGGCTGCTCTACTGCATCAGTTGAAATTCAAACCCTGACATGGGTAGCACCCCAGTATGTTTAGTGAGGGCTTTTGCAGGCATTGGACTTGTGGCACCCATACACTGCTATATGATTGGACGTCTTCTCTTGTAACCTGATTGTGCATACCGCTTTATGCTTAGGAGTATATATGTGGCTTTAACCTTCTTCGTCTCATCCTTGGGTATTATACAGCATAACATTCATGAGACATTTTTAACAATACCAGAAAAATGGATAGCAATTGCTCCATACACCCTTAACCCACTAAAGCGCATCACCCTCTCCGAAAAAGACTTCCCTATGATGGGTCAAAACCCACCCACAAACAGTGAAAATATCAAATTGAATACTTGAGAAAACATGGAGGAAGCACTACACCTATCAGACAAGACCGCCTTCCAAAGAAAGATCCCCCACTACAAGCCAAAATCATTATAGCCAAAAAAGTACTATTCTAAACGAATCAATAATGCACCTCATCCGGAGAAAGAATTTAACAAATCATTAATGAGATAAGAACCATAGCATCCTGTAGCAAAGTGCCGTCACATACCCAAAAACTATGTGATGATATGTAGGACAGGCATGGTATCAAAGTAAGACAGACACAAGTGACCACAGTTCAAAGGTGCTTATTGAACTTTATCAAGGGTATGATGAATGCCTATCTAAACCTAAATGTAAAATGGGAGCAGTTACGACCATGAAATTATAATAATGCAGTCCTAGTGGAGTTTCATCAAAATAAAAAGGCCTATACAAAAAAACACTATTGCCAATCCTTACCTCTAAGTTACAAATAGGGTGGGGGTAATATTCATGAAAAAGAAAGAAGTCAGGATGTTCAGGCCGCTGGTCTCCCTTCCCCCCGTTTTCAGCACGTGACAAGGC
Source organism: Ambystoma mexicanum (assembly GCF_040938575.1). Classification (NCBI taxonomy): domain Eukaryota; kingdom Metazoa; phylum Chordata; class Amphibia; order Caudata; family Ambystomatidae; genus Ambystoma; species Ambystoma mexicanum. The sequence continues at coordinate 77,988,189 of NC_090934.1, forward strand.
GGTTCACTCGAGCATAGCACACTCTTGTGCTTCTTCGGCACAAGGACACAGTTCCATTACAAGCATCAGGGGCTTCTATGCCCAAGTCTCTTAAGTTATCAAGTCTCTTGATTCAAAGGGCCTGATGTATCAAACAAACACAAAGTTCCTTTCCAAGTAATCAAGTAGGATGATTCACTGTTCACCCTGAAACCCCCTCAGTCGGGCCCAGATACCTTTTTCTTCCACAATTCCTTCTCGGGTGACTCACGGTTCGCCCCAGATGCCCCTCAGTCGGGCTCAGATCCATTTTTCACAATTAGTCTCACTCAGCCGGACTCAGGCCAATTACAGTTCGTATTAGCTATGGAAGACCTTCGAATGTGCACAAGGTCTGGCTTGACCCGTTACAGGACCACTTCGATGTCAGAGTTCACAATTTTACACTCTCAGTTGGATACCTAACAGAGACCTTCGAATGAGCACCCACGTGGTGCCGGACCACTCTGTATATGGTATCTTGGGTTGCCTCCCAAAGTTCAATCTCAAAGTTCAATTACTTCTTTAGTTCCAAATATACTTGCGTCGCTCATCGCCAACGCCTCACACACAGTTCTCTTTATACAATGTTGCCGCTTGCAACCTTGGTTCTAACACAGACCGGTCTGCTGTCAGTCTCTCCGACACACCGGCTGTGCTGACTTCACTGCCGCTGCTTTGTTGTGGGAACCAATGACTGTACCATGGCGGCAATTGCTCCTCCCCACCTCGGCTATCGATGCAGTGGAGCTCCGGGTACATTCAACCCACAATGCAGCTTAAATTCTTGGTTTTATACTTCTTTCTGTTGAGGGCTCGTGAAAGAAGCGATTTGTTTCCAAAAAAAGGCCAATGGCAATTTCCTCCTTGCTGCTCTTTCTGGTCTTGCCATCTTTCTCTTCGTATTAAACTGCCATCTCGGAACTGCTGTTTCCTCATGTGTTTTGCCTTACTCAGAGAGTGCTTTCGTGCATCTTACATGGAGTACTGGAAAGGGCTAATCTGTACCCCTTTTCTGTCTGTACCTCCCTGAGCATTGTTTTGCTCTTTTAACATTTAGACTTGGCTGGTGGCAGTGGTATCTACCCTAACTTTTCTACCGCGATTATATTAGATAAACATGGTACTGTTCTTGGCTATTATATTAGCCTCGAAAATAAACCTGCTTGACCAAATCGTCTTTCTTTTGGCTCCGGTTGGGTTTATTCGCCATTTCTTTTTGTTAAAGTCCTTCTTGTGTTTTACTTTGCGCGGCAAACTAGGTTCGCGTTCTTTGTTCACCGTCTTTTGGCGGGCTTCTGCAGAGAAGCCCTCCTCTTGGCGCCCGGGTGTCCAGGTAGATTGAATGTGGGAAAGGGGTGTAGTCACCCCCTGCACAGGGTATCCTAGGAAACCCAAGTCACACTTTGCCATGATTGGCTGAGGTGGTTATCCCGGGTGGACAACCACCCTGCTGCATGTTTGACAGCCAGGCTGTATGAATGGGGGTTTTTGTACATAAAAGGCAGGTCTCTTGGGCTAGAAATCAGAGTCGCCTCTGGAACTACAAGGAACCAAAGAGAAGTGGAGAGTGGAGGGAAGTGGTTATCCCGGTGAAGCCCTGCTGCAGCCTGAGCTATCTTCCCTTTTACGACTAAGAGAAGATCCAGTCCGGAGTCTTCTTCCCTTGAGCCTGGTGGGGATAACCAGCTCATCTTCTTCAGCCAAAGATCTCTGCCGTGGTCGAAATCGCTGCACCCTGCTGTAGTGGTCCGGATACCCACCTGCTGAGCCTCTCCTGTTTTTAAGGAGCACACCTTTGCGTTGTCGCTGCTGTCGGCTTCATCCATGTGTGGTGCTGTTAGGGAGAATTCTCTGTTTAGGCTGAATTTCCTAACCTAGTGAGTCCCCTTAGCAGCTTTGCTGGATTTCTGGAGTTTTTTTTTTTTCATCCTGCCAAGAGTGAGACTCTTTTTCCTCCCACTCTTGGACATGAATGTGGTTGATTTCTTTGAATGTCAATGTGTTCTATGGGCTATGGGGTCTTTTACTCCATAGGGCCTCATGTGTTTTGCTATGTGTGTTACACCGCACCCTCCGTGCCGTAACACTTGGGTGTCCTAGAGGATCCCCCCCATAGACTCCATACCCTGGGGCTGACTACTGTCTCCCAGGGCATGTAAAGTCACCATTGGCTTTACTAGACCTACATTTACTAACAGAACTAGTACAAACCATCCTATTGTGGATGTACTGGTAGGGGTAATTCGATTACCCCTGGGTCTGTTGTTCGAGGGGGCACTGTCCCGTCCCCCTCGTCGGGTTTTGGCTGGTGCCAGTGGATACTACTTTTTATATTCCACCGCGAATATATTCCTATGGGATTCTTCCCATTGTTGGAGGCTAATACTTTTTTGCATTAGTCTCTAACATACCACCGGTTTATTTGTCTTAAATAAATCCACTGGTTGGTATTTTCTGCCAGAACTCGGTTTTTAAAATGTCGTATGTGTTCGCCTCTGTAACTCCGAACCAAAGGTTGAGCCCTTTGTTCCACTTTTGGCGGGCTTCCAGCGTGATGCCATTCTGTCTGGGTACCACAGGGGGTGTGGGAGGGGGTTTAGGCACCCTGGACTGAGTTGCCTTGCCAACTCAAGTCGCACTCTTGTGTGATTGGCCCGAGTGGTGAGCCGCCCCGCTCACCACTTAGCATGTTTGATTGACAGCTAGGCTGAATGAATGGGGGTTTTCTGCATAAAAGCAGGGCTTTTGGGACTGGAACTTCAGAAGTCGCCACAGGACCTAAGAATCCGACGAGGGTAAAGCTGAGCCGACCTGCAACGACGACACCTCAGGTGGAGCCCTGCTGAACCGACTCACCACTTCCCAACGACAGAGGAGATCTCCCTGCTGGAGAGTCTTCTTCCCCTGACTGGTGGGAACAACCAGTCCCTTGCTTTTTCTTCGCTTCCAGGACGTCTAGTGGTCGAATTGCCCGTGCTGAGCACCCCGGCAACCGGATAGCCACTAACCACTGTACCGCGACCAAAAGGTGGTGCCTTGTGACTGAGCACTCCGTGGCTGGTCTCTTCCCTGGTGGTGCAACGATCTTCAACTTTTCCTCGACGACGAGATCCTCTCATCTTCTGGCGAAGCCCTGACTTGCATCCACCACCAGGAACAACTGCCCCCGCCGGAGCTGGCTCTTCACTTGCAAGGTACTGTGTCTGCCTGGCTTCCCTTGAAACGGGTAGCGTGAGGTGTCTTAAATCCTTACCTTCCCATTGGGTCGCCTCCAGACCTTCTTAAACTTTTGTTCTAAACTGGTCCAACCTTTCTGTGACATTTTGCTACAAAAATTGAAGTGCATTTCCACTGTGATACTTTTGGGACATACAGCCTTGCCTCTCTCCGAGTGCGCCTGGCCTCTGAACTTTGTGATTTACAGTAGACCCTGCCTTGCTCGCCTTGCATTTGTTTCGTTAAAGTGTTGGTACTGAGTTGGTTTCATACCCTGCCTTTTTCTCTCCCTTTCTAACGAATACTAGAGGGCCATCTAGGTTAAAGCATTCACCTCTGTCTGCAAATAAGTGGTGCCGTTGAACCTAGACTTGTCGAAATATTGTTATGGGATTGATATATACTTATAGTAACTGTGATTGAAGTTGTTTTCCATATTAGTGCCTGTAGTGATAAACAGTACCCGCACCTCCCTGGGATCCAGCCCTTTGTGCAAAGTAAATCACTCCTAATTACCTTCCCACACAAATAAGGTTTAAGAAGCACGATGAACTCAGTCTGGAAAAAAGCCAATCACACAGAATATGATGCTTGCATTTATTATCTACAATGACTAATGAAAACTAAGCAGCAATTTATAATAATGTGGAAGTAGAGAGTGCAAGCTATATAATGCCAATTATCAATCACAGATGAATATGCAATTATTTGGTCTTACGCTCCTAATGAAATGTAGATGAAGATACGATCTGATCACATCCAGGACCCTCGCCGCTATCTGGTGCCCGGCACTCCTCAGCAGAGGAGGGGAGGACTGGCCAAGCCCCCACAGTCCTACACCAGAGCGGGGATGTGATGTTAGGAACCTCGGCCCTGATAGCGCACAGCTGGTCGTCCAGGCACTGTCCTTGATACGCACGTCTTTCCAACAGTCCAGGATGAGTCCCCCCTCCCTGGTCCAAGTATAGTTCTCTTATTAGGAGCTGCACGTCAATCATCATGACGTGTCAGCTCTTCGAGAAGCTTCTAGGCTCTTCCCTCCTGGCAGTAAACATGTTTTTTTGCTTGGAAAGTTACAAGACTGGAAACAGCCAGTCTTGGCTCCCAGGCTTCGGGCACTGTGTTTTTTTGCATTCTTGTCTTATCAGTGCACCTGACTCGCAGAGCGAAGACGGGCAAAGCAATGCCTGGCTCCCACGAACTGCATGGAGCTTCTTGCTAAAGCACAATGTTTTATGTCTTCAAAAAAGGCCTTTGCAATGAACCCCTTGCAAGCATGCAGGCTCACCCAGTTTGAGAGTCCTGGTTGATGTCAGCATTTTCCTCCACGCTTCGAATAGGCTCTAATACACATAAGATAGCTCAGTGGGTTAGTGCAAATGCAGGTTACTGCAAGCGCCTAGCAGCTTATCACTACATTCCACCCCTTTCGAAGTGAGGCTTGAAAATGCTGACTCAGTTCCATGATCTGGAAGCATGCACAGTGTGCTGTAGACCAATTAAGCGTTTCTCTAGCGCAGTCATTCTAGTATAAAGGAAAGACATTCTGCGCAAGAGCCCAATGAAGACGATAAGTATGAATATTAGGGAAATCAGCAACCACAGCAATGGGTGCAGTATTATATTAAGCAGCTTAGTGGAGGAAGGAGACCATCCAGTGAATATATCCCACCAGTGGTGAGTTGTAACGGATTGCAGATGGTCAGCAGTTTTGATTAATTGATTTCTGTCTATTATTAGCTTGTACTCTGCAGAAATAACTGAGGTAGCTAGCGTCTGGAAATCTTTCCAAGCAGTTTGAGCAAATTGTCTAATAGCTTGAAGCCGGGCAGTAATCACTCCATAGGATAGAGTCCAGTTAAGCAAATGCGTGAGCTCAGCATGCAGAGTAGTGTGAGACCACTGGGTTAGAGAATATAGGGTATGAGTAACAATGTCTAGGATAGTCACAACTTGATCTACACAAAATACTTGAGGATTCCCTAATAACCTATAATTGTTAATAAGCAAGGAATGATTAGTAACTACGCAAGCTGTATGCTGATCTATCTGAAAGATGTCAGTCCCATTTATGTGGTATTGCATCCAGGTGCACTCCCCTGCTATGGGATGTATACATGGGTCCGGAACCCTCCCAGTTAGGGGACACACCCACCCCTGATCCCAGGGCATGCAGGTGTGACTGTGGATGGTGTAGTTTTGGCTGTCTAACCATTCCCCTCGTATTTGTGGAACCCACCAGGAATCATTGATTTTCATAGGCAGTACTATAAAAGGGCACCATATTTCTAGAGCATAAGCGGTCCTACTCACTTGCATTAACGCATGGCAGGTGTTATTCATGCAATCAAAAGCAAGCGGCTTAATCCATATGTCTGCTGGTAACTGTAGCTCTGTGTGCCAGTGGGTTGAAGATAGTCGCCCCCATTCGGAGCGGAAAGCCAACACCTGCTGATTTAGCAAAGTTTGCCATAAAATACATCGTGTGTCTTTAGCAGTTTTGTTGACCTGTCCTATGGCAGAGAAAATGTCTTCATAGCTGAAATTCTGCCACTTCCAATGGTTGCCAATACTTGTAGCAGTGTTGCGCAGGGTAGGACTTATCAATGGGCCCCACTGAGCCAGAAGTTTTATAGCGCCGCTGGCATCAGAACCCATAGTGGCTAACTTGTTGCGCACAGTTTCTATGTCAAAAGCATTTAAAGCCCCCGTTCCCACTCCCGCTGCACCCGCAATCAATGAATCTAAACCCCTAGCTACGCGCAATTTGGTGATGGGCCATAGAAATTGACTCCATTTATAGCAGCTTGGTAGTACTAAGGAGACATTGCCCCGTGACAAGTCTATGTCTAAGTGTACCTCTGAAATAATGGAAGCGTGCATCACATGTCTGCAATTTAAATGTTGTCTTACTATTGGAAAATCTAGCAGTTTTACCAACTCCACTTTGTGAGATTTGAAAAACACCATCCTCCAAGTGGGATGCCTACCATGTACAATATTGGTTTTTGATACAAACACCATACTACCATCTGGTATAGGCTGTTTCAACGTACAATTGTAATGCAAACATTTGGCTAAGTTATAGTCCAGAAAATCTTGGCGAGTACACTCATTGCAGTTCTTGGGACAAAAGAAACATGAAACATCAAACAAATTATTTGATCCATTCACTGAAACTTTTGGACCTATAATCTCGTAGGCGCCAGTCATATGAGTTAGTGATAAAAGGTGTCCAACAATGTGCCAATCTAGAACTCTTGCAGTTCCATGTGGATACTCATTTGTAACACTTTTCTCACAGGTTACGGTGCGGTTGTAGTTATCACGCAGGACTGGAGCATCAGGTGTAGTGCATGCGATTCTCAGAGTCCATGTAGTGTCTTGCAATAACCCACTCTTTACAGAGAAAGCGTTGGTTTGGCAGGCCAGGAGCACCCACAGCAAGGCAAGTCCCATCCCCTTCATACTGCTCTACGTTCGTGGTGTGAGCCTAGTAGCGGGAATATAAACAGGCACATCAGAATTATGCAAAAGTACAACATAAGTACTTCCAACACCTTGACTTAACACTTCCCCAGCCTCAGGCTTTTTGTTAGGATGGTGCACCCACACCTTTTTTCCTGTGCTACCGAAGCCTCCTTCCCCCCTCAATGTAGTGTCTGGAGATTGCTTGCTTTCTACTACTAGGGGGACAACTGCTTGTTCACAAATCAATTGTGCAATTCGGTCATATTTGGTTAATGGTACTGCAGATGCACCAGCATTATGTAAAAGTACCGAAACAGTCCCTCTATAATCAGGATCAATCACACCTCCTAATATGTCAATGCCTTGTTTTGCCAGGCTGGATCGTGCAGCAATGCGTCCATAAGTGCCAGCCGGCAATTTGATGCCAATACCCAGCGAGATGGATTTGGTTTGCCCCGCCGGTATAACACCATCTTCACAGGTAGATAGATCAAGTCCAATGCTGCCTGCAGTGGCTTGCACAGGCAGCTTAGCTTCTTTGTCAGTTTTCCACACAACAAGAGTCTTTGTAGATTCCACTTTCTCACTTGTCAGTCTCACAAAGGGTGTCTGGCGATTTCCCAGTGGACGATTGTTCAGTTCAAACAGTGCATGTGCCAGATGTTTGGACCACCCCTTGAGAGTGTGAGTCTTAGTCAGCTTCTTTATTTGTTGCTTGAGCAGCCCATTGCTACGTTCCACCAGAGCAGAGGATTCTGGGTATCGGCTGATGTGCAGTGTCCACTTTATGCCTTGCTCTAGTGCCCAGTCTTGCACATTGTGTCCAGCAAAATGGCTGCCTTGGTCTGATTGGATTTCATCCGGGATGCCATAGTGTCTGATGAGGTATTCCATGCCTTGCAAGGTAGCCCGTTGATCTGCATGGGCGGCTGGATAAGCTAATAACAGTCCAGAGTATGTGTCTACCATGGTCAACACATAATGCTTTCCATTCTCGGGCGGTAAAGGGCCAATGTAGTCAACTTGCCATACGCTAGCAGCTCTTTCACCTCTTCTCAAAGGGCCTTGAGGCTTCCTCTCCAGAGGGTAGTGCTTCACTTCACTGCACACGGAACATTGGGAGGCAGCTTGTCTGGCTTGATCCATGGTAATGGGCAATTGTCTCTTTTTTGCCCATTGATAAGTTCCTGTTTGCCCTAGATGCCCTGAGGTTTGGTGTGCCCAATCCGCCATCCCTTGCAGCACCTCAGCTTCTTGCGGTGTTGTCACTGGGCGAATCTTTGCCATTTGATCCACTTCATTGTTGAACAGGGCAGCCAGTGAGGTGTCAGGGGGCATGTGTGCATCGACATGCCCAATGCAGATTTTGCACCTCTCACCTTTGCACCACATCTCTTCCCAGATGTCTGGCCCTCCCCAGATCGGCGTGTTCTTGATTTGCCAACCATCTCTTCTCCATGCCGGTGCCCAATGTGTCAGGCCTTGATATGTGGCCCAACTGTCTGTGTATATGTATGCAGTCTCTGTTTCCTTCACCTGTTCAATCACGGAGGCCACTGCTTGCAGTTCAGCATACTGACTTGATCCTCCCACACCTTCTCTCATTAGCAGTGTTTCTCGATGGGGCTGGAATGCGACAGCTTGCCAGTGTCTTTGCCCTTTATCATACTTTGCTGTGCCGTCCGTGAACCATGCAGACTTTTGTTCTTCTTCTGTCAATGTATCATAGGCTGGTGCGACTTTGAAGGGAGATTCTGGCAACGCCACAGGGGTGTTTGGTTCAGGCATCGCATCCAGATCTACTGCCTCCAGCATTTGTTCTTGCAGTCTGGAAACCCCTGTGCGGCCAGCTTTCGCACGTTGCTGTAAATACCATTTCCATTTGACATGAGTGGCGTCTTGTGCTCTGCCACTTTTCCCATTTGCAGCAGTGTCACGCACCCAGCCCATGATTGGAATTTCTGTGCAAATTGTCACTGGTTGCTCGCCTGTGATTCTTTCAGTTTCAACTAGAGCCCAGTACACTGCAGCAACTTGTTTCTCAAGAGGAGTGTATCTTGTCATAGGATCTGTGAGTTTCCTTGACCAGAACCCCTGTGGCACTCTTTTATGTCCTTGCTTTTGCCACAAGCTCCACACAGCCACGTCATTGTAGACAAGAATTTCCAATTCAAAAGGATCAGTTTTTGTCAGGGGCCCCAGCGTGATGTAATTTTGCAATGCATCTTTAGCCTGTTGGAAGGAAGTCTGTTGCTCTAGGCCCCATGTAAAGTCATGTTTCTTTCTGGTGACTTTGTAAATGGGTTTCAGTATCAGGCTTAAATGAGGTATGTGATTTCTCCAAAACCCCATTAACCCAATGAATCTTTGTGCCTCTTTTTTATCTGCTGGTGGAGCCATCTGCTGAACCATATCAATTACCGGGTCGGGAATTTTCTTAACTGACCCAGACCAGATTGCACCTAGAAATTTCACCTCTTGAGCAGGCCCCTGTACCTTTTTGGGATTTATGGCCCACCCCCGATTTTGCATGTGTGTGATCAACTTTTCAGCAGCATTTTCTACATGTTCTTTCTCAACACTAGTCAGCATAATGTCATCAATGTAATGAGCAATAAATACATTATCCAATTGCACCATCTTTAAGTCTCTGGCAATCAATCCATGACACAGAGTGGGACTATGCACATACCCCTGGGGCAATTTAGTAAAGGTAAATTGTCTGTCTCCCCAAGTGATAGCAAATTGGTCTTGTGATTCAGTGTCAATATCAATGGAGAAAAATGCATTGGCCAGGTCAAGGATCACATGCCATTCACCCACTTCTCTCGTAAGGTTTTCAATCAGGGTGATGATGTCTGGCACCGCCGCAGCTAAGGGCGGCACCTTCTTGTTCAAAATGCGGTAATCAATTGTCAGACGCCATGCCCCATCCGGGCGGCGGACAGGCCAGATCGGCGAGTTGAATGGACTGACTGCCGGCCTCATTATGCCAGCTTTCACCAATGACTCAATAGTCTCACCAATCTCTTTATGTCCTCCTGGCAACCGGTACTGTTTCACACACACTGGGTCAGCAGGAGGAGGTAAATGCAAGGGGGACCATTTGGCATGCCCAACCACAACAGGGTTAACAACTCTCACATGGATTTTTCGATTGCCAAAAACAAATTCGCCTAAATCTGTAGTCACACTTTTGCCCAACAACACATCCATGCCAAGGATGTACTCTGGTATATCTGCAATCAAAACATTTGCTGTGAAAGGCAATCCCTCGCCAATTGACATTTTTACATTAAAGGCTTTTGCAACAGTTTCTGCTCCCCCATAACCATTGACCAAAACTCTGGGACCAGACAATTTATTGGGATTGCCATTCAGAATGGTTACCTCAGCTCCTGTGTCTAATAGAGCCAACACATGTTTTACTTTCTCATCCAAGTACAAGGTAAGTGGCACAAAAGGGCGTCTGTCTCTGGGACTAGTTCTCTTTATTAACCGTACCTCAAAGACAGAGCCAGCCCTTCAATCAAAAATGGGGTCTGGGACCTCCCACTTGTTCTTTGCCAAATCAGGGTAACCTTTTGCTCGCACTTTGGGCTTTAACACCTCCTCTTCAGAGGGTGCAGAGGGCTTAGTTTTTTCCCGTCCCTGTCTTTTTATTTTTTTCCATTTCTCAAGCAGCTTAGATGTGGGTTTACCATCTATCTCATCTCTTGGAATTCCTGCCTTTAGCAGGTCCACCCACATTTGTTTGCGTGTGATCTCAACAGTATCAGCTTTCTCTTTAGACTTTACATTTTTACCACGCTTTTTTTCTGAATCATTGTTTGCAGCCACTAGACGTGCTGCTTTGCGTACATCCAGCCCTTCTAGTTGCCCTAACAGAAGTGCCACTTCACCAATGGCTTTGCCCTGCGCTGGACCCAGCAATGAAAGCAATGCGCCCTTCATGTGACTCGGTGCATTTCTTAACAAACGTGCGCGCATGCCAGCTGTAAACAACTCCATGTCAGGCCCTGCAAAATTTGCACTGTACAGTGCACACTGCAAACCCATCTCTCTAAGCTGACTTGTTGCTTCAGTTAATGATTGCCAGCAGCCCCAACTCTCTTCCATATCCATTGGACTCCCATACAGAGTCATTAGGGCAGTCTGAAGCCAATTAAACAAGGAATGAGAACCTTGCTGTCCAAGCGCACCGCGCACTATCTGTCCCAACATCACATTAGTAGTGAGTGAACCCATCTTTAACAATTCCTCTGGGGTTAAGAAGATACTATCGGCACCCGTGTCCCAGATGCGAAGGAACCAAGTCAAAAGTGCTTCACCTAGCTTCTGTCTAAATAACTTAGCAATCTCTAAAAGCTCTGTCTGTGTATAATCACGGACAATCCTTGTATTCTGAATGTTTCCACCGCCAGCTTGGCCTTTTGATTTGTTAGTGATTAACGGCCGTGCTGGATAAACACATTTCTCTGGAGCACATTCCAGCTCTTCTCCATCAGACCAATTTAATTCAGCAAGTCTAATCTCAACAGACTCATTCCAGTCATGTGCTTGCTCAGTTTCACTATCACTGACTTCACCCGACCATAAATTTGGGTCCCAGTTATCTTTCCTAATTAGCGCGCGAATCCTTATCTTTGATGGATTGCCCCGCCGCTGTCTGCGCTTGTGCGTGGCTACACGCACAGCTAAAGAGGCACACCTGTCCTCCATCTGATCAGCCCGTTTAACCCTTTAAATGCCAAGGGCGAGGTATCTCGTCCTTGACAGTGCACACGCAGTGCCAAGGACGAGATAGCTCGTCCTTTTTGGCATCTTGTTTTGAGCGATCCCTGCAAAGCAGGGATCGCTCAAAACTGTAATCCAACCCCCGGGCTATGTGAGGGGGAGGTCCCCCCTCACTGCCCGGGGGTTGGATTTCCTTCAGTTTCACGCCGACGTGCGTAACGCACGTCGGCGTGAAACTGAAAGTATTTCCAACGCAGCAGCCATTTTCGGCTGCTGCGTTGGAAAGAGAAGGTGAGTGCCCTTCTTCTTCCGCCTCGATCTCCGGCTGTATTTCAAGCCGGAGATCGAGGCGGGTACCGTTGGAAAGGGGAGATTCTCCCCTTTCCAACGGTACCCATTGTGTGGCTTTGCTGCCCGCGGATCGGGCGCAGGGCGCCTCGATCCGCGGGCAGCAACGTCACGGATCAAAGAAGATCCTTTTGTGACGCGTGGGGGAGGGGGGGCTGCTTACTAGGTAAGCGGCCCCCTTCCCCCGTGGCCCCAAAGCATGGGGCCACAGCGCCAGGGACCCCTGGGGGCAGATGATCACTGCCCCCAGGGGTGGGGGGAAAAAAAAAAAAAAAAAAAAAAATTCGAGGGAAGGAGGGAGGTGGGAGGGGGTTTTGGGCCCTGGGGCCCACTGGGCCACCAGGGATTGCGCTAAAAGTGGTGTCCCTGGAAAGGGGACGTTCTCCCCTTTCCAGGGACACCACTCATATGCCGCATTGCTGGTCACGGATCAGCGCAGAGCGCTGATCCGTGACCAGCAACCCACAGAACCACCATGGATCTGTTTGAGAGTTGGGGGGGAGGGGGGCTGCTTCAGGTAAGCAGCCCTCTCCCCCCCCCCCGGCCCCCAAAGCATGGGGACACATGAAAATGTACCCTGGGGGCAGATGGCTGGCCATCTGCCCCCAGGGAAATATATAAAAAAAAAAAAAATAATAATCTGAGGGATGGGGGGAGGTGGGAGGGGGTTTGGGGTCCTGGGGCCCACTAGGCCACCAGGGATTGAACAGAAAGTGGTGTCCCTGGAAAGGGGACTTTCTCCCCTTTCCAAGGACACCACATATGAGGCATTGCTGGTCACGGATCGGCGCAGAGCGCTCGATCCGTGACCAGCAACCCACTAGACTACCATGGATCTCTTTGTGAGGTGGGGGGGGGAAGGGGGCTGCTTCAAGTCAGCAGCCCTCTCCCCCCTCCCGACCCCAAAGCATGGGGGCACGTGCATGTGAACCCTGGGGCAGATGGCTGACCATCTGCCCCAAGGGAATGTAAAATGAAATTATTTTTTTTTGAAATGATGGGAAACGGGTGGGGGAAGGGGTGGGGGCCACTAGCCACCATGGATTTTTTTACTGTATGAAAGGGGGGGTGTCCCCCCATGGGAGGGTGTCCCCCCAACCGAAGTAGAAAGGGGGCACCCCTTGTAACCCTCCCTGGGGGCAGATATCTGCTCCTAGGAAGGGGCATCTGACCCCAGGGAGGGATGCATGAGGTGGGGCCCCCCCTATCTGCCCCCAGGGAGGGTTGCATGAGGTGGGGCCCTCAATTTGGGGTGGGGGGGGGGTTGAGGGCCACCCCCCGTTGCGGTACATCAGGCGCTGCCAATTTAGGGTGGCCCCCAGCCCCCCCTAAAAAGCAGCCTGTGATTTTGCATTTTGTTTTTTGTTTACCCAAATTTGCTTGCTCCAGATGGGCCCATTAGTGTGGCTATCTGCCCCCAGGGTGCCCAAACCTTACTGCCCCATCTATTGGGGGTCCTGCCCCACCTTTTGGGGTGCCCCCCCCCGCCCCACCCCCAATGGAGGTGGGGTGTACCTCACGCAGCCGTTTGGAGGAGGCACAGGGAGGCCTGCATGAGGTGTGTCCCCCAGCCATTGGGGGTGGGGCGGGGGGGGGCACCCCAAAAGGTGGGGCAGGACCCCCAATAGATGGGGCAGTAAGGTTTGGGCACCCTGGGGGCAGATAGCCACACTAATGGGCCCATCTGCACCAAGCCAAGTTGGGTAAACAAAAAAAAATATACAAAATCACAGGCTGCTTTTTAGGGGGGGCTGAGGGCCACCCTAAATTGGCAGCGCATGATGTACCGCAACGGGGGGTGACCCTCAACCCCCCCCCACCCCAAATGGAGGGCCCCACCTCATGCAACCCTCCCTGGGGGCAGATAGGGGGGGCACCACCTCATGCATCCCTCCCTGGGGTCAGATGCCCCTTCCTAGGAGCAGATATCTGCCCCCAGGGAGGGTTGCATGAGGTGGGGCCCTCCATTTGGGGTGGGGGGGGGGTTGAGGGCCACCCCCCGTTGCGGTACATCAGGCGCTGCCAATTTAGGGTGGCCCCCAGCCCCCCCTAAAAAGCAGCCTGTGATTTTGCATTTTGTTTTTTGTTTACCCAAATTTGCTTGCTCCAGATGGGCCCATTAGTGTGGCTATCTGCCCCCAGGGTGCCCAAACCTTACTGCCCCATCTATTGGGGGTCCTGCCCCACCTTTTGGGGTGCCCCCCCCCGCCCCACCCCCAATGGAGGTGGGGTGTACCTCACGCAGCCGTTTGGAGGAGGCCCAGGGAGGCCTGCATGAGGTGTGTCCCCCAGCCATTGGGGGTGGGGCGGGGGGGGGGGCACCCCAAAAGGTGGGGCAGGACCCCCAATAGATGGGGCAGTAAGGTTTGGGCACCCTGGGGGCAGATAGCCACACTAATGGGCCCATCTGCACCAAGCCAAGTTGGGTAAACAAAAAAAAATATACAAAATCACAGGCTGCTTTTTAGGGGGGGCTGAGGGCCACCCTAAATTGGCAGCGCATGATGTACCGCAACGGGGGGTGACCCTCAACCCCCCCCCACCCCAAATGGAGGGCCCCACCTCATGCAACCCTCCCTGGGGGCAGATAGGGGGGGCACCACCTCATGCATCCCTCCCTGGGGTCAGATGCCCCTTCCTAGGAGCAGATATCTGCCCCCAGGGAGGGTTGCATGAGGTGGGGCCCTCCATTTGGGGTGGGGGGGGTTGAGGGCCACCCCCCGTTGCGGTACATCAGGCGCTGCCAATTTAGGGTGGCCCCCAGCCCCCCCTAAAAAGCAGCCTGTGATTTTGCATTTTGTTTTTTGTTTACCCAAATTTGCTTGCTCCAGATGGGCCCATTAGTGTGGCTATCTGCCCCCAGGGTGCCCAAACCTTACTGCCCCATCTATTGGGGGTCCTGCCCCACCTTTTGGGGTGCCCCCCCCCACCCCACCCCCAATGGAGGTGGGGTGTACCTCACGCAGCCGTTTGGAGGAGGCCCAGGGAGGCCTGCATGAGGTGTGTCCCCCAGCCATTGGGGGTGGGGCGGGGGGGGGCACCCCAAAAGGTGGGGCAGGACCCCCAATAGATGGGGCAGTAAGGTTTGGGCACCCTGGGGGCAGATAGCCACACTAATGGGCCCATCTGCACCAAGCCAAGTTGGGTAAACAAAAAAAAATATACAAAATCACAGGCTGCTTTTTAGGGGGGGCTGAGGGCCACCCTAAATTGGCAGCGCATGATGTACCGCAACGGGGGGTGACCCTCAACCCCCCCCCACCCCAAATGGAGGGCCCCACCTCATGCAACCCTCCCTGGGGGCAGATAGGGGGGGCACCACCTCATGCATCCCTCCCTGGGGTCAGATGCCCCTTCCTAGGAGCAGATATCTGCCCCCAGGGAGGGTTGCATGAGGTGGGGCCCTCCATTTGGGGTGGGGGGGGGGTTGAGGGCCACCCCCCGTTGCGGTACATCAGGCGCTGCCAATTTAGGGTGGCCCCCAGCCCCCCCTAAAAAGCAGCCTGTGATTTTGCATTTTGTTTTTTGTTTACCCAAATTTGCTTGCTCCAGATGGGCCCATTAGTGTGGCTATCTGCCCCCAGGGTGCCCAAACCTTACTGCCACATCTATTGGGGGTCCTGCCCCACCTTTTGGGGTGCCCCCCCCGCCCCACCCCCAATGGAGGTGGGGTGTACCTCACGCAGCCGTTTGGAGGAGGCCCAGGGAGGCCTGCATGAGGTATGTCCCCCAGCCATTGGGGGTGGGGTGGGGGGGGCACCCCAAAAGGTGGGGCAGGACCCCCAATAGATGGGGCAGTAAGGTTTGGGCACCCTGGGGGCAGATAGCCACACTAATGGGCCCATCTGCACCAAGCCAAGTTGGGTAAACAAAAAAAAATATACAAAATCACAGGCTGCTTTTTAGGGGGGGCTGAGGGCCACCCTAAATTGGCAGCGCATGATGTACCGCAACGGGGGGTGACCCTCAACCCCCCCCCACCCCAAATGGAGGGCCCCACCTCATGCAACCCTCCCTGGGGGCAGATAGGGGGGGCACCACCTCATGCATCCCTCCCTGGGGTCAGATGCCCCTTCCTAGGAGCAGATATCTGCCCCCAGGGAGGGTTGCATGAGGTGGGGCCCTCCATTTGGGGTGGGGGGGGGTTGAGGGCCACCCCCCGTTGCGGTACATCAGGCGCTGCCAATTTAGGGTGGCCCCCAGCCCCCCCTAAAAAGCAGCCTGTGATTTTGCATTTTGTTTTTTGTTTACCCAAATTTGCTTGCTCCAGATGGGCCCATTAGTGTGGCTATCTGCCCCCAGGGTGCCCAAACCTTACTGCCCCATCTATTGGGGGTGCTGCCCCACCTTTTGGGGTGCCCCCCCCGCCCCACCCCCAATGGAGGTGGGGTGTACCTCACGCAGCCGTTTGGAGGAGGCCCAGGGAGGCCTGCATGAGGTGTGTCCCCCAGCCATTGGGGGTGGGGCGGGGGGGGCACCCCAAAAGGTGGGGCAGGACCCCCAATAGATGGGGCAGTAAGGTTTGGGCACCCTGGGGGCAGATAGCCACACTAATGGGCCCATCTGCACCAAGCCAAGTTGGGTAAACAAAAAAAAAAATACAAAATCACAGGCTGCTTTTTAGGGGGGGCTGAGGGCCACCCTAAATTGGCAGCGCATGATGTACCGCAACGGGGGGTGACCCTCAACCCCCCCCACCCCAAATGGAGGGCCCCACCTCATGCAACCCTCCCTGGGGGCAGATAGGGGGGGCACCACCTCATGCATCCCTCCCTGGGGTCAGATGCCCCTTCCTAGGAGCAGATATCTGCCCCCAGGGAGGGTTGCATGAGGTGGGGCCCTCCATTTGGGGTGGGGGGGGGGTTGAGGGCCACCCCCCGTTGCGGTACATCAGGCGCTGCCAATTTAGGGTGGCCCCCAGCCCCCCCTAAAAAGCAGCCTGTGATTTTGCATTTTGTTTTTTGTTTACCCAAATTTGCTTGCTCCAGATGGGCCCATTAGTGTGGCTATCTGCCCCCAGGGTGCCCAAACCTTACTGCCCCATCTATTGGGGGCCTGCCCCACCTTTTGGGGTGCCCCCCCCCCGCCCCACCCCCAATGGAGGTGGGGTGTACCTCACGCAGCCGTTTGGAGGAGGCCCAGGGAGGCCTGCATGAGGTGTGTCCCCCAGCCATTGGGGGTGGGGTGGGAGAGGGCCCCCAAAAATGGTGGGACAGGCCCCCCCAGTGGGTGGGCCAGTAAGGTTTGGGCACCCCGGCGCCAGATTGGCACACCAATGTGACCCTCTGCACCAAGGGGAGTTGGGTTACCAAAAGAAAAAAATGAAAATAGTGGAACGGTTTTTAGGGGGGGGCGGTGGGGCACCCCAAAGGGTCAGGGAATTTTCGAATGGGATGGGGGGTTGACCCCCTCCCCCCCACCCGCAATGGAGTGGGTGCCAAGTCATGTAGCCCTTCCTGGGACCAGATATCTGCTCCTAGGAACGGACGCCTGAGCCCAGGGAGGGGTGCAGGACAGCCCCCCCCCCCCTTATCTGCCCCCGGGGAGGGCTACATTTTGCTGGTGTGACCGTAGGTAACACATGTTCTTTGTTTTGTTTACAGCTTTTTCTACCCGAGCAGCTGCAACGTTATGTGAGTACTGTTTTTTATTATTCTATGGTTAGGGCCCACTGTCAGTGGGGTGGGTGAGACTGGGGCTGGATTGTTGGTGGTGTGGGTGGGAATGGCCCGTCTGGGCAAATCACCTCCAACTGTCCTGGAGTTGCGGCTGGGCTGCATTACAGCTTTTCCCTTCGGGGAGGTATTGGCACACTGACGAGACTCCTTGGTGGGGAGAAGCTGTAACGCAGGGCAGCCAGGGCTCCAGCAAAGTCGGCGGTAATATCCCTGGCCTTGGGCACCCTTCTCCCATGTGGGTCTTTGCTGGTGGTTCTGGGTATTACATTCTGGGCCGATTTGCGTAAGTCAGACCTCTGTGGATTCCCACGGGTGTCCTCTTTTGGGAAATGCATGGGGTTCCCCGTTTCCCTTGCTGGCTGCGACACCCTAGGCCCAAATCTGTAGGTTGCCCACATGAACAACATGGGCAGTGGCGAATGGCTTGGGGTTCCCAGTCGGTTACCCTTTTCCTTTTGCGCCCCCGGTAGGTGCACCCACACATGTGAGGTACCATTTTCATCGGGACACGTGTGGGGACACGGGAAGGTAGGCCACGTGTTGTTGGCGGTGTGTTTCGGTGGGTGGCCAGAGCAAAATGTCTCAGAATTGTCTTCATTTCCGGCCAATTTCAGAGACAATTCCCTGTGTCCACTCACCGAAACACGTCGCCAACAGCAGGTGTCATACCTTCTCATGTTCCCACAGGTGTCCCGACGAAAACGGTACCTCACATGTGATGGGTGCACCTACCTGGCCGCCAAGGGGAAAGCCTAAAACACAAGTAACCCCAAGTCTGTTGGCAGAGGGAAATCTCAGACATTCTGCCGAGCGGCGCAACTTACAGATATGGGCCTCGGGTGTCCAAGCCACCGAGGAAAACAGGGAACCCCAGGCATTTTCGAAAAGAGGACACCCGTGGGAATCCGCAGAGGTGTGATTTGCGCCCATCGCCCCAGATTTTTTTACCCAGACAGCCCTGCAAAGTCGGAAATGTGGCGAAAAAAACGCTTTTTCCGCACATTTCGCTCGCCGCACCCATCGAAACACGCCCCCACAACACATGGCCTACCGTCCCGCGTTCCCACAGGTGTCCCGATGAAAACGGTACCTCACATGTGTGGGTGCACCTACCTGGCCGCCCAAGGGGAAAGCCTAAAACACAAGTAATCCCAAGTCTGTTGGCAGAGGGAAATCTCAGACATTCTGCCGAGCGGCGCAACTTACAGATATGGGCCTCGGGTGTCCAAGCCACTGAGGAAAACAGGGAACCCCAGGCATTTTCGAAAAGAGGACACCCGTGGGAATCCGCAGAGGTGTGATTTGCGCCCATCGGCCCAGATTTTTTTACCCAGACAGCCCTGCAAAGTCGGAAATGTGGGGAAAAAAATGCTTTTTCCGCACATTTCGCTCGCCGCACCCATCGAAACACGCCCCCCACAACACATGGCCTACCGTCCCGCGTTCCCACAGGTGTCCCGATGAAAACGGTACCTCACATGTGTGGGTGCACCTACCTGGCCGCCAAGGGGAAAGCCTAAAACACAAGTAACCCCAAGTCTGTTGGCAGAGGGAAATCTCAGACATTCTGCCGAGCGGCGCAACTTACAGATATGGGCCTCGGGTGTCCAAGCCACCGAGGAAAACAGGGAACCCCAGGCATTTTCGAAAAGAGGACACCCGTGGGAATCCGCAGAGGTGTGATTTGCGCCCATCGCCCCAGATTTTTTTACCCAGACAGCCCTGCAAAGTCGGAAATGTGGCGAAAAAAACGCTTTTTCCGCACATTTCGCTCGCCGCACCCATCGAAACACGCCCCCCACAACACATGGCCTACCGTCCCGCGTTCCCACAGGTGTCCCGATGAAAACGGTACCTCACATGTGTGGGTGCACCTACCTGGCCGCCAAGGGGAAAGCCTAAAACACAAGTAACCCCAAGTCTGTTGGCAGAGGGAAATCTCAGACATTCTGCCGAGCGGCGCACCTTACAGATATGGGCCTCGGGTGTCCAAGCCACCGAGGAAAACAGGGAACCCCAGGCATTTTCGAAAAGAGGACACCCGTGGGAATCCGCAGAGGTATGATTTGCGCACATCGCCCCAGAATTTATTACCCAGACACCCCTGCAATGTCCGGGGCACATTTCGGACTTTGCGGGGGTGTCTGGGTAATGAATTCTGGGGCGATGTGCGCAAATCATACCTCTGCGGATTCCCACGGGTGTCCTCTTTTCGAAAATGCCTGGGGTTCCCTGTTTTCCTCGGTGGCTTGGACACCCGAGGCCCATATCTGTATGGTGCGCCGCTCGGCAGAATGTCTGAGATTTCCCTCTGCCAACAGACTTGGGGTTACTTGTGTTTTAGGCTTTCCCCTTGGCGGCCAGGTAGGTGCACCCACACATGTGAGGTACCGTTTTCATCGGGACACCTGTGGGAACGCGGGACGGTAGGCCATGTGTTGTGGGGGGCGTGTTTCGATGGGTGCGGCGAGCGAAATGTGCGGAAAAAGCGTTTTTTTCGCCACATTTCCGACTTTGCAGGGCTGTCTGGGTAAAAAAATCTGGGGCGATGGGCGCAAATCACACCTCTGCGGATTCCCACGGGTGTCCTCTTTTCGAAAATGCCTGGGGTTCCCTGTTTTCCTCGGTGGCTTGGACACCCGAGGCCCATATCTGTAAGGTGCGCCGCTCGGCAGAATGTCTGAGATTTCCCTCTGCCAACAGACTTGGGGTTACTTGTGTTTTAGGCTTTCCCCTTGGCGGCCAGGTAGGTGCACCCACACATGTGAGGTACCGTTTTCATCGGGACACCTGTGGGAACGCGGGACGGTAGGCCATGTGTTGTGGGGGGCGTGTTTCGATGGGTGCGGCGAGCGAAATGTGCGGAAAAAGCGTTTTTTTCGCCACATTTCCGACTTTGCAGGGCTGTCTGGGTAAAAAAATCTGGGGCGATGGGCGCAAATCACACCTCTGCGGATTCCCACGGGTGTCCTCTTTTCGAAAATGCCTGGGGTTCCCTGTTTTCCTCGGTGGCTTGGACACCCGAGGCCCATATCTGTAAGGTGCGCCGCTCGGCAGAATGTCTGAGATTTCCCTCTGCCAACAGACTTGGGGTTACTTGTGTTTTAGGCTTTCCCCTTGGCGGCCAGGTAGGTGCACCCACACATGTGAGGTACCGTTTTCATCGGGACACCTGTGGGAACGCGGGACGGTAGGCCATGTGTTGTGGGGGGCGTGTTTCGATGGGTGCGGCGAGCGAAATGTGCGGAAAAAGCGTTTTTTTCGCCACATTTCCGACTTTGCAGGGCTGTCTGGGTAAAAAAATCTGGGGCGATGGGCGCAAATCACACCTCTGCGGATTCCCACGGGTGTCCTCTTTTCGAAAATGCCTGGGGTTCCCTGTTTTCCTCGGTGGCTTGGACACCCGAGGCCCATATCTGTAAGGTGCGCCGCTCGGCAGAATGTCTGAGATTTCCCTCTGCCAACAGACTTGGGGTTACTTGTGTTTTAGGCTTTCCCCTTGGCGGCCAGGTAGGTGCACCCACACATGTGAGGTACCGTTTTCATCGGGACACCTGTGGGAACGCGGGACGGTAGGCCATGTGTTGTGGGGGGCGTGTTTCGATGGGTGCGGCGAGCGAAATGTGCGGAAAAAGCGTTTTTTTCGCCACCTTTCCGACTTTGCAGGGCTGTCTGGGTAAAAAAATCTGGGGCGATGGGCGCAAATCACACCTCTGCGGATTCCCACGGGTGTCCTCTTTTCGAAAATGCCTGGGGTTCCCTGTTTTCCTCGGTGGCTTGGACACCCGAGGCCCATATCTGTAAGGTGCGCCGCTCGGCAGAATGTCTGAGATTTCCCTCTGCCAACAGACTTGGGGTTACTTGTGTTTTAGGCTTTCCCCTTGGCGGCCAGGTAGGTGCACCCACACATGTGAGGTACCGTTTTCATCGGGACACCTGTGGGAACGCGGGACGGTAGGCCATGTGTTGTGGGGGGCGTGTTTCGATGGGTGCGGCGAGCGAAATGTGCGGAAAAAGCGTTTTTTTCGCCACATTTCCGACTTTGCAGGGCTGTCTGGGTAAAAAAATCTGGGGCGATGGGCGCAAATCACACCTCTGCGGATTCCCACGGGTGTCCTCTTTTCGAAAATGCCTGGGGTTCCCTGTTTTCCTCGGTGGCTTGGACACCCGAGGCCCATATCTGTAAGGTGCGCCGCTCGGCAGAATGTCTGAGATTTCCCTCTGCCAACAGACTTGGGGTTACTTGTGTTTTAGGCTTTCCCCTTGGCGGCCAGGTAGGTGCACCCACACATGTGAGGTACCGTTTTCATCGGGACACCTGTGGGAACGCGGGACGGTAGGCCATGTGTTGTGGGGGGCGTGTTTCGATGGGTGCGGCGAGCGAAATGTGCGGAAAAAGCGTTTTTTTCGCCACATTTCCGACTTTGCAGGGCTGTCTGGGTAAAAAAATCTGGGGCGATGGGCGCAAATCACACCTCTGCGGATTCCCACGGGTGTCCTCTTTTCGAAAATGCCTGGGGTTCCCTGTTTTCCTCGGTGGCTTGGACACCCGAGGCCCATATCTGTAAGGTGCGCCGCTCGGCAGAATGTCTGAGATTTCCCTCTGCCAACAGACTTGGGGTTACTTGTGTTTTAGGCTTTCCCCTTGGCGGCCAGGTAGGTGCACCCACACATGTGAGGTACCGTTTTCATCAGGACACCTGTGGGAACGCGGGACGGTAGGCCATGTGTTGTGGGGGGCGTGTTTCGATGGGTGCGGCGAGCGAAATGTGCGGAAAAAGCGTTTTTTTCGCCACATTTCCGACTTTGCAGGGCTGTCTGGGTAAAAAAATCTGGGGCGATGGGCGCAAATCACACCTCTGCGGATTCCCACGGGTGTCCTCTTTTCGAAAATGCCTGGGGTTCCCTGTTTTCCTCGGTGGCTTGGACACCCGAGGCCCATATCTGTAAGGTGCGCCGCTCGGCAGAATGTCTGAGATTTCCCTCTGCCAACAGACTTGGGGTTACTTGTGTTTTAGGCTTTCCCCTTGGCGGCCAGGTAGGTGCACCCACACATGTGAGGTACCGTTTTCATCGGGACACCTGTGGGAACGCGGGACGGTAGGCCATGTGTTGTGGGGGGCGTGTTTCGATGGGTGCGGCGAGCGAAATGTGCGGAAAAAGCGTTTTTTTCGCCACATTTCCGACTTTGCAGGGCTGTCTGGGTAAAAAAATCTGGGGCGATGGGCGCAAATCACACCTCTGCGGATTCCCACGGGTGTCCTCTTTTCGAAAATGCCTGGGGTTCCCTGTTTTCCTCGGTGGCTTGGACACCCGAGGCCCATATCTGTAAGGTGCGCCGCTCGGCAGAATGTCTGAGATTTCCCTCTGCCAACAGACTTGGGGTTACTTGTGTTTTAGGCTTTCCCCTTGGCGGCCAGGTAGGTGCACCCACACATGTGAGGTACCGTTTTCATCGGGACACCTGTGGGAACGCGGGACGGTAGGCCATGTGTTGTGGGGGGCGTGTTTCGATGGGTGCGGCGAGCGAAATGTGCGGAAAAAGCGTTTTTTTCGCCACATTTCCGACTTTGCAGGGCTGTCTGGGTAAAAAAATCTGGGGCGATGGGCGCAAATCACACCTCTGCGGATTCCCACGGGTGTCCTCTTTTCGAAAATGCCTGGGGTTCCCTGTTTTCCTCGGTGGCTTGGACACCCGAGGCCCATATCTGTAAGGTGCGCCGCTCGGCAGAATGTCTGAGATTTCCCTCTGCCAACAGACTTGGGGTTACTTGTGTTTTAGGCTTTCCCCTTGGCGGCCAGGTAGGTGCACCCACACATGTGAGGTACCGTTTTCATCGGGACACCTGTGGGAACGCGGGACGGTAGGCCATGTGTTGTGGGGGGCGTGTTTCGATGGGTGCGGCGAGCGAAATGTGCGGAAAAAGCGTTTTTTTCGCCACATTTCCGACTTTGCAGGGCTGTCTGGGTAAAAAAATCTGGGGCGATGGGCGCAAATCACACCTCTGCGGATTCCCACGGGTGTCCTCTTTTCGAAAATGCCTGGGGTTCCCTGTTTTCCTCGGTGGCTTGGACACCCGAGGCCCATATCTGTAAGGTGCGCCGCTCGGCAGAATGTCTGAGATTTCCCTCTGCCAACAGACTTGGGGTTACTTGTGTTTTAGGCTTTCCCCTTGGCGGCCAGGTAGGTGCACCCACACATGTGAGGTACCGTTTTCATCGGGACACCTGTGGGAACGCGGGACGGTAGGCCATGTGTTGTGGGGGGCGTGTTTCGATGGGTGCGGCGAGCGAAATGTGCGGAAAAAGCGTTTTTTTCGCCACATTTCCGACTTTGCAGGGCTGTCTGGGTAAAAAAATCTGGGGCGATGGGCGCAAATCACACCTCTGCGGATTCCCACGGGTGTCCTCTTTTCGAAAATGCCTGGGGTTCCCTGTTTTCCTCGGTGGCTTGGACACCCGAGGCCCATATCTGTAAGGTGCGCCGCTCGGCAGAATGTCTGAGATTTCCCTCTGCCAACAGACTTGGGGTTACTTGTGTTTTAGGCTTTCCCCTTGGCGGCCAGGTAGGTGCACCCACACATGTGAGGTACCGTTTTCATCGGGACACCTGTGGGAACGCGGGACGGTAGGCCATGTGTTGTGGGGGGCGTGTTTCGATGGGTGCGGCGAGCGAAATGTGCGGAAAAAGCATTTTTTTCGCCACATTTCCGACTTTGCAGGGCTGTCTGGGTAAAAAAATCTGGGGCGATGGGCGCAAATCACACCTCTGCGGATTCCCACGGGTGTCCTCTTTTCGAAAATGCCTGGGGTTCCCTGTTTTCCTCGGTGGCTTGGACACCCGAGGCCCATATCTGTAAGGTGCGCCGCTCGGCAGAATGTCTGAGATTTCCCTCTGCCAACAGACTTGGGGTTACTTGTGTTTTAGGCTTTCCCCTTGGCGGCCAGGTAGGTGCACCCACACATGTGAGGTACCGTTTTCATCGGGACACCTGTGGGAACGCGGGACGGTAGGCCATGTGTTGTGGGGGGCGTGTTTCGATGGGTGCGGCGAGCGAAATGTGCGGAAAAAGCGTTTTTTTCGCCACATTTCCGACTTTGCAGGGCTGTCTGGGTAAAAAAATCTGGGGCGATGGGCGCAAATCACACCTCTGCGGATTCCCACGGGTGTCCTCTTTTCGAAAATGCCTGGGGTTCCCTGTTTTCCTCGGTGGCTTGGACACCCGAGGCCCATATCTGTAAGGTGCGCCGCTCGGCAGAATGTCTGAGATTTCCCTCTGCCAACAGACTTGGGGTTACTTGTGTTTTAGGCTTTCCCCTTGGCGGCCAGGTAGGTGCACCCACACATGTGAGGTACCGTTTTCATCGGGACACCTGTGGGAACGCGGGACGGTAGGCCATGTGTTGTGGGGGGCGTGTTTCGATGGGTGCGGCGAGCGAAATGTGCGGAAAAAGCGTTTTTTTCGCCACATTTCCGACTTTGCAGGGCTGTCTGGGTAAAAAAATCTGGGGCGATGGGCGCAAATCACACCTCTGCGGATTCCCACGGGTGTCCTCTTTTCGAAAATGCCTGGGGTTCCCTGTTTTCCTCGGTGGCTTGGACACCCGAGGCCCATATCTGTAAGGTGCGCCGCTCGGCAGAATGTCTGAGATTTCCCTCTGCCAACAGACTTGGGGTTACTTGTGTTTTAGGCTTTCCCCTTGGCGGCCAGGTAGGTGCACCCACACATGTGAGGTACCGTTTTCATCGGGACACCTGTGGGAACGCGGGACGGTAGGCCATGTGTTGTGGGGGGCGTGTTTCGATGGGTGCGGCGAGCGAAATGTGCGGAAAAAGCGTTTTTTTCGCCACATTTCCGACTTTGCAGGGCTGTCTGGGTAAAAAAATCTGGGGCGATGGGCGCAAATCACACCTCTGCGGATTCCCACGGGTGTCCTCTTTTCGAAAATGCCTGGGGTTCCCTGTTTTCCTCGGTGGCTTGGACACCCGAGGCCCATATCTGTAAGGTGCGCCGCTCGGCAGAATGTCTGAGATTTCCCTCTGCCAACAGACTTGGGGTTACTTGTGTTTTAGGCTTTCCCCTTGGCGGCCAGGTAGGTGCACCCACACATGTGAGGTACCGTTTTCATCGGGACACCTGTGGGAACGCGGGACGGTAGGCCATGTGTTGTGGGGGGCGTGTTTCGATGGGTGCGGCGAGCGAAATGTGCGGAAAAAGCGTTTTTTTCGCCACATTTCCGACTTTGCAGGGCTGTCTGGGTAAAAAAATCTGGGGCGATGGGCGCAAATCACACCTCTGCGGATTCCCACGGGTGTCCTCTTTTCGAAAATGCCTGGGGTTCCCTGTTTTCCTCGGTGGCTTGGACACCCGAGGCCCATATCTGTAAGGTGCGCCGCTCGGCAGAATGTCTGAGATTTCCCTCTGCCAACAGACTTGGGGTTACTTGTGTTTTAGGCTTTCCCCTTGGCGGCCAGGTAGGTGCACCCACACATGTGAGGTACCGTTTTCATCGGGACACCTGTGGGAACGCGGGACGGTAGGCCATGTGTTGTGGGGGGCGTGTTTCGATGGGTGCGGCGAGCGAAATGTGCGGAAAAAGCGTTTTTTTCGCCACATTTCCGACTTTGCAGGGCTGTCTGGGTAAAAAAATCTGGGGCGATGGGCACAAATCACACCTCTGCGGATTCCCACGGGTGTCCTCTTTTCGAAAATGCCTGGGGTTCCCTGTTTTCCTCGGTGGCTTGGACACCCGAGGCCCATATCTGTAAGGTGCGCCGCTCGGCAGAATGTCTGAGATTTCCCTCTGCCAACAGACTTGGGGTTACTTGTGTTTTAGGCTTTCCCCTTGGCGGCCAGGTAGGTGCACCCACACATGTGAGGTACCGTTTTCATCGGGACACCTGTGGGAACGCGGGACGGTAGGCCATGTGTTGTGGGGGGCGTGTTTCGATGGGTGCGGCGAGCGAAATGTGCGGAAAAAGCGTTTTTTTCGCCACATTTCTGACTTTGCAGGGCTGTCTGGGTAAAAAAATCTGGGGCGATGGGCGCAAATCACACCTCTGCGGATTCCCACGGGTGTCCTCTTTTCGAAAATGCCTGGGGTTCCCTGTTTTCCTCGGTGGCTTGGACACCCGAGGCCCATATCTGTAAGGTGCGCCGCTCGGCAGAATGTCTGAGATTTCCCTCTGCCAACAGACTTGGGGTTACTTGTGTTTTAGGCTTTCCCCTTGGCGGCCAGGTAGGTGCACCCACACATGTGAGGTACCGTTTTCATCGGGACACCTGTGGGAACGCGGGACGGTAGGCCATGTGTTGTGGGGGGCGTGTTTCGATGGGTGCGGCGAGCGAAATGTGCGGAAAAAGCGTTTTTTTCGCCACATTTCCGACTTTGCAGGGCTGTCTGGGTAAAAAAATCTGGGGCGATGGGCGCAAATCACACCTCTGCGGATTCCCACGGGTGTCCTCTTTTCGAAAATGCCTGGGGTTCCCTGTTTTCCTCGGTGGCTTGGACACCCGAGGCCCATATCTGTAAGGTGCGCCGCTCGGCAGAATGTCTGAGATTTCCCTCTGCCAACAGACTTGGGGTTACTTGTGTTTTAGGCTTTCCCCTTGGCGGCCAGGTAGGTGCACCCACACATGTGAGGTACCGTTTTCATCGGGACACCTGTGGGAACGCGGGACGGTAGGCCATGTGTTGTGGGGGGCGTGTTTCGATGGGTGCGGCGAGCGAAATGTGCGGAAAAAGCGTTTTTTTCGCCACATTTCCGACTTTGCAGGGCTGTCTGGGTAAAAAAATCTGGGGCGATGGGCGCAAATCACACCTCTGCGGATTCCCACGGGTGTCCTCTTTTCGAAAATGCCTGGGGTTCCCTGTTTTCCTCGGTGGCTTGGACACCCGAGGCCCATATCTGTATGATGTGATTGTGTGACATTTTCGGTGTGAAAACAGACTTGGGGTTACTTGTGTTTTAGGCTTTCCCCTTGGCGGCCAGGTAGGTGCACCCACACATGTGAGGTACCGTTTTCATCGGGACACCTGTGGGAACGCGGGATGGTAGGCCATGTGTTGTGGGGGGCGTGTTTCGATGGGTGCGGCGAGCGAAATGTGCGGAAAAAGCGTTTTTTTCGCCACATTTCCGACTTTGCAGGGCTGTCTGGGTAAAAAAATCTGGGGCGATGGGCGCAAATCACACCTCTGCGGATTCCCACGGGTGTCCTCTTTTCGAAAATGCCTGGGGTTCCCTGTTTTCCTCGGTGGCTTGGACACCCGAGGCCCATATCTGTATGATGTGATTGAGTGACATTTCCGGTGTGAAAACAGACTTGGGGTTACTTGTGTTTTAGGCTTTCCCCTTGGCGGCCAGGTAGGTGCACCCACACATGTGAGGTACCGTTTTCATCGGGACACCTGTGGGAACGCGGGGCGGTAGGCCATGTGTTGTGGGGGGCGTGTTTCGATGGGTGCGGCGAGCGAAATGTGCGGAAAAAGCGTTTTTTTCGCCACATTTCCGACTTTGCAGGGCTGTCTGGGTAAAAAAATCTGGGGCGATGGGCGCAAATCACACCTCTGCGGATTCCCACCGGTGTCCTCTTTTCGAAAATGCCTGGGGTTCCCTGTTTTCCTCGGTGGCTTGGACACCCGAGGCCCATATCTGTATGATGTGATTGTGTGACATTTCCGGTGTGAAAACAGACTTGGGGTTACTTGTGTTTTAGGCTTTCCCCTTGGCGGCCAGGTAGGTGCACCCACACATGTGAGGTACCGTTTTCATCGGGACACCTGTGGGAACGCGGGGCGGTAGGCCATGTGTTGTGGGGGGCGTGTTTCGATGGGTGCGGCGAGCGAAATGTGCGGAAAAAGCGTTTTTTTCGCCACATTTCCGACTTTGCAGGGCTGTCTGGGTAAAAAAATCTGGGGCGATGGGCGCAAATCACACCTCTGCGGATTCCCACCGGTGTCCTCTTTTCGAAAATGCCTGGGGTTCCCTGTTTTCCTCGGTGGCTTGGACACCCGAGGCCCATATCTGTATGATGTGATTGAGTGACATTTCCGGTGTGAAAACAGACTTGGGGTTACTTGTGTTTTAGGCTTTCCCCTTGGCGGCCAGGTAGGTGCACCCACACATGTGAGGTACCGTTTTCATCGGGACACCTGTGGGAACGCGGGACGGTAGGCCATGTGTTGTGGGGGGCGTGTTTCGATGGGTGCGGCGAGTGAAATGTGCGGAAAAAGCGTTTTTTTCGCCACATTTCCGACTTTGCAGGGCTGTCTGGGTAAAAAAATCTGGGGCGATGGGCGCAAATCACACCTCTGCGGATTCCCACGGGTGTCCTCTTTTCGAAAATGCCTGGGGTTCCCTGTTTTCCTCGGTGGCTTGGACACCCGAGGCCCATATCTGTATGATGTGATTGTGTGACATTTTCGGTGTGAAAACAGACTTGGGGTTACTTGTGTTTTAGGCTTTCCCCTTGGCGGCCAGGTAGGTGCACCCACACATGTGAGGTACCGTTTTCATCGGGACACCTGTGGGAACGCGGGATGGTAGGCCATGTGTTGTGGGGGGCGTGTTTCGATGGGTGCGGCGAGCAAAATGTGCGGAAAAAGCGTTTTTTTCGCCACATTTCCGACTTTGCAGGGCTGTCTGGGTAAAAAAATCTGGGGCGATGGGCGCAAATCACACCTCTGCGGATTCCCACGGGTGTCCTCTTTTCGAAAATGCCTGGGGTTCCCTGTTTTCCTCGGTGGCTTGGACACCCGAGGCCCATATCTGTATGATGTGATTGAGTGACATTTCCGGTGTGAAAACAGACTTGGGGTTACTTGTGTTTTAGGCTTTCCCCTTGGCGGCCAGGTAGGTGCACCCACACATGTAAGGTACCGTTTTCATCGGGACACCTGTGGGAACGCGGGGCGGTAGGCCATGTGTTGTGGGGGGCGTGTTTCGATGGGTGCGGCGAGCGAAATGTGCGGAAAAAGCGTTTTTTTCGCCACATTTCCGACTTTGCAGGGCTGTCTGGGTAAAAAAATCTGGGGCGATGGGCGCAAATCACACCTCTGCGGATTCCCACGGGTGTCCTCTTTTCGAAAATGCCTGGGGTTCCCTGTTTTCCTCGGTGGCTTGGACACCCGAGGCCCATATCTGTATGATGTGATTGAGTGACATTTCCGGTGTGAAAACAGACTTGGGGTTACTTGTGTTTTAGGCTTTCCCCTTGGCGGCCAGGTAGGTGCACCCACACATGTGAGGTACCGTTTTCATCGGGACACCTGTGGGAACGCGGGACGGTAGGCCATGTGTTGTGGGGGGCGTGTTTCGATGGGTGCGGCGAGTGAAATGTGCGGAAAAAGCGTTTTTTTCGCCACATTTCCGACTTTGCAGGGCTGTCTGGGTAAAAAAATCTGGGGCGATGGGCGCAAATCACACCTCTGCGGATTCCCACGGGTGTCCTCTTTTCGAAAATGCCTGGGGTTCCCTGTTTTCCTCGGTGGCTTGGACACCCGAGGCCCATATCTGTATGATGTGATTGTGTGACATTTTCGGTGTGAAAACAGACTTGGGGTTACTTGTGTTTTAGGCTTTCCCCTTGGCGGCCAGGTAGGTGCACCCACACATGTGAGGTACCGTTTTCATCGGGACACCTGTGGGAACGCGGGGCGGTAGGCCATGTGTTGTGTTTGTGTGGTTTTCATAACGTTTTGACCCATTTGCTGGAGCCCTTTGTCTCACAACCCTTTCTTTTCCCAAATGTGACCTACATTTAGTCGCTGCTTTAGCCACCATACACTTTTGTAACCTGCACAAGTCACCTACCCTTGAAAAGGTCTGCCTGTGCTCTTTCAAAAAATGTATGGCTGCCGTTCCTCACCACATTGGTTTTCCCAATTTACACATGCTAAGTGCGTCTGGTCAGGCCGTGAGCGTAAAACTCCTGTGTACCATGGCTCAGTGTTTGGCTTGTGGTATTGCTTGTTTTGTACAAACACTACAAAAATGGTATGCTCTCCTAATTGCAAGAGTCGGGGGAATGTAGCGGAGCATTGCTTTTCTCAGAATTCATAGAAGCCATTGCCGTACCAAGCCAACCATGTCCAACACATACCTTTTTTTTCAGTCATTTTCCCGCTTTTCCCCCATTCGATGGCAGTTTCCCCTACCTAGTTGTTGCCTGACCTATACAAATCACCCCTTCCTAAACTTGGAATTTTGTCTACTTTTCAGAAATATATGCCTTTCTGTCCTCCAATTTGGCTTTCCTGCCCTTTTCTTCCATTCCGTCCATGCATGTCCAATTGGCAAAAATGGCAAAAATCGCCTACCTCTCACAAAACGGTTGATAACCCCATCAAAATAATTTTTTTCCATTTCCACTCAACCTGTTCCTGAAAGCCAACACATTGGGGAACTCAGCACAGCAAACCATTTGTTTCTAGCTCTTACAAGGAAAAAACCACAGGCTTCTTTGTACATCATTTTATTGGCATTTTTTGAAAAAACCCAAAATTTTCGCACTTTTTCCTTATTATCTCTCCCCCCCCTACAGCAACCTGGGATTCCTGGGTGGCGTTACGACCGCCTACATGTGGGAAAAAAAGGAGCCAAATTTGGCCGAGATATCTCATGTAACAAAAAAGTTACAAGCCATTGAATGGCCACATACCCAAATCACCAAAAAAGGCTCTGGCACTGGGGAGAAATACCCATGGCACTTAAAGGGCTAACGGACGATTCAAGGGTCTCTCTCATAATAATTTGTTGCTCTTGGAGCAGGGATACCTCATCTGTTAATTTACTAATTTTGGCATCTTTAAGCAATTCATTCTCATGCACCTTTCTGAGCGCCTGCAGGAATAACCAGCCTATATTTCCTGCTGCTTTTAGCTCCTTTCTGCATTTCTCAAGCGGTAAACTCTCCAAGCACTTACTAATTACCGCCGGGGAAACATCATTTTCAAGCATGTCCCATGCCATCGGTGCCGAGTACCGATGCAAAATATCTGCCACACCCGACCAAGCATTTGATGCCGGCCATCCTGGAATGTGACAGAGTGCACTATCATCCCCATTGCATTCATCTTTTGCATGTTTTTTCCAGAAGGGCATCGTGCTCGAAAACCCTGCTCACAGCGCCAAATGTAGTGATAAACAGTACCCGCACCTCCCTGGGATCCAGCCCTTTGTGCAAAGTAAATCACTCCTAATTACCTTCCCACACAAATAAGGTTTAAGAAGCACGATGAACTCAGTCTGGAAAAAAGCCAATCACACAGAATATGATGCTTGCATTTATTATCTACAATGACTAATGAAAACTAAGCAGCAATTTATAATAATGTGGAAGTAGAGAGTGCAAGCTATATAATGCCAATTATCAATCACAGATGAATATGCAATTATTTGGTCTTACGCTCCTAATGAAATGTAGATGAAGATACGATCTGATCACATCCAGGACCCTCGCCGCTATCTGGTGCCCGGCACTCCTCAGCAGAGGAGGGGAGGACTGGCCAAGCCCCCACAGTCCTACACCAGAGCGGGGATGTGATGTTAGGAACCTCGGCCCTGATAGCGCACAGCTGGTCGTCCAGGCACTGTCCTTGATACGCACGTCTTTCCAACAGTCCAGGATGAGTCCCCCCTCCCTGGTCCAAGTATAGTTCTCTTATTAGGAGCTGCACGTCAATCATCATGACGTGTCAGCTCTTCGAGAAGCTTCTAGGCTCTTCCCTCCTGGCAGTAAACATGTTTTTTGCTTGGAAAGTTACAAGACTGGAAACAGCCAGTCTTGGCTCCCAGGCTTCGGGCACTGTGTTTTTTTGCATTCTTGTCTTATCAGTGCACCTGACTCGCAGAGCGAAGACGGGCAAAGCAATGCCTGGCTCCCACGAACTGCATGGAGCTTCTTGCTAAAGCACAATGTTTTATGTCTTCAAAAAAGGCCTTTGCAATTAACCCCTTGCAAGCATGCAGGCTCACCCAGTTTGAGAGTCCTGGTTGATGTCAGCATTTTCCTCCACGCTTCGAATAGGCTCTAATACACATAAGATAGCTCAGTGGGTTAGTGCAAATGCAGGTTACTGCAAGCGCCTAGCAGCTTATCACTACAGTGCCAGTGTGTTTTCCATAGATGTGTTTTTAAATATATCTTTACACCCAAGCTCTGATCAGTGTCTGCTTGTTCTACTGTGTAAATTGCCCTATCCTGTATACTCCAAATATGGCCTAACTCTTCTTCAGGGAAGTCTGACTGCTCAGCCACAGCTACCAAGTGAATCTGTGTGGTACAGACTGCTACCAAGTGGGCTTACTGCCAAACACCTGTAGTCCTAAATCTTTTGCAGTGGTCCCAGAGGGAACTGCACAGGTTTCTGCCTAACACTGGTGGCAGCAGTGGGATTTGTATTGAGTATACAGTTTAGAGTGCTTTTCAACACTTTAGGATAACTAACCACAAAGCTTAGCACTAAAAAATAACTTTCTAAAAAACACATCTACTATGGAAGTTTACAGTCAAGAGTCCTTGTCAGGTGAAAATACTGAGAGTTTGAGAGCTCTCTGTAGGCAAGATAATCTTTCTGTAAAAGGCAAGAAAATAGAACTGATAGCAAGATTGCTGGAAAACTAAAGTCTGGGTACTGGTTCAGAGGAACCAACTTCTCCAGCAAATGTAGATAACAGTAATGGTGTTGATCTAAATCAAAGTTCTGATGATAGTGATGAAGAGGCTGAAGAGGAGGGAGAGGCTAATGAAACTGTCTCCCCTGCTCCTCTGTCTGCCTTACCAGCTGTACCTACTGGGCCTATAGCAGGTCCCACACTAAGTCCTCAAGTCCTTGAACTAGAAAACATGAAAATAGACTTGGAATTCAGAAGGATTACTGCTCAAACTGAACAGAAACACCAAGAAATGCAACAAATTCTTAGGCTCAGAGAAATGGAGCTCAAGCATGAGTTAGAAATGAAAAGGTTGTCTGTCAAAACTGCTTCTGTCTCTGGCTCCTCTAGAAGTTCCAGTCCCAAAAGACCCCGGATGCCTAAGGAATTAATTGGTATGTATGAACCAAAGTTGGATGTGTTAGATTGGCTGAGTTTGTTTCAGTACAATCATGGGCTCCGGAACATCACAGGTAATGAGCTACTTACCTGGTTGTTCTCTAGGCTCCCCCCTGTTGCAACTGATGTGGTAATGGAGTTGGGGGAGGAGGATAGGAAAGAGTATGAAAGTGTGAAACTAGCTTTGATAGCTAGATTTGGGAAGACCCCTTCCCAGTATCTTAAGAGGTTTAGATCCCTCAAAAAGCATGATGGTACCCCTTGGGCTACCTGGGTGAGAGAAGGGTTGAAAAACATAGAGGGATGGATTAAGGGTTACAAGGTGAACACTTATGAGGGTATGAAGAATCTTTTTATGTTGGAGTCTATTTATGATGCCTGTTCTCCTGAGCTCAGGCAGCACTTGGCTGATTCGAAGGAAT
Organism: Ambystoma mexicanum; assembly: GCF_040938575.1. Classification (NCBI taxonomy): domain Eukaryota; kingdom Metazoa; phylum Chordata; class Amphibia; order Caudata; family Ambystomatidae; genus Ambystoma; species Ambystoma mexicanum. The sequence continues at coordinate 78,022,136 of NC_090934.1, forward strand.
TGGATTCCAGGACGCTAGCTAAGGCTGCTGACTTGTGGGTTGCCAACAGGGCTACTCATAAGGATTCTGGGGCAACTCAGAAAAAGGATGAGGGAAAACAGCCTAAAAAAGACTCAAAAGAGAATTCTAATAACTCAAATTCCAAAGAGGGCCCCAAACAAAACCATAAGGGTAAGCCACAGGGAAAACCGCAGCAGAATAGTGTACCTTCTGGTGCCAAACCAGAGGGAGGCCAGAACAAGCCACCATTCCAGACAGCATTCGGAAAAAGCTTTGTTTGTGGCTCTACTGACCATGTGAAAGGAGATCCCAGATGCAAGGGTAAACCTTCAGGGGTCCAGCTTGTCTCCTTAGCCTTCGCTCCAGAGGAAGAATTCCAAATGGCAAGTGGAAACTTTCAACTGCTGGCTGATGAACCCATTGGAGTCTCAGCCTGTGTTTCTTTAGTATCACTGGGTTTGTGGGAACAACAGAATTTAGATGTCTATAATTCTATCCCAGATAATACTAAAGAGTATTATAAGGACAGTGTCCAGGTGAATGGCCAGGAAACTCCTGCCATTAGGGACACTGGAGCCAGCCTAACTGTGGTGGATACATCTTTTTTCAGGCTGAGGATGTTGCTAAGGCACCCAAATGCCTCACCAAGTTAGCTGGAGGGCCTGTGCAGATGCTTCCCCAATTACCAGTTCTCATCCAGTGTAATGACATGACTGTGAAGATACCTGTCAGCATACAGAGTGAGGTACCAGGATGAGTTCTGTTGGGTAACGATTTAAAAACTCTCGGAGTTGTGTCTCATACCCCCAGACCTCCTAGTAAACAGTTACAGGAGCTAACCAGACCTGCAAGGGAGAGAACCATGAGAGGTACTCCCGAGGAGATGATGAAGAAGGATATCACTCCTGCTCCACTGGAATTGGCCGCTGCTGTCTCAAAGAAATCAGAAGCGAAAGGGAAACCTAAAACTTCTATACCAAAACCAGCAGCCAGCACTTCAGTGCAGCCAACAAGGACTTCCCCTCGGTTGTCCACAGTTACACCCGTAACTCCCCCTCCAGCTGAGGCTGAGAGGGTGGTACATCCCTGTGTGGTAGAATTAGACTCTGAAGAAGAGCTAATGGAAGGCCAGGAACTCATTGGAGATCTGGATCCTGTTGACCATCCCGAGCTGCAGTCTTTACTGGCAGAAGATGGACCTAACAGGGCAGACTTCAGTAAGGGACAGAGGGAATGTCCGACTCTGGAAGGTCTTCGCCACCAGGCAGAAGCTCAGGCTGAAGGGCAAGAGCCTGGGAAATACAGGTTGCACTGGGAAGATGGCCTCTTCTACAGTGAACCGACCGAGTCTGAACCTGGAGACTACAAACGACTTGTAGTACCCAAAGAGAACAGACAACAGTTCTTGCAGTTAGCCCACTAGATTCCTTTGGCTGGTCACTTGAGTTTCAAGAAGACTAAGGAAAGGCTCTCTCGCTACTTTTATTGGCCAAAGATGGGGGCCGAAGTAGAAAAACACTGCAGGAGCAGCCACACCTGCCAGACCTCTGGTAAGGTTGGCTCCAAGAATGTGGCACCTTTAGTGCCTCTCCCAGTTGTGGGAGTCCCATTTGAGAGAGTAGGGATTGACATTGTTGGTCCCCTTGATCCTCCAACCTCCTCAGGTAACAGGTTTATACTTGCTGTAGTAGACCATGCTACTAGGTATCCTGAGGGAATTCCTATGAGGACTGTTACAACTCCGGCTGTGGCTAAGGCCTTCCTTGGTATTTTTACCAGGGTCGGGTTTCCTAAGGAAGTAATCTCTGACAGGGGGTCAAACTTTATGTCCCACTACATGAAAGCCATGTGGAAAACCTGTGGAGTTACTTACAAGTTCTCAACAGCCTACCACCCACAAACCAATGGGTTGGTAGAAAGGTTCAACCGAACCATGAAGAGCATGATAGGTGCTTTAGAGGAACCCCTTAAACGGAAGTGGGACCTTCTACTGCCATGCCTTCTCTTTGCTTATAGAGAAGTCCCTCAAAAGGGAGTAGGTTATTCTCCCTTTGAGCTTCTCTATGGTCATCCCGTCAGAGGTCCATTGGCCCTGATTAAGGAGGGGTTGGAGAGTGCTCCTTCTCCCAAGCCAGTCAGAGTGACTGACTACGTGATAGGTCTCGGGAGGAGAATGTCACACATGATGGCGGAAGCAAGTGATAACTTGAAAGCTGGACAAGCATTGGTCAAGCACTGGCATGATGAAAAGGCTAACATGGTTGAGTTCACTCAAGACCAGCTAGTTCTCGTTATGATCCCAACAAGGCAGAGGGCCTTGCAAGACAAATGGATGGGACCCTTCAGAGTTGTTGGTAAACTTGGAGAGGTCAACTATCTGGTGGACTTGGGCAATCCCAAGGAGGCTCCGACAGTCTTCCACACCAACAGACTCAAAGCGTATGTCTTGAGACCTGATGTAGGAGCGTTGCTTCTAGCATCATCAGAGGAAGAAGAAGAGAGTGAAGCTCTTCCGGATCTCCTCAGAAGCTTACCTTTAGACGAAAAAATGGAAGGAGTAAATCTCTCTTCAAATCTGACACCTGAGCAACAAGAAGAGTGCAAATCTATGTTGAATCAGTTTTCCTCTCTGTTCTCACTTTCGCCAGGCTTGACCCCTTGGGGCCAGCATGACATACTCACTGGTGACTGTCTGCCAGTCAAAAGCAGAGGATACAGAATGTGAGAAAGTGTAAGAACCCACATCAAAGGTGAGGTCAGCAAGATGCTTGATCTCTGGGTAATAGAGCCCTCTACTAGTCCATGGTCTAGCCCAGTTGTGTTGGTACCAAAGGCAGGATCTAAAGAAATTAGATTCTGTGTGGACTATAGAGCTCTTAATGCAGTCACCAAGACTGATGCCCACCCTTTGCCAAGAACAGATGAGTTGGTGGATAGACTTGGTTCAGCCAAGTTCTTCAGCACATTTGACTTGACGTCAGGCTATTGGCGAATAGCCCTGACAGACCATGCCAAGGAGAAAACTGCATTTTCTACCCCAGCTGGCTTATACCAGTTTAAGGTAATGCCTTTTGGATTGAAAAATGCACCTGCTACATTTCAACGGATGGTAAACCAGGTTCTGAATGGGATGGAGGACTTCTGCATGGCATACTTGGATGACATAGCAGTGTTCAGCAATTCCTGGGAAGAACATGTAACCCACCTAAGAGATGTTTTGCAGGCTCTTGGACAAGCCAATCTGATCATAAAGGCGAGTAAATGCCAAATTGGACAGAGTAAGGTAGTCTATCTTGGACATGAGGTAGGAGGTGGAGAAATAAGGCCTTTGCTCAGTAAGATTGAAGCTGTGCAAAATTGGACAACACCTACTACTCAGACCCAGCTGAGAGCCTTCTTAGGTCTCACTGGGTATTACAGGAATTTCATTGAGATCTATGGGACCATAGCTTCTCCTCTGAATGTCATCTCCTATCCAAAATTCCCTAAGAAGGTTAGATGGAACGAGGAGTGCAATCAGGCCTTTGAAAACCTGAAAAAGGCTCTTTGCCAAGCCCCAGTACTCAGAGCTCCTGATTACCACCAAACTTTCATTGTGCAGACAGATGCTTCAAATGTAGGAATAGGTGCAGTACTCAGTCAACTGGATGGAAAAGGTAGGGAGCACCCCGTTTGATTAATCAGCCGCAAGCTGAAGGATCCTGAAACAAGGTGGGCAACAATCGAAAGAGAATGCTTTGCTATCGTGTGGGCTCTGAAGAAATTTAGGCCATACTTGTATGGTTCTACTTTTGCCATTCAGACTGACCACCAACCCTTGAGATGCTTAATGCAAATGAAAGGGGAAAACTCAAAACTACTGAGATGGTCAATCTGCCTGCAAGGGTTTGATTTCACCATTGAGCACAGGTCAGGGAGTCACCACCAAAATGCTGATGGTCTCTCTAGGATGTATATCATCGACTAGAGGTATGAGATTCATCCAGTAGTGGATTAAATCCGCCTGTCCCTTAGTCTGGGGGGCGGGGGGGGCGAGTGTTAGGGAGAATTCTCTGTTTAGGCTGAATTTCCTAACCTAGTGAGTCCCCCAGCAGCTTTGCTGGATTTCTGGAATTTTTTTTTTCATCCTTCCAAGAGTGAGACTCTTTTCCCTCCCACTCTTGGACATGAATGTGGTTGATTTCTTTGAATGTCAATGTGTTCTATGGGCTATGGGGTCTTTTACTCCATAGGGCCTCATTTGTTTTGCTATGTGTGTTACACCACACCCTCTGTGCCGTAACACTTGGGTGTCCTAGAGGATCCCCCCCATAGACTCCATACCCTGGGGCTGACTACTGTCTCCCAGGGAATGTAAAGTCACCATTGGCTTTACTAGACCTAAATATACTAACAGAACTAGTACAAACCATCCTATTGTGGACATACTGGTAGGGTTAATTCGATTACCCCTGGGTCTGTTGTTCAAGGGGGCACTGTCCCGTCCCCCTCGTCGAGTTTTGGCTGGTGGCAGTGGATACTACTTTTTATATTCGCCCGCAAATATCTTCCTATGGGATTCTTCCCATTGTTGGAGGCTAATACTTTTTCGCATTAGTCTCTAACATACCGCCGGTTTATTTGTCTTAAATAAATCCACCGGTTGGTATTTTCTGACAGAACTCGGTTTTTAAAATGTCGTATGTGTTCGCCTCTATAACTCCGAACCAAAGGTTGAGCCCTTTGTTCCACTTTTGGCGGGCTTCTTCACAGAAGCCCTCCAGAGTGGTGCCATTCTGTCTGGGTACCACAGGGGGTGAGGGAGGGGGTTTAGGCACCCTGGACTGAGTTGCCTTGCCAACTCAAGTCACACTCTTATTTGATTGGCCCGAGTGGTGAGCCGCCCCGCTCACCACTTAGCATGTTTGATTGACAGCTAGGCTGAATGAATGGGGGTTTTCTGCATAAAAGCAGGGCTTTTGGGACTGGAACTTCAGAAGTCGCCACAGGACCTAAGAATCCGACGAGGGTAAAGCAGATCCGACTTGCAACGACGACACCTCCGGTGGAGCCCTGCTGAACCGACTCACCACTTCCCAACGACAGGTGGGAACAACCAGTCCCTTGCTTTTTCTTCGCTTCCAGGACGTCTAGTGGTCGGATTGCCCGTGCTGAGCACCCCGGCAACCGGATAGCCACTAACCACTGTACCGTGACCAAAAGGTGGTGCCTTGTGACTGAGTACTCCGCGGCTGGTCTCTTCCCTGGTGGTGCAACGATCTTCAACTTTTCCTCGATGACGAGATCCTCTCATCTTCTGGCGAAGCCCCGACTTGCATCCACCACCAGGAACAACTGCCCCCGCCGGAGCTGGCTCTTCACTTGCAAGGTACTGTGTCTGCCTGGCTTCCCTTGAAATGGTTAGCGTGAGGTGTCTTAAATCCTTACCTTCCCATTGGGTCGCCTCCAGACCTTCTTAAACTTTTGTTCTAAACTGGTCCAACCTTTCTGTGACATTTTGCTACAAAGACTTGAAGTGCATTTCCACTGTGAAACTTTTGGGACATACAGCCTTGCCTCTCTCCGAGTGGGCCTGGCCTCTGAACTTTGTGATTTACAGTAGACCCTGCCTTGCTCGCCTTGCATTTGTTTCGTAAAAGTGTTGGTACTGAGTTGGTTTCATACCCTGCCTTTTTCTCTCCCTTTCTAACGAATACTAGAGTGCCATCTAGGTTAAAGCATTCACCTCTGTCTGCAAATAAGTGGTGCCTTTGAACCTAGACTTGTCGAAAAAAAATATTGTTATGGGATTGATATATACTTATAGTAACTGCGATTGAAGTTGTTTGCCATATTAGTGCCAGCGTGTTTTCCATCCATGTGTTTTTAAATAAATAATTATATATCTTTACAGCCAAGCTCTGATCAGTGTCTGCTTGTTCTACTGTGTAAATTGCCCTATCCTGTATACTCCAAACACGGCCTAACTCTTCTTGAGGGAAGTCTGACTGCTCAGCCACAGCTACCAAGTGAATCTGTGTGGTACAGACTGCTACCAAGTGGGTTTACTGCCAAACACCTGTAGTCCTAAATCTTTTGCCGTGGTCCCAGAGGGAACTGCACAGGTTTCTGCCTAACAGGTGCAGACCCCCTTCAATCGTCCTGCTTCACAACAAAGCTCCAGGAATCGTGGGTCTGCGGAAAACCAACAGGAACAACTGCCAGGACACCAGCTGCATCGTGGAAATAAGGTACTGTGTTCTACTCGAGGAAACTTTGTGAACCCCTTTTCTTCATCCTCAAGGCTCGTCCTTGTCTTCTTTCCTTAGATAGATTCCTAAGTGTGTTTTTGCCCCGGTAGCATTTCATGTCACGGATACGTGTTTATTTAGTAGACCGAACTGTCAAAAAGTGATTGCAACCGTATCCGCGGTATCGTGTTTTGTTCATAACACCGTTTCACTCAAACACAGGGTACTTACCTTGAGACTTACTGTACAAAGTGAATTGGTTAGTTGTAGTATATTTAACGGGTGGTTTTGTTTAAAGTTTAATAGAGGTGTTGTGTTTATAACTGATGGTTTAAAAATAAATGTACTTACGTTTTTTACCTGAAACCTTGAGTCACTGTTTGCTTGAATCAAAGTAATTGTGGTCCCTTTGTGTAATCTCTGCTACTGCTCGTATACTCTTGAGATAAGCCTGGCTGCTCTGCTACTGCTACCACTATAATTTAGTAGTACAGGCTTGTACCGACGGTAAAACTTGTATTGCCACCTGTAGTCTTAATCAGGTATAGTGGTCCCTAAGGGCACTGCACAGTATTCTGCCTAAGACTGGTGTACAGCAGTGAGGATTTGGAAGTAGAGTGATTACACTTAGAGTGCTGTTGTTGCTTGGGTTCAACTAACCACAAGGCTAACACCACTAAATCTATTTAACTGAGAAATCATGTCAAGTATGGAAAACTACACTGAAGAGAGTCTTTTACTCTATACTGCTGAGGTTCTTAGAACTATGTGTAGAGATAAGAATCTCTGTGGTAAAGGAAAGAAATCTGAACTGGTTGCAAATTTAATGGGAAAAAGTCTGGAGAGTGGATCAGAAGGGCCTACCTCTCCAGCCAATGTGGATTTTGATGTTTCTGATTCTGAGAGTGTTAATTTAGAAGAAGTAGATGAGTCCTTGCTAGGAAACCCTACAACTCCTTTGCCTGCTCAGAATGCACAACCTCTGTCCATAGGGAACCCCACATGTCCTACACTTACTCCTGAATTTATTGCACTTGAGAAAATGAGACTTGAATTAGAAGTGAAACTTATTAATGCACAAACTGACATGAAATATCAAGAGTTAAGGCTCAGAGAAATGGAGCTGAATCACGAACTAGAAATGAAGAAATTGTCTCTAGAAAATGCTTCTCTCCCAGAGTCTTCTAGGTCTTCCAGCCCTAAGAGACCCTGTATGCCAAAGGAAATGATTGGTATGTATGAGACAAAACTTGATGTTTTGGATTGGTTAGCACTGTTTGAGTACAATCATGGGATTCAAGGTATCTCAGGGAATCAGTTGATTCCTTGGCTTTTCTCTAGGCTTCCCCCTGCTGCAAGTGATGCTGTAATGGAGTTGGGGGAAGAGGATAAGCAGGATTATGAATGTGTGAAACTAGCATTAATAACTAGGTTTGGGAATACCCCTTCCCAGTATCTTAAGAGGTTTAGAACCCTCAAAAAGCATGATGGTACCCCTTGGGCTACCTGGGTGTGTGACTGTTCGAAAAACGTAGATGGTTGGGTTAAGGGTTACAAAGTGAACACTTATGAAGGTTTGAGGAATCTTGTAATGTTGGAGTCTATTTTTGATGCCTGCTCTCCTAAGCTTAGACAGCACTTGGCTGATTCAAATGAGATAGATCCTAAGAAATTAGCTAAGGCTGCTGACTTGTGGGTTGCCAACAGGGCTACTCACAAGGATTCTGGAGCAACTCAGAAGAAGGAAGAGGGAAGGCAGTCCAAGAAAGACAACAAGGAGAATTCCAATAATTCCCATCCAAAAGAGGGCCACAAACATAACCAGGGTAAACCACAAGGTAAACCGAATCAGGCTAGTGTACCACCTGGTTCCACACCAGCTGGAAGTCAGAGCAAGCCCCCATTCCAGAGAGCATTTGGGAAATGCTTTGTTTGCGGGTTGCCTGGCCATGTGAAAGGAGATCCCAAGTGTAAGGGTAAACCTTCAGGGATCAACACTGTCTCCTTAGCCGTCTCCCAGGTGGATGAAGTACCTATGACAAATGGAAACTTTCAGCTACTAGCTGATGAGCCCATGAGAGTCTCAGCTAGTGTTTCTTTAGTGTCCTTGGGTCTTTGGGAACAACAGAACTTTGATGTCTACAACTCAATTCCAGATAAGAGTATTACAAAGATAGTGTTCTTGTGAATGGTCAGGAGGCCCCTGCCATCAGAGACACTGGAACCAGCATAACTGTGGTTGATGAATGTTTTTTCAAGGTGGAGGATGTTGCTAAGGCACCCAAACACCTAACCAAGTTAGCTGGAGGCCCTGTGCAAGTGGTTCCCCAGTTACCAGCCCTCATCCATTGTAATGACATGACTGTCAGGATACCTGTAAGTGTGCAAAATAACGTACCTGGAAGGGTCTTGTTGGGTAATGACCTTAAAACTCTTGGGGTTGTGTCTATTACCCCCAGACCCCCAGCAGAAGGAAGCAGGAGCTCACAAAGTCTGCAAGGGAGGGAACCTTAAGAGGCTCTCCTGGGGGCATGATAGAGGAAGATATCACCCCAAGTTGACAGGACTTACTTACTTCCATTGCAGGACAAGAAAAGACAAAAGGGAAACCTAAGTCTTCCAGCAAGAAACCAGCAAGCACTCCTGTGCCCAGAAGGACATCTCTAAGACTGTCCAAAGTCAAACCTGTGACTCCCACACCAGCTGAGGCTGAGTGTGAGGTTGAACCTTGTATGGTCAAGCTAGATACTGAGGAATCAGATCTATAAGAGGCTCTTACCTTGGTAGGAGATCTTGACCCTGTTGACCATCCTGAGCTGCAGTCTTTACTAGCAGAAGGTGGACCTAACAGGGAGGATTTCAGCAAGGGACAAAGAGAGTGTCCTACCTTGGAAAGTCTTTGCCAACAGGCCACTCCTCAGCTCAGTGGGACTGAGCCTGGGAAGTATAGGTTGCACTGGGAAGATGGCCTCTTCTACATTGAACCAACTGAGTCAGCCCCTGGAGACTACAAAAGACTTGTAGTACCTCTAGTGAACCGACTCCAGTTTCTGCAGTTAGCCCATGAGGTACCTTTGGCTGGTCACTTAAGTTTTAAGAAGACCAAAGAAAGGCTTTCTCTGCACTTCTACTGGCCTAAGATGGGTACAGAAGTAGACAAATTCTGCAGAAGGTGCCACACTTGCCAAACCTCTGGCAAGAGTGGGTCCAAGAATGTGGCACCCTTAGTGCCTCTCCCAGTGTTGGGAATTCCTTTTGAGAGGGTGGGGATTGACATTGTTGGTCCTCTTGACCCTCCCACATCTGCAGGCAACAGGTTTATCTTGGTTGTAGTGGACAATGCCACTAGATTTCCTGAAGCCATACCTGTGAGGACTGTTACGGCTCCGGCTGTGGCTAAGGCCCTACTTGGTATTTTTACCAGAGTTGGTTTTCCTAAGGAGGTGATATCTGACAGGGGATCACATTTTATGTCCCAATACATGCAAACCATGTGGAAAACCTGTGGAGTTACCTACAAGTTCTCAACTGCCTACCAACCCCCAAACCAATGGGCTGGTAGAGAGGTTTAACAGAACTATGAAGAGCATGATAGGTGCTTTAGAAGAACCCCTTAGAAGAAAGTGGGACCTTCTACTGCCATGCCTTCTATTTAGGTGTCCCTCAGGAGGGAGTAGGATTTAGTCCCTTCAAACCTCTCTATGGCCATCCAGTCAGAGGTCCATTGGCCCTGATTAAGGAGGGGTTGGAGAGTGCTCCTTCCCCCAAGCCAGACAGAGTGACTGACTATGTGATAGGTCTCCGGAGGAGAATGTCACACCTGATGGCAGAGGCAAGTGATAACTTGGGCTGGTCAAGCTCTGGTCAAGCATTGGCATGACCAGAAGGCTAACATGGTTGAGTTTAATCAAGACCAGCTTGTTCTTGTTATGGTCCCCACAAGGCAGAGGGCCTTGCAGGACAAATGGATAGGACCCTTCAAGGTTGTGGGTAAACTTGGAGAGGTGAACTATCTGGTGGACTTAGGCAACCCTAAGGAGGCTCCCAGAGTCTTTCACACCAACCGTTTGAAGGCTTATGTCTCTAGACCTGACATAGGAGCTCTGCTTCTAGCTTCAGCTCAGGAGGAGGAGGAGAGTGAACCTCTGCCTGACCTCCTCAGAGGCTTACCTTTAGATGAGCAAGTGGAAGGAGTTAATCTCTCTTCCAGTCTCACATCTGACCAGCAGGATGAGTGCAAGTTACTGTTAAATCTGTTTGCCTCCCCGTTCTCACTTTCACCAGGCTTGACCCCTTGGGGCCAGCATGACATACACACTGGTGACTCTTTGTCTGTCAAAAGCAGGGGGTACAGAATGTCAGACAATATCAGATCCCACATAAGGAATTAGGTCAACAAAATTCTTGAACCCAGGGTTATAGAGCCCTCTACTAGCCCATGGTCTAGCCCAGTTGTGCTTGTACCAAAGGCAGGATCCAAAGAATTGAGATTCTGCATGGACTATAGAGCTCCAAATGCAGTCACCACGACTGATGCCCATCCTTTGCCTAGGAAAGATGAGCTGGTGGACAAACTTGGTGCAGCCAGGTCCCTCAGCACATTTGACCTAACGTCAGGCTATTGGCAAATAGCCCTGACAGACCATGCCATGGAGAAAACTGCATTTTCCACTCCAGCTGGCCTCTACCAATTCAAGGTGATGCCTTTTGGATTAAAGAATGCACCTGCTACATTTCAGAGGATGGTCAATCAAGTTCTGACTTCTGACTTCTGCATGGCATACTTGGATGACATTGCAGTGTTCAGCCCTACATGGAAAGAACATGTTGAACATCTAGGTTATGTATTGCAGGCTCTTGAAAAGCCTCATCTGACCATAAAGGCAAGCAAATGTCAAATTGGCCAGAGTTCAGTGGTCTACCTTGGGCATGAGGTAGGAGGAGGTGAAATAAAGCCATTGCCTAGCAAAGTACAAGCTGTACAAAACTGGGCCACCCTTACTACTCAGACACAAGTAAGAGCCTTCCTAGGTCTTACTGGGTACTATAGTAACTTAATAGAGAACTATGGGACCATAGCTTCTCCCTTGAATGTCATCTCCTCTCCCAAATTTCCTAAAAAGGTCAGGTGGAATGAGGAGTGCAATCAAGCCTTTGAAGGTCTAAAGAAAGCCCGTTGTCAAGCTCCAGTCCTAAGAGCTCCTGACTATCTCCAACCCTTCATTGTACAAACTGATGCTTCTAATGTAGGTATAGGTGCAGTCCTTAGTCAACTGGATGAGAAAGATAGGGAACACCCCATTGGTTTCATCAGCAGGAAGTTAAAGGATCCTGAGACAGGGTGGGCAACAATTGAAAGAGAATGCTTTGCTATTGTGTGGTCACTGAAGAGGTTTAGACCATACTTGTATGGATCTACCTTCATCATTTAGACTGACCTCCAACCCTTCAGATGGCTGATGCAAATGAAAGGGGAAAACCCAAAATTACTCAGATGGTCAATCTGCCTGCAAGGATTTGATTTTTTCATTGAGCACAGAGCAGGAAGTCACCACCAAAATGCTGATGGTCTCTCTATGATGTTTGTAACCGACTAGAGGTATGAGATCCATCCAGGAGTGGATGAAATCCTCCTGTCCCTTAGTCTATGGCGTGGGGGGTGAGTGTTAGGGAGAATTCTCCTTCTAGGGCTAATTTCCCTCACCTAGTGAGTCCCCCAGCAGCTTTGCTGAATTTCTGGAGTTTATTTTTTCCACCTGGTAAGTGTGTACATCCTTTTTCCACTCTTACATGTGTTTTGGCCTATGTGGTATAACTCATGGTGTAATCTTGGGCACTGGAGTACACCACTCCAGGTGCCCCTGTTCTCTTATGGGTTACAGAGCACCTTTAGTGTAGTAACCCAGGGTTGTCTTTTAGACTTCCCTCTGACTCCATTTCGCTGAGGCTGACTCCTGTCCCCCAGAGAAAGGTAAAGTTGCCATTTACTTTACATAGTCATTTTTACCACAGACCCAGTACACCCCATGTTACATGGAGTACTGGAAATGTCTAATCTGTACCCCTTTTCTGTCTGTAGCTCCCTGAGCATTGTTTTGCTCTTTTAACATTTAGACTTGGCTGGTGGCAGTGGTATCTACCCTAACCGCGATTATATTAGATAAACGTGGTACTGTTCTTGGCTATTATATTAGCCTTGAACATAAACCCGCTTGACCAAATCATCTTACTTTTGGCTCCGGTTGGGTTTATTCGCCATTTCTTTTTGTTAAAGTCCTTCTTGTGTTTTACTTTGCTTGGCAAACTAGGTTCGCCTTCTTTGTTCACCGTCTTTTGGCGGGCTTCTGCAGAGAAGCCCTCCTCTTGGCGCCTGGGTGTCTAGGTAGACTGAATGTGGGAAAGGAGTGTAGTCACTCCCTGCAGAGGCTATCCTAGGAAACCCAAGTCACACTTTGCCATGATTGGCTGAGGTGGTTATCCCGGCTGGACAACCCCCCTGCTGTGTGATTGACAGCCAGGCTGTGTGAATGGGGGTTTTTGCGCATAAAAGGCAGGTCTCTTGGGCTAGAAGTCAGAGTCGCCTCTGGAACTACAAGGAACTGAAGAGAAGTGGAGAGTACGACGGCTGCTGTAACTACCCCGTAACGGTGAAGCCCTGCTGCAGTCCTGAACTATCTTCCCTTCGACAAATAAGAGAAGATCCAGTCCGGAGTCTTCTTCCCTTGAGCCTGGTGGGGATAACCTGCTCATCTTCTTCAGCCAGAGATCTCCGCCGTGGTCGAAATCGCTGCACACTGCTGTAGTGGTCCGTATAGCCACCTGCTGAGCCTCTCCTCTTTTTAAGGAGCACACCTTTGTGTTGTCGCTGCTGTCGGCTTCATCCCTGTGTGGTGCAGACCCCCTTCAGAGGTCCTCCTTCACAACGAAGCTTCAGGAATCGTGGGTCTGCGGGAAACCAACAGGAACTACTGCCAGGACACCAGCTGCATCGTGGAAATAAGGTACTGTGTTCTACTGGAGGAAACTGGGTGAACCCCTTTTCTTCATCCTCAAGGCTCTTCCTTGTCTTCCCTCCTTCTTATAACTTTTGCTTCCGAACATTGACAATATTCAAGTGCTTTTTGGCTACACGGACTCGTGAACTGTCTAACGGTGTGATCTTCGGCACAGGCCTACGGTGTCACCTAAACCTGGCTCTGACCCTTTGACTTTTGAACTCCTGTTCCTGAGTGTTTCTCGATACTGTCTGCCTAACCTAAATATTGCCTGTGATTTTTGCCCCCAACTCCCTCTGTGTATCTTAGGTGCTAAGTGTTTTTTTGCCCCGGTAGCATTTAATGTCACGGATACGCGTTTATTTAGTAGACCGAACTGTCAAAAAGGATTCGCAACCGTATCCACGGTATCGTGTTTTGTTCATAACACCGGTTCATTCAAACACAGGGTACTTACCTTGAGACTTACTGTACAAAGTGAATGGTTAGTTGTAGTGGTTTTGTTTAAAGTTTAATAGAGGTGTTGTGTTTATAACTGATGGTTTAAAAATAAATGTACTAATATTTTTTACATGAAACCTTGAGTCAGTGTTTGCTTGAGTCAAGGTAATTGTGGTTCCTTTGTGTAATCTCTGCTACTGCTCATATACTCTTGGGATAAGCATGGCTGCTCTTCTACTGCTACCACTATAACTTAGTAGTACAGGCTTGTACCAAAGGTAAAACTTGTATTGCCACCTGTAGTCTTAATCAGGCGTAGTGGTCCCTAAGGGCACTGCACAGGATTCTGCCTTACAGCTGACCTTTCTGTTGGGACATGTTAGGTGTACAGCTCAGTGTTAGTCCATTTTCTCTCACAATTACCTGTCTGTGAGAAAGTGTTCATGTCGTGAAAGGGGGGAGGGGTTGAGTTCCTAGGTATCCTACCTGGTGGGATGGAGAAAAGGTGTTATAAGGAAGGGGATACCGCGTCTCACCCTCCGGTGTCCCACTCACACACTGATCCACCACCTGGACCTGGGGTCCAAAGCAATGATTGTGTCCTGGTCACCAGGATGACAGATCCCCGGGGAGTGGCAGGTGAGACACCTTTCAGGTTTCTCACATACCCTTCCGCTAGGCCAGGGGGATAGGCCTGTTCTTTGTCCAGGCTCTTCGTTGTTAAGACCTGGGAGAGAACAGGGATGAGATTTGTCCAAGAACTCTTGATTTTCTTTTGCTGGTGTATCTAGAGGTGTAGTGGTTTTATTGGTCTCTCTAAAGTAACCCATGAACCTATCTCTTAAGGGTTGTTTCCGGTTGTATAGGTTCTTTATATCTTAAAAGGGTTTTTCCCAGTCCCATATTGGAGAGTTTTGGAGTAGTAATTTGACTGCCAGCAATTCTGGGGGTAAAATATCTCCAAAGGGTGGTGGGGTTTCCTGCAAGAGGCTAGAAAAGGTAGGGAAATCCTGATCCAGAATAACTTCCTCTGGGAGTCCAGGAATGATCCTGAAGATACTAAACAGGATTTGCCTTCATTATCTGTAAACAGGAGGGCAATTCCCTCCTTGCAGCTCTTTCTGGTCTTGCCATCTTTCTCCTCTTGTTAAACTGTCATCTCAGAACTGCTGCTTCCTTGTGTGTTTTGCCTTGCTCAGAGTGTGCTTTGGTGCGCCACCTTTAATGCATGTAGGGAAGTGTGATGGAAGTCAGGTGTGTGTAATTATCAGTAATTGCCTGACCCTTGTGTTGGGAAATTTCCAGTATACAGCTAGGGTGTTTGTCTCTTTTCTCTCACAGTGAGCTGTTTGTGAGAAAGTGCTCATGTCGGGAAAGGGGAGGAGGTTGAGTTCCTATGTATCCTACCTGGTAGGATTTGGAAAAGGTGTTATAAGGAAGGGGATGCCGCGTCTCACTCTCCAGTGTCACACTTCCACTCCCCGAGGAGCTTTCATCCATGTGATCCTCCCGCACTGGTCCAACCCCAGGAACTGGATCCAATAGCGATGGTGGTGTCCTGGCCACCTGGATGACTGATCCCCGGGGACTGGCATGTGAGACACCTTCAGGTGTCTCACATACCCTTCTCCTATGAGAGGTGAATATGCCTGTTCTTTGTCCAGGTTTTTTGTTGTTAAGACCTGGGAGAGAACAGGGATGAGATATGTCCCAGAACTCTTGCATATTCCATTTATTTTCTTTTGCTGGTGTAGGTAGAGGTGGAGTGGTTTTATTGGTTTCTCTAAAGTAGCCCATGAACTGGTCTCTATGGGTTGATTCCGGTTTTATATGTCATTTAGATCTTGAAGGGGTTTCATGAAGTTCTAATTTTTCTCCTCTTAAACAGCCTATTTCCATAGGCTAGTCCTTTAAAATGTTCAGGCAGTGCCTTGCTAAATGCCCTGTTTCTTTACAGGAAAAGCAGATAAGAGGGGCTGGTCTGCTTCCTTTAGGTTCCTCCCTTTTGCTTTCGTCTTTGGTTTTAGGGTTAGATCTCTTGATTTCTAGTATTTCTTTTGGTATCCATTCCTTGATTCGGTACGACCCTCCTAGTTTGTCTACTCCCTGAGGTTGAGGCTGGTGGATAGGTTTGTAATCTTTCCGTTCCTCCCCTCGATGTGCCGAGTGGAAGGGTTTATCTGAGTGGTTTTGTGCAGTTTCAATGGCCATGGCTAGGGTAGGTTGACTTAATTGTACGACAGCTTTTTGCAAAAAAAGGGGTAAGGAATTGGTCATCTGTTCTAAGGTGATCATCTCTAATAACTCTTCTATTGATTTGTTATTGATCCCAAGGGCTATGGTGTTTTTGACACGTTCACCCATTTCTAGCAGGCTTTCTTCCGGGTTTAATCTAATGGCCTTCAATTTCTGCTGATAAAAATTGCAAGTTTTCCCCACTCTTTTCAACAATCCTTCTTTGATGGACACAAAGGTGGTTCCCTGTGCAAGATTAAATCATTTTTTTTTAAAACAATTTTTCCACAATAACCAAACAATACAGACATTATACCACATCATACATTATGTTACATTACTGGTACCGTTTGTTTGTTCCCTGGTACCCCCCAAGTCCACCCATCATGGCCTACTAGACACCACATAATTCCTTCACTCAATTATCCCTGCACCACAAAACCCCTGGTCTCTGCACTAAACCGTGAAAGACTGTGTTCGGGATCGTCCACTTCTAGCGTGGACGTGACCAAACCCTCAATTACCTGTCTCGTAGCTTCCACTCCTGTCGCTCCTAGCTCCGTTGACCTACTCACCACCTCCTGCCATACCACAGTTTCTGCATTCGTCCATTTTAACAAGTCCTTCAACCATACTCGCACCAGAGGCCTCACCTGAGCTTTCCAGCCCATCGCTATTCTACGTTTCGCTAAGATATATGCTAGATATTTTAGTTTACTCACATGTTTAGCCCTTTTGGGCCTTGCAAATCCTCTGAGCAAGCATGCCAGGGGGGAACCGGTATCTAATGTGATATCTGCTTTTGCTAATGCTTGAGCTACTGCCCTCTAAAATCTGCCAATCTCTGTACAGTCCTAGAACATATAAATCAAATCTGCATCGCCCTCCCCCCATTTCGGGCATGTGTGAATCCATGCCTGGCTAAACTTAGCTATTCTGTTCGGGGTTAGATTTGCTCTGTGAGTTATATACAATTGAATCTGCTGAAACCTTGTTTTGATAGACACCTTTTTGTGATACACCATAGCTCTCCTCCACATTGCATCCAACATTGGCTCTCCCAGATCTGTCTTCCACTGCTGTCTTGTCTGACTCAACTCCTTCCCAACCTTAGACATTGGCAACTCATAAATCCTCGCGAATTCATGCCCACCCTCTGACACATCATAAAACGTCTCACTCGTTTCATCCGGTTTCAACGGGATGTCAGCCACCGGCCATCTACACCGTAGTATCTGTATCAGACATGAGTGTGTAATGTGTTGACCAGGATGTATTCCTGCCTCCTCCCTGAGGTCCCCAAACTCTTTAGGAACCCCTTCCTTAATTAGGTCCCCAACCTTAGCCACCTCTTTCGGTTCCCAGTATTTCCAGACATTCAACTGCAATTGGTCACTCATCCCTTCTAGTTCCACCAGTGGAATCTGCAGGGAATATGGTGTTGTTGCGCCCACCAGTTGACAGGCCCAAAGCCACATTGCACACTCCAATCTCATCAACCTGGGCAAGCGAACAGTATGAGAGTGCTCCATCCATATGATTTTTCTCATGAAAAACTGCACCCCTGTAAAGTGTAACAATCATGACTCATGTGTTTGTTCATCCGACAGCCACCTAGCTACAAATTGCACCTTTCTGGCAACAAAATATACCTCAAAGTTGGGCAGCTTAATCCCTCCCGAGTCATACGCATTCTGAAGTTTCCAAAGTGCCACCCTACATCTGGAATCGCAAATGGGATATTTGTGACGAAGTGGAGCAGTCTCGGGAGCACCACCATCTTCAGCAACACTGCCCGTCCCGTCATACATAGTGGTAACCTAGCCCAGAAAGATATAGATTTTTCAATCCCATTTAGTGCCCTCACAGTGTTCTGTCTGTGCTCTGTCTGAGGACCATGATAAAGGTTAATCCTCAAATAGCAAAACGTGTCTAACTCCCATTTAATCGGCAGTACTGGCAGCTTTTGATCTGGCTTCACAAGATATTCTCCTAGTGGAAACAGGCGTGACTTACGTGGGTTGATAGTTATATCCAACAAGGCAGCATATCGCTCCATCACGTCTAAAATATACTGTAGATTAGTCTCTGGGTACTGCAAGTAGAGTAACATATCATCTGCATATAATGATATAAGATGTCTCCCTCCTGGCATTTCGATTCCTGCCTCCCCGTATTCGTCCCGCAAATAGATTGCAACACCAGTATAAATTGCATCACAGACCACGGACATCCCTGTCTTGTACCTTTACTCAATTGTCACTGTTCTGAGATTGCCCGTTTTCACCCTAGGCACTGGTTAATTATACAGCAGTCATACCCAATTTATGTATGTCCATCCCATACCAAACCCTTCCAATACCGCCAACAGCCATGGCCATCTGACCGAATCGAATGCATTAACTGCATCTAGTGATGCCACCACATACTGTTGGGTGTCACCTTGAATGCAATCTATAACATGATGCAACCTACGCAAATTACTGGTAATATTTCCATGCAGGACGTATCCTGTCTGATCTGGGTGTATCAGATTGGCTTTAATCAGATTGGCTTTAATCGGTCTGAGTGCCATCACCGCTGTGATTATTTTTCCATCTTGATTTAACCCTTTAAGTGCCATGGGTATTTCTCCCCAGTGCCAGAGCCTTTTTTGGTGATTTTGGTATGTGGCCATTCAATGGCTTGTAACTTTTATGTTACATGAGATATCTCGGCCAAATTTAGCTCCTTTTTTTCCCACATGTAGGCGGTCGTAACGTGACACCAGGAATCCCAGGTTGCTGTAGGGGGGTGAGAGAAAATAAGGAAAAAGTGCGAAAATGTTGGGTTTTTTCAAAAAATGCCAATAAAAGGATGTACAAAGAAGCCTGTGGTTTTTTCCTTGTAAGAGCTAGGAACAAATGGTCTGCTGTGCTGAGTTCCCCAATGTGTTGGCTTTCAGGAACAGGTTGAGTGGAAATGGAAACAAATTATTTTGATGGGGTTATCAACCGTTTTGTGAGAGGTAGGCGATTTTCGCCATTTTTGCCAATTGGACATGCATGGACGGAATGGAAGAAAAGGGCAGGAAAGCCAAATTGGAGGACAGAAAGGCATATATTTCTGAAAAGTAGACAAAATTCCAAGTTTAGGAAGGGGTGATTTGCATAGGTCAGGCAACAACTAGGTAGGGGAAACTGCCATCGAATCGGGGAAAAGCGGGAAAATGACTGAAAAAAAAGGTAAGTGTTGGACATGGTTGGCTTGGTACGGCAATGGCTTCTATGAATTTTGAGAAAAGCAATGCTCCGCTACATTCCCCCGACTCTTGCAGTTAGGAGAGCATACCATTTTTGTAGTGTTTTTACAAAACAAGCAATACCACAAGCCAAACACTGAGCCATGGTACACAGGAGTTTTACGCTCACGGCCTGACCAGACGCACTTAGCATGTGTAAATTGGGAAAACCAATGTGGTGAGGAACGGCAGCCATCCATTTTTTGAAAGAGCACAGGCAGACCTTTTCAAGGGTAGGTGACTTGTGCAGATTACAAAAGTGTATGGTGTCTAAAGCAGCGACTAAATGTAGGTCCCATTTGGGAAAATAAAGGGTTGTGTGACAAAGGGCACCAGCAAATGGGTCAAAACGTTATGAAAACCACACAAACACAACACATGGCCTACCGTCCCGCGTTCCCACAGGTGTCCCGATGAAAACGGTACCTCACATGTGTGGGTGCACCTACCTGGCCGCCAAAGGGAAAGCCTAAAACACAAGTAACCCCAAGTCTGTTTTCAGAGGGAAATCTCAGACATTCTGACGACCGGCACAACGTACAGATATGGGCCTCGGGTGTCCAAGCCACCAAGGAAAACAGGAAACCCCATGCATTTCCCAAAAGAGGACACCCGTGGGAATCCGCAGAGGTACGATTTGGGCACATCGCCCCAGAATTTTTTACCCAGACACCCCTGCAAAGTCCGAAATGTGGGGAAAAAAACGCTTTTTCCCGCACATTTCGCTCAACGCACCCATCGAAACACGCCCACAACAACACATGGCCTACCGTCACGCGTTGCCACAGGTGTTCTGATGAAAACGGTACCTCACATGTGTGGGTGCACCTACCTGGCCGCCAAGGGGAAAGCCTAAAACACAAGTAACCCCAAGTCTGTTTTCAGAGGGAAATCTCAGACATTCTGACGACCGGCACAACGTACAGATATGGGCCTCGGGTGTCCAAGCCACCAAGGAAAACAGGGAACCCCATGCATTTCCCAAAAGAGGACACCCGTGGGAATCCGCAGAGGTACGATTTGGGCACATCGCCCCAGAATTTTTTACCCAGACACCCCTGCAAAGTCCGAAATGTGGGGAAAAAAACGCTTTTTCCCCGCACATTTCGCTCGACGCACCCATCGAAACACGCCCCCAACAACACATGGCCTACCGTCACGCGTTCCCACAGGTGTCCCGATGAAAACGGTACCTCACATGTGTGGGTGCACCTACCTGGCCGCCAAGGGGAAAGCCTAAAACACAAGTAACCCCAAGTCTGTTTTCAGAGGGAAATCTCAGACATTCTGCCGACCGGCACAACGTACAGATATGGGCCTCGGGTGTCCAAGCCACCGAGGAAAACAGGGAACCCCATGCATTTCCCAAAAGAGGACACCCGTGGGAATCCGCAGAGGTACGATTTAGGCACATCGCCCCAGAATTTTTTACCCAGACACCCCTGCAAAGTCCGAAATGTGGGGGAAAAAACACTTTTTCCCGCACATTTCGCTCAACGCACCCATCGAAACACGCCCACAACAACACATGGCCTACCGTCACACGTTCCCACAGGTGTTCTGATGAAAACGGTACCTCACATGTGTGGGTGCACCTACCTGGCCGCCAAGGGGAAAGCCTAAAACACAAGTAACCCCAAGTCTGTTTTCAGAGGGAAATCTCAGACATTCTGACGACCGGCACAACGTACAGATATGGGCCTCGGGTGTCCAAGCCACCAAGGAAAACAGGGAACCCCATGCATTTCCCAAAAGAGGACACCCGTGGGAATCCGCAGAGGTACGATTTGGGCACATCGCCCCAGAATTTTTTACCCAGACACCCCTGCAAAGTCCAAAATGTGGGGAAAAAAACGCTTTTTCCCCGCACATTTCGCTCGACGCACCCATCGAAACACGCCCCCAACAACACATGGCCTACCGTCACGCGTTCCCACAGGTGTCCCGATGAAAACGGTACCTCACATGTGTGGGTGCACCTACCTGGCCGCCAAGGGGAAAGCCTAAAACACAAGTAACCCCAAGTCTGTTTTCAGAGGGAAATCTCAGACATTCTGCCGACCGGCACAACGTACAGATATGGGCCTCGGGTGTCCAAGCCACCGAGGAAAACAGGGAACCCCATGCATTTCCCAAAAGAGGACACCCGTGGGAATCCGCAGAGGTACGATTTGGGCACATCGGCCCAGAATTTTTTACCCAGACACCCCTGCAAAGTCCGAAATGTGGGGAAAAAAACGCTTTTTCCCGCACATTTCGCTCGACGCACCCATCGAAACACGCCCCCAACAACACATGGCCTACCGTCACGCGTTCCCACAGGTGTCCCGATGAAAACGGTACCTCACATGTGTGGGTGCACCTACCTGGCCGCCAAGGGGAAAGCCTAAAACACAAGTAACCCCAAGTCTGTTTTCAGAGGGAAATCTCAGACATTCTGCCGACCGGCACAACGTACAGATATGGGCCTCGGGTGTCCAAGCCACCGAGGAAAACAGGGAACCCCATGCATTTCCCAAAAGAGGACACCCGTGGGAATCCGCAGAGGTACGATTTGGGCACATCGCCCCAGAATTTTTTACCCAGACACCCCTGCAAAATCCGAAATGTGGGGAAAAAAACGCTTTTTCCCGCACATTTCGCTCGACGCACCCATCGAAACACGCCCCCAACAACACATGGCCTACCGTCACGCGTTCCCACAGGTGTCCCGATGAAAACGGTACCTCACATGTGTGGGTGCACCTACCTGGCCGCCAAGGGGAAAGCCTAAAACACAAGTAACCCCAAGTCTGTTTTCAGAGGGAAATCTCAGACATTCTGCCGACCGGCACAACGTACAGATATGGGCCTCGGGTGTCCAAGCCACCGAGGAAAACAGGGAACCCCATGCATTTCCCAAAAGAGGACACCCGTGGGAATCCTCAGAGGTACGATTTGGGCACATCGCCCCTGAATTTTTTACCCAGACACCCCTGCAAAGTCCGAAATGTGGGGAAAAAAACACTTTTTCCCGCCCATTTCGCTCGACGCACCCATCGAAACACGCCCCCAACAACACATGGCCTACCGTCACGCGTTCCCACAGGTGTCCCGATGAAAACGGTACCTCACATGTGTGGGTGCACCTACCTGGCCGCCAAGGGGAAAGCCTAAAACACAAGTAACCCCAAGTCTGTTTTCAGAGGGAAATATCAGACATTCTGCCGACCGGCACAACGTACAGATATGGGCCTCGGGTGTCCAAGCCACCGAGGAAAACAGGGAACCCCATGCATTTCCCAAAAGAGGACACCCGTGGGAATCCTCAGAGGTACGATTTGGGCACATCGCCCCAGAATTTTTTACCCAGACACCCCTGCAAAGTCCGAAATGTGGGGAAAAAAACGCTTTTTCCCGCCCATTTCGCTCGACGCACCCATCGAAACACGCCCCCAACAACACATGGCCTACCGTCACGCGTTCCCACAGGTGTCCCGATGAAAACGGTACCTCACATGTGTGGGTGCACCTACCTGGCCGCCAAGGGGAAAGCCTAAAACACAAGTAACCCCAAGTCTGTTTTCAGAGGGAAATCTCAGACATTCTGCCGACCGGCACAACGTACAGATATGGGCCTCGGGTGTCCAAGCCACCGAGGAAAACAGGGAACCCCATGCATTTCCCAAAAGAGGACACCCGTGGGAATCCGCAGAGGTACGATTTGGGCACATCGCCCCAGAATTTTTTACCCAGACACCCCTGCAAAGTCCGAAATGTGGGGGAAAAAACGCTTTTTCCCGCACATTTCGCTCAACGCACCCATCGAAACACTCCCCCAACAACACATGGCCTACCGTCACGCGTTCCCACAGGTGTCCTGATGAAAACGGTACCTCACATGTGTGGGTGCACCTACCTGGCCGCCAAGGGGAAAGCCTAAAACACAAGTAACCCCAAGTCTGTTTTCAGAGGGAAATCTCAGACATTCTGCCGACCGGCACAACGTACAGATATGGGCCTCGGGTGTCCAAGCCACCGAGGAAAACAGGGAACCCCATGCATTTCCCAAAAGAGGACACCCGTGGGAATCCGCAGAGGTACGATTTGGGCACATCGCCCCAGAATGTTTTACCCAGACACCCCTGCAAAGTCCGAAATGTGGGGAAAAAAACGCTTTTTCCCGCACATTTCGCTCGACGCACCCATCGAAACACGCCCCCAACAACACATGGCCTACCGTCACGCGTTCCCACAGGTGTCCCGATGAAAACGGTACCTCACATGTGTGGGTGCACCTACCTGGCCGCCAAGAGGAAAGCCTAAAACACAAGTAACCCCAAGTCTGTTTTCAGAGGGAAATCTCAGACATTCTGCCGACCGGCACAACGTACAGATATGGGCCTCGGGTGTCTAAGCCACCGAGGAAAACAGGGAACCCCATGCATTTCCCAAAAGAGGACACCCGTGGGAATCCGCAGAGGTACGATTTGGGCACATCGCCCCAGAATTTTTTACCCAGACACCCCTGCAAAGTCCTAAATGTGGGGCAAAAAACGCTTTTTCCCGCAAATTTCGCTCGACGCACCCATCGAAACACGCCCCCAACAACACATGGCCTACCGTCATGCGTTCCCACAGGTGTCCCGATGAAAACGGTACCTCACATGTGTGGGTGCACCTACCTGGCCGCCAAGGGGAAAGCCTAAAACACAAGTAACCCCAAGTCTGTTTTCAGAGGGAAATCTCAGACATTCTGCCGACCGGCACAACGTACAGATATGGGCCTCGGGTGTCCAAGCCACCGAGGAAAACAGGGAACCCCATGCATTTCCCAAAAGAGGACACCCGTGGGAATCCGCAGAGGTACGATTTGGGCACATCGCCCCAGAATGTTTTACCCAGACACCCCTGCAAAGTCCGAAATGTGGGGAAAAAAACGCTTTTTCCCGCACATTTCGCTCGACGCACCCATCGAAACACGCCCCCAACAACACATGGCCTACCGTCACGCGTTCCCACAGGTGTCCCGATGAAAACGGTACCTCACATGTGTGGGTGCACCTACCTGGCCGCCAAGAGGAAAGCCTAAAACACAAGTAACCCCAAGTCTGTTTTCAGAGGGAAATCTCAGACATTCTGCCGACCGGCACAACGTACAGATATGGGCCTCGGGTGTCTAAGCCACCGAGGAAAACAGGGAACCCCATGCATTTCCCAAAAGAGGACACCCGTGGGAATCCGCAGAGGTACGATTTGGGCACATCGCCCCAGAATTTTTTACCCAGACACCCCTGCAAAGTCCGAAATGTGGGGCAAAAAACGCTTTTCCCCGCAAATTTCGCTCGACGCACCCATCGAAACACGCCCCCAACAACACATGGCCTACCGTCATGCGTTCCCACAGGTGTCCCGATGAAAACGGTACCTCACATGTGTGGGTGCACCTACCTGGCCGCCAAGGGGAAAGCCTAAAACACAAGTAACCCCAAGTCTGTTTTCAGAGGGAAATCTCAGACATTCTGCCGACCGGCACAACGTACAGATATGGGCTTCCGGTGTCCAAGCCACCGAGGAAAACAGGGAACACCATGCATTTCCCAAAAGAGGACACCCATGGGAATCCGCAGAGGTACGATTTGGGCACATCGCCCCAGAATTTTTTACCCAGACACCCCTGCAAAGTCCGAAATGTGGGAAAAAAAAGCGCTTTTTCCTGCACATTTCGCTCAACGCACCCATCGAAACACGCCCCCAACAACACATGGCCTACCGTCACGCGTTCCCACAGGTGTCCCGATGAAAACGGTACCTCACATGTGTGGGTGCACCTACCTGGCCGCCAAGGGGAAAGCCTAAAACACAAGTAACCCCAAGTCTGTTTTCAGAGGGAAATCTCAGACATTCTGCCGACCGGCACAACGTACAGATATGGGCCTCGGGTGTCCAAGCCACCGAGGAAAACAGGGAACTCCATGCATTTCCCAAAAGAGGACACCCGTGGGAATCCGCAGAGGTACGATTTGGGCACATCGCCCCAGAATTTTTTACCCAGACACCCCTGCAAAGTCCGAAATGTGGGGAAAAAAAAGCTTTTTCCCGCACTTTTCGCTCGACGCACCCATCTAAACACGCCCCCAACAACACATGGCCTACCGTCACGCGTTCCCACAGGTGTCCCGATGAAAATGGTACCTCACATGTGTGGGTGCACCTACCTGGCCGCCAAGGGGAAAGCCTAAAACACAAGTAACCCCAAGTCTGTTTTCAGAGGGAAATCTCAGACATTCTGCCGACCAGCACAACGTACAGATATGGGCCTCGGGTGTCCAAGCCACCGAGGAAAACAGGGAACCCCATGCATTTCCCAAAAGAGGACACCCGTGGGAATCCGCAGAGGTACGATTTGGGCATATCGCCCCAGAATTTTTTACCCAAACACCCCTGCAAAGTCCGAAATGTGGGGAAAAAAATGCTTTTTCCCACACATTTCGCTCGACGCACCCATCGAAACACGCCCCCAACAACACATGGCCTACCGTCACGCGTTCCCACAGGTGTCCCGATGAAAACGGTACCTCACATGTGTGGGTGCACCTACCTGGCCGCCAAGGGGAAAGCCTAAAACACAAGTAACCCCAAGTCTGTTTTCAGAGGGAAATCTCAGACATTCTGCCGACCGGCACAACGTACAGATATGGGCGTCGGGTGTCCAAGCCACCGAGGAAAACAGGGAACCCCATGCATTTCCCAAAAGAGGACACCCGTGGGAATCCGCAGAGGTATGATTTGGGCACATCGCCCCAGAATTTTTTACCCAGACACCCCTGCAAATTCCGAAATGTGGGGAAAAAAACGCTTTTTCCCGCACATTTCGCTCGACGCACCCATCAAAACACGCCCCCAACAACACATGGCCTACCGTCACGCGTTCCCACAGGTGTCCCGATGAAAACGGTACCTCACATGTGTGGGTGCACCTACCTGGCCGCCAAAGGGAAAGCCTAAAACACAAGTAACCCCAAGTCTGTTTTCAGAGGGAAATCTCAGACATTCTGACGACCGGCACAACGTACAGATATGGGCCTCGGGTGTCCAAGCCACCAAGGAAAACAGGAAACCCCATGCATTTCCCAAAAGAGGACACCCGTGGGAATCCGCAGAGGTACGATTTGGGCACATCGCCCCAGAATTTTTTACCCAGACACCCCTGCAAAGTCCGAAATGTGGGGAAAAAAACGCTTTTTCCCGCACATTTCGCTCAACGCACCCATCGAAACACGCCCACAACAACACATGGCCTACCGTCACGCGTTGCCACAGGTGTTCTGATGAAAACGGTACCTCACATGTGTGGGTGCACCTACCTGGCCGCCAAGGGGAAAGCCTAAAACACAAGTAACCCCAAGTCTGTTTTCAGAGGGAAATCTCAGACATTCTGACGACCGGCACAACGTACAGATATGGGCCTCGGGTGTCCAAGCCACCAAGGAAAACAGGGAACCCCATGCATTTCCCAAAAGAGGACACCCGTGGGAATCCGCAGAGGTACGATTTGGGCACATCGCCCCAGAATTTTTTACCCAGACACCCCTGCAAAGTCCGAAATGTGGGGAAAAAAACGCTTTTTCCCCGCACATTTCGCTCGACGCACCCATCGAAACACGCCCCCAACAACACATGGCCTACCGTCACGCGTTCCCACAGGTGTCCCGATGAAAACGGTACCTCACATGTGTGGGTGCACCTACCTGGCCGCCAAGGGGAAAGCCTAAAACACAAGTAACCCCAAGTCTGTTTTCAGAGGGAAATCTCAGACATTCTGCCGACCGGCACAACGTACAGATATGGGCCTCGGGTGTCCAAGCCACCGAGGAAAACAGGGAACCCCATGCATTTCCCAAAAGAGGACACCCGTGGGAATCCGCAGAGGTACGATTTAGGCACATCGCCCCAGAATTTTTTACCCAGACACCCCTGCAAAGTCCGAAATGTGGGGGAAAAAACACTTTTTCCCGCACATTTCGCTCAACGCACCCATCGAAACACGCCCACAACAACACATGGCCTACCGTCACACGTTCCCACAGGTGTTCTGATGAAAACGGTACCTCACATGTGTGGGTGCACCTACCTGGCCGCCAAGGGGAAAGCCTAAAACACAAGTAACCCCAAGTCTGTTTTCAGAGGGAAATCTCAGACATTCTGACGACCGGCACAACGTACAGATATGGGCCTCGGGTGTCCAAGCCACCAAGGAAAACAGGGAACCCCATGCATTTCCCAAAAGAGGACACCCGTGGGAATCCGCAGAGGTACGATTTGGGCACATCGCCCCAGAATTTTTTACCCAGACACCCCTGCAAAGTCCGAAATGTGGGGAAAAAAACGCTTTTTCCCCGCACATTTCGCTCGACGCACCCATCGAAACACGCCCCCAACAACACATGGCCTACCGTCACGCGTTCCCACAGGTGTCCCGATGAAAACGGTACCTCACATGTGTGGGTGCACCTACCTGGCCGCCAAGGGGAAAGCCTAAAACACAAGTAACCCCAAGTCTGTTTTCAGAGGGAAATCTCAGACATTCTGCCGACCGGCACAACGTACAGATATGGGCCTCGGGTGTCCAAGCCACCGAGGAAAACAGGGAACCCCATGCATTTCCCAAAAGAGGACACCCGTGGGAATCCGCAGAGGTACGATTTGGGCACATCGGCCCAGAATTTTTTACCCAGACACCCCTGCAAAGTCCGAAATGTGGGGAAAAAAACGCTTTTTCCCGCACATTTCGCTCGACGCACCCATCGAAACACGCCCCCAACAACACATGGCCTACCGTCACGCGTTCCCACAGGTGTCCCGATGAAAACGGTACCTCACATGTGTGGGTGCACCTACCTGGCCGCCAAGGGGAAAGCCTAAAACACAAGTAACCCCAAGTCTGTTTTCAGAGGGAAATCTCAGACATTCTGCCGACCGGCACAACGTACAGATATGGGCCTCGGGTGTCCAAGCCACCGAGGAAAACAGGGAACCCCATGCATTTCCCAAAAGAGGACACCCGTGGGAATCCGCAGAGGTACGATTTGGGCACATCGCCCCAGAATTTTTTACCCAGACACCCCTGCAAAATCCGAAATGGGGGGAAAAAAACGCTTTTTCCCGCACATTTCGCTCGACGCACCCATCGAAACAAGCCCCCAACAACACATGGCCTACCGTCACGCGTTCCCACAGGTGTCCCGATGAAAACGGTACCTCACATGTGTGGGTGCACCTACCTGGCCGCCAAGGGGAAAGCCTAAAACACAAGTAACCCCAAGTCTGTTTTCAGAGGGAAATCTCAGACATTCTGCCGACCGGCACAACGTACAGATATGGGCCTCGGGTGTCCAAGCCACCGAGGAAAACAGGGAACCCCATGCATTTCCCAAAAGAGGACACCCGTGGGAATCCTCAGAGGTACGATTTGGGCACATCGCCCCAGAATTTTTTACCCAGACACCCCTGCAAAGTCCAAAATGTGGGGAAAAAAACGCTTTTTCCCGCCCATTTCGCTCGACGCACCCATCGAAACACGCCCCCAACAACACATGGCCTACCGTCACGCGTTCCCACAGGTGTCCCGATGAAAACGGTACCTCACATGTGTGGGTGCACCTACCTGGCCGCCAAGGGGAAAGCCTAAAACACAAGTAACCCCAAGTCTGTTTTCAGAGGGAAATCTCAGACATTCTGCCGACCGGCACAACGTACAGATATGGGCCTCGGGTGTCCAAGCCACCGAGGAAAACAGGGAACCCCATGCATTTCCCAAAAGAGGACACCCGTGGGAATCCGCAGAGGTACGATTTGGGCACATCGCCCCAGAATTTTTTACCCAGACACCCCTGCAAAGTCCGAAATGTGGGGAAAAAAACGCTTTTTCCCGCTCATTTCGCTCGACGCACCCATCGAAACACGCCCCCAACAACACATGGCCTACTGTCACGCGTTCCCACAGGTGTCCCGATGAAAACGGTACCTCACATGTGTGGGTGCACCTACATGGCCGCCAAGGGGAAAGCCTAAAACACAAGTAACCCCAAGTCTGTTTTCAGAGGGAAATCTCAGACATTCTGCCGACCGGCACAACGTACAGATATGGGCCTCGGGTGTCCAAGCCACCGAGGAAAACAGGGAACCCCATGCATTTCCCAAAAGAGGACACCCGTGGGAATCCTCAGAGGTACGATTTGGGCACATCGCCCCAGAATTTTTTACCCAGACACCCCTGCAAAGTCCGAAATGTGGGGAAAAAAACGCTTTTTCCCGCCCATTTCGCTCGACGCACCCATCGAAACACGCCCCCAACAACACATGGCCTACCGTCACGCGTTCCCACAGGTGTCCCGATGAAAACGGTACCTCACATGTGTGGGTGCACCTACCTGGCCGCCAAGGGGAAAGCCTAAAACACAAGTAACCCCAAGTCTGTTTTCAGAGGGAAATCTCAGACATTCTGCCGACCGGCACAACGTACAGATATGGGCCTCGGGTGTCCAAGCCACCGAGGAAAACAGGGAACCCCATGCATTTCCCAAAAGAGGACACCCGTGGGAATCCGCAGAGGTACGATTTGGGCACATCGCCCCAGAATTTTTTACCCAGACACCCCTGCAAAGTCCGAAATGTGGGGGAAAAAACGCTTTTTCCCGCACATTTCGCTCAACGCACCCATCGAAACACGCCCCCAACAACACATGGCCTACCGTCACGCGTTCCCACAGGTGTCCTGATGAAAACGGTACCTCACATGTGTGGGTGCACCTACCTGGCCGCCAAGGGGAAAGCCTAAAACACAAGTAACCCCAAGTCTGTTTTCAGAGGGAAATCTCAGACATTCTGCCGACCGGCACAACGTACAGATATGGGCCTCGGGTGTCCAAGCCACCGAGGAAAACAGGGAACCCCATGCATTTCCCAAAAGAGGACACCCGTGGGAATCCGCAGAGGTACGATTTGGGCACATCGCCCCAGAATGTTTTACCCAGACACCCCTGCAAAGTCCGAAATGTGGGGAAAAAAACGCTTTTTCCCGCACATTTCGCTCGACGCACCCATCGAAACACGCCCCCAACAACACATGGCCTACCGTCACGCGTTCCCACAGGTGTCCCGATGAAAACGGTACCTCACATGTGTGGGTGCACCTACCTGGCCGCCAAGGGGAAAGCCTAAAACACAAGTAACCCCAAGTCTGTTTTCAGAGGGAAATCTCAGACATTCTGCCGACCGGCACAACGTACAGATATGGGCCTCGGGTGTCTAAGCCACCGAGGAAAACAGGGAACCCCATGCATTTCCCAAAAGAGGACACCCGTGGGAATCCGCAGAGGTACGATTTGGGCACATCGCCCCAGAATTTTTTACCCAGACACCCCTGCAAAGTCCTAAATGTGGGGCAAAAAACGCTTTTTCCCGCAAATTTCGCTCGACGCACCCATCGAAACACGCCCCCAACAACACATGGCCTACCGTCATGCGTTCCCACAGGTGTCCCGATGAAAACGGTACCTCACATGTGTGGGTGCACCTACCTGGCCGCCAAGGGGAAAGCCTAAAACACAAGTAACCCCAAGTCTGTTTTCAGAGGGAAATCTCAGACATTCTGCCGACCGGCACAACGTACAGATATGGGCTTCCGGTGTCCAAGCCACCGAGGAAAACAGGGAACCCCATGCATTTCCCAAAAGAGGACACCCATGGGAATCCGCAGAGGTACGATTTGGGCACATCGCCCCAGAATATTTTACCCAGACACCCCTGCAAAGTCCGAAATGTGGGGAAAAAAACGCTTTTTCCCGCCCATTTCGCTCGACGCACCCATCGAAACACGCCCCCAACAACACATGGCCTACCGTCACGCGTTCCCACAGGTGTCCCGATGAAAACGGTACCTCACATGTGTGGGTGCACCTACCTGGCCGCCAAGGGGAAAGCCTAAAACACAAGTAACCCCAAGTCTGTTTTCAGAGGGAAATCTCAGACATTCTGCCGACCGGCACAACGTACAGATATGGGCCTCGGGTGTCCAAGCCACCGAGGAAAACAGGGAACCCCATGCATTTCCCAAAAGAGGACACCCGTGGGAATCCGCAGAGGTACGATTTGGGCACATCGCCCCAGAATTTTTTACCCAGACACCCCTGCAAAGTCCGAAATGTGGGGGAAAAAACGCTTTTTCCCGCACATTTCGCTCAACGCACCCATCGAAACACGCCCCCAACAACACATGGCCTACCGTCATGCGTTCCCACAGGTGTCCTGATGAAAACGGTACCTCACATGTGTGGGTGCACCTACCTGGCCGCCAAGGGGAAAGCCTAAAACACAAGTAACCCCAAGTCTGTTTTCAGAGGGAAATCTCAGACATTCTGCCGACCGGCACAACGTACAGATATGGGCCTCGGGTGTCCAAGCCACCGAGGAAAACAGGGAACCCCATGCATTTCCCAAAAGAGGACACCCGTGGGAATCCGCAGAGGTACGATTTGGGCACATCGCCCCAGAATGTTTTACCCAGACACCCCTGCAAAGTCCGAAATGTGGGGAAAAAAACGCTTTTTCCCGCACATTTCGCTCGACGCACCCATCGAAACACGCCCCCAACAACACATGGCCTACCGTCACGCGTTCCCACAGGTGTCCCGATGAAAACGGTACCTCACATGTGTGGGTGCACCTACCTGGCCGCCAAGGGGAAAGCCTAAAACACAAGTAACCCCAAGTCTGTTTTCAGAGGGAAATCTCAGACATTCTGCCGACCGGCACAACGTACAGATATGGGCCTCGGGTGTCTAAGCCACCGAGGAAAACAGGGAACCCCATGCATTTCCCAAAAGAGGACACCCGTGGGAATCCGCAGAGGTACGATTTGGGCACATCGCCCCAGAATTTTTTACCCAGACACCCCTGCAAAGTCCTAAATGTGGGGCAAAAAACGCTTTTTCCCGCAAATTTCGCTCGACGCACCCATCGAAACACGCCCCCAACAACACATGGCCTACCGTCATGCGTTCCCACAGGTGTCCCGATGAAAACGGTACCTCACATGTGTGGGTGCACCTACCTGGCCGCCAAGGGGAAAGCCTAAAACACAAGTAACCCCAAGTCTGTTTTCAGAGGGAAATCTCAGACATTCTGCCGACCGGCACAACGTACAGATATGGGCTTCCGGTGTCCAAGCCACCGAGGAAAACAGGGAACCCCATGCATTTCCCAAAAGAGGACACCCATGGGAATCCGCAGAGGTACGATTTGGGCACATCGCCCCAGAATTTTTTACCCAGACACCCCTGCAAAGTCCGAAATGTGGGAAAAAAAAGCGCTTTTTCCTGCACATTTCGCTCAACGCACCCATCGAAACACGCCCCCAACAACACATGGCCTACCGTCACGCGTTCCCACAGGTGTCCCGATGAAAACGGTACCTCACATGTGTGGGTGCACCTACCTGGCCGCCAAGGGGAAAGCCTAAAACACAAGTAACCCCAAGTCTGTTTTCAGAGGGAAATCTCAGACATTCTGCCGACCGGCACAACGTACAGATATGGGCCTCGGGTGTCCAAGCCACCGAGGAAAACAGGGAACTCCATGCATTTCCCAAAAGAGGACACCCGTGGGAATCCGCAGAGGTACGATTTGGGCACATCGCCCCAGAATTTTTTACCCAGACACCCCTGCAAAGTCCGAAATGTGGGGAAAAAAACGCTTTTTCCCGCACTTTTCGCTCGACGCACCCATCGAAACACGCCCCCAACAACACATGGCCTACCGTCACGCGTTCCCACAGGTGTCCCGATGAAAATGGTACCTCACATGTGTGGGTGCACCTACCTGGCCGCCAAGGGGAAAGCCTAAAACACAAGTAACCCCAAGTCTGTTTTCAGAGGGAAATCTCAGACATTCTGCCGACCAGCACAACGTACAGATATGGGCCTCGGGTGTCCAAGCCACCGAGGAAAACAGGGAACCCCATGCATTTCCCAAAAGAGG
The DNA here is from genome assembly GCF_040938575.1 of Ambystoma mexicanum. Lineage (NCBI taxonomy): Eukaryota > Metazoa > Chordata > Amphibia > Caudata > Ambystomatidae > Ambystoma > Ambystoma mexicanum. The sequence continues at coordinate 78,055,336 of NC_090934.1, forward strand.
ACACCCGTGGGAATCCGCAGAGGTACGATTTGGGCATATCGCCCCAGAATTTTTTACCCAAACACCCCTGCAAAGTCCGAAATGTGGGGAAAAAAACGCTTTTTCCCACACATTTCGCTCGACGCACCCATCGAAACACGCCCCCAACAACACATGGCCTACCGTCACGCGTTCCCACAGGTGTCCCGATGAAAACGGTACCTCACATGTGTGGGTGCACCTACCTGGCCGCCAAGGGGAAAGCCTAAAACACAAGTAACCCCAAGTCTGTTTTCAGAGGGAAATCTCAGACATTCTGCCGACCGGCACAACGTACAGATATGGGCGTCGGGTGTCCAAGCCACCGAGGAAAACAGGGAACCCCATGCATTTCCCAAAAGAGGACACCCGTGGGAATCCGCAGAGGTATGATTTGGGCACATCGCCCCAGAATTTTTTACCCAGACACCCCTGCAAATTCCGAAATGTGGGGAAAAAAACGCTTTTTCCCGCACATTTCGCTCGACGCACCCATCAAAACACGCCCCCAACAACACATGGCCTACCGTCACGCGTTCCCACAGGTGTCCCGATGAAAACGGTACCTCACATGTGTGGGTGCACCTACCTGGTCGCCAAAGGGAAAGCCTAAAACACAAGTAACCCCAAGTCTGTTTTCAGAGGGAAATCTCAGACATTCTGCCGACCGGCACAACGTACAGATATGGGCCTCGGGTGTCCAAGCCACCGAGGAAAACAGGGAACCCCATGCATTTCCCAAGAGAGGACACCCGTGGGAATCCGCAGAGGTACGATTTGGGCACATCGCCCCAGAATTTTTTACCCAGACACCCCTGCAAAGTCTGAAATGTGGGGAAAAAAATGCTTTTTCCCCGCACATTTCGCTCGACGCACCCATCGAAACACGCCCCCAACAACACATGGCCTACCGTCACGTGTTCCCACAGGTGTCCTGATGAAAACGGTACCTCACATGTGTGGGTGCACCTACCTGGCCGCCAAGGGGAAAGCCTAAAACACAAGTAACCCCAAGTCTGTTTTAGAGGGAAATCTCAGACATTCTGCCGATCTGCACAACGTACAGATATGGGCCTCGCGTGTCCAAGCCACCGAGGAAAACAGGGAACCCCATGCATTTCCCAAAAGAGGACACCCGTGGGAATCCGCAGAGGTACGATTTGGGCACATTGCCCCAGAATTTTTTACCCAGACACCCCTGCAAAGTCCGAAATGTGGGGCAAAAAACGCTTTTTCCCGCACATTTCGCTCGGCGCACCCATCGAAACACGCCCCCAACAACACATGGCCTACTGTCACGCGTTCCCACAGGTGTCCCGATGAAAACGGTACCTCACATGTGTGGGTGCACCTACCTGGCCGCCAAGGGGAAAGCCTAAAACACAAGTAACCCCAAGTCTGTTTTCAGAGGGAAATCTCAGACATTCTGCCGACCGGCACAACGTACAGATATGGGCCTCGGGTGTCCAAGCCACCGAGGAAAACAGGGACCCCTATGCATTTCCCGTAAGAGGACACCCGTGGGAATCCGCAGAGGTACGATTTGGGCACATCGCCACAGAATTTTTTACCCAGACACCCCTGCAAAGTCCGAAATGTGGGGAAAAAAACGCTTTTTCCCGCCCATTTCGCTCGACGAACCCATCGAAACACGCCCCCAACAACACATGGCCTACCGTCACGCGTTCCCACAGGTGTCCCGATGAAAACGGTACCTCACATGTGTGGGTGCACCTACCTGGCCGCCAAGGGGAAAGCCTAAAACACAAGTAACCCCAAGTCTGTTTTCAGAGGGAAATCTCAGACATTCTGCCGACCGGCACAACGTACAGATATGGGCCTCGGGTGTCCAAGCCACCGAGGAAAACAGGGAACCCCATGCATTTCCCAAAAGAGGACACCCGTGGGAATCCGCAGAGGTACGATTTGGGCACATCGCCCCAGAATCTTTTACCCAGACACCCCTGCAAAGTCCGAAATGTGGGGAAAAAAACGCTTTTTCCCGCACATTTCGCTCGACGCACCCATCGAAACACGCCCCCAACAACACATGGCCTACCGTCACGCGTTCCCACAGGTGTCCCGATGAAAACGGTACCTCACATGTGTGGGTGCACCTACCTGGCCGCCAAGGGGAAAGCCTAAAACACAAGTAACCCCAAGTCTGTTTTCAGAGGGAAATCTCAGACATTCTGCCGACCGGCACAACGTACAGATATGGGCCTCGGGTGTCCAAGCCACCGAGGAAAACAGGGAACCCCATGCATTTCCCAAAAGAGGACACCCGTGGGAATCCGCAGAGGTACGATTTGGGCACATCGCCCCAGAATTTTTTACCCAGACACCCCTGCAAAGTCCGAAATGTGGGGGAAAAAACGCTTTTTCCCGCACATTTCGCTCAACGCACCCATCGAAACACGCCCCCAACAACACATGGCCTACCGTCACGCGTTCCCACAGGTGTCCTGATGAAAACGGTACCTCACATGTGTGGGTGCACCTACCTGGCCGCCAAGGGGAAAGCCTAAAACACAAGTAACCCCAAGTCTGTTTTCAGAGGGAAATCTCAGACATTCTGCCGACCGGCACAACGTACAGATATGGGCCTCGGGTGTCCAAGCCACCGAGGAAAACAGGGAACCCCATGCATTTCCCAAAAGAGGACACCCGTGGGAATCCGCAGAGGTACGATTTGGGCACATCGCCCCAGAATGTTTTACCCAGACACCCCTGCAAAGTCCGAAATGTGGGGAAAAAAACGCTTTTTCCCGCACATTTCGCTCGACGCACCCATCGAAACACGCCCCCAACAACACATGGCCTACCGTCACGCGTTCCCACAGGTGTCCCGATGAAAACGGTACCTCACATGTGTGGGTGCACCTACCTGGCCGCCAAGGGTGAAAGCCTAAAACACAAGTAACCCCAAGTCTGTTTTCAGAGGGAAATCTCAGACATTCTGCCGACCGGCACAACGTACAGATATGGGCCTCGGGTGTCCAAGCCACCGAGGAAAACAGGGAACCCCATGCATTTCCCGAAATAATGTATAACACAGAGAAGACTGCCGAGAAAGTCTTGGTTGTGTGCCTTTATAATCCACCGGGTGCAAAGTGCAGAGAATCAATACAAGAAGGGTTACATGAGCTATTGGCTAGCTGGTCAAACATTGAAGGTAATAATAACATATGCGTGACTGGAGATTTTAATACCCATATGTCTGGGGGTGGGAGGAGCTCTGCAAATCCTAAGCTTCACCCCAGATGCATTATGGAGCATGATAAATTAGACGATGAAGGACTTGAGTGGGCACATTTCTTCTGTGAGTGGGATTTGGAGATGTTAAATGGACGCACCAAGAGTGACCACCCAGGTAAACATACTTGGAATAATGGAACTGTGACTAGCACCCTGGACTATATTTTCGTGTCGCCGAATCTGCTGCTATTGACTGATGATATGATGGTAATATCAAATATATGGAGTGATCATGCTATACTGGTGTGCTCTTTTGACATTGTAGAAATTCATGATCGAGTGTGCGCTATGGGAGATCTGAAAATCAACCATGCAGGGACATGTATTCGCTGGTCAGATAAGAATATCTCTCACGCTGAGGAAGCCCTACATAAGTATGGCTACCTCAGTAGTAAAGATCTTAGGGAAATGACCATAGATGGAGTTGAGGACTGGATACATCTGTTCTCTGAACAATATGCCACAACCTCAACTGGAACTATGCTCGCCGAGCGGGGGATTTGTCCTACCTATGACAGATTCATTCGAGATGCTAAGAGAAGCCTGAGGGCGGAATTAAGAAGAGCAAAGAGAATGAGTCCGACTTGGGATATATATAATATTGTGTCCAAGGAAATAAAGATGAGATTTAGGAAGGTAATTAAAGCAAAAAGAAGCTCTGACAGAAATAGAGCTTGGCAAAAGCTAATACAGACTATTTGTTCTCGTAAAAGTAGTAGTGTATGGGCACTCCTCAATGTTGCAAGAGGGAATAGGACACGGCAACTAGTTAATCCTATCTCTAGCAAGGATTGGATTACGTTTTTGGAAAAACGCAACATAGCGATTAAAGTTGAGGAGATAACTTCTTTGGGTAACATACCAACGGACCCGAATATTGATATTTCTCATGACTCCATCCTATCAGTGATCAAATTATTGAAGTCATCGAGGGCACCAGGCCCAGATGGGCTTCCTAACATCGTAATAAAAAGTAGCCCGATTTTCTGGGCCACCCTAATGAATGCACTGTTCACTAAGATCTTGAGGGTAGGAGTTCTCCCTAGATCATGGCAATCAGCCATCCTTATACCAATATTTAAAAAAGGCAATCGAACAGACCCTAATAATTATAGACTACTTTCTATGCTAGATAGCACAAGTAAAATATTTGCGTCACTCTTGTTGAAAAAACTGCAGATATGGGTAGATCAGACTAAAATCCTAAGTAAATTTCAATGCGGTTTCAGGCAGGACTATTCAACTAGCCATAACATATTTGTTATGGACTACTTACGAACTAGAGCCTTACAAAGTGGACAACCACCACTCTATGCACTCTACATAGATTTCAAAGCGGCCTTCGACTCTATCCCCCGAGAAAAGCTATGGCTGAAGTTACAAAAGCTTGGATGTCCAGCTGACTTGCTATACTACCTAAGATTACTACACCAGAACACCAAGGCCAAATTGAAATTAGATCGGGCAGGCCATATGACGGACGAAGTCATACAAAATAGAGGAGTTAAACAAGGCTGTGTCACCGCTCCACTAGTATATAATCTATATGTCCATGACATCCCATCATCTATAGCCCTTGCACAAAACTGTCCTCCTAAAATTGGCAAAACTACATGCTTGGTGCTAGCATACGCAGATGACTTAGTGATCTTTGATCACACAATCAGTGGCATACGCCGCTCAGCCATAGCTCTCTGGGGATATTCTGAACAAAATGGGCTCACAATTAATGCCGAAAAGACACACATTATCAGATATACATGTAAAAGGTCTGCTCGTGTCACTCTATGTATTGACAGAGCTGTAATATCCTATGTTCCTGAATATAAATATCTTGGGATTGAATTTGAACCTAGTGGCGATTACACAAGCTGTAAACGCAATCGGAAAATAAGAGCTGCGCAAATTACTGCACTATTCAAAAGCTTTACAAGCAAACAGGGTGGTTTCACACTATGGGGATCCAGACACCTCTATATACAGGTATTAGCGCCCATGATGGTATATGGTTTGGAATCATTGGTAAAGATGGACCTTAATTGGTTACAAATTATTGAGGGAAAATATTGGAGGAAGATACTAGGACTCCCTGCATGTATCCCTATGGCTCTCCTGAGACTTGAGCTAGGCCTGATTTCATTAAAAGCACAGATTCTAAAGAAAAGAGCTGGATTCTACTTAAAAATGGTGAATGGCTCGAGTAATGCATTGTTAAATGCATTTGCCCTGAATAATAATAAAGAAAATACCATCTGTGAATTCAAAAATCAAATGGAACAACTACTTAAAGAAATATGCTGGAATCATCGTGTAGGGATTCACACGGAGGCTATGCAATCTTGTATGGGGAGACGAGTTGAGTTATGGGATTGGTTAGAGAACTATGAACATCTGCGTAAATTAAAAAGATACAGGTTTATAGAAACTAGATTATATACTTTTAAGAAACCTCAGAAATACCTTATGATTTGCCCGTCCCCAAGACTAAGGAGGTTTATACTCCTGTTAAGAATTGAGTATCTCCCCATTAAGATGACTACGGGCATCATCGAAAAGATACCCAGAGAACAAAGATATTGTCGTCTATGCAAGAATCAGGAAGCTCTAGAGACAGCTAAACACGTATTAATTGAATGCCAGGATATGATGACTGATATAAAATTACATCTAAGTATGTATGTACACAATTGGGAAACTACTGGAGATATGATGTTTTGGAACCATTGTGTAAATACTAACAGCATGCGATTGTTAACTGCACTCTACTCCATTTGGTTAAGAGTGGAAGATAAGCTGAGTATATCCATATGAGGAGAGTTAGCTAGCCTATTGGATAGAATTATGGGATAATATAAACCAGTTCATATATTTTTAATTGTCGATATGATAAGAAATAATCAAAACTTTGTTTATGTGTAATTATGGTATGTTATTTTATGATGAATTCTCATTTATTTCTTATTCTTGTGGTGCTCTGAATTTTATATTGAAAGTAATTAAGATGTATATGTGTAAAGTTTGAAAAATTTTAAACTGTATCACATTAAAGTTATTATTATTATTTCCCAAAAGAGGACACCCGTGGGAATCCGCAGAGGTACGATTTGGGCACATCGCCCCAGAATTTTTTACCCAGACACCCCTGCAAAGTCCGAAATGTGGGGAAAAAAACGCTTTTTCCCGCTCATTTCGCTCGACGCACCCATCGAAACACGCCCCCAACAACACATGGCCTACTGTCACGCGTTCCCACAGGTGTCCCGATGAAAACGGTACCTCACATGTGTGGGTGCACCTACATGGCCGCCAAGGGGAAAGCCTAAAACACAAGTAACCCCAAGTCTGTTTTCAGAGGGAAATCTCAGACATTCTGCCGACCGGCACAACGTACAGATATGGGCCTCGGGTGTCCAAGCCACCGAGGAAAACAGGGAACCCCATGCATTTCCCAAAAGAGGACACCCGTGGGAATCCTCAGAGGTACGATTTGGGCACATCGCCCCAGAATTTTTTACCCAGACACCCCTGCAAAGTCCGCAATGTGGGGAAAAAAACGCTTTTTCCCGCCCATTTCGCTCGACGCACCCATCGAAACACGCCCCCAACAACACATGGCCTACCGTCACGCGTTCCCACAGGTGTCCCGATGAAAACGGTACCTCACATGTGTGGGTGCACCTACCTGGCCGCCAAGGGGAAAGCCTAAAACACAAGTAACCCCAAGTCTGTTTTCAGAGGGAAATCTCAGACATTCTGCCGACCGGCACAACGTACAGATATGGGCCTCGGGTGTCCAAGCCACCGAGGAAAACAGGGAACCCCATGCATTTCCCAAAAGAGGACACCCGTGGGAATCCGCAGAGGTACGATTTGGGCACATCGCCCCAGAATTTTTTACCCAGACACCCCTGCAAAGTCCGAAATGTGGCGGAAAAAACGCTTTTTCCCGCACATTTCGCTCAACGCACCCATCGAAACACGCCCCCAACAACACATGGCCTACCGTCACGCGTTCCCACAGGTGTCCTGATGAAAACGGTACCTCACATGTGTGGGTGCACCTACCTGGCCGCCAAGGGGAAAGCCTAAAACACAAGTAACCCCAAGTCTGTTTTCAGAGGGAAATCTCAGACATTCTGCCGACCGGCACAACGTACAGATATGGGCCTCGGGTGTCCAAGCCACCGAGGAAAACAGGTTACCCCATGCATTTCCCAAAAGAGGACACCCGTGGGAATCCGCAGAGGTACGATTTGGGCACATCGCCCCAGAATGTTTTACCCAGACACCCCTGCAAAGTCCGAAATGTGGGGAAAAAAACGCTTTTTCCCGCACATTTCGCTCGACGCACCCATCGAAACACGCCCCCAACAACACATGGCCTACCGTCACGCGTTCCCACAGGTGTCCCGATGAAAACGGTACCTCACATGTGTGGGTGCACCTACCTGGCCGCCAAGGGGAAAGCCTAAAACACAAGTAACCCCAAGTCTGTTTTCAGAGGGAAATCTCAGACATTCTGCCGACCGGCACAACGTACAGATATGGGCCTCGGGTGTCTAAGCCACCGAGGAAAACAGGGAACCCCATGCATTTCCCAAAAGAGGACACCCGTGGGAATCCGCAGAGGTACGATTTGGGCACATCGCCCCAGAATTTTTTACCCAGACACCCCTGCAAAGTCCTAAATGTGGGGCAAAAAACGCTTTTTCCCGCAAATTTCGCTCGACGCACCCATCGAAACACGCCCCCAACAACACATGGCCTACCGTCATGCGTTCCCACAGGTGTCCCGATGAAAACGGTACCTCACATGTGTGGGTGCACCTACCTGGCCGCCAAGGGGAAAGCCTAAAACACAAGTAACCCCAAGTCTGTTTTCAGAGGGAAATCTCAGACATTCTGCCGACCGGCACAACGTACAGATATGGGCTTCCGGTGTCCAAGCCACCGAGGAAAACAGGGAACCCCATGCATTTCCCAAAAGAGGACACCCATGGGAATCCGCAGAGGTACGATTTGGGCACATCGCCCCAGAATTTTTTACCCAGACACCCCTGCAAAGTCCGAAATGTGGGGAAAAAAACGCTTTTTCCCGCCCATTTCGCTCGACGCACCCATCGAAACACGCCCCCAACAACACATGGCCTACCGTCACGCGTTCCCACAGGTGTCCCGATGAAAACGGTACCTCACATGTGTGGGTGCACCTACCTGGCCGCCAAGGGGAAAGCCTAAAACACAAGTAACCCCAAGTCTGTTTTCAGAGGGAAATCTCAGACATTCTGCCGACCGGCACAACGTACAGATATGGGCCTCGGGTGTCCAAGCCACCGAGGAAAACAGGGAACCCCATGCATTTCCCAAAAGAGGACACCCGTGGGAATCCGCAGAGGTACGATTTGGGCACATCGCCCCAGAATTTTTTACCCAGACACCCCTGCAAAGTCCGAAATGTGGGGAAAAAAACGCTTTTTCCCGCTCATTTCGCTCGACGCACCCATCGAAACACGCCCCCAACAACACATGGCCTACCGTCACGCGTTCCCACAGGTGTCCCGATGAAAACGGTACCTCACATGTGTGGGTGCACCTACCTGGCCGCCAAGGGGAAAGCCTAAAACACAAGTAACCCCAAGTCTGTTTTCAGAGGGAAATCTCAGACATTCTGCCGACCGGCACAACGTACAGATATGGGCCTCGGGTGTCCAAGCCACCGAGGAAAACAGGGAACCCCATGCATTTCCCAAAAGAGGACACCCGTGGGAATCCGCAGAGGTACGATTTGGGCACATCGCCCCAGAATTTTTTACCCAGACACCCCTGCAAAGTCCGAAATGTGGGGGAAAAAACGCTTTTTCCCGCACATTTCGCTCAACGCACCCATCGAAACACGCCCCCAACAACACATGGCCTACCGTCATGCGTTCCCACAGGTGTCCTGATGAAAACGGTACCTCACATGTGTGGGTGCACCTACCTGGCCGCCAAGGGGAAAGCCTAAAACACAAGTAACCCCAAGTCTGTTTTCAGAGGGAAATCTCAGACATTCTGCCGACCGGCACAACGTACAGATATGGGCCTCGGGTGTCCAAGCCACCGAGGAAAACAGGGAACCCCATGCATTTCCCAAAAGAGGACACCCGTGGGAATCCGCAGAGGTACGATTTGGGCACATCGCCCCAGAATGTTTTACCCAGACACCCCTGCAAAGTCCGAAATGTGGGGAAAAAAACGCTTTTTCCCGCACATTTCGCTCGACGCACCCATCGAAACACGCCCCCAACAACACATGGCCTACCGTCACGCGTTCCCACAGGTGTCCCGATGAAAACGGTACCTCACATGTGTGGGTGCACCTACCTGGCCGCCAAGGGGAAAGCCTAAAACACAAGTAACCCCAAGTCTGTTTTCAGAGGGAAATCTCAGACATTCTGCCGACCGGCACAACGTACAGATATGGGCCTCGGGTGTCTAAGCCACCGAGGAAAACAGGGAACCCCATGCATTTCCCAAAAGAGGACACCCGTGGGAATCCGCAGAGGTACGATTTGGGCACATCGCCCCAGAATTTTTTACCCAGACACCCCTGCAAAGTCCTAAATGTGGGGCAAAAAACGCTTTTTCCCGCAAATTTCGCTCGACGCACCCATCGAAACACGCCCCCAACAACACATGGCCTACCGTCATGCGTTCCCACAGGTGTCCCGATGAAAACGGTACCTCACATGTGTGGGTGCACCTACCTGGCCGCCAAGGGGAAAGCCTAAAACACAAGTAACCCCAAGTCTGTTTTCAGAGGGAAATCTCAGACATTCTGCCGACCGGCACAACGTACAGATATGGGCTTCCGGTGTCCAAGCCACCGAGGAAAACAGGGAACCCCATGCATTTCCCAAAAGAGGACACCCATGGGAATCCGCAGAGGTACGATTTGGGCACATCGCCCCAGAATTTTTTACCCAGACACCCCTGCAAAGTCCGAAATGTGGGAAAAAAAAGCGCTTTTTCCTGCACATTTCGCTCAACGCACCCATCGAAACACGCCCCCAACAACACATGGCCTACCGTCACGCGTTCCCACAGGTGTCCCGATGAAAACGGTACCTCACATGTGTGGGTGCACCTACCTGGCCGCCAAGGGGAAAGCCTAAAACACAAGTAACCCCAAGTCTGTTTTCAGAGGGAAATCTCAGACATTCTGCCGACCGGCACAACGTACAGATATGGGCCTCGGGTGTCCAAGCCACCGAGGAAAACGGGGAACTCCATGCATTTCCCAAAAGAGGACACCCGTGGGAATCCGCAGAGGTACGATTTGGGCACATCGCCCCAGAATTTTTTACCCAGACACCCCTGCAAAGTCCGAAATGTGGGGAAAAAAACGCTTTTTCCCGCACTTTTCGCTCGACGCACCCATCGAAACACGCCCCCAACAACACATGGCCTACCGTCACGCGTTCCCACAGGTGTCCCGATGAAAATGGTACCTCACATGTGTGGGTGCACCTACCTGGCCGCCAAGGGGAAAGCCTAAAACACAAGTAACCCCAAGTCTGTTTTCAGAGGGAAATCTCAGACATTCTGCCGACCAGCACAACGTACAGATATGGGCCTCGGGTGTCCAAGCCACCGAGGAAAACAGGGAACCCCATGCATTTCCCAAAAGAGGACACCCGTGGGAATCCGCAGAGGTACGATTTGGGCATATCGCCCCAGAATTTTTTACCCAAACACCCCTGCAAAGTCCGAAATGTGGGGAAAAAAACGCTTTTTCCCACACATTTCGCTCGACGCACCCATCGAAACACGCCCCCAACAACACATGGCCTACCGTCACGCGTTCCCACAGGTGTCCCGATGAAAACGGTACCTCACATGTGTGGGTGCACCTACCTGGCCGCCAAGGGGAAAGCCTAAAACACAAGTAACCCCAAGTCTGTTTTCAGAGGGAAATCTCAGACATTCTGCCGACCGGCACAACGTACAGATATGGGCGTCGGGTGTCCAAGCCACCGAGGAAAACAGGGAACCCCATGCATTTCCCAAAAGAGGACACCCGTGGGAATCCGCAGAGGTATGATTTGGGCACATCGCCCCAGAATTTTTTACCCAGACACCCCTGCAAATTCCGAAATGTGGGGAAAAAAACGCTTTTTCCCGCACATTTCGCTCGACGCACCCATCAAAACACGCCCCCAACAACACATGGCCTACCGTCACGCGTTCCCACAGGTGTCCCGATGAAAACGGTACCTCACATGTGTGGGTGCACCTACCTGGTCGCCAAAGGGAAAGCCTAAAACACAAGTAACCCCAAGTCTGTTTTCAGAGGGAAATCTCAGACATTCTGCCGACCGGCACAACGTACAGATATGGGCCTCGGGTGTCCAAGCCACCGAGGAAAACAGGGAACCCCATGCATTTCCCAAGAGAGGACACCCGTGGGAATCCGCAGAGGTACGATTTGGGCACATCGCCCCAGAATTTTTTACCCAGACACCCCTGCAAAGTCTGAAATGTGGGGAAAAAAATGCTTTTTCCCCGCACATTTCGCTCGACGCACCCATCGAAACACGCCCCCAACAACACATGGCCTACCGTCACGTGTTCCCACAGGTGTCCTGATGAAAACGGTACCTCACATGTGTGGGTGCACCTACCTGGCCGCCAAGGGGAAAGCCTAAAACACAAGTAACCCCAAGTCTGTTTTAGAGGGAAATCTCAGACATTCTGCCGATCTGCACAACGTACAGATATGGGCCTCGCGTGTCCAAGCCACCGAGGAAAACAGGGAACCCCATGCATTTCCCAAAAGAGGACACCCGTGGGAATCCGCAGAGGTACGATTTGGGCACATTGCCCCAGAATTTTTTACCCAGACACCCCTGCAAAGTCCGAAATGTGGGGCAAAAAACGCTTTTTCCCGCACATTTCGCTCGGCGCACCCATCGAAACACGCCCCCAACAACACATGGCCTACTGTCACGCGTTCCCACAGGTGTCCCGATGAAAACGGTACCTCACATGTGTGGGTGCACCTACCTGGCCGCCAAGGGGAAAGCCTAAAACACAAGTAACCCCAAGTCTGTTTTCAGAGGGAAATCTCAGACATTCTGCCGACCGGCACAACGTACAGATATGGGCCTCGGGTGTCCAAGCCACCGAGGAAAACAGGGAACCCCATGCATTTCCCAAAAGAGGACACCCGTGGGAATCCGCAGAGGTACGATTTGGGCACATCGCCCCAGAATCTTTTACCCAGACACCCCTGCAAAGTCCGAAATGTGGGGAAAAAAACGCTTTTTCCCGCACATTTCGCTCGACGCACCCATCGAAACACGCCCCCAACAACACATGGCCTACCGTCACGCGTTCCCACAGGTGTCCCGATGAAAACGGTACCTCACATGTGTGGGTGCACCTACCTGGCCGCCAAGGGGAAAGCCTAAAACACAAGTAACCCCAAGTCTGTTTTCAGAGGGAAATCTCAGACATTCTGCCGACCGGCACAACGTACAGATATGGGCCTCGGGTGTCCAAGCCACCGAGGAAAACAGGGAACCCCATGCATTTCCCAAAAGAGGACACCCGTGGGAATCCGCAGAGGTACGATTTGGGCACATCGCCCCAGAATTTTTTACCCAGACACCCCTGCAAAGTCCGAAATGTGGGGGAAAAAACGCTTTTTCCCGCACATTTCGCTCAACGCACCCATCGAAACACGCCCCCAACAACACATGGCCTACCGTCACGCGTTCCCACAGGTGTCCTGATGAAAACGGTACCTCACATGTGTGGGTGCACCTACCTGGCCGCCAAGGGGAAAGCCTAAAACACAAGTAACCCCAAGTCTGTTTTCAGAGGGAAATCTCAGACATTCTGCCGACCGGCACAACGTACAGATATGGGCCTCGGGTGTCCAAGCCACCGAGGAAAACAGGGAACCCCATGCATTTCCCAAAAGAGGACACCCGTGGGAATCCGCAGAGGTACGATTTGGGCACATCGCCCCAGAATGTTTTACCCAGACACCCCTGCAAAGTCCGAAATGTGGGGAAAAAAACGCTTTTTCCCGCACATTTCGCTCGACGCACCCATCGAAACACGCCCCCAACAACACATGGCCTACCGTCACGCGTTCCCACAGGTGTCCCGATGAAAACGGTACCTCACATGTGTGGGTGCACCTACCTGGCCGCCAAGGGTGAAAGCCTAAAACACAAGTAACCCCAAGTCTGTTTTCAGAGGGAAATCTCAGACATTCTGCCGACCGGCACAACGTACAGATATGGGCCTCGGGTGTCCAAGCCACCGAGGAAAACAGGGAACCCCATGCATTTCCCGAAATAATGTATAACACAGAGAAGACTGCCGAGAAAGTCTTGGTTGTGTGCCTTTATAATCCACCGGGTGCAAAGTGCAGAGAATCAATACAAGAAGGGTTACATGAGCTATTGGCTAGCTGGTCAAACATTGAAGGTAATAATAACATATGCGTGACTGGAGATTTTAATACCCATATGTCTGGGGGTGGGAGGAGCTCTGCAAATCCTAAGCTTCACCCCAGATGCATTATGGAGCATGATAAATTAGACGATGAAGGACTTGAGTGGGCACATTTCTTCTGTGAGTGGGATTTGGAGATGTTAAATGGACGCACCAAGAGTGACCACCCAGGTAAACATACTTGGAATAATGGAACTGTGACTAGCACCCTGGACTATATTTTCGTGTCGCCGAATCTGCTGCTATTGACTGATGATATGATGGTAATATCAAATATATGGAGTGATCATGCTATACTGGTGTGCTCTTTTGACATTGTAGAAATTCATGATCGAGTGTGCGCTATGGGAGATCTGAAAATCAACCATGCAGGGACATGTATTCGCTGGTCAGATAAGAATATCTCTCACGCTGAGGAAGCCCTACATAAGTATGGCTACCTCAGTAGTAAAGATCTTAGGGAAATGACCATAGATGGAGTTGAGGACTGGATACATCTGTTCTCTGAACAATATGCCACAACCTCAACTGGAACTATGCTCGCCGAGCGGGGGATTTGTCCTACCTATGACAGATTCATTCGAGATGCTAAGAGAAGCCTGAGGGCGGAATTAAGAAGAGCAAAGAGAATGAGTCCGACTTGGGATATATATAATATTGTGTCCAAGGAAATAAAGATGAGATTTAGGAAGGTAATTAAAGCAAAAAGAAGCTCTGACAGAAATAGAGCTTGGCAAAAGCTAATACAGACTATTTGTTCTCGTAAAAGTAGTAGTGTATGGGCACTCCTCAATGTTGCAAGAGGGAATAGGACACGGCAACTAGTTAATCCTATCTCTAGCAAGGATTGGATTACGTTTTTGGAAAAACGCAACATAGCGATTAAAGTTGAGGAGATAACTTCTTTGGGTAACATACCAACGGACCCGAATATTGATATTTCTCATGACTCCATCCTATCAGTGATCAAATTATTGAAGTCATCGAGGGCACCAGGCCCAGATGGGCTTCCTAACATCGTAATAAAAAGTAGCCCGATTTTCTGGGCCACCCTAATGAATGCACTGTTCACTAAGATCTTGAGGGTAGGAGTTCTCCCTAGATCATGGCAATCAGCCATCCTTATACCAATATTTAAAAAAGGCAATCGAACAGACCCTAATAATTATAGACTACTTTCTATGCTAGATAGCACAAGTAAAATATTTGCGTCACTCTTGTTGAAAAAACTGCAGATATGGGTAGATCAGACTAAAATCCTAAGTAAATTTCAATGCGGTTTCAGGCAGGACTATTCAACTAGCCATAACATATTTGTTATGGACTACTTACGAACTAGAGCCTTACAAAGTGGACAACCACCACTCTATGCACTCTACATAGATTTCAAAGCGGCCTTCGACTCTATCCCCCGAGAAAAGCTATGGCTGAAGTTACAAAAGCTTGGATGTCCAGCTGACTTGCTATACTACCTAAGATTACTACACCAGAACACCAAGGCCAAATTGAAATTAGATCGGGCAGGCCATATGACGGACGAAGTCATACAAAATAGAGGAGTTAAACAAGGCTGTGTCACCGCTCCACTAGTATATAATCTATATGTCCATGACATCCCATCATCTATAGCCCTTGCACAAAACTGTCCTCCTAAAATTGGCAAAACTACATGCTTGGTGCTAGCATACGCAGATGACTTAGTGATCTTTGATCACACAATCAGTGGCATACGCCGCTCAGCCATAGCTCTCTGGGGATATTCTGAACAAAATGGGCTCACAATTAATGCCGAAAAGACACACATTATCAGATATACATGTAAAAGGTCTGCTCGTGTCACTCTATGTATTGACAGAGCTGTAATATCCTATGTTCCTGAATATAAATATCTTGGGATTGAATTTGAACCTAGTGGCGATTACACAAGCTGTAAACGCAATCGGAAAATAAGAGCTGCGCAAATTACTGCACTATTCAAAAGCTTTACAAGCAAACAGGGTGGTTTCACACTATGGGGATCCAGACACCTCTATATACAGGTATTAGCGCCCATGATGGTATATGGTTTGGAATCATTGGTAAAGATGGACCTTAATTGGTTACAAATTATTGAGGGAAAATATTGGAGGAAGATACTAGGACTCCCTGCATGTATCCCTATGGCTCTCCTGAGACTTGAGCTAGGCCTGATTTCATTAAAAGCACAGATTCTAAAGAAAAGAGCTGGATTCTACTTAAAAATGGTGAATGGCTCGAGTAATGCATTGTTAAATGCATTTGCCCTGAATAATAATAAAGAAAATACCATCTGTGAATTCAAAAATCAAATGGAACAACTACTTAAAGAAATATGCTGGAATCATCGTGTAGGGATTCACACGGAGGCTATGCAATCTTGTATGGGGAGACGAGTTGAGTTATGGGATTGGTTAGAGAACTATGAACATCTGCGTAAATTAAAAAGATACAGGTTTATAGAAACTAGATTATATACTTTTAAGAAACCTCAGAAATACCTTATGATTTGCCCGTCCCCAAGACTAAGGAGGTTTATACTCCTGTTAAGAATTGAGTATCTCCCCATTAAGATGACTACGGGCATCATCGAAAAGATACCCAGAGAACAACGATATTGTCGTCTATGCAAGAATCAGGAAGCTCTAGAGACAGCTAAACACGTATTAATTGAATGCCAGGATATGATGACTGATATAAAATTACATCTAAGTATGTATGTACACAATTGGGAAACTACTGGAGATATGATGTTTTGGAACCATTGTGTAAATACTAACAGCATGCGATTGTTAACTGCACTCTACTCCATTTGGTTAAGAGTGGAAGATAAGCTGAGTATATCCATATGAGGAGAGTTAGCTAGCCTATTGGATAGAATTATGGGATAATATAAACCAGTTCATATATTTTTAATTGTCGATATGATAAGAAATAATCAAAACTTTGTTTATGTGTAATTATGGTATGTTATTTTATGATGAATTCTCATTTATTTCTTATTCTTGTGGTGCTCTGAATTTTATATTGAAAGTAATTAAGATGTATATGTGTAAAGTTTGAAAAATTTTAAACTGTATCACATTAAAGTTATTATTATTATTTCCCAAAAGAGGACACCCGTGGGAATCCGCAGAGGTACGATTTGGGCACATCGCCCCAGAATTTTTTACCCAGACACCCCTGCAAAGTCCTAAATGTGGGGCAAAAAACGCTTTTCCCGCACATTTCGCTCGACGCACCCATCGAAACACGCCCCCAACAACACATGGCCTACCGTCATGCGTTCCCACAGGTGTCCCGATGAAAACGGTACCTCACATGTGTGGGTGCACCTACCTGGCCGCCAAGGGGAAAGCCTAAAACACAAGTAACCCCAAGTCTGTTTTCAGAGGGAAATCTCAGACATTCTGCCGACCGGCACAACGTACAGATATGGGCTTCCGGTGTCCAAGCCACCGAGGAAAACAGGGAACCCCATGCATTTCCCAAAAGAGGACACCCATGGGAATCCGCAGAGGTACGATTTGGGCACATCGCCCCAGAATTTTTTACCCAGACACCCCTGCAAAGTCCGAAATGTGGGAAAAAAAAGCGCTTTTTCCTGCACATTTCGCTCAACGCACCCATCAAAACACGCCCCCAACAACACATGGCCTACCGTCACGCGTTCCCACAGGTGTCCCGATGAAAACGGTACCTCACATGTGTGGGTGCACCTACCTGGTCGCCAAAGGGAAAGCCTAAAACACAAGTAACCCCAAGTCTGTTCTCAGAGGGAAATCTCAGACATTCTGCCGACCGGCACAACGTACAGATATGGGCCTCGGGTGTCCAAGCCACCGAGGAAAACAGGGAACCCCATGCATTTCCCAAGAGAGGACACCCGTGGGAATCCGCAGAGGTACGATTTGGGCACATCGCCCCAGAATTTTTTACCCAGACACCCCTGCAAAGTCTGAAATGTGGGGAAAAAAATGCTTTTTCCCGCACATTTCGCTTGACGCACCCATCGAAACACGCCCCCAACAACACATGGCCTACCGTCACGCGTTCCCACAGGTGTCCTGATGAAAACGGTACCTCACATGTGTGGGTGCACCTACCTGGCCGCCAAGGGGAAAGCCTAAAACACAAGTAACCCCAAGTCTGTTTTCAGAGGGAAATCTCAGACATTCTGCCGACCTGCACAACGTACAGATATGGGCCTCGCGTGTCCAAGCCACCGAGGAAAACAGGGAACCCCATGCATTTCCCAAAAGAGGACACCCGTGGGAATCCGCAGAGGTACGATTTGGGCACATTGCCCCAGAATTTTTTACCCAGACACCCCTGCAAAGTCCGAAATGTGGGGCAAAAAACGCTTTTTCCCGCACATTTCGCTCGACGCACCCATCGAAACACGCCCCCAACAACACATGGCCTACTGTCACGCGTTCCCACAGGTGTCCCGATGAAAACGATACCTCACATGTGTGGGTGCACCTACCTGGCCGCCAAGGGGAAAGCCTAAAACACAAGTAACCCCAAGTCTGTTTTCAGAGGGAAATCTCAGACATTCTGCCGACCGGCACAACGTACAGATATGGGCCTCGGGTGTCCAAGCCACCGAGGAAAACAGGGACCCCTATGCATTTCCCGTAAGAGGACACCCGTGGGAATCCGCAGAGGTACGATTTGGGCACATCGCCACAGAAATTTTTACCCAGACACCCCTGCAAAGTCCGAAATGTGGGGAAAAAAACGCTTTTTCCTGCACATTTCGCTCAACGCACTCATCGAAACACGCCCCCAACAACACATGGCCTACCGTCACGCGTTCCCACAGGTCTACCGATGAAAACGGTACCTCATATGTGTGGGTGCACCTACCTGGCCGCCAAGGGGAAAGCCTAAAACACAAGTAACCCCAAGTCTGTTTTCAGAGGGAAATCTCAGACATTCTGCCGACCGGCACAACGTACAGATATGGGCCTCGGGTGTCCAAGCCACTGAGGAAAACAGGGAACCCCATGCATTTCCCAAAAGAGGACACCCGTGGGAATCCGCAGAGGTACGATTTGGGCACATCGCCCCAGAATGTATTACCCAGACACCCCTGCAAAGTCCGAAATGTGGGGAAAAAAACGCTTTTTCCCGCACATTTCGCTCGACGCACCCATCGAAACACGCCCCCAACAACACATGGCCTACCGTCACGCGTTCCCACAGGTGTCCCGATGAAAATGGTGCCTCACATGTGTGGGTGCACCTACCTGGCCGCCAAGGGGAAAGCCTAAAACACAAGTAACCCCAAGTCTGTTTTCAGAGGGAAATCTCAGACATTCTGCCGACCGGCAAAACGTACAGATATGGGCCTCGGGTGTCCAAGCCACCGAGGAAAACAGGGAACCCCATGCATTTCCCAAAAGAGGACACCCGTGGGAATCCACAGAGGTACGATTTGGGCACAACGCCCCAGAATTTTTTACCCAGACACCCCTGCAAATTCCGAAATGTGGGGAAAAAAACGCTTTTTCCCGCACATTTAGCTCGACGCACCCATCGAAACACGC
Source organism: Ambystoma mexicanum (assembly GCF_040938575.1). Taxonomy (NCBI): domain Eukaryota; kingdom Metazoa; phylum Chordata; class Amphibia; order Caudata; family Ambystomatidae; genus Ambystoma; species Ambystoma mexicanum. The sequence continues at coordinate 78,074,691 of NC_090934.1, forward strand.
CCCCAACAACACATGGCCTACCGTCACGCGTTCCCACAGGTGTCCCGATGAAAACGGTACCTCACATGTGTGGGTGCACCTACCTGGCCGCCAAGGGGAAATCCTAAAACACAAGTAACCCCAAGTCTGTTTTCAGAGGGAAATCTCAGACATTCTGCCGACTGGCACAACGTACAGATATGGGCCTCGGGTGTCCAAGCCACCGAGGAAAACAGGGAACCCCATGCATTTCCCAAAAGAGGACACCCGTGGGAATCCGCAGAGGTACGATTTGGGCACATCGCACCCAGAATTTTTTACCCAGACACCCCTGCAAAGTCCGAAATGTGGGGAAAAAAACGCTTTTTCCCGCACATTTCGCTGCACGCACCCATCGAAACACGCCCCCAACAACACATGGCCTACCGTCACGCGTTCCCACAGGTGTCCCGATGAAAACGGTACCTCACATGTGTGGGTGCACCTACCTGGCCGCCAAGGGGAAAGCCTAAAACACAAGTAACCCCAAGTCTGTTTTCAGAGGGAAATCTCAGACATTCTGCCGACCTGCACAACGTACAGATATGGGCCTCGCGTGTCCAAGCCACCGAGGAAAACAGGGAACCCCATGCATTTCCCAAAAGAGGACACCCGTGGGAATCCGCAGAGGTACGATTTGGGCACATTGCCCCAGAATTTTTTACCCAGACACCCCTGCAAAGTCCGAAATGTGGGGCAAAGAACGCTTTTTCCCGCACATTTCGCTCGACGCACCCATCGAAACACGCCCCCAACAACACATGGCCTACTGTCACGCGTTCCCACAGGTGTCCCGATGAAAACGGTACCTCACATGTGTGGGTGCACCTACCTGGCCGCCAAGGGGAAAGCCTAAAACACAAGTAACCCCAAGTCTGTTTTCAGAGGGAAATCTCAGACATTCTGCCGACCGGCACAACGTACAGATATGGGCCTCGGGTGTCCAAGCCACCGAGGAAAACAGGGACCCCTATGCATTTCCCGTAAGAGGACACCCGTGGGAATCCGCAGAGGTACGATTTGGGCACATCGCCACAGAAATTTTTACCCAGACACCCCTGCAAAGTCCGAAATGTGGGGAAAAAAATGCTTTTTCCTGCACATTTCGCTCAACGCACCCATCGAAACACGCCCCCAACAACACATGGCCTACCGTCACGCGTTCCCACAGGTCTCCCGATGAAAACGGTACCTCATATGTGTGGGTGCACCTACCTGGCCGCCAAGGGGAAAGCCTAAAACACAAGTAACCCCAAGTCTGTTTTCAGAGGGAAATCTCAGACATTCTGCCGACCGGCACAACGTACAGATATGGGCCTCGGGTGTCCAAGCCACTGAGGAAAACAGGGAACCCCATGCATTTCCCAAAAGAGGACACCCGTGGGAATCCGCAGAGGTACGATTTGGGCACATCGCCCCAGAATTTATTACCCAGACACCCCTGCAAAGTCCGAAATGTGGGGAAAAAAACGCTTTTTCCCGCACATTTCGCTCGACGCACCCATCGAAACACGCCCCCAACAACACATGGCCTACCGTCACGCGTTCCCACAGGTGTCCCGATGAAAATGGTGCCTCACATGTGTGGGTGCACCTACCTGGCCGCCAAGGGGAAAGCCTAAAACACAAGTAACCCCAAGTCTGTTTTCAGAGGGAAATCTCAGACATTCTGCCGACCGGCACAACGTACAGATATGGGCCTCGGGTGTCCAAGCCACCGAGGAAAACAGGGAACCCCATGCATTTCCCAAAAGAGGACACCCGTGGGAATCCGCAGAGGTACGATTTGGGCACAACGCCCCAGAATTTTTTACCCAGACACCCCTGCAAATTCCGAAATGTGGGGAAAAAAACGCTTTTTCCCGCACATTTAGCTCGACGCACCCATCGAAACACGCCCCCAACAACACATGGCCTACCGTCACGCGTTCCCACAGGTGTCCCGATGAAAACGGTACCTCACATGTGTGGGTGCACCTACCTGGCCGCCAAGGGGAAATCCTAAAACACAAGTAACCCCAAGTCTGTTTTCAGAGGGAAATCTCAGACATTCTGCCGACTGGCACAACGTACAGATATGGGCCTCGGGTGTCCAAGCCACCGAGGAAAACAGGGAACCCCATGCATTTCCCAAAAGAGGACACCCGTGGGAATCCGCAGAGGTACGATTTGGGCACATTGCCCCAGTATTTTTTACCCAGACACCCCTGCAAAGTCCGAAATGTGGGGAAAAAAACGCTTTTTCCCACACATTTCGCTCGACGCACCCATCGAAACACGCCCCCAACAACACATGGCCTACCGTCACGCGTTCCCACAGGTGTCCCGATGAAAACGGTACCTCACATGTGTGGGTGCACCTACCTGGCCGCCAAGGGGAAAGCCTAAAACACAAGTAACCCCAAGTCTGTTTTCAGAGGGAAATCTCAGACATTCTGCCGACCGGCACAACGTACAGATATGGGCCTCGGGTGTCCAAGCCACCGAGGAAAACAGGGAACCCCATGCATTTCCCAAAAGAGGACACCCGTGGGAATCCACAGAGGTACGATTTGGGCACATCGCACCCAGAATTTTTTACCCAGACACCCCTGCAAAGTCCGAAATGTGGGGACAAAAATGCTTTTTCCCGCACATTTCGCTCGACGCACCCATCGAAACACGCCCCCAACAACACATGGCCTACCGTCACGCGTTCCCACAGGTGTCCCGATGAAAACGGTACCTCACATGTGTGGGTGCACCTACCTGGCCGCCAAGGGGAAAGCCTAAAACACAAGTAACCCCAAGTCTGTTTTCAGAGGGAAATCTCAGACATTCTGCCGACCGGCACAACGTACAGATATGGGCCTCGGGTGTCCAAGCCACCGAGGAAAACAGGGAACCCCATGCATTTTCGAAAAGAGGACACCCGTGGGAATCCGCAGAGGTATGATTTGCGCACATCGCCCCAGATTTTTTTACCCAGACACCCCTGCAAAGTCCGAAATGTGGGGAAAAAAACGCTTTTTCTGCACATTTCGCTCGACGCACCCATCGAAACACGCCCCCAACAACACATGGCCTACCGTCACGCGTTCCCACAGGTGTCCCAATGAAAACGGTACCTCACATGTGTGGGTGCACCTACCTGGCCGCCAAGGGGAAAGCCTAAAACACAAGTAACCCCAAGTCTGTTTTCAGAGGGAAATCTCAGACATTCTGCCGACCGGCACAACGTACAGATATGGGCCTCGGGTGTCCAAGCCACCAAGGAAAACAGGGAACCCCATGCATTTTCGAAAAGAGGACACCCGTGGGAATCCGCAGAGGTATGATTTGCGCACATCGCCCCAGATTTTTTTACCCAGACACCCCTGCAAAGTCCGAAATGTGGGGAAAAAACGCTTTTTCCGCACATTTCGCTCGACGCACCCATCGAAAACACGCCCCCAACAACACATGGCCTACCGTCACGCGTTCCCACAGGTGTCCCGATGAAAACGGTACCTCACATGTGTGGGTGCACCTACCTGGCCGCCAAGGGGAAAGCCTAAAACACAAGTAACCCCAAGTCTGTTTTCAGAGGGAAATCTCAGACATTCTGCCGACCGGCACAACGTACAGATATGGGCCTCGGGTGTCCAAGCCACCGAGGAAAACAGGGAACCCCATGCATTTCCCAAAAGAGGACACCCGTGGGAATCCGCAGAGGTACGATTTGGGCACATCGCCCCAGAATTTTTTACCCAGACACCCCTGCAAAGTCCGAAATGTGGGGGAAAAAATGCTTTTTCCCGCACATTTCGCTCGACGCACCCATTGAAACATGCCCCCAACAACACATGGTCTACCGTCACGCGTTCCCACAGGTGTCCCGATGAAAACGGTACCTCACATGTGTGGGTGCACCTACCTGGCCGCCAAGGGGAAAGCCTAAAACACAAGTAACCCCAAGTCTGTTTTCAGAGGGAAATCTCAGACATTCTGCCGACCGGCACAACGTACAGATATGGGCCTCGGGTGGCCAAGCCACCGAGGCAAACAGGGAACCCCATGCATTTTCGAAAAGAGGACACCCGTGGGAATCCGCAGAGGTATGATTTGCGCACATCGCCCCAGATTTTTTTACCCAGACACCCCTGCAAAGTCTGAAATGTGGGGGAAAAAACACTTTTTCCGCACATTTCGCTCGACTCACCCATCGAAACACGGCCCCAACAACACATGGCCTACCGTCACGCGTTCCCACAGGTGTCCCGATGAAAACGGTACCTCACATGTGTGGGTGCACCTACCTGGCCGCCAAGGGGAAAGCCTAAAACACAAGTAACCCCAAGTCTGTTTTCAGAGGGAAATCTCAGACATTCTGCCGACCGGCACAACGTACAGATATGGGCCTCGGGTGTCCAAGCCACCGAGGCAAACAGGGAACCCCATGCATTTTCGAAAAGAGGACACCCGTGGGAATCCGCACAGGTATGATTTGCGCACATCGCCCCAGATTTTTTTACCCAGACACCCCTGCAAAGTCCGAAATGTGGGGAAAAAAACGCTTTTTCCGCACATTTCGCTCGACGCACCCATCGAAACATGCCCCCAACAACACATGGCCTACCGTCACGCGTTCCCACAGGTGTCCCGATGAAAATGGTGCCTCACATGTGTGGGTGCACCTACCTGGCCGCCAAGGGGAAAGCCTAAAACACAAGTAACCCCAAGTCTGTTTTCAGAGGGAAATCTCAGACATTCTGCCGACCGGCACAACGTACAGATATGGGCCTCGGGTGTCCAAGCCACCGAGGAAAACAGGGAACCCCATGCATTTCCCAAAAGAGGACACCCGTGGGAATCCGCAGAGGTATGATTTGGGCACAACGCCCCAGAATTTTTTACCCAGACACCCCTGCAAATTCCGAAATGTGGGGAAAAAAACGCTTTTTCCCACACATTTAGCTCGACGCACCCATCGAAACACGCCCCCAACAACACATGGCCTACCGTCACGCGTTCCCACAGGTGTCCCGATGAAAACGGTACCTCACATGTGTGGGTGCACCTACCTGGCCGCCAAGGGGAAATCCTAAAACACAAGTAACCCCAAGTCTGTTTTCAGAGGGAAATCTCAGACATTCTGCCGACTGGCACAACGTACAGATATGGGCCTCGGGTGTCCAAGCCACCGAGGAAAACAGGGAACCCCATGCATTTCCCAAAAGAGGACACCCGTGGGAATCCGCAGAGGTACGATTTGGGCACATTGCCCCAGTATTTTTTACCCAGACACCCCTGCAAAGTCCGAAATGTGGGGGAAAAAACGCTTTTTCCCACACATTTCGCTCGACGCACCCATCGAAACACGCCCCCAACAACACATGGCCTACCGTCACGCGTTCCCACAGGTGTCCCGATGAAAACGGTACCTCACATGTGTGGGTGCACCTACCTGGCCGCCAAGGGGAAAGCCTAAAACACAAGTAACCCCAAGTCTGTTTTCAGAGGGAAATCTCAGACATTCTGCCGACCGGCACAACGTACAGATATGGGCCTCGGGTGTCCAAGCCACCGAGGAAAACAGGGAACCCCATGCATTTCCCAAAAGAGGACACCCGTGGGAATCCGCAGAGGTACGATTTGGGCACATCGCACCCAGAATTTTTTACCCAGACACCCCTGCAAAGTCCGAAATGTGGGGAAAAAAACGCTTTTTCCCGCACATTTCGCTGCACGCACCCATCGAAACACGCCCCCAACAACACATGGCCTACCGTCACGCGTTCCCACAGGTGTCCCGATGAAAACGGTACCTCACATGTGTGGGTGCACCTACCTGGCCGCCAAAGGGAAAGCCTAAAACACAAGTAACCCCAAGTCTGTTTTCAGAGGGAAATCTCAGACATTCTGCCGACCGGCACAATGTACAGATATGGGCCTCGGGTGTCCAAGCCACTGAGGAAAACAGGGAACCCCATGCATTTCCCAAGAGAGGACACCCGTGGGAATCCGCAGAGGTACGATTTGGGCACATCGCCCCAGAATTTTTTACCCAGACACCCCTGCAAAGTCTGAAATGTGGGGCAAAGAACGCTTTTTCCCGCACATTTCGCTCGACGCACCCATCGAAACACGCCCCCAACAACACATGGCCTACTGTCACGCGTTCCCACAGGTGTCCCGATGAAAACGGTACCTCACATGTGTGGGTGCACCTACCTGGCCGCCAAGGGGAAAGCCTAAAACACAAGTAACCCCAAGTCTGTTTTCAGAGGGAAATCTCAGACATTCTGCCGACCGGCACAACGTACAGATATGGGCCTCGGGTGTCCAAGCCACCGAGGAAAACAGGGACCCCTATGCATTTCCCGTAAGAGGACACCCGTGGGAATCCGCAGAGGTACGATTTGGGCACATCGCCACAGAAATTTTTACCCAGACACCCCTGCAAAGTCCGAAATGTGGGGAAAAAAACGCTTTTTCCTGCACATTTCGCTCAACGCACCCATCGAAACACGCCCCCAACAACACATGGCCTACCGTCACGCCTTCCCACAGGTCTCCCGATGAAAACGGTACCTCATATGTGTGGGTGCACCTACCTGGCCGCCAAGGGGAAAGCCTAAAACACAAGTAACCCCAAGTCTGTTTTCAGAGGGAAATCTCAGACATTCTGCCGACCGGCACAACGTACAGATATGGGCCTCGGGTGTCCAAGCCACTGAGGAAAACAGGGAACCCCATGCATTTCCCAAAAGAGGACACCCGTGGGAATCCGCAGAGGTACGATTTGGGCACATCGCCCCAGAATTTATTACCCAGACACCCCTGCAAAGTCCGAAATGTGGGGAAAAAAACACTTTTTCCCGCACATTTCGCTCGATGCACCCATCGAAACACGCCCCCAACAACACATGGCCTACCGTCACGCGTTCCCACAGGTGTCCCGATGAAAATGGTGCCTCACATGTGTGGGTGCACCTACCTGGCCGCCAAGGGGAAAGCCTAAAACACAAGTAACCCCAAGTCTGTTTTCAGAGGGAAATCTCAGACATTCTGCCGACCGGCACAACGTACAGATATGGGCCTCGGGTGTCCAAGCCACCGAGGAAAACAGGGAACCCCATGCATTTCCCAAAAGAGGACACCCGTGGGAATCCGCAGAGGTACGATTTGGGCACAACGCCCCAGAATTTTTTACCCAGACACCCCTGCAAATTCCGAAATGTGGGGAAAAAAACACTTTTTCCCGCACATTTAGCTCGACGCACCCATCGAAACACGCCCCCAACAACACATGGCCTACCGTCACGCGTTCCCACAGGTGTCCCGATGAAAACGGTACCTCACATGTGTGGGTGCACCTACCTGGCCGCCAAGGGGAAATCCTAAAACACAAGTAACCCCAAGTCTGTTTTCAGAGGGAAATCTCAGACATTCTGCCGACTGGCACAACGTACAGATATGGGCCTCGGGTGTCCAAGCCACCGAGGAAAACAGGGAACCCCATGCATTTCCCAAAAGAGGACACCCGTGGGAATCCGCAGAGGTACGATTTGGGCACATTGCCCCAGTATTTTTTACCCAGACACCCCTGCAAAGTCCGAAATGTGGGGAAAAAAACGCTTTTTCCCACACATTTCGCTCGACGCACCCATCGAAACACGCCCCCAACAACACATGGCCTACCGTCACGCGTTCCCACAGGTGTCCCGATGAAAACGGTACCTCACATGTGTGGGTGCACCTACCTGGCCGCCAAGGGGAAAGCCTAAAACACAAGTAACCCCAAGTCTGTTTTCAGAGGGAAATCTCAGACATTCTGCCGACCGGCACAACGTACAGATATGGGCCTCGGGTGTCCAAGCCACCGAGGAAAACAGGGAACCCCATGCATTTCCCAAAAGAGGACACCCGTGGGAATCCGCAGAGGTACGATTTGGGCACATCGCACCCAGAATTTTTTACCCAGACACCCCTGCAAAGTCCGAAATGTGGGGACAAAAATGCTTTTTCCCGCACATTTCGCTCGACGCACCCATCGAAACACGCCCCCAACAACACATGGCCTACCGTCACGCGTTCCCACAGGTGTCCCGATGAAAACGGTACCTCACATGTGTGGGTGCACCTACCTGGCCGCCAAGGGGAAAGCCTAAAACACAAGTAACCCCAAGTCTGTTTTCAGAGGGAAATCTCAGACATTCTGCCGACCGGCACAACGTACAGATATGGGCCTCGGGTGTCCAAGCCACCGAGGAAAACAGGGAACCCCATGCATTTCCCAAAAGAGGACACCCGTGGGAATCCACAGAGGTACGATTTGGGCACAACGCCCCAGAATTTTTTACCCAGACACCCCTGCAAATTCCGAAATGTGGGGAAAAAAACGCTTTTTCCCGCACATTTAGCTCGACGCACCCATCGAAACACGCCCCCAACAACACATGGCCTACCGTCACGCGTTCCCACAGGTGTCCCGATGAAAACGGTACCTCACATGTGTGGGTGCACCTACCTGGCCGCCAAGGGGAAATCCTAAAACACAAGTAACCCCAAGTCTGTTTTCAGAGGGAAATCTCAGACATTCTGCCGACTGGCACAACGTACAGATATGGGCCTCGGGTGTCCAAGCCACCGAGGAAAACAGGGAACCCCATGCATTTCCCAAAAGAGGACACCCGTGGGAATCCGCAGAGGTACGATTTGGGCACATCGCACCCAGAATTTTTTACCCAGACACCCCTGCAAAGTCCGAAATGTGGGGAAAAAAACGCTTTTTCCCGCACATTTCGCTGCACGCACCCATCGAAACACGCCCCCAACAACACATGGCCTACCGTCACGCGTTCCCACAGGTGTCCCGATGAAAACGGTACCTCACATGTGTGGGTGCACCTACCTGGCCGCCAAGGGGAAAGCCTAAAACACAAGTAACCCCAAGTCTGTTTTCAGAGGGAAATCTCAGACATTCTGCCGACCTGCACAACGTACAGATATGGGCCTCGCGTGTCCAAGCCACCGAGGAAAACAGGGAACCCCATGCATTTCCCAAAAGAGGACACCCGTGGGAATCCGCAGAGGTACGATTTGGGCACATTGCCCCAGAATTTTTTACCCAGACACCCCTGCAAAGTCCGAAATGTGGGGCAAAGAACGCTTTTTCCCGCACATTTCGCTCGACGCACCCATCGAAACACGCCCCCAACAACACATGGCCTACTGTCACGCGTTCCCACAGGTGTCCCGATGAAAACGGTACCTCACATGTGTGGGTGCACCTACCTGGCCGCCAAGGGGAAAGCCTAAAACACAAGTAACCCCAAGTCTGTTTTCAGAGGGAAATCTCAGACATTCTGCCGACCGGCACAACGTACAGATATGGGCCTCGGGTGTCCAAGCCACCGAGGAAAACAGGGACCCCTATGCATTTCCCGTAAGAGGACACCCGTGGGAATCCGCAGAGGTACGATTTGGGCACATCGCCACAGAAATTTTTACCCAGACACCCCTGCAAAGTCCGAAATGTGGGGAAAAAAACGCTTTTTCCTGCACATTTCGCTCAACGCACCCATCGAAACACGCCCCCAACAACACATGGCCTACCGTCACGCGTTCCCACAGGTCTCCCGATGAAAACGGTACCTCATATGTGTGGGTGCACCTACCTGGCCGCCAAGGGGAAAGCCTAAAACACAAGTAACCCCAAGTCTGTTTTCAGAGGGAAATCTCAGACATTCTGCCGACCGGCACAACGTACAGATATGGGCCTCGGGTGTCCAAGCCACTGAGGAAAACAGGGAACCCCATGCATTTCCCAAAAGAGGACACCCGTGGGAATCCGCAGAGGTACGATTTGGGCACATCGCCCCAGAATTTATTACCCAGACACCCCTGCAAAGTCCGAAATGTGGGGAAAAAAACGCTTTTTCCCGCACATTTCGCTCGACGCACCCATCGAAACACGCCCCCAACAACACATGGCCTACCGTCACGCGTTCCCACAGGTGTCCCGATGAAAATGGTGCCTCACATGTGTGGGTGCACCTACCTGGCCGCCAAGGGGAAAGCCTAAAACACAAGTAACCCCAAGTCTGTTTTCAGAGGGAAATCTCAGACATTCTGCCGACCGGCACAACGTACAGATATGGGCCTCGGGTGTCCAAGCCACCGAGGAAAACAGGGAACCCCATGCATTTCCCAAAAGAGGACACCCGTGGGAATCCGCAGAGGTACGATTTGGGCACAACGCCCCAGAATTTTTTACCCAGACACCCCTGCAAATTCCGAAATGTGGGGAAAAAAACGCTTTTTCCCGCACATTTAGCTCGACGCACCCATCGAAACACGCCCCCAACAACACATGGCCTACCGTCACGCGTTCCCACAGGTGTCCCGATGAAAACGGTACCTCACATGTGTGGGTGCACCTACCTGGCCGCCAAGGGGAAATCCTAAAACACAAGTAACCCCAAGTCTGTTTTCAGAGGGAAATCTCAGACATTCTGCCGACTGGCACAACGTACAGATATGGGCCTCGGGTGTCCAAGCCACCGAGGAAAACAGGGAACCCCATGCATTTCCCAAAAGAGGACACCCGTGGGAATCCGCAGAGGTACGATTTGGGCACATTGCCCCAGTATTTTTTACCCAGACACCCCTGCAAAGTCCGAAATGTGGGGAAAAAAACGCTTTTTCCCACACATTTCGCTCGACGCACCCATCGAAACACGCCCCCAACAACACATGGCCTACCGTCACGCGTTCCCACAGGTGTCCCGATGAAAACGGTACCTCACATGTGTGGGTGCACCTACCTGGCCGCCAAGGGGAAAGCCTAAAACACAAGTAACCCCAAGTCTGTTTTCAGAGGGAAATCTCAGACATTCTGCCGACCGGCACAACGTACAGATATGGGCCTCGGGTGTCCAAGCCACCGAGGAAAACAGGGAACCCCATGCATTTCCCAAAAGAGGACACCCGTGGGAATCCACAGAGGTACGATTTGGGCACATCGCACCCAGAATTTTTTACCCAGACACCCCTGCAAAGTCCGAAATGTGGGGACAAAAATGTTTTTTCCCGCACATTTCGCTCGACGCACCCATCGAAACACGCCCCCAACAACACATGGCCTACCGTCACGCGTTCCCACAGGTGTCCCGATGAAAACGGTACCTCACATGTGTGGGTGCACCTACCTGGCCGCCAAGGGGAAAGCCTAAAACACAAGTAACCCCAAGTCTGTTTTCAGAGGGAAATCTCAGACATTCTGCCGACCGGCACAACGTACAGATATGGGCCTCGGGTGTCCAAGCCACCGAGGAAAACAGGGAACCCCATGCATTTTCGAAAAGAGGACACCCGTGGGAATCCGCAGAGGTATGATTTGCGCACATCGCCCCAGATTTTTTTACCCAGACACCCCTGCAAAGTCCGAAATGTGGGGAAAAAAACGCTTTTTCTGCACATTTCGCTCGACGCACCCATCGAAACACGCCCCCAACAACACATGGCCTACCGTCACGCGTTCCCACAGGTGTCCCAATGAAAACGGTACCTCACATGTGTGGGTGCACCTACCTGGCCGCCAAGGGGAAAGCCTAAAACACAAGTAACCCCAAGTCTGTTTTCAGAGGGAAATCTCAGACATTCTGCCGACCGGCACAACGTACAGATATGGGCCTCGGGTGTCCAAGCCACCAAGGAAAACAGGGAACCCCATGCATTTTCGAAAAGAGGACACCCGTGGGAATCCGCAGAGGTATGATTTGCGCACATCGCCCCAGATTTTTTTACCCAGACACCCCTGCAAAGTCCGAAATGTGGGGAAAAAACGCTTTTTCCGCACATTTCGCTCGACGCACCCATCGAAAACACGCCCCCAACAACACATGGCCTACCGTCACGCGTTCCCACAGGTGTCCCGATGAAAACGGTACCTCACATGTGTGGGTGCACCTACCTGGCCGCCAAGGGGAAAGCCTAAAACACAAGTAACCCCAAGTCTGTTTTCAGAGGGAAATCTCAGACATTCTGCCGACCGGCACAACGTACAGATATGGGCCTCGGGTGTCCAAGCCACCGAGGAAAACAGGGAACCCCATGCATTTCCCAAAAGAGGACACCCGTGGGAATCCGCAGAGGTACGATTTGGGCACATCGCCCCAGAATTTTTTACCCAGACACCCCTGCAAAGTCCGAAATGTGGGGGAAAAAATGCTTTTTCCCGCACATTTCGCTCGACGCACCCATTGAAACATGCCCCCAACAACACATGGTCTACCGTCACGCGTTCCCACAGGTGTCCCGATGAAAACGGTACCTCACATGTGTGGGTGCACCTACCTGGCCGCCAAGGGGAAAGCCTAAAACACAAGTAACCCCAAGTCTGTTTTCAGAGGGAAATCTCAGACATTCTGCCGACCGGCACAACGTACAGATATGGGCCTCGGGTGGCCAAGCCACCGAGGCAAACAGGGAACCCCATGCATTTTCGAAAAGAGGACACCCGTGGGAATCCGCAGAGGTATGATTTGCGCACATCGCCCCAGATTTTTTTACCCAGACACCCCTGCAAAGTCTGAAATGTGGGGGAAAAAACACTTTTTCCGCACATTTCGCTCGACTCACCCATCGAAACACGGCCCCAACAACACATGGCCTACCGTCACGCGTTCCCACAGGTGTCCCGATGAAAACGGTACCTCACATGTGTGGGTGCACCTACCTGGCCGCCAAGGGGAAAGCCTAAAACACAAGTAACCCCAAGTCTGTTTTCAGAGGGAAATCTCAGACATTCTGCCGACCGGCACAACGTACAGATATGGGCCTCGGGTGTCCAAGCCACCGAGCCAAACAGGGAACCCCATGCATTTTCGAAAAGAGGACACCCGTGGGAATCCGCACAGGTATGATTTGCGCACATCGCCCCAGATTTTTTTACCCAGACACCCCTGCAAAGTCCGAAATGTGGGGAAAAAAACGCTTTTTCCGCACATTTCGCTCGACGCACCCATCGAAACACGCCCCCAACAACACATGGCCTACCGTCACGCGTTCCCACAGGTGTCCCGATGAAAATGGTGCCTCACATGTGTGGGTGCACCTACCTGGCCGCCAAGGGGAAAGCCTAAAACACAAGTAACCCCAAGTCTGTTTTCAGAGGGAAATCTCAGACATTCTGCCGACCGGCACAACGTACAGATATGGGCCTCGGGTGTCCAAGCCACCGAGGAAAACAGGGAACCCCATGCATTTCCCAAAAGAGGACACCCGTGGGAATCCGCAGAGGTACGATTTGGGCACAACGCCCCAGAATTTTTTACCCAGACACCCCTGCAAATTCCGAAATGTGGGGAAAAAAACGCTTTTTCCCACACATTTAGCTCGACGCACCCATCGAAACACGCCCCCAACAACACATGGCCTACCGTCACGCGTTCCCACAGGTGTCCCGATGAAAACGGTACCTCACATGTGTGGGTGCACCTACCTGGCCGCCAAGGGGAAATCCTAAAACACAAGTAACCCCAAGTCTGTTTTCAGAGGGAAATCTCAGACATTCTGCCGACTGGCACAACGTACAGATATGGGCCTCGGGTGTCCAAGCCACCGAGGAAAACAGGGAACCCCATGCATTTCCCAAAAGAGGACACCCGTGGGAATCCGCAGAGGTACGATTTGGGCACATTGCCCCAGTATTTTTTACCCAGACACCCCTGCAAAGTCCGAAATGTGGGGAAAAAAACGCTTTTTCCCACACATTTCGCTCGACGCACCCATCGAAACACGCCCCCAACAACACATGGCCTACCGTCACGCGTTCCCACAGGTGTCCCGATGAAAACGGTACCTCACATGTGTGGGTGCACCTACCTGGCCGCCAAGGGGAAAGCCTAAAACACAAGTAACCCCAAGTCTGTTTTCAGAGGGAAATCTCAGACATTCTGCCGACCGGCACAACGTACAGATATGGGCCTCGGGTGTCCAAGCCACCGAGGAAAACAGGGAACCCCATGCATTTCCCAAAAGAGGACACCCGTGGGAATCCGCAGAGGTACGATTTGGGCACATCGCACCCAGAATTTTTTACCCAGACACCCCTGCAAAGTCCGAAATGTGGGGAAAAAAACGCTTTTTCCCGCACATTTCGCTGCACGCACCCATCGAAACACGCCCCCAACAACACATGGCCTACCGTCACGCGTTCCCACAGGTGTCCCGATGAAAACGGTACCTCACATGTGTGGGTGCACCTACCTGGCCGCCAAAGGGAAAGCCTAAAACACAAGTAACCCCAAGTCTGTTTTCAGAGGGAAATCTCAGACATTCTGCCGACCGGCACAATGTACAGATATGGGCCTCGGGTGTCCAAGCCACTGAGGAAAACAGGGAACCCCATGCATTTCCCAAGAGAGGACACCCGTGGGAATCCGCAGAGGTACGATTTGGGCACATCGCCCCAGAATTTTTTACCCAGACACCCCTGCAAAGTCTGAAATGTGGGGCAAAGAACGCTTTTTCCCGCACATTTCGCTCGACGCACCCATCGAAACACGCCCCCAACAACACATGGCCTACTGTCACGCGTTCCCACAGGTGTCCCGATGAAAACGGTACCTCACATGTGTGGGTGCACCTACCTGGCCGCCAAGGGGAAAGCCTAAAACACAAGTAACCCCAAGTCTGTTTTCAGAGGGAAATCTCAGACATTCTGCCGACCGGCACAACGTACAGATATGGGCCTCGGGTGTCCAAGCCACCGAGGAAAACAGGGACCCCTATGCATTTCCCGTAAGAGGACACCCGTGGGAATCCGCAGAGGTACGATTTGGGCACATCGCCACAGAAATTTTTACCCAGACACCCCTGCAAAGTCCGAAATGTGGGGAAAAAAACGCTTTTTCCTGCACATTTCGCTCAACGCACCCATCGAAACACGCCCCCAACAACACATGGCCTACCGTCACGCCTTCCCACAGGTCTCCCGATGAAAACGGTACCTCATATGTGTGGGTGCACCTACCTGGCCGCCAAGGGGAAAGCCTAAAACACAAGTAACCCCAAGTCTGTTTTCAGAGGGAAATCTCAGACATTCTGCCGACCGGCACAACGTACAGATATGGGCCTCGGGTGTCCAAGCCACTGAGGAAAACAGGGAACCCCATGCATTTCCCAAAAGAGGACACCCGTGGGAATCCGCAGAGGTACGATTTGGGCACATCGCCCCAGAATTTATTACCCAGACACCCCTGCAAAGTCCGAAATGTGGGGAAAAAAACACTTTTTCCCGCACATTTCGCTCGATGCACCCATCGAAACACGCCCCCAACAACACATGGCCTACCGTCACGCGTTCCCACAGGTGTCCCGATGAAAATGGTGCCTCACATGTGTGGGTGCACCTACCTGGCCGCCAAGGGGAAAGCCTAAAACACAAGTAACCCCAAGTCTGTTTTCAGAGGGAAATCTCAGACATTCTGCCGACCGGCACAACGTACAGATATGGGCCTCGAGTGTCCAAGCCACCGAGGAAAACAGGGAACCCCATGCATTTCCCAAAAGAGGACACCCGTGGGAATCCGCAGAGGTACGATTTGGGCACAACGCCCCAGAATTTTTTACCCAGACACCCCTGCAAATTCCGAAATGTGGGGAAAAAAACACTTTTTCCCGCACATTTAGCTCGACGCACCCATCGAAACACGCCCCCAACAACACATGGCCTACCGTCACGCGTTCCCACAGGTGTCCCGATGAAAACGGTACCTCACATGTGTGGGTGCACCTACCTGGCCGCCAAGGGGAAATCCTAAAACACAAGTAACCCCAAGTCTGTTTTCAGAGGGAAATCTCAGACATTCTGCCGACCAGCACAACGTACAGATATGGGCCTCGGGTGTCCAAGCCACCGAGGAAAACAGGGAACCCCATGCATTTCCCAAAAGAGGACACCCGTGGGAATCCGCAGAGGTACGATTTGGGCACATTGCCCCAGTATTTTTTACCCAGACACCCCTGCAAAGTCCGAAATGTGGGGAAAAAAACGCTTTTTCCCACACATTTCGCTCGACGCACCCATCGAAACACGCCCCCAACAACACATGGCCTACCGTCACGCGTTCCCACAGGTGTCCCGATGAAAACGGTACCTCACATGTGTGGGTGCACCTACCTGGCCGCCAAGGGGAAAGCCTAAAACACAAGTAACCCCAAGTCTGTTTTCAGAGGGAAATCTCAGACATTCTGCCGACCGGCACAACGTACAGATATGGGCCTCGGGTGTCCAAGCCACCGAGGAAAACAGGGAACCCCATGCATTTCCCAAAAGAGGACACCCGTGGGAATCCGCAGAGGTACGATTTGGGCACATCGCACCCAGAATTTTTTACCCAGACACCCCTGCAAAGTCCGAAATGTGGGGAAAAAAACGCTTTTTCACGCACATTTCGCTGCACGCACCCATCGAAACACGCCCCCAACAACACATGGCCTACCGTCACGCGTTCCCACAGGTGTCCCGATGAAAACGGTACCTCACATGTGTGGGTGCACCTACCTGGCCGCCAAAGGGAAAGCCTAAAACACAAGTAACCCCAAGTCTGTTTTCAGAGGGAAATCTCAGACATTCTGCCGACCGGCACAATGTACAGATATGGGCCTCGGGTGTCCAAGCCACTGAGGAAAACAGGGAACCCCATGCATTTCCCAAGAGAGGACACCCGTGGGAATCCGCAGAGGTACGATTTGGGCACATCGCCCCAGAATTTTTTACCCAGACACCCCTGCAAAGTCTGAAATGTGGGGCAAAGAACGCTTTTTCCCGCACATTTCGCTCGACGCACCCATCGAAACACGCCCCCAACAACACATGGCCTACTGTCACGCGTTCCCACAGGTGTCCCGATGAAAACGGTACCTCACATGTGTGGGTGCACCTACCTGGCCGCCAAGGGGAAAGCCTAAAACACAAGTAACCCCAAGTCTGTTTTCAGAGGGAAATCTCAGACATTCTGCCGACCGGCACAACGTACAGATATGGGCCTCGGGTGTCCAAGCCACCGAGGAAAACAGGGACCCCTATGCATTTCCCGTAAGAGGACACCCGTGGGAATCCGCAGAGGTACGATTTGGGCACATCGCCACAGAAATTTTTACCCAGACACCCCTGCAAAGTCCGAAATGTGGGGAAAAAAACGCTTTTTCCTGCACATTTCGCTCAACGCACCCATCGAAACACGCCCCCAACAACACATGGCCTACCGTCACGCCTTCCCACAGGTCTCCCGATGAAAACGGTACCTCATATGTGTGGGTGCACCTACCTGGCCGCCAAGGGGAAAGCCTAAAACACAAGTAACCCCAAGTCTGTTTTCAGAGGGAAATCTCAGACATTCTGCCGACCGGCACAACGTACAGATATGGGCCTCGGGTGTCCAAGCCACTGAGGAAAACAGGGAACCCCATGCATTTCCCAAAAGAGGACACCCGTGGGAATCCGCAGAGGTACGATTTGGGCACATCGCCCCAGAATTTATTACCCAGACACCCCTGCAAAGTCCGAAATGTGGGGAAAAAAACACTTTTTCCCGCACATTTCGCTCGATGCACCCATCGAAACACGCCCCCAACAACACATGGCCTACCGTCACGCGTTCCCACAGGTGTCCCGATGAAAATGGTGCCTCACATGTGTGGGTGCACCTACCTGGCCGCCAAGGGGAAAGCCTAAAACACAAGTAACCCCAAGTCTGTTTTCAGAGGGAAATCTCAGACATTCTGCCGACCGGCACAACGTACAGATATGGGCCTCGGGTGTCCAAGCCACCGAGGAAAACAGGGAACCCCATGCATTTCCCAAAAGAGGACACCCGTGGGAATCCGCAGAGGTACGATTTGGGCACAACGCCCCAGAATTTTTTACCCAGACACCCCTGCAAATTCCGAAATGTGGGGAAAAAAACACTTTTTCCCGCACATTTAGCTCGACGCACCCATCGAAACACGCCCCCAACAACACATGGCCTACCGTCACGCGTTCCCACAGGTGTCCCGATGAAAACGGTACCTCACATGTGTGGGTGCACCTACCTGGCCGCCAAGGGGAAATCCTAAAACACAAGTAACCCCAAGTCTGTTTTCAGAGGGAAATCTCAGACATTCTGCCGACTGGCACAACGTACAGATATGGGCCTCGGGTGTCCAAGCCACCGAGGAAAACAGGGAACCCCATGCATTTCCCAAAAGAGGACACCCGTGGGAATCCGCAGAGGTACGATTTGGGCACATTGCCCCAGTATTTTTTACCCAGACACCCCTGCAAAGTCCGAAATGTGGGGAAAAAAACGCTTTTTCCCACACATTTCGCTCGACGCACCCATCGAAACACGCCCCCAACAACACATGGCCTACCGTCACGCGTTCCCACAGGTGTCCCGATGAAAACGGTACCTCACATGTGTGGGTGCACCTACCTGGCCGCCAAGGGGAAAGCCTAAAACACAAGTAACCCCAAGTCTGTTTTCAGAGGGAAATCTCAGACATTCTGCCGACCGGCACAACGTACAGATATGGGCCTCGGGTGTCCAAGCCACCGAGGAAAACAGGGAACCCCATGCATTTCCCAAAAGAGGACACCCGTGGGAATCCGCAGAGGTACGATTTGGGCACATCGCACCCAGAATTTTTTACCCAGACACCCCTGCAAAGTCCGAAATGTGGGGACAAAAATGCTTTTTCCCGCACATTTCGCTCGACGCACCCATCGAAACACGCCCCCAACAACACATGGCCTACCGTCACGCGTTCCCACAGGTGTCCCGATGAAAACGGTACCTCACATGTGTGGGTGCACCTACCTGGCCGCCAAGGGGAAAGCCTAAAACACAAGTAACCCCAAGTCTGTTTTCAGAGGGAAATCTCAGACATTCTGCCGACCGGCACAACGTACAGATATGGGCCTCGGGGTGTCCAAGCCACCGAGGAAAACAGGGAACCCCATGCATTTTCGAAAAGAGGACACCCGTGGGAATCCGCAGAGGTATGATTTGCGCACATCGCCCCAGATTTTTTTACCCAGACACCCCTGCAAAGTCTGAAATGTGGGGAAAAAAACGCTTTTTCTGCACATTTCGCTCGACGCACCCATCGAAACACGCCCCCAACAACACATGGCCTACCGTCACGCGTTCCCACAGGTGTCCCAATGAAAACGGTACCTCACATGTGTGGGTGCACCTACCTGGCCGCCAAGGGGAAAGCCTAAAACACAAGTAACCCCAAGTCTGTTTTCAGAGGGAAATCTCAGACATTCTGCCGACCGGCACAACGTACAGATATGGGCCTCGGGTGTCCAAGCCACCAAGGAAAACAGGGAACCCCATGCATTTTCGAAAAGAGGACACCCGTGGGAATCCGCAGAGGTATGATTTGCGCACATCGCCCCAGATTTTTTTACCCAGACACCCCTGCAAAGTCCGAAATGTGGGGAAAAAACGCTTTTTCCGCACATTTCGCTCGACGCACCCATCGAAAACACGCCCCCAACAACACATGGCCTACCGTCACGCGTTCCCACAGGTGTCCCGATGAAAACGGTACCTCACATGTGTGGGTGCACCTACCTGGCCGCCAAGGGGAAAGCCTAAAACACAAGTAACCCCAAGTCTGTTTTCAGAGGGAAATCTCAGACATTCTGCCGACCGGCACAACGTACAGATATGGGCCTCGGGTGTCCAAGCCACCGAGGAAAACAGGGAACCCCATGCATTTCCCAAAAGAGGACACCCGTGGGAATCCGCAGAGGTACGATTTGGGCACATCGCCCCAGAATTTTTTACCCAGACACCCCTGCAAAGTCCGAAATGTGGGGGAAAAAAAGCTTTTTCCCGCACATTTCGCTCGACGCACCCATTGAAACATGCCCCCAACAACACATGGTCTACCGTCACGCGTTCCCACAGGTGTCCCGATGAAAACGGTACCTCACATGTGTGGGTGCACCTACCTGGCCGCCAAGGGGAAAGCCTAAAACACAAGTAACCCCAAGTCTGTTTTCAGAGGGAAATCTCAGACATTCTGCCGACCGGCACAACGTACAGATATGGGCCTCGGGTGTCCAAGCCACCGAGAAAAACAGGGAACCCCATGCATTTCCCAAAAGAGGACACCCGTGGGAATCCGCAGAGGTACGATTTGGGCACATCGTCCCAGAATTTTTTTCCCAGACACCCCTGCAAAGTCCGAAATGTGGGGAAAAAAACGCTTTTTCCCGCACATTTCGCTCGACGCACCAATCGAAACACGCCCCCAACAACACATGGCCTACCGTCACGCGTTCCCACAGGTGTCCCGATGAAAACGGTTCCTCACATGTGTGGGTGCACCTACCTGGCCGCCAAGGGGAAAGCCTAAAACACAAGTAACCCCAAGTCTGTTTTCAGAGGGAAATCTCAGACATTCTGCCGACCGGCACAACGTACAGATATGGGCCTCGGGTGTCCAAGCCACCGAGGCAAACAGGGAACCCCATGCATTTTCGAAAAGAGGACACCCGTGGGAATCCGCAGAGGTATGATTTGCGCACATCGCCCCAGATTTTTTTACCCAGACACCCCTGCAAAGTCTGAAATGTGGGGAAAAAAACACTTTTTCCGCACATTTCGCTCGACTCACCCATCGAAACACGGCCCCAACAACACATGGCCTACCGTCACGCGTTCCCACAGGTGTCCCGATGAAAACGGTACCTCACATGTGTGGGTGCACCTACCTGGCCGCCAAGGGGAAAGCCTAAAACACAAGTAACCCCAAGTCTGTTTTCAGAGGGAAATCTCAGACATTCTGCCGACTGGCACAACGTACAGATATGGGCCTCGTGTGTCCAAGCCACCGAGGCAAACAGGGAACCCCATGCATTTTCGAAAAGAGGACACCCGTGGGAATCCGCACAGGTATGATTTGCGCACATCGCCCCAGATTTTTTTACCCAGACACCCCTGCAAAGTCCGAAATGTGGGGAAAAAAACGCTTTTTCCGCACATTTCGCTCGACGCACCCATCGAAACACACCCCCAACAACACATGGCCTACCGTCACGCGTTCCCACATGTGTCCCGATGAAAACGGTACCTCACATGTGTGGGTGCACCTACCTGGCCGCCAAGGGGAAAGCCTAAAACACAAGTAACCCCAAGTCTGTTTTCAGAGGGAAATCTCAGACATTCTGCCAACCGGCACAACATACAGATATGGGCCTCGGGTGTCCAAGCCACCGAGGAAAACAGGGAACCCCATGCATTTTCGAAAAGAGGACACCCGTGGGAATCCGCAGAGGTATGATTTGCGCACATCGCCCCAGATTTTTTTACCCAGACACCCCTGCAAAGTCTGAAATGTGGGGAAAAAACACTTTTACCGCACATTTCGCTCGACGCACCCATCGAAACACGCCCCCAACAACACATGGCCTACCGTCACGCGTTCCCAGAGGTGTCCCGATGAAAACGGTACCTCACATGTGTGGGTGCACCTACCTGGCCGCCAAGGGTGAAAGCCTAAAACACAAGTAACCCCAAGTCTGTTTTCAGAGGGAAATCTCAGACATTCTGCCGACCGGCACAACGTACAGATATGGGCCTCGGGTGTCCAAGCCACCGAGGAAAACAGGGAACCCCATGCATTTTCGAAAAGAGGACACCCGTGGGAATCCGCAGAGGTATGATTTGCGCACATCGCCCCAGATTCTTTTACCCAGACACCCCTGCAAAGTCCGAAATGTGGGGAAAAAAACGCTTTTTCCGCACATTTCGCTCGACGCACCCATAGAAACACGCCCCCAACAACACATGGCCTACCGTCACGCGTTCCCACAGGTGTCCCAATGAAAACGGTACCTCACATGTGTGGGTGCACCTACCTGGCCGCCAAGGGGAAAGCCTAAAACACAAGTAACCCCAAGTCTGTTTTCAGAGGGAAATCTCAGACATTCTGCCGACCGGCACAACGTACAGATATGGGCCTCGGGTGTCCAAGCCACCAAGGAAAACAGGGAACCCCATGCATTTTCGAAAAGAGGACACCCGTGGGAATCCGCAGAGGTATGATTTGCGCACATCGCCCCAGATTTTTTTACCCAGACACCCCTGCAAAGTCCGAAATGTGGGGAAAAAACACTTTTTCCGCACATTCCGCTCGACGCACCCATCGAAAACACGCCCCCAACAACACATGGCCTACCGTCACGCGTTCCCACAGGTGTCCCGATGAAAACGGTACCTCACATGTGTGGGTGCACCTACCTGGCCGCCAAGGGGAAAGCCTAAAACACAAGTAACCCCAAGTCTGTTTTCAGAGGGAAATCTCAGACATTCTGCCGACCGGCACAACGTACAGATATGGGCCTCGGGTGTCCAAGCCACCGAGGAAAACAGGGAACCCCATGCATTTCCCAAAAGAGGACACCCGTGGGAATCCGCAGAGGTACGATTTGGGCACATCGCCCCAGAATTTTTTACCCAGACACCCCTGCAAAGTCCGAAATGTGGGGGAAAAAATGCTTTTTCCCGCACATTTCGCTCGACGCACCCATTGAAACATGCCCCCAACAACACATGGTCTACCGTCACGCGTTCCCACAGGTGTCCCGATGAAAACGGTACCTCACATGTGTGGGTGCACCTACCTGGCCGCCAAGGGGAAAGCCTAAAACACAAGTAACCCCAAGTCTGTTTTCAGAGGGAAATCTCAGACATTCTGCCGACCGGCACAACGTACAGATATGGGCCTCGGGTGTCCAAGCCACCGAGGAAAACAGGGAACCCCATGCATTTCCCAAAAGAGGACACCCGTGGGAATCCGCAGAGGTACGATTTGGGCACATCGCCCCAGAATTTTTTTCCCAGACACCCCTGCAAAGTCCGAAATGTGGGGAAAAAACGCTTTTTCCCGCACATTTCGCTCGACGCACCAATCGAAACACGCCCCCAACAACACATGGCCTACCGTCACGCGTTCCCACAGGTGTCCCGATGAAAACGGTTCCTCACATGTGTGGGTGCACCTACCTGGCCGCCAAGGGGAAAGCCTAAAACACAAGTAACCCCAAGTCTGTTTTCAGAGGGAAATCTCAGACATTCTGCCGACCGGCACAACGTACAGATATGGGCCTCGGGTGTCCAAGCCACCGAGGCAAACAGGGAACCCCATGCATTTTCGAAAAGAGGACACCCGTGGGAATCCGCAGAGGTATGATTTGCGCACATCGCCCCAGATTTTTTTACCCAGACACCCCTGCAAAGTCTGAAATGTGGGGAAAAAAACACTTTTTCCGCACATTTCGCTCGACTCACCCATCGAAACACGGCCCCAACAACACATGGCCTACCGTCACGCGTTCCCACAGGTGTCCCGATGAAAACGGTACCTCACATGTGTGGGTGCACCTACCTGGCCGCCAAGGGGAAAGCCTAAAACACAAGTAACCCCAAGTCTGTTTTCAGAGGGAAATCTCAGACATTCTGCCGACCGGCACAACGTACAGATATGGGCCTCGGGTGTCCAAGCCACCGAGGCAAACAGGGAACCCCATGCATTTTCGAAAAGAGGACACCCGTGGGAATCCGCACAGGTATGATTTGCGCACATCGCCCCAGATTTTTTTACCCAGACACCCCTGCAAAGTCCGAAATGTGGGGAAAAAAACGCTTTTTCCGCACATTTCGCTCGACGCACCCATCGAAACACGCCCCCAACAACACATGGCCTACCGTCACGCGTTCCCACAGGTGTCCCGATGAAAACGGTACCTCACATGTGTGGGTGCACCTACCTGGCCGCCAAGGGGAAAGCCTAAAACACAAGTAACCCCAAGTCTGTTTTCAGAGGGAAATCTCAGACATTCTGCCAACCGGCACAACGTACAGATATGGGCCTCGGGTGTCCAAGCCACCGAGGAAAACAGGGAACCCCATGCATTTTCGAAAAGAGGACACCCGTGGGAATCCGCAGAGGTATGATTTGCGCACATCGCCCCAGATTTTTTTACCCAGACACCCCTGCAAAGTCTGAAATGTGGGGAAAAAACACTTTTACCGCACATTTCGCTCGACGCACCCATCGAAACACGCCCCCAACAACACATGGCCTACCGTCACACGTTCCCACAGGTGTCCCAATGAAAACGGTACCTCACATGTGTGGGTGCACCTACCTGGCCGCCAAGGGGAAAGCCTAAAACACAAGTAACCCCAAGTCTGTTTTCAGAGGGAAATCTCAGACATTCTGCCGACCGGCACAACGTACAGATATGGGCCTCGGGTGTCCAAGCCACTGAGGAAAACAGAGAACCCCATGCATTTTCGAAAAGAGGACACCCGTGGGAATCCGCAGAGGTATGATTTGCGCACATCGCCCCAGATTTTTTTACCCAGACACCCCTGCAAAGTCCGAAATGTGGGGAAAAAAACACTTTTTGCGCACATTTCGCTCGACGCACCCATCGAAACACGCCCCCAACAACACATGGCCTACCGTCACGCATTCCCACAGGTGTCCCGATGAAAACGGTACCTCACATGTGTGGGTGCACCTACCTGGCTGCCAAGGGGAAAGCCTAAAACACAAGTAACCCCCACAAGTAACCCCAAGTCTGTTTTCAGAGGGAAATCTCAGACATTCTGCCGACCGGCACAACGTACAGATATGGGCCTCGGGTGTCCAAGTCACCGAGGAAAACAGGGAACCCCATGCATTTTCGAAAAGAGGACACCCGTGGGAATCCGCAGAGGTATGATTTGCGCACATCGCCCCAGATTTTTTTACCCAGACACCCCTGCAAAGTCTGAAATGTGGGGAAATAAACGCTTTTTCCGCACATTTCGCTCGACGCACCCATCGAAACACGCCCCCAACAACACATGGCCAACCGTCACGCGTTCCCACAGGTGTCCCGATGAAAACGGTACCTCACATGTGTGGGTGCACCTACCTGGCCGCCAAGGGGAAAGCCTAAAACACAAGTAACCCCAAGTCTGTTTTCAGAGGGAAATCTCAGACATTCTGCCGACCGGCACAACGTACAGATATGGGCCTCGGGTGTCCAAGCCACCGAGGAAAACAGGGAACCCCATGCATTTCCCAAAAGAGGACATCCGTGGGAATCCGCAGAGGTACGATTTGGGCACATCGCCCCAGAATTTTTTACCCAGACACCCCTGCAAAGTCCGAAATGTGGGGGAAAAAATGCTTTTTCCCGCACATTTCGCTCGACGCACCCATTGAAACATGCCCCCAACAACACATGGTCTACCGTCACGCGTTCCCACAGGTGCCCCGATGAAAACGGTACCTCACATGTGTGGGTGCACCTACCTGGCCGCCAAGGGGAAAGCCTAAAACACAAGTAACCCCAAGTCTGTTTTCAGAGGGAAATCTCAGACATTCTGCCGACCGGCACAACGTACAGATATGGGCCTCGGGTGTCCAAGCCACCGAGGAAAACAGGGATCCCCATGCATTTTCGAAAAGAGGACACCCGTGGGAATCCGCAGAGGTATGATTTGCGCACATCGCCCCAGATTTTTTTACCCAGACACCCCTGCAAAGTCTGAAATGTGGGGAAAAAAACACTTTTTCCGCACATTTCGCTCGACTCACCCATCGAAACACGGCCCCAACAACACATGGCCTACCGTCACGCGTTCCCACAGGTGTCCCGATGAAAACGGTACCTCACATGTGTGGGTGCACCTACCTGGCCGCCAAGGGGAAAGCCTAAAACACAAGTAACCCCAAGTCTGTTTTCAGAGGGAAATCTCAGACATTCTGCCGACCGGCACAACGTACAGATATGGGCCTCGGGTGTCCAAGCCACCGAGGAAAACAGGGAACCCCATGCATTTTCGAAAAGAGGACACCCGTGGGAATCCGCAGAGGTATGATTTGCGCACATCGCCCCAGATTTTTTTACCCAGACACCCCTGCAAAGTCTGAAATGTGGGGAAAAAACACTTTTACCGCACATTTCGCTCGACGCACCCATCGAAACACGCCCCCAACAACACATGGCCTACCGTCACGCGTTCCCAGAGGTGTCCCGATGAAAACGGTACCTCACATGTGTGGGTGCACCTACCTGGCCGCCAAGGGTGAAAGCCTAAAACACAAGTAACCCCAAGTCTGTTTTCAGAGGGAAATCTCAGACATTCTGCCGACCGGCACAACGTACAGATATGGGCCTCGGGTGTCCAAGCCACCGAGGAAAACAGGGAACCCCATGCATTTTCGAAAAGAGGACACCCGTGGGAATCCGCAGAGGTATGATTTGCGCACATCGCCCCAGATTCTTTTACCCAGACACCCCTGCAAAGTCCGAAATGTGGGGAAAAAAACGCTTTTTCCGCACATTTCGCTCGACGCACCCATAGAAACACGCCCCCAACAACACATGGCCTACCGTCACACATTCCCACAGGTGTCCTGATGAAAACGGTACCTCACATGTGGGGGTGCACCTACCTGGCCGCCAAGGGGAAAGCCTAAAACACAAGTAACCCCAAGTCTGTTTTCAGAGGGAAATCTCAGACATTCTGCCGACCGGCACAACGTACAGATATGGGCCTCGAGTGTCCAAGCCACCGAGGAAAACAGGGAACCCCATGCATTTTCGAAAAGAGGATACCCGTGGGAATCCGCAGAGGTATGATTTGCGCACATCGCCCCAGATTTTTTTACCCAGACACCCCTGCAAAGTCCGAAATGTGGGGAAAAAAACGCTTTTTCCGCAAATTTCGCTCGACGCACCCATCGACACACGCCCCCAACAACACATGGCCTACCGTCACACGTTCCCACAGGTGTCCCAATGAAAACGGTACCTCACATGTGTGGGTGCACCTACCTGGCCGCCAAGGGGAAAGCCTAAAACACAAGTAACCCCAAGTCTGTTTTCAGAGGGAAATCTCAGACATTCTGCCGACCGGCACAACGTACAGATATGGGCCTCGGGTGTCCAAGTCACCGAGGAAAACAGGGAACCCCATGCATTTTCGAAAAGAGGACACCCGTGGGAATCCGCAGAGGTATGATTTGCGCACATCGCCCCAGATTTTTTTACCCAGACACCCCTGCAAAGTCTGAAATGTGGGGAAATAAACGCTTTTTCCGCACATTTCGCTCGACGCACCCATCGAAACACGCCCCCAACAACACATGGCCTACAGTCACGCGTTCCCACAGGTGTCCCGATGAAAACGGTACCTCACATGTGTGGGTGCACCTACCTGGCCGCCAAGGGGAAAGCCTAAAACACAAGTAACCCCAAGTCTGTTTTCAGAGGGAAATCTCAGACATTCTGCCGACCGGCACAACGTACAGATATGGGCCTCGGGTGTCCAAGTCACCGAGGAAAACAGGGAACCCCATGCATTTTCGAAAGGAGGACACCCGTGGGAATCCGCAGAGGTATGATTTGCGCACATCGCCCCAGATTTTTTTACCCAGACACCCCTGCAAAGTCCGAAATGTGGGGAAAAAAACGCTTATTACGCACATTTCGCTCGACGCACCCATCGAAACACGCCCCCAACAACACATGGCCTACCGTCACGCGTTCCCACAGGTGTCCCGATGAAAACGGTACCTCACATGTGTGGGTGCACCTACCTGGCCGCCAAGGGGAAAGCCTAAAACACAAGTAACCCCAAGTCTGTTTTCAGAGGGAAATCTCAGACATTCTGCCGACCGGCACAACGTACAGATATGGGCCTCGGGTGTCCAAGTCACCGAGGAAAACAGGGAACCCCATGCATTTTCGAAAAGAGGACACCCGTGGGAATCCGCAGAGGTATGATTTGCGCACATCGCCCCATATTTTTTTACCCAGACACCCCTGCAAAGTCTGAAATGTGGGGAAATAAACGCTTTTTCCGCACATTTCGCTCGACGCACCCATCGAAAC
The DNA here is from genome assembly GCF_040938575.1 of Ambystoma mexicanum. Taxonomy (NCBI): domain Eukaryota; kingdom Metazoa; phylum Chordata; class Amphibia; order Caudata; family Ambystomatidae; genus Ambystoma; species Ambystoma mexicanum. Next base: position 78,102,640 of record NC_090934.1, read on the forward strand.
ACGCCCCCAACAACACATGGCCAACCGTCACGCGTTCCCACAGGTGTCCCGATGAAAACGGTACCTCACATGTGTGGGTGCACCTACCTGGCCGCCAAGGGGAAAGCCTAAACACAAGTAACCCCAAGTCTGTTTTCAGAGGGAAATCTCAGACATTCTGCCGACCGGCACAACGTACAGATATGGGCCTCGGGTGTCCAAGCCACCGAGGAAAACAGGGAACCCCATGCATTTTCGAAAAGAGGACACCCGTGGGAATCCGCAGAGGTATGAATTGCGCACATCGCCCCCGATTTTTTTACCCAGACACCCCTGCAAAGTCCGAAATGTGGGGAAAAAAACGCTTTTTCCGCACATTTCGCTCGACACACCCATCGAAACACGCCCCCAACAACACATGGCCTACCGTCACGCGTTCCCACAGGTGTCCCGATGAAAACGGTACCTCACATGTGTGGGTGCACCTACCTGGCCGCTAAGGGGAAAGCCTAAAACACAAGTAACCCCAAGTCTGTTTTCAGAGGGAAATCTCAGACATTCTGCCGACCGGCACAACGTACAGATATGGGCCTCGGGTGTCCAAGCCACCGAGGAAAACAGGGAACCCCATGCATTTTCGAAAAGAGGACACCCATGTGGGAATCCGCAGAGGTATGAATTGTGCACATCGCCCCAGATTTTTTTACCCAGACACCCCTGCAAAGTCCGAAATGTGGGGAAAAAAACGCTTTTTACGCACATTTCGCTCGACGCACCCATCGAAACACACCCCCAACAACACATGGCCTACCGTCACGCGTCCCGATGAAAACGGTACCTCACATGTGTGGGTGCACCTACCTGGCCGCCAAGGGGAAAGCCTAAAACACAAGTAACCCCAAGTCTGTTTTCAGAGGGAAATCTCAGACATTCTGCCGACCGGCACAACGTACAGATATGGGCCTCGGGTGTCCAAGCCACCGAGGAAAACAGGGAACCCCATGCATTTTCGAAAAGAGGACACCCGTGGGAATCCGCAGAGGTATGATTTGCGCACATCGCCCCAGATTTTTTTACCCAGACACCCCTGCAAAGTCTGAAATGTGGGGAAAAAAACGCTTTTTCCGCACATTTCGCTCGACGCACCCATCGAAACACGCCCCCAACAACACATGGCCAACCGTCACGCGTTCCCACAGGTGTCCCGATGAAAACGGTACCTCACATGTGTGGGTGCACCTACCTGGCCGCCAAGGGGAAAGCCTAAAACACAAGTAACCCCAAGTCTGTTTTCAGAGGGAAATCTCAGACATTCTGCCGACCGGCACAACGTACAGATATGGGCCTCGGGTGTCCAAGCCACCGAGGAAAACAGGGAACCCCATGCATTTTCGAAAAGAGGACACCCGTGGGAATCCGCAGAGGTATGAATTGCGCACATCGCCCCAGATTTTTTTACCCAGACACCCCTGCAAAGGCCGAAATGTGGGGAAAAAAACGCTTTTTCCGCACATTTCGCTCGACACACCCATCGAAACACGCCCCCAACAACACATGGCCTACCGTCACGCGTTCCCACAGGTGTCCCGATGAAAACGGTACCTCACATGTGTGGGTGCACCTACCTGGCCGCTAAGGGGAAAGCCTAAAACACAAGTAACCCCAAGTCTGTTTTCAGAGGGAAATCTCAGACATTCTGCCGACCGGCACAACGTACAGATATGGGCCTCGGGTGTCCAAGCCACTGAGGAAAACAGGGAACCCCATGCATTTTCGAAAAAGAGGACACCCGTGGGAATCCGCAGAGGTATGATTTGCGCACATCGCCCCAGATTTTTTTACCCAGACACCCCTGCAAAGTCCGAAATGTGGGGAAAAAAACGCTTTTTTCGCACATTTCGCTCGACGCACCCATCGAAACACGCCCCCAAGAACACATGGCCTCCCATCACGCGTTCCCACAGGTGTCCCGATGAAAACGGTACCTCACATGTGTGGGTGCACCTACCTGGCCGTCAAGGGGAAAGCCTAAAACACAAGTAACCCCATGTCTGTTTTCAGAGGGAAATCTCAGACATTCTGCCGACCGGCACAACGTACAGATATGGGCCTCGGGTGTCCAAGCCACCGAGGAAAACAGGGAACCCCATGCATTTCCGAAAAGAGGACACCCGTGGGAATCCGCAGAGGTATGATTTGCGCACATCGCCCCAGATTATTTTACCCAGACCGCCCTGCAAAGTCCGAAATGTGGGGAAAAAAACGCTTTTCCCGCACATTTCGCTCGACACACCATTGAAACACGCCCCCAACAACACATGGCCTACCGTCACGCGTTCCCACAGGTGTCCCGATGAAAACGGTACCTCACATGTGTGGGTGCACCTACCTGGCCGCCAAGGGGAAAGCCTAAAGCACAAGTAACCCCAAGTCTGTTTTCAGAGGGAAATCTCAGACATTCTGCCGACCAGCACAACGTACAGATATGGGCCTCGGGTGTCCAAGCCACCGAGGAAAACAGGGAACCCCATGCATTTTCGAAAAGAGGACACCCGTGGGAATCCGCAGAGGTCCGCCTTGCGCAAATTGCCCCAGTTTTTATTAGCCACAATCCCCGACAAAGTGTGATATTTGGTTGGGAAAAAACACAATGTTCACTTTGTCTGGGGTTCTGGGTAATAAATTCTGGCCCGCTTCGCGCAAATCAGACCTCTGTGCTTTCCCACGGGTGTCCTCTTTTGGGAAATGCATGGGGTTCCCTGTTTTCCTTGCTGGCTTCGACACCCTAGGCCCAAATCTGTAGGTTGCCCACATGAACAAATTGTGCTGTGGCAAAAGGCTTGGGGTTACCAGCGGGTACCCTTTTCCTTTTGCGCCCCCGGTAGGTGCACCCACACATGCGAGGTACCTTTTTTTTGTCGGGACACCTGTGGGAACACGAGAAGGTATGACATCTGCTGTTGGCGACGTGTTTCGGTGAGTGGACACAGGGAAATGTCTCTGAAATTGGCCGGAAATAAAGACAATTCTCAGACATTTCGCTCTGGCCACCCACCGAAACACACCGCCAACAACACGTGGCCTACCTTCCCGCGTCCCCACACGTGTCCCGATGAAAACGGTACCTCACATGTGTGGGTGCACCTACCGGGGGCGCAAAAGGAAAAGGGTAACCGACTGGGAACCCCAAGCCATTCGCCACTGCCCATTTTGTTCATTTGGGCAACCTACAGATTTGGGCCTAGGGTGTCGCAGCCAGCAAGGGAAACAGGGAACCCCATGCATTTCCCAAAAGAGGACACCCGTGGGAATCCACAGAGGTCTGCCTTGTGCAAATTGCCCCAGTTTTTATTAGCCACAATCCCCGACAAAGTGTGATATTTGGTGGGGAAAAAACACAATGTTCACTTTGTCTGGGGTTCTGGGTAATAAATTCTGGCCCGCTTCGCGCAAATCAGACCTCTGTGCTTTCCCACGGGTGTCCTCTTTTGGGAAATGCATGGGGTTCCCAGTTTTCCTTGCTGGCTTCGACACCCTAGGCCCAAATCTGTAGGTTGCCCACATGAACAAATTGTGCTGTGGTGAAAGGCTTGGGGTTACCAGCGGGTTACCCTTTTCCTTTTGCGCCCCCGGTAGGTGCACCCACACATGCGAGGTACCTTTTTCGTCGGGACACCTCTGGGAACACGAGAAGGTATGACATCTGCTGTTGGCGACGTGTTTCGGTGAGTGGACACAGGGAAATGTCTCTGAAATTGGCCGGAAATGAAGACAATTCTCAGACATTTCGCTCTGGCCACCCACCGAAACACACCGCCAACAACACGTGCCAATACCTCCCCGAAGGGAAAAGCTGTAATGCAGCCCAGCCGCAACTCCAGGACAGTTGGAGGTGATCTGCCCAGACGGGCCATTCCCACCCACACCACCAACAATCCAGCCCCAGTCTCACCCACCCCACTGACAGTGGGCCCTAACCATAGAATAATAAAAAACAGTACTCACATAACGTTGCAGCTGCTCGGGTAGAAAAAGTTGTAAACAAAACAAAGAACATGTGTTACCTACGGTCACACCAGCAAAATGTAGCCCTCCCCGGGGGCAGATAAGGGGGGGGCTGTCCTGCACTCCTCCCTGAGCTCAGGCGTACGTTCCTAGGAGCAGATATCTGGTCCCAGGAAAGGCTGCATGACTTGGCACCCACTCCATTGCGGGAGGGGGTCAACGCCCCATCCCATTAGAAAATTCCCTGACCCTTTGGGGTGCCCCACCCCCCGCCCCCTAAAAAGCGTTCCACCATTTTCATTTTTTTCCTTTGGTAACCCAACTCCTCTTGGTGCAGATGGGCACATTAGTGTGGCTATCTGCCCCCAGGGTGCCCAAACCCTACTGCCCCATCTATTGGGGGTCCTGCCCCACCTTTTGGAGTGCCCCTCCCCACCCCACCCCCAATGGCTGGGAGACACACCTCATGCAGGCCTCCCTGGGCCTCCTCCAAACGGCTGCGTGAGGTACACCCCACCTCCATTTGGGGTGAGGGGGGAGAGGGCCACCCCAAAAGGTGGGGCAGGACCCCCAATAGATGGGGCAGTAGGGTTTGGGCACCCTGGGGGCATATAGCCACACTAGTGTGGCCATCTGCACCAAGCAAAGTAGGGTAAACAACAAACAAAATACAAATTCATAGGCTGCTTTTTAGGGGGGGCTGAGGGCCACCCTAAATTGGCAGCGAATGATGTACCGCAACGGGGGGTGGCCCTCAACCCCCCCCACCCCAAATGGAGGGCCCCACCTCATGCAACCCACCCTGGGGGCAGATAGGGGGGGCCCCACCTCATGCATCCCTCCCTGGGGTCAGATGCCCCTTCCTAGGAGCTGATATCTGCCCCCAGGGAGGGTTGCATGAGGTGGGGCCCTCCATTTGGGGTGGGGGGGGGGGTTGAGGGCCACCCCCCGTTGCGGTACATCATTCGCTGCCAATTTAGGGTGGCCCTCAGCCCCCCCTAAAAAGCAGCCTGCGATTTTGTATATTTTTTTTTGTTTACCCAACTTCGCTTGGTGCAGATGGGCACATTAGTGTGGCTATCTGCCCCCAGGGTGCCCAAACCCTACTGCCCAGTCCTGCCCCACCTTTTGAGGTGCCCCCCCCACCCCCAATGGCTGGGGAACACACCTCATGCAGGCCTCCCTGGGCCTCCTCCAAACGGCTGCCTGAGGTACACCACACCTCCATTTGGGGTGAGGGGGGAGAGGGCCACCCCAAAAGTTGGGGCAGGACCCCCAATAGATGGGGCAGTAGGGTTTGGGCACCCTGGGGGCAGATAGCCACACTAATGCGGCCATCTGCACCAAGCAAAGTAGGGTAAACAAAAAACAAAATACAAATTCATAGGCTGCTTTTTAGGGGGGGCTGAGGGCCACCCTAAATTGGCAGCAAATGATGTACTGCAACGGGGAGTGGCCCTCAACCCCCCCCCCTACCCCAAATGGAGGGCCCCACCTCATGCAACCCACCCTGGGGGCAGATAGGGGGGGGGCACCTCATGCATCCCTCCCTGGGGTCAGATGCTTCTTCCTAGGAGCAGATATCTGCCCCCAGGGAGGGTTGCATGAGGTGGGGCCCTCCATTTGGGGTGTGGGGGGTTGAGGGCCACCCCCCGTTGCGGTACATCATTCGCTGCCAATTTAGGGTGGCCTTCAGCCCCCCCTAAAAAGCAGCCTGTGATTTTGTATATTTTTTTTTGTTTACCCAACTTCGCTTGGTGCAGATGGCCACATTAGTGTGGCTATCTGCCCCCAGGTTGCCCAAACCCTACTGCCCAATCTATTGGGGGTCCTGCCCCACCTTTTGGGTTGCCCCACCCCACCCCCAATGGCTGGGGGACACACCTCATGCAGGCCTCCCTGGGCCTCCTCCAAACGGCTGCGTGAGGTACACCCCACCTCCATTTGGGGTGAGGGGGGAGAGGGCCACCCCAAAACGTGGGGCAGGACCCCCAATAGATGGGGCAGTAGGGTTTGGGCACCCTGGGGGCAGATAGCCACACTAATGTGGCCATCTGCACCAAGCAAAGTAGGGTAAACAAAATACAAATTCATAGGCTGCTTTTTAGGGGGGGCTGAGGGCCACCCTAAATTGGCAGCGAATGATGTACCGCAACGGGGGGTGGCCCTCAACCCCCACCCACCCCAAATGGAGGGCCCCACCTCATGCAACCCACCCTGGGGGCAGATAGGTGGGGCCCCACCTCATGCATCCCTCCCTGGGGTCAGATGCCCCTTCCTAGGAGCAGATATCTGCCCCCAGGGAGGGTTGCATGAGGTGGGGCCCTCCATTTGGGGTGGAGGGGGGTTGAGGGCCACCCCCCGTTGCGGTACATCATTCGCTGCCAATTTAGGGTGGCCCTCAGCCCCCCCTAAAAAGCAGCCTGTGATTTTGTATATTTTGTTTTGTTTACCCAACTTCACTTGGTGCAGATGGGCACATTAGTGTGGCTATCTGCCCCCAGGGTGCCCAAACCCTACTGCCCCATCTATTGGGGGTCCTGCCCCACCTTTTGGGGTGCCCCCCCACCCCACCCCCAATGGCTGGGGGACACACCTCATGCAGGCCTCCCTGGGCCTCCTCCAAATGGCTGCGTGAGGTACACCCCACCTCCATTTGGGGTGAGGGGGGAGAGGGCCACCCCAAAAGGTGGGGCAGGACCCCCAATAGATGGGGCAGTAGGGTTTGGGCACCCTGGGGGCAGATAGCCACACTAATGTGGCCATCTGCACCAAGCAAAGTAGGGTAAACAAAAAACAAAATACAAATTCATAGGCTGCTTTTTAGGGGGGGCTGAGGGCCACCCTAAATTGGCAGCGAATGATGTACCGCAACGGGGGGTGGCCCTCACCCCCCCACCCCAAATGGAGGGCCCCACCTCATGCAACCCACCCTGGGGGCAGATAGGGGGGGCCCCACCTCATGCATCCCTCCCTGGGGTCAGATGGCCCTTCCTAGGAGCAGATATCTGCCCCCAGGGAGGGTTACAAGGGGTGTCCCTTTCTACTTCGGTTGGGGGGGCATCCCTCCCCCCCTTTCATTCAATAAAAAATCCATGGTGGCTAGTGGCCCCCCACCCCCACCCCTTCCCCCACCCCCTTTCCACATACTTTCAAATTATTTTTTTTTCATTCCCCTGGGGCAGATGGTCAGCCATCTGCCCCAGGGTTCTCATGCATGTGCCCCCATGCTTTGGGGGCCGGGAAGGGGGAGAGGGCTGCTTACTTGAGGCAGCCCCCCCCTCCCCTTCACAAACGGATCTATGGTGGTCTAGTGGGTTGCTGGTCACGGATCGAGCGCTCTGCGCCAATCCGTGACCATCAATGCCTCATATATGTGGTGTCCTTGGAAAGGGGGGAACCCCCCCCCTTTCCAAGGACAGCATTTTTTACAAAATCCCTGGTGGTCTAGTGGGCCCCAGGGCCCCAAACCCCCTCCCACCTCCCCTTTCCCTCTGATTTTTTTTTTCCCCTCCCCACCCGTATTCACCCCTGGGGGCAGTGATCATCTGCCCCCAGGGGTCTCTGCCGCTGTGGCCCCATGCCTTGGGGCCATGGGGGAGGGGGGGCGCTTACCTAGTAAGCAGCCCCCCCGACCCCCAGCGTCACAAATGGATCTTCATTGATCCACTGGCATTGCTGCCCGCGGATCGCGCGCCCTGCGCCCGATCCGCGGGCAGCAATGCTCATATGTGGTGTCCTTGGAAAGGGGAGAAAGTACCCTTTCCAGGGACACCACTTTTGTTCCATCCCTGGTGGTCCAGTGGGCCCCAGGGCCCCAAAACCCCTCCCACCTCCCTCCATCCCTCGATTTATTATTATTTTTTTTTTAATTTCACCCCTGGGGGCAGTGATCATCTGCCCCCAGGGGTCTCTGCCGCTGTGGCCCCATGCCTTGGGGCCACGGGGGAGGGGGGGCGCTTACCTAGTGTGCAGCCCCCTCCTCCCCCTGCGTCACAAACGGATCTGTATTGATCCGGTGGCATTGCTGCCCGCGGATCGCGCGCCCTGCGCCCGATCCGCGGGCAGCAATGCCGCACAATGGGTATCGCTGGAAAGGGGAGAATCTCCCCTTTCCAACGATACCCACCTCGATCTCTGGCTTGAAATACAGCCGGAGATCGAGGTGGACAAAGAAGGTCTCTTACCTTCTCTCTTCCCCGCAGCAGCCGAAAATGGCTGCTGCGGGGAATTTACTTTCAGTTTCACGCCGACGTGCGTTACGCACGCCGACGTGAAACTGAAGGTAATCCAGCCCCCTGGCAGTGAGGGGGGACCTCCCCCTCACATAGCCCGGGGGTTTGATTACAGTTTTGCTCGATCCCTGCAACGCAGGGATCGAGCAAAACAGAGTGCCTAAACCGACGAGCCGGCTCGTCGGTGGCAACCTGGAGCGCATTCCACCGACGAGCCGGCTCGTCGGTGGCACTTAAGGGGTTAATAACGACAGCCGCAATCTGTATCTAGCTTATTTGGTTTCAACAGGGGGGCTATCAACGATGGATCCTGGCAACCTGCCCATTTTTAGTGATTCATTAAGCATTTTCAGCAGTGGCGTCAGGAGATCGGACTTATACTCTTTATAAAATTCACTGGGGAGCCCGCCCGAACCTGGATCTTTGCCTGTCGCCAACTCTCTCTTCCCGGTTTCTAGTTCCTCAATCTTAATGGGGGCTTCTAATCTGTTTTTATCTTCCGTACTTAGTGTGGGCAACTTAATCTCAGACAGAGCCTCGCGTATCTCTGCTATATCACACCTGAGTTTTCCTCGTATAATCTTTTATAATATTCATAAAAACATGTATTCATGCTCTCTTATGACTCATACAATTCTCCATTTAATCCTGCCACTGCTCTAATTGTTTTCTGCTTATTCTTGCTTTTGTATAGCCAATCCAACAATTGCCTGGGTGTGTCCCCTTCTGTGTGTTGTCTTTCCATATATCTCCTGTAACTTAGATTGCCTAACCTGTCCCAGTGTTTCCTGCATTCCTGCTGCAGTCGGGTCACCTCCTGTGCCTCCGCCAGGGACCTCTCCCCGTTTGCGCTATAGCTTCCAATCTGCCATATGCCCTTTGCAATTCTCGTAAAATAACGTCTTGCATCCCCTTTGACTGTAACATGGCCACCCCCCTAACAACCACTTTAAACGCTTCCCACAGTGTACCAGCTGATGGCACATGCTGGTGTTGTGCTGAAAATATTCCTTCACTTCATTCCTCAGGCTCTCCCGAAACCCAATGTCTCTGAGCGCCTCTACTCCAAGTCTCCAAGTAGGAATATTAGCCCGTGGGGGTTGAGCCTGCCATGTGACTACCAAAGCAGTGTGATCTGAGAGGACCCTAGCTTTGTATTCCGCCTGCGTGAACTCATTCAACATCTCTTCCCCCACCAGCACATAATCCAGTCTTATGTATAGATTTGTAGGAGCATTATAGTGGGAGTACACCGAGTCTTGCTGATGCAGTGCTCTCCACACATCTTCCAACTTAAAAGTGTGTAGCAGTGCATTTAGAGCCTTTGCCGCTGGGACTGGGCAGCCGAATTTCTCATCTGACCTGTCCACCACTGGGTTCAGCGTACAATTAAAATCTCCCCCCCCCCACACTAGCGCTCCATCTCTATATGGGCTCATTTTAGTATTCAAGGATCTGAAGTATGCTGCTGCGTCTTGATTGGGAGCATATGTGTTGATAATGTATATTTCTCTGTTTTCCACCCTCCCACACAGTATGATCATCATACCATCTGTATCTAAGTAGACCTGAAGAACCTTGAACGGAACAGTTAGCGCCACCCATATCAGTACTCCTCTGCCGAGTACGTGGAACCCAGGGTCACCCCTCCCCACTTCCGTGCCAGGGTGTCTTGTCTGTCTTTGGTCAAATGTGTTTCCTGCAATAGGGCTATATCTATTTTCTGGCGTTTCAAATATACCATTACTTTATTTCTTTTGATGTAGCTGTTCACCCCTCTAACATTCCAGGTTGCTATTTTGAGTTCACCCATCTTCTATATGTCCCGCCATCCCCATTCTCCCACATCCACCTCCTCCCCCTTCCTGTCATGTTTGTCCATAGGCCAACTTTCCTCTAACTACCCCAACTCGCCCGCCCTCCCGCACCCCAACTATTGTCATGATGCCTACCTCCAAGGAGCCAGGTCCGACCCAGCAACCCCAGAGGCAGGCATCATTCCCCCCAGGGAAGTGCCAGCGGGCCCAAGCTGGGGCCCTTTGGACACAGTCCTGGCGCCTTAGGCGCCAGGCCCATGTTAGACCCCTCTCCTGGCGCCTTAGGCGCCAGGCTCATAAAGCTAGACATGTGTTCAAGTGTTTTAATGTGCACTTACCTGATGCAGACCATGTTGCTACATCCAGGCCCTCTTGAGGCCTGAATGGAACTACTTTACCTGTGGGACTACTTTCCACCTGGGTGTGGTCAGGGAAGGATACATACCTGATCGGTGGCAGGATACATATCTGGAACTTCTTCCAAAGCTATTTAAACCACGCCCGATCAGCAACTCACGCTTCGCGTTGTTCTGCTCCTCGCAGCTGGACGCTCACCGTGTCAGCTTCTGCATCTGGACTTCAGCCACGCCTGTCAGCATCCTGGGTCGCCTGCAAGGGGAGATAATAGAGAATTGGAGAGAAAGAAGACCTTACCTGCTAAAGCTGCATCACGGAGACATCACACCGACGATCCTGAAAGGGAAGACATCATTTTAAAAGCATTTCGCTTCGATCGCTGCAGCGCTGCATTTCACTCACCTTTCCTGGGCGCCTCCATCTTCAGCAGCGATCATCCGGATCCGCACCCACTTCCCTGAGCCTAGAGAGAAAAAGACAAGAAAACAAGGTGAGAGAAGGAAGGGAATAGGAAAGGCTCAGTTTCCTTCTAAGACTTACTTGTTGGGTCATTCCCATTTCATTTCGGGTCCTGCCGCTTCCTGGCATTCCGGACCCCGGCCCCTATGGGGAAAAAAGACAAAGACATTGAATGAGCGAATGCAAAGACATTACCTGAACGCTCATCCAGAACTTACCTGTCATTTACTGGAACTGCACGTTTCACTTCGGGTCGGCGCCATATCTCCGGCATTCCGAACCCCGGCCCCTAAGGGGAAAAAGACATAAGTATTAGTGCTTGCCGCAAAAAGACAATGAACATTATTATTAAGCTTGAACTTTTGAACTTGCAACAGAACTCTTACAATGCCTCACCTGAATAGTCAAGCTTATTTTGAACTCCCATCAAACCTCAATCCAGTGAAGTAACTGGGTTTCAACGCGCCCCTGCATCAGAAGCAGGATGGAGAACTCCTCCTTCCAGACCCTAAGGTGAGACTTCACAAGGAATCGTGGAAGGGTATCGTGGAGGGTTGGAAGGGAGTGGGATGCTTGAGCATTATTCCGTCAGTAGGTAATACTCCCTTTTCACGCACAGGGGAATATTCCTGCGAGCCAGGAAAGCCAGAGTAGAGGGGCCCTTCCTGTCCATCTTCAGAGTCCTGCGCTTCACCATTGAAGAAGCATCAGCACTCGAAGCCAGACCTGCGCCTCCGTGGGAATCAGGTGAGCGTGACAGAAGGCGAAGCCTACCCACAATTTCCCACCCGGGCGCTATGGAGACTTCCGAGACAGATCAGCTGGCCCAGCTTTTGGGGGAATTACGGGCAGAAGTACACTCAGCCCGCCAGGAGACTAACGCTCTCAAAAGAGAACTGATCCTATCAAAGGAAAGAACAGATGACCTGGCCAAAAGGTTATTGCAGGCCCAGGTAGGGCACACTCCTTTACCTAATTCCGGAGGTACTTCCTGTGATGCTGGAAATGCATCGGAGGGACAGGGCCTCCGTATCCTTGTCCTTTACTGTTTTTATTGTGTGTTCTGTCGTGTTTTCCGCGCAGAAGTCCATGTGGGACTCCTGGCGGTGCAGCTCTCTCTTTTTGGTTTGGTGTACAGACCCATGGGATACCCTTATGGCACCCGTGGGTAGGGGTACAACCCTGTGCCCCTAGTGTATGTTTTTGGGCACCCGTGGGTGGCCCACAGAGCAGGGTATGGGCTGGTGGCAGCTCCATGCTGAATTTGACAGGTGCGCTGGGTATCCTCCATTTTGGGATACCCCGGCCCTGCCATTGGAATCAGTTGATTCCTGATAGGAAACAAGATGGCCCCGGTGGCCTCTTGCTTTCTATTGCCTGATACCTTGTTTTCCCAAAGTCCTGGGAAGCCCTGACTCTGTCCCTTCCCCCTGACTGGCTGTTGGGTGGAAGTTCCATATATGGTGTTGTTGTGAAGGCCCAGCTAGACTGACTGTATGTATGTTGTGGGTACCTCCTGTGGGTGGGACCTGGGTGAATGGAGAGTGTGACCAATATGCACTCCTTGTTGTGGCTGTCTGGTTTCTGTCATGAGGGACAAAGACTGAGACAGCCCTGCCCGAAACTGGCCTGAATGCAGTGTGTAGTGTTGAATGGCTGGGTACTTGCCCCAATCCACATTCCTTGTTGTGAGTGTCTGAGCGGGAGAAGAGTGGCCTGAATGCCCTGCGTGCCTGATTGGCTGACTGACTGCATGAATGCCCTTCTGTACGATTGGCTGCTGAGTGTGTGCCAGCAGTGTGGATGAGAGACCGAATAGTATATCTGGGGACCTCTCACCACTGGAAATTGTTCAGAAGCTGAAGTCCACTACGACGAGTAACTGGAGTAACTGACGCTTGACCTTGAAGCCCTGCTGGAAGAGAAGGATTGCTGTTGCTCTCCTTCACGATCTGAAAGCTGCTGTGTCTCCAAGGACTGACCCAGAGAGGACCTGGTAAGGCGCCCTCTTCCCGAGCTACGAGGGACCATTGTGCACAGCTGATCTTTGCCAACGCTCCCTGGTAGACAGACCTACGACAGGTTGCCGACCGGAGACGGGGACTGCTGCGGAATCCCAAAGAGAAGCGCCCGGACTGTTGTCCACCACTGTCGACGACCGCCGTCGCCGACCGGAGCCGCCGTGCTCCCGTTTGCCTAAGAACTTTCACTTGATCAACGGACGCTCTCGTCTGCATCGTCGCTGCCGTCTCCTGCTGGAGAAGGCCTGACCGTCGACGCGCCAAGGAGTATCCGCCGGTGGGTTTCCCGCCACCAAAAGACCGCAGAGGCGCCGACGACTCGACGCCCTTGCTGGGCCACAGTTCTTCATCCTCTCTTTGCGGTCCAGAACTATCGTCACCGAGGTGCCCCACACGCCTCTTCCTTGCAGGACGCCAACGCTCTGTCGTCGACGAGCACCGCTCGGATCAAAGCCTGCTGCCTCATCGACGCCGTTCTCCCCGGTTCACTGTCGGACGTTCGACGCCCCGTGTCTCCCGCTTTAAAGGGAAGGCATTCAAGAACGGCCGTCGATTCCCCGACAACGAACACCGAGTCTGCGACGCCTCTCGACGAACCGTGGCTCCTGCCTTAAAGGGAGTCACTCCAGAAGGATCTGTCGACGCCTCGCCGACGAACTCTACTCCACCAGGTACATTGGGGGGGTAAAAACATTGTAGGAGAGAACGAGACTCTTGAGCAATATATGGACTGGGCTTGTTTTATATATCTTTATTTACAGGTTGCCCAGGTGGGGGGATCTCCACTCAGAACTGTGTCCCGTGGTAGTGGCCAGTCTTCTGCCTATTGTTTCAACCGTCTGCTTTCCCTCCTCTCTCTATTTCTGGTTTCCTTGCTATTGATCTGTGTGGCATTCTGACAGTCTTGTTGATGCACTCTAATCGAAAATTAGTGGTACCACTTTAGAATTGTAGATATTTACCATTGTTGATTTTCCAGAGCACAAAGTGCGTTATTGTGATAAGTGTACATAACCTTTGAATATTAATTATATAAAGACTGTGTTTTCAGTAATACAGTGTGTGGACATTCCTTGTGTGGGCTTGGGGACTACACTGTACTTAAGACCCAGCCTGCATCACCTCCCGAGAAGCTAGGCCTTGATTGCTCGTCCATTGCTACCGTATTCGAGAATCTTGGCTGGGGTCTTCTGTGCCTCTCCTCCACCATATAGAGAGCGGAAGTACAGATACCCCCTACCGGTCTTGACAGCTGGTGGCAGCGGTGGGATGCTTATGGTTTTAAGAATCAGTGTATAACCGTGCCACTTACAAAATATCTGCACTTTATTAAATTAAGGTTTAGGTGTGTTCCAAAAAACTGCATTGCAAGCAATTGAGTCTATTGCGAATGGTAAATTGACTAGGATGAGCTTAGAGGCTCTCCAGAGTGCTTGTGAAGCCATGGAGTTAGACTTTGTGGATAAGTCTAGGGTCGAGATGATAGCTGCCCTGGTGGACTACCGGACTGATGGTGAAACTCTTGATGAGGGGGGGGGATGCAACCAGTGAGGACTCTGCCCCTGGGGTTGTCGCTGAATCTGTTTCTGGGAATGCCGCCATTCCTGCTGCCTCTGTTCCAAACCCCAGCAATTCCATGGAACTTGAGTTATTAAGGATGAAGTTGGCCTTTGAATATCGCAAGTTGGAAATAGAAGCTGAGCTTAAGAAAGAGGAGCTGGCACAGCAAGTGGAACTCAAGAATAGGGATCTTGCGCTCAAAGACAAGGACACTGAATGTCAGAGAATCCAGCTAGAGAAAGCTCGAGTGGAGACTTCAGCTAAACCAATTGAGAGTGGCAGGTCCCCAGCCACCAAGTTTATGAAAGATTTGGTTGGTGTGTTTTTGGAGGGTTCAGATATCCTCCAATGGATTGAAGCGTTTGAAATGGCTTGTGCAATTCATGATGTTGATAAAAGAGATTGGGCTAAGTGTCATGATCTCTGCTTCCAAAAGGTCAGGGTTTTCCCAACTCCCTTGGAAGCAGATCCATAACCCAGTTTCCGAGTGCCAACCAGTCCCAATTGGGACCTTTTGGACCCAGTCCTGGCGCCAGTGGCACCAGGCTCATAAATATGCCCAGTCCCAGCGCTGGAAGCGCCGGGCTCATAATGCTTGGGTGGACTTACCTGCAGCAGACCATGCTGCTTACTTGCCTGCCAGTTGAGCCTCTGATCCTCTTCTGTTTGGAACTACTTTTCCTGTTGGGTGGGGCAGGAGCCACTCCCTAGATTCAGAACACTGGAACTCTTCTGGAAAGCAGGAACTCTTTTCTTACCTAGGCGTGGCTGTGGAAGGAGACACCTAAGCACTACAGGAGGCTATTTAAACCACACCCGATGGATGAATCTTGCTTTGCGTTATTCTGCATCCTCTGCAGCAGAACGCTCATCGTGTCTTCTGCATCTGATCCTGGGCCTAAGGGAAAAGGCTTACCATCCTGAATCCAGTCTTCAGCAACACCTATAAAGACAAGAAAGAACAGGTTAGCATTACGGTCTTCAGTGACAGCTCTTCACTTACCTGGTCCATCGGCTGTCACCAACGCCTCGCGCTGCATTCCGGCATCTGAAAGACAAAGGCTTACCTACTCTTCGTGCGCTCCGGAGGTCTTCACACTGCATTCCGGCATCTGAAAGACAAAAGCTTACCAACTCTTCGCACGCTCCGGAGGCCTTCGGCGCTGCATCCCGCATCTGAAAGACAGAACAAGGTGCGTTTAAAGACATTGGGGAACTTTAATACTCACGTGCCATTACTCCTTTCCACATCTAACCCAGTGGGTATTCCGGCACCCTGCAGCCGCTCCGAACTTGTACCTGCAAAATAAAAAGACAGTTAGAGCGCATCGTGAAGCAGGCAACAAGCGCTTACTTACGTGCTTCCAGGCGCTTCTATTCATCACACGGGCTCCATTTTCAACTCACTTCAGCCCGTCATCCGCCATCGCCGGAACCCTGCAAAACAAGAGACATCATTACTAAAGACTTTAAAGACATTAGAATTATTCGAAACTTACCGTTCGTGCAGTAAACGACGGACAGCAGTCCTCTGAAGTCAAGAGGCCTGCTCCCCTTATCCAGTGAAGAAACTGGTTACAGCACCCTGCCCCGAGGCAGATGGAGAGCACGGCGTTCACTTACCTAAGGTAAGAGCGTTAACCTTTGGGGTTCTACAGGAGAAGAGAAAGGGAAGAAGAGAGAGACATTCAATAACCCAGTTCCTTAATCCCATATTTTCTATCTGCAGACATCTTACCCTTCGAGTCAGACATACAGTGCACAGAGGTCCAGCCCAAAGAGCCAGCCGTGTGTTACACATCACCTTTGAAGATACGGTATACGCCCAGTCAAGACCGGCGCCTCTACGGGAATCAGGTGAGCGTTACAGAACGCAAAGCCTACCACAAAACTCCCGTCCAGGCGCTATGGAAACCTCGGATACCGACCAGCTAGCCCAGTTACTTGGGGAACTAAGGGCAGAAGTGCATGCAGCCCGTCAGGAAACGAACGCTCTAAGAAGGGAACTGATTATTTCCAAGGAGCGAACAGATGATCTCGCTAGACAATTGCTACAGTCACAAGCCGGACAGACCCCGTTACCCGCATCTGGGGGAAATCTTCCTTCTACATCCTCTATGAATACAGTGCAGATCAACCTACCTGGGAATGTACCTCTGGCTCCGCCCGAACGATTTTCTGGTGACCCAAAGAGGTTTGCAGTATTTATCAATCAGTGCCGGTTGCATTTCTTATGCCGGCCAGCAGCCTTTCCAACTGATCAAGCTAAAGTAGCTTTCGTGCTTTCGTACCTTAGTGGCAATGCGGCAGACTGGTCGATCCCTCTAGTAAATCAAGATGATCCGGTCCTCCATGATTTTCAAGCTTTTCAGCTCCGTATGGAAAAACTGTTCGCAAGACATTCACAGGGGCAGGCCTTGGACAATGAGCTTCTTTCGTTGCGACAAGGTAATCAAGACCTTTTGGCTTATATTGCGTCTTTCAACAGACTGATAGTGGAAACTCAATGGCCTGAGGACAAAAGGATTACGCTGTTTTATAGAGGTCTACGTGGAGAGCTCAAAGATGTGTTAGCCCAAGTAGTGAATCCCCCACAAGATTGTTCGGACTATATAGACTTAGTCGTTCAAATAGATCACAGACTGCAGAACAGGAAGGCCGATCGTTCCAAGTTTGATGCTCGAGTATTTTCCAAACCGCCAACTCCTTCCAAAGGAGTAGACTCCAGGGAACCCATGCAAATAGGGGGTCTGAAAGATCCTCTAACACAAAAGGAGCGGGAAAGGAGAAAACAGTTGCAATTATGCCTCTATTGCGGAAACTCAGGGCACTTTCTTCGAGACTGTCCGGTGAAACCTGCCAAGAAGGCAGTAGGAGCTGCAGTTACCAAAGTTACAAACTCTGAGCAGGGAAACGACCTCGCCCGACAAGAATAGAGGTCCTCTTGCCGAGCGTGAAAACCAGTTCCGTGACCTCGCATTTCGTGATACCTATGGTCCTCATTAGCCCTGATAATCCGGATCGATTACATGCAATTGAAGCTTACGTCGACAGCGGTGCCATCGGCAATTATGTGGATCATGAAATGGTTTTGAGGATGAATCTAACTCTTTGTCCCAAGGCTGTAAAGGACGTCATTACTACGGTGGATGGTACGGAGATAGCCTCCGGGCCAGTCACGCATACCACTCAAGAAGTGACGCTAGTAAGTCAAGATGGACACCATGAGAAGATCGTGTTCGATGTGATCAAGGCCCCTCAGTTTCAGATTATTCTAGGAATACCTTGGTTAGAGAAACACAATCCTCTGATCGATTGGCGAGCAAGAACGGTCCAGTTTCCAGAATGTGTCTCTACTTGTCACCCTCCACCTGGTGTTGCACTGGCAGCAATTTCTTCAGAGACTCCCCAGTTACCTCCCGAATACCTAGAATACCAAGATGTTTTCCGGAAGGATCAGGCTAACTCTCTACCTCCTCATAGGTCTTATGACTGCCAGATAGACCTGATACCTGGATCTACTCCTCCTTGTAGTAGAATTTATGCCCTCACCGAGCCTGAGAACCTTCACCTTCGACAATACCTGGATCAATACCTGGCAAATGGGTTTATTCGTCCTTCCAAGTCCCCTGCTTCTTCAGCTTTGTTCTTCGTTCCAAAAAAGGAAGGAGACCTTAGAACTTGTATAGATTATCGCTCCCTGAACCAGATCACCGTTAAGAATAGATATCCATTACCTTTGATCCCTGAACTCCTGGACCAAGTCAGAAAAGCATGCATATATACAAAGCTGGATCTTAGAGGAGCTTACCACTTGGTACGAGTAAAAGAGGGCGATGAATGGAAGACGGCCTTCCGCACCAAATATGGGCTATTTGAATATCAGGTCATGCCCTTCGGACTTTGCAATGCCCCGGCCGCCTTTCAATATTTTATGAACGATGTCCTCAGAGAGCTCATAGATGTGTGTGTTGTTGTTTACATTGACGACATCCTCGTTTATTCTTCATCGTCATCTGAACATCGGAAACAAGTGAAAATGGTCCTCGAAAGATTGCGTCAACACAAACTTTTCGCTAAGTTGGAAAAATGTGTTTTCAACGTGACTGAAGTTGAATTCTTGGGATTCATATTATCACCTGGCGGAGTGCGTATGGATTCAAAGAAGGTCGATGCAGTTCTCAAATGGCCATCACCATCCTCCGTAAAAGGTGTGCAAAGCATGTTAGGCTTCGCTAACTTTTACCGCAGGTTTATCCCCGAATTCTCTCGAATAGTCCAGCCCATCACTGCCTTGTTAAAGAAAAACAAACGTTTTGAATGGTCTACCGAGGCGGAACAAGCTTTCCAGGATTTGAAGACTAAATTTATCTCTGCACCAATCTTAAAACACCCTCGCCCCGAACTCCCCTACATCGTGGAAACTGATGCTTCAAGCCTTGCCATGGGGGCAGTTCTATCACAAAAGGACCCGATAACCAATCAGTTGCATCCCGTGGCATTTTGGTCCCGCAAATTCTCGCCTCCTGAAATCAATTACACGATTACTGACAAGGAACTTCTGGCTATCAAGTCTGCCTTTAAGGCTTGGCGGCATTATCTGCTGGGGGCCCGACACACCGTTACTGTGATTAC